>NC_072418.2:19678000-21015000 GCF_028858775.2 Pan troglodytes
TTTTTTTTCTTTTCTTTTCTTTTCTTTTTTTTTTTTTTTTTTTGGTGAGACGGAGATTTACTCTTGTTGCCCAGCCTGGAGTGCAATGGTGCAATCTTGGCTCACAGCATCCTCTGCCTCCCAGGTTCAAGCGATTCTCCTGCCTCAGCCTCCCGAGTAGCTGGGATTACAGGCATGTGCCACCACACCTGGCTAATTTTGTATTTTTAGTAGAGACGCGGTTTCACCGTGTTGCCCAGGCTGATCTCGAACTCCTGACCTCAGGTGATCCACCCACCTCGGCCTTCCAAAGTGCTGGGATTACATGTGTGAGCCACCACGGCTGGCCCAATTCAATTCTTTATTTCCAAGGTCAGGTTTATGATTTTAAAAATCAACGGCTTACCTTGAGTTTGATTGTCCCTTTATCTAAAAATGAAAATAAAATGAAAAAAGTTAAATCAAGAGCTGTGTTGCCCTGCCTCCCTGAGCTGCAGCCTCACAAACCACCAACTTTCTTAACCCAAAGGGGTTTCATGTGGACAAACACACCCTGGGTCATGCTGGCCTGGCCTGGGCCAGGCTGGGACTGGCAGAAGCCAGAGGTTTCCTCCAAGCTGGCACAAGCTGAAGGCCAGAGGGAATGGACAAAGCTGAGCTATTCAGGGGAAAGCTGGCCTGCCTAAGTACTTGATTTACTTCACCCCTGGCTCCTGTCCAAAATAAGCTGTGAGGGGAGTAATGGGAAAACACCAGGGGAGAGGAACAAGGAGAAAGGTGGAGAGAAAGAAGAGGGGACTGAGGTCCCCAGTGGACCTGACTGTTCTCCCATCGCCTCTCTCTGCTACCCACACTAAATCATTTGTGCTACTGTACTAGGTTTCTGGCCTCCAGGACTCAATTAGGTATCTATTATTTTTGCCTCCCAGCAACCATTATCCCATTTCCTGCTAACAGATCCTCAATTTCCTTGGACAAGCTATCTGCCCAGCACACAACCCACGTGGCTCCTAAGCTCTCCATCCACCTTCCTGGGACTCTGAGCCAATCTGCATAGGCCTTCCCCCTGGTCACAGTGATTGGTTCAGGGCTGAGCACATGACCCAAAATGAACCAATCAGCACAGGCCTTCCCCTCTGGTCATAGTGATTGGCTCAGGGTTGAGCACATGAACCAAGATAGGCCAATCAGAGGGAATCCTGGGACTTCATCCAGCCATCTTGGGAAACTGGTGCTTCCCCTGATCTTAAGGAGAGACCTGGTTGCATCAAGAGGTAGGGGGAGAAGCTAGCCAGCAATACCAGTGGACTTTCTTTCTAGGTATGAGAGACCACAAACTGTTGCAGAAGCCAACTGGGTTGGGTTTGAGTTGGCTAGCCACCCAAGTCAGGAGTGCCTGGTTCTTCTAGGACTAGAAGGGCTTCTAGAAGGTTCTAGAAGCTTCTGCATTTCCACCTTCTCTGGCCACACCTCCCTAAGAGACAAGTGCTGCTTCACTGGCCTTGGAGCCCCTGGCCTTGTCTGTGTCTCCTGTGGCTACATCATTCTCGGCATGAGGAATGAGTCTACCTCCCCTGGGAGATTACAGCTTTCTGAGCCAGGGATCTGCATTCACTATCTTGACCAGGAGGCTGAGGCTGTTGCTGTCTGCATTTGACCAAGGAGTGAGGGGGAGAGACTGGCTGAGGGTCTGAGCTGCACTTAGTAACAGGCCTGTGAGCCCAGGTCTGAGTCTAATGGTTCAGGTGTGCTGGAAACCCAACAAAAGGTTGGAGGTGGGTCACGTGATCTCCTTCAGGTCCCCTGTCCCACCTCTGGTCAAAGCTGACACAGGTGGGTGCCCCTGCTCTGCCCAGATCTGCACCCACAGAACCAGGGCTGCTGAGGACCCATGAGCTGAGCTGCCAATCCTGGGCTTTACTCTCTCCATCTGTAGAATGAGGAGAATGCAATCTGTCCTCCCTCCCTCCCTCTCATGCCCCTAGGGATTTAGGGCAGAAGGGAAGCAAAGCAACACCCACACTGCCCCAGCCCTGAAGGCCAGCAAGTGGCTCCACTTTGCAAAAGAAGGGGAAGTCCTGGTCTGGCACACCCAAGGGACCTACCCAGGATGGCTCCCTGGCTCTGCACCACTGGCTCACCCTGGGCCACCAGCTGAGCCTGGACTGTGACTTCCCTTGGAGAGTTAAAGATGGTCACGCTGATGACTTCCTCCACGCCCGCACGAAAAACAGAGGGAGCTGCAATCAAGTAACCCCTGCAGGAAAGGAGATCCGAGGTGAAGTTCTCACCCCCAGCCCCCTGGTCTCGCTGCCACCACAGCTAGGTCAGGGCTCTCCCCGCAGCAGACTCCTGCCTTTTGCTGACCACACCTGGCTGGCACTGATGCTCTAGGAGTCTGTGCCCCCCCATCAGTTCTTGAGTCCATGGATTGGCTTATTCACCTGTGAAGTCCCCATGCTGGGTAAGAATCTGGCCTCACAGGATTTTTCAGCATCGCACAACCCCTCTTACTCTCTCTATTCCGGCCTCCAGCCTGTTGACTCAGCTACTTCCTTCTGCCCCAGGACCTTTTTTTTTTTTTTTTTTTTTTTTCCTGGAGACAGAGTGTTGCTCTGTCCCCCAGGCTAGAGTGCAGTGGCATGATCTCAGCTCACTACAACCTCCACCTCCTGGGTTCAAGGGATTCTCGTGCCTCAGCCTCCCAAGTCGCTGGGATTATAGGTGCCTGCCACCACGGCCGGCTAATTTTTGTCTTTTTAGTAGAGGCAGGGTTTTGCCATGTTGGCCAGGATGATCTCAAACTCCTGACCTCAAATGATCCACCCTCCTCAGCCTCCCAAAGTTCTGGGATTAGAGGTGTGATCCACCACGCCCAGCCCTTCTGGCCCAGGACCTTTGCACATGTCATGCCCACTATCTGAAATACTTTCCTCCACAAGCCAGGTAACCGGCAGGATCCCACTTCATCCTCACAGTGCACCCCCTCCCCCACCACCATGAGAAGTGCTGACATCAGCCCCATTTAGAAAGTCAGAAAGGAAACCCCAGAGAAGTCAAGTCACCAGCTGCAACAGTGACAGACCAGGATTCTAACTCAGGCAGCCAGACTCCAAAACCTGATAAAAAGAAGCAAAGGGCTTCTTTGCAACATTCATTTTAAGAACAAACCCTGAAAACACACCATAGGGCCTCAAACAAAAAGAGCTCTGAAAACAATGGAATCAAAGCAGGCCTCTCTTTCCTAAAATCTTCTGATTGACTATGAAGTCACCTCTGGAAGGGAGGCATTACCCCCAGTTTCCCGATGGGAAGTTGATGCTTCAGAAGAATAGGAACATGCACCAGATCACACAGCCAGGCAGAAGAGGGCACTGAGGTGTCCTTAGGGGACCTGACCTGAGGGCCCAGGTCCTCCCCACCTGAGCTCCTGTCTCCCAGTATCTGCAGCCTTCCATGGAAAATTACAAAGGCCCTGTAACCTCATGAAATGCTTACAGTGTCCCCACAATCACCAAGAGCATTATAGCAAAGGCACCACAATTGCAACCATGTAGAATGATGGAAATCAGAAGAAAAGAGGGTAAAGGGGGAAACTGGACCATGCAATGAGATTAGGAGACATTTTCATTTCAATATTTTCTTTTTTTATTTTTATTTATTTATTTATTTTTAATTGAGACTGAGTCTTGCTCTGTTGCCCAGGCTGGAGTGCAGTGGTGTGATCTCAGCTCACTGTACCCTCCACCTCCCAGGTTCAAGGGATTCTTCTGCCTCAGCCTCCAGAGTAGCTGGGACTACAGGCGTGCACCACCACACCCAGCTAATTTTTGTATTTTTGGTAGAGACTGGGTTCCACCATGTTGGCCAGGCTGGTCTTGACCTCCTGACCTCAAGTGATCCGCCCACCTTGGCCTCCCAAAGTGCTGGGATTACAGGCCCACTGAACCTGGCCTCAATAGTGTCTGTAAACAACCCAACATCCACATGCAAAAAGATGAATTGAGAACATTACCTCACACCATGCAATTAGATTAACTCAAAGTTAATCTTAGTAACAGATCTAAATTGAAGAAGTAAAACTTGTAGAAACACTAGAAGAAAACGAGAAAGTCATTGCGTGCTTAGATTAGGCAAAGATTTCTTGAGTAAGATACCAAAAATAAGATCCATAAAATAACTCACTGATAAACCAAACTTCATGAAAACATCATTACCAATTTTGCATCTCAAAAGACGCAGTGGGTTTGTGTTGTTTCATGCACACGAACAATGGGCTTGGGTTGTTTACTGCAGCCCTGGCCACAGTGTGCACTGACCCTGTGATCACAGTGTGCTACATCTGCCTTGAATAATTACCAGAGTTCAGTCCCCTGGGATCACACATGTGCTGTCCAACTCTAGGACCAACTGGAGTTTGCAAGACCCTAGGTATGTGCTGTGTATTACATAACTCCAGCACTGACCAGGACATGCAATTACCCTGTCCAGGTGTCCTGTCCAGCTCCAGCACTGGAATGTGGCAACCTTTAAAAGGGGCATACTCTTTCTGTCTGGCTCCCAGCTGATCCCTAGAGTTTAGACGGGCCTCACATATAGTATGTGGTGAGTGTAGAAGAGAGAGTAAGGAATACGTGTTCATTTTGCTTGGTCACCTTTGAAACTCCTGACAATACGGGTTCAAGTCTTCATCCAACTGCCCAGAGAAACTGACATCACCAAATTAAGTTTCTCTGCCATTCAGAAGTTGCAGCTGTTTCCAGCTGTTGGGATGCTTGCCAGCCATTCACTGTCACACCTGACCCACCCCTAGCATCTGGGCCAACACTGGCTTCTCATCCTGCTGGTCTCAGAAGGTCCCAGACTGGGGAAAGGGATGTCTGGGTCAGTGTAGACAGAATTGCTCTTACAACTGCAAACTGTGCTGCTTTCTGGGATCAGAGATTCCTCACACAAAAATCTCTCAGGTGACAGAAGTGGGCATCCAGAGCTATTCCTAAGACGAGATCCTTTGGGCTGGGTGAACCATGCCCCTGGCTTAGAGGCCAGCTAATCTGGAATTCCAGGTCGGTCATTTGGGGACATCTCTTCCCCAGTGTGTCTCTCAGCACAGGGATTCCATGTCACTTAACAGATGGTGAGATCACAGGGTGACTTTAGTCAGAGGAAAACGCCCTGGGGAACTGTTTAAAACTCTCTAACGGGCCAGGCACGGTGACTCACGCCTGTAATCCCAGCACTTTGGGAGGCGGAGGTGGGTGGATCACCTGAGGTCAGGAGTTCCAGAACAGCCTGGCTAACATGGAGAAACCCCATCTCTATTAAAAATACAAAAAATTAGCCGGGTGTGGTGGCACACGCCTGTAATCCCAGCTACTCAGGAGGCTGAGGCAGGAGAGTCATTTGAACCTGGGAGGCGGAGGTTGCAGTAAGCCAAGATCGTTCCATTGCACTCCAGCCTGGGCAACAAGAGTAAAACTCCACCTCAAAACAAAAACAAAAACAAACCCCCAAAACAACAAACAAACAAACAAAAACCTCTGTATAAGGCAGGGTCTCTCATTGGAGCCAAGGTCTGTCATGTGGGGCCGCGTCATTCCTTGCAGTGGAAGCTGACCTGCACATCGAAAGCTGTTTACCAGCATTCCTGGCCTGCGCCCACTTAATGCCAACACCAAATGCCTCTCCCTATTTGTGACAACCAAAAATACCTCCAGACATTTCCCAGTGACCTCAGGGAGACAAAAATCCCCCCCAGGGCTGAGAACCACTATTCTAAGGGATGCCAGCTTTGAAAGAAGCATCAGGATGAAAATTTGTAGGGTTCCGATTTCACGAAGCCTAGGAGAGGGAAGTCTGGATGCTCAGAGCGCAGTAGACTGTCTTGCTTTTAAAACTGTGACCAGCAAGGACCAAGTACTCACTGCAAATAACGACACCCACCTAGTCTCACTGCTTACCAGTTTTCTGGAAACTCCTAAACAAGGGCTGCTTGAACAAGCCGCCTCCTAAACGCCCAGCTGGACTAAAAGGCTGGTCTTGTGCAGACCAGGGCAGCCCCCCTGAACCCGCAGCCCTGCAGAGCTCACCCGAACTTGCCAGGTTTAGAAATATTCTCTGTGAAGCCAACTTAGGAGTACTCCCCAGCAGCTAGTTAATTCACCTTCTCCCCGCTGTCAACCCACCAGAAGCCTGCAAGCAAACCTCTAGAAAAATGTAGAAGCAAAACAAGCACTTCCTCCTCCCTCACCACGCCCACCCACGGGAAAGTGCCCCTTCGCACTCTCCTCCCACTTTTCAGCCAAGACGCTCCTCTTACCTTCATGCCTTGGACTACTGGAAATCGCCACCCATGATGACAGCCCGGGTCACACGAAGGGGGCGAGGTGGGGCGGGGGGAGCTGACCTCAGCACCTTTAGCTTTTGGGAGTCCCTGTACCTCCACAGAGCCACTTCGGAAACTTTAGGGCGCCCCCTCAAGACGATTCGGGAAGAAGAGGCCAGGTCCAGCCCAGCGCGGAGGCTGTGTGGCCTTGGGCAGGTCGCTGCAACCCTCTGAGCCAGTACCCGCGACCCCCACCCCAGAAGGCGACCGACCTCCTCTGTCGCCGGAGGATACTCACGGGGCCTGAGGCTGCGCGGCGCGCACGCCGTCCCGCGCCGACAGCAGCAGGAGCAGGAGCGGGAGCAACGGCCAGAGCAGGGCGCCGCTCATTTTTCGGCTCCTGGGGGGCGCCGCGCCTGGGGAGGGGGCCGGGCCAGGGCTGGGCCAGGGCCAGGGTCCGAGCGCGGCCGTCCTCGCGCCGCCGCCGGGGGCCCTTTGTTCGCAGCCCCCGCGCAGTGCGCCCGGCGCCATGCGCCCCGCTCCGCGCCCGGCCAAGCTGGGGCAGCCCCGGGCCAGCCCCCTCCCCGGACCCGCCTCGTCTCCGGGACCGCCCCGCTCGCCCCGCTCGCCCCGCTCCTGGGCGCACCCTCCCGGGACGCCTGCTCCGCCCATCTCCGGACCCCGACCCGCCCCGATCCCTTCCGGGGATCGTCCCCTCACTTACTCCCCGGACCCACCCGGGCCCTGCCCGATTCCTTCCGAACCCGCCTCCTCACCCCCTACCCGGATTCGCCCCCGGATGCCCCCCTCCCCACCAGCCCCGCCTCGGACCCGACCCCCCACCGCCCCCACTCTCCCTCTCCTCTCCACCCAGCGTCCACTCGGAACCTGTCCCTTCCCTGGCTCTCCCTCCCTCCCTCCCCAGCCAGCCCCTTATGGCCCCCTCCCCGGGCCCGCCCCTCACCAGGGGCCCCTGGGTCTGGACGACGCCTGCAACCCCGATCCCACAGGGGCCGCCGTGCCCCAAGCCCTGGCCTGTATCTAGTGCCCAGTGCAGTGCGTACAGCCCAAGGAGCAGAGGACCCTTTGGGGAAACAGTCTAGCCAGGGGTCGAACCTTCCAGACCCACATCTGCCCCAGGCCCCTATCTGTGCTCTCTGCTCCCCTCTCCCCCACCCCCACTGTCCACAAATCCCTTGGGCCCGTCCCCTCTCTCTCTGGGCCTCAGAGTCCCCCTTTCCCCTTCATACAGCAGGGGTGGATGGGCACCCCCTTTCTCTCCAAGAGCAGGGTGTCCCCTCCTGCCCCTCCCCGTGTGGCCACCTCAGTGATGGTCCTGCTGTCCTAGGTCCCACTGGCAGGTGGCACATCCTATACCATGTCCAAGTCCTGGACCCCCTCCTTCCAGTGTGGAACCCCCTTCCCCCAGCTACCAGCTGCCCTTCTTCTAAAATTCCAGTGCTGACCACACCCCCTCCTGCCCGGAATCCTTGGGGCTCCCTGTTTATTTTACGTTTTATTTTTATGTTTTCAGACCAGAGTTTTGCTCTGTTGCCCAGGCAGGAATTTAGTGGTGCAGTCACAGCTCACTGCAGCTTCAGACTCCTGGAGAGTAGCTGGGACTACAGGTGCAAGCCCACACCCAGCTAATTTTTATATATTTTTTTTAGAAACGGAGTCGCACTGTGTTGCCCAGGCTGGTCTTGAACACTGGGCTCAAATGATCCTCCCTCCTCAGCCTCCCAAAGTGCTGGGATTACAGGTGTGAGCCACCACATCCAGCCAGGGCTTCCCGTTTATTGAGACCAAATCTAAACTCTGGCTTTGATGGCAGAGACCTCAGCCTAGTTCCTCCAACACCCTGTTCTTACTCCACTGCCTGCTTCTGCCTAATCTCTGTCTTCCTCTACCTGCCTCCTTCGCCAGTCCAACTCCTGATCCTTCCAGGAAACTCAAGGGAAGCTTCTCTTGCCCCCTCCCTGCCCCTAGGGATGTGGGTCCTCTGGGGGCTTCTCAGCCCTGTCAACAGCCTTTGGACCCAACACTGATCACCCAGGCAGCACCAAGCCCTGGGCTGCGCAGTGAGGACCCTGGGACATACAGGACCTGCTGCCACTGAGCACACAACCCAGAGGGGACGTAACTGATGATGGTGTGTTGGTGTGTGTGTGTGCATACACGCGCGCAGGGGCTGGAGTAGATTGAGTAGCCGTCTCTCCTGCCTGGAGAAGAGGAGGAGCTGCCTGCCTCCAAGCTCAGACCAGGCCAACTCCAAACAGGCTGCTAAACTCACATGGAGGTGCAAAAATCTAGCACCAAGAAGCAGCATCTGATCTCACCCTCATCATCGAAGTTTGCCCCATGCCACCCCTCCGGGCCAACTCTGACTCCTACCTAAGCCAACCTCCACTCCTCAGCCTCCAGGCCAGCCTTTGAGCCCTCCGCCTCCCCCTCGACCATTGGGCCCTGGCCACATTTGCCCCTGAGATACGTCAGACCCCCACCCACCACCACCATCTCGGGCCAAGGTGCCAGCTGTCCCCTCTGCCTGGGATGCACTTCCCCGTGGCATCACAAGACCGGCTGCTCTCCTCCACCTTCAGGGTTAGCCCGGAGGTGCCTTCCCTGCCTGCCTGTGTTGTAAGGTCTAAAATGTCAGTGCTGCCTTGGCATGGTTGAGCCACACAGGACCACGATGTCCTGACCGACCATTCAGCTACTCTTGCCAAATATGCCCCCTGCCTGGCAAGAGAAGCTGCTCTCCACCTGGCTGTCTCACCAAGCAACCAGACCAGCTGCACCCCACCCATCAGCCACAGACTTCACTTCCCTAGCTGCTGAGAAGTTATTGAAACAAGCCATGCCCAGGCGCAGTGGCTCATGCCTGTAATCCCAGTACTTTGGGAGGCCGAGGCGGGTGGATCACCTGAGGCCAGGAGTTCAAGACCAGCCTGGCCAACATGGTGAAACCTCATCTCTACTAAAAATACAAAAATTAGCCAGGTGTGGTGGTGCACACCTGTAATCCCAGCTACTGGGGAGGCTGAGGTAGGAGAATCACTTGAACCCAGGAGGTGGAGTTTGCAGTGAGCCGAGATTGCGCCACTGCACTCCAGCCTGGGTGACAGAGCGAGACTCCGTCTCAAAAAAAAAAAAAAAAAGAAAGAAACAAGCCAATCACATCCTCCCAGGAGAACCAGGGGCTGCCTCACCCTCGTTACTACAAAGCCTGCTTCCCACAGCCCCTGCTTGTTCATTGTGCTCCCGAGTGCAACCCCTGTGTGGACTCACACAGTGTACAGGGTCCTCCTCCCGTCATTGTGTGAGAATAGGTGAGCACTAAACTGTAGATCTCACCCACCCAATGTCACATGTTGTATGTTTGGCCATCTCATACTCTTTTTTTTTTTTTTTTTTTTTTTTGAGATGGAGTCTTGCTCTGTCGCCCAGGCTGGAGTGCAGTGGCGTGATCTTGGCTCGCTGCAAGCTCCGCCTCCCGAGTTCACACTTTTCTCCTGCCTCAGCCTCCCAAGTAGCTGGGACTACAGGCACCCGCCACCACACCCGGATAATTTTTTGTATTTTTAGTAGAGACGGGGCTTCACCATGTTAGCCAGGATAGTCTTGATCTCCTGACCTCGTGATCCGCCCTCCTGGGCCTCCCAAAGTGCTGGGATTACAGGCGTGAGCCACCGCTCCCGGCCTTTTTTTTTTTTTTTTAACAGAGTCTCACTCTGTCACACAGGCTGGAGTGCAATGGCGTGATCTCAGCTCACTGCAACCTATGCCTCCCGGGTTCAAGCGATTCTCCTGCCTCAGCCTCCCAAGTAGCTGGGACTACAGGCACCTGCCACCATGCCTGGCTAATTTTTTTTTTTTTTTTTTTTTTTTTTTTTTTTTTTTGAGACGGAGTCTCGCTGTTCACCCAGGCTGGAGTGCAGTGGCGCGATCTCGGCTCACTGCAGGCTCCGCCCCCCGGGGTTCACGCCATTCTCTTGCCTCAGCCTCCCAAGTAGCTGGGACTACAGGCGCCCGCTACCTCGCCCGGCTAATTTTTTGTATTTTTAGTTGAGACGGGGTTTCACTGTGTTAGCCAGGATGGTCTCGATCTCCTGACCTCGTGATCCACCCGCCTCGGCCTCCCAAAGTGCTGGGATTACAGGCGTGAGCCACTGCGCCCGGCCTAATTTTTGTATTTTTAGTAGAGACAGGGTTTCACCATGTTGCCCAGGCTGGTCTCGAACTCCTGACCTCATGTGATCCACCTGCCTCAGCCTCCCGAAGTCCTGGGATTACAGGCATGAGTCACTGTGCCCGGCCCATCTCATACTATTTAGAGCAGCAGTCCCCAACCTTTTTGGCACAAGGGACAGGTTTCATGGAAGACATTTTTTCCATGGACAAGGAGCAAGGTGGTGGGAGCGACAGTGATGGTTTTGGGATGATCAAGTGCGTGACATTTATTGTGCACTTTATTTCTATTATTGTTACATTGTAATATAATGAAATAATGATACAACTCACCATCGCCTAGAATCAGTGGAAGCCCTGAGCTCTTGTTTTCCTGCAGCCAGAGATCCTACCTGGGGGTGATGGGAGACAGTGGCAGATTATCAGGCATTAGATTCTCATAAGGAGCATGCAACATAGATCCCTCGCATGCACAGTTTGTAATAGGGTTTAGGCTTCTCTGAGAATCTAATGCTGCCGCTGATCTGACAGGAGGTGGAGCTCGGGCGATAATGTGAGCGATGGGGAGAGGCTGTAAATACAGATGAAGCTTTGCTTACTCATCCAATATCAGACCAGTGTCAGTCTGTGGCCCAGGGGTTGGGGACCCTTGATTTAGATCATGGGTGAATAGGAGCCAATGAGGACACTAGCATGGCCCGGTCATCCAGTTTGACTGCATGGTACACAAAACACAGAGCATGGTCTTATTATTCCATACACATCTGCTTCCTGTCTGTCTTCTTTGGGATGTGAGCCCCCCGTTTGCTGCTGGCCGCAGCCCCTGGCTCAAAGTGGGCACACCTCACACAGATTACTGCCTCACCAGCACACGGGAGAAGGCTCGCTGCTTAGAAGAGTCAGTTGATACTATTCCATGAATTATACAAGCCTGAGTTAACAAAGCCATGACTAAAAACTAAATTATACCGATTTGCAATGAAATACATTATACAGGTTGAGTAGCCAAAATGCATTATCGGCCGGGTGCAGTGGCTCACGCCTGTAATCCCAGCACTTTGGAAGGCCAAGGTGGGTGAATCACTTGAGGTCAGGAGTTCAAGACCAGCCTAACATGGTGAAGCCCCATCTCTACAAAATACAAAAATTAGCTGGGTGTCATGGCAGGCACCTGTAATCCCAGCTGCTTGGGAGGCTGAGGCATGAGAATCACTTGAACCCAGAAGGTGAAGGTTGCAGTGAGCCAAGAATGGGCCACTGCACTCCAGCTTGGGCAACAGAGCCAGACCCTGTCTCAAAAAGAAAAAAATGCCTAATCTAAAATGCACTTTCCAAAACGGTCAGTGCAAGAAATGTTCCAGATTTTTAATTTTTCAGATTTGGGGATATTTGCATTATACTTACTGGTAGAGTATCGTGTGTGTGTGTGTGTGTGTGTGTGTGTGTGTGTGTGTGTGTGTGTGTGTGTAGTCTGGCTCTGTTGCCTGGGCTGGAGTGCAGTGGTGCGATCTTGACTCACTGCAACCTTCACCTCCTGGGTTCAAGCAATCCTCCCACCTCAGCCTCCCAAGTAGCTGGGACTACAGGCACATGCCACCACATCAGGCTAATTTTTGTATTTTTATAGAGACAGGGTTTCACCATGTTGCCCAGCTGGTCTCGAACTTCTGAGCTGAAGTGATCCACCTGCCTCAGCCTCCCAAAGTGCTGGGATTACAGGCATGAGCCATCATGCCCAGAGTATCTTTAATCTGAAAATCTGAAATCTGAAATGTTTTGGTGAGTGTTTCCTTTGAGCATCATGTTGGCGCTGAAAATTTTTAAATTTTGGAGCATTTGTGGAATTTGGATTTTCAGATTAGAGATGCTCAACATGTATTAAAAATATGGCTGGGCGAGGTGGCTCACGCCTGTAATCCCAGCACTTGGGGAGGCCAAAGAGGGCAGATCACTTGAGACCAAGAGTTCGAGACCAGTCTGACCAAGATAGTGAAACCCCATCTCTCCTAAAAATACAAGAAATTAGCCAGGGGTGGGGTGCATGCCTGTAATATCAACTACTTGGGAAGTTGAGGCAAGGGAATCACTTGAACCCAGGAGGCAGAAGTTGCAGTGAACTGAGATCATGCCACTGCACGCCAATCCGGACGACAGAGTGAAACTGTCTCAAATAAAAAAATAAATAAATAGCAAAGGCGCTGAAAGTACTCAAAACTCATCACTTCGTCTTCATTTTACTACATTTTACAATTCTCTGTACTCTTGAGGTTATGCATGGTGAAAATACTCCATAATAACACACATCTCTTCCTAACTCTATGTTTAGTCACTTCACGCCAGTAGGTTGAAATTACCCATGGGCGGAGTACAGTCAATTCCACTTTATCACTTGTTTTGAAAGCACAAATGTGTTCCGACATGATGGATGCATTAGGAATGATTTGAGCATAAAATCAAATGTTGTGTTCACTTATGTAAGATTTTTGTCTGCAAGAAACATTGGGTATGAATGCAGAAAGCTGCACCTGGCTGACCCCAGCCATGTAGGAATACACAAAACCACACCTGCACCCTCTCCAGCATCTCTGTGCTCCCTCAGTGCCTTGCTGTGTGCCAGGAGCCACCTCTGTCCCTGTCTGAGGTTACAATATCCCGCCTGATTTCAGATGATCTCCTCCCAGCCCTTCACAGTAACTCACAGGCTGCCACCTCCCCATGCCCAGGTCCACAAATGAGCCTTCAGTCTTTCCAAGGCTGATACTGTATTTGTGTATTTTTTTCTTTTCTTTCTTTTTTTTTTTTTTTTTTGAGGTGGGTTCTCACACTCTTGTCCAAGCTGGAGTGTAACGGCACAGTCAGGGCTCACTGCTGCTTCAACCTCCCGGGCTCAAGTGATCCTCCCGCCTCAGCCTCCCGAGTAGCTGAGACCGCAGGCATGTACCACCATGCCTGGCTAATTTTTTTGTATTTTTAGTAGAGACAGGGTTTTGCCATCTCACTCAGGCTAGTCTCCAACTTCTGGACTCAAGCGACCCACCCGCCTTGGCCTCCCAAAGTGCTGGGATTATACAGGCGTGAGGCATCGCGCCCGGCCATATTCTTGAAATTCTTAACCATTTGACATTTGTACAATGTCACTACCATTTTTAGTAGGTGCCTATTTTTTTTTTAGGTGTCATTGGTGACATTTGGGTGGTTGTGCCCTGACCCGTTTTCCCATGAGCCCTGTGGTTTGATTGTGTGAATTTGCAGTGTGAGGTCATTTTTAGGAATGGCCCTGTTGTGTGAGGGCGGAATTGGCTGCATTAGCCCCATGGTAAGTGGTTGTCAAACATCTCCAAACATGCCTAGGATGAGCAGCTTTGCAGTTTGGATGGGGGACGAGGAAGACCGCAAAGACTGTCCTGTTGTCAATGGGCGTTTTTCTTTTTTTTTCTTTTCTTTTCTTTTTTTTTTTTTTTATTGAGATGGAGTCTCACCCTTTTGCCCAAGCTGGAGTGCAGTGGCGCGATCTCGGCTCACTGCCAACCTCTGCCACCCGGGTTCAAGTGATTCTTGTGCCTCAGCCTCCCAAGTAGCTGGGATTACAGGCACATGCCACCACGCCCAGCTAATCCAGCTAATTTTTTTGGTTTTTTTTAGTAGAGATGGGGTTTCACCATGTTGGCCAGGCTGTTCTTGAACTCCTGACCTCGAGTGATCTGCCCATCTCGGCCTCCCAAAGTGCTGGGATTACAGGCATGAGCCACTGCGCCTGGCCCAATGGGCGTTTTTCTCCCACTTAGCCAGCATGTGCCTGTGCCTGCCAGGTGCCCAGGAGATTGGATGCCAGGACTGAAGACAGACAGACAGCCTGATGGTCTGCAGTGATCTGGATCTTCTAGCACAGTGCCCCTGACAGGGTTCCTAGGGCCAGAGGGAGATCAGGCCATGCCTGTCCAGGACATTTCGTATAAATGGAATCATACACTATGTGTGCTTTTGTGTCTGCCTTCTCTCACTCAGCATCATTTTTTGTCTGTTTGTTTTTGTTTAAGATGGAGTCTTGCTCCATTGCCCAGGTTGGAGTGCAGTGGCGCAATCTTGGCTCACTGCAACCTCCGTCTCCCGGGTTCAAGCGATTCTCTTGCCTCAGCCTCCCAAGTAGCTGGGACTACAGGCACGCACCACCATGTCCAGCTAATTGTTTGTATTTTTAGTAGAGAGAGGGTTTCACCGTGTTGCCTAGGCTGGTCTTGAACTCCTGACCTCAGGTGATCCACTCACCTCAGCCTCCCAAAGTGCTGGGATTACAGGCATGAGCCTCTGCGCCCAGCCAAAATATGCAATGACACCTACCAGGAGTGAAGCAGGAATGATTTTCTTAATAACATGTTTATTATTCTTTTCTCCCCCTTGCTTTATTGTCAGAATACTGTATATAATACATAGAACATACAAAATATGCGTTAATTGATCGTTTATGTTATCTGTTGACTTCTGGTCAACAGTAGGCTATTAATAGTTAAGTTTTGGGGGAGTCAAAAGTTATGCACAGATTTTCAACTGCCAGGAGGCTCAGCACCCCTAACCCCATTGTTCTTCAGGGCCAACTATACATCTGTTTAGAAAAACAAAAATGTACACTGAAGCACAAAAATTGGGCCAGGCACAGTGGCTCACACCTATAATCTCAGCACCTTGGGAGGTCGAAGTGGGAGGATCACTTGAGGTCAGGAGTTCAAGACCAGCCTGGGTATTATAGTGAGACTTCATCTCTACAAAAAATTTAAAAATTTGGCCAGATGCAGTGGCTCACCCTTGCAATCCTAGCACTTTGGGAGGCCAAGACAGGCAGATCACTTGAGGTCAGGAGTTCGAGATCAGCCTGGCCAACTTGGCGAAATCCCATCTCTACCAAAAATACAAAAATTACCCGGGTTGGTGGCAGGAGCCTGTAATCCCAGCTACTTGGGAGGCTGAGGCAGGAGAATCTCTTGAACCTAGGAGGCGGGGTTGCAGTGAGTCGAGATCGCGCCACTGCACTCCAGCCTGGGTGAGAGACTCCATCTCGAGAAAAAAGAAAAAGAAAAGAAAAATTAGCTGTGTGTGGTGGCTGAGTGGCCTCCAAAGGTGGCTTTTAGGGGGACATCTGGGATCTGCCCCAGCAAGTCCCAGCTATTCAAGAGGCTAAGGCAGGAGGATTGCTTGAGCCTAGGATTTGAAGCTGCAGTGAGCTGTGATTGCACCACTACACTCCAGCCTGGATGACAGAGCAAGACTCTGTCTAAAAAAAAAAAAAAAAAAGCCGGCGCCGTGGCTCACACGTGTAATCCCAGCACTTTGGGAGGCCGAGGCGGGTGGATCATCTGAGGTCGGGAGTTCGAGACCAGCCTGACCAACATGGAGAAACCCCGTCTCTACTGAAAATACAAAATTAGCCGGGCATGGTGGCGGCGCATACCTATAATCCCAGCTACTCAGGAAGGCTGAGGCAGGAGAATCGCTTGGACCTGGGAGGCGGAGGTTGCGATGAGCCGAGATCGTGCCACTGCACTCCAGCCTGGGCAACAAGAGCAAAACTCGGTCTCAGAAAAAAAAAAAAAGGATGGGGCAGGATAACAGGATGCAGGCCTGGGACTTTCCATGGAGGAAGAGGCCTCAGAAAGGTCTATGTCTGGGACAAGGTGACCTGAAGTGCCCTTGGGCTTAACCTCTTGGACTCAGCCCTCTCTGGGGTTTGGAGATGCCAGCTGCCCCAAAAACCGCTCCGGGCACAAGCAATGTGCCACACAGCCCTGTGGCAGGAAGGAGCTCGTGCCCGCTCCAAGTAGCACCAAGCGTGGGGGAAGGCAAAGGAGACTCGGGCTGCCACAGGCCCTTTCTGGGTGTGGGGACCAGAGATCAAGCCAGGTTCCCATTCTTGCCCTGTGAATCCTGCACTGTGTCCTCAGGGCGGGGAGTGCACGCAGGCCGTCGGGGGACAGCACAGGGCAGATGGTCCCCGGCCGGTGGGGACCAGTGTGTAGGCTTTAGGGTCAGCCTCAGGGTGGCCTTGGGGATGTGCAGCTCCTTGGAGAAGATGAACTCACAGCTGGTCCAAGCTCTGACGTCACTTCCGGGAGGAAGCTTCAGCCTCATAACTCCAGAATCACTTCCCTAAAACCCGAGTTTGCCGAGTTTTTGCTTCAACCATCTTGAGTAGCTTTGTCCTGCCTGGACCCTGAGTCTGAGCAAAGATAATGCCCTGTGATCATCCAGCCCCAGACAGCCTTGAGGCACCACCGCAGCCCCACTGTTCCTGGGGCATGCCCTAGACGTCCCCTGAAGGCTGCCCTCGGAGGTCAGTCAATGATCCGCCCTCTGCACCAAGAGGGCTTCTTCCCATCTTTCTGGCTCCTTCTGGCAGCTTCACCATGGTGAAGCCCCTTCTGGGGTGCTCCTTCAGCTGGGTGACTGTGCCTCCAAATGCATGCTTGTGAAGTCTGCACCTGCCCAGCTCACCTGGGGTCTGTCTGCCCCTGCCCAGATCACCTGGGGAGCCATGTCTCTGTCCACCTTACCTGGAGGCTGTCTCTACCTGAGCACCTCATCTGGGGGCTGTCCACAACTGCCCACCTCACGCGGGGGCTGTTCACACCTGCCTACCTCACCTGGGGGCTGTCCATACTTGTCCATCTCACCTGGGGGCTGTCCATACCTGCCCACCTCACCTGGTAGCTGTGTCCATACCTGCCTATCTCGCCTGGGGGCTGTCCACACCTGCCCACCTCACCTGGGGGCTGTTCATACCTGCCCATCTCACCTGAGGGCTGTGTCCACACCTGCCCATCTCACCTGGCGGCTGTCCACACTTACCCATCTCACCTGGGGACTGGGTCCCTACCTGCCCATCTTACCTGGGGGCTGGCCACACCCGCCCACCTCACCTAGGGTCCATGTACCCACCCACCTCACCTAGGGACTGTCTACACCCGCCCACCTCACCTAGGGACTATCTACACCTGCCCACCTCACCTAGGGACTGTCTACACCCACCCACCTCACCTAGGGACTGTCTACACCTGCCCACCTCACCTAGGTCCATGCACCCACCCACCTCACCTGGAGGGCCATGTCTCTACCCACCTCATTTGGAGGCTGTCTACACCGGTCCATGTTGCCTGGGGGCTGTGTACACCTCCCCATCCCACCTAAGGACTATGCACCCATCCACCTCACCTAGGATTTACCCACACCCACCTGGGGGCCATGTCCCCACCCACCTCACCTGGGAGCTAGCTATACTTTCTCACCTCACTGTGTCCCTACAGGGTGAGCACAGGCGGAGGGCAGGGAGCGGGGCAGGAGTGTCAGGGAGCAGGGCAGGGGTGTGTGTGTCTGTCCGGGGAGAAGGGTGGAGATGCTGCCTGCAGCCCTTTTTACCTGCACCTGAGCCCTCAGTGCAGCTCTGCATCAGACACTCCCAGGCCCCGGGGTCTGGTGGCCGGCACCATCTCCTGTCTCTTAGGTGGCATCTCTGCCCAACCATTCCTTCTTAGAGGCTCCTGTGACATGACAGCAGGAATGGGGCCTGGGACAGCACTGGAATAAAAAAACCGAGGCCCTGGCCAGGCGTGGTGGCTCACACCTGTAATCCCAGCACTTTGAGAGGCGGAGGAGGGAGGATCACTTGAGATCGGGAATTCAAGACCAGCCTGGCCAACATGGCGAAACCCTGTCTCTACTAAAAATACAAACATTAGCTGGGCGTGATTGTGGGCGCCTGTAATCCCAGCTACTCAGGAGGCTGAGGCATGAGAATCACTTGAACCCAGGAGGTGGAGGTTGCAGTGAGCCGAGACTGTGCCACTGCACTCCAGCCTGGGCGACAGAGCGAGACTCGGTCAAAAAAATAAAAAAAAAAGAAAAAGAAAGAAAGGGGGGAGGGGAGAGAGAGAGAGAGAGAGAAAGAAAGAAAGGAAAAGAAACGAAAAGAATAAGAAAAGAAAAGAAAAGAAAACTGAGGCCCAGACACGATTCAGCCCCAGTAGGCACCCTGGCAAGCTCTGCCTTCTGGGCAAGCAGGCTGGAAATAAAAGCACCACAGTGAACGCCCTGGCCTGCCTCGGCTCCGCCAGCAGCATCTGTCCTGGAGAAGACGCCAGCTCAGTACCAGAAATGTTCCGGACACAACCTGGACCGGGCAGAAGCTGAGGAGCCACCAGGCTGCCAGCAGCTCCAAGCACATGCTGAGGGCTGCGGAGGGGGCTCGCCACCCTCTAATTCCCTGGGGGTGGCCTCGTCCAGCCCCGCAGGAGGCCTCTGTCTATTGGAGCTAAGCCTGGAGACGGCCACTCCGGCCAATGGCCTGTCCAACCCAGGTGTAGACAGCCCCTGAGTGAGGCAAGCAGGCACATGGCCCCCCAGGTGAGCTGAGTGGGTACATGGCCTGCCGAGGTGAGGTAGGCAGGTATAGGTAACCCCCAAATGAAGTAGACAACCCCCAAGATGAAGTGAACAGGTGTAGACAGCCCCTGGTAGACAGGGGCATGGTCCTCCAGAGAAGACGGGTAGGTGCATGGCCTCCTAGACGACATAGGTGGTAGACAGCCCCCAGGTGAGGGGGACAGGCATAAATAGCCCCCAGGTGAAGTGGACAGGCGTAGAAAACCCCCAGGTGAGGTGGACATGTGTAGAAATCCCCCAGGTGAGGCGGACAGGCGTAGAAAGCCCCCAGGTGAGGTGGACAGGTGTAGAAATCCCCCAGGTGAGGTGGACAGGCGTAGAAAGCCCACAGGTGAGGTGGACATGTGTAGAAATCCCCCAGGTGAGATGGACAGACGTAGAAAGCCCACAGGTGAGGCGGGCAGGCATAGAAAGCCCACAGGTGAGGTGGACAGGTGTAGAAATCACCCAGGTGAGATGGACAGACGTAGAAAGCCCACAGGTGAGGCGGGCAGGCATAGAAAGCCCCCAGGTGAGGCGGACAGGTGTAGAAATCCCCCAGGTGAGATGGACAGATGTAGAAATCCCCCAGGTGAGATGGACAGACGTAGAAAGCCCACAGCTGAGGTGGACAGGTGTAGAAAGCCCACAGCTGAGGCTGACAGGTGTAGAAATCCCACAGGTGAGGCAGACATGTAGAAATCCCCCAGGTGAGGAGGACAGTTGTAGAAATCCCCCAAGTGAGGTGGACAGACATAGAAATCCCCCAGGTGAGGTAGACAGGGACATAGCCCCCAGGTGAGGTGACCACTTCCTTCCCTTCCTTCCTCCCATCACCAAATGTCTACAGACACCGCCCCCACCCAGGCCAGCATACCAGGTGCTGGAGGCTGGCCCAGCTCTCAGTGGCTCCCAATATTTTGGCAGATCAGTTCCAAACAGGTGCATTCTAGAAACTCTGACAGCAGGGCTCACCCCACAGGGCACCAGTGAGGACGGGAACCCAGGAATGTAAGGCCAGCCCTGAGCCTGGACCTAGTCAATGTTCCATAAACGGCAGCCTAGGGACACTGGGACCAGGCAGCCCAGGAGTAGGAGGGAGGAGTTGGCTCCTGCTGGGTCATGGTGGTGGGGCCGGGGTGGGGGTGGTGGGGGGTGTTGCAGGAGGAGACGTTTGTTTCATCACTTGTTCATGCAAACCTTCTGAGGCACCCTCGCCATTCAGCTCCCCAGGCCCCCATCCAGCCCACAGCCTCTGCCATCCCTGCCCCACCCCGTGACTTGGACTCTCATTGCCCTGTGAGCGCGGCTGGCTCATTCCCGCTTCCCAGCCAGCAGCCCCTCACCTGCCAGGGCTCCAATAAGCTTTGGCTCTGGAGGGCACCCACACTGCCCCTCCTCCAGCCATCTTTTTTTGGGAGTATAATTGGGGTATAATTTACATACCACAAAGTTGACCCAGTGAAAGTGTCTGGTTCAATAGATTTACTATTGATTAAGATCTATTTAATCAATAGATTTTAGTATACTTACAGTTGTGCAACCGTCATCACTTCTATCTCATTCTAGAACATTTCATCCCCCAAAAGGAGACCCCGTCCCCATTAGCAGTCACTCCCCATTCCCTCTCCCAAAGCCCCTGGCAGCCACTCATTGCTTCCTGTCTCTGTGGATTTGCCTGTTCTGGGCATTTCATATCAATGGAATCTCACACTATGTGGTGTTTTGTGACTAGCTTCTTTCACTCAGCATTGTGATTTTTGGGGTTTGGTTTTGTTTTGTTTTTCAGACAGGATCTCACTGTCGCCCAGGCTGGAGTGCAGTGGCATGATCATAGCTCACTGCAAGCTTCATCTCCCGGGCTCAAGCGATCCTCCTGCCTCAGCCTCCCAAGTAGCTGGGACTACATACAGGTGAGCACCACCACACTCAGCTAACTTTTTTTTTTTTTTTTTTTGAGATGGAGTCTTGCTCTGTCGCCCAGGCTGGAGTGCAGTGGCACAATCTTAGCTCACTGCAACTCTGCCTCCCAAGTTCACACCATTCTCCTGCCTCTGCCTCCCAAGTAGCTGGGACTACAGGTGCCCACCACCACGCCTGGCTAATTTTGTTTTTGTATTTTTAGTAGAGACTGGGTTTCACCATGTTAGCCAGGATGGTCTCGATCTCCTGACCTTGTGATCTGCACATCTCGGCCTCCCAAAGTGCTGGGATTACAGGCGTGAGCCACTGCACCTGGCCCACCCAGCTAATTTTTATATTTTTTGTAAAGCAGGGTCTAGCTATGTTGCCCAGGCTGGCCTCAAACTCCAGGGCTCAAGCGATCCTCCCTCCTGAGCCTCCCCAAGTACCAGGATTACAGGCATGAGCCACTGCACCCAGCCTTATTTGGTTCTTGTATGGGTCTGCTTTATTTTTCTGGTATTGGTCTTAAGTTCTCCAATTTATCTCCTCCCGTTCCCCCTTCATTTCTTTCCAATCAAGCTGTTTCTCTCCCTCCCGTCACTCCCCTGAAACTGATTTCATCAATGTTACCAATGATAGACAATTTCCTTAATTGAATGTTCTATTTGTGTGCTTGTTTTATTTGATTTACAAGAAGCATTGGACACAGCTCTCTTTTTCTTTCTTTTCTTTTCTTTTCTTTCTTTGAGACGGAATCTCCCTCTCTTTCCCAGGCTGAAGTGCAGTGGTGCAATCTTGACTCACTGCAACCTCTGCCTCCCAGGTCCAAGCGATTCTCATGCCTCAGCCTCCTGAGTAGATGGGATCACAGGCATGCACCACCACACCGGTTAATTTTTGTATTTTACTGGAGACAGAGTTTCACCATGTTGGCCAGGCTGGTCTTGAACTCCTGGCCTCAAGTGATCCACCTGCCTCGGCCTCCCAAAGTGCTGGGATTACAGGTGTGAGCCACCATGCCCAGCCTCTTTTTTTTCTTTTTTTTTTTTTTTTGAGGCGGAGTCAGTGGCGCGATCTTGGCTCACTGCAAGCTCCGCCTCCCGGGTTCACACCATTCTCCTGCCTCACCCTCCTGAGTAGCTGGGACTACAGCCACCCGCCACCACGCCCGGCTAATTTTTGTTGTATTTTTTTAGTAGAGATGGGGTTTCACCGTGTTAGCCAGGGTGGTCTCCATCTCCTGACCTCGTGATCCACCCACCTCAGCCTCCTAAAGTGCTGGGATTATAGGCGTGAGCCACCGTGCCCGGCCCCATGCCCAGCCTCTTTAACAAACATCTTAATTGGCTTTATGATTGCAGGTGTACTTTGGTTCAGCAACTCCAAGGGCCCACATAACCTGCCTCAGAACTCCGCGTATCTGCCTTCTTCTATCCTGTGGTCCCTCACACCAGATGTGGTGGGTGGCAGTCCTAACAGCCTCCTGTCCCTGAAACGTGCCAATACCTCTCACTGCAACTCCGGGAGGCTGGTACAAATGCTCCTATCCCAGGTCAGCCCTGGACCCGGAGGCCAGAGACAAAAAGACCCCAGCTGGGCTTCCAGCTCCCCAGGGGAAAGTTTGGTGCCGAAAGGAAAATATTTACGTGGTTTGTAAGTTGAGCTATCCCCCTGCAGAAGTGATTAAAAGGACAGTAAAGATGGAAAGTCCGTGTTGTCGTGATGCGGGCTGTGCCAAGCCACGCAGCAGGCATGATCCTGGAGGACTCTTCAGGGAGCTGATGGACGTGACCTGCCGACCCTTTTGTTTTCTGAAATCACCAAACATCTGCTGAGTGAGCTGCTTCCTGGACCCTTTTGGGAATGTTCCCAGGCTTGGTTGTTGAGGAAACACAGTGCAGGGGTGGAGTGGGTTCTGGAGGCTGCGACTTGGCCAGAGCTGCCTGTGTGCGTGGAGCGGGGGTGTGGGGGGTGTTTGGATCACCTCCAGGGTCCTTTTCAGCAGGAACACACGAGTCATTTTTAATCAATCAAAAAGAGGAAAAGAGACAAAATGCATTTAATGAACACTCCCATACCATGCTGTGATGAAATGCTTTTAAAAGTCACAAGAGGCCGGGTGCGGTGGCTCACGCCTGGAACCCCAGCACTGTGGGAGGCTGAGGTGGGAGGATCACTTTGAGGACAGGAGTTCGAGACCAGCCTGGGCAACATAGTGAGACCTCATCTCTATGAAAAATAAAAATTAAAAAATTAGCTGGCCATGGTGGTTTGCACCTGTAGTCCCAGCTACTTGGGAGGCTAAGGTGGGAGGATAGCTTGAGCCTAGGAGTTTGAGGCTGCACCAAGCTATGATCGTACCACTGCACTCTAGCCTGGGTGACAGAGTGAGACCCTGTCGAACAAGAAAGAGAGAGAGAGAGACAAAGGGAGGGACGGAAGGAAAGGAAAAAAGAAAGCTAGGCACCAGGCTTCTGTTGTGAATTAAATGTTTCTATTTCTCACTCACTGCAACTCAGACCGCCACGCCTCACGCAGATTTATCAGAAAGCATCTGCAGGCCAGGCATGGTGGCTCACGCCTGTAATCCAACACTTTGGGAGGCTGAGGCGGGAGAATCACCTGAATTCAGGAGTTCTAGACCAGCCTGGCCAACATGGCAAAACCTTGTCTCTACTAAAAATACAAAAAATTAGCCAGGCATGGTAGTGGGCGCCTGTAATCCTAGCTACTCAGGAGGCTGAGGCAGGAGAATCGCTTGAACCTGGGAGGCAGAAGTTGCAGTGAGCCAAGGTTACACCATTGCACTCCAGCCTGGGCAACAAGAGCAAAACTCTGTCTCGAAAAAAAAAAAGGCATCTGCAAAGGTTATAGGGAGATTCCTAGGGGGAAGAAAGCAGCCCGCTTGAGGAATCTTTTGTTCACAGGTAAAAAAGCAAGAAGGCCAGGCAGTGGCTCACGCCTGTAATCCCAATGCTTTGGGAAGCCGAGTCAGGAGGATCACTTGAGGCCAAGAGTTTGAGACCACTGTGAACAATAGAGGCAGACCCAATCACTAAAAAATATTTTTAAAATTAGCTGAGTGTGGTGGTGCACACCTGTAGTCCCCGCTACTCAGGAAGCTGAAACAGGAGGATCCCTTCAGCCCAGGAGTTCAAGGCTGAAGTAAGCTAGGATTGCACCATTGCACTCTGGCCTGAGCAACAGAGTGAGACCCTGTCTCAAAATTAATCAAAAATGGAAAAATAAAAGCCAAAGGAAAACTAAATGGGTCTTTCACACAAATGTGAACCAGAACCTTCCACATCAGCACAGAGAGGAGGAAAAAGAACCACAGAGGATGAGGAGAGAGGAGTGCTGGCCCGGGTCCCTCGTGCTAGGAACCAGCTGGACGCCAGGACACATCAGGCACAGCCAAATCCCACATGGGTCTGCAGCAGGGGCACCCGGGATGATTATGAGGTACTCCTAGGGAGAGCTCATAGTCCCAGCCAATGCTCCTAATTGCCTGGGGTCAGTAGGTCGCTGAGCTAATCCTCCTGAGCACATCAGGGGTCTCTGCCATCACTGAGCGGGGCTTCCAGAACTCCCTGCAACCCAATCAAGTCCAATTAGCCAAAAAGGCAGGAATGTGGGCTGGGACCCCAGCAGGGCTTAGAGGTCTCGGCAGGAGACCAGGGTGGCCCAGGGATGTCTCACTTGTGGGGAACAAGCCCCAGACCCCAGCCTTGTCCAGGGCAGGGAGGGAGGAAACCCCCAGGCTCGGGTCAGTGGGGTCTGTCTGTTCAGCGGGGCTTTCAGCTGTGGGATCCGGGGACATCAGTGTTGGTGGTTAATTTGATGTTCTGCTCATAGATGCATGATGATTTAAAAGCCACATTTCAGTAAGTCAGGCAGAGGAGAACAAATATTGCTTGATTGCACAGGGAATAGCCAAATTCCTAGAGACAGACAGTAGAAGCGAGACTCCCAGGATCTGGGGTAGAGGACTGGAGACTGGTTTAAGGGCCTGGAGTGATAAAAACTTTGGGGTGTAGATATGGTGATGGTTGCACACATTGAGAATGCATTTAATGTCACTGAATTGTACCTTCCAAGTGGTTAACACGATCATTATCATGTAGAGTTGGGGTTTTTTTTGTTTTTTTTTGTTGTTGTTGTTGTTTGAGACAGAGTCTCACTCTGTCCCCCAGGCTGGAGCGCAGTGGCATGATCTCAGCTCACTGCAACCTCCGCCTCCCGGGTTCAAGTGATTCTCCTGCCTCAGCCTCCTGAGTAGCTGGGACTACAGGTGCACGCCACCACACCCGGCTAGTTTTTGTATTTTCAGTAGAGACAGGGTTTCACCATGTTGGCCTGGCTGGTCTCGAACTCCTGACCTCAGGTGATCCACCCGCCTCGGCCTCCCAAAGTGCTGGGATTACAGGCATGAGCCACTGCGCCTGGCCCATGTAGAGTTTACTACAATGTCAAATAAAGACTTTAAGTTTGAAATTAGCATTTAACCATTTAAGGAAATTGGTTCATGAAATGTGTAGCTTGATTTATTAGTTGCGTGGCAGTGTTTAAATATTCGGGAAAATGGGCAGAGCGTGGTGGTTTACACCTGTAATTCCCAGCACAGGGACTGTCTAGGGGGACTGACCCTACCAGGCCAGGTGATGGTTAGAGGTTTGAGCTGAGGGGCACCAGCAGGGGGTTCAGACTCACACCCACCCCAGGATGATGTTGATGCAGTCCCCACCCAGGGTCTCAGATCTGGGGACACGCCCCTCCTTTAAGTGCTACCTGCCACTATTCGGAGTCTGTGTAAGACGTAACACTCCATTCTTTAAAAAGGTAAGCACATGGCTGGGCACGGTGGCCTACGCCGGTAATCCCAACACTTTGGGAGGCTGAGGCGGGCGAATCACTTGAGGTCAGGAGTTCGAGACCAGCCTGACCAATGTGGTGAAACCCTGTCTCTACCAAAAATACAAAAATTAGCTGGGTGTGGTGGCACGTGCCTGTAATCCCAGCTACTCAGGAGGCTGAGGCAGGAGAATTGCTTGAACTGGGGAGGCGGGAGTTGCAGTGAGCCAAGATTGTGCCATCGCACTCCAGCCTAGGTGACAGACTGAGACTCCATTTCAAAAAAAAAAGAAAAAAAAAGAAATCCTCCCACCTCAGCCCCCCCCCAAAATTTTTAATGTTCAATTTATTAAGCATTTCCATCTAGGAAGTACATTTCCCCAAATATTTAAACATTGTCATGCAACTAATAAATCCAACTATACATTAATGAACCAATTTCCTTAAATGGTTAAATGCTGATTGCAAACTTAGTCAAAGTCTTTTTCTTGCCATTGTAGTAAAATATACATGATATTGATCATGTTAACCACTTGGAAGGTACAATTCATTGACATTAAATGCATTCCCAATGTGTGCAATCATCACCACTATCTACATCCCAAATTTTTTTTTATCACTCCAGCCCTTGAAACAGTCCCCAGTCCTCTACCCCAGCCCCTGGGAGTCTCGCTTCTACTATCTGTCCCTAGGAATTTGGCTATTCCCTGTGGCTCCCATAGGTGCAATCAAGCAATATTTGTCCTCCTCTGCCTGACTGAAATGTGGCTTTTAAATCATCACGTCTATGAGCAGAACATCAAATTAACCACCAAGGCTGGTGTCCCTGGATCTGGATCCCACAGCCCAAAGCCCCGCTGAACAGACAGACCCCACTGACCTGAGCCTGGGGGTCCCCTCCCTCCCTGCCCTGGATGGGGCTGGGGCCTGGGGTCTGTTTCCCATAAATGAGACAGTTCCTGGGCCACCCCCGTCTCCCTGCCGAGAAGCCCCCCACCTGCTGGGGTCCCAGCCCACATTCCTGCCTTTTTGGTTAATTGGACTTGATTGGGTTCCAGGGAGTTCTGGAAGTCCCCCTCAGTGATGGCAGAGACCCCTGATGTGCTTGGGAGGATTAGCTCAGCGACCCACTGACCCCAGGCAATTACGAGCATTGGCTGGAACTCTGAGCTCTCCCTAGGAGGACCCCATAATCATCCTGGGGTGTCCCTGCTGCAGATCCATGTGGGATTTGGCTGTGCCTGGTGTGTCCTGGCATCCAGCTGGTTCCCAGCACCAGGGACCCGGACCAGCACGCCTCTCTTCTCGTCCTCTGTGGTTCTTTTTCCTCCTCTCTGTGCTGATGTGGAAGGTTCTGCTTCACATTTGTGTGAAAATTAGTTTTAGTTTTCCTTTGGCTGCTAACCTTACCTGATTACCTCTCTAATAATGACCTTAACTCCAAATACAGTCACATTCTGAGGGACTGTGTTATAACCTTCACGTATGAATTTTGGGGAGACACAGTTCAGCCCATACTCTTCCCCACTTACAGAGGAGATGATGGAGGCTCAGAAAGGGGAAGTCATTTACCCAGGTCGCACAGCAAAAGGGAGTAGGACAAATGTCGAACACTTACCGGGTGCCAGGCTCAATTTCAAGGCTGTGTTTGCCTCACTTGTTCATTTTGCCAATGTCTATTGTGCCAGATGCAAACTGAAGTGAAATACACTGATGGGACTGGGCATGGTGGCTCACGCCTGTAATCCCAGCACTTTGGGAGGCAGAGGCAGGCGGATCACTTGAGGTCAAGAGTTTGAGACCAGCCTGGCCAACATGGTGAAACTCCATCTCTACTAAAAAATACAAAAATTAGCCGGGTGTGGTGGCACACACCTGTAGTCCCAGCTACTCGGGAGGCTGAGGCAGAATTGCTCGAACCCGGGAGGTGAAGGTTGCAGTGAGCTGAGATCACACCATTACACCACTGCACTCCAGCCTGGGTGACAGAGTGAGACTCCATCTCAAAAACAAACAAACAAACAAACAAACTGGGTCTCACTCTGTCGCCCAGACTGGAGCGCAGTGGTGCAAACGTGGCTCACTGCAGCCTCGACTTCCTGGGCTCAAGTGATCCTCTCACCTTAGCTTCCCAAAGTGCTGGGATTACAGGTGAGAGCCACTGCGCCCAGCCTTATCCTTCCTTTCTATATTGCCCGTGGTTGCTTTTGTGCACCAAGGTCAATCCAAAAAATAATTGAGTCAGTGAGAAACAGACCATCTGGCTTTACTTCCTTGTAGTCACACCTCTGGGGATCCTAAGTCTGGCCATCCTAGCCCCATGGCCAGGGATGTCAGGAGATGATGGTGGTCATTTTGAGCAGTAGGTTCCCTTGCAAGCCATGAGAGGACACAGGCTGTGTCCAGGACACATGCCCTGGAGGCGTGGGTGTGGAGACCATGAGCCGAATTCATTCATTATCTAAAATCAAACTCAATTCTCATGAAGTAAGGACGTCAGCCTTACAGGGTCGGGCGTGTGCCGCCCATTTCCACCTGTGGGTGGAATCCACCACTCCTGTTGACTCTCAGCGGTGCCCGGCTTAGATGATAGATTCTAGGGTCTCTGCTGTTGGAGGTCAAGACTGTGATGTAATGAAGTATTTTTTTTCAATGTGTGTCCTGTGGCAGTGCCCAATTCAGAAAACATAGAGCAGGATTTTAGTTCCAAATGAGTCAAGTTTTATATGTTAAGACATCGCTTGTTAATCTTGCACATAACATCTATCATATTCATATGCTGCCTAGTCTTGGGTTTTTTTTTTTTTTTAATCAGAGTCTCACTCCGTCACCCAGGCTGGAGTGGCAGTGGTGTGATCTTGGCTCACTACAATCTCCGCTTCCTGTGATCAAGTGATTCTCCTGCCTCAGCCTCCAGAGTAGCTGGCACTACAGGCACGTGTCACCACACCCAGCTAATTTTTGTATTTTTAGTAGACAGAGGGTTTCACCATGTTGGTCAGGCTGTTCTCAAACTCCAAACCTCAAATGATCTGCCTGCCTTGGCCTCTCAAACTGCTGGGATTACAGGCATGAGCCACTGTGCCTGGCCCAAAGACATCCTCTTTTATCTGCTCATGTGGATTTAATGATATCCCCTTGGGGTATAATAAAAACTTCTTTGGTCTTTGTCTACAGTTCCTGGCACATAATTCCTAAATCCCTAGAATGGACATTCATTCATAGGATGAACGAAGGTGTTAAGATAAGACAGCACTATGGGCCGGGCACGGTGGCTCGCAACACTTTAGGAGGCTGAGGTAGGCAGGTCAGTTGAGGCCAGGAGTTGGAAAGCAGCCTGGCCAATATGGTGAAACCCCATCTCTACTAAAAATACAAAAATTAGTTGGGTGCAGTGGTGCACACCTGTAGTCCCAGCTACTTGGGAGGCTGAGGCAGAATTGCTCGAACCCAGGAGGCAGCAGAGGTTGCGGTGAGCCGAGATCATGTCACTGCACTCCAGGCTGGGCGACAGAGCAAGATTCTGTCTCAAAATTAAAAAAAAAAACAGCACTATGGAAGCGTTGGCTGAACTGAAGCAACTGCCTGGGGTCCCTCAATATTAAAGGGCTCCAGACAAGTCTGCTGTATTTGCCCCAGTTTGCAGAAATTTTAAAAGCTGAAGGCAGACACTACAACATGAAACCCAACCTGGACTCACTGGGGACAACCAGGCAGATTCGTCGCACTCCAGCCCAGAAGACAGAGCAAGCCCTGTCTAAAACCAAACAAAGACAAACCAGGCAGCAAAACCCACACCTCCAGCGATACGAATTGGAAATGTGACCTGGGGATCAGTAAGTTCCCAAAGCCCACACCTTGTGGGGTGGAAGCTGGAGAGCTGGTTGGAGGAAAACGTTCTGGGCCAAAGTCCCAGTGGAGCACAGATGGGGTTTATGGCAAGAGCCTGAGCATCTCCCGGCGACAGCTACTGAGACTGGAACTGAAATATGTCCACTCTAGTCGAGGTGCGGGATGCAGGGACCCAGTGGTGGATGTCCTGGAGGGCGGGACCCAGGGTTCCCTGGTGGAGGTGTGGAAGGACGAGACCCTGCAGTCTCTCAAGCTGCCAGCGAGACGGGGACCCAGAGACCTCCCGAAGCTGCCAGCAAGGCAGGGACCCAGCAGTTTCTCAAGGCTGCCTGGGACCCAGTTACCAGATTACAAAGGCATCTCAGGCCCTAGAGCCAGAGCCAGTCAGGGGCTAAAGTGGAAGCTCCCTACTTCACCAGGGGAAGGATGATGTGGATTGTTTTTGTTTTACCCCTTCTGTTGAATGTTTACAGACACAAACTTGAGTTCTAATAAAGAATTGCATTTCCCTAAAAAAATAAATAAAGTATGTCCACTCGAGGGCCAATTCTTAACTTGCTGTCCCAAAACCACCCCTTGTGACTGAAGGACATGAAATAATCTCGAAAGTGGGATACTGGGCATGTCATGGAGGCCCGGAATTTCAGGACCAGTCATCCAGAAGAACTTGAGAAAACACAGGTCTTCCAACTGGCCCCTTCATAGAAAACGGAGGCTTCAATTGCAAAACAGGTTTACTGTTTTATCAAACAAGATTATCACATAAAAAACAGCTACAGTGCTACGGAAGTATATAAAGTGCTCAAGTATCCTGAATGTAACCATGAGTCATGACAAGTCCCTCCCTGAACGAGAGACAGAGGGCGGGACTTCTACCTGGCTGCTTGAAGAAAAATCTTCGCTTGGGCTGATGAACATGGCCTGAGCGGGGGCTGACAAAGCACCCGGGTTGTCGTCCTCAGACAGGGGCATGTTCTTGGGTGCTCCCCCAGATTCTCTGCAGGCACTGTCTTGATTGAAATACCACCGGCTGGGGGGCGCCATGCCCTGGGTCTCTTCCCAGACTTCCTGGTTTGCCAAGGCTGCCTCTTTGCTTGCCTCTGCGGAGAGTTCCAGCACCTGGGCAAAGCTCCTGTTGAGGATGGGAGAAATAACGGCTTTCACCCTCTGAGGTGAAGTGCATGCGTGTGGTGAACGAAGGGCTGCCACACGGGGAGGCGGATTTTCACATGCCCCACGTGCTCAGTGGGAAAGGGCCAGCAAATAAGATCCGTCTGAAAAGACTCAATCAGGGAAACCCCCCAAGAACAGCACCAGGCATGAAAGGAAAGATTCATCCAAGAAATGTTCACGGAGCTCAGTGCTGTGCTGCTGCTGTGGTGGGAGTATCTGTCCCCTCCCAAACTCCCATTAAAAATTAATCCCCTGGCCAGGTAAAGTGGGATTAAAGTGCTGTAATCCCAGAACTTTGGGAGGCCGAGGCAGACAGATGGCTTGAGGCCAGGAGTTCGAGACCAGCCTGGGCAACATGGCAAAACCACGTCTGTACAAAAATTTTTTTTAAAAAACTGGGCGCGATGGCTCACACCTGTAATCCCAGCACTTTGGGAGGTTGAGGCGGGCAGATCGCCTGAGGTCAGGAGTTCAAGACCAGCTTGGCCAACATGGTGAAAGCCCATCTCTATTAAAAATACAAAAATTAGCCGGCCGTGGTGGAACGCACCTGTAATCCCAGCTACTGGGGAGGCTGAGGCAGGAGAATCGCTTGAACCCAGGAGACAGGGTCTATAGTGAGCCGAGGATAGCGCCACTGGCACTCCAACCTGGACGACAAAGTGAGACTCCATCTCAAAAAAAAAATTAGCTGGGTGCAGTGGTGCACGCCTGTAGTCCCAGCTACTTGGGAGACTGGGGTGGGATGATCGCTTGAGCCTCGGAGGCAGAGGTTGCAGTGAACCGAGATCGCGCCACTGCACTCCAGCCTAAGCAATGAAATCCTGTCTCAATAATAATAATAATCCCCAATGTGGCAGCAGCGAGATGTGGGGCCTTTAAGAGGTAACTGGGTTCATGAACATTCTGCCATTCATGGATGAATGAGTTATCCCGGGAGTGGGACTGTGGCTTTATAACCCTTTGATGTCTCCTGAATTGATCCATGGCCACCCACAGGAGAAAGAAATGCCACAGTGGGTGGCTGGCTGTTTTGCATAAGTCCTTTTCCAATATTTTAAGCAACTCAGGAAAAAGATTTAGCATTGTAAAAAAGAGAAAAGATACTCTACTGGAAGAGGTGGAGAAAAGTGCGTGGTTAGAAATCTCCTGGGGGAGGTTAAAAAAAAAAGTGGGGGGAGGTCTTGATGGGTTTTGGGGGTCTGGACGCACAAGGATATGTGCTCTGTGCAAGCCACTGCACAGTCCTTTAAGATCTGGGCCATTTCTATCAATCAGAAGTTCAAAAAACATCCTCCTGGGACCTTACCCTGGAAGGCATTGAAAACACCAACAGGGCTGATGTGAGGGCGCCTGTGCTGCTGGGTTACTCTGAGGATGTGAACGATAGGTGACACCCTTTCTCTTCCAGCTGCTTGAGAACTTCCACAGATTTTTTTTTTTTTTTTTTTTTTTTTTCCTGAGACAGGGTCTCACTCTACTGCTCAGGTTGTAATGCAGTGGCACGACCACAGCTCGTTACAGCCTTGACCTCCCCGGGCTCAGATGATTCTCCCACCTCTGCTTCCTGAGTAGCTGAGACCACAGGCATGCACCAGTGTGCCTGGCTAATTTTTGTATTTTTTAAATAGAGAGGCCCGGCATGGTGGCTCACGCTTGTAATCCCAGCACTTTGGGGGGCTGAGGTGGGCAGATCACTTGAGGTCAGGAGTTCAAGACCAGCCTGACCAACAAGGTGAAACACTGTCTCTACTAAAAATACAAAATTAGCCGGGCGTGGTGGTGTGCACCTGTAATCCCAGTTAGTTCGGAGGCTGAGGCAGGAGAATTGCTTGAACCCAGGAGGTGGAGGTTGCAGTGAGCCAAAATCATGACATTGCACTTCAGCCTGAGCAACTCTGTCTCAAAATAAATAAATAAATAAATAAATAGAAACAAGGCCTCACCATGTTGCCCAGGCTGGTCTTGAACTCTTGGCCTAAAGTGATTCTCCCACCTCGGCCTCCCAAAGTGCTGGGATGACAGGCGTGAGAAACTGCACCTGGCCCTTCCATGGATTTTTCTGAGCTCTTTTGTTCTCTCTTCCCCCTGCTCTGCTTGAGTCTTATACCCTGTGAATCTAGGACACATCTTATAGCATATTTGATCCTCACTTCACCTAGAATCCCCATTAGCTCAAAAATGACTGAGAAGTAGGCTAGAAAAGGGAAATTAGCTGGGCATGGTGGCACACACCTGCAGTCCCAGCTACTGAAGAGGCTGAGGTGGGAGGATCACTTGAGCCCAGGAATTTGAGGCTGCAGTGAGCTGAGATCTGCCACTGCACTCCAGCCTGGGCGACAGAGTGAGAATCTGTCTCAAAAAAAAAAAAAAGGGAAGGCAAGGCGGGTGCTCTTGGATGGAGATTTTGTTATCCACAATACAGATGACAATGACACCTGCTGGCCATTCTTGTATCGTGCAGCGTCTGGGAAAAGAGCAGCTCGCTCAGGGGACTGAACCTCCTCTGAACTCCAAGAGGAACTCGGCACCACCCCAACAGTGCAGCCACCAACAGCCCTGAGCAAACAGGGTGCCACCTCTTTCTTAAAGCATTTTCCGAGGTACCTTCGGAGCTCAAGGTCCTTTTTCACCGTCACGTCCTTGAGTTCCCTCAGTAAGTCCAGCACCTGCACATTTTCTTCCGAATCACCAACATCAAGTTCTCCCAGGAGGCGCTGAGTGGTCACCAGTTCTTGCTGCAGGGCATCTGGAGGGGAAGAGGGATGGTGGGCGATGGATGGCAAGGTGCCCCACGCAAGGCACACACAAGTGGAGTGGCCGACAGACTTCTGTCACGATGCTCGGCTATCGCGCTGGAACCGTGGAAAGCGCACAGGGAAGAAGCCGAAGCCAAGGAAGACATTCATCCCTTATCCAACCCGTGCTCTGAGATTGTGGGACAGGCACATCCATCTATCCAGGAGGGCATTGGACCAGAACTGAAATGTCACTCTGGTGTCCTCAATAGAAACCAATGCAAATGTGAAAAGGGCTGTGCTGTGCCAGGGAGAATGCCTGAGACCTCCAAGCCAGACCATGAGCAACTGAAAAACAGTCCTTGTTGTCTGCACCACTGAGCAGAAGGATGCCTGCAACTGCGGGACCTGTGTCACCTGCACTAGGACAACACGCCTCTCTACCCTAACATACGTCACATCAAGGCCAGTTGTACATGAGAGTCACATTTTGGGAGCCTTTTAAGTGCCGTATCAGCCAGCCTCTTCTCCCTCCGGCTGTGGACCGAATTATGCCCTCCCTAATACGTACGTTTCACTCCAATCCTCCACTCCTAGTGAACGTGACCTTAACCGGAAACAGGGTTTTGTGGATGGGGGGGAGTTAAGATGGGTGGGGCCTAATCCAGTGACTTGTGTCCTCATCAGATGCGGGAAATTTCTTTTTTTCTTTTTTTTTTTTTTGAGACAGAGTCTTGCTCTGTCACCCAGGCTGGAGTGCAGTGGCACAATATTGGCTCACTGCAACGTCCACCTTCCGGGTTCAAGCGATTCTCCTGCCTCAGGATCCTGAGTAGCTGGGATTACCGGCACCTGCCACCACACCTGGCTTTTTTTTTGTATTTTTAGTAGAGACAGGGTTTCACCATCTTGGCCAGGATGGTATTGAACTACTGACCTCGTGATCCAGCCGCCTCAGCCTCCCAAAGTGCTGCCATAACAAGCATGAGCCACTGTGCTGAGCCTGATGCAGGAAATTTCAATAACGAGACAGCCAGGGAGGAGGCCACGTGAGGACAGGCAGAGAATGGAGGGACACGGCCATGAGCCAAGGAACGCCAAGGGCCGCCAGCAGCCACCAGCAGGTGGGGGAGACACAGGATGAGCTCACCTGACAGCCCCTGGAGGGAGCCCATCCCATCAACGCCTTGATTTCAGACTTCTGGCTGAAATCAAGACTCCCAGAACTGGGAGGGAATATCTTTCTGTTGTTGCAAACCACCCATTCTGTGGCCGCTTGGTATGGCAGCCTCGGAAAACTCAACACGATCCCTAGGCCGTTCCCAGGAACTACCTAAGGAACTGAGCAGAGACTGAGTGTTTTCTAAGAGTTACAGATGTGGAGGTGACCGCAGTCATAAAATCAGAAACCCGGCCGGGCAGGGGGCTCACACCTATTCAGGAACCCAGTGCTTTGGGAGGCCAAGGTAGGAGATCACTTGAGCCCAGCAGTTCTAGATCAGCCTGGGCAACATAGCCACACCTCGTCTCTACAAAAAAATATAATAATTAGCCAGGTGCGCCAGGAGCAGTGGCTCATGCCTGTAATCCCAGCACTTTGGGAGGGCAAGGCGGGCAGATCACCTGAGGTCGGGAGTTTAAGACCAGCCTGACCAACATGGAGAAACCCCGTCTCTACTAAAAATACAACATTAGCCGGGCATAGTGGTGCATGCCTGTAATCCTAGCTACTCGGGAGGCTGAGGCAGGAGAATCGCTTGAACCCAGGAGGTGGAGGTTGCAGAGAGCCAGGATTGCACCATTGCACTCCAGCCTGGGCAACAAGAGTGAAACTCCGTTTCAAAAATAAATTAGCCAGGTGCAGTGGTGGATGCCTGAAGCACTAGGGAGGCTACTACTCAGGAAGCTGAGGTGGGAGGATCTGAGCAGAGCCTGAGAAGTTGAAGGCTGCAGTGAGCTATAATTGCACTACTGCACTCCAGCCTGGGCGACTACACTAGAAGATTCCACCTCCGCAGAAAAATGAACAATGGCAGGGCATGGTGACTCATGCCTATAATCCCAGCACTTTGGGAGGCCAAGGTGGGAGGACTGCTTGAACTCAAGAGTTCAAGTCCAGCCTTGGCAACATAGTGAAACCCCGTCTCTACAGAAAAAAAAAAATAATAATAAAAAATACATACATACATACATACATATATATATATATATATATATTAGCCAGGTGTGGTGGTGCACATGTGTACTCCTAGCTACTCAGGAGGCTGAGGTGGGAGGATCGCTTAAACCCAGGAAGCAGAGGTTGCAGTGAGCTGAGATTGTGCCACTGCACTCCAGCCTGGGCGACACAGCAAGATGCTGTCTCAAAAAAAAAAAAAAAAAGAAGAACCACACTCCAGGGTAGCCAAAAACTTGCTCTGTGGGAAGATACCTGTTCTGAAGAGAATTTAAGGTGCAGCGCGGCAGTTTTTCACACTTGCCAAAGTCTTCAAGTTAGGGATTAGGTGGGAACCCTATGCCTGAAAGGGACCTCACTGGTCTGCTGAGGGGGAAAGCCGGGGTGGAGCTGGTGGTCTTGTCACACCCCAACCACTACGGCATATTTGTTGGGACCAGGACTCAGGAGACTACAGGTCGTCCCCGCAAAATGCCTTTTGGCAGGACAGATCGCTGTGAATCCCACTGCCCAAGGTTCAAATCCCAGTGTGGTTACTTACTCAGGGTGAGACCCTTGGAGGAACCACAGCCTGGCCAGCCCTCCCCATCCTCTGCCTTAGCTGGGGAAGAGGGCACTTGCGGTGATGACATCAGGCCCACAGGAAGCACCCACACACGCTCCTCGCCCCACCTGCTGCACACGCACTGGGACGCCCCGTTTCCTACCTAAGAGCTGCTGCCTGTCTCCCTCCAGGTGGATGGACCTCACGGGCAGCTCGTGCCTGGTAGTGTCCAGGGCCGTGGCGAATGTCCTGTATTGCTCCTTGAAGCGTGTGGCCACTGCCTCGAAGGGGCTGAGCATCTCGATCTGTAAGCAGAAGGGATAATCGGGGGGAGACCCTGGAGTCCCCTCTCTGGAAGCTTAACAGAAGCTTAACGGCTCGTGCAGGGTTAAGATACAGCGCTGTTCTTCACCACCCCCCAGGGAATCAGAGCTCAGGAAGTTTCCGAGGGTGTGGTGAGCTCTCCCCAAGAGAGCCAAGTGGATGGCAAGGCAGCCCAGGCCCCTTACTGAGAACGTGTGTCTGCCAGTGGTTCTAGGCTTGGGCCCTCAGCTGAGCCCACCTGCTTTAGAGTACTGCGCCTAAACGCCTGCCTTCCACAAGGCCATCCCCGGCATGGCCCACTCCCACCCCAAACATGCTGTCTGGGTCTTCATGGGGGTCTGAAATGATATACGATTGACCCTTGAGCAACACGGGAGTTTGGGGCATCAACCCCTGTGCAGTCAAAAATCTGTATTTAACTTTTGACTTCCCCCAAATTTACTGATAGCTACTGCTGACTGAAACCTTACTGACAGTAAACATTCAATAAACATGTAAATAGATTAGCATCTATACACACACACATACACATACACACACACACACACACACACACACACACACACATATATATTTTCTTTAGATGGAATCTTGCTCTGTCTCCCAGGCTGGAGTGCAGTGGCGCAGTCTCGGCTCACTGCAACCTCTGCCTCCCAGGTTCCAGCAATTCTTGCGCCTCAGTCTCCCAAGTAGCTGGGTTACAGGCACGCATCACCATGCCCAGCTAATTTTTTGTACTTTTAGTAGAGACGGGGTTTCACCATGTTGGCCAGGCTGGTCTCAAACTCCTGACCTCAAGTAATCCGCCTGCCTCAGCCTCCCAAAGTGTTGGGATCACAGGCGTGAGCCACTGCACATACATATTTTTTATAGACAGATCTTACTGTGTTGCCCAGGCTGGAGTGCTGTGGAGTGATCACAGTTCACTGCAGCCTCCACCTCCCAGGGTCAAGCAAACCTCTTGCCTCAGCTTCCCAAGTAGCTGGGACTATAGGCATATGCCACCACACTTGGCTAATTTTTAATTTTTATAGAAATTGGCCGGATGCGGTGGCTCACACCTATAATCCCAGCACTTTCAGAGGCTAAGGAGGGCGGATCACTTGAGGTCCGGAGTTCGAGACCAGCCTGGCCAACATGGCAAAACCCTGTCTGTACTAAAAATACAAAATTTAGCCGGGCGTGGTGGTGCATGCCTGTAGTCCCAGCTACTCAGGAAGCTCAGGTATGAGAGTTGCCTGAACCTGGGAGGTGGACGTTGCAGTGAGCTGAGATAGCACCACTGCACTACAGCCTGGGTGACAGAGCAAGACTCCCATCTCAAAAAAAAATTTTTTTTTGTAAAGATTGGGTGTCACTATGTTGCCCATGCTGGGACAAGTATGTATGCACTCATGACGTGCCTAACTTTTTCTTAATTTTTTCAGTATTTCTAGGCTATAAGGTTCATCTATGAGTTTCTTCAAATTGTCACAAATCTCTAAAACTTTTTCCAATAAACTTATTGAAAAAAATTTGCATGTAAGTGGAATCTCACACTTCAAATTCGTGTTGTTTGAGGGTCAACTGGGTTTGTCTCTTTTTCTTCCATTTTGAGCTCCCTAAAGTCAGAGACCTTGTACTCAAGCCCAGGGTCTAGCTGCAGGGGTGCTCACATGAAAATTTTGGATGTTAGGGGTTGAGCTGTATCCCCCCAAATTCATACCTGATGATCCAACTCCCAGTACCTTGGAATGTGCCCTTATTTGAAAAGAGGGACTTTATCAGGGTCATCAAGTTAACATGAGGTGATGGGGGGTTGTAGGGGGGATGCTAATCCAACACGACTGGTGTCTTGTGGGGAAAGGGGGACACAGACACACACAGCAGGGAGGACATGTGAACACAGAGAAGACAACCATTCACAGGCCAAAGACAGGGCCAGGAGAGATTCTCCCTCACGGCCCTCAGACAGGGCCAACCACCAACACCTCAATCTTGGACTTTCAGCTTCCTGAATCGTAAGAGAATGAATTCCAGTTGTTTTGCCCACTCAGGTTGTGGGACTCTGTCCCAGCAACCACAGGAAACTCACCCACTGGGTGGGGGGTCCGCCCCTGCCAATCAGCCCTTTCTGGGTTCCAAGGGTTCGTTCCTGTCCTTCTCCCACATGGACACTGCTGACCACACAGCATTAGGAGTGATGTGCCTCCCAGCAGTACCCTGACCCTGAAGGGGAGTCCCAGAGCACGTCATCCTGTTGCTGCTCACGATCATCAGGCGCTCAGGAAGTCTCTGCACAAGTGCATAGAAGGTGCACGCCTCCCTTATTCGTTCACACTTTACTTTGTAAACTCATCCTCTAAAAGTGTCATCATAGACCAACACCAGGATCAGAGCAAGTGTGGCATTAAAAGCCCAACACAGTTAGAAGCCAGTGAGCAATGATACCCTAGCACGAATGCTACCCAAAACAGTGGAGATGGGACAGATTCACAGGGAACACTCACTGGTCACAGAGTGTCACTTACAACTGACCTGGGCATCCAGGACATCTGCCAGTTCCCGCTTCCTCTGAGAGAGGAGAAGCCTGCGCTTCAGGTCGTGGGCCTTTTCCTGTAGCTTCTCCTTCTCCTTACACATTATTAATAAATTCTTTTCTGCCCTTCTTTCAAACTCAGCAAGATTGTTCTCCATCTGTTAAATGTGAAAGAAAAGCTCAAGCAGGTGGGGACTCCCTCCCCGTGAATGGAGGCCACCCTTCCATCCATGGCATACGTGAACAAGAAACTGTTTTCACCTTTACGGATAGTAGTGTCAGCAGTAGTGTCTGAGACTCCATCATTTCCATTGCTTCAGATAAATCCTTAAGAAAAGAAAAAGACCCTCTCAATTCCTGATGAAGTGGTATAAATCCAACTCTTTTCCCAGCAGGGGCAGAACTCTGGCTTGTGTGGATTTTCTGTATTCAGTTTGATATTTGGTAGTTCTCTACTGTAGTGGGTCTATTGCTTCTATTTTCTTTTATTTGGTTTTCTCCGGCGCTCTGAGATGAAAGAGGGAGGTCCACAACTTTCCTTCCCCTGGCACCTGGCAGGTGGAGAGACAGCAGCAGCTGGGTAGTCAAGGACAAGCTGAGAATACCCACCAATTTGGTGCTGCACCAGGACCAGAATGCCGTCTCCCCGCCTGCTGGTCCCCCAACCACCAGTCTTGTCCTCACCCCAGTGAGACCACAGCCTAGCCGTCCTCCCACCAAGGGACAGGGCCTGGCATTGTGCCTTTCCCAGCACAGCGTGGGCACAGAGAAGTCCCCTGTCTCATTTTTTACATGGCTCCATATTGGTATCCACTACTGAATGTGTACTCGGGGAAATGTAAACTCTACAAATGATCTAAGAACATCTGTGGTCTTGATTTTTGTCCTAAAGGGCATGGGTGTCTTTTATGTTCTTGGATCCATGGGCACTCGGCATCTGGTTCAGAGTGGACTCTAAATCAGATCTATGCAACCCATCTGTCGCTGCCCTCTTCTTTCAGACACTTACTGGGCTCTTTTTCCGAGGGGCAGAAAATGATGTCGACTCAGGTTTCTTTGATATTGTTTTTGCTAACTGTGGTGTCTTTTTGATGATGCTTTTGTCTAAGATAAAGCACAGCATTTTTAATGGTAAGTAGCGTATATAGACTGGTCCCTGGTTGCCATTTTTTTTCTAACGATGGCTTTATTGGGATGTAACCCCATCATAAATTGAGGAGTATATGGACTTATAACAGTCCAGTTAAAGTTGTTCAACTTTGCAAGGGGCAAAAGGCAAGTTTAATACCCTTTATCAAGGTATTCAGTATATTTTTGATGTACAATATTTTCAACTTACAATGGGTTTGTTGGATGTGACCCCACTGTAGGCCAATTGTACTTTGGAAGCCCACTGAGACCTACTGCAACCCCCAGTGAGTGACAGAAGGGGTGAAACAAATGATTTACCATTAATAGCAGAGAGATCCAGGTCAGGTGGAGCTGTGCCATGCCCTTCCAGCAACGTGGACTGCAGGTCACCCTTTCCGACCCCACTGCTATCTGCTGTTAAGAAAAGAATCCCCGAAAGTCAGCACAGTCAAGAGACACTCTCCATTCAAGCCAGGAAATGCAGGCCGTGTTTTTGAACAATACCACTTGCTTCTAAAAGCCCAATTTCGTCCAAGGTGGAAAGGCTAAAAAAAAAAAAAAAACCTGTGGAAATTCCCAGCCATCACCTTGACTCTATTTTTAAAGTACCACTAGAAGACAGAGACATTCTGTATAACCAAAGAGACGCAAATAGGCCTTTCTGCTAGTTCACAAGATGCTACAGGTGGGATACGATGCCATATTCCCATTCTACCCTCTACTCTCTTTCCATCTTTTTTGTTTTTGAGACGGAGTTTCACTCTTGTCACCCAGGCTGGAGTGCAATGGTGCAATCTCGGCTCACTGCAACCTCCACCTCCCAGGTTCAAGTGATTCTCCTGCCTCAGCCTCCCAAGTAGCTGGGATTACAGGCACCCGCCACCATGCTCAGCTAATTTCTGTATTTTAGTAGAGATGAGGTTTCACCATGTTGGCCAGGCTGGTCTCAAACTCCTGACTTCAGGTGATCCATCCACCTCGGCCTCCCAAAGTGTTGGGATTACAGGCATGAGCCACCGCACTCAGCCAAGTAATCTTTCCATCTTTTTTCTGCAGCTTCTGGACTGTTCATCCTCCCTGGGAGTTCCCTTCGTCTTTTAACGTATATTCTAAACTGTAAAATTAAGCCTTACACTGTCTAAGATGGGCACTAGCATACAGCATGCTACCACTACACAAGAGCCCAGGAGTGCTGCAGATGCCAACAGATGGCACGTACGGTATGTTGTGTTAGGAACTAAGCATGAGACTATTTAATGAACAACTATGCAGCTGAGGAAATGAATGACCTGGAAATGAAAAGAGGAAGGTCACTGCAATGTGTAGGGTACAATATAACAACGATTTGTGTTGAAATTCTTTAAAAAAATCTGGAAAGATCAGCAAAAATCTATTGAGAGCACATGCCCTCAGGGCACAGACTGGGAGCCTGGGGTGAGGAGGTGGAAATTTTTTTTTTTTTTTTTTTTGAGACAGGGTCTTGCTCTGTCACCCAGGCTGGAGTGCAGTGGCACAATCTAGGCTTACTGCAACCTCTGCCTCCCAGGCTCAAGCAATCCTCCCACTTCAGCCTCCTGGGTAACTGAGAATACAGGCGAGTGTCACCATGCCCAGATAATTTTTTATTTTTTTATTTTTAGTAGAGACAGGGTTTCACCATGTTGCCAGGTAGATCTGGAACTCCTGGGCTCAAGGGATCTACCGGCTTCATCCTTCCAAAGTGCTGGGATTACAGGCGTGAGCCACCACACCCAGCTAGAGGTGGTAACTTTTTATTGCTATTGCTTTTGCCCTGGAATATTTTATCATCAGCATGTATAGCATTTGCACTAAGAAAATTAATTTTCTACAAAGCCATACAATGGAACTCAAACAAGCAGTCCTTTGAAATCATTATGGTGTGGTTTAAATTAAGGTTTCTTAGCCATGGCATTGCGAGCACATGGGGCTGGATCCTTCCTTGCGGTGGTGGGGGTGTGCTGTGCATTCAGGATGTTAAGTGGCCTCCCTGGCCTCCACCCACCAGACGCCAGTAGAACCCCTTCCCCCAGATATGACAACCAAACACATCTCCAGACACTGCCTAAGCGTTCCCTGGGGGTCAGAATCGCCCTTGAGTAAGAACTGGTTCTAAGGTGTGGCAGGCCCAGTCTGATCCCCTGGCCCCACCAGCATTCCCAGCTTCATGCATGGCCTTCAACCCAATTAGATGGGGAAAGACTAGCAGGCTGGCTCTAGTGTGCCTGCTTCTCAACCACGCCTGGGAAGGGCATAGCGCGAATTCTCACAAACATCTACACCAGGAGTGGCAAATTGTAGCTCATAGGCCAAATCCAGCCCACTTCCTTTGCTTGTAAATAGTTTTATTGGCACACAGCTATACCTGTTCCTCTATGTCTGGTCTGGGGTTGTTTTTAATGTTACAAACAGCAGAGCTGAGTCTTTTTGTTGATGTTGTTGAGACGGTGTCTCACTCGGTTGCCCAGGCTGGCATGCAATGGAGCAATCTCGGCTCACTGCAACCTCCGCCTCCCAGGTTCAAGCGATTCGCCTGCCTCAGCCCCGCACCCTCACCCCAAGTAGCTGGGATTACAGGCGTGTGCCATCATGGCCAGCTAATTTTTGTATTTTTAGTAGAAATGGGGTTTCACTATGTTGGCCAGGTTGGTCTCGAACTCCCGACCTCAGGATGAGTCCTCACAGCCTCTCTAAGAGTCTTGCTCTCAGAGCACCAGTGGGAAAACAGTCACATAGACAAGAAACTGATGTCACAAAGCAGTACCATGATGGCAATGTGGCTTTTCTCTGGGGCCACACAGGGAAGAAATGATCTCCCCTTTGCTCCGCATCCCCACTCACCTCCCCACATCCCCCCAGTCTGTCCTTATGCTCCAACTCTCTCTGCTCACTGCTTCTGACCCTTCCCAGAAAGGAAAGAAGGAACTTTAACTTAGCACCCATGGAGACAAAATTTACTGCCGCGCTCATCACTGCCCGAGGACCATGGCTGTTTCGCACCTTTGCTTTTCTGGAGCAGGCTGGATTTCCTTCCACCTTCAGACATCTTCCCTCGGGTCTGTGACCCATCTCCTGCAGGAGCCTGTTATGGGAACACATGACACTCAGAGGACAAGACATCCTCCCTTCACAACAACGGGCCCTGATGCGGTCTGCACTGTGTTTCGTAACTGCTCTTACTTTGAGGCAGGGGAGACATTTAAAGAGGTTTGAAATCTTACCTCATATATACAGGACAAACAAATTTTGTCAAAATGTAGATGCTCACTTGCAGAGAACATAGGAAACTACCAAAATGTTTGCTGGTGATTATTGACATGGTAGATTACAGGTGACTGATTTTTTTCTAGACACATTTAAGTATTTGCTAGTTTTCCAGAGAGAACATACAACTTTGGTCATCAGGAGAAACAAAGTTTTTACACATATATTGTCAAAAAATATTTTTTTAAAGAAACACATGGAGCACTGGCCTTCTAATAACCAAAAGCAAAACGAAAATCTTATAAAGAGCAACGGCCAGGTGCAGTGGCTCCCGCCTGTGGTCCCAGCTACTCAGGAGGCTGAGTTGGGAGGATTGCTCGGGTCCAGGGGTTTGAGGCTGCAGTGAGCCATCACACCACTGCACCCCACCCTGGGAGACAGAGCAAGACCAGAGCAACGACATGACAACGCACAGACACCACTCTCATTCAATATCACAGTGGAGGTCCTCAGATAAGAAGTAAAAGGCAAACAGGTTGAAAAGGAAAAGTAAAACTCTGTTCTTACAAACGTAATTTTTCATGTAGGAAATCCCCAAACATCTTCAAAACTGCTATTAAAATTAGTAAGTTTAACAAGAGTTTTCTTTCAATTTTGTGTGTGAACTTGACTGGATATGGGGTGCCCCAGACTGAACATTTTTGGGTGTGTCTGTGAGGGTGTTTACTAATGAGATCAGCATTTGAATTGGTGGATGCAATAAACTGCCCTCCCCAGTGTGTATGGGCACCATCCAATCCCTTGAGGGCCTGAATACAACAAAACAGTGGAAGGAGGAGAAATTCACACCTTTTGCTTCCTGCTTGCCTGGTTGAGCTGAGACACCTTACCCCATCTCCTGACCTGTCCTCAAACTGGCACTTACACCTTTGGCTCCCCTGGTCTCAACCCTTCAGACTCACACTGAACTAAACCACCAACCTTCCTGGCTCTCCAGTTTGCAGACAGCAGATCCTGGGATTTCTCAGCCTCCATAATCACATGAGCCAATCCCGTGTAAATAAATCTCCTTTTATATATTCATATCCTTTTATAAGCCTCTCTTATTGGTTCTGTTTCTCTGGAGAACTCTAATACAGCAGGGGTGCAGGACACACGGTCAATATGTAAAAATTCACATTTCTAGCAATGAAGTAGCAATGAACAAGTTTGGAGATTGAAATTAAAATAGAGTACCATATACAATGGCACTAAACACCAAATGCTTAGTTATAAACCAAATAAAATATGTGTAAGATCTATAATCTGGAAGCTACAAAACAATGTTGGAGGAAATCCAGGAAGATCTAAATAAATGGAGAAGCATACCATGTTCATGGATTGAAAGACTCGCTGTTATTAAGAAGGCATTTGCCCTGATTTATGGATTCAATATAATCAAAATCCAGCAGATATTTTGCTAGAAAATGACAATTCTAAAATCTCTATGGAAAGCCAAAGGAACTAGAAGAGACTAAACAGTCTTGGAAAAGCACAGTGAGAGGTCTCACATTACCTGTTCTTAGGACTTAGTGCAAAGCTACAGTAACCTCAGCAGTGTGGAACTAGCATAAGGATGCATACATAGAACAATGGAAAAGAACAGAGCCCAGACATGATGTACACATACATGGTCAACTGGTATTTGACAGAGATGATGAGAGAATACAACGGGAAAAAGGAAAATCATTTCAATAAATGGGATTACAACAACTGAACACCCATACATGAAAAAACAAACTTTGATTTAAACATCACACCATACACAAAAACTAACTCACAGACTTAAAAGTAAAACCTAAACAACAAAACTCGTACAAGAAAACAGGAGAAAAATCTGTGATCTTGGATTAGGTGGAGATATCCTGGATAAGACTCCAAAAGCACAATCCACAAATGGGGAAAGTGATCAAATGGGCTTCATCGAAATCGACAACTACTCCCTCTTAAATTAAAGCACTTAACAGCATGAAAAGACAAGCCAGACTAGAAGAAAATATTTGCAAAGCACCACAAAGAGCTGGTATCCAGAATATAGAAAGCACCCTCAAAACTCAGTAACAAGAAAACAACCCAATTTAAAACTGGACAAAAGATCTCAACAGACACATCCGCAAAGATACAGGAATGGCAAATAAGCAGATGAAAAGATGCTCAATATCATCGGCTATTATGAAAACGCAAATGAAAACCACAATGAAGTATCACTTCACACCCACAAGACTGGCTAGAATGTGAAAGTAACAACTTGCACTCTTCATCTATGTGCCTAGTGGGAACATAGATGGTGCAGCCACTGTGGATAACAGGTAGTTTCCTGTTACCATTATATAGAGATGTTTTCATCTACAACTCATGGCTTGTAACTCCTATAAACCCTTGTTACAGTAAGCAGGATCTCTCTGACCTCCCACACTCCTTTCACCTGCCAGAGAGGGTCCTGCCTCATACCCCAGAGGAAAAAATGCAACAGAGGCCAAGAAGAATCTGAACAGACAGGACTTGCTGGGTTTAAAGCATGCCCTTTTTGACCAATCACATTTCCACAGGGCTGTCCATGCTTCGTTCGTGCCTAAGTCATGAAGACTCTATAAAAACCCAAAGGAGCTGGGCGTGGTGGCTCATGCCTGTAATCCCAGCACTTTGAGAGGCCAAGGTGGGCAGATCACGAGGTCAGGAGTTTGAGACCAGCCTAACCAACATGGAGAAACCCCGTCTCTACCAAAAATACAAAATTAGCTGGGCGTGGTGGCGTGCGCCTGTAATCCCAGCTACTCCGGAGGCTGAGGCAGAATAGCTTGAACCCGGGAGGCAGAGGTTGCAGTGAGCCAAGATCGCACCACTGCATTCCAGACTGGGCGACAGAGCGAGGCTCTATCTCAAAAAAAAAAAAAAAAGGACAGAGCTTGGAGAGATTTCAGATCAGATAGCTAACACATGGAGATTCCCAAAGGGTGGTATGCCCGAACAGGCCATGGAAGCTCTGTGCGCCTTCCCCCCATATCTCACTCTACACATCTCTTATCTTCTAAAAAAAAAAAAAAAAAAAAAAAAAGAGACAGGATCTCACTGTCACTCAAGATGGAGTGCAGTGGCTCACTGCAGACTCAACCTCCTTGGCTCAAATGATCTTCCTGCCTCAGCCTCCCGAATAGCTGGGACTATAAGCACCCACCACTACACACAGCTATTTTTATTTTTTTTGTAGAGGTAGGGTCTTGCTATGTTGCCCAGGCTGGCCTCAAACTCAGGCTCAAGCAATCTTCCCACCTTGACCTCCCAAAGTGCTGGGATTACAGGCCTAAGTCACCATGCCCAGCCACTTGGCTAATGAAAAAAAAAATTTTTTCAGAGACGGGGTCTCGCCCATGCTAGTTTGGAACTCCTGGCCTCAAGCAATCCTCCCATTTCGACCTCCCAAATTGCTGGGATTTCAGGCATGAGCCACCACACTTGGCTCCATCTGTATCCTTTGTAATATCCTTTATAATAAACTGGTAAACCTAAGTGTTTCCTTGAGTTCTGTGAGTCACTCCTGCAAATTAACTGAACCTAAAGAGGGGGGTCATGGGAATCCCAACTTGAACTTGGTTGGTCAGAAGTTCTAGAGGCAGAAGAGGGGCAGTCTTGGAGACTGAGCCCTCACCCTATAGGTTCTGATGCTATTTCCAGGTAGAGTGTGTCAGAATTGAATTGGAAGATACCCAGCTGGTGGCTGCTGCTTGCTGGTGGGGGAACCCTCAGAAGTCCTGTGTTGACTGTTGTTGAGTGGGAGAATAGGAAACACAGTTTGAGTTTTTCTACGAGCCAGCAATCCTCCTCCTGGGAGAAATAAAACCACGTCTACACAGAAAAACACACAAGAATGTTTACGGAGGCTTTATTCATAATCACCAAGACAGGAAACCAACTGACTGCCTGTCAATCAATGAACAGATGAACACAATGTGGTCCATCCACTTGATGGAATACTATTCGGCCATAAGAAGGAACCAGGCCGGGCATGGCGGCTCATGCCTGTAATCCCAGCATTTTGGGAGGCTGAGGCAGGTGGATCATTTGAGGCCAGGAGTTCGAGACCAGCCTGGCCAACATGCTGAAACCCTGTCTCTACTAAAAATACAAAAATTAGCCAGGTGGGGTGGCACACACCTGTAATCCCAGCTACTCGGGAGGCTGAGGAAGGAGAATGGCTTGAATCCAGAAGGCGGAGGTTGCAGTGAGCCGAGATCGCACTACTGCACTCCAGCCTGGGCAACAGAGCGAGACTCCATCTCAAAAAAAAAAAAAAAAAAAGGAAGGAAGCACCTACATGCAATACATGCAACACAGAGGAACTTGAAAGGCACTCTGCTAAGTGTCAGGAGTCAGAGGCAAGGGCTACAAACTGTGATGCCACAGATATGACCTTCTAAAAAAGGCAAAAATGCAGATTCAGAAAGCCAATCTGTGGTTGCCTGGGGGTGGGAGAGGGGCTGGTCCTATCAGATCACAAGGGGATTTAGGGATGACTCGTTCTGTAGCTTGATTATAGAGGCGGTTCCATGACTGTCTATGTCTGTCAAAACAGGCAAGACCCTATGCTGAAAAGGGGGATGCTGACTCCATGTAAATGACACCTTGATTTTTAAAATGGGGGGAAAAAACAGAAAAGATCTAAAGGGTAAAATGTTACAGCACACAGACACACGGGGGCGCTGTAACCAAGTCTTGGCGACAACATGAAAATTTGGAGCGTGGAAGACTGTGACTCTTTGTTGAAAATTGCTCTGAGAAGATTATCTGTTTGTGCAAAGGTATCCTCTTTTCTCAAGCCGAATCTTAAGTCACAGGGCTGAGAACCCACCAGCCACCCAGAGTGGAAGACAGGCAGTGGGAATCTGACTTAATTTTATCATAAACCAAGATTTGGAAAGCAGAGGGAAGAATCCAACCTTGACTTCACTGAAAGAAAATATATAATTGTACAATCTACTGATTGCTCCCACGAACTCTCACACAAAGCACGTTCTCACGTGGTTAAAGATCTTTCATGCCATTACTTTCAATGGTTTCACGATATTTCATGGTGTGCCTACACAATAGTTCACTAAACTCTTACTCCAATTCGGAGTGATCAAAGGATGTCATTTTTCCCATAGTTTTTCTCTAAAAACCTGTTTTTTTATTTTATTCTTTTTTTTTTTTTTTTTTTGAAGACACGGGACAGGGTCTCACTCTGTCGCCAAGGCTGGAGTGCAGTGGTTCAATCTTGGCTCACTGCAACCTCTGCCTCCCAGGTTCAAGCGATTCTCCTGCCTCAGCCTCCTGAGTAGCTGGGATTACAGGTGCACGCCACTGCATCCGGCTAATTTTTGTATTTTTAGTTGAGACGGGGTTTCGCCATGTTGGCCAGGCTGGTCTCGAACTCCTAGCCTCAAGTGATCCGCCCACCTCGGCCTCCCAAAGTAGCTGTTTTTAAATACCAGCCAGACACCAAGAACTGTGTGCTGGGCACTGGATAAGACAGCTTCAGAATCCAGAAAGCGAATTAACTGGGTTGAAAGGCAAGAACAGGCTGGGCGCCAGGGCTCACACTTGTAATCCCAACATTTTGGGAGGCCGAGGCGGGAGCATCACTTGAGCTCAGTAGCTCAAGACCAGCCTGGGCAACATAGGGAGACCCCGTCTCTATAAAAACGTTTAAAAATTAGCTGGTGTGGTAGCACACGCCTTTCGTCCCAGTTACTCAGAAGGCTCAGGTGGGAAGATGGCTTGAGCCTGGGAGGCTGAGGCTGCAGTGAGTCGTGATCACACTGCACTCCAGCCTGGGCAACAGAGAGAGACCTTGCCTCAAAAACAAAAAAAAAGGGTAAGAACGATACCATGTTTCAATGGAGATCACAGCTTCGTAAAAGAGATGCTTATAGCCATGAGCCATCGATGACAGACTCACAACTGGCAGCATGAAGGGCTGATGGTCTCAAAAGCACCTGAGTGAAGATCCCAAAATGCTTCCTTCAGGACCAGGTTGTGACCGCCTCCCATGACTAGTTTCGGAATTCCAGTTACTCAGAACCATGCTCAGAACTGCTGCAAATGGAAGCTGGGTGCGGCCTTACCTTTTGGGTTGTCTTCTTTTCATACTGCAGATACCGGGACTCAATCACTCTTCCACCTGTGGGGACACACTGTTGGTGCACAACAAAACTACAAAGGACCGAAGACCCCACACACCCAGACCCCACGCCCCAGAGACCCAGATGCCAGGGGCCCTCTCCACTCAGTGACCAGAACAGAGGAGGTCACCACTCCTCCTGCTCGCCTCTGATCACGTCCTTCGGCAGCCTCGAGCATGCATGGGACGCCTACTGTATGCAAGTCCCAAGCCATGTGTGGAGTCACAGAGTTCCTGAGGAAGTAAGATCAAGGAACACCCTCCAAGGTCAAAGCTGCAAGTGCACTCAGACAAGCGGGAGGGAAAGAAGAAAGAGCTTTCACTGACGGCCTCCAGGTGGCTTCCTCCTTCCTCCCATCTCGTGTGACCCCAATGGCCCCTTCCCCCGCCTGTGTGTCTGGGACTCACTCCTGGTACTACCTTTTACTCCCCCCGCCCCTTACTCAGTTTGGGACCCCCTGCCCTGAGACATGCCCAACACCCAGGCCCTCTTCAGACAGAGCCAAATCCCTGGTGACAGCCCAACCCCAGGTCCCCTTCCAGGGCTACTCCTGGGAGCATGACTGTGGATGGAACAAATGCCAACTGTCACCCCAGCTTCTGGAGGTAGGGGTCTGAACTGGATCCAGTTAGTCCCGTTCTGTCCCCCAGCCCTCTCCCGGACCCCTCCCTCAAAACTGTTCCTCCCACCTCCTACACCAGGCCCAACCCTCGGTCTCAGCAGGTGACCTGTTTCCTCTTTCACTGGGAAGACAGAAGTGGCCCCAGGAGACCCTCCCACCACCACATCCAGCCACCTCCAGTCCTGATGGCTGCATTCCCCCGGCCCTGTGAATGGACCTCTGTGCTCCCAGATAAAGCGCCCCCCATTCTGGGCGCTAAAGCCCAGCCCTCACTTCCAAAAGGAAATGCCCTGCAACTCCCACCTCCCTGCCTGAATCCCCACAGCTCCTCTCTCCACCAGATGCTGGAGGTCATTCTTCCTCCTACCTGCACTCTCTGCCTCCCCCCATTTCTCCCATCCCCTTGACAGCAAACACCCCAAGTTCTTTACTCACCAGCTCCCCTTTCTCTCCTTTCTCCTTCCCTTGAATCCCGCCCCCCACAATCCAGCTTGCAGACACACCACCGCACCAGAACACCTTTGGACAAGACCACTGTGACCTCCCTTGCTCCTGAGCCCAGCAGTCCATTCTCAATCCTGGTCATCTGAGCCACCAGGCACAACCACTGCTCGTTCCCTGCTTCCTGAAACCTTCCATCAGCCTCCAACTGCCCTTCAGGGCTGAGACAGGCTGGCGTGCTGGGTCCATGGGCTCAAGAAGCCTAAGTGCCTCCGGGAACCTTCTGGGCCCTGTGCCACCAGCAACTTGCCTCTAACCTTATCACTTTGTCACCTCTCACTTGCTCTATTCAGCCGCTCTGCTGCGTGGACCCCCTTGCTGTGCATCCCCCTGCAGGCACCTCCCTCTCTCAAGGCTCTGCTCAGTTCAGACCACAGCACACTTGTCTCTGCCTGCCATTTCGTCACAGCATCTGTCATCATCTAGCGCCCCCCACAGCCTCCTTACGGTTCTCATGCAATGCCCACCTCCTCCCTAGAGCCCCAGGGGCCCAGGATTTTTGTCTCCTTCGCTGGCTGCTATGTTCCACCACCTGGCACGGGGTAGGCACTCAATAATATGTCAAATGAATGATTCTAGGCCAGGCGTAGTGGCTCACGCCTGTAATCCCAGCACTTTGGGAGGCCAAGGCAGGCGGATCACCTGAGGTCAGGAGTTCGAGACCAGCCTGGCCAACATGGAGAAACCCCGTCTCTACTAAAACTACAAAAATTAGCCAGGCGTGGTGGCATGTGCCTGTAATCCCAGCTACTTGGGAGACTGAGGCAGGAGAATCACTGGAATCCAGAAGGCAGAGGCTGCAGTGAGCTGAGATCGTGCCATTGCACTCCAGCCTGGCAACAGAGTTAGACTTTGTCTCATTAAAAAAAAAAAAAAAAAGAACGGTTCTGCATTGTATCGGTGCCATAGAGCTCAGAGGTTTGCCTTTGTACTGAAGAGGCCCGGGGAGAGTGACATGCTCAATGTCACACAGCTTGAGAGTTCAGCCAAGTGAGATTGTGACTTCGACCATATCTTTGTTCCAGTTGATTCTTCTGTTGGGGACTGGGGTTGCAGCTGCTACCCTGAGAGGAAAGGAGGTGCCCTCAGAGTTAACAAGGATCCTTCAGTCAGCCAAAGGGCCGGGCTGTCAATCTGGGCAGCCCCAGGGTAGGAATGCGCCATGCCTGCAGAGCGAGTGTGGGTGCCGGTGGGTGCCCGGGAGCTGTGGACAATCGGGAGGCCACTCTCATGGTGCAGGTCTCTAAGGGCTGAGGCCAGGACCAGGTGGGGTCCCAGGAACAACCAGGCCACAAGAAGAGTCTACCCTGGATGGTGATCGAACAGCTGAGAGAAAGGACATCCCCAGCTCCCAGCAGAAAGACCATCCAGCCCGGGTCTTTCTAGTAGCATCAGGAAACAGTTTTGCTCAACAAGGAGGATCTCAGGCTTGGGCTGCCTTGGATGGTGGGGAAACAAAAGCACTTTCAAGTTTCCTGAAAACTAGGATACAACTGTTTGTTTTAAACAGCCTGGCCAGGCGCGGTGGCTCACGCCTGTAATCCCAGCACTTTGGGAGGCCGAGGTGGACGGATCACTTGAGGTCAGAAGTTTGAGACCAGCCTGGCCAACACGGTGAAACCCTGTCTCTACTAAAAATACAAAACTGAGCCAGGATGGTGGCAGCTCCCAGCTACTTGGGAGGCTGAGGCAGAGAATCGCTTGAACCTGGGAGGCGGGAGCTACAGTTAGTCGAGATCACGCCACTGCACTCCAGCCTGGGTGACAGAGCGAGACTCCATCTCAAAAAAATAAATAGACAAATAAATAAACAGGCTGAATTTTCCACAGAAGCAATATTATGAAGAAGGATACAATTCTTGTCCAAGAACAAGGTAGCTCATAAATATTATAGCTGTTATATGCGAGATTAACATGTGATGTTTAGAACTTGGGATTAAGTGGTCAGGAAATAAAAAGACAATTTACCCAGCGACGCTGAAACATACAAACCTTGCCTCACTTGGAAATAAAATCCTGCTCTAAGCTTGCTGAATTGGGCCCTGCGACACTGCACACACTGAGAAAATACCTCATTGTATCATAGTCTTGGCCTCCAACGATGGACTCTAGAATCTACCATGCAAGCCGAGCATTTCCTTTTGTTTTTTTTTTTTTTTTTGAGATGGAGTTTCGCTCGCCACCCAGGTTGGAGTACAGTGGCGCGATCTTGGCTCACAGCAACCTCCACTTCCCAGGTTCAAGCCATTCTCCAGCCTCAGCCTCCTGAGTAGCTGGGATTACAGGCACCTACCACCATGCCCGGCTCATTTTTGTATTTTTAGTAGAACGAGGTTTCACCATGTTGGTCAGGCAGGTCTTGAACTCTTGTCCTCATGATCCACCCACCTTGGCCTCTCAAACTGCTGGGATTACAGGCGTGAGCCACCGTGTCCAGCCACATTTCCTTTTTTTTTGTTTTGTTTTGAGACAGAGTCTCACTCTGTCGCCCAGGCTGGAGTGCAGTGGTGCGATCTTGGCTCGTGGGGGAGGCCATTAACGGTGATCCCAGACCGATAGGTGGAAATCAGATGTACAGGCACCCCTCATGAGACTGACACGCTCACGCAGTGGGAATTGAGAGTTTGATTTTAGGCCGGGGGCAGTGGTTAATGCCTGTAATCCCAACACTTTGGGAGGCAGAGGCGGGAGGATCACTTGAGGTTAGGAGTTCGAGACCAGCCTGGGTAACATAGTGAGACCCTCCGTCTCAAAAAAAAAAAAAAAGGCAGAGTTTGATTTTTGATAATGATCTCCATGGTCTCCACACCCACGCTTCCAGGGGACATGTCCCGGACACAGCCCATGACCCCCATGGCTGCCAAGGGAAGCCACTGCTCAAAATGACCACCACCATTCCTGACACAGTCCTCGCCACAGGGCTGGGATGGCCAGACCCAGAATCCCCACAGGTGTGACTACAAGGAAGTAAAGCCACAGGCCCCCTTCTCTGGCCTGTTTTTTTCTTCCTCCAAAAGCACGTAATGAAAGAAGAAAACCATGTTCCTTAAAGAGATCCTGACACTGCTTACCTTGAACTCTTTTATCCTTCTTCTTGGCACTGCTAGAATTTGTGGGGCCGGTTGCAGGCTTCCTGCAAGAGAAGAGAGAGAGGTCTTGTTCACCTCACTGCCCAAGAAGCACAGGGAAGCCGGCGAGGTGCCTGCTAGTTGAAGCTCAGACAGCCCAGTCCGAGGGCTGCCCGAGGACAATTTCAGTGAGGGTGGGCCACCTCAACAGGAAAAGGGACACAAGGAGCAGCCAGCCCTGGTCACCTGGGCAAGAAGGCATAGGTGAACACCCAAACTGAGAAGAGAGGAGGGTAATGAGAGCTCTGTGGAAGAGATCACAGCAGATCTCAAATTATCCCTGGGTTCATTCATTCACCAGACATTGATGCACCTACTGTATTCCAGTAGAGACACAGTGGTAACAAAACACAGAGCTCCTTCCCAGAAAGGGAAGAACAACATCTTGACAGGCAGGTACGAGGAGTGGTCCCAGCAGGTACCTCACTTTGGGAGGCTGAGGCTGGCGGATCACGAGGTCAGGAGATCGAGACCATCCTGGCTAACATGGTGAAACCCCATCTCTACTAAAAATACAAAAATGAGCTGGGGTGGTGGCATGCGCCTGTAGTCCCACCTACTCAGGAGACTGACACAGGAGAATTGCTTGAACCCGGGAGGCAGAGGTTGCAGTGAGCCAAGATCACGCCATTGCACTCCAGCCAGGGTGACAGAGTGAGACTCCGTCTCAATAAATAAATAAATAAAAATAAAAATAAAAATAGAATGAAGCCTGATGTAATAGGAAAGAAGGGACCCTGAGATAGAAATCGCTGACTCATCAGCTGTGGGGGTGCAGGAGAGGGAGAATCTGGGATGACTAGGGGTTTCAGGGTTTCAGCCTGAGCTGGTGAGAAAAGAAGGGATCCAAGAACAGACACCAGCAACACAGGAGGGGCAAGTGGGTGGGCAAGTGGAGGGGCAGGGCCAAGGCCAGGGCACTGTAACTCCTGCTCCCATCACCAAGGGCGGCTCCACTGGTCCCTGCGGCCACCTCCTCTGAAGCAGGCTCCCAGGACCCCAAAGTGAGACCCAGACAATGTTGGGGACACTTCCAGGCCACCGTGGGGAGAGGCAACTTAGCAAGTGTTCGCCAGGTGCCAGCAGCTGCGCTCGCCCATAGGCTCCTCCTAACCCGACAGCTTCCTAACTGTTCACACCTGCTTTTTCGTCGCTGCAAAACAAAGACACACAGGTTTTACATAGGTCAGCCCCGGGGCAGTCTCACAGCCAGAAAGAGACAAGAGCACAGACTCCCTCTGGGGACTGTGCTAGGGCTGTGGCCTCAAACCGAATGGGCTCCTGGGTGAACCTGCTGCGACCTGAGGGGGGTCCCTACAACCTGTGCGAGCCTCAGGTACTGCACCTGTACCTGGGAGGTGCTACTGTCAATCTATCGGTTACGGCAAGGGGCGGTGGAGTGATTCCTCTTGCTGGCCAATTTCACTTCAGTTTGCACCTGGCACAATCAACACTGGCAGAATTAACAAAACTAGACAAATATAGCCTCATGATCATTCATGCCTAGCTCTCGGTCAGTATTCAACTTCTTTCTGTTCATGGTGTGTTACCCTAGGCAAGTCACTTCCCCTCCCTGGGTCTCCATCATCTCCTCAGTAAACTGGGAGCACAGAATAAAGCGCGTGGGAGGATTAAAGGGGACACTTTGGTCGCCCAACACTTGTTCACTGCATAACGATAATTCCAAGAGCGACATCACAGTAAAGACCCAGGCGCCGATCTAAGCGCGTTTCAGCCTCACGCGACGCGTACGAGGTTGAGCTGCGTCATCGGCCCCATTTCGTAGCGGAGGAAAGCGAGGCACTGGGCGGTCAGGCCGCTTGCCGGAGGTCGCCCAGCGTCCCAGCCGAGGACGCGGAACTCAGGGCCGGTCGGGTGTCTGCGCTCCGGAGCATGCGCAGAGGCAGCACGCCATCGGGGTCTTCAGGGGCCCACGCAGTTCCTGGCGGGGTCGAACCCGAACTCACCCCGAGGGTCCTCACTCCCCAACTCCGCTGCCCATCCTCTCCAGCCCTATGGCGTCTACAAATCCAGACCTGCGGACGCCCCAACTCACCCAGCGCCTCGCCCCGAGGAATCCGCCATTTTCCCGCCTTCCACCTCAACGCCCGACCCGCCGGCTTTTCAAAGCCGGACCCGCCCCCTTGCTTGCGGGTCGGACCATTTGTGGAGACGCAGGAGGGGTGGCTGCGAGGCGTGAGGCAGCGCCGGCTAAGTGTGGAGAGCGCGGCCCCAGACGCGCGCTTCGCCTGTCCTCCCCTCGCACTTGGTCTCGCCCACCATCGGCGGTAGTGGGTAGGGGCGGTGGGTGGGACCTGATCTGTCGGAAAGTAGGGGCGGGGCTTTTCGCGATGCCCCGCCCCTAGGAGCGCTGGCGTCACGCCCCCGTCCCCGCCTCTCCGGAACCCGGAAGCGGGAGCGCGCGGGGGAGCGGCGGGCGCGGCGGGGCGGAGCGGCTCGAGCAGCGGCGGGCTGGCAGGCGGTCGTCCGGCCGGGGACCCGGCCCGGGACCGGCGGCGCGCGGCGGCCGAGGCCAGGTGAGTACCAGGCAGCCTCGGGTTGGCGACTCGAGCTCGAAGCCTGCCTTTGGGGGCTGCGTAGAAGAGGGACGGAGCTGAGGGCTGATGGGGGACGCGACGGCAGGGGTCGAGGGGGCGGGAACGAGCCTGGGGGTCTTGGAGAGGTTGCTGGGGATGAAGTGGAAGCGAGACGGTGAAGGAGAAAGTGGATGGGGATGGAGCTGGTGAGGGAGTTCGAGGGCGTGGGGGGGGGTGAGTCTTGTGGCTTTGAGCAGCTTCTCTGAAGAGGACGTGGCTTAAGTGGTAATTGGGGGGTCGCAGGAAACGGCGTTGTGGGGAGGCACGGAGGCGGGAACGAGAGGCCCAGGCTGGGGGAGTGGGCAAGGCCAGGGGCGGGACAGCCGGGGTGCGGTTGAGGGGAAGGGGTGCGAGAGCGATCTGGGGACGTCTGCCCGCGCGATTGAAGGAAGGGTGTCTGAGAAGAGGGCGGCGCCTGGCCCCCAGTGGGCGCTCAGTAAATGCGGGGGGTTCTGAACTAACTGATGCGGCAGCCGGCTATTGGGAAGCGGGGAAATGGGAGCTGGAAGGGAAGTAAACGGAGTAGAAGTCATGGTAAGAACTGAGGGTAGGCTTAGGGAGGGAGGGCCCGGAGAGGAGGGAAGAGAAGGAAGGGGTTAGAGTGGCCCCGTGCAGATAGATGTTGAGGTGCAGCCTCTGGAGATTCCGTCCCCCCACCCTCCCCTCTTGATTCGTGTCCCTCCTGACTTCACACTTAACAGCTGGGTGACCTGGGACGAGTCCCAACACCCTCTGTGCCAGTGTCCTCGTCTTGGAAACTTCACCACCCTCCGCTTAAGACAGGACTAGCAGGATTCTGGGATTCCCTGGATCCAAGGAAGGGACCTCAGGGCCGGTTGTGGGACCGGAACTGTGTTTCAGGAGGGAGTGTGCATGCACCCTCATGTACAGGACTGTCGCCACCTCCGCAGAGCTGCATCCTTGGACTTAAATGGGTAAAACGACGTACAGGAAATCTGTCCCCCGGTTGCTCTGAGCTCAGCCCTGGAGAGGCACGACAGTCACGAGCCCTCCTTTCTTTCCTGGGCACCCTGGAGGCCAGGGGTCTTTAAGGGATGGCTTCTCTGCTTCTTTGTCTGAGGTGGGAGCCGGTGGGGACACTTTCCAGCCAGAGAGTCCCAACTAGGTTTGTTTTTTGATGTTGGAGTCTTCAGAATCTTAAGGTGTCCAGGAGCAGCCGGAGGTGACCTGGGCTACAGGAAAGTTATTCACATCTGACAGGCCTGGCTCTTGTGGCCCTGGCAGGGACTTTGTGCAGGGTGCTTTTGATTGGCATTCATTTCTCCCCTTTCCCAACTGTAGGGATCTTTATCTGGGATCTGCCAGAAGGGCTGGGGAACCCCAGCTTATATTTAGTTTATAGCTCATTCAGGAGATGAACCTGGATAGCTGGAATATAAAGAGGGCCACAGAAAGATAAGCACCCCCTTCACTTCCAGAATATCCTGGCCTTTAGGAAAGGTGGCTTTGGCCTGGCTTGACCCAGGACATGCAGTGACAGCCCACAGTCATGCCTCCTGCAAACATTGAACTGTAGGCTTGCACTAGCCTACAGAACAGGACCGGGATCTTCTGATCCCACAGCCCTGCAATCGCCTCTTCCCTGCCGCTAGAGAATGGCCAAGCAGGGTCTTGTGGGGGGAGCACTGTGTTGGAGATCCTGGCTTTGGTCAAGTCTCTGTGCCTGTTTCTGACCTCTCACCTGCAAAATGAATGAATTGACCTCCATCAGCGTTTTTCAACCTTGAAACCCAACTCTTCTCATCACCGTCTTGTCTCCAGTCCAAGTCCCCCAACTCCCGGCCTTGAACTCCTCACAGCACCCCCACTCTCCATTCCTGGCTGCGATGATCCTAGTTTTATTCCGTTTTCCATTCTACAGTTTGTATCCAAAAATGATTTTTTTTTAACTGCTTCTTCATCGTCCAAATAGAAAATTGCGGTGTTGAAGGTGCTTTTGCACATTGCACCTATTCCCAAAGCTTTGGAAACTGCAAATTTCTGGAAATCCCGAGGCAGTACCATCCCTCGGGTCCAGTCTGGTGACTCAGTGGAGCAGGTAGAGACGTGGGAATCTCCCCTTTCTGTTTGGCTGTAGGATTCGTTATTCTCTCCCCACAGGGACTTGTTAACTTGCTGCTTCCCATTCCTCATCTCTTCCAAATGGTGTGTCTTGGGTGGGCCTAGATTTCAGTTAGGCAAGGGTTGATTGTGCCAGACACTTGGTAGATTCCTGGGGACAGAGGTGAATCGTTATGACCCAGAGGATGGACACGCTAATGCCCGCCCCCGACAACTTTGCACTTCCTCTTCAGAAAGAGTGGAGTTCAAGCTGGGCCGCGGTGGCTCAGGCCTGTAATCCCTTTGGGAGGCCGAGGCGGGTGGATCACAAGGTCAGGAGTTCAAGACCAGCCTGACCAATATGGAGAAACCCTGTCTCCACTAAAAATACAAAAATTAGCCCGGCGTGGTGATGTGTGCCTGTAGTCCCAGCTACTCTGGAGGCTGAGACAGGAGAATTGCTTGAACCCAGGAGGCGGAGTTTGCAGCCAGCCAAGATTGCGCCATTGCACTCCAGTCTGGGTGACAGAGCAAGACGCCCTCAAAAATAATAATAATTAAAAAAAAGAATGGAATTCAGATCAGGTCATCAGTATGGTGACAGAGGGGCCACAAGATATTATGGAGGGAGAATTAGGGACAACCAATGCAAGCTTTAGGACAAGGGGGATTCCAGCAAGTTTCCTCGGAAGTAGTGGCTGGCCCCAGGTCAAACCTGGAAAGATACCACGTGTTAAACCACGCCGGGTGGAAGGGATTGCACAAGCAGATACCTTTGAAGCCCGGCCTGTACAGGGCATCCCAGCTCTCTCATTCTGCCAACCGGCAGTGCGAGGGTCCTTGTTCTTATCTTCCTGATACAGAAACAGGCCCAGGCAGGTGATGACTTCAGAGATGGTTCCTTGAGCTTTCTAGAAACATGCAGGATCCTTAGTAACCTTTAACTGGGGAAACCCAAATCTCCAGGGCCGTTTCTCACCCGCATCACCATTGACACTTGGGGCTGTGCACTGTAGAATGTGGAATAGTGTCCCTGGCTGTCACCCATGAGATGCCAGTAGTATTCCATCCCCTCCAAGGGGTAACAGCTGAAAATGACTCCAGCCATGGCCACGTGTCCCCTGGGGGCAGAATCACCTCCCCCGCCAGGTGAAATGTGATGCTCGTTAGTAAAACCTGGTTCCCCTCTAGGGCCCATCATTGCCTCGGTGGGTCCTTGGTGTTTGTGGAGCCCCTGAGAAACTGCCACTAAGAGTGGGAACAGGGGCAGAGACCAGGAACAGAATCCTGCCATCCAGTCAGTTCTTAATCAGGAGGGAGCGGGTCTTGATAAAAAGGAGGAACCGTTAGGAACGGACTGTGGGAGGGTAGGCAACGTGCCCGAGGGTGGACAGCGGGTGCCCTTGTCTTTTCTTTGTCTTGTGACTGACCTGGATTTCTGGAGGAACTGTCCTCGTCTTAGAATGATCTGTTGCTTTTCTTCTGAGATTAGAGGTATTAGATTCTCTCCCAAGAGCTACTTTGGAGGTTGCCCCGGATAAACGTCGCTTTTGTAAGCTGCATTATCTCTTCCATGGGCCCTTTCGCCCGCCCGTTCCCAAGCACATACTGCTGAATTTTTGTTCTTGGTCCATCTTGCTGTCCCCTTCCCTGCTTGGCCCCCTCCTTGACCATGACTTTGCTGCTTTACCTTGATTGGAGGAGACGCTCTGGGGCCACGGGACTGACGGTCCCTTCTGGGTGCTGCCCCCACACCCCACCCACCAGCCCTTTGTGTGCCCGGCATCCCCAGCCCAGCTGTGCCAGGCTGCCCCTGCTCGGCCGGCCATTCAGACGGCCCCAGGCGGCCTCTCGGCAAAGCAAGACAAGCCCTTCTCTTCTGCCCTCGTGGTCCCTGGAGTGGCAGAACAAAGGGCTCTGTCTCCACACCAGCCCACCGCCGCAGCCCAGAGCCCCGTTCCCTTTCAGTTTCTATCGTGGCTGGGAAAGAGCCTCAGAGATTAGGCATGTTTCAGAAATGCAGCTGACGAGTTTGGGTTCTACTCATTTCCTCAGCGAGACTTTCTGAGCCTGAGCCCGATGATAAATAAAGTAGTGATTCAAGGGTTCAGCCCATGGGTTCGTCGGAGTGATGAATAAGATATGCTTGTCTGACTCACTTGTTTAAAACCCATCTCTGCCCTGCTGCACAGGGCTGTATGTGCAAGAGAAGGAGCCCCGCTAGGGGTGTTTCATGACTGTTGTTGCTGGGTGCCTGAGTTTGCTAGGGCTGCTGTAACAGAACCGCACGCTGGGTGGCCAGAACGACAGAAGTATATTGGCTTGCAGTTCTAGAGGCCAGACGTTTAAGATCACATTCAAGATCAAGGTGTTGGCAGGGTTCGTGCCTTCGGAGGGCTGTGAGAATGTTCCACGCCTCTCTCTGTTGGCTCATACATAGCCGTCTTCCCCTGGGTCTTCACATCGTCCTCCCTCTGTGCCTGTCTCTGTGTCCAAATTTCCTCTTACGAGGACAGCAGTCATATGGAAGGGGGCCCACCCTAATGACATCATTTTAACTGAATCATCCCCATAAAGACCCTGTCTCTAGGTGAGGCTTGGTGGCACACGCCTGTAATCTCAGCCCTTTGGGAGGCTGAGGCAGGAGGATCACTTGAGGCCAGGAGTTTAAGACCAGCCTGGACAACATAGCAAGATCCCATCTCTAAAAAAAATACTAAAATTAGCTAGACATGATGGTGAATGCCTGTGGTCCCAGCACTTTAAGAAGCTGAGACAGACGGATCACTTGAGCCCGGGAGTTTGAGGCTACAGTGAGCTATGATCATGGCACTGCATTCCAGCCTGGGTGACAGAACGACACCCCCATCTCTTAAAAAAAAAAAATCCCAAATATACTCATACTCTGAAGTTCTGAGGTTTAGGATTTCAATATGTGAATATTTCTTTGTGGAGGGGAGTGGTGGACACAGCTCAGCCCATAATACTGAGAAAAGGACAAATTCAAATTACATTTTTATTTATTTGTTTATTTATTTTGGGGGCGGGGGCAGAGTCTCGCTCTGTCACCCAGGCTGGGGTGCAGTGACGCGATCTCAGCTCACTGCAACCTCTGTCTCCCAGGTTCAAGTGATTCTCCTGCCTCAGCCTCCCAAGTAGCTGGGACTACAGGCGTGCGCCACCACGCCCAGCTACTTTTTGTATTTTTAGTAGAGATGGGCTTTCATTGTGTTGACCAGGCTGGTCTTAAACTCCTGACATCAGGTGATCAGCCCGCTTGGACTCCCAAAGTGCTGGGATAACAGACGTGAGCCACCGTGCCCGGCCTCAACTTACATTTTTAGATAATATAGGAATCTGGAGGGAAATGATCGTGTCAATAGAGAATAGGTCCGTTTTGTCTCTTCTCACTCCTTTAAATAAACACTTTAAGGGTGAGCAGGTTGGTTGGCCACATCAATTTTGGACGCTCCCTGTTTTCCAGATCTCACACTCATACATTCAAGGGTGACTAAAGAGAGGTGAGAGGCCTGGTGCAGTGGCTTACGCCTGTAATCCCAGCACTTTGGGAGGCTGAGGTGGGAGGATCACCTAAGGTCAGGAGTTTGAGACCAGCCTGGCCAACATGACGAAACCCAGTCTCTACTAAAAATACAAAAATTAGCTGGGTGTAGTGGCACACACCTGTAATCCCAGCTGCTTGGGTGGCTGAGGCAGAAGAATTGCTTGAACCCAGGAGGCAGAGGTTGCAGTGAGCCGTGATCTTGTGCCACTGCACTCCAGCCTGGGCAAGAGAGTAAGATCCCATCTCAAAAAAAAAAAAAAAAAAAAGAGAGAGGCGAGGACCCAGCCCAGGGCGGAGTGGGTCCCATGGGATTTTACAGGGGATGTGTTGAGGGCCAGGTCCACAAGGCTGCGTGTGCCTGGTGGGGAAGCAGGATGAGGTTTACAAACAGGGCATGGGGTGGGGGTATATCTCTGTTCTCAGTATTGCCAGGGTCAGGGGCAAGGAATATCCAAAAGTAACATACACTCTTGGAGCCAAGTGACCTTAGGACCAACTGCTATCACAAGTGATTGAACAAAAGAAGTTTCTGGAAGGTCTTAAAATCCTTCAGCAAAAAGGAAGTATTGGCTGGGAGCCAGGCTCAGAGCTGGCCCTTGGGGAGACTGAGGAGAACAGAAATAGCCCTCGCCTCTGTTCAGATGTTCAGCCAGGAGTCACGAGCATGGAAGTCAAATTAACAGCCCAGAGGGGTCTGTGAAGGTGCCGGCAGCGGGCGAGCCTGTGACGGGAGCCTGCCTGGCCTGGGGACTCGCTTATGGGGGAAGTGGGAGACCTGAGAGCTTCCCCAGTCAGCCGTGCCCTGGGTCATCTGCCTGCGAGGTGGGCACCGCTGCTTCCTCACGAGTGAAGTCACAGCAGCACAGCAGCAGTGGGAGGCTCAAGGCTTTGCTGTGGATCTTCCTGGGCTCACTGCTCAGAGCATCTCCACGAGGAGGCGTCTGCCACCTCCTGCATCCCATTCCAGGGCAGACGAGATCGGGGGCAGGAGGGTGACGTTTGAGATTTTGATTCCCAGGGTATGGGGGCTCACGTGGGGCTTTAATTTCCTGGTGAATGTGCCGTGGGGGGCAAGGGGTAGCTTGGCCACTGCTTGGGAAGACCCCTGGGGTCCTCGTCTTGTCACGTGGAGATGCTGTTTATTGGGTGGGCACGAGAACAAGAGAGGCGGAGAAAGTGCGGTCATACTTATTTGGCCCATAGGCGCCGTGGAAACTGGTTCCTTTCCCCTGGGTGGTCCCTCGGGAGTCAGCCCCATGATTTAGCAGGGAAGGGAGAAGGTAAGGGTTGGGGTGTCCTGGAGTGCAGAAAGTGGCCTGAACTCGGGCAGGTGCCTCCACAAGGCTGGCTCCCTCTTGCACTCCGCACTCTCAATATCCTGCAGCCAAGTGAGCGTGGGGTTGGAACCATGCTAACATGTCAAGTGCCCGTGGGTCCTCGAGGAGGCTGAAAGTGTGTGAATCTTGCTTTTTTTTTTTTTTGAGACAGGGTCGGTCTCTGTCACCTAGGATAAAGTGCAGAGGCATGATCTTGGCTCACTGCAGGCTTGACAACCTCCCTGGGCTCAAGTGATCCTCCTACCTCATTCGCCCTAGTAGCTTGGGACTACAGGCAGTCACCACCATGCCAGGCTAATTTTTGTATTGTTTATAGAGACGGGGTTTCACCATGTTGCCTGGTCTTGAACTCCTGGGCTCAAGCGATCACCCGCCTCAGCCTCCCAAAGTGCTGGGATTACAGGCGTGAGCCACCACGCCCAGCCACTTTTCTGATTGATTTAAAGCATATCTTCTCAGCTGCAGCATTGGTGACACTGGGGGCAGATCATTCTCTTGGGTAGCAGGTGCCGTCTGCACTGTAGGGTGTTGAACGGCATCCCCGGTCTCCACCCTTCAGATGCCAGTAGCACCCCCTGCTCTGTGTCTGGATAACCAGAAATGTCTCCAGACATGGCCTAGTGTCTCCTGGAGGGCAGAGTCAGCTCTGGGTGAGAAACACTAGTTCCGGGTTCTGTTGACTCCTAAGTGACTTTGCGTCTGTCATCATCTGACTGACCGAAGTCCTAGGATGCTGCCCTCTTTTTTTTTTTCTTTTGAGACGGAGTTTCGTTCTTGTTGCCCAGGCTGGAGTGCAATGGCACGGTCTCGGCTCACTGCACCCTCCACCTCCCAGCTTCAAGTTATCGATTCTCCTGCCTCAGCCTGCCAAGTAGGTGGGGTTACAGGCACCCACTACCACGCCCAGCTAATTTTTATATTTTTAGTAGAGACGGAATTTCACCATGTTGGCCAGGCTGGTCTCGAACTCGTGACCTCAGGTGATCCACCCACCTCAGCCTCCCACAGTGCTGGGATTGCAGACGTCAGCCACCATGCCCAGCCCACACATTTAAATACACAAAGTGAACGGGAAAGGAGAGAGGAGAGAAATCAGAGAGGCTAGGTGGATTATCCTGGTTAATAACCCTTTGGGTTAATAACCCTTTGGGGGCCAAGTGATTACATGCCTGTAATCCCAGCACTTTGGGAGGCAGAGGTGGGAGGATCCCTTGGGCCCAGGACTTCCAGACCAGCCTTGGCAACATAGTGAATCCCCGTCTCTACAAAAAAGATACAAAAATTAGCCAGGTGTGTTGACACATGCCTGTGGTCCCAGCTACTCAGGAGGCTGAGGCCAGAGGATCACTTGAGCCTGGGAGGTCGAGGCTGCAGTGAGCCAAGATGGTGCCACTGCACTCCAGCCTGGGTGACAGAGTGAGACTCATCTCAAAAAAAAAAAAAAAAAAAAAATATTAGGAATGTATTCTGTGCATTCTGGTATTTAGTGTGAGGAAAGAATCAATTTTTTTCCAAATAATTAATGTAGGGTCTCTCACCCTCAGCACTGCTGATATTTGTGGCTGGGTCCCTCTCTGTGGTGGGATCCTGAGCACCACGGGGTGTGGAGCAGCATTTCCAGCCTCAACCTTCTTCATGTTGGTAGCATCCTCCCTGTCCCGACAACCCTTAATATGTCTCTGGGCCAGGCGCAGTGGCTCACATCTGTAATCCCAACACTTTGGGAGGCCGAGGCAGGCAGATCACTTGAAGCTAGGAGTTTGAGACCAGCCTGGCCAACATGGTGAAATCTTGTGTCTACTAAAAATACAAAAAAAAAAAAAAAAACACACACACACTCACACACACAAAATTAGCCAGGTATGGTGTTGTGCACCTGTAATCCCAGCTACTTGCAAGGCTGAGGCAAAACAATCGCTTGAACCCGGGAGGTGGAGGTTGCAGTGAGCCAAGATCATGCCACTGCACTCCAGCCTGGGCAACAGAGCAAGACTCTGTCTCAAAGGGAAAAAAACATGTCTCGGGACAGAGGTTGCCAAGTGTCCCTGAGGGCAGAGTCAGCTCCAGGGGAGAAACAATGATATAGAAGGACACCAAGCTTTTGAGGGGCAAGCAGAGCCTGTTGAGACCTACAGGTCAAGCCCGTGACTGGCCTGAGGCGACTTCTTTCTCCCCTGCCTTTGTGGTGTGATCACCAGGGTCCCTGGCACAGGGATGAGCTTCAAGGGGAGCTGGGGAGTGGCTGTTTCACCAAAGACACTGGTGGCAGCAAATCCTGAGACCGTTGTCCCCCACCATCCAGTTCTGCTCTCAGGTGATCAGAAAATGGAACGAGCTCCCTATGTCCTTTGTAGAAACCAGGCAGAGGGTGGGTTTCATGGCCAGGAGGAGGAGCATCTGTCTGAAGGCCGCAAGGGCTGGGTCACAGATGGGCAGCATTGGGAGATCCTGGCAGGCAGAGAGCACTCCACGTGGAAACTAGAAGCGTGGGGCAGATGGGGGGCCAGGTAGCGAGCCACCTAGGCAACTCAGCAGATGTGGAGAATGGGAATAAACCTGGGGGGTCTTTTGGGGGATCAGTGGGATAGGTGATAGCTAAAAGGTACAGGGTTTCTTTTTAAGGTGATGTAAATGTTCTAGCCAGGGGCAGTGGCTCATGCCTGTAATTCCAGCTCTTTGGGAGGCCGAGGCAGGAGAATCACTTGAGCCCAGAAATTTGAGACTGGCCTGGGCAACATAGGGAGATCCCGTCTTTAATAAAAAAAATTGAAAAATTTACCGAGTGTGGACTTGCACCTGTAGTCCCAGCTACTCCAGAAGCTGAGGTGGGAGGATTACTTGAACCCAGGAGTTCGAGACCGGCCTGGGCAACATAGGGAGACCCCTGTTCTTACCCTGGAGATGGCTTTCCTCCAGGTGTGACGACAGATGAGCTGTGTGATTGCACAGCAGGATACAAGGGTTTTACCTCTGCTCTTCCAGACCTGCGTCCCTGGCTGCCCTCCCTATCTTCGTTACAAGCCCGCAGGTCACCTGAGAAGGACCTGCAGCCCAGCCACCACCCAGTGGCTCTGCCTTCTACACAGGTGACCAGAACCCACCTGTGTCTCATGGGCCTGACCCAGGCCACTGTCAGCTCCCCCCAAGGCACCCACAGGACGTGCTTCCACCAAGGCCCCCCAGAGTCCATCTGCCACAGATGGTGACATTTTCTTAATGTCCCTCTGGTCCTGGTGCCCCTGCATCAAACCACACGGGGCTCCCCTGTCGGACTTGCATGAAAATCTAACCACATTTGCAGGGCCCTGGAAGATCTGACCTTCCCCATCTCGGCTTGTCTCTCCCCGCCTCCAGCCTTGGACCCACCGGCCACACTGGGCTCCTTGTTCTCAGACCCACTCTGACCCCGCCTGCCCATTCCCCGCCCTCGCCTGGGCTGCTGTCCTCAAGCTCTGGGCACGTCTAGCTCGTTTGCACTGTACAGGCCTCAGCAACCATTTGCCCTAAGCACTGCCCCACGGGTTCCTATCCCCAGCTTCCCCACCTTGGCCCGGCTCGTATTGGGGCCGATTATTTTTTGCTGTGGGGGCCGTGCTGTGCACTGTGGGACACTGAGTGGCATTCCTGGCCTCCACCTACCAGTTGCAGTATCCCCTCGCCACAAATGGTAACATCCAAAATGTCTCCATGGCCAGGCGCAATGGCTCACGCCTGTAATTCCAACACTTTGGGAAGCTGAGGCGGGCAGATCGCTTGAGGCCAGGAGTTCAAGACCAGCCTGGCCAACATGGAGAAACCCTGTCTCTACTAAAAATACAAAAATTAGCTGGGTGTGGTGGCACACGCCTGTTGTCCCAGCTACTCGGGAGGCTGAGGCACGAGAATCACTTGAACCTGGGAGGCAGAGGTAACAGCGAGCTGAGATAGCGCTACTGCACTTCAGCCTGGAAAACAGAGCAAGACTTCGTCTCAAAATAAAAAGAAAAAAGAAAAGAAAGTCTCCAGACATTGCCAGATGTCTGTCCCAGCAGGGACAGACTCACTGCTGGCTGAGAACTGCAGTGCTAGCACAGTTATGCTGGATTTTTCCTCCCCAAAGCACTTATCACTGTTGCTAATACCTCCTTGCTTTGTGGTGAGTGTGTTATCCGTCTCCTTCACCTCCCCATTCTCTCTCCTGTGCTCGGCATCAGCCTGGCCCGGGGTAAGCACTGGAGGAACATTTGTTAACCATATGTTGAAAGAAGGCAGCCTCCTCTGAAACAGCACAGATCGCAGGGAGGGAGACCCCAGGGCCTGGAGGGGTGGGCGTATAGCACAGGTCAGAGAGCACTTGGGCTACGGGGAGGCGGGTGGCCAGAATGTGCTGAAAGAACACATACTTGGGAAGGGACTTTCTCCAGGGCGTGGGGCTCAGAACAGTCAGGCCAGATGGAAGGTCTGGGGGAATGTCTTGGGGAAGACAAGGGACAAACTGAACACGTTCAGAAGAACACATTCAACTCCCCATGGGTGAGCGTGGAATTGGCAGAAGTCACGAGAGGGCATTTGGGATGAGCTTCTTGGGAATATTCGGTTAAGGCAGAAAAAAGGCTGGAGCAACCGAAGGGCTCACCCAGCTACCTTCTGGCCTGAGTGTTCCACTCAAGGTGTTCTGCACTGGGCAACTGGATTCATGTCCTGGGGCTTCCATAACTAAGTACCTATCCTGGGTGGCTGAGGAGGCCACAAGTCTGAAATGAAGGTGTTGGCCAGGCACGGTGGCTCACGCCTGTAATCACAATACTTTGGGAGGCCGAGGCGGGTGGATCACCTGAAGTCAGGAGTTCATGACCAGCCTGACTAATGTGGTGAAACCCTGTCTCTACTAAATACAAAAAAATCAGCCAGGTGTGGTGGTGCATGCCTGTAATCTGAGCTACTTGGGAGGCGGAGACAGGAGAATCACTTGTACCTGGGAGGCGGAGGTTGCAGTGAGCCGAGATCGCGCCATTGCGCTCCAGCTTGGGCAACGAGCAAAACTCCGTCTCAAAAAAAAAAAAACGAAAATTAGCTAGGCGTGGTGGTGGGTGCCTGTCATCCCAGCTACTCAGGAGGCTGAGGCAGGAGAATCGCTTGAACCCAGGAGGTGGAGGTTGCGGTGAGCCGAGATCGCACCACCGCACTCCAGCCTGGGCAACAGAGCAAGACTCCATCTCAAAAAAGGTGTCAGCAGGACCACACTCCCTCTGGAGGCTCTACGGCAGGACCCTTCCTGCCTGTTCTAGCTTCTGGGGCTCCAGGTGTTCCATGGCCTGTGGCCACATCACTCCAATCCCCACCTCCATCTTTATTCACGTGCCGCCTTCCCTCTGTGTGCACATATGTCTCTTTTCCTTTTATAAGGACACCAGTCTTTGGATTTGGGGCCCACCCTTGTCCAGTACAACCTGATCTTAACTGACTACATCGCCAAAGGCCTTATTTCCAAAGAAGGTCACATTCTGAGGTTCGTGGTAAGCATGAGTTTTGGGGAGCACGAATGAACTCCCCACTGGAAATGCCTCTCTTTGTGATTTTGCCCTGCGGACGCTGTTTCTTAGCCCTGCTGGCTCCCCCAGCTGCTCCCCGAGGAGTTTCCCATCCCTGCTCTGTCCCACCCCTAGGACCTGGCCCCTCAGCAGGGCCTGGGCCACCAATGATGCCCACCAATTCCTGTGATGTCCTGTACCAGACCGTGGTATGAGCCCATTGACCTCTGCAGTGGATTCTTGGAAGCAGCCCCACTTACTTTGTTTATTTACTTATTTGTGTGTGTGAGAGAGAGAGAGAAACAGGATCTGTCCCTGTTGCCCAGGCTGGAGTGCAGTGGCGCCATCACGGCTCACTGCAGCCTCGACCTCCCAGGCTTAAGTGATTCTCCCACCTCAGCCTCCTGAGTCCCTGGGACCACAGGTGCATGCCACTATGCCTGGCTCATTTTTTATTTTTTGTAGAATTGGGGGGTCTTTCTTTGTTGCCCAGGCTGGTCTCAAACTCCTAGGCTCAAGTAGCCTCCCAAAGTGCTAGGATTACAGGAATAAGCCACCACGCCTGGCCATATCCCCACTTTCTGAAATGCCCCAAAAGAGCTTAGTTCCTCCCTCCTGTCACCTGCAGTGGGCCATCCCTTGCAGTTTTCTTAACAATTTCTTCTCTTGAGTGTCCTCTTCCTCCCGACTGGCACGTGAGCGTGGCCATCTGATGGTTAGGTTGCAGGTGTAGAAAAATGAGGACAAAGGTCTCTAAGTCGTCCTCCCACTCTGAGCCACCCTGACCAATAGGCTGACTTTGTGGTCATTCCTTCGTGTGTGTGTCCATCTTTCCCATACTGCCCATGGGCGTTTCTTCTAAAAAAAATAAAAATAAAAATAAATCCTCAACAGGATCAGGGAAATGTACACAAAATGTGAAATGCACTGAATGCTGCACGATGCATCCTAAATGAGTCTGCTGTAATGCTAGTTAGCCTTCCCTTAGCTTGAGAATGATTTCATCCTATAAACATGTGGCTTCAAATTATGGCCTTATATAAACGAAACGGCTACGCCACACTTTCTGGAGGCCCCGTCCAGAGGCCTTTATTCTCCAGTAAATTCCGAATCCTCCGCCAAACTGGTAGGCAGAACCCTACTTTCTGTGCAGCCGGCCTTGAGAGCGGCTAATTCACATCCGGCCACTGACCCCCACCCCCCAGGGCCTGTTTTTTTTCGTTGTCATGCCTTTCCTTGCACCTCCTTTCTATGAGAACACAAGGAAAAGGCCCTGAATTGAGATTTTTCAGAGTGCAGAAAGCATATACTGGCCTGGTTTTACATAGCCATTTCTTTTTGCACCGCTCCGTTTTTTTAAAAGGAGTGATCATTTTTATTGTAGTGAAATGCACATAACGTGTAATTTATCATGAGTAACATTCAGTGCATTCACAGTGTTGTGCCAACACCAGCTCTATCTGATTCCAGAACACTTTCATTCCCCAAAAGGAAACCCCGTCCCCATTAGCCATCACTCCCCACTCCTCATCCCCTAGCTCCTGACAACGACTCATCACTTTCTGTGTCTGTGGATTTGTCTGTTCTGGCATTCTGGACATTTCTATAAATGGAGTCACACCCCATATGGTCTTTCGTGTCTGACTTCTCTCACTCAGCATCATGTTTTTTAGTTTCATCCACGTTATAGCATGAATCGGTGCTTCCTTCCTTTTTTTTTTTTTTTTTTTTTTTTTTTTTTTTTGAGACAAGGTCTGGCTCTGTTGGCCAAGTTGGAGTGCAGTGGCACAATCTTGGTTCATTGCAGCCTCTGCCTCCCAGGCCCAAGCCATCTTCCCACTTCAGCCTCCCAAGTAGCTGGGATTACAGGCACACACCACCACACCTGGCTAATTTTTGTGTTGTTTTTTTTCTGTAGAGACGAGGTTTCGCCATGTTCCCGAGGCTGGTCTTGAACTCATGAGCTCAAGCGGTCTGCCGGCCTTGGCCTCGCAAAGTGCTGAGATTAGAGGCATGAGCTGCCTCACTCAGCCTTCATTCCTTTTTATGGCCAAATAATATTCTGTTGGATGAATGGGCCACGTTGTGTTTTTCCATTCATCCGTTGACAGGCACTTTGTTACCACTTTTTGGCATTTCTTCGAGAATCTTTATAGTCTGACAGTTTGATTTTCATTTGGTGACAAGGGGATTGTTCTTACACAAGGCCTTGGTCGTACTGATGCTGTCAGCTGGAGGATGTATTTTGCTTCCTGTTCACATTGTCTGTGCATGGGATGGGCATGAGTCAGGGGGTAGAGCGGGTGTGTTAGCCTTGGGGTATTTTGGTGAGACAATTCGGTTTAAGGAAGGAAACACGTTTTCAGGACCCGTACCCCAAAACACAACCACAACCCGAGGTCGCCACTTGGCTGAGCTGTCCCCCACAGGGACTTCAGGTCCCTGGTTCCTCCGTCCCCAATCTGCTTCCTTCCATTCCCGCCAGAACCAGGGGATTTTCCAAGGGCAGGTTTCACATCCACTTGGGGCAGGGATCTTAAGCCACAGCAAGACTAATTTCCAGGTCCCAGGTCTCCTGGGAAACCACAAAAGACTGAGCCCTGCCGAGTGAGAACATTCTCTGAAGCTCTGATAATCAAAACAGCGTGGCACCTCACAAGTCTCAGCAGCCCAGAGGCGGACCACATGTATAAAATAACTCCATGTGTAGTATTTAACAAAGAGGCTCCCCAATCCAGGGAGGGAAGGATTCTTTCACAAAAGGCATGAAAACAGTTGCTTCCACGTTTGGAAGCAGTTTTGTTTTGTTTTTTGTTTGTTTTTTTGATACATGGTCTTGCTCTGTGGCCCAGGCTGGAGTGCAGTGGCATGATCACAGCTCACTGCAGCCTTGGTCTCATGGGCTCAAGCAATCCCCCTGCCTCGGCCTCCCGAGTAGCTGGGATTATAGATGTGCATCACCACGCCCAGCTAATTTTTTAATTTTTTATAGAGATGGGGTCTTGTGGCCAGGCCCAGTGGCTCACACCTGTAATCCCAGCACTTTGGGAGGCCGAGGTAGGAGGGTCACTTGAGGTCAGGAGTTTGAGACCAGCCTGGCCAACATGGTGAAACCCCATCTCTACTAAAAATACAAAAATTAGCTGGGTATGGTAGTGTTCAGGCCCAGGTAGAGGGGGTCAGCCCAGAGCTGTGGGTGAAAGGACAGGCCCATGGTCCCACCTGTGGGAGCAGGAGAGGACCAGGCCGATGAGCCTTGCAGGGGGCACTCCAGCTTGTGGTCCCAGCTAGTTTCTGCTCCCACCACCCCCATCCTACTCCCAGGGAGGGATGTCCCTTCTAGGGCTACCCCGTTCCCTGCAGCCCTGGCTGCTCAGCAGCCGCCTTGAGCAAGCCTTATCCACTTCCTCCTGTCCTGGGGGCAGGGCATGCATCTGCCAGTCCTGTGACCGTCCCCTTCAGCCCCATCTGTGAGAGCGGGGTTTCCTGAGAGTCTGCCCTTCTGCCCCGCACACCAGGGGCCCAGAGCTGCAGAAGCCCCCACAGGCTTTGTTCCCAGCAGGGCACAGAGGGCTCCTGGTGCTCCATCAGCAGTCCCTGGAGGACACGGAGCAGTCTCAAGTGCAGCCATCCATGTGGCCTTCAGCCCTTGTGATTCCATGAGCTAGCATCAGCCCTCCCCTCAGTGGGTGGCAGAGGCTGCAGGGAGCAGGAGAAAGAGCCCATCCTTGGGTTCTCCTGGCTTCTCGCTCAGAGCTGCTCTCTGCTGTGAAGGAGGAAGTAGGCATATCCCAGTGAGTTTTGCACCGCCTACATCCAGGCAGCTCAGCCATAAGTCAGCCCAAAGCCCGCCAGCTGGGAGCTGCACTGAGCCCCTGGTCACAAAAGTGAACGTCACAGGACAGGCCAACTCTGCCCAGGCCTCGCTGTGTGCACATACACAGGTGTACGCATGTATGTAGGCATGAACATGTGGGTGGACATGTGCATGCAAATGTTTTGTGTACAAGCATATACGTGTGGCTGGGCACATGTGTGTGCATGAGTGTTCATACGGAAGTATATGCTGGGCGAGGCGGCTGGATCACTTGAGGCTAGAAGTTGGAGACCAGCCTGGCCAACATGGCAAAGCCCTGTCTCTACTAAAAGTACAAAAATTAGCCAGACGTGGTGATGCATGCCTATATCCCAGCTACATGAGAGGCTGAAGCACGAGAATCTCTTGAACCCAGTAGGCAGAGGTTGCAGTGAGCTGAGATCGCACTGCTGCATTCCAGCCTGGGTGACAGAGCAAGGCTCCGTCAAAAAAAAAAAAAAAAAGCACTTGCACATATGTTCCTTCATACCTGTGTCCTTGTATGCATGTGCATGCATGTGAGTGTGTATACAAGCATATGACTATGTGTACAAGCATGTGTGTGCATAGTGTGTCCATGTGTGTGCTGTGTTTATATGAGCATGGGTGTGTCCTATGTTGTGTTCACACAGGTGTGTTCATGTTTGTATACTGTATGCACAGAAGTGTGTGTATTCACGTGTTTCTTCTGTGTACATGCAAGCACATGGAAGTACATATGCCAGTGCACACACACATTCATGCAGGTGTGATTAAGACATGTATCTTGGCCAGGCACCGTGGCTCACACCTGTAATCCCGGCACTTTGGGAGGCTGAGGTGGGCGGATCACCTGAGGTCAGGAGTTGGAGACCAGCCTGACCAACATGGTGAAACCCTGTCTCAACCAAAAATACAAAAAATTAGCTGGCGTGGTGGTGCACGCCTGTAATCCCAACTACTTGGGAGGCTGAGGCAGGAAAATGGCTTGAACCTGGAGGCAGAGGTGCAGTGAGCCAAGATCGTGCCACTGCACTCCAGCCTGGGCAACAAGAGTGAAACTCCCATTTCAAAAAAAAAAAAAAAGAAAAAGACGTATATCTTCAGTTTGGGCTCCTGTATTCCTCACCTGGCTTAGACGTGCGTAAACCTCTGTCCATCTTCCTTGGCCCTATGAAGCTGCCTGGGAACATTCCATGATTAACTCTCGTGGCGTCCTGGGATGACCAGGTGAGCGATACCATGTGGCACCTGGGAACCTGACGTACCTTTAGATTTCCGACCATCTCCCTGCTGTGGTGTCTGAGGAACTGTGCCTGGGCTCAAGAGCTGAACTTTTGAATACAGAGTAAGAAGTTTTAAAAAGATAAACTCCTGGGGAAATGGGATCTTTTAAATCTATGTAATTTTTAAAGCAGTTTTTTTGGGGGGGTGGTTTGAGATAGGTTCTTGCCCTGTGGCCCAGGCTGCGGTGCAGTAGTACAATCCCTGCTCACTGCAGCCTCCACCCACTGGGCTCAAGTAGTCCTCCCACCTCAGCCTCCCAAGTAGCTGGGACTACAGGTGTGTGCCACTATGCCCAGCTAATTTATTTATTTATTTATTTATTTATTTATTTATTTACTTTGTAGAGATACCTAGTTGTGTGGCCCAGGCTGGTTTGAAATTCCTTGGCTCAAGCAATCTGCCCTCCTCAGCCTCCCAAAGTGCTAGGATTGTAGGCATGCGCCACTGCAGCTGGCTTTGTTGTTGTTGTTGTTGTTAAGATGGAGTTTTGGTCTGTTCCCCAGGCTGGAGTGCAATGGCGCAATCTCGGCTCACTGCAATCTCCACCTCCCGAGTTCAAGGGATTCTCCTGCCTCAGCCTCCCGAGTAGCTGGGATTACAGGCATGCGCCACCATGCCTGGCTAATTTTGTATTTTTAGGAGAGACGGGATTTCTCCATGTTGGTCAGGCTGGTCTCGAACTCCCAACCTCAGGTGATCCGCCCACCTTGGCCTGTCAAAGTACTGGAATTACAGGCGTGAGCCACCACGCTCGGCCAAGCACCTGGCCATTTTAAGCAGTTTTATCCAGGTGAAATTGTTGCATAATAGGCTGCACTTACTCAGTGTGCCAACAGCCGTGAGCCCACCACCACGACCAACGCCATAAACACATCCATCATCTGAAAAGTGTCCTCAGGCCTCTTGGCATCCCTCCCCACCCCACATCCCCAAGCAGCCACCGATCAGCTTTCTGTCCTCATAGGTCAATTTGCATTTTCTAGAATGTTATATACATGGAATCATACAGTATAGGCTCTTTTTAAAACTTAATTAAGGAAAAGTCACAAAACGTAAAATTCACCATCTAAAGTGTGTAATTTGGCTGGGTGTGGTAGCTTAAACCTGTAATCCCAGCACTTTGGGAGGCTGATACAGGCAGAATGCTTGAGCCCAGGAGTTTGAGACCAGCCTGGGCAACATGGTGAAACCCAGTCTCTACTAAAAATACAAAAATTAGGCAGGCGTGGTGGCATGTGCCTGTAGTCCCAGCTGCTCAGGAGGCTGAGGTGAGAGGATTGCTTGAGCCAGGGGAGGTTGAGACTGCAGTGAGCCACAATTGCACCACTGGACTCCAGCCTGGGCAACAGAATGAGATCCAGTCTCAAAAATAAAAATTTGGCCAGGCGCGGTGGCTCATGCCTGTAATTCCAGCACTTTGGGAGGCTGAGGCAGGCAGATCACTTGAAGTCAGGAGTTCCAGACCAGCCTGGCCAACATGGCGAAACTCTGTCTCTACTAAAAATAGAAAAATTAGCTCGGTGTGGTGGCGGATGCCTGTAATCCCCTGAGATTGGAAGGGAGGCTGAGGCAGGAGAATCGCTTGAACCCAGGACGTGAAGGTTACAGTGAGCCGGGGTCGCAGCACTGCAATGGAGTGCAAGACTGTGTCTCAAAAAAGAAAAAAAAATTTAAGTGTGCTAGTCAGTGCATTCACCGTGTTGTGCAACGACCAGCTCTATCTGATTCCAGAACATTTTCATCCCCTTAAAAGGAAACCCGGTCCCCATGAGCAGTCACTCCCTATTCCCCCTTCCCGAGTCCCTGGCAACCACCAATCTGCTTCCTGTCTCTATGGATTTGCCTGTTCTGGACATTTCATATCAATGGAATCATACACCATGTGGCTTTTTTGCGTCTGGCTTCTCTCAGCTTCATGTTTTTGGGGTTCATCCATGTTGTAGCACGGAGCAGTGGTTCCTTCCTTTTTATGGCTGAATCATACTCCGTTGTGCGGATGGACCACGTTTTGTGTGTGCATTCATCTGCCGATGGACATGGGGTTGTTTCCACCTTTCGGCTATTGTGAATAGAGCTGCAGTGGACATTGGTGTACAAGGAATTGAGTTGCTGCTTTCTATTCTTTTGGGTCTATACCTGGGAGCAGAATTGCTACGTCTGTATGTAGTTATGTAATCTCTTTTGTCAGGCTGCTTCTTTTTTTTGAGACGGAGTCTCGCTCTTTCACCCAGGCTGGAGTGCAGTGGCGCGATCTAGGCTCACTGCAAGCTCCGCCTCCTGGATTCACACCATTCTCCCGCCTCAGCCTCCTGAGTAGCTGGGACTACATGCGCCCCCCCACCACGCCTGGCGAATTTTTTTTTGGTTTTGTATTTTTAGTAGAGAAGGGGTTTCACCGTGTTAGCCAGAATGGTCTCGATCTCCTGACCTCATGATCTGCCCGCCTCGGCCTCCCAAAATGCTGGGATTACAGGCTTAAGCCACCGCACTGGCCTTGTCAGGCTTCTTTCACTCAGCCCAACAATTCTGAATTGGTTTCCTATCACTGTGAGCATCAGGAACCAGCCATCCTGAACTCGTTGGTTCCTTCTCATTGTTGAACCATATTCCATGGTGTGGTCAGTTTGTTCATTCGGTTGGTGGACATTTGGGTTCTCAGTTTGGGGCTCTCAGAAGTTACACGTCTCTGTCTCGACATCTGCTTCATTTCTCCTGAGTAACTCCTGAGAGGGGAATTGCTGGGTCACGTGCTAGGTATGTGTTTTAACATTGAAAGAAACTGCTGAAGTGTTTTCTAAAGCAGATGAGGGCCAGGCACAGTGGCTCATGCCTGTAATCCCAGGACTTTGGGAGGTCAAGGCAGGTGGAGTTCCAGACCAGCCTGGGCAACATGGCGAAACCCCCTCTCTGCAAAAAAAAAAATACAAAAATTAGCTGGGCATGGTGGTGCAGTCAGAGGATCACTTGAGCCCAGGAGGTCGAGGCTGCAGTGAGCTGAGATCATGCCACTGCATTCCAGACTGAGTGACAGAGTGAGACCCTGTCTCAAAAAATAAAAAAGCAGATGAGCTGCCTCGTTCAGATAGTTTGTTGTTGTTGTTGTTGTTTTGTTTTTTTTTCTGGAGACGGAGTCTTGCTCTGTCGCCCAGGCTGGAGTGCAGTGGCATGATCTCGGCTCACTGCAAGCTCTGCCTTCCGGGTTCACGCCATTCTCCTGCCTCAGCCTCCCAAGTAGCTGGGACTACAGGCGCCCGCCACTGCACCTAGCTAATTTTTTGTATTTTTAGTAGAGATGGGGTTTCACCGTGGTCTCGATCTCCTGATCTCGTGATCTGCCCGCCTCTGCCTCCCAAAGTGCTGGGATTACAGGCGTGAGCCACCACGCCCGGCTTGTTGTTGCTGTTTTTAAGAAATAGAGTCTCTGCCAGGCATGGTGGCTCACACTTGTAAATCCCAGCACTTTGGGAGGCCGAGGCGGGTGGATCACTTGAAGTCAGGAGTTCGAGACCAGCCTGGTCAACATGGCTGTCTCTACTAAAACAGAGAAACACTGTCTCTACTAAAAACACAAAATTAGCCGGGCATGGTGGTGGGCCCCTGTAATCCCAGCTACTCAGGAGGCTGAGGCAGTAGAGTTGGTTCAGCCCGACAGGCGGAGGTTGCAGTGAGCCAAGATCACGCCGCTGTGCTCTAGCCTGGGTGATAAAGCGAGACTCCATTTCAAAAAAATAAAAAAAAAAAACAGCATCTCGCCCTGTTGCTCAAGCTGTATCTTAGATAGTAAAAATAAAAATAAAAATAAACCAGGCTCTCAAAGCTTTATCTCATGACCTGGAGGAACATACAAATGCACTGACATATCAAGGAAAGAATTAGGTTTTACAGCTAAATGGATAAGACAATCCAAAATTTATTAAACTATATACAGTATATATCTATTTCCCTGGGAGAAAACATGACAGTTACTTACTAACCTGGGGGAAAGTTTTAAGAGTTAAATCTTGTGTGTCCCCCAGCCTTCTTCCCTGTCGCCACTCCCTATCCCTGTGTGAACTGTTGCCTTGGCCTCATAAGTTATCGTTTCTTTCAGCCTCAGCCCTTCTAACACTTCTGCAGGAATTCTCAGAGCCTCTAGTGGCCCTGACCCCACTCAGTCACAGTGCTGAGTCATGCTTCTCTTTAGGGCAGAGGTCAGCAAACCTTTGCTTTGAAGGGCTGGATAGTAAATATTTTAGGCTTTCCAGGCTGTAATATTACAGTCTGTGCCTGAACTATTTCACTCTGCTCTTGTAGCAAAAGCAGCCACAGACAATAAGGAAAGGAGTGTGGGCAAGGCTGCCTTCCAGTAAAACTTTATTTATAAAAACAGGTGGTGGGCCTATCGTACCATCCTTTATTCTTCTACTCACCTCGTGAACGAACTCCTCTTCATCCTTCAGAACCCACCCCACCTTTTTTTTCTTCACGATGGAGTCTCACTCTGTCGCCCAGGCCAGAATGCAGTGGCATGATTGCGGCTCGCTGCAACCTTCACCTCCCAGATTGAAGCGATTCTCCTGCCTCAGCCTCCCAAGTAGCTGGGATTACAGGCACCCACCACCGTGCCCGGCTAATTTTTGTATTTTTAGTACAGACAGGGTTTCACCATGTTGGTCAGGCTGGTCTTGAACTCCTGACCTCAAGCAATCCACCCGCCTTGGCCTCCCAAAGTGCTCGGATTACAAGCGTGAGCGACCGCGCCTGGTCTTAGAACCCCTCTTAGATATTCCTACTCCCCTAATGTCTTCTCTTGTCCTTTAGGATAATCACTCCTGCTGTGTGTCTTTTAACTGCTGCGCTGGATTCACGTCTACACTCACGTCTGTTTGCATACCAGTCTCTCCTGCCTGGCTTTGGGCCTCATCTTCACACCCTCAGCCATTCTTGGTTGACTCTTGCCGCATTTATGGCTCTTGATCCAAGCCCCTAGGTAGGCTGGCACCAGCATTTCTTTTTCTTGCAACCTTCAGAAGCAAATGCACTTTTTAGGAATAAACTTGGCCGGGCACAGTCACTCATCCCTATAATCTCAGCACTCTAGGGGGCCTAGGCAGGTGGATCATTTGAGCCCAGGAGTTTGACAACAACCTGGGCAATATAGTGAGGCCCCCATCTCTACAGAAAATACAGAAACATTAACCAGCATGCATGGTGGTGTGCACCTATAGTCCTAGCTACTTGTGAGGCAGAGGTGAGAGGATCACATGAGCCCAGGGAGATCAAGTCTGCAGTGAGCCGTGATCATGCCAATGCACCCCAGCCTGGGAAGTAGAGCAAGACCCTGACAAAAAAAAAAAAAAAAGAAGAAGAAACTGGGCGACCCTCTCTCTTAGGAAAAAAAAAAAAAGGGCTAGGTGCGGTGGCTCACACCTGTAATCCCAGCACTTTGGGAAGCCGAGGTGGGTGGATCACAAGGTCAAGAGATTGAGACCATCCTGGCCAACATGGTGAAACCCCGTCTCTACTAAAAATACAAAAATTAGTTGGGCATGGTGGTGGGCGCCTGTAGTCCCAGCTACTCGGGAGGATGAGGCAGGAGAATCACTTGAACCCGGGAGTCAGAGGTTGCAGTGAGCCGAGATCCGCCACTGGACTCCAGCATGGTGATAGAGTGAGACTCCATCTCAAAAAAAAAAAAAAAAATGAAGAGGGTGAATTTTGGGGAGCTAAACAATCTATATACGTGGACATAACAGAGCGGAATAGATATTGGGGACTGCAGAAGGTGATGGGGGGAGGAGGGTGAGGGTGAACAAATTTCCCGTTGGGTACGATGTTCACTATTCAGGCAATGTGTATCCCAAAAGCCCAGATTGGCCTGGCGCAGTGGCTCACTCCTGTAATCCTAGCACTTTGGGAGGCCAAGGCGGGAGGATCGTTTGAGCTTAGGAGTTCAAGGCCACCTAGCCAACATAATGAGAGCACTTTGGAAGCCCGAAGCGGGTGGATCACGAGGTCAGGAGATCGAGACCATCCTGGCTAACATGGTGAAACTCCATCTCTACTAAAAATACAAAAAAAAATTAGCCAGGCGCGGTGGCGGGCGCCTGTTGTCTCAGCTACTCGAGAGGCTGAGGCAGGAGAATGGCGTGAACCCGGGAGGCGGAGCTTGCAGTGAGCCAAGATAGCGCCACTGCAGTCCGGCCTGGGTGAAAGAGCGAGACTGTCTTAAAAAAAAAAAAAAAAAGGCTGGGTGCGGTAGCTCATGTCTGTAATCCCAGCACTTTGGGAGGCCGAGGAGGATGGATCACCTGAGGTCAGGAGTTCGAGACCAGCCTGGCCAACATAGTGAAACCCTGTCTATACTAAAAATACAAAAAAAAATTAGCCGGGCGTGGTGGCGGGGTGCCTGTAATCCCAGCTACTTGGGAGGCTGAGACAGGAGAATCACTTGAACCCAGGAGGTAGAGGTTGCAGTGAGCCGACATCATGCCACTGCACTAGAGCCTGGGCAACAAAGAGCGAAACTCCATCTCAAAAAAAAAAAAAGCCCAGACTTCACCACTACACGATATATGTGTATAAGAAACCTGCACTTGTAGGCCAGGCGTGGTGGCTCACCCCTCTAATCCCAGCACTTAGGGAAGTCGAGGTTGGCAGATCACCTGAGGTCAGGAGTTTGAGACCAGCCTGGCCAACATGGCAAAACCCCATCTCTACTTAAAAAAATACAAAAATTAGCCGGGTGTGGTGGCGCATGCCTATAGTCCCAGCTACTCAGGAGGCTGAGGCAGAAGAATTGCTTGAACCCAGGCAGCAGAGGTTGCAGTGAGCCGAGATCACACCACTGCACTCTAGCCTGGGCGACAGCGCGAGACTCTTATCTCAAAAACAAAAAAAGAAAAAGAAAAGAAATTGGTATTGGCAGACTGCTACTTACCACCTTCCTGGTGTGCTTCTGGTGTCACTAGCTCTTCCATTCAAGCCCTCTCTCTGGTAGAGGATCCTTTCCGGGGAGTCCTATCGCATTGCGAATCTCCTGTGGTCTTGGGCAGCTAGCTCCTCAGTCTTTCCTTGTTGCCCGTGACCTTGGCAGTCTTGGGACCACCAGCCATATTCCTGCAGGATGCCCCCAGCCTGGGCCTGCCTGATGTTCTTCTCCCCAGTAGACCGGAGTTGTGGCTTCAGAAGCAACCACACTCTAGGCCATTCCCGAGTGCATTTTTCGTGGCTCTCCCGGACTTCATCTTCCTAGGTTGGGTTTCAAGGACCCTGGAGTTTTGGGAATCCCAAATTTCAGGACCGGTTCAGTCTTGCTCATCCCCACATGCCTCTCGCTGTTACTGCTGTGTGGCCAAGGCCTGTGGGGCCGAGTCGTCTTCTGCTTGGGGAGCTGCTGGGGAGGTTTATTCAGAGATGAGGTCAGGAAGGATGTGGGCTGGGAAGGGCATAGCAGAAAGAGGGTCATGGCTTGTTGGGCTTCAGGATTGAGAGGCTGCCTCTGGATGGGGTGGGATGGGGGCTGGGATGGAGCAAACTCAGGGGAAGGGTCAGGTCTTGGGGTTGTCTGATGATGTCACTTGTAAAAGCCACTGTATTTTTTTTTAAGTGACAGGGTCTCTCTCTGTCACCCAGGCTGGAGCACAGCTGGTATAATCATGGCTCACTGCAGCCTCGATTTCCTGGGTTCAAGTGATCCTCCCACCTGAGCCTCCTGAGGAGCTGGGACCACAGGCGAGCACCACTATGCCTTTATTTTTTGTAGAGACGGGGTCTCGCTGTGTTGCCCAGGCTGGTCTCAAACTCCTGGCCTCAAGCGATCCTCCTACCTTGGCCTCCTAAAGTGTTGGGATTATAAGCATGAGCCACTGCAGGAGCCTGAGGTCACATTGAAGGACAGACAGACCCTCACGGGATGTCGTGACTGGTTGCCTCTGGCTTTTTGGGCAAGCCTAGTCGGGTGGGGAACTCCAGCATCGGGTCAGGTGCTATCTGCCCAGGAGTGGGACTCCACATGCCCCTTAAACTTCCTCCCACCATTCTGACCATGCCTGGCTCTGACCTCCCTTCTAGCTCCAGGACACGCGCGCCCCGAGCCTGGGAGGCATGCTGAAGCCAGGCGGCCGGCAGGATGAGTGTGAAAGAGGCAGGCAGCTCGGGCCGCCGGGAGCAGGCGGCCTACCACCTGCACATCTACCCCCAGCTGTCCACCACCGAGAGCCAGGCCTCGTGCCGTGTGACTGCCACCAAGGACAGCACCACCTCGGACGTCATCAAGGACGCCATCGCCAGCCTGCGGCTGGACGGCACCAAATGTTATGTGCTGGTGGAGGTCAAAGAGTCGGGAGGCGAGGAATGGGTGCTGGACGCCAACGACTCGCCTGTGCACCGGGTGCTGCTATGGCCCCGGCGGGCACAGGACGAGCACCCTCAGGAGGATGGCTACTACTTCCTGCTGCAGGAGCGCAACGCGGATGGGACCATCAAGTACGTGCATATGCAGCTGGTGGCGCAGGCCACAGCCACCCGGCGCCTAGTGGAGCGTGGCCTCCTGCCACGGCAGCAGGCGGACTTTGATGACCTGTGTAACCTCCCCGAGCTAACCGAGGGCAACCTCCTGAAGAACCTCAAGCACCGCTTCCTGCAACAAAAGATCTACACGTACGCGGGGAGCATCCTGGTGGCCATCAACCCCTTTAAGTTCCTGCCCATCTACAACCCCAAGTACGTGAAGATGTATGAGAACCAGCAGCTGGGCAAGCTGGAGCCACACGTCTTCGCGCTGGCCGACGTGGCCTACTACACCATGCTCAGGAAGCGTGTGAACCAGTGCATCGTGATCTCGGGTGAGAGCGGCTCCGGCAAGACCCAGAGCACCAACTTCCTCATCCACTGCCTCACCGCCCTCAGCCAGAAGGGCTATGCCAGCGGCGTCGAGAGGACCATCCTGGGTGCTGGCCCTGTGCTGGAGGTGAGCGGGGAAGCTGGTCGGTCTGTGGGAGGGGGCATTTGTTTGGAAAATGCGGGTTTCAGGCCAAGCTCGGTGGCCCACATCTATAATCCCAATGCTTTGGAAGGCTGAGGGAAGAGGATTGCTTGAGCCCAGGAGTTCAAGATCAGCCTGGGCAACATAGCAAGACCTTTTCTCTACAAAAAAAAAAAAAAAAGATTAGCCAGGCAGGCATAGTAGTGCTTACCTGTAGTCCCAGCTGCTCAGGAGGCTGAGGCAGGAGAATCACTTGAGCCCAGGAGTTCGAGGCTTCAGTGAGCTATGATCATGCCACTGCACTCCAGCCTGGATGACAGAGAGAGACTCCATCTCAAAAAAAAAAAAAAGAAAGAAATTTCAGGCTGGGTGTGGTGGCTCATGTCTATAACCCCAGTGGTTTTTGAGAGGCTGAGGCAAGAGGATCGCTTGAGCCCAGGAATTCAACATCAGCCTGGGCAACACAGCAAGGCCCCCTCTCTACAAAAAAAAAAAAAAAAGATTACCGAAGTGCGGTGGCACACATTTGTTGTCCCAGCTATTGGAGAGGCTAAGGTGGGAGGATCGCTTGAGCCCACGAGTTGGAGCTATGATTGCACTGCTGCACTCCAGCCTGGGCAACAGAGACAGACCCTGCCTCTAAAGAGAGAAAAAGTGGAGGTTTTCTGATTGTTGTTATTATTCAGGTACTGCGAGGCCAACTGGTCAGGATGCAACTGCCTCTTGGAAAGAGAGTTTGTTACTCACAGTTCCCGAAAGAAGAGGATGCAATGCCATGGAAGGCCACAGGGGGAAGCACTGGGACTCATCAGGAGGCTGAGGGAGAGAGGGAAAAAGGGAGCGGGGAGAGGCAGGAAACTTAATTGTGATTTTCATGCATCAGAATGTGCTAGGCAGAGTAAGCTGGCTTAGGATTGGCTTGTTTGAATTATTTCAATGGGCTCTGGGGCATAGGGGCTGCCCCTTGTTGTCAGGTGCCAGGGCCTGGGGTGATGAGGGCAGGGGATAGTGGGCTGGAGTGTGAGAGTCCCAGAGAGGAGGTGGCTGGGGTGTAGGCTCTGGACTGGTTGGTTTGCATATGGAAGGCAAGTCCCAAACCATCTCTAGGAACTGGCTAGAATCAATCTAGGAATTGGGAAGGGCCGTCTCCCTGGGGTCAGCCAGGCCCCAGATGTCACAGCATCAGAAATACAGAAAATAAGTCACTGGGCGCGGTGGCTCACACCTGTAATCCCAACACTTTGGGAGGCTGAGGCAGGTGGATCACGGGAGGTCAGGACTTTGAGACCAGCCTGGCCAACATGATGAAACCTCGTTTCTACTAAAAATATAAAAATTAGCCAGGCATGATGGTGTGTGCCTGTAATCCCAGCTACTCGGGAGGCTGAGGCAGGAGAATCGCTTGAACCCGGTAGGTGGAGGTTGCAGTGAGCCAAGATCGCTTCACTGCACTCCAGCCTGGGTGACAGAGCGAAACTCCGTCTCAAAAAAAAAAAAAATAGTCACAGTTAATACACATTTGGCTTCCAGAACATGGCCATTCATTCTCAAGGTGCCTGAAAGAAAAGGCTGGTGCATTCAAACCAGTTTGAGGAGTGCTTCACAACGGGACATTTCTAGGGGGACCGGCAGGGTGGAAGGAAGCCAGCAAGGCGTACGGCAGGCCTGGGGGTTAAGGGGATGGCGAAGCATTGTCGGGGAGGGGGCTGCCTAGTTTCACTGTAGAGGCAGCAGAGAAGGGACCAACCCAGGCTCTTATGCCTCATGCCCTCTGCCCACTGTTCATTGCCCTGATCAGCCAAACCCCACAGGAGCCCTCGATGTGCCACTGTGGGTGAGTCTTGTGGCCACAGGGCTACAGAGGTGACCACACAGCACCCATCATTGCAGGGGTTATAGGACAAGGTGCATCCACATGTCTCAGAACAACGCAACCATCGCCACCTGGTGAGGGCCAGGGGCAGCGTGTGGCCTCAGGGGTCTGCACCTCTGGGTGTGGGATCTGCCTTTTTTTCATTTTTATTTTATTTTTTGTAGAGATGGGGGTCTCACTGTATTCCCCAGGCTGGTCTCAAACTCCTGGATGCCAATGATCCTCCCACCTTGGCCTCCCAAAATGCTGAGATTATAGGCGTGAACCACTGTACCCAGCTCCGCTTAAAAAAAAACAAAAAACAAAAAAACAGATTGGTTGTTTTAGAGCAGTTTTAGGTTTATAAAAATACCAAGCAGATAGTGCAGAGAGTTCCCATGTACCCCTCCCACGCCCAGGTTCTCACATTAATTATATTTTGCATTCGTGTGGTGTGTTGGTTGCAACTGACTCAAGTCCACGTTGGTACTGTTACTAACAGCCATAGTTTCCATTAGGGTTCTTGGTGTTGCACATTCTTTGAGTTTGGACAAAAGTATAATGAATGTGTCTGCCGTTGGAGTGTCACAGAGTGGTGTCACTGCCCTAAAATTCCTCCATGCTCCCCCTGTTCATCCCTCCGTGACCTTTGGCAGCCACAGCTCTTCTCACTGCCTCCACAGTTCTGTCTTTTCCAGGCTGTCTGTAGTTGGAGTCCCAGTGTTGCAGGCTTTTCAGACTGGCTTCTTCCACTTCACAACCAGCATTTAAGGTTCCTGCATGTCAGTTGGGCACGGTGGCTTACATAATCCCAGTGCACTGGGAGGCCGAGGCAGGAGGATCACTTGAGCCCAGGAGTTCCAGATCAGCCTGGGCAACATAACAAGACCCTGTCTCTACAAAAAAAAAAAAAAAAATTAGCCAGGTGTGGTGGTGTTTGCCTGTGGTCCCGCCTACGTGGGAGTCTGAGGCAGGAGAATCGCTTGAGCCCGGGAGGTTGAGGCTGCAGTGAGCCAACGTCTGGCCACTGCACTCCAGCCTAGGTGACAGAGCGAGACCCTGTCCCCCCAAAAAAGGGGAGAGGAGATTCCTCCATGTCTTTTCGTGGCTTGAGAGCTCATTTCTTTTGCTGAATTGTAGCTCATTATATGAATGTGTCAGTTTCTTCACACGTAGGATCCTGAGAGCCCCCTCAGTGGAGAGAGGGAGTTGGGGGCAGGGTCAGACCCCACCCTTCCTGGAGCCTTGACCTCTCGCCTCTTGTTAGTCCCCACAAGCTGAGGGCTGCCATGCAAATTCACTGAAATCACATCTAAGCAGTGCCTAGGAATACATTTCAGTTCCTCTTCCTCTCTGAGGTCATCAGTTAAGACATTAATTGGGGTCGTACAACTTAGCCCTGGTCCGACATATGTAGCCTATTCCTGTTTTCTCCTGTGCAAGTAACACAGAGATTCATTGTCATTGTTTACATCAGCTTTTAATAAAACTGCTGAGCAATTTCACCATAGAATGTCCATTTTCTTTCCTTTCCCATCCCCTCCCCTCCCCTCCTCTCCCCTCCCCTCTCCTCGCCTCTCCTCTATTCCTTTCTTGTCAGGGTCTCTCTCCGTTACCTAGAATGGAGTGCAGTGGCACAATCATAACTCACCGCAGCCTCGAGAACTTCTGGGCTCAAGCGATCCTCCCACCCAAGTAGCTGGAATTCCAGGTGTGCACCACCATGCCCAGCTAATTTTTAAATTTTCTGTAGAGACACAGTCTTACTACGTTCTCCAGGCTGGTCTCGAACTCCTGGCTTCCAGTGATCCTCCCACCTCAGCTGTTTTTAATATGGCTTGTCTTGTGTGCATTACATTATATACCCAGACCACCCGTTCATTGCTGTGTGAGCATTTGCTGTGTGGCAGGCTATGATATAGGTGCTGGGCTATGTGGTGGCCAAAGTCAACACAAAATTCTCCCCAGGTAGAACTCGGGGAAGACTCTGGGTGACACAGGAGCTATAGAGGTTCTGAGCAGAGGTAGATGCAACCCAGCTCTGGTCTCCCGAGGCCGCCCTGGCGTCATCCCAGCTCTGAGACTCAGCCACAGTGAAACTGCCAGTGGCCCCAGTGTCCTCCCAGCAGGTGGCCAGGGGGCTCAACGGCTCTCCAGGCCGAAACATCAGTGCCTGGCATCCACACCCAAGATAAAACAGTGATCTTGAAAATTCAGCATGTGTGGCACACACCTGTAATCCCAGAGTCAGGAGGCTGAGTCCTGAGTCAGGAGGATTGCGTGAGCCTAGGAATTCCAGACCAGCCTGGGTAACATTGCAAGACCCCATCTCTACCAAAAAGTTTAAAAACTAGGCTGGGTGCAGTGGCTCATGCCTGTAATCCCAGCACTTTGGGAGGCCAAGGCAGGTGGATCACCTGAGGTCAGGAGTTCGAGACCAGCCTGGCAAACATGGTGAAACCCCGTCTCTACTAAAAATACAAAAATTAGCCAGGTGTGGTGGCAAGCGCCTATAATCCCAGCTACTTGGGAGGCTGAGGCAGGAGAATGGCTTGAACTTGGGAGGCGGAGGTTGCAGTGAGCCAATATCGCACCATTGCACTCCAGCCTGGGCAACAAGAGCGAAACTCTGTCTCAAAATTAAAAATAAAAATAAAAAATTAGCCAGGCATGGCAGTGCATGCCTGTGGTCTCAGCTCTCAGGAGCTTGAAATGGGAGGATTGCTTGAGCCCAGAAGTTCAAGACTGCAGTGAGCTGTGATCACACACTGCACTCCAGCCTGGGTGACAGAGCAAGACCCTGTCTCAAAAAAATAACAAAAAAAATTTAGTAGGTGAATGAATGAGAGGGTAGATCCAACATTTACCATGTCAGACATTTTCCCAAATGGGACTAGGCAGGTGGGTAAATGCCTGAGCCCCGCAGAAATGACACGCCCAGCCCCAGGGTCTCAAAGTGGCACGGCCAGGAGGCAGGATTGCCACCTAGGTCTCAGTTCAGGGTCCATGTCCTCCCCACCACGTTGCTGCCTCCACAGCGCCATCTCCCTAGGACCCTCCAGGGCGTGGACAAGTTTCCTGTTGCTGAGTGTTAGGGGCAAGGGAGTCTCCAATAACAGGGATTAAGGCTCTCATGGTCCTGGAGGCCAGAAGTCTGAAATCAAGGTGTCCACGGGGCCGCACTCCCTCCTGGCTCTGGGGGAGGATGCTTCAGGCCTCTTCAGCTTCTCTGGTGGCTGCAGATGTGCCCTGGCCTGTGGCTACGTCACATCAGTCTCTGCCTCTGTCGTCAGGGGTGTTCTTCCTGTGTGTCCGTGTCTTCACGTGGCTTTCTTATAACAAGGACGCCACTCATGGGATGTAGGGCCCATCCTACCCCGGCATGACCTCATCCTACCTAATTGCATTTGCAAAGACCCTATTTCCAAATAAGGTCACATACACAGTTTCCGGGGGTGAGGATGTGGATATAATTTTGGGGGCGGGGGGCTCAAGTCAGCCCACAGCATCCCCCATACAGTCCCACCTGGTCTGCTTCAAGTCCTACCTGGCCCCTGGCAAGTCCCACTTGGTGACATCTTGTGCCTGGGTCCTTGAGGGCTGCCCCAGATCCGCGATTGTCCTGGGGACCGGTAGTTCCTCCCCGGATGCCAGCAAAGCTCCCTCCAGCCTCCACGCCTGCACAGTCTCCAGTATGCCTTCAACAGCCATTAGTCACCCTCCGTGAGTCAGACCCCTGGTCCTGCCAGGCCGACCTGCTTGGGGCCTCAGCAGCGGGGGCTGGCGAGGCCAGTTTTCTCCAGCGGTTCTAAGCCGCTCGAGGGTGGTGCCCACGCCGGCTTCCAAAACAGGCTTGAGCCAAATCCACGTCATGGCAATAAACGTGCTTCCTGGGGCGACTGTTAGCAAAGGGATGTGATTGTCTTCACTGAGAGCTGGATTTCTCAACCTTGGCTCTGCTGACATTCAGGGCCGGATCGTTCTCTGGGGAGGGAGTCATCCTGTGCATTGAAGGACATTGAGCAGCATCCCTGGCCTCCACCCACCAGATGCCAGGAGCACTCCCCACCCCGCAGGTGTGACACCCAGAAGTGTCCCCAGACATTTCATTGATTAGAGAGGTATTAACAAAATAGCTTCCCGTTGTCCCCTGGGGACAGAATCACCCCCTGGGAATAGAACAGCTGTCTTTGAGTTCTTCCCATAAGACCCAATCACTGTTCATTGCAGCCACTGAGCTTTTAGAAATTATCTGTGAGTTCTTTCTGTTCTGTGCTAACTTAAGAGTCATTTTCTTTTTTTCTTTTTTTGAGATAGAGTCTTGCTCTATCGCCCAGGCTGGAGTGCAGTGGCACGATCTCGGCTCACTGGAACCTCTGCCTCCTGGGTTTGATTCTCCTGCCTCAGCCCTCGCAAGTAGCTGGGACTACAGGTGCCCACCACCGTGCCCGGCTAATGTTTGTATTTTTAGTAGAGACGGGTTTCACCATAGTGGCCAGGCTGGTCTCAAACTCCTGACCTCAAGTAATCCGCCCTCCTCAGCCTCCCAAAGTGCTGGGATTATAGGCGTGAGCCACCATGCCTGGCCCCAAGAATCTTTTTTTTAATTTTATTTATTTATTTATTTATTTTGAGACGGAGTTTCTCTCTGTCTCCGGGCTGGAGTGCAGTGGCGCGATCTCGGCTCACTGCAAGTTCTGCCTCCCGGGTTCACGCCATTCTCCTGCCTCAGCCTCCTGAGTAGCTGGGACTACAGGTGCTCGCCACCACACCCAGCTAATTTTTTGTATTTTTAGTAGAGATGGGGTTTCACCGTGTTAGCCAGAATGGTCTCAATCTCCTGACCTCGTGGTCCGCCCACCTCGGCCTCCCAAAGTGCTGGGATTACAAGCATGAGCCACTGCGCCTGGCCATCATTTTCTAATAAGAGGAATAAGACCTCAGGCCCACTGGGTATCAGGGTTTGGGCTTCGTGATTTTCCTCCATCATCTCTAATCCCTCACGGCAGCTCTGCCCATTTTAAAGATGAGGAAACTGAGCCCCAGAGAGACACGTGGATGTGTGAGTTTCCTGAGGTGTCTATAACAAAGTATTACGGGCTGGGAGCCCTCAAACAGCAGGGGTTGATTCTCTCACAGTTCTGGAGGCCAGAAGTTGAAAATCAAGGTGTGGGCAGGGCTGGGTCCCTCTGGAGGCTCTGAGGGAGAATCTGTCCCAGGCCTCTCTCCCGGGTTCTGGTGGCTTCAGCCGTCCTTGGAGCTCTGGGCTTGTGGCCGCATCACTCTGCCCTCTCCCTCCGTCGTCACCTGGTCTTCTCCCCTGTGTGTGTCCAGTCTCCCTTGCCTTTCTCTCATGGGATCACCTCATCTCAAAATACTTATCTTCATGACATCTGCCAAGACCCCGTTTCCAAATAAAGCCACAGTCACAGGTTCTGGGGGTAAGGACTTAGACATGTCTTTTTTGGGAAGCCACAAGTCAACCCACTGCAGGTAGATTCCCCAGGTCACACCGCAGAGAGCCACAGCCTAACCCGGGGTTTGAACCCGGCCTGAGCCCCAGCCCCCCGTTCAGGCTGCCTCTCTGCTCTCCCCTCTCTCGCCCGGGCTGCAGAAAGCCGGAGATCAGCACAACTCGCAGCATCGATTGGGGACTTTTTCTCAGCTCCCCGAAAGGAGAAGTTGAGCTGTTTTGAGGTTTGAGTGTCGCTGGGTGCACCCCCTGACCCCCGCCCCCCGCGAGGGTTGCAGCCTCGCTGTGTAATGCTGACCAAAAAACAGGAAGGGAGCACTGTGGAAAGCCGGTTCCAATCAGCTGATCTGCCCGCCACTGCAGTTAACTGTTGCCATCACCTTTCACCAAGTCTAGGGGCTGCAGAAGCCATGAGTCTCCCCGTCCTCCACATGGCCTCTAGCCTCCCAGTGCAGGCGCCCATCGACAGCCCAGGGGCTGTGGATAGAGCAGCTTACAGCATCGGCCATGGGGTCTCGCCGCAAAGCACACCCAGAACACGCTCCTCTCCCTTTGCCCACAGCCTCAGATCCACCAGGCACTCGCCTCGGTGCCCTTTTGAGAGCAGGCTGAGTCCAGGGGGCCAAAGGCTGGGGTTCCCTTCATCTGTCCTGAACTGTAGCAAGTGCAGCTGGCAGCTGGCAGCGTGCATGGGGTTTTCATTCTGAAAGCAGAAATAAAATAAGGATCCTTGCCTGTCAGGCTGTTGTCCCAAGGGTCCCTGGACTCCATGGAGCCCCTGTGGCCCGACCCACAGTGGGACACGGTGACAGTGATGGGCTGCGGGGCGCAGAGGGACACCCCCAGCTGGTGGAGCCAAGCTCACCCGGAGTTGTGCCAATGCCCAGGACATTCCAGTGAGGGACTGAGGAAGGGTCCTGAACGTGCCACTGCCCCAGACCCCCCCTCTTGGGGCAAAGGAACCTAGGACTCGTACCCACCTGGACCGGGTCCTGAGCTCCTCCTTAGGGGCCCTACAAACCCAGTCTCATGTTTCCCCCAACTCCCCCAGCCCCTCTGCCATCAGCCAGGCCACTAGCTCTGTTCCCCCACCCACAGTCAGCACTGGGGTAGGTCACCTACACCACAGTGCCATTATCCACCTCGACCTCTGCCCTCAAGGACACCTGCCTGGGCCACGTCCTTTCCCCCTGAGTCTGTCGGGCAAGACACAGTTGGATGCCAGCCTCCACCCAGCATTGGGGGCATCATCTCATACGTCTTCACCACATCCTGATGTGGGCAGACTGACCACCCCCACCTGACATGTGAGGAAACTGAGGCACACGAGCCGCTCAGCAAGGGTGGCAGAGATAGAAGTTTCTGGAACCAGGTGTGTGTCAACTCTCATGCCTCTGAAGTTGAGGTTCCTGTTTAAGAGCTTATAGAGATATAATTTACCTATTTACTTATTTATAAATAGATACCTTATATTTATATCTACAGTTTATAAATATATAGATTAAATTGTGTCTGCATTTTATAAATGTATAAATTATATCTGCAGTTTATAAATCTGTAAATTAAATTATATCTGCAGCCTCAAATTCCTGGCCTCAAGTGATCCTCCCACCTCAGCCTCTCAAGCAGCTGGGAATACAGGTGCACACCACCACCCCTGGCTAATTTTTTTATTTTTTGTAGAGGCAGGGTTTTGTTATGTCACCAAGGCTGGTCTCCAACTCCTGGCCTCAGGCAAAAGTGTGCAATTCAGTGGCATTTAGTACACTCGCAGTGGTATGCAACCGTCGCCTCTATGCAGTTCCAGAACATTTCCATCCCCCCGAACGGAGACCCCGTCCCCATCAGCGTTCACTCCCCACTTCCCTCTCCCAGGCCCTGGCAGCCACTAATCTGCTTCCTGTCTCTATGGATCTGCCTGTTCTGGACATTTCAGATCAATGGAATCTCTCACACTCTGTGGCCTTTTGTGTCTGGCTTCTCTCACTTGGTATCATGTTCTTGAGATTCATACACGTCGTAGCATGGATCAGTGCTTCCTTCCTTTTCATGGCTGCATCATATTCCACGGTATGGATGGAGGATGGACCATAATTTGTTTCTCTGCCCACCAGTTGTATCAGCATTTCATTCCTTTGTATGGCTGGTATGTGGTTGGGGTTTTCCTGGACCCCTGCCCCAGCCAGGCCAACCTCCCCCATCAGTGTCCCCCACAAGAACAATGTTGGGGAGTGGGGGGATTGACACTCACACAGAGGATCCCCTGGAGACTGTCATGAGCCCTGGGAAGGAGGAGAGCAGTCCTCTCCAGCAGGCTGCTTCGGGCGTGCTAATGGCTGGAGCCACCGAGGGACACCAGGTGGGACCAGGAGCCGGGGTGGGAGGAAGCAAGAAGGGGGCAGGCGTGCCCAGGTACAGCAGGGACGTCCAGGTACAGCAGGGACATCCATCTGCACGTTCTTCCCAGCCTGCTGAGAAGCCAGTGGCCAGAGGGAGGCTGGCTTCAGGGAGCAGGGCGGACGGGCCGGCTGGCGGGGGCCCTGGACTCGGGCAGGAGCGTTTGCATGTGGCTTCCCAAGTGCGACAGAGAGGGAGTCCTGGGAGCAACCCCAGCCGCGGGGATGTGCCAGATCTGAGGCTGACAGCTGAGGATGGACAGGTCCCAAGGGAGGAGGAGAGGGGGTCAGAGATGGCTGCAGGGGAACTGCCCGGAGGCCAGTCCTGGTGAATTTGGTTTGGGGTGCTTCGTTCAAGCAGCTGATGGGGCATCCAAGGGAGAACTGTGCACCAGCCACACAAAGAACCCCGCAGCCCCAGGGCTCATCAGGCCTCAGAGGCCATCCTGTCGCATGACCCAGTCAGAGAGGGGTCAGGGACAGACAGCAAGCTGGGGCACCTCCCAGCCAGGCACTCACCCAGCCCTTGGCTGTTGGCCATACAGGGAGGTGAGTTTGTCAGGAGAGGTAAGTGTTGAGAGGGGGCATGTGGCTCCCCTCTCATGGGGGGGCATTTCAGGGATGAGATTCAGGGCATAGGCCACAGACCGGAGGAGGCTCAGGGTCAGGACGGGGCCAAGGCCTCAGAAGGCAGAAGTCACCCATGTCACGAGGAGCAAAGGGAAGCCAGCATTTGTTTGAGGAAGAGCAATACCTGCAGTCAGCACCCGTCTGTCTGTCAAAGGGTCCAGGAGCCCCCAATGGCTTGAGTTGTGTCTATGTTACATGAATGCAGGGGTATTTGAGGCTGAGGGTCTCTGGGACCACTTGTCACTTTGCTGGGCTGAGGGAGAAGGAAGGTGGGGCGTCAGTGGGCAGCAGGGTGGGCAGCAAGCTTGGGCTCAGGAGGGTCTGGGGCAGCAGCCTGGTGCACTTCAAAGGGAGATTGGAAGGCCAGCGTGTCCAGGGCCGGGTTGGGGGAGCAGGGCCAGGGTCATTGGGTGCCCGTCCTCTCGGGTGGGCGCACTGCTGTCGTGGGGAAAGAGGAGGCAGAATTAGGGCTCTCAGGAGTTTCCCCCCCGCTCGCCCTGCCAGCGGTCAAGACTCAGGCTAGCCCAGGCCATCCGAAAGGCTAAGCAGCGGGATGGTTATCCACGCAAACATCTAGGTCACCCATCCACACAGGCAGGCGTGTGTGGAAGACAGGGTGGTGCAAGGACAGAAGGAGGAGGTACAATGTGGCCCTGACCGTGAGCTACTGAAGGTCCCTGATGGGGGTGAGCTGGGCACCCCGGGCACCACAGGGAGCGAAGATAGAATCAATCTCTGGCTGCCTCTCCTGTGTGGCCTCCCCGGGATGTTTGCACAAAGGTAGGGGGAAGCAGTTTTTGGGGGCCCTGGGTCTGCAGAGCAGCCCAGAGGAGGAGATAGGAGCTGGGGCCCGAATGCAGGGCAGGCAGGAGACGGGGCAGGGCAAACCCCAGAGGCGACGAGAAAGCGGAATAAGCCATCATATAGGGTCAGTTTTAGACCTCACAGTCAGAAACCCTTGGGGACAGAGGCCAGGCTTCCTGGTCCAACCCAAGTTCCCAACCCCTGCCCTGTTGATATGTGGGCTGGATCATTCCGTTATGGCCAGGCCGTCCTGTGCATCGTGGGGGACTGAGCAGCATCCTGATCCCTGCCCACTAGTTGCCCATAGCACCCCCGCCCCTAGTCCCGACAACCAGAAACGTCTCCAGATGTTGACAGGTGTTCCCTGAGGAGCAGAACCACCCCCCAGTTGAGAACTGCTGTTTTAGGCCAACTGTATGACAAGATAGATTTCATTGTAACAGATGGTCTCTGCCTAAATATTTGTAGATTCTTTTTTTCTTGGTAACATCGTGCCATTGGAGTTACACATCAACCCAACCATATTCGGCACCATTGTGGAGTGGCTGTTGGGGGTGGCGGGAAGCAGTTTCAGTCCGGCGTTCTCCCTCGTCCCTTGGGGGAGGTGACTGGTGTGCCTCCTCACCTCTCACTCATTGCCCACCCAGAGCCCAGGGGACGGTCACTGCCCACCCACGATCAGGCATGTCCTCGTGTCACCGATGATGAAGCGGCCCTAGGTGCGTGAGGATCTGGCTTTCCAAGAGCTTGCTCTTCCAGGTGCACTGAGTGACGTCTTACAATGTTGTTTGTAAGACTTGCTCCCCATGCCAAAAACCGCAGTCCCTGATTTTAGGACTTCCGCCTGCACTGAGAAGTAACATGCTCCCTGCTGGGGTTTTTTGCAAAGGAATGTAATCAAAGAGGTTTGCTGGTTTTCTGATCCAGGCGAGTGCTGGTTTGTGCGCCCTGGATTCTGTGGTCCTCCCTGTCCTCCTGGGGTGACTTCTTGAAACCTATGCCAGGTGCTGGCTGTGGCTCAGGTCTCGCTCCTTTAAGCATCTCCCCAGCAGGAAACAAGTCAAGAACCACTGCCGGGAAACAGGATCAGCGGCCAGAGATTCCCCACTTTGGCAGAACCATGACACGTTTCATTATCTCTTTTGGTTCCCCCAGTTGCTTTCCCCCCCTTTTTTTTTTTTTAATAAAACACTTCGTCTTTTTAGTGTCTTTTCATTTTTCTTAACTTTAAAAAAAATTTTTTTTAGAGACAGGGTCTAGCCCTGTCGCCCAAGCTGAGGTGCAGTGGTCCAGTCATAGTTCACTGCAGCCTCAACCTCCTAGGCTCAAGTGAGCCTCCTGCCTCAGCCTCCAAATTAGCTGGGACTACAGCCACGTGCCACCACGCCAGCAAGGTTTCATTTCCTTTGGTATCTACCAGGGGTTGGCAAACTACAGCCCATGAGTTAAATCTGCCAGTGCCTATCTCTACAAATAAAGTTTTATTGGTGCATAACCATGCCCATGCATTTACATATCATCCCTGGCATCTTTGGCACCATGAGTGCAGAGCCGAGTAATTGCACCCGAGACACTGCATGGCCCACAAAGCTGAAAATATTTACTACCTGGCCCTTTATAGGAATTTTTTTTCCTTTGTCTACCCCAGTACATCCACCGCTTCGTAGAATGTTCCAGAACCCCATAAAGGTGACCATTTCACAGATGTCTTTTTTTTTTTTTTTTTTTTGAAATGGAGTCTTGCTTGGTCGCCCAGGCTGGAGTTCAGTGGTGCGATCTCAGTTCACTGCAACCTCCGCCTCCCGGGTTCAAGCAATTCTCCTGCTTCAGCCTCCCGAGTAGTTGGTATTACAGGCGCCCACCACAACACCTGGCTAATTTTTGTATTTTTAGTAGAAATGGGGTTTCACCATGTTGGCCTGGCTGGTCTCAAACTCCTGACCTCAAGTGATCCACCCACCTCGTCCCCCGCAAAGTGCTGGGATTACAGGTGTGAGCCACTGCACCCGGCCCCCAGGTGTCTTCTTATCTTCTGCTCAGCTCCCCCTTCCCAAATGTAATGAAAGCACCTTTCCATCCTAGATCCAGACAGCCCAGATCACCAGCTGGAATCTCTGCATTTGTGTCCGTGCCATAGACATACATACGTATTCATAAACGTCCATTTCCCCACACAGAGTCATAAAGCAGTTTGGGGAGTCAGGAAAGGAGGACACAGATAGAGATGTCCCACAGGGTTCGGCGGAGCTAACTCACTCTGTCTCTCTGCCCCACAGACAGCTGGGAGTGGTAGTACAGCCCATACATTTGGGACCTGGCTAGGCTGGCAGGAGCTGTGCGGGGTTCCCTCCTTGCCTTGAACCCCCTCACAGGGCTGAACATCAGCAGGCCCCATCTCTCGAAGGGTTTCCAGCTGCCTCCTGGGCTCTGAGATCGCGTGCATCCTGCCTGCAGGGCGCAGTCTGCCAGGGACTCAGTGGGAAGAGGATCATGGAACCTGTGGGCCCAGAGTCACCGAGCAGGACCCTGTCATCCTCCTGGTCTCTCACACCAGCCCCCTTCCTCACTGTAGCTGACAGGGCCTGACCAGAGGTGCATGCCCAAGGCCGCAAACCCCCTAGGAGGAAGCTGGCATCTGGGGTGTCAGAAGTGTGACTAGGAGCTCAGAGGGTATACTGGAGCTTGCAGTTGGGGGATAATTAAGCCAGAGGGCCACCTCTTTTAAGGGAGAGTGAATTATGGCACGAGGACAGGCATCCCGGAGTCAGGCGGCTGGGAACAAGGCAGTGGTCATTGTGACCCGGCAGCATTCCCAGCCCTGGTGCCTTTTCCCCAGCTCTGGAGACAAACCAGCAGGCCTGGGTGTTCCCCCCACAAAGCACAGAGAGCAGCAGGCGCTGTGAGGGGCAGCCTGGGTGGGAAAGAGGGAATGGAGGGAGGGGTGCAGACCGCAGAGAGGCCGCTCCAAGCTGAAAAATGGGGCACATCAGCCAAAGGTGTCTTTGGTGGGTATGGAGAGGATGGGGGTGCCCTACAGCTGAGTGCTGAGGCTGGAGGCTGCATTGACCCCCAGGTAGAAGGGGCACCCCACCCCCACCCCCAAATCCCCAGGTACTCCCTCGGCCTCCTTTCTGTGCCCTGCCACATAAAACAACACAGCTCTGACGTTTGGAATGATCTAAGGCTATTTTAGACAAAAGGGGAAGTTATATTTTGGGGAATGCTGCATCTAAGAGAAGAGTGAAATTATGGGGTATATTTTAAGCACCATAAAAAGGTCTCCTTGGAATTTGGAGAAAGTTGATGAAAAGCTGAAGTGTAAGGTCTGGGACACCCCTGCCACAGCCCTGCCCTCCCCAAATGTTCTGGGGGTTTTACTGCTCCAGGGTTATGGTGACAGGGGACCCATCTGTCTATTGGCGATGTCTGCCTCAATGTTTGGGGTGGGAGTGTGGGCAGGCATCAATCAGCCACAGGGCCTGGCTGCCACTTTGTTTCCTAGTGATTATCCAGGATAGATCTGATTTCTGCAGGCCCCGCCCTGGGCAGCTCAGTCCCCAATGTCACAGTGCAGTTGCCACCTAAGGTTTCCTTCTGTGTGACTTGGCCACAGCAAGCCAGAACCAGCTCCTGAAACCAGTCCCTTCGAGAACCCCATTCCCGGGAGTGCCCAGAGGCAGCTTGGCATCTTCTGCCCAGCTGCTGACTGGCCCTGTGACCCCGACACGTGGTTCCTCCTGGTAAAAGAGAGAAAGGGATGACTTAGCAGTGGTCAGGCACCAGCACCCAACACCTTCCCTAGAGGGGGTTCTCTGTAAATCCCGGACAGTATCATCACCTCTTTAAGGGAGAGTGAATTACGGCCACCTCTGTCTTTGTCAGTGTCATTACAGTATTCTCGGCCCGATGCGGTGGCTCACGCCTGTAAGCCCAGCACTTTTAGAGGCCGAGGTAGGCTGATCACTTGAGGTCAGGAGTTGGAGACCAGCCTGGCCAACATGGTGAAACCCCATCTCTACTAAAAATACAAAAATTAGCCAAGGGTGGTGGCAGGCGCCTGTAATCCCAGCTACTGAGGAAGCTGAGGCAGGAGAATGGCTTGAACCCAGGAGTCAGAAGTTGCAGTGAGCCAAGATCATGCCACTGCACTCCAGCCTGGGTGACAGAGCGACACTCTGCCTCAAAAAAAAAAAAAAAGAAAAGACATATACAGGATTCTAGTTAGCGGGTATGTGAACTGAGGTTCTTGCCTGGGGCTGATTCTGCCATCAGGTGATGTTTGGCAACTGCTGGAGACATTTTTGGTTATCATAGCTGGGGAGGGAGAGATGCTACTGGCTTCTGGTGGGTAGAGGGCAAGATGCTGCTAAACACCCCACAGTGTACAGGACGGCCCCCCTCTTTAAAGAATGACCCGGCTGCAAATGTCAGTAGTGCTGAGGCAGAGAGACCTGCTTTAATTTAGAGGCCTTTAGAGAGTACAATTGAAAATCTGGTCTGGCGCTCTGGACAGAATCTGCAGGGAGCAGTGGTAATTCAGAAGCCACCACCTGGATGGAGGCCGGGAGCCATGGCTCACGCCTGTAATCCCAGCACTTTGGCAGGCTGAGGCAGGAGGATAGCTTGAGCATAGGAGTTCGAGACCAGCATGACAACATAGCGAGAGCCTGTCTCTATATTTTTTAAATTTTTTTAAAATGAATTTATTTATTTATTTATTTATTTTTATTTTTTTGAGACAGAGTTTCACTCTGTCGCCCAGGCTGGAGTGTAGTGGTGCGATCTTGGCTCACTAAAACCTCCGCCTACCAGGTTCAAGTGATTATCCTGCCTCAGCCTCCCAAATAGCTGGGACTACAGGCGTGCGCCATCACGCCCACCTGATTTTTGTATTTTTTGGTAGAGACATGGTTTCGCCATGTTGGCCAGGCTGGTCTTAAACTCCTGACCTCAGGTGATCCGCCCACCTTGGCCTCCTGTGATCACGCCTGCGATCACAGGCGTGAGCCACCATGCCGGGCCTGTTTTTTTAATTTAAATTTTCTTTTAAACGAAGCCACCACCTGTGTGGAGGGAGCTGTTTGTGGAAGGTGTAATTGTTAATAAGATTGTCCTCCAAGGAGGATGAGAAGACGACAAGGGCAGGCAGCCCCTGGAGAGGCCCTCAGTGCAGGCCGGCCTGAGGGGACATCTCCAGTCCTGCCAAAGTGCCTGGACCCGTTCTTGGCACCCCGAATCTCTCCCCTACAAACCAGAATTTACCAGCTCCAGGAGTTCAGAGGAATGGCCAGGAAGCCAGATGTGGGGGTTTGAGTGCAGGCTTGGCTGCCTGCATGCTGTGTGACTTGCAGCAAGTCACTTGACCTCTCTGTTCTGCCTCCTGATCTCTCACGCCCCAGGGCCTTTGCATGTGCTGTGCCCTCAATCTGGAATACTCTTGCCACCATCATCCTTTTAAGTCCCACCCGAAGGCCTCCATGTCCCTTCAGTGCCAGCGCACAGCACCACTGGGAGATTCAGAGCACAGATCCAGGATGACGGGCAAGCGTGGGGTGTGGCTCCCACTGCCTTGCACCCTGAGGCTCTGAGCAGGCTCTCTTCAGCGACCCTGTGTTTCTTACAGCCGGCTTCTGGTGTTGGCTGAGGAAGAGCCAGGAATGAGCGAGTGCTGAGATGGAGTCACAGGACACTGAGGCAGCAGGGAGGCCGAGGAGGGGAGCCTGGGCAGTCCTCCTATGCCTGAGTGCACTCCCATCCTTACTCTGGAACTGCCACGTAAAGAAAAGCAGAGATGCCCAGTGGTTCATACCTGTAATCCCAGCACTTCAGGAGGCCGAGGCAGGAGGATCACTTGAGCTCAGGAGTTTTTTGTTTGTTTGTTTTTGTTTTGTTTTTGTTTTTTGACACAGAGTCTCGTTCTGTCACCCAGGCTGGAGTGCAGTGGCGCAATCTCAGCTCACTGCAGGCTCCGCCTCCCGGGTTCATGCCATTCTTCTGCCTCAGCCTCCCAAGTATCTGGGACTACGGGCACCACCACCACGCCCGGGTAATTTTTTGTAATTTTAGTAGAGATGGGGTTTCACCATGTTAGCCAGGATGGTCTCAATCTCCTAACCTCATGATCCACCCGCCTCGGCCTCCCAAAGTGCAGGGATTACAGCTGTAAGCCATTGCGCCCGGCCAAGCTCGGGAGTTTGAGGTCATCCTGGACAACGTGGTGAAACCCCGTTGCTTCGAAAAATACAAAAATTAGCCAGGCGTGCTGGCGCATGCGTGTAGTCCCAGCTACTCAGGAGGCTGAAGTGGGAGGATTGCAGGCCCATGATATGTCAAAGGCAGGATGTGTAAACCAAGATGGAGGTGATGAGGAGCAGCTTGTGCCCAACTGTCAGGAGCAGCAAGGGTCTTTGTATCACATGATCCCTCTGGGCTCAGGGCAGTGCCTGCTGTGGCTTCCCCAGACCCAAGGAGGATGCCACACAATATACCATTCAGCGTTGGAGTGAGCGCCCAAGACAGGCTGGGCAGCCACTGCTACTGCCCCTTTTCAGAGCCGATTGGATTCAAAGGAGATTATTTAGCCATAAAAAGGAATGAAGGGCCAGTCAGGCTCACGTCTGTAATCCCAGTGCTTTGGGAAGCCAAGGCGGGAAGATTGCTTGAGGCCAGGAGTTTGAAACCACCCTGGGCAACATAGTGAGACCCCATCTCTACAAAAAATAAAAATATTAGCTAGGCATGTGCCTGTAACCCCAGCTACTCAGGAGGCTGAGGCAGGAGGATCGTTTGAGCCTAGGAGGCAGAGGTTATAGTTGGTGAGCCATGATCATGCCATTGCATTCCAGCCTCGGCAACAGAGCAAGACTCTGTCTCAAAAAAAAAAAAAAAAAGATAGATAGATAGATATCTAAATGTATATCTCCTTTATGCTAATTGGTAACAGTCTTCATGGTGAGTGTTGAAGAAATTGGCTGGAGTGGGTTTGTGGCGGCAGCTCTTGGAGTATATGTTCTGGAGAGAGATACATATATAACAGCAGATATAGAGCAGCTTAGTCCTGACATGGTGGCACATGCCTGTAGTCGCAGATAACTCAGAAGACTGAAGCAGGAGGATTGCAAAGCCCTGGGATTTACAGGCATGCGCCCTCACACCCGGTCTGGGGTTTCTTCTTGTTTTTCAAGACAGAATCTGGCTCTATCGCCCAGGCTGGAGTGCAATGGTGTGATCTCAACTCACTGCAACCTCCACCTCCCGGACTCAAGCGATCCTCCCACCTTAGCCTCCCAAGTAGCTGGGACTACAGGCGTGCACCACCACACCCAGCTAATTTTTGTATTTTTAGTAGAGATGGGGTTTTGCCATGTTGTCCAGGCTGGTCTCGAACTCCTGGACTCAAGCCATCCACCTGTCTTGGCCTCCCAAAATGCTGGGATTCCAGGCGTCAGCCATGGTGCCTGGCCTGTTGTTTTTAACACACCCGCTTACTTGTACTTGGATTATCAATTTTTTCTCTTCCTTGCCACAGCCCACTGAAGGGACACAGCAGTGGTCCCATACTGGGGTTCGGGAGATGAGGGCAAACTGAAATCTTGGTGATTCAGACTTTCTTTCCCCACTACCATAAGTGAGGGAACCCACACTTACAGCAGATATATATTCCAAATATATATATATCTAAGAGCTGCCGCCACAGGATGACGGGTTGCCGACCACAGCTCTGGAGAGTGGGTCCAAGGGGAGCCTGGGGGCCCCAAAAGGCATCCCCCACCCCAAGTTTACAGAGAGAGGCAGTGGCACCTGCAGGGAGGGCAGAGAGGTGCTGTGGTAGCTACAGACCCTCCTTCCAGCCCTCCCTAAGGAGATTACCTTTCTTTACATGTGCAAATGTTCACTTTTGCTGCATTAAAAATACTGGAAGGGCGCGGTGGCTCACGCCTATAATTCCAGCATTATGGGAGGCTGAGGCGGTTGGATTGCTTGAGGTCAGGAGTTTGAGACCAGCCTGGGAAACATGGTAAAACCCCGTCTCTACTAAAAATATGAAAATTGGCCCGGCACAGTGCTGCGTGCCTGTAGTTCCAGCCACTCTGAAGGCTGAGTCAGGAGAATCACTTGAGCCCGGGAGTTGGAGGTTGTGTTGAGCCAGGATCGTGCCACTGCACTCCAGCCTGGGTGACAGGAATGCAACCCTGTCTCAAAAAAAAAAAAAAGTACTGGAAGTCTTTGCTGTTCAAGTCCCTGTGGTTTGGAGATTGTGTGGGGAAGCAAACGTCATCTCAAGATGAAACCTTTCCAAATGAGCTGAACACTTGCAGAATGAGCCTCCACTCAGACTCCCCTCTCTGCTTAGCCTAAGGCTGGCTCCTCCCATGATGCAAATACGGTGCAAGCTGGTTGCAAAGTGAGGTTGAGAATCTTTCTTGCAAAAGATGCATTATTTCAGGAAGCCATCAAAAGTTGCCTGGAGGCTAGGCGCAGTGGCTCAGGCCTGTAATCCCAGCACTTTGGGAGGCAGAGGGGGGCAGATCACCTGAGGTCAGGAGTTCGAGACCAGCCTGGTTAACATGGTGAAACCTCGTCTCTACTAAAAATACAAAAATTAGCTGGGTGTGGTGGCATGCACCTGTAATCCCAGCTACTCAGGAGGCTGAGGCAGGAGAATTGCTTGAACCCGGGAGATCGCACCTCTGCACTCCAGCCTGGGCAACAGAGTGAGACTCTGCCTCAAAAAAACAGGTGATCTGGAGACTCACTCCCCTCATACCTCCTTAAGTCTACATGGAACAGTCTCAAAAATCATTCCTACATCACAGCCAGGTATGGTGGCACATGCTTGTAATCCAAGATGCTCAGGAGGCTGAGACGGGACGATCACTTGAGCCCAGGAGTTTGGGACATAGACATAGACAGCCAGTGACAGGCAGGTATCAGTTAGCAAGCAGGAAAGAGGTTCAACCATGGTGGACAGAGCCTTAGGAGCTAATGAGGCCATGATGCTGCTAACTTTAAATGACATCATTCAGGGCCAGTTGCAGTGGCTCATGCCTGTAATCCCAACACTTTGGGAAGCCAAGGCAGGAAGCTCACTTGAAGCCAGGAGTTCAAGACCAGTCTATACAACAAAGCAAAACCCTGTCTCTACAATAATTAAAAAATTAAACAGGCGTGGTGGTGCAAGGTGGTGCTACTCAAGAGGTTGAGGTGGGAGGACCGCAGGACCCCAGGAATTGGAGGTTGAAGTGAGCTATGATCACACCTCTGCTCTCCAGCCTGGGGGACAGAGCAAGATCCTGTCTCAGTAGATAAATAATAAATAAGTAAATAAAATGAAAGGATTTTCAGCTTGGCTTGCAGGTATATAAAGCAAGTTCAGTTCCTTGCTTTATACACAAGACACACCTAAATCAAAGGGCTTCAGGAAGTTAAAAACAAAGGGGAAAGCAAGCACAGGTGTACCAGGCAGTGAGAAACGGGAGATAGCAGAGCTGCAATTCGGACATAGTTCAGGCCTCTGCACATTACATGTGGCAAAGATTGGTTATGATGCCAAAAGCCTCACTTTGCAATAAAGGTATAACACTTGTGAATATCTATGCACCAAACAACATAGCCACTGCCTTTATACAGTAGAAATGTGTGTGTGTGTGTGTGTGTGTGTGTGTGTGTGTGTGTGATGGAGTTTCACTCTTGTCACCCAGGCTGGAGTGCGGTGGCATGATCTCAGCTCACTGCAACCTCCACCTCCCTGGTTCAGGCGATTCTCCTGCCTCAACCTCTGAAATAGCTGGGATTACAGGCGCACGCCCTCACACCTGGCTAATTTTTGTATTTTTAGTAGAGACGGGGTTTCAACATGTTGGCCAGGTTGGTCTTGAACTCAGGTGATCTGTCTGTCACGGCCTCCCAAAGTACTGGGATTACAGGCATGAGCCACCACACCTGGCCACAAAGTAAAAATTCTAAAAGATACAAGGAGAAACACACACACAGCTTGGTTGAGTAGACAGAAAATAGGCAAGGATGTTAAGACGCCCAAACCACATGCTTAAGGCAGACATTGTGGCCATATTGTGAACTCTTAAGGGAATAAACCTCCTTACACATACATGGAACATTCTCAAAAAATCATTTTTCTTTTTTGAGACAGGGTCTCACTTTGTCACCCAGGCTGGAGTTCAGTGGTGCAATCTTGGCTCACTGCAGCCTCAATCTCCTGGGCTCAAGTGATCCTCCCACCTCAGCCTCCCAAGCAACTAGGATTACAGGCACTTACCACCATCACGTCTGGCTAATTTTTGTATTGTTTGTAGAGACGGGGGTCTCACTATGTTGCCCAGGGTGGTCTCCAACTCGTGGCCTCAAGCAATCCTTCCACCTTGGCGTCCCAAAGTGCTAGGATTACTGGTGTGAGCCACCACACCTGGACTCAAAAATCATTTCTATATCAGAGTCAGGTGTGGTGGTACACACTTGTAATCCCAGCTGTTGAGGAGGCTGAGGTAGGAGGATCACTTGAGCCCAAGAGTTCAGGACCAGCCTGGGCAACATAGCAAGACCCCATCTCTACAAATAAAAATCATTCCTATGTCAGGTAGAGAAAGCATTTAGAACTTCCCAGAGTAGAACAATTACAAGTGACACTCTAACAATGCAATAAAACTACGTGGAATTATTTTTTAAAGTAAACTTCTATTGAGCAACTCTTAGATGAAGAGATACAAACACAGCTGGGTGTGGGGGCTCATGCCTGTAATCCCAGCACTTTGGGAGGCCAAGGCGGGCAGATCACCTGAGGTCAGGAGTTCGAGCTCAGCCTGGCCAACATGGCAAAACCCCGTCTCTACTAAAAATACAAAAATTAGCCGGGCACCTGTAATCCCAGCTACTCAGGAGGCTGAGGCAAGAGAATTGCTCAAATCTGGGAGGCAGAGGTTGCAGTGAGCCAAGATCACGCCACTGCACTCCAGCCTGGGCAACAGAGTGAGACTCTGTCTCTCAAAAAAAAAAAAAAAGGTACAAACAGACCAAAATTGCAGGTTTTCTAAAAATCAGTGACAAACACCCGTATGTTATCAGAATCCATGGGCTACATTTAAAGTGATGGTAGGAGGACACCACATAGCTGAACACCCATTAGATCCACAAATAGGAAAGAATGGAAGTAAATGAATTCATGTCCTATCTCAAGCTGAGAAAAAAGAACAAAGTAACCCCCAAAGAGAATGATTTGGGCATCAAATGGGCAAGATGACGCCAGGCGCGGTGGCTCACACCTGTAATCCCAGCACTTTGGGAGGCCGAGGTGGGCAGATCAGTTGAGCTTAGGAGTTCGAGACCAGCCTGGGCAACATAATGAAACCCCATCTCTACCAAAAATACAAAAACTTAGCCGGGCGTGGTGGCACATGCCTGTGGTCCCAGCTACTTGGAGGGCTGAGGGTGGAGAATCACTTGAGCCTGGAAGGCAGAGGTTGCAGTGAGCCAACATCATGCCACTGCACACTAGCCTGGGCAACAGAGTAAAACCCCATCCCCCCCCCCAAAAAAAAGGGTAAGATGAGCCCTAGGGGAAATATGATAAATTCTTCAGATGTTTTCACAGCCTTGAGAACCAAACAGGACCTTCCCCCATCAAAGCCTGGTTTGTTCTGTATTCTTTCTGTGACCTAGTACGTGGTTTCGTGATAACCTAAACCCAAATTTAGTGACATATGTAAGATTTCAGTAACTTGTTTCACACTTGGGTTTTTGTTGTTATTTAAGGCTTCCCCTACCCCACCCCTGTAGGGTTTGCTGTGAGACTTTAGCTCGTGGTAGGAGTCTGTCCTTAAAGGGCCGCGTCCTAGCCCTGGGAGTCCTTGCTGCTTTTCAGTGTTTGCTGTAATGCCATCTGCATCTGTGGCTGACAGTTGGTGTCTCTTGTGAACTGGGACATACGGAGTTGGGAGCACTCAGCTCTCTGTACATCCCTGCTGTCCGTCCATCTGACCAGCAACCAGCTATCCAGAGCCTGCCAGGGTGCCCCAAACCCCTTGAGCAACCAGAAAAGAACAGAACCCGGCAGCGGCTAGGCTAGGGGCCCTGGAGAGCCTCCACTTCCTCCTCTGCGAATAGGGGAGCCATGAGGTTGGGGTGACTCTTCCACTTCCTGCCCCCACATCCGCAGGCCAACTGAGCCTGCAGCTGCCTCCTGTGCAGGCTTGGGCTTGGGGGTGTGGGGAGTCCTGTCTTGCACCCCATAGCTGCCTCCTCACCTCCATGACACCCACCCCCTTCGCAGGGTCTTCCTTGTGCCTGGCTGGCATCATCCCCGACATGGCCCCCACTAACCTCCTCATTCCCTCAGCCCCGCCTTCACCACAGCTCTGAGCTCTGTTGAAAGCATCAGCTAAACTTCTCACTTCCTCGCCTCCAGCCCTGCCTGCTGGCCTCCGCCTCCTCTGCTCCCAGCTCCCAGGGAGTCTCTTCTCACCCAGCCCTCCTTGGGCACGTGACCCTGTGGACCCATTTTGTCCTGGGTGCTTCCCAGGCCTGCTCCTCCATGTCCCCACCATGGCCTCGGGAGACCAGTCACCCAGGGTGACACTCACCTCCTGCCGACCCATCCTGCTGGAGCCATGTCGGGGATCCCCGGAAAACCCCATTTAACAGAGGATCCAGAACAGCGGCCCCCGGCCACTCTTTTCTCACAAAAACCAGGCAGTCTGTATTTCACACAGATCCTAGGGGCCACCCAGTCTCTGTCAGGATGGCTTGACTCTGCTATTGTAACTCAAATGCAGCCTTAAGCCAGACCCAGACCGATGTGGCTGCGTGCCAGGAAAACGTCATTTGCTGCTGCTGAAAATTGAATTTCACATCAATTTCAGCCATCAAGAGATCTTTTGACTTTTTTTTTTTTTTTTTTTTTGCGACGGAGTCTCGCCCTGTTGCCCAGGCTGGAATGCAGTGGTGCGATCTCAGCTCACTGCAGCCTCCTCCTCCCGGGTTCAAGCGATTTCCTGCCTCAGCCTCCCAAGTAGCTGGGACTACAGGCGCCCACCACCATGCCCGGCTAATTTTTGTGTTTTTAATAGAGACGGGGTTTCACCATATTGGCCAGGCTGGTCTCGAACTCCTGACCTTGTGATCCACCCCCCCCCCACCCCCCCACCCCCACCCCCACCCCCACCCCCCACCCCCGGCCTTCCAAAGTGCTGGAATTACAGGCATGAGCCACCACACCCACCCGATCTTTTGACATTTTTTCTCCCCTAAGCATTTTTTTTTTTTTTTTTCAGATGGAGTCTCACTCTGTCGCCCAGCCTGGAGTGCAGTGGCACAATCTTGGATCACTGCAACCTTTGCCTCCCAGGTTCAAGCGATTCTCCTGCCTCAGCCTCCCAAGTAACTGGGACTACAGGTGCACACCACCACGCCCGGCTAATTTCATTTGTAGTTTGGTAGAGATGGGGTTTCACCATGTTGGCCAGGCTGGTCTCAAACTTGTGACCCGCCCCCCTCGGCCTTCCAAAGTGCTGGAATTACAGGCATGATCCACCATGCCCGGCCAATTTTTTGATTTTTTTTCTCCCCTAAGCATTTTTTTTTTTCCAGTTGGAATCTTGCTGTGTCGCCCAGGCTGGAGTGCAGTGGCGCAATCTTGGCTCACTGCAACCTTCGCCTCCCAGGTTCAAGCGATTCTCCTGCCTCAGCCTCCTGAGTAGCTAGGACTACAGGTGCCCACCACCACACCCGGCTAATTTCTTTTGTATTTTGGTAGAGACGGAGTTTCACCATATTGGCCAGGCTGGTCATGAACTCCTGACCTCAAGTGATCCGCCCTCCTTGGCCTCTCAAAATGCTGGGATTATATGTGTGAGCCACCACACCCAGCCCCCTAAGCATTTTTGAAATGTGAAAACTGTCCCTAGAACGTAGGCTGTACAGTAATAGGTGGCTGGCCGCACTTTGCAGACCCCCGGTAGAGATCACTGGTACCAGGAGGGTGTCCTCCATGTAGCCACACCCATGCCCCTACCTGTTTGTCTGTGACCGCTTTCCTGCCACATTGGCAGAGCTGAGCGGTGACAGCAGACGGAGCCAAAAATATTCACCACCTGCCCCTTCGCAGAACAAGTTTACTGGCCCCTGATTCACACAGAAAATCCCGCTTAATCCTCCATCTGCTAAGGCAGGGATTTTTCCAAAACCTTACCTTACAGGAGAGAAATCTGAAATCCAAGAGCCGTGAACTAATTTGCCCAAATTGCCCAGCAGTAGCCTTGAGCCTCCAACCCTCCCCCTGGCCACCAGGATCCACTGAATCTTGCAAAGTGTCTCAGCAGAAGTAGCCTGCAACCTGGCTAGTCATGGTGGCTCAAGCCTGTAATCCCAGCTTTTTGGGAGGCCGAGGCAGGAGAATCACTTGAGCCCAGGAGTTCAAGGCCACCCTGGGCAACATAGCAAGACCCTATCTATACTGAAAAAAAAATTTTTTTTTTTTTTTTAAATTAGCAAGGCACAGTGGTATGCGCCGGTGGTCCCAGCTACTTGAGAGTCTGAGGCGGGAGGATCGCTCAAGCCCAGGAGTTTGAGGCTGCAGTGAGCTAGGATCACACCACTGTACTCTAGCCTGGGTGACAAAGCAAGACCTTGTCTCACTAAAAGAAATAGCCTGCAGCCCCATGAGGACCTGGGGGTTTATTTCCCTGGCATTTCCATGAAGCACAGCCCCAGCTCCCAGTGGCTGCCCCATGGCTGTTTGTTTGGCAGACCTGGCAGAGCAGAAGCCCCTGGCCCCTCAGGCGTCCTGGGACAGGGCACTGCCCATAGGGCTCCTGTGTCCATGAGGGCCTGGCACAGCCTTGGGATGTGGCCTCCGCCTACCGGCTTGAGCCACCGGCGCTCAGGGTCACAGCTCTCGTCTGGGTCTGACTGCTGTCAGTGTCCCCAGGTGGGCGTCACCTACTCCGTGGCCTCGGGCCGAGTGCTGTTTCAGGTAGAAAGTTCTGCTAGGAACTTGGAGAATACAGGAAAGAAATAACAGGAGGTCCAAGCTGGCTGCAAGGCCCTGGCCAGTGTCATGTGGTGGTCTCCACCTTACCCAGCTAGAAGGAGAGAGGACTTTTGCAAACCAAAAAGCAAGGGGACAGTCTCCCTCTTTCAGCCCCTTTCTTTAGGCTCTGTGGTGGCTCGATATTTGCAGATGTTCTTTCTCCAGCCACAGCCTCTCTTGGCCATACCGGTCACTCCTTCATCTCAGTACCTGCATGGCCTTGACGGGACAGGGGAGATCAGAAGTTCTGCATGGCTCATGGCCTGAGCAGGGGGGTGGAGGCTTCACCCAGAGGTGGTGTTGCAGAGGGAGGAAGAAACAGCATCAAGGGACTGGGCATGGTGGCTCACACCTGCGATCCCAGCACTTTGGGAGGCTGAGGCAGGTGGATTACCTGAGCTCAGGAGTTCGAGACCAGCCTGGCCAACGAGGTGAAACCCCGTCTCTACTACAAATACAATAAAATTAGCTGGGCTTGGTGGCGGGCTCCTGTAGTTGCAGCTACTCTGGAGGCTGAGACAGGAGAATCACTTGAGCCCAGGAGGTGGAGGCTGCAGTGAGCCAAGATTGTGCCACCGCACTCCAGCTTGGGCGACAGAGCGAGACAGTTTCAACAACAACAACAAAAAGAAACAGCATCAAGGCTCCGGGAAGTGAGCAGCCCACTCTGTCCAGGCAGGTCCAGGGAGGCTCCCAGAGGCCGAGACACCTGAGCTGTGGCTAAACGTAACCAAACGTGTCAGGGCAGGTGGGCAGGGCATGGGCCAGGAGGGGAGCCACGGACGCGTCAGCCTCCTGCTCTTGGACTTCAGGGAGGGTGGCAGACCTTTCAGCACTTCTGTTTCCTCGTCTGAAATGGGGATGGCAGGTCTGCCTCTTAAAGGAACGCGAGTTAAAGAGGGAGTCTCGAATCCCACAGTATATGCCCCTAGTGGGCCACTCCTCACCACAGGTCATGATATGTCATAGTCACTGTTCTCCCTAAAATGTTTTAGGGAGAATGGTTTTTTTGGTTTTTTGGTTTGTTTGTTTGTTTTTAGATGGGTTCTAACTCTGTTGCCCAGGCTGGAGTGCAGTGGCGCAATCATAGCTCACTGTAGCCTCGACCTCCTGGACTCAAGCAATCCCTCTCCCTCAGCCTCCTAAGTAGCTGGGACTACAAGTGTGTACCACCAGACCTGGTGAACTTTTCAATTATTTTTCTTTAAGAGACAGAGTCTTGCTATATTGCCCAGCTGGTCCTGAATCCATGGCCTCAAGCGATCCTCCTGCCTTGGCCACCCAAAGTGCTTGGATCATAGATGTGAGCCACCTGCCTGGCCTCCCTAAAATGTTACCAGGCATTCCAACCAAGAGGAGAGCCATCCTTTAGATAGAAGATCTAGAATTTTTGGCCAGGCACAGTGGCTCACACCTGTAATCCCAGCACTTTGGGAGGCTGAGGCGGGTGAATCACTTGAGGACTGGAGTTCGAGACCGGCCTGGCCAACATAGCAAGACCCCGTCTCTACTACCAGTACAAAAATTAGCCGGGCATTGGCCAGGCACGGTGGCTCATGCCTGTAATCCCAGCACTTTGGGAGGCCGAGGCAGGCGGATCACGAGGTCAGGAGATCGTAGACCATCCTGGCTAACACAGTGAAACCCTGTCTCTTCTAAAAAAAATACAAAAAATTAGCCGGGCGTGGTCGTGGGCGCCTGTAGTCCCAGCTACTCGGGAGGCTGAGGCGGGAGAATGGCGTGAACCCAGGAGGCAGAGCTTGGAGTGAGCCGAGATCGCGCCACTGCACTCCAGCCTGGGTGACAGAGCAAGACTCCGTCTCAAAAAAAAAAAAAAATTAACCAGGCATGGTGGTGCCCACCTGTACTCCCCACTACTCAGGAGGCTGAGGCGGGAGGATCGCTTGAACCTGGGGGGCGGAGGTTGCAGTGAGCCACTGCATTCTGGCCTGGGTGACAGAGCAAGACTTGGTCTCAAAAAAAAAAAAAAAAAAATCTAGAATTTTTGCCTACATAGGACGTTCAACCCTGGATGTCTCTTTTCAAAGATTCTCTGCTTGACCGAACATTAGACTCCTGAACCTTGTCCCAGTCCCATCTGTGCACTTCTTTATAAAATCCAGTTTCAGCTGAGACCCTGCTAAGTCAGTTTAACAGGAACCCTCTGCCCTTGAGAGCTGATCACCCTTGATGTCTGATCGGGCTCCGTATCTTCCCCCATACCCCAGGTACTATCTGATCACCCTGGCCTGTCTTCAGCAAGAATCCTGTTAGGTCGGTTTAGCTAGAAACTGCTGTATGCTCAGTGTTTCCTCTTAGTAATTTTCCATCCACTGACCCCCACCCTGCTCCTTGGTTATAAAGTCCCACTTGCCCAAGCCATATTCAGATTTGAGCCCAATCATTCTCCCCCACTGGAAGGCCCCATCACAGCAGTGGGAATAAAGGCATCCTGCCCATGTGTTAATGAGTACCATTGAATAATCCTTTTTTGAGACGGAGTCTCGCTCTGTCACCCAGGCTGAAGTGCAGTGGCATGATCTCGGCTCACTACAACCTCTGCCTCCCGCATTCAAGCGATTCTTCGGCCTCAGCTTCCCAAGTAGCTGGGACTACAGGCGCACGCCACCATGCCCGGCTAATTTTTGTATTTTTCGTAGAGACGGGGTTTCACCGTGTTGGCCAGGCTGGTCTTGAACTCCTGACCTCAGGTGATCTGCCCGCCTCAGCCTCCCAAAGTGCTGGGATTACAGGCGTGAGCCACTGTGCCTGGCCCTATTGAATAATTCTTCTCTAACTTTCTCAATTCAAGAAACCTTTTTAAATTGCCCAGAAGAAGAATCTCAAAGGCAGGGGCGTTTGGAAGGCGGCCAGACTTCTTCCAGCCCTCAATGTCCCTGGTGGGCACATGGCATCCCCACTGGGCCCACACCTAGGCCAGCCCTGTCAGAGGAAGAGGCAAGACTGCCTCTACGTTAGTTTTACCTAGAAACCGTGACTGGGGGGAAGCTGAATTATGACCAATAGCTTTATGGATTTCTTTCTTCTGTGCTTTTCATGAGGTTTTTAAATTTTTTCTTTAATTTTTTTTGGGGGTGGGGCGGAGAACAGGGTCTCACTCTGTCGTCTAGACTAGAGTGTAATGGCACAATCATGGCTCACCGCAGCCTCAACCTCCTGGGCTCAAGTGATCCTCCCATTTCAGCCCCCTGAGTAGCTGGGACTACAGGCATGCATCACCACGCCTGGCTAATTTTTTCTTTTTTGTAGACACAGGATCTCACGGCTGCTCTTGAACTTCCTGGACTCAAGTGATCTCCTGCCTTGGCCTCCCAAAGTGCTGGGATTACAGGTGTGAGCCACTGTGCCTGGCTTATTTTATTTCTTTTTTTTTTTTTTTTTTTTTGAGACAGAGTCTTGTTCTGTCACCCAGCCTGGAGTGCAGTGGTGCGATCTTGACTCACTGCAACCTCCACCTCCTGGGTTCAAGCAATTCTCTTGCCTCAGCCTCCCAAGTAGGAGGGACTACAGGCTTGTGCCACCACGCCCGGCTAATTTTTGTTATTTGTAGTAGAGACGGGGTTCCACCATGTTGGCCAGGCTGGTCTTGAACTCCTGACCTCAAGTGATCCACCCACCTTGGCTTCCAAAGTGGTGGAATTACAGGTGTGAACGACAGTGCCAGGCCTTATTTTATTTCTTATTTAGTTATTTATTTTTTATTATTATTATTATTTTTTTTTTTTTTTTTTTGAGACGGAGTCTCGCTCTGTCGCCCAGGCTGAAGTGCAGTGGCGCAATCTCGGCTCACTGCAAGCTCCACCTCCCAGGTTCGTGCCATTCTCCTGCCTCAACCTCCCAAGTAGCTGGGACTACAGGCGCCACCACCACACCCAGCTAATTTTTGTATTTTTAGTAGAGATGGAGTTTCACCATGTTGGCCAGGCTGGTCTTGAACTCCTGACCTCAAGTGATCCACCCACCTTGGCTTCCGAAGTGGTAGAATTACAGGTGTGAGCCACAGCGCCAGGCCTTATTTTATTTCTTTTTTATTTATTTATTTATTTATTTTTGAGACGGAGTCTCACTCTGTCACCAGGCTGGAGTGCAGTGGCATGATCTCGGCTCACTGCAAGCTCCACCTCCCAGGTTCGTGCCATTCTCCTGCCTCAACCTCCCGAGTAGCTGGGACTACAGGCGCCGCCACCACGCCCGGCTAATTTTTTGTATTTTTAGTAGCGACAGGGTTTCACCATGTTAGCCAGGATGGTCTCGATGTCCTGACCTTGTGATCCGCCTGTCTCAGCCTCCCAAAGTGCTGGCATTACAGGCGTAAGCGACTGCGCCCGGCCTATTTTATTTCTAATTGATGAAAGTTGTATATATTCATGATGTACAACATGACATTTTGAAATACGTATACATTGTGGAAAGGGTCAATGGAGCTAATTAACATACGCGTTACCTGACATACTCAACATGTTTTGTGATGAAAACACTTAAAATCTACTCTCTTAGGAATTTTCAAAATACAAAAATATTTACAGTCACCATGTTATACAAAAGATTGCTTGAATTTATTCCTCCTCTCTAATTGAAGTTTATATCCTTTGACCAGCATCTCCCCAACCCTGCCCCCACCCCCGGTAACCAGTATTCTACTTTCTACTTCCGTTTTTTTGAGACAGGGTCTCGCTCTGTCACCCAGGCTGGAGTGCAGTGGTGCAATCACAGTTCACTGCAGCCTCGACTTCCTGGGCCTAAGCGATCCTTCTGCCTCAGCCTCCTGAGTATCTGGGACAACAGGTGTGTCCCACCACACCTAGCTAACTTTTTATTTTTTGTAAAGATGGGGTGTCACTATGTTGCCCAGGCTGGTCTCTCAGACTCCTGGCCTCAAGCGATCCTCCCATCTCTGCCTCCCAAAGTGCTGGGGGATTATAGGCGTCAGCCACAGCACCAGCCCTACTTTTCTACTTCTTTTTTTTCTGAGGTGGAGGTCTCGCTCTGTCACCCAGGCTGGAGTGCAGTGGCGCCATCTCGGCTCACTGCAAGCTCCGCCTCCCAGGTTCACACCATTCTCCTGCCTCGGCCTCCCGAGTAGCTGGGACTATAGGCACCCGCCACCACGCCCGGCTAATTTTTTGTATTTTTTAGTAGAGACGGGGTTTCACCGTGTTAGCCAGGATGATCTCGATCTCCTGACCTCGTGATCTGCCCGCCTCGGCCTCCCAAAGTGCTGGGATTACAGGCGTGAGACACCACGCCTGGCCTGCTTTCTACTTCTATGAGTTTTTTTTTGGACTGGGGGTACATGTGTAGTCTGTTACAGGGATATATTGGGTAATGGTTAGGGTTGGGCTTCTAAAATACCCATCACTCAAATGGTGAACACTGTATCCAATAGGTAACTTTTCAACCCTCACTCCTTTCCCCCCCTTTCCCACTATGAGTTCAACTTTTAAAAATTCTACACGAGTGAGATCATGCAGTATTTGCCTTTCTGTGCCTGGCTTATTAACATAGTATCCCTCAGCTTCATCCATGTTGTTGCAAATGACAGGATCTCTCTTTTTTTTTTTTTTTTCGTTTTTTTTGTTTTGAGACAGACTCGCTCTGTCACCCAGGCCAGAGTGCAGTGGTGCGATCTCAGCTCAGTGCAACCTCTGCCTCTCAGTTTCAAGCGATTTTCGTGTCTCAGCCTCCCCTGTAGCTGGGATTATAGGAGCCCACGAACACGCCCAGCTGATTTTTCTGTTCTAGTAGAGATGAGATTTTACCACGTTAACCAGGTGGTGTCGAACTGTCCTCAAGTGATCTGCCCACCTTGGCCTCCCAAAGTGCTGGAATTACAGGTGTGAGCCACCATGCTCAGCCAGGATCTCCTTTTTTATGGCCAAATACTATTCCATGGTGTATATAAACCACAGTTTCTTTATCCGTTCATCTGTGGGGTTTTTTGTTTTTTTCGAGACAGAGTCTTGCTTTGTTCGGACTTGCTCAGGTCGGAGTGCAGTAGCACGATCTTGGCTCACTGCAACCTCCACCTCCTGGGTTCAGACGATTCTCCTGCCTCAGCCTCCCAGGTAGTTGGGATTACAGGCATGCACCACCACACCCAGCTAATTTTTGTATTTTTAGTAGAGACGGGGTTTCGCCATGTTGGCCAGGCTGGTCTCGAACTCCTGACCTCAAGTGATCTGCCCACCCCAGCCTCCCAAAGTGCTAGGATTACAGGAGTGAGCCACTGAACCCAGCCTATTCATTCATCTGTTGATGCACACATGTCTTGGCTATTGTGATTAGTGCTGAAATGAACATGAGAATGCAAGCATTTCTTCCACGTACTGATGTCATTTCCTTTGGATATATACCCAGAAGTGGGATTGCTAGACCTAGTGAGATAATAATTTTTTTCCAAAGTTTACAACTTATATTAGAAACATGTTTTTTATATTATAAAAGAAAAAAATGTGTTTCTGTTAAAGGAGAGGCGTTTTTTGGTTTTGAGTGAGTCCAGCGCTGTGGGTTTTATAGCCTGGGGGGACCATGGCATCCGCCTTCCCGGTGCGTGTGCCAGATTATATCGCATAGTTGCTGACACCGGGGTCCCACTTCCTCCCTTCTGTCCACCCTGGACCCCACATGATACTCCAGGCACACCAGCCACCCTTGTGCTTTGAGACCGTGCGAGCCCCCGGCCAGCCCAGCCAAGCAGCAACACAATAGCACCCCTCGCTGCGAGCGCTGGGCCGCACTTCCCCCTCGGATGTATAATAGCACCAACCGGATATTTTTAGATGGGCTTTGAAAAGTCGCAGTGTGCTGAGACCGCATACCAGACGCGTGAGGTCACCGGGCCTGGGAGCAGCCTCTATGCATGGATAATTGGTGCACGGGGTAATCGGGTAATCGCAGAACCAGAAAGCCAGCCCTTGGGCAGCCACGGTGGTGGGAGGGGCCCCTCATATCCCAAGGCGTTCCCTGTGTTACGTTCCCAAGACACCAGGCCTGGCTGTGATATTAGAAGTCACTGCAGAGACTTGTCCCCTGGGTTTAAAGTGAGCACTGTGGCTCTTTAAGGTACGAATGTACATTTCTGGGGCACCTCTGCCACAGACCAGGCTTTACACCGAGGTACTACGGGGACCCTGACTCAGAGAGAGACCCGTTTCCTGCTGCAGACACCCCAGGGCCACCAACAGGACTGTCCCCCCCACCCCACCCCTGAGGACAGGCATCCCTTCGCCATCTGCTCATAGTTAAGCAGGGAAGCTTTCTGAGCCCCTTCCTGGGACGTTATTTTAGGGTTTCCCTGACAGATCTCTTTGAATTGAGGTTGACTGGGGAGGAGAGTCTGGTCGTGGGACCACATAGGTGAGGCTGGGCTTCGTGCTGTCAGGCAGGGAGCAAGGAGGAGGGCCTAGGCCCAGGCACCGGGCCCCAGGCTGAAGCTGATTTCCTGCGTGAGCTCCAGACTATGGCCCTGCAGGGTCCCGTGAGCATCCAAGGAGACGAGTCAGTGCCTCGAGACTGGGGGTTTCACTCCAAATAACAACAAAAAACAGTTCTCCAGCTACCCTCTGGAGAGCTGGAAATGAAACCTAGAAAGACCGCAGGGACCCCTCAGCACCTAGAATGCACCACATATGGGAACCTATGGAAGGGACAAAGGGACCAGTGAGCCCCGACTACCCAGCCCTGCAACCCCTTTTATTTCCATCTGTGTACATCAATGCTCCGCAGCCGGGGTGATTTGCCGATCTCTGGGGACATTCTTTGGTTATCCCAGATGGCATCGGGTAGGTGGAGGCCAGGGATGCTGTTCAACACCGTGTAGTGCACAGGACGCCCCCATCACACAGGATGGTTCACCCTCAAAAAGTCCCATAGGCACCCAGGAAAGTCAACTTCACCAGCAGAGCCCTTGGTGGTTCCCGCCCACCGACGAGCCCCCTGGGTTTCATCAGACCCTCCAGAGACTGTTTCAAAGTTCAACAGGTCAGACCGGGCCCAGTGGCTCACACCTGTAATCTCAGCACTTTGGGAGGCTGAGATGGAGGGATTGCTTGAGTCCAGGAGCCCCAGACCAACCTGGGTAACACAGTAAGATTCGTGTCAACAAAAATAATTTTTAAAATTAGGCCAGGCACAGAGGCTCACGCCTGTAATCTCAGCACTTTGGGAAGCCGAGGCGGGCAGATTACCTGAGGTCAGAAGTTCAAGACCAGCCTGACCAACATGGAGAAACCCCGTCTCTACTAAAAATACAAAATTAGCTGGGGTGATGGCACGTGCCTATAATCCCAGCTACTCGGGAGGCTGAGGCAGGAGAATTGCTTGAATCCAGGAGGCGGAAGTTGCAGTGAGCCAAGATTGTGCCATTGCACTCCAGCCTGGGCAACCAGAGCAAACTGTCTCAAAAAAAAAAAAAAAAAGCCAGGTGCGGTGATACATACCTGTGGTCTCAGCTCCTTAAGAGACAGAAATGGGAGGCTCGCCTGACCCTGGGGGTTGAGGTTGAGGCTGCAGTGAGCTATGGTCGCACCACTTAAACTCCAGTCTGGGCAACAGAGTGAGACCCTGTCTCCCTGTCTCAAAAAAAACAACAACAACAACAACAACAGGTGAGCAAGGCTCATGTGGCGACCCAGTCCGCCCCCACCAAAAGCACCCGGCTACTTCCCGGACCCCCTTCTCTGTAGAGGGCCAGGTCATCTCTCTCTGGGGCCCCCTTCTTATCACCTTCCTGCTTGGCTCCGTGCCCCGTGATCTTGAGCTCCTCCCTGTTTCCTTGTCCCATGACCCAAACAGCCAGCTCCTTGAGTAGTGTGACCCGCACATGGGTCCAGCCACAGCAACTGTCCGGGCTTCAAGCTCTGCCCGAGGCTTTGCAGCTGAATGGAGCCTTCTCCAAGGGAGTATCTGGGCCTCCCATGGTCAGATCCTTTTTTTTTTTTTTTTTGAAACAGAGTCTCGCTCTGTCGCCGAGGCTGGAGTGCAGGGGCGCAAATGCAGCTGCAGCCTCAACCTCCTGGGCTGAAGCAATCCTCCCACCTCAGCCTCCAAAGTAACTGGAACTACAGGCACCCACCACCATACCTGGCTTTTTTTTAAATACTTTAAGTTCTGGGATACATGTGCAGAACGTGCAGTTTTGTTACGTAGGTATACACATGCCATGGTGGTTTGCTGCACCCATCAACCCGTCACCTACATTAGGTATTTCTCCTAATGTTATCCCTCTCCTAGCCCCCCACCCCCTACAGGCCCCGGTGTGTGATGTTCCCCTCCCTGTGTCCATGTGTTCTCATTGTTCAACTCCCATTTATGAGTGAGAACATGTGGTGTTTGGTTTTCTGATCTTGTGATAGTTTGCTGAGAATGATGGTTTCCAGCTTCATCCATGTCCCTGCAAAGGACATGAACTCATCCTTTTTTATGGCTGCATAGTATTCCATAGTGTATATGTGCCACATTTTCTTAATCCAGTCTATCACTGATGGACATTTGGGTTGGTTCTGAGTCTTTGCTATTGTGAATAGTGCCGCAGTAAACATACGTGTGCATGTATCTCTATCGCAGAATGATTTATAATCCTTTGGGTATATGCCCAGTAAAGGGATTGTTGCATACCTGGCTAATTTTTTAAATTTTTTCTAGATTTGGGGTTTCGCCATGTTGCCCAGGCTGGTCTTGAACTCCTGGCCTCAAGCCATCCTCCTGCCTTGGCCTCCCAAAGTGCTGAGATTACAGGCGTGACCACTGCGCCCAGCCACTCAGTTGCATTTTTAATGGGACTTCCCCGTTCAGGCTGCCCCACAAAAGCCTCCACTCAGTGGTCAGCCAGTGTCTTAATCTGTTTGGGCTACTGTCACAGAATATGGTTACGCATTGCTTAACTATGGGAGAAATGCGTCATTGGGTGATATCGTGGTCACACGAACATCCTAGAATGAACTTACACAAACCTAGATGATATAACCTACTACACACTTTGGCTGTAGGTGTTTAGTAGGTTATATACTACTAATAGGTGTGTTAATATATAACCACTAATAGGCTATACCTATGCAAATAGATGTAGCTGGCCAGGTGCGGTGGCTCACGCCTGTAATCCCAGCACTTTGGGAGCCCAAGGCAGGTGGATCATCTGAGGTCAGGAGTTCAAGACCAGCCTGGCCCCGAACTCTGGTGAAACCCTGTCTCTATTTGAAAATGCAAAAATTAGTCGGGCATGGTGGCTCGCGCCTGTAGTCCCAGTTACTCTGGAGGCTGAGGCAGGAGGATAGCCTGAACCTGGGAGGTGGAGGTTGCAGTGAGCTGAGATTATGCCACTGCACTCCGGCCTGGGCAACAGAGTGAGACTCGATCTCAAAAAAAGCAAAAACAAATAGGTATAACCCATTACTTCTAGGCTACAAACCTGTACAGCATGTTACTGTACTGAATACTGTGGGCAGTTGTAACACAATGGTAAATATTTGTGTATCTAAACATAGGCCAGGCCTGGTGGCTCATTCCTGTAATCCTAGCACTTTGCAAGGCCTAGGCAGGAAAATCGCTTGAACTCAGGAGGTCGAGGCCGCAGTGAGCCAAGATCACACCACCGCACTCCAGCCTGGGCGACAGACCAAAATTCTGTCTCTAAATAGATAGATAGGCTGGCTACTTTGGCTCACACCTGTTATCTCAACACTTTGAGAGGCCAAAGTATGCAGATTGCTTGAGCCCAGGAGTTTGAGACTGGCCTGGGCAACACAGTGAAACCTCTTCTCTACAAGAAAATAAGCCAGGTGTGCTGACACATGCCTGTAGTCTCAGCTACCTGGGAGCTTGAGGCGGGAGGATCACCTTGAGCTCTGGAGGTTGAGGCTGCAGTGAGCCATGATCATGCCACTGCACTCTAGCCTGGGCGACAGAGTGAGACCCTGTCTCAAAAAAACAGATTGGATGGATGGGGCTGGGCACGATGGCTCACGCCTGTAATTCCATCACTTTGGGAGGCCGAGGCGGGTGGATCACCTGAGGTTGGGAGTTCGAGACCAGCCCGACCAACATGGAGAAACCCCATCTCTACTAAAAATACAAAATTAGCCGGGTGTGGTGGTGCATGCCTGTAATCCCAGCTATTCGGGATGCTGAGGCAGGGGAATCACTTGAGCCCGGGAGGAGGAGGTTGTGGTGAGCTGAGATCGCGCCATTGCACTCCAGCCTGGGCAACAAGAGTGAAACTCTGTCTCAAAAAAAAAAGAAAAAATGATTGGATGGATGGATGGATGGGTGGATGGATGGATGCATGGATGGAAATATAGAAACAGTACAGTAAGAGTACAGTATTATAATCTTATGGGACCACCGTCATATATGTGGTCCATCGTTGATGGTCATTGCTGTGCAGTGCATGACTGTACCATGTAGACCAGGTGGCTGAAACAACAAATATATTCTCACAGTTCTGAAAGTGAGAAGTCCAAGGTCAAGGCTCTGGCAGATTTGGTGTCAGGTGAAGGCCCTCTTCTTGGTTCATTGATGGTGTTTTCTCCCATGTCCTCACACGGTGGAAGGAGTGAGGGTACTCTCTGGGGTTCTGTTCTATAAGGGCACTAATCCCATTCATGAGGGCCCCATGTAAGTGACCTCATCACCTCCCAAAGACCTCACCTCCTCAACCTATCACCTTAGGGTTAGATTTCTTTTTTTTTCTTTTTTTTCTTTTTTTTTGAGATGGAGTTCACTCTTATTGCCCAGGCTGGAGTGCAATGGCACGATCTCGGCTCACCGCAACCTCCGCCTCCCGGGTTCAAGCGCTTCTCCTGCCTCAGCCTCCTGAGTAGCTGGGATTACAGGCATGTACCACCATGCCCGGCTAATTTTGTATTTTTAGTAGAGACAGGGTTTCTCCATATTGGTCAGGCTGGTCTCAAACTCCTGACCCCAAGTGATCTCCTTGCCTTGGCCTCCCAAAGTGCTGGGATTACAGGCGTGAGCCACCGTGCCCGGCCAGGGTTAGATTTCAACCTATAAAGTTTATCGGGGGCCAGGCATGGTGACTCAAGCCTGTAATCCCAGCACTTTGGGAGGCCAAGGCAAGGAGATCACTTGGGGTCAGGAGTTCGAGACCAGCCTGGCCAACATGGTAAAACCCCATCTCTACTAAAAATACCAAAAATTAGCCAAGCGCAGTGGCACACACCTGTAATCTCAGCTACTCAGGAGGCTGAAGCACGAGAATCACTTGAACCCAGGAGGTGGAGGTTGCAGTGAGCCGAGATCACACCATTGCACTCCAGCCTGGGCAACAGAGCAAGACCCTGTCTCAGAAAAAAAAAAAAAAAATTGTGTGAGGGACACAGACATGAAGTCCATAACAACCAGTATCCATCCCCCTGTGGAATGAGGCCTTCAGGAAGATCCTGTCTCTCTGTGTCATTGTGTCTCCGGTTTCCGCCTCCCTGGTGTTCTTGGCCACCACCTACCCCACCCCCTACAATGGGACCTTGGCAATGGCCTTGCCACTTCCTTCACACTGTGGCCTCGCTCTCTCCTATCCTCCCTGGGCGGCCCAGCCTCTCAAACGGGAGCATCACTACTGCCAAACTTTCCACATGTGACTGCAGGGCGTGCCCCCTGCCCCTGTGCCCTCCCCTTGCCATGTCACCTCTTCCCCAAACCTAGCGGTCACAAGGACTGGGACAGTGGAACACCAGGCCCCAGGACCAGCTCTGCCACCTCTCTCTCATCTACAAGGCCTTACAGCCCGCATCCTGCTGGCCTCACCCCATCTTCTTTCTCCCTAAACGAAAGAGCCGCCACCTTCCCCCAGCCACCACCTCTTCTCAGCTTCTCTGTCCTGCCCCAGGCACCTTCCCTGCCTCAAGTTCCCCCAGGGCTCCGTCTTAACCACTCTGGAGCAGTAAGTCCCTCATGGGAAGGGGGCACCCCAGGAATCTGGACAGAGTGTAGGTGTCCCCCATCTTCATCCAGGTGATGGTTACATGGAAGGCCCCAGAGGGGACCCCTGCACACTCCCTGCACTGCACACACTTCCCTGTATGTGTGGACTCCTCAGTACAGAGCAAAAAGATTGTCCTGTGAAAAAGGAATGAAACATTGATTACAGGTGAGCCACCGTGCCTGTCATCACAGCCCTTTGGGAGGCCGAGGTGGAAGGATCACTTGAGGCCGGGAGTTCAAGACCAGCCTGGGCAACTTAGAGAGATGCGGTCTCTACAGAAAATTTTAAAAATTAGCCAAGCATGGTGGCATGCACCTGTGGTCCCAGCTACTTGGGAGGCTGAGGCAGGAGGATTGCTTGAGCCCACGACGTCGAGGCTTGCAGTGAGCTATGATTACACCACTGGGCGACAGCAAGACCCTGCCTCTTAAAAAAAAGAAAAAAGCGGCAGCCAGACACAACAGGCCATAAGTGTATGACCTCATTGACCTGAGATACCCAGAACAGGCAAATCCATAGAGACAGGAAGCAGATTGGTGGTTGTCAGGGACTAGGGGAGGGAAATGGGGAGGGACTGCTGATGGGGACAGTCTCCTTTTCGGGGGATCAGAATGTTCTGGAACCAGGTAAAGGCGATGGCTGCACAACATTGTGAATGTACTAAATGCCACTGAATTGTACACTTTAAGAAGGTTAATTGTATGTCATGTTTTACGCCAATTTTTTTTTAATTGCTCTGTGAACCCACTTATCTTCCCACCAAACTTTAGGGCTCCTCAAGGGACCTTCCACATACCCTGCCTTGTGTCCAGCAGTGAGCCCAGAGTCCAGATCAGCCCAAAACTCCTGCCACAAAGAGCCCGATAGGCAATATTTGCACCTTCGCAGACTAGATGGTAGTCTCTGTTGCAACACAATTGAATGAGCCTGGCATGTACCGATAAAACTTCATTGATGGACGCTGAAATGTGAAGAGGTTTTTCACGTCAGGGAATATTCTTCTTTGGGTTTTTGTTTGTTTGTTTGTTCCTTGTTTCACCATTTACAAATGTGAAAACCATTCTTGGCTCGCAGGTGATTAAAAAAACAAGCATCAGACCAGATTTGGCCCACAGGGTGTGGTTTACCCTATCAGATGAATGGTTACAACTGAAAAGAATTCAGGCAATTGCCATTTTTAATGTCAGAGACTTAAAACTTGAACACTGGCCAGGCATGATGGCTCATGCCTGTAATCCCAGTACTTTGGGAGGCCAAGGCGGGCAGATCACCTGAGGTCAGGAGTTCGAGACCAGCCTGGACAACATGGGAAAACCCCGTCTCTACTAAAAATGCAAAAGTTAGCCAGACGTGGTGGTGCGCACCTGTAATCCCAGCTACCCGGGAAGGTGAGGCACGAGAATCGCTTGAACCCGGGAGGTGGAGATTGCCGTGAGCTGAGATCGTGCCATTGTACCCCAGCCTGGCAACAGAACAAGACTCTGTTTCAAAAAAAAAAAAAAAAAAAAAAAACTTGAGCACCACACACAACCTCAGACACAGAGATAAAGAGTGAAATGTTGGAATGGGCCTTGGCTATACACCTCTGTATTTTCCAGGTCTTATCTGGGCTTCTAAGTGACTTATAGCCTACTCTCTTGGGGACAAGTGAGTGTCCTCAAAGCCGAGAAGGAGGGAGGCCCAGGGCTCCAGGCTGAGGCCTATAGAAGCTCCATCCTCGCTGGAGCCCATTATCCTTAGCAAACTAACACAGGAAGAGAACACCTAATATTGCATGTTCTCACTTTCTAGTGGGAGCTAAATGGTGAGAACACATGGACACACAGAGGGGAAGAGCAGACAGTGGGGCCTCCTGGAGGGTGGGAGGAGGGAGAGGAGCAGAAAAAATACTATTGGGGCCAGGCACTGTGGCTCACGCCTGTAAATCCCAGCACTTTGAGAGGCCAGGGCAGGCGGATCATGAGGTCAAGAGATCGAGACCATCCTGGCCAACGTGGTGAAACCCCGTCTCTACTATAAATACAAAAATTAGCTGGGCATGGTGGCACGCGCCTGTATTCCCAGCTATTTGGGAGGCTGAGGCAGGAGAATCGCTTGAACCTGGGAGGTGGAGGTTGCAGTGAGCCGAGATCGTGCCACTGCACCCCAGCCTGGGCAACAGGGCAAGACTCTGTCTCAAAATAAAAAAGAAAAGAAAAAGAAAAAATAACTGTTGGATACTAGGCTTAGAACCTGGGTGACAAAATAATCTATACAGCAAATGCCTGTGATACAAGTTTACCTACTTAACAAACCTGCGTGTGTACCCCAAAACCTTAAAAGTTAAGGCTAGGCATGGTGGTGCATGCCTGTGGTCGCAGCTACTTGGGAGGCTGAGGCAGAAGGATCCCTTGAGCCTGGGAGACAGAGGTTGCAGTGAGCTGAGATCATGCCACTACACTCCAGCCTGGGCAACAGAGCGAGACCCCATCTCAAAAATAATATTAAAAGGTTAAAAAATAAAGTTTATTTAGACAACAAATAAAATGAAGTTTTTGCAAATTATGTCACAATCTAGAAAATATTAATTAAATAAACCAAGTCTGGGCATGATGGCTCATGCCTGTAATTCCAGCACTTTAGGAGACCGAGGCGGGTGGATCACTTAAGCTCAGGAGTTACAGACCAGCCTGGGCAACATGGCAAAACCCCATCTCTACAAAAAATTAGCCAGGCGTGGTGGTGCATGCCTGTGGTCCCAGCTGCTCAGGAGGCTGAGACAGGCGGATCGCTGCAGCCTGGGAGGCAGAGGTTGCAGTGAGCCAAGATCGCAACACTGCACTCCAGCCTGGGTGACATTGTGTGACCCTGTCTCAAACAAAAAAAAGAAGAGTGAAAGAAAATGAGCTACTCTCTGCTTACTGGGTAGCCCTACTTTGCAGGAACAGTTAAAGAAAAAATAAGATACCAGGGGTGGTGGCTCACGCCTGTAATCCCAGCACTTTGGGAGGCCAAGGTGGGCGGATTGTCTGAGCTCAGGAGTTCGAGACCAGACTGGGCAACACAGTGAAACCCCGTCTGTACTAAAAATACAAAAAATTGGCCAGGCGTGGCAGCGTGCGCCTGTAATCCCAGCCACTTGGGAGGCTGAGCCAGGAGAATCGCTTGAACTCGGGAGACAGTGGTTGCAGTGAGCTGAGATCGCGCCCCTGCACTCCAGCCAAGGCAACAGAGCAAGACTCCATCTCAAAAAAAAAAAAAAAAAAAGAAAAGAAAAAGAAAAAGAAAAAATAGAGACTGGGCACAGTGACTCATGCACTTTGGGAGGCTGAGGCGGGCAGATTGCCTGAACTCAGGAGTTCTAGGTCAGCCTGGACAACATGGTGAAACCCCGTCTCTACTAAAATACAAAAATTAGCCAGCATGGTAGCGCGCATCTGTAGTCCCAGCTACTCAGGAGGCTGAGGCATGAGAATTGCTTGAACCCGGGAGGCAGAGGTTGCAGTGAGCCAAGATTGTGCCACTTCACTCCAGCCCAGGTGACAGAGTAAGACTGTCTCCAAGAGAAAAAATAGATAAATTGAACAATACAAAATATAAAAGCACAGTGTAAAATGAGAGGAAAAAAAAAGAAAAAGAAATTCCACCCTCCTGATCTGAAACCTGCTTTTGATTTCCTTGCAGGCTTTTGGAAACGCCAAGACAGCCCACAACAACAACTCCAGCCGGTTTGGGAAATTCATCCAAGTCAGCTACCTAGAGAGTGGCATCGTGAGAGGGTGAGGTGTCCCTGGGGTCCCCACTGGTGGGAGCTGGCCCCACGCATGGTTGCTTCCTGACACACACATGGGAGTGAGATGTGGAGATCATGGCTGTGTGGATGTTTATGCTTTGTACAGGAGAGCGAGTGTGATTTTTAAGTCTTTGAGGTGAAGGTCTGGAACAGTAGGTTGAAGTAGGAAATGTGGGCAGGGGCTGGGGGACGTGGCTAGAGGTAGTGGGCTTTACTGAGAACAGGCAAGGACAGCCCAGCCCATTTCCTGTCTTGATAAAGTTTCTAATTTGGTAGGTCTTGGGGGTGTCACAGGCAGTGGGGATGCGGACTCTGGCCTTTGCCAAACATGTGCTCCTTTAGCCAGAAAATGACAGGTACAGAGCTGCAAAGTGAGGTGGTCGTGCATGGAAATACTGAAGGGTGGGTGGGTGGATGGACTCATGAGGGGATGGATGGATGGGTGGATGATGGATGGATGGATGGATGGATGGATGGATGGATGGTTAGACAGACAGATGGATTCATGGGTGAATGGATTTGCACATAGATGGATGGACAGATTTATGGATGGATGGATGGATGGATTCGTGCATGGATGGCTGAATGGATGGATAGATGAATTCTTGGGTGAATGGATTCATGAGTGGATGGATGAATAGATTGATGAATGGGTGGATGGATGGATGGATGGATCGATGGATTGATTCATGGGGGAGTAGATTCATGGGTGGATGGATGCATTCATGAGTGGATCTACCCATACACTCATGAATCCATCCATCACAGATGGGTAGATTCATGGGTAGGTGAATGAATAAATGGGTAGATTCATATAATGAACAGGTGAATGGATAGATTCATGGATGGATGGATGGATGGGTGGATGGGTGGGTGGATGGATTTATGGGTGAGTGGATTCACAGGTGGCTGGATAGATGGATTCTTGGGTGGATGGATTTACAAGTGAATGGATAGAATCATAGGTAGGTGGATGAATAAATGGGTAGATTTGTGGGTGTGTGGATGGGTGGATGGATGGATAGATAGATGGATTCATGGGTGGATGGATTCATGGATGGAGAGATACATGGATGGAGAGATACATGGATTATTCATAGATGGATGAGTAGATTCATGGGTAGGTGGATGAATAAATGGGTAGATTTGTGGATGTGTCAATTAGCGAATGGATAGATTCATGGGTAAATTGGATGGAATTGGATGGGCTTGATCAGTGGATCCATGGATCCATTGATGGGTGGATGAGTACTTAGATGGCATCTGAGAGGGTCCAAGGCCTGGATACTCACAGGGATCCCCCCCTAACTATAGATTCTCATGTGAGGGGCTGCTATGTCAATGGGATTTGTAAAGGTCCCAGGATTTTGTCTGTCTGAACCTGACTGATGATCATTTCAACTGATGGTTCATATTCAAGATACAAACAGGCATATTGTTCTCCTGAACCTTCTGCCTCTAGCTTCATTCCTTTTTCCCAGTGCCCAGGCTCCAGTAGGCAGTGGTGTGGGTGAGTGGCCCTTGACAAATGTCAGGGGCTGCTCTGGTCCCTCGGCCTCAGCCCCCACAAGGCAGTCAATGGCCCCCCAACTCCTACCACCTGCCCATATGGGTGTACCCGGTTCATCAGAGACACCTGGAACAGCCACTTGTCCCACCTGTCTTCCAGGCCCTGACCTCTCCATGAAGACCCCACCTTTTTCACTTCATATTTTGGGGGTTAAAATACACAACATAAGGCCAGGCGTGGTGGCTCACACCTATAATCCCAGCACTTTGGGAGGCCGAGGTGGGTGGATCACCTGAAGTCGGGAGTTCAAGACCAGCCTGTCCAACGTGGTGAAACCCCCATCTCTACTAAAAATACAAAAATTAGCCGGGCATGATGGCAGGCGCCTGTAATCCCAGCTACTCGGGAGGCTGAAGCAGGAGAATCGCTTGAACCCAGGAGGCGGAGGTTGCAGTGAGCCAAGATCAGGCCACTGCACTCCAGCCTGGGTGACGAGCAAAAGTCCATCTCAAAAAAAAAAAAAAAAAAACCCAACAACCAACCAAACAAACAAACAAAAAAATTAGCTGGGCGTGGTGGTGCATGCCTGTGATCCAGAAATTACAAGTGTGAGCCACTGCGCCCAGACACTATGTTTAATTTTTTTTTTTTTTTTTTTTTTGAGACACAGTTTCGCTCTTATTGCCCAGGCTGGAGTACAATGGCGCAATCTCGGCTCACCGCAACCTCTGTCTCCTGGGTTCAAGTGATTCTCCTGCCTCAGCTTCTCGAGTAGCTGGGATTACAGGCATGCGCCACCACACTCGGCTAATTTTGTATTTTTAGTAGAGATGGGGTTTCTCAGTGTTGGTCAGGCTGGTCTCGAACTCCCGACCTCAGGTGATCTGCCTGCCTTGGCCTCCCAAAGTGTTGGGATTACAGGCGTGAGCCACTGCGCCTGGCCATTTAATTTTTTAAGAAGCCACCATACTGTTTCCCATGGAAGCCACACCATTTTACCTTCCCACCAGCAGTGCACAAAGGTCCCCACCTCTTATCTTTTGTTTTCTTTTTCTTCCCGTGGGTCCATCTTTTGCACGATCCTATCTGCCACATTGCAGAGATTTTGACCCACAGGAAGCATTCAGGGTACCTTGTTGGGAAGATGGCACAGATACTGTTGCTACAGTTCCATGCCTCCCTTGGGGAGAAGCTAAGCTGCCTCCTTGTCTTGTCTGGGTGTCCAGCTGGCTCTGGACAGACACTGCAGGCTTGACCTCCGCATGGGCACCACCCCCTTTCCGACATTATCTCTGTATGCATTTCCTAGGAGGGACTGCCATAACAGTGTACGACAAACCGTATGGCTGAAGCAACAGGAATTATTCTCTTATCATCCCAGAGGCCAGAAGTCAGATATCAAGGTGTCCACAGGGCTGGTTCCTTCTGGAGTCTCTAGGGAAAGAGCCTGGCTACCTCCTCCAGCTTCTGGTGGCTCCCTTGGCTCGTGGCCACATTACTCCCATCTCTGCCTCTGTCTTCAGGTGGCATGTGTCTCTCCTCTTTTTATTTTTTTATTTTTTTATTTTTTGGAGACGGAATCTCACCCTGTCGCCCAGGCTGGAGTGCAGTGGTACTATCTCTGCTCACTGCAACCTCCGCCTCCCAGGCTCAAGCAATTCTTGTGCCGCAGTCTCCCAAGTAGCTGGGATTATAGGAATATGCCACCACACCCAGCTAATTTTTGTATTTTTAGTAAAGACAGGGCCTCACTGTGTTGGCCAGGTTGGTCTCAAACTCCTGGCCTCAAGTGATCCGCCTGCCTCGGCCTCCCCAAGTGCTGGGATTACAGGTGTGAGCCACCACGCCCGACCCCCTCTTCTCTTATAAGGACATTTGTCATCGGATTTAGGGCCCTCCTGGATTATTGAGGATGATCCTGAGGTCTTTAACTTAATGGCCTCTGCAAAGATCCTTTTTTATGTTTTGAGACAGGGCCTTACTTTGTTGCCCAGGCTAGAGTACAATGGCATGATTATGGCTCACTGCAGCCTTGAACTCCTAGAGTCAAGCGATCCTCCTGCGTCAGCCTCCTGAGTAGCTGGGACTACAGGTGCACACCGCCACACCTGGCTAATTTTTTATTTTTATTCTGTAGAGACGGGGTCCCACTATGTTGTCCAGGCTGGTCTTGAACTCCTGGCCTCAAGCGATCCTTCCACCTTGGCCCCCCAAAGCTCTGGGGATTACAGGCATGAGCCACTGCGCCCAGCTCCCTTTTTCCAGATAAAGTCACATCCCCAGGTTCCAGGAGACATAACTTCCAGGGCCCACCATTGGACCAGACACCAGAAGGGCTGGCCTGGCCCAGCCCATAGCTAAATGGTTTAGCCTCCCCGACCTTCCCCAGGCTCCCATCATATTCAGGACCAGTGGCCCTCCGTGGCCAGGTCTCCCAGACCAGCTTTGGAAAGTCGTATCTGTGGCCTTGGATTCAGGAAAGGGAGTCCTGCCTCCACCCACAACCTTAGGACTGTGGCCATCCTCGCCCCAGGGAGGGAGGTGCACTTCCTATCCCAAGAATGGCCGCAGCGATCACACAAAGAGCCGGCTCAGACCGGTTCTGCTTTTGCCCACTTTCAGGCAGGTGACACTTCTCCATGCCATTCCCACCAAGGCCAAGGGTCAGGCACAGTCCAAGCCTCCCCACCCAGTTCCCCAATTTATGAGGCTGCAGCTTCCTGTGTGTTCAAGGACTCAGTGCTGGAGGAGCCCTGGGTCCCTATAAGACCCCTTTTTTAGGCCCAGGCCTTGAAAATGATTGGGGAAGGGAAGGGGCCATCATCGGTCAAGCGACATTTTGATGCCAGACACCCAGTGTGCTGGCTCTGCCATCCTGCCACCATGGGGCCACGTCCTCTGCCAGACCTGCAGATGCAGCACGGAGAATCGGCCACAGGCTGAGATTGAAACATGAGTTTCCTTCTAGAAACGGGCACAGCCTCCCTCCCCAGGAATGCAGGAAGGTGCTGAAACTGGTTACTAGCCCGGCAAAGGAATAGAAGGAAACATTTTTTTCTCCTGTTTGAAAGAAGAGAGGACCCAGGCTGGGCCATCAGAAGCCACCTGTGCATCGTGTGTGTCCCTATGTGAGCCTGCAGACAAAAGACTGCTGTCTTGGGCTGGGCGCGGTGGCTCACGCCTGTAATCCCAGCACTTTGGGGGACTGACGCGGTGGATCACCTGAGGCCAGGAGTTCAAGACCAGCCTGGCCAACATGGTGAAACCCCATCTCTACTAAAAATAACAAAATTAGCTGGGTGTGGTGGCTCATGCCTATAATCCCAGCTACTCAGGAAGCTGAGGCAGGAGAATCACTTGAACATGGAGGCAGAGGTTGCAGTGAGCCCAGATCATGCCACTGCACCCCAGCCTGGGTGGCAGAGTGAGACTCCGTCTCAAAAAAAAAAAAAAAAGACTGCTGTGCTGGAGAGACAGGCGTTCAGCAGACCCTGAATTGGGAACCTCGTGCTGTCCCCTGGCCCTGCCACTTCTTGGGCACCAGCTATGTCTCCTGCATAACAGGATGGGCTCAGATGAGGGTGATCTGGAGGCCCCAGTGAGCTCACACGTCTGGTGATGGCGGACCCTGTGATAGACCGGCCCCACCAGACTTAGCCAGCCCCAGCTGGTGCGAAGGATCCCACCAGGCCACCCTCTTCCCACAGGGGCCCTGGGCAGCACATAGTCTCACCAAGCCTTGGCTCCTTGTCCACTCCTCAGGAGCCACCGTGCCTGCCCCAGTATGGAAGAGGAGTCCCTGAGAAATACATCAAATGATGCCTAGAACATATTTTTCCTCGAAAAAACATTCACTGCCACTACTTTTAGCATTGAGAGATATTTGGGGCTGCAGAGACACCCCAGTCCCTGTGCTGGCACCCTCAGACTCAAGGTCCCACATGATGCCAGGTGCCTCCTGAGGGACCTCTGAGAACTTAATTTGGAGGAAACACTTTAACTGCTTGGCACAGAGAAAATGATTGGTAAGGCCGGGCGCAGTGGCTCACGCCTCTAATCCCAGCACTTTGGGAGGCCAAAGCGGGTGGATCACCTGAGGTCAGGAGTTTGAGACCAGCCTGGCCAACATGGTGAAACCTGTCTCTACTAAAAATACAAAAATTAACTGGGCGTGGTGGTGGGCGCCTGTAATCCCAGCTACTGGAAGGCTGAGGCAGGAGAATTGCTTGAACCCAGGAGGCGGAGGTTGCAGTGAGCCGAGATCACGCCATTGCACTCCAGCCTCGGCAACGAGAGCAAAACTCCGTCTCAAAAAAAAAAAAAAAAAGAAAGAAAGAAAATGATCAATAAACGGCAGAACACCAGACCATATGGATACAACCAAGTATTGATGGGTATCACAGACCCCTGTGCTTCCAAGGACACTGTGACAAAATTGGAAAGGAATCCCCAGACCCAGAGAAGGTACCTGCAAATCAGAACCAGCAAAGGACTTGCATCTAGAATATAGAAAGAGCATTTACAGCTCAATAATAGGACCAACACCCAATAAGAAAACCGCAAAAGACGTCAATGTATACTTCATCAGAGAAGAGCTATGAATGGCCAGCAAGCACATGAGATATTCAACATCATTGGTCATCAGGGAAATGCAAATCCAAACCACAGTTACAGGTTAGATGCATGGCTCACGCCTGTAATCCCAACACTTCAGGAGGCTGAGATATGTAGATCACTTGAGGTCAGGAGTTACAGACCAGCCTGGACAACATCACGAAATCCCATCTCTGCAAAAACTACAAAAACTAGCCTGTAGTCCCAGCCACTCGGGAGGTTGAGGTGGGAAGATCACTTGAGCCCAGGAGGACAAGGCTGCACTGAGCCATTATCGTGCTACTGCACTCCAGCCTGCACAACAGAGCAAGATCCTGCGTCAAAACGAATGCTGGGTGCAGTGGCTCATGCCTATAATTCCAGCATATTGGGAGGCTGAGGCAGGTGGATCACCTGAGGTCAGGAGTTCGAGACCAGCCTGACCAACATGGAGAAACCCCATCTCTACTAAAAATACAAAATTAGCCAGGTATGGTGGCACATGCCTGTAATCCCAGCTACTCAGGAGGCTGAGGCAGGAGAATTGCTTGAACTCAGGAGGTGGAGGTTGCAGTGAGTAGAAATCACGTCATTGCACTCCAGCCTGGGCAACAGAGTAAGACTCCATCGCAAAAAAAAAAAAAAAACCCACAAGGACATACCACTGCTCACCCACTAGGGTGGCTAGAATAAAAAAGACAGTGAGTAACAAATATTGGCCAGGTGCGGTGGCTCATGCCTGTAATCCCGCACTTTGGGAGGCCAAGGCATGCAGATCACTTGACATAGGTCAAGAGTTCGAGATCAGCCTGGCCAACATGGCAAAACCCCGCCTCTAATAAAAATACAAAAATTAGCCAGGTGTGGTGGCACATGCCTGTAGTTCCAACCAACCACTCTGGGGGCCGAGGCAAGAGAATCGCTTGAACCCGAGAGGCAGAGGTTGCAGTGAGCCGAGATTGTGCCGTTGTACTCCAGCCTGAACAACAGAGCGAGACTCCATCTCAAAAAAAAAAAAAACCTCAATATTAACACAATACTAACATGTAATGTTTTATTCTTTCTGTTTTTCTCTTAATGACAGAGCTGTCGTCGAGAAATATCTGCTTGAAAAGTCTCGCCTGGTGTCTCAGGAGAAGGATGAGAGGTAGGAGAACGTTTTCACAGGAATCTCGGAATGCCACGCCATGTCTACGTTTCCTCCTACAGAGGAGAGAAGCAAAGCAAATGTCCTGAGGTCGGAGGAATTCTGGGGGAGGCCGTGGAGGCTCTCACAGGAGCAGGGCCTGCCCATGCATCTTCTCCCCAGACCTGCCCCTGTGGCCTCACACTTTGTCCTCATACCTCCCAAGCCACCTTTGTGTGCCTCCCTGGAGGTTTTATCCCCAGTATGTGCTCAGATGTCTGCACAAAATATACTTAGATTGGAAACATTTCTCAAGCATGGTAGCACGTGCCTGTAGTCCCAACTATTCAGGAGGCCTAGGCGGGAGGATCGCCTGAGCCCAGGAGGTTGAGGCTGCAGTGAGCTAGACACCACACTTCAGCCTGGGCAACAGAGCAAGTCCTTGTCTCTGTTTTTGTTTGGTTGGTTGGGTTTTTTTTGGTTTGTTTGTTTGTTTGTGTTTGTTTTTGTTTGTTTGTTTGAGTCAGAGTCTTGCTCTGTCACCGAGGCTAGAGTGCAGTGGTGTGATCCCAGCTCACTGCAACCTCCGCCTCCTGGATTCAAGCGATTCTCATGCCTCAGCCTCCCGAGTAGCTGGAATTACAGGCATGCACCACCACGCCCGGGTAGAGTCCTTGTCTCTTTAAAAAAAAAAAAAAAGAAAGGCCTGGAGCAGTGGCTCACACCTGTAATCCCAGCACTTTGGGAGGCCTAAGCGGCAGGATCACATGAACCCAGGAGTTCGAGACCAGCCTGGGCAACATGGCAAAATCCCATCTCTACAAAAAAGACCAAAAAAAAAAAAATTAGCTGGGCATGGTGACACACACCTGTAGTCCCAGCTACTCAGGAGGCTGAGCTGGGAGGATCACTTGAACCCAGGAGGTCGAGGCTGCAGTGAGCTGTGATTGCACCACTGCACTCCAGCCTGAGTAACAGAGCAAGACCCTATCTCAAAAAAAAAAAAAAAAGAAAGAAAGAAACATTTCTGATTGACAAATAAGTGAGATGTACACCCACCCACCTCCAATCCTCCAGAAATCTACTTGCTCACGACACTCATTTGTTTTGTTTTGTTTTTTTAAGACATAGTAAGAACTGACTTACTGTTTTAAATTTGTACATATTTGAGGTGTGCTCTCCAAAGCCGTGTTAGTAGTGGTTTGCAGAGTAGCTATTACTTGGCCTCCAAAAACAACTATTTTCCTCCCAATTTTGACCTGTAGGAACTACCATGTGTTTTATTATTTGTTACTTGGGGTCAGCGAGGAAGAGCGCCAAGAATTTCAGCTCAAGCAGCCTGAAGATTATTTCTACCTCAACCAGGTAAACAGCCTCAAGCCCGATCCACAAACGCCACCTCTGTTCCCGGCCTCAAGCTGTTTATGTACAGCCGGGAAGTCAGAGGCAGCCTGCCCTGGCCCCCGAACCCGCTCCCAGAAGGCAGCATTAAAAGAACCCATTCATTCCCCTGGTCCTGGGGCCCTGCCCCACCAGCTCCAGCCAAAATCACTCTGGCACGCCACCCTTGCCGGCCCAGGAATGCCCAGAGTACCCACGCCTTTGTTTTCCAGCATAACTTGAAGATTGAAGATGGGGAGGACCTGAAGCATGACTTTGAGAGGCTCAAGCAGGCCATGGAGATGGTGGGCTTCCTCCCCGCCACCAAGAAGCAGTAAGTGTGCGGGCTCCTGGGGCCTGTCCCCCAGAGCCTACAGGGGGCGCGCATGGCCCTTACCAGTCACTCTGAGGTCTAACCTGCAACCCAGTGAAAACAGGCAGGCAGTGTCCTGAACAGTGCCGCCATAGGGAGTGTGGCCCAATAGCAGCGATCACATGAGAAGGGGCTCAAGACATTGGTCATTAGGCGATGCCAATTAAAGGTAACGTGAACATACTTAACACTGCTGAATTGTACCCTTAAAAATGGTTTGGCCAGGCTCCACGTGGCTCACTCACGCCTGTAATCCCAGCACTTTGGGAGGCCAAGGTGGAGGATTGCATGGGCCCAAGAGTTCGAGACCAGCCTGGGCAGCATAGTGAGACCTCATCTCTACAAAAAATAAATAAAATTAGCCAGGCGTGGTAATATGCACCTGTGGTCCCAGCTACTTGTGGGGCTGAGGTGGGAGGATCACTTGGGCCTGGGAGGACAAGGCTGCAGTGAGCCACCATGATCACGCCACTGAACTAATCACGCCACTCTGGGTGACAGAGCGAGACCCAGTCTCAAAAAAAAAAGAATGCTGGGTACGGTTGTTCACACATGTAATCACAGTGCTTTGGAAGGCCAAGGCAACAGGACCACTTAAAGCCAGGAGTTCAAGGCTGTAAGTGAGCTAGGATTGTACCGCTTCATTTCAGCCCGGGCAACAGAGTAAGATCCTGTCTCTAAAAATCAAAGAAGTTAAGGTAGTGAATTTTATATTATGCTTATGTTTCTACAATTTAATTATTTTTTTTTTTTAGGTGGGGTCTCGCTCTTTCACCTAAGCTGGAGTGAAGTGGCGAGATCATGGCTCACTGCAGCCTCGACCTTCCCTGGTTCAGGTGATCCTCCCACCTCAGCCTCCCAAGCAGCTGGGACTATAGGCGCGTGCCACCACACCCGGACAATTTTTTGTAGAGATGGGGTTTCCTCATGTTGCCCAGGCTAATTTTGAATTCTTGGGCTCAAGCCATCCACCTGCGTAAGCCTCCCAGCATGCTGGAATTACAAACACAAGCCACTGCGCCCAGCAATTTAAATTTTTTTAAACCAGGCATGGTGGCTCATGCCTGTTATCCCAGCTACTTGGGAGGCCAAGGCAGGAAGATCGCTTGAGACCAGGAGTTGGAGACCAGCCTGGGTAACATAGCAAGACCCCATCAATTTTTTTTTTTTTTTAAATTATCCAGGCATGGTGGCACACACCTGTAGTCCCAGCTACTTGAGAGGCTGAGGTGGGAGGATCACTTAAGCCCAGGAGTTCACAGCTACAATGAGCTAAGATGGCACCTCTGGCCCGGGCGCAGTGGCTCACGCCTGTAATCCCAGCACTTTGGGAGGCCAAGGCAGGTGGATTGCCTGAGCTCAGGAGTTCAAGGCCAGGCTGGGCAACATGGCGAAACCCTGTCTCTACTAAAAATATGAAAAATTAGCCATGCATGATGGTACACGCCTGTAATCCCAGCTACTCAGGAGGCTGAGGCACAAGAATCACTTAAACACAGAAGGCAGAGGCTGCCGTGAGCCGAGATTGTGCCACTGCACTCCAGCCTGGGCGACAGAGCAAGACTCTGTCTCAAAAAACAAAAAAAAGATGGCACCTCTGAATAGCCAGTGGACTCCATCCTGGACAACATAGCCAGTGACTGGCCAGACACAAGTACCATCCCATCAAGTTCACAGACAGCATTAGACGTCAGGACAGTGGTTCCTCTGGTGTTGGGAGGCTCTAGGATCCAGGACTTGGAATGTTCTATTTCTTGGTCTGGGGGCTAGTCAGAGGGATCCGTACACTTCTTTTTTCTTTTGTGAGATACTTTCACTAGCCAGGCATGGTGGTACAAACCTGTAGTCCCAGCTACCCGAGAGGCTGAGATAGGAGGCTCAACTGAGCCCGGGGAGGTTGAGGCTGCAGTGAGCCGTGATCGCGCCACTGCACTCCAGCCTAGGCGACAGAGTGAGACCCTGTTTCCAAAAAAAAGAAAATAGCTGTCTAGCCAGGTGCGGTGGCTCGTGCCAATAATCCCAGCTATTCAGGAGGCCAAGACAGGAGGATCACTTGAGGCCAGGAGTTTGAGACCAGCCTGGGCAACATAGCAAGACCCCGTCCCTTTAAAAATATGTTTTTAAATTAGCCAAATATGGTGGCCTGTAGTACCAGCTACTCAGGAGGCTGAGGCTGTAGAATCACTTGAGCCCAGGAGTTGGAGGTTACAGTAAGCTATGATTGTGTCACTGCACTCCAACCTAGGCGACAGAGCCAGATCAAATCTCAGGAAAAAGATAACTGTCTGCAAAGTCACATTCCACAGAGGCCATCCTCAACAGAGGCCTTAAGACATTTTTCAAATTTCATGCGTTCCGACCAGAATTTGCTGGTTTTATGGATTCAGCCCGGTTCCCTGGGAAGTATCTGCTGTCTTAGGAACGTAGAAACTGCCCAAATGTGAGTGCCTTTTCTTTCCCAGGATTTTTGCCGTCCTCTCGGCCATCCTGTACCTGGGCAACGTCACTTACAAGAAGAGAGCTACAGGCCGAGAGGAAGGGTTGGAGGTCGGGCCACCCGAGGTGCTGGACACCCTGTCGCAGCTTCTGAAGGTACTGATTGCCAGCTCTGTCCCTCCTCAGGCCTGGCTCAGGGCCGCTGGCTATCTTTCAGTACGAGGGACTATACCCAGAACTTCCTACATCAGCTGAGGTTTCATCAACCAGGACCTCACGTCTTCCGCTATCATCTCTACAGTGTTCCTTCCTCATTTCTGATGAGCTCTGTGGACAGGGGCACCTCCTCCTCCCACCCTCAAGTGAAAGCCTCTTTAAAACTACAGCTCAGGGGCCGGGTGCGGTGTCTCACCTGTAATCCCAGTACTTTGGGAGGCCGAGGTGGGCGGATGACCTGAGGTCAGGAGTTCGAGATCAGATTGGCTAACATGGCAAAACCTCATCTCTACTAAAAATACAAAAAGAAATTAGCCAGTGGTGGTGGTACATGCCTATAGTCCAAGCAACTCGGGAGGCAGAGGCACGAGAATCACTTGAACCTGGGAGGCAGAGGCTGCAGTGAGCCAAGATTGCGCCACTGCACTCCAGTCTGGGCGACAGAGCGAGACTGTGTCTCAAAAAACAAAAAAACAAACAAAAAAAAACTACAGCTTGGGGCTGGGTGCGGTGGCTCATACCTGTAATCTCAGCTACTCGGGAGACTGAGGCAGGAGGATCACTTGAGGCCAGGAGGTCCAGACTAGCCTGTACAGCATAGCATCTGTCGATCTCTACAAAAAATACAAAAATTAGCCAGGTATTGGTGGTGTGCTCCTGTAATCCCAGCTACCCAGGGGGCCAAGGCAGGAAGATTGCTTGAGCCTAGGAGTTCATTGCCGCAGTGAGCTGTGATCATGCCACTGTACTCCAGCCTGGGTGAGTGACAGAGTAAGGCCCTGTCTCTTAAAAAACAAAAAATTCTAGTTTGATCAAGTCATTTTCTCATTGGACCTGCCATCCCCTCCTCCTCCACCGGTTCTCACCCAGGGGCAATTCTGCCCCCAGGACACACTGGGCAATGTCTGGAGAACTTTCTGGTTGCCATACTCTGGGTTGCTCCTGGCATCTGCTAGGTAGAGGCCATGGATGCTGCCCAACACCCCACAGCGCACAGGACAGCCCCCCGATGGCAAAGAATTATCCAACCCCAAGTGCAAATGGCAGTGAGGCCGAGGAGCCCTACCCCAGTCTTTTGTTTTTTAATCCATTTATGCTTTGCGTTCCATTATTGGTACAGGAGCCCCAGCTTCTGTTGAGTTCTTGGGGATATGCAAGCATCTGCTGGGATATTTAGAGAAAGCCCCTGCCGGCCAGGCGCGGTGGCTCACGCCTGTAATCCCAGCACTTTGGGAGGCTGAGGCAGGTGGATCATCTGAGGTCAGGAGTTTGAGACCAGTTCGAGAACTTCAGGCCTGACCAATATGGAGAAACCCCATCTCTACTAAAAATACAAAAATTAACTGGGCATGGTGGCGGGTGCCTGTAGTCCCAGCTATTTGGGAGGCTGAGACAGGAGAATCACTTGAACCCAGGAGGCAGAGGTTGCAGTGAGCCAAGATTGCACCACTGCACTCCAGCCTGAGCAACAGAGCAAGACTCCATCTAAAAAAAAAAAAAAAAGGAGAAAGCTGCCGCTTATTCCCCACTCTTGCTGCTGGTGAGCAGAGACCGCCAGCTCTGAAAGGGAGCTTGGCAGTGGGGGGAGGGATGAGCGTGTCGGCTGTCTGGGCAAGGTCTAAGCCCAGGCCCTGTGCAATGGATGGGAACCACCAGCTCCAATAGGCAAGGCGGCCACCTGGACCCGTGGCTCGCACTCACATAAGGCCTGTACATGCACATACCCGGGCCACGGAGCATGAGCATCCGGCAAGCCCGTGCTATGTGGGAATTCTGAAACCTGCCAAGTGTAAAACAGTACATCGCAGGCCAGGTGCAGCGGCTCACGCCTATAATCCCAGCACTTTGGGAGGCCCAGGCAGGCAGATCACCCAAGGTCATGAGTTCGAGACCAGCCTGGCCAACACGGAGAAACCCCATCTCTACTAAAAATACAAAAATTAGCTGGGTGTGGTGGCGGGTGCCTGTAATCCCAATTACTGGGGAGGCTGAGGCAGGAGAATTGCTTGAACCCAGGAGGCAGAGGTTGCAGTGAGCCAGGATTGTGCCACTGCACTCTAGCCTGGGTGATAGAGTGAGACTCTGTCTCAAACAAACAAACAAACAAAACCCAAAAAACCAGCACATCGCAGGTGGATGGGTGGGCTTCAGGTCCCACTTCCAGGCCTAGCTGCTGGGGGTCCGTCTCCCAGCTGCCTCAGGCTCCGGGCGTTGCCTCAGTGATACCAGGACATGCCTGATAAGCCCTCCATCTCCCTTTTCCTTCTCCTCTCCTTGACCTCCAAACAGGTGAAGCGAGAAATCTTGGTGGAGGTTCTGACCAAAAGAAAAACGGTGACCGTCAACGACAAGCTTATCCTTCCCTACAGCCTCAGCGAGGTGAGCTCTGCCCAGGCACTCACAGGGTGCCAGATCCCAAAAACCAAGTAGGAATGGTCTTTGGAAAGAGCCGGCATGGGTGGGCTGTTCTGTCCCCGAATGCTAGAATGGAACCTAGGCAGTGCCTCTGATTGTCATGCAAGCTCAGGTGTGGCACAAGCCAGCCTGGGAGGCAAACCATGGGCCTCAGGCCAGAACTTGAGCCACATGCATTCAACTCTGTGTTTCCAGATGTTCCGTGTGCATGCTGGTTCTCACTAGCAATGGTTGGCCAGATCCAGCCCTCCACCTGGTTTTGCTAATAAAGTTTTATTGGCACATGGCCATACCCATTCATTTACATACCACTTAAGACTGCTTTGGGGCCATAGCAGCTAAGCAGAGCAGTTGCAACAGAGAACATCAGACCCCAAAGCCAAAAATAATGACTCCTTCATCCCTTCCAGAAAAGAATTTGCCCATCCCTAGACTCTGGAACATGACACTGACTACCCTTATGTAACTCCCAGCCTGTGAGTCTCAAGCCTGTGACTCTAAACCTTGATAAGGTGCCTCCCTCTGGTCTTTGCCCCAGCCTGGATGTTTTCTCTGTGCTGTATTTCTCTTGCATTTTTACATCTCAAGAGCCGGATCACTTGCAGCTTGTTTAACAATAGGAAAGTACCTAGTCGCGGCGGGGATTTTTAGCCCCTCACCCGATGGGAAGCTGCTGTGGCATTTCAAACAGGCACCGGGGACATTCTGAGCCCACATGGGTCCAGGGCACCACGTGATGTTGCTGTATATCACCCAAGACCCGAGCAGCACTGGTGTCCCCAGAGGCTCCATGCAGAGCCAAAGGCACCAGGCAGGGGCTGCATTCTGTGTGGCTCCATTTCCTTGACACCCAAGAAATGCAAAACGAGGGGGACACATTCTAGATCTTGTCTGCAGCTGAATACGTCTGTCAGAGCTGAGACCTGAATATGTGGGGAAAAAAGCCAATTTATTCTATATAGATTAGACCTTAAGAGCTTCTTTTTTTTTTTTTTTTTTTTTTTTGAGATAACGTCTCACTCTCGCGCAGGCTGGAGTGTAGTGGCACAATCTCAGCTCACTGCAACCTCCGCCTCCTGGGTTCAAGTGATTTTCATGCCTCAGCCTCCTGAGTAGCTGGGATTACAGGTGTGCGCCACTAGGCCTGGCTAATTTTTTTTTGCATTTTTATTTATTTATTTATTTATTTATTTATTTATTTATTTATTTTTATTTTTGAGACAGGTTCGCTCCTGTTGCCCAGGCTGGAGTGCAGTGGCACGATCTCGGCTCACTGCAACTTCCGCCTCCAGGGTTCAAGCAATTCTCCCGCCTCAGCCTCCTGAGCAGCTGGGATTACAGGCATGTGCCACCACGCCCGGCTACTTTTGTATTTTTAGTAGAGACAGGGTTTCACCATGCTGGTCAGGCTGGTCTTGAACTCCTGACCTCAGGTGATCCACCCGCCTCGGCCTCCCAAAATGCTGGGATTACAGGCATGAGCCACTGTGCCCAGATTTTTTTTTTTTTTCTTTTGCATCTTTAGTAGAGACGGGCGATCCACCCGCCTCGGCTCCCAGAGTACTGGGATGACAGGCGTGAGCCACCACGTCCGGCCACAAAAGAGCTTTGATGCACACGGTGACAGCCACATGGTGCACCCGGAAGAACAAGGGGCCTGAAGTTAGTTAGACCCTCCTTGCTGGTTCTACCACAGTCGCACGCCCCACCCCCTCCCCGAGCCCAGGTTCCTCACTCAGCAGCAATTTTGGTTGCTCTGAGGAGCGTATGGAAAGGCTTCAGCGGCCGTTCCAGAGGCCACTGGGTCTGTTAACACCTCAGTGTGCAGGCACGTCCTCCAGGACAGGGTGAAAGATGGGTGTTGGATGAGTCGAGTGTTGACAGAGACCACCTTGGCTGGTTGCAGTGGCTCACGCCTGTAATCCCAACACTTAGGGAGCCCAGGGCAGAAGGATTGCTTGAGCCCAGGAGTTGGAGTCCAGCCTTGGCAACATAGTGAGACCCCGTCTCCACAATAAAATTAAAAATTAAGGCCAGGCAGGGTGGCTCACGCCTGTAATCCCAGCACTTTGGGAGGCCAAGGCAGGCAGATCACTTGAGGCCATGAGTTCGAGACCAGCCTGGCCAACATGGCAAAACCCCGTTTCTACTAAAAATACAAAAATTAGCCAGGCATGATGGTGCATGCCTGTAATCCCAGCTACTCAGAGGGCTGAGGCTGGAGAATCGCTTGAACCCAGGAGGGAGAGGTTGCAGTGAGCCAAGACTGTGTCACTATACTTCAGCCTGGGCGATAGAACAAGACTCCACCTCAAAAATATATGTATATATTAAAAATTAACCAGGTGTGGTGTTGTGCGCCATAGCCCCAGCTACACAGGAGGCTGAGGCAGGAAGATTGCTTGAGCCCAGGAAGTGGAGTTTGCAGTGAGCCAAGATTGGGCTAGTGCACTTCAGCCTGGATAACAGAGTGAGACCCTGTGTCAAAAAAAAAAAAAAAGTACAAAGGGCCATCTTGGCCAGACACAGTGGCTTATGCCTGTAATCCCAGGACTTTGGGAGGTCAAGGCAGGCAGATCACCTGAGGTCAGAGTTTGAGACCAGCCTGGCCAACATGGTGAAACTCCATCTCTAGTAAAAATACAAAAATTAGCCAGGTATAGTGGCGCTTGCCTGTAATCTCAGCTACTTGGGAGGCTGAGACAGGAGAATCTCTTGAACCCAGGAGGTGGAGGTTGCAATGAGCCGAGATCATGCCACTGCACTCCAGCCTGGGTGACAGAGCAAGACTCCAGCGCAGGGCCTGCCGTGCCGGAGGTGAGTCACCCCCTCTGTGTCCACAGGCCATCACTGCCCGCGACTCCATGGCCAAGTCTCTGTACAGCGCCCTGTTCGACTGGATTGTGCTGCGGATCAATCACGCACTCCTCAACAAGAAGGACGTGGAAGAGGCAGTCTCGGTGAGTGCCCCCATTTGCTTCCTCAAGCCCGGCCAGGGGAGGCCACATCCTCACTACCAATATCCTTGGTGGGCGACCTGGAACATCCGGAGCCGAGGCATCTGCAATCAAGAGGCTGTTTCCCCAGAAGGACAGGCCCAGGAAACAGGACAGGCTACGAAATTCAACAGGCCCAGGGCAGAATGAAAACATAAGGCCCCTTATTCAAAAAAGACAGATTCTGGCATGCACCTATGGTCCCAGCTACTCAGGAGGCTGAGGCAGAAGGATTGCTTGAGCCCAGGAGGTCAAGGCTGCAGTGAGCTGTGGTGGCGCCACTGCACTCCAACCTGGGCAACAGAGCAAGACCCCGTCTCAAAAAAAAAATTATGGATTCCATGCTGGTAATGGCAAAGTGTTCTGCCGAGCAACAGGGACTGGGGACCTAACAGGTCACAGCCTGTAGAGCCAACCCCTCTCATGAAGGCTGGCTCCCTCGGGGTGCACCTGCGGGCAGTGACCATTTTCTCTGTCTCTCCCAGTGCCTGTCCATTGGGGTCCTGGACATCTTCGGGTTTGAAGACTTCGAGAGGAACAGCTTTGAGCAGTTCTGCATCAACTACGCCAATGAGCAGCTACAGTATTACTTCAACCAGCACATCTTCAAGCTGGAGCAGGTGCGGAAAGGGCTTTTTTGTCAATTTTTTGAACTTGGTAAATCAGACATCACGTGAAATTTACCATCTTAACCATTTGTAAATATTCAGTTCAGCGGCGGTAAGTACATTCACATATTCGCATTGTTATGCAAACACCACCACCATACATCTCCAGAGCTCTTTCATTTTGCCAAACTGAGACTCTGTCCCCATGAAACACTCACTCCCCATTCCCCCTCCTGCAAGCCCTGAACTCACCCCATTCCCCCTTTTTTTTTTTTTTTTGAGACAGGGTCTTGCTCTGTCACCCAGCTACAGTGGTATAATCATAGCTTACTGCAGCCTCAAACTCCTAGGCTCAAGTGATCCTTCCTCGGCCTCCCGAGTAGCTGGAACCACAGGTGCACACTACCATGCCTGGCTAATTTTTGTATTTTTTGTAGAGACAAGGTTTTGCCATGTTGCTCAGGCTAGTCTCGAACTCCTGAGCTCAGGCAGTCTGCTCACCTCGGTCTCCCAAAGTGTTGGGATTACAGGTATAAGCCACCATGCCTGGCCCATTCTATTTTCTGTCTCTATCATTTTTGACTAAGTGCCTCATATAAGTGAAATTAGACATTATTTGTCTTTTTGTGACTGGCTTATTTCACATAGTATAAAGTCCTCATGGTTCATCCACATAGTAGCATGTGTCAGAATTTCCTTCCTTTTCAAGGCTGAGTAATATTCCATTTTCTGGATGTACCACATTTTGCTTATCCATCCATCCTTCAGTAGACACTTGGGTTGCTTCCAGCTTTTGGCTATTGTGCATAATGCTTCTTTGAACATGGGTGTGCAAATATCTCTTCGAGACGCTGCTTTCAATTCTTTCGGGTATATACCCAGAAGTGGACTTGCTGGATCGTATGGTAATTCTGTTTTTAACTTTTTTGAAGAACCACCATACTGTTTTCCATAACAGCTGCAGCATTTTATAAGGAAATATCATGTTGTTGCACACCCAGCCCAAAGGGAAAATAGCATGAGCTAGAACCGGAATCTCCCTAGAGGCCCAGATCATTGGTGAACTTGCCCCAGAATTTTTCTCAGTCAAAAGGAAAATTTAAGAAAACCCACCCAGCCCAGGATGAGGCAAATGTCAGGGATGTTTTGAGCCACAGTTCATGTGGGGGCTTCTGTGTCCAAACAGAAAATCTTTTTGTTAGGTGAGAAACAGGGTTGCCTTTTAAGGATTTGCTTAGCTCAAGGACATTGATAACCTATCTGACGTGTCTTTTTTTTTTTTTGAGATGGAGTCTGGCTCTGTTGCCCAGGCTGGAGTGCAGTGGCACGATCTCGGCTCACTGCAACCTCTGCCTCCCTGGTTCAAGTGATTCTCTTGCCTCAGCCTCCCGAGTAGCTGGGACTACAGGTGCATGCCACCATGCCCAGCTAATTTTTTGTATTTTTAGTAGAGATAGGGTTTCACCATGCTGGCCAGGCTGGTCTCAAACTCCTGATCTCAGGCAATCAGCCCACCTTAGCCTCCCAAAGTGCTGGGATTACAGGCGTGAGCCACCGCGCCTGGCCCTGATGTGTCTTTTTGCAGCTAAATAGTCAACCATCCTTATTCATGTCTTCTCCTTCACGTTGATGATTCTGATGGGAAAATGAAACTGACAGGCTTATGTAAATATCCAGCTGATTTTCCTATTAAGCTTTTTGGCAGTGAAGCATTGGGAGTGTAGCTGGTCAGAATTAAGTTGTGCAGGAAGGGTGTGACATACACACTAAATTGTGAAGACTTAGCACATGAGAAAAAAGAACATACATGGTCTCAGTAGCTTACTGCAGCCTCAAACGCTGAGGTTTAGGCGATCCTACCACCACAGCCCCCTGAGTAGCTGAGACTGTAGTTGCACACCACCACACCCAGCTAGTTTTTTGGTTTTATTTTTTGTAGAGACAGTGTCTTGCTGTGTTGCCCAGGCTGGTCCTGAACTCCTGGCCTCAAGTGATCCTCCCACGTTGGCCTCTCAGTCATTTTTATGTCAGTTACACATTAACGTGATCACATTTTAGATATACAGGGTTAAATTAAGTGTATTATTAAAGTTAATTTTGAGCCACACAGAGGCACGTATCTGTAGTCCCAGCTACTGAGGAGGCTGAGGTGGGAGGATCACTTGACCCCAAGAGGTCGAGGCTGCAATGAGCTACAATTGTGCCACTGTACTCCAGCCTGGGTGACAGACGAGACCCTGTCTCAAAAAAAAAAAAAAAAAAAGAATTAATTTCACCTTTTTTTTTTTACTTTTTACATGTGATTATTAGAAAATTTGAGGCTGGGCATGGTGGCTCATGCTAACAATACCAGTGGTTTGGGAAGCCAAGGTAAGAGGATTGCTTTAGGTCAGGAGTTCAAGGCTGCAGTGACTTATGATCACAACACTGTACTCCATCCTGGGCAACAGAGCAAGACCCCGTCTCTAAAAAAAAAAAAAATTTGAGATGGAGTTTCTGCGAAAAAAATTTTTTTATTAACCAGGCATATAGTGGCACATGCCTGTAGTCCTAGCTACTGGGGAGGTTGAGGCAGGTGGATCACTCGAGCCCAGGAGTTTGAGGCTACAGTGAGCTGTGATCGCACCACTGCACTCCAATGTAGGCAACAGTGTGAGACCCTGTCTCTTAAAAGAAAAAAAGAAAATGTGAAGATTCCTGTTGGACCACATAGCTCTGGAACAGGGGCCAGCAAACCACAGCCTGTGGGTCAAATCCAGTCCCACAAATTGTTTTTATAAATAAAGCTTTATTGGCACACAGCCTTTGGTTTGCATTATCATCTGTGGCTGTTTTCACATCACGACTGTTAGTTGCAACAGACATTGTCTGGTTCATAAGGTGCTATCTGGCCCATTACAGAGAAAGTTTGCCAACCTCTAAATGATTTTAAGTGTGATTTTTTTTTTCTTGAGGCAGAGTCTTGCCCTATCATTCAGGCCGGAGTGCAATGGTGCAATCTCGGTTCACTGCAACCTCCACCTCCCAGGTTCTAGTGATTCTCCTGTCGCAGCCTCCCCAGTAGCTGGGGTCACAGGTGTGTGCCACCAGGCCCGGCTAATTTTTGTATTTTTAGTAGAGACAGGGTTTCACCATGTTGGCCAGGTTGGTCTTGAACTCCTGACTTCAGGTGATCTGCCCACCTCAGCCTCTCAAAGTGCTGGGATTACAGGCGTGAGCCACCACGCCCAGCCCTTGTGTGATATTTAAAGTGCCATGCTGTGATCAGTATTTGAGAATGTGCATTCTTGTTTCCTGTTTACATTCATTCATTTATCTAGTAAGTTTATGTAACTATTAATGTATTCATATTGATTTACTCATATGCATTTTGTTACTGATATATTTATGTATTTTTTTTCACTTTGAAGTTCAGGGGTACATGTGCAGATTTGTTACATAGGTAAACTTGTGTCATGGGGGTTTGTTGTACAGATTATTTCATCACCCAGGTATTAAACCTAGTACTGATTAGTTATTTTTCCTGATCCACTCACTCCTCCCACCCTCCACCCTCCAATAGGCCCAGTGTGTGTTGTTCCCCTCTATGTGTCCATGTGTTCTCATCATTTGGCTCCCTCTTATAAATGAGAACATGCAATATTTGGTTTTCTGTTCCTGCATTAGTATGCTAAGGGTAATGGCCTCCAGCTCCATCCATGTTCCTGCAAAGGACATGACCTCATTCCTTTTTTATGGCTGGGTAGTATTCCTTGATGTATATGCACCACATTTTCTTTATCCATTAATGGGCATTTAGATTACTTATTTGTTATTGTGAATCGTGCTGCAAAGAACACACACATGCAGATACATTTATATGTAAACATGCCTATCGATACATAAATATGTTCCTACAGTGTGGGGATCCCTTATCCAAACTGCTTGGGAGCAGAAGTGTCTCAGGTTTGGGATTTTTTTCAGATTTTTCAATATTTATATTATACTTACTGGTTGAACATCCCAAATCTGAAAATCCAAAATCTGAAATGCTTCAATGAGCATTGTCTTTGAGCATCACATAACATTGGCAGTCCAAAAGTTTTGGATTTTTTTTTTTTTTTTTGAGATGGAGTCTTGCTATATTGCCCGGGCTGGTCTCAAACTCCTGGACTCAAGCCACCCTCCAGCCTCAGTAAAGTATTTTTTACTTTTTATTTTTTGCACAGACAGGATCTTGCTATGTTATCCAGGCTGGTCTTGAACTCCTTGCCTCAAGCGATCCTACCACCTTGGCCTCTCAGTTACTTATTTATGTCAGTTACATGTTAACATGATCACATTTTGGATATATCATGTTAAATTAAGTGTATTATTAGAGCTATTTTTTTTTTTTTTTGAGACGGAGTTTCGCTCTTGTTGCCCAGGCTGGAGTAGGACCAATGGCGCAATCTTGGCTCACTGCAACCTCCACTTCCCGGGTTCAAGCGATTTTCCTGCCTCAGCCTCCTGAGTAGCTGGGATTACAGGCTTGTGCAACCACGCCTGGCTAATTTTGTATCTTTAGTAGAGATGGGATTTTGCTATGTTGGTCAGGCTGGTCTCAAACTCCTGACCTCAGGTGATCCGCCTGCCTTGGCCTCCCAAAGTGCTGGGATTACAGGCGTGAGCCACTGTGCCCAGCCCTATTAGAGTTAATTTTAAGCCACGCATCAGTTTAAAAAGTTTCCTATTTTGAAGCATTTCAGATTTTCGGATTAGGGATACTCGACCTGTATGCAATATATGTTATGTAGATATTACATATCTGGGAGATAAGAAACTTACCGACCCCGCGCCACCCCTGCAGGAGGAATATCAGGGCGAGGGGATCACGTGGCACAACATCGGCTACACAGACAATGTCGGCTGCATCCATCTCATCAGCAAGAAACCCACGGGCCTCTTCTACCTGCTGGACGAGGAGAGCAAGTGAGTGTCCACACCCCGTCCATCCCGGCACATCTACACATGGGCACTGGGTCAGGTTCTGCAGCCCCCAGAGCCTTACCCCAAATCCAGACTTTCCCAAGAGCTCCTTTTTATTTTTGAGACAGGGTCTCACTCTGTCACCCAGGCTGGAGTGTAGTGGTGCAATCAAAGCTCACTGCAGCCTTGACCTCCTGGGCTCAAGTGATCACCTGACGTGAGCCTCTGGAGTAGCTGGGACTACAGGGTCACACCACCATACCCGGCTAATTTTTGTATTTCTTTGTAGCAACAGGGTTTCGTCATGTTTTCCAGGCTGGTCTTGAACTCCTTAGCTCAAGGGATCCTCCCGCCTTGGCCTCCGAGAGTACTGGGATTACAGGCGTGTGCCATCACGCCAGACCTTGTGCTGAGAACTTGTGTCTGTTCATTTCACTTGACCACAAAACCCAAGCTCGTGTGTGCAAAATGCACAAACACCTCATTGTGAAAACATCAACACGTGTGATTAATTCGTGCACTTGAGGCACATCCGCCAGGAGTTTTCAGCAAAGGATTATGGGCCTATGCCTAGAAACTAGAGATTGGGGCCAGACGTGGTGGGGCATACCTGTGGCCCCAGCTACTCAGGAGGCTGAGACAGGAGGATCGCTTGAGCCTGGGAGGTTGAGGCTGCAGGGAGCTGTGATCATGTCACTGCACTCCAACCTGGGCAATGGAGCAAGAGACAGGATTGGCGAGTTGTTACAAAGGGCAGTGCAGTGTGTGGAATTGGGACCCAGATGCTGCTGGGCTCTGGTCTCACTTCTGAGCCTTCCTCCCTCATCACCACAGTCCACAGGGTGCTGTGAAGGCAGACAGGTCAATAAGGCACCTCATTCTGGGTCACCCAGTTGTAGTCACTGAAATCACGTGACACATACCGAACTACTTTCCTGTGGCTCCTCTAAGGAACCACTACAAGCCAGGTGGGCTCTTGAGCCCAGGAGATCAAGACCAGCCTGGGCAACACAGAAAGATTCCATCTCGGCCAGGCACAGTGGCTCACACCTGTAATCCCAGCACTTTGGGAGGCTGAGGCAGGCGGATCACCTGAGGTCAGGAGTTGGAGACCAGCCTGGCCAACATGGTGAAGCCCCGTCTCTACTGAAAATACAAAAATTAGCCGGGCATGGTGACAGGTGCCTGTAATCCCAGCTACTCAGGAGGCTGAGGCAGGAAAATTGCTTGAACCTGGGAGGCGGAGGTTGCAGTGAGCGGAGATCACTCCATTGCACTCCAGCCTGGGTGACAGACCAAGACTCTGTCTCAAAAAAAAAAAAAAAAAAAAAAAAGATTCCATCTCTACAAAAAAAATTTTTAACCAGCCTGGCCAACATGGCAAAACCCCATCTCTACTAACAATGCAAAAATTAGCCGGGCATGGTGGCGGGTGCCTATAATTCCAGCTACCTGGGAGGCTGAGGCAGGAGAATCGTTTGAACCCGGGAGGCGGAGTTCTTAAAACCACAGTAATCTATTCTCTTATGGTTCTGGAAGCTGGAAGTCTAAAGTCAAACTGTCAGCAGAGCTGTGCTGCCTCCAGAGGCTCCAAGGGAGGACCCTTTCTTGCCTCCTCCAGCTTCTAGGGGTCCAAGCTTTCCTTGGCTTTTGGCCACATCACTCCAGTCCCTGCCTCCCTCTTCCTCTTCACATGGACTTCTTCCCTCTGTGTCTACATCATTCATCTCAGTCCTGTCTCCTCCTCCTTTTTTTTTTTTTTTTGAGACAGGCTCTTCTTGCTCTGTTGCCCAGGCTGGAGGGTAGTGGCGCCATCTTGGCTCAAGTTAATTGGCGTCATCTCAGCTCACTGTAACCCCCACCTCCCAGGATCAAGCGATTCTCGTGTCTCAGCCTCCCGAGTAGCTGGGATCACAGGTGCCTTGCCACCATGCCCAGCTAATTTTTGTATTTTTAGTAGAGATGGGGTTTTTTCACCATGTTGGCCAGGTTGCTTAAAAATTTTTTTTGTAGAGATGGAATCTCCCTATATTGCCCAGGCTAGTCTTGAACTCCTGGGCTCAAGCAGTCCTCTCACCTTGACCTCCCAAAGTGCTGGGACCATAGGTGTGAGCCACTGCACCTGACCCTGTCTTCTCTTTTTAGAAGGACACCATCCATATGGAACTAGGTCCCACGCTAATGACCTCATCTTAACTAATTACATCTCCAAAGACCCTATTTTCCAAATAAGGTCACATTCAAAAGTTGGTGGTGTGGGGTTAAGATATGGACATATTGTCTTATCAGCAACTCTATCAGACCCATCCCTTGCCAGTGACATCTCCAAGGGGCTGGCCAGAGTCTCAAATGAATCAGGCACATCCCCTGCCTCAAACCTAGTCCCTGTCCAGGTCAGGGAGACAGACACATCCCTCTGAGGCTGGGGTCCAGGTAGAGAATGTTCAGATAAGAGCATTTGTGCCAGGTGCGGTGGCTCCCACCTGTAATTCCAACACTTCGGGAGGCCGAGGTGGAGGATCATTTGAGACCAGGAGTTAAAGACCAGCCTGGGCACCATAGTGAGACCCCATCTCTACAAAAAAAAAAAAAAACTAGCTGGGCACAGTGGCATGCACCTATAGTCCCAGCTACTCAGGAGGCTGAGGCAGGAGGATAACTTGAGCCCAGAGAGTCAAGGCTACAGTGAGTTGTGATTGTACCATTGCGTTCTAGCCTGGGCAACAGAGCAAGACCCCAACTCTAAAAATTAAAAAAAAAAAAAAAAAAAAGTAGAGACGGCAGTAGGAGGAGCTACGTCATCACAACCAGGAAACTCCCAGGGTCAGATCAGGGGAAGCCCGTGAGGCAAGGCCTGGCCCAGCAGGCTCGAGTCTCTTTAAAATCTTGCTATTTTTGCTCATCATGGAATTTTATTTTTCTTTTTGCACATTGATTTAGATTTTCTGAAATACTGTGCTAAAATATTACCTATCTCAATGACTGAGGGTTTTGGGGGACACTCAAGGCAGATGCCTCACACTCCATACCTTCTTTACAGTCCTGGAAATGATATGTTTCATAGCTATAGACTCTCCCCTCCTTGGCCCTGTTAACGCGGAGCCCCCGATGTTGGGATCTGGGCATGCGTTCCGCTGCCTGTATTTTCAAAAGTGGGGCCGGGCTCAGGCAGCATTTGCCAAACCAACAACATCATTTCCCTCCTGGGAGGCAGACTCAGTCAGGTACAAGGAGTCCCTTATTCTGCCCCCACAATCTCCCCCTCCCCGGAGCACAACAGAGCCCTGCTTCATCCTCCTCTCCTAGCCTCTTCTTCCAACTGTGGAGCAGGAGAAGGACCCCTTGTCCAAGGTATGGCATTCAGGTACAAATGGCTCCAAGACCAGAAGTCACCCAGGCCCAGGATTATTCTTAGGAGCTGCCTACGATGGGTAACAGATCCAGACCTCCCAGGGGACAGACTTTGCAGACGCCACCAAGCCTGGTCAGCGACCTCTCTCCAAGCCCCCTAGAAAACAGCCATGTGGGGTCGAAGAGAGTGAGCCACCCAGACTCAGGCACTGGGCTACTCAATGTTAATTCTGCAGCCCTGGCTGGGCGCGGTGGCTCACGCCTATAATCCTAGTCGTTTGGGAGGCTGAGGCAGGAGGATCACTTGAGGCCAGGAGTTCAAGACCAGCCTGGGTAACATAGCAAGTCCCCTTCTCTTAAGAAAAAGAAAAACATTGTACTATAGTCCCAGCTACTCAGGAAGCTGAGGCAGGAAGATCCCTTGGGCCCAGGAGGTCAAGGCCACAGTGAGCTGTGATCGTACCACTACACTACAGCCTGGGCAACAGAGTGAGACCCTGTCTCCAAAGAAAAAAATTTTTTTTGTTTTAAAAATCCTGAAGCCTTGAGAGCGTCACTTCACCCTCAGCCTCCTTGTACCAGGCTGCAGCTGTGCCAGCTGACGCAGAGAGCAGAGTCCCAGCCCTCCGCCAGCGTGTTCAGCATGAGGCAGGCAGGCGCACCCAGATAGCAGCGTCCCAGCCCTCTGCCAGCATGTTCGGCATGAGGCAGGCAGGCGCACTGTCATTCCTTCCTTTCTTCACTCCTTCACCCACCCCTCTGTGCACAGAGCCCTGTGCCACATCACTGCTCTGCCCACCCCATGCACCCACCCACCTCATGCACCAGGGGTCTGCAAGATAAAATACACAGCAGGTAAATCAGCCGCTGTTCATGCCTGCAAAGGTTCCATGTTCTGTTCCCAGCTTCCCCCACGCCACGAGCCAGACCCTGCTGGCCAAGTTCAAACAGCAACATGAGGACAATAAGTACTTCCTGGGCACCCCGGTCATGGAGCCAGCTTTCATCATCCAGCACTTCGCAGGGAAGGTGAAATATCAGATCAAGGTAGGTGTCTGCCCATCACCACTGGTGGAAGCCTGAGGGAAGCCACAGTCAGCCCAGAAGCCCACGTGGGAGGATCCTCCTGTGGGCAGGGTTCCAGGGTGCTCAGAACCCACCGCGAATCCCTGGCTCCAATGTCCAAGGCGCCATAGTTCAAGAACTGCCATTTGCACTTAGGATGGGCCCCACCCCACCATCAGCCCTTCCTGTGCCAGCCCGGGGTCTTTGGTAGGCACCGGTGAGTGACTATCCCCGAGTGACCGCCCACATCCATCCCCCACCAGGACTTCCGGGAGAAGAACATGGACTACATGCGGCCAGACATCGTGGCCCTGCTGCGGGGCAGTGACAGCTCCTACGTGCGGGAGCTCATCGGCATGGACCCCGTGGCCGTGTTCCGCTGGGCCGTGCTCCGGGCTGCTATCCGGGCCATGGCAGTGCTTCGGGAGGCCGGACGCCTGCGGGCCGAGAGGGCCGAAAAGGCTGCAGGTGGGAGCTGGGGCGTGAACCCACACAAGCGTCACTGTCGAGAGGGGGGCACATCCTGAGTTCATCTTAAAGTGAACAGTTCAGTGGCATTTAGTACATTCATTATGTTGTGCAAACGCCACCTGTCTACCTGAAGTGTTCCTGTCACCCTGAACAGAAACTCGACCCGCGTGTGTAATTTAACCTCAGGGCATGCTATCAGCAACTCCATCAGGCCTCTCCTTTGCAAATGATGCCCCCTGATCCCACTGGCCCTGGGAGTTTGCTGATTGTGATAATGTAGCTCTTCCTAGTGTTTTGCCTCTTGTTTCTCTCTCTCTGTCTTGCTCTTTTTTTTTTTTTTTTTAAGAGACAGGATCTCTCTCTCTCTCTCTCTTGCCCAGGCTCTAGTGTAATGACGCAATCTCGGCTCACTGCAACCTCTGCCTCTTGGTTTCAAGCGATTCTCCTGCTTCACCCTCCCAAGTAGCTGGGACTACAGGCTACCGCCACCACATAGGCTAATTTTTGTATTTTTAGTAGAGACGGGGTTTCGCCCTGTTGGCCAGGCTGGTCTCGAACTCCTGACCTCAAGTGATCCGCCCGCCTCTGACTCATGAAATGCTGGGATTGCAGGTGTGAGCCACCATGCCCAGCCCCAGCCTCTTCTCTTAACTGAGCATTCTCTACTGGGAACCCAGCCTCAAAGGGACATTTCTGTTCCCCCGTCCTAGACAGAGATGGTTTGAGGCAGGGGGTGTGCCTGATCCACTCAAGACTTGGGCCAGCCCTATAGAGTTGCTGATAGAAGGATGGCAGAAAGCTATGTCCTCATTTTTCCCGGAGGCAACCTGAGGCCTGCATGGTTGAGTGGCTCACCCAGGTCTAAGGGCTCCAACCTTCCGTCCTCAGCTTCAGTTTCAGTTATCAGCTGTGGCTTCTGTCTCCGGAAGGGGCTTGATGAAAAGGAGGAAGGATAAAGCTTTCCTGAGAAATAGGAAATAGTGCTCTGTTTTGGGGATCCAAAACTTCACAGTTACCCACCCAACTTTGCCCCAAACTTGAGTGATGAGCTGCCTTTTTTTTTTTTTTTTTTTTTTTTTTTGAGACGGAGTCTTGCTCTGTCGCCCAGGCTGGAGTGCAGTGGCGCGATCTCGGCTACTGCAGGCCTCGCCTCCCGGGTTCACGCCATTCTCCTGCCTCAGCCTCCCGAGTAGCTGGGACTACAGGCACCCGCCACCATGCCTGGCTAATTGTTTTGTATTTTTTAGTAGAGATAGGGTTTCACCATGTTAGCCAGGATGGTCTCGATCTCCTGACCTCATGATCCGTCTGCCTCGGCCTCCCAGAGTGCTGGGATTACAGGCGTGAGCCACCACGCCTGGCCAATGAGCTGCTTTTTAAGATCGGTCTGCCAGGTGCAGTGGCTCACGCCTGAAATCCCAGCACTTTGGGAGGCTGACGCAGACGATCGCTTGAGGTCGGGTTCAAGAGCAGCCTGACCAACATGGTGAAAACCCATCTCTACTAAAAATGCAAATATTAGCCAGGCATGGTGGTGCATGCCTGTGGTCCCAGCTACCACAGGGAGGCTGAGGTAGGAGAATCGCTTGAACCCGGGAGGCGGAGGTTGCAGTGAGCCAAGATCATGCCAGTGCACTTCAGCCTGGATGACAGAGCAAGACTCCGTCTCAGAAAATAAATAAATAGGCCGGACACGGTGGCTCACGTCTGTAATCCCAGCACTTTGGGAGACCGAGGTGGGTGGACCACGAGGTCAGGCGGTTGAGACCAGCCTGGCCAACATAGTGAAACCCCGTCTCTAGTAAAAATACAAAAAATTAGCCAGGTGCGGTGGCAGGCGCCTGTAGTCCCAGCTACTCAGGAGGCTGAGGCAGGAGAATCACTTAAACCTGGGAGGCAGAGGTTGCAGTGAGCCAAGATCGCGCCACCGCACTCCAGCCCAGGCGACAGTGCAAGACTCTGTCTCAAAAAATAAATAATTAATTAATTAATTAATTAAAAGATGGGTCAAAGTGTCTGGGTACAATGGTGCACACCGGTAGTCCTAGCACTTTAGGAGGCCAAGACAGCTCTCTTGAGGCCAGCTATTTGAGACCAGCCTGGGCCACATAGTGAGACCCCATCTCTCCAGAAAAGTTGAAACTTAGTCATGTGTGCCAGCATGTGCCTGTAGCCCCAGCTACTTGGGAGGCTGAAGCAGGAGGATTGCTTGAGCCCAGGAGTTGGAGGTTACACGAGCTATGATCGCACCACTGCACTCGGCCTAGGCAATGCAGCAAGACCCTGTTGGTAAAAAATTTAAAAAAAAAAAAAAAAAAAGGTTGGGGGGTGTTGCAGAGACTCATGCCTATAATCCCAGGATTTTGGGAGGCCAAGGTGGGCAGATCACCTGAGGTCAGGAGTTCAAGACCAGCCTGGCCAATATGGCAAAACCCCGTCTCTACTAAAAATACAAAAATTAGCTGGGCACAGTGGCCTGTAGTCCTAGCTACTCAGGAGGTGGAGGCAGAAGTTGCAGTGGGCCGAGATCGCGCCACTGTGCTCCAGCCTGGGTGACAGAGCAAGACTCCATCTCAAATAAATAAATAAAATGGGTTAAAATAATTGCAGCCTCCATAGGAGGCCATCCCCACCACCATCCACTCTGTGTCTCCGGCAGGTATGAGCAGCCCTGGTGCCCAAAGTCACCCAGAAGAGCTGCCAAGAGGAGCCAGCACCCCTTCGGAAAAACTTTACCGGTGAGCAAGACCCTGATTTGCCCAAACTGAAATCATTAGGTGGCAGCAGCATTGTTTCAAACAACTTAGGGAATGCTACATTCTTTTTTTTTTTTTTTTTCTTTTGAGACGGAGTTTCGCTCTTGTTGCCCAGGCTGGAGTGCAATGGCGCGATCTCGACTCACCCCAACTTCCACCTCCCGGGTTCAAGCGATTCTCCTGCCTCAGCCTCCCGAGTAGCTGGGATTACAGGCATGCGCCACGATGCCTAGCTAATTTTGTTTTGTTTTGTTTTTTGTTGGTTTTTTGTTTGTTTGTTTGTTTGTTTTTAGACAGAGTCTTGCTCTGTTGCCCAGGCTGGAGTGCAGTGGCGTGATCTCGGCTCACTGCAAGCTCCGCCTCCCAGGTTCATGCCATTCTCCTTCCTCAGCCTCCGGAGTAGCTGGGACTACAGGCACCCACCACCACACCCGGCTAATTTCTTTTGTATTTTTTTTTAACTAGAGACGGGGTTTCACCATGTTGGCCAGGATGGTCTTGATCTCCTGACCTCGTGATCCACCCGCCTCAGCCTCCCAAAGTGCTGGGATTATAGGCGTGAGCCACTGCACCCGGCCTAATTTTATATTTTTAGTAGAGACGGAGTTACTCCATGTTGGTCAGGCTGGTCTTGAACTCCTGACCTTGGGTGATCCACCCGCCTCGGCCTCCCAAAGTGCTGGGATTACAGGTGTGAGCCACCAGGGAATGCTACATTCTAAACCCAGGTCGAGGTTGCTCTGAATAAGTCACTGAGCTTCCATTTGAAACAGAAAGACCCAGAACCAAGCAGCATTTGGTGGCTGCTTTTCTGGACACAGAATAGCAGGCCGTGGTGCATCATGCGCTTTAGGGAGATGGGAGGAGGCTCAGTTTACAAAGGATCCATTTTATGGCCTAGGGTGGGCACTGGGAGGTAGAGCCCAAGCATCGATGGTGGTGCGGAGAGACGGGCTTGATTGATTGGAGAGTTCTTCCCCCATCCTGCCTGGAGTGGCCCAAAAGTAGTTCTGCCAAGTTACTTCATTCACAGTCAGAAACACATACACTTTGATGTTGCACATGAGATGACACGGGGTCTTTTGTGGACCCTAGCAATGACCAAGGGCCCTGCACGCACCCAAGCATGTGCCAGCACCAGGGTAGAAAAGTGAGCAGGCTGGCCAGACGTGATGGTACATGCCTGTAATCCCAGCACTTTGGGAGACCAAGGCGGGCGGATCACTTGAGGTCGGGCGTTTGAGACCAGCCTGGCCAACATGGTGAAACCTCGTCTCTACTAAAAATACTAAAATTAGCCAGGCGTGGTGGCGAGTACCTGTAGTCCCAGCTACTCGAGAGGCTGAGGCAGGAGAATTGCTTGAACCTGGGAGATGGAAGTTGCGGTGAGCCAAGATCGCACCACTGCACTCCAGCCTGGGTGACAGAGCAAGACTCTGTCTCAAAAAAAAAAAAAAGTTTTTGAAATCACCTTTTTCACCCAAAATGGGACACAAGTAAGGAGAATGCATTCCTCTGTTGTTTTTGTTTGTTTGTTTGTTTGTTTGTCCCCCAAGTTCCCAACAGCTAGAAAGCTTCCTTCTATTTTATTGTGTGGGTTGCATTTTTGTTTTGTTTTGTTTTGCTTGAGACCAGGCTATTGTGCAGTGGTGTAATCACAGCTCTCTGCAGCCTCAACCTCCTGGGCTCAAGCAATCCCCCCACCTCAGCCTCCCAAGTAGCTGGGACAACAGGCACACGCCACCACGCCTGGCTTATTTTTTCTTTTATAAAGACAGGGTCTGATTATGTTGCCCAGGCTAATCTCAAACTCCTGGCCTCAAGCCATCTTCCCACCTCAGCCTCCCAAAGTGATGGGATTACAGGCATGAGCCACCACACCCAGTCCTCTTTTTTTTTTTTCTTGCCTCCGTTACCCCAAAGACAAAGTGACTTCTGACCTGCGGTAGCAGAAGCAGCATCCATCTCCCCAGGGCCTGGCCACAGGGCTGCAGGTCCCGCCCAAGGAGCAGTTAAGTTTATACAGATTCTCCCTTTCAGCTGCTCAATGCTAGATTTCTCATTTGACGGCTCTGAGGAGTTCGATATTAACGCTTTTGAGGACATCATTGCTTTCTATGAAAGCAAGAAGTAAGTGCAGAAAGGGCCTTTGATCCCGAGGCCAGCAAGGCACCAAGGGGAGCCATCTTCCCCAGGTGCTCAGTGCTGCGTCCAGGACACAGACAGAGAGGACTGGCCGTTCAGGGAATGCCAGGGCCTGCAAGGGCCACTCCTGCCAGATTTGCAGATTTAGCCAGGTCGGCAGGGCTGGGGGTGGGCCAAAGTCATGGGCCTCATTCCAAGCCGTGGCCGCTGCACTGACCACCCTGGGTGTGAAGGCCACTCGCATATAGAGGTGACAGGCGACCCCTCTGTTGTCTTTGCTCTGCCTCCCTGGAGGGCTGGGGAGAGCAGGTAAATGGGGCCATGGGGGCACTTGGCATGGTGCATGGAGTACAGGGGCTGGGGTCGGGTCCTTCCAGGCCACCTGCCGAGAGCTAAAACATGTGCTTTGAACGACTGCCAGCAGGATGCGGTAGCACGCACCTGCAATCCCAGCGCTTTGGGAGGCCAAAGCCGGAGGATCACTTGAGGCCAGGAGTTTGAAACCAGCCTGGGCAACATAGCAAGACCCCACGCCTACAAGAAAAAATAAATAAAATGTCTGGAATAAGGAATTCAAAAAAAAAAAAAAAAGCAGGAAAAACCAGATCCTCATTTCTAGAAGTTCTGAGTTCTGTCAAAAACATTTGTCATTTAGACATTCCTCACTAATATTTAGTTTGAAAGCATCCAGTTTTCATCTCTAAGGCATTCTAATTCATACACGGTATCAGTGCCAAAGTTTGCACCTCCAGCGTGCGTGCTCAAGCCTAAGCCCACAGCCATCAAACAAAATGAAGCGAGTAAGGTTGAGTGCTTTGAGGGTAATTATCCCCTTAAACTAGGGTTTCTCTGGCCGGGCGCGGTGGCTCACCCCTGTAATCCCAGCACTTGGGGGAGGCCTACGTGGGCAGGTCACTTGAGGATGGGAATTCAAGACCAGCCTGGCCAACATGGTGAAACCCTGTGTCTACTAAAAATACAAAAATTAGCCAGGCGTGGTGTGCACCTGTAATCCTAGCTACTGGGGAGGCTGAGGCAGGAGAATCACTTGAACCTGGGAGGCGGGGTTTGCAGTGAGCCGAGATCACACCACTGCACTCCAGCCTGGGCAACAGAGCAAGACTCTGTAAAAAAAAAAAAACAAAAAACTAGGGTTTCTCAACCTCAGCACTGTGCCAGATCATTCTCTGGGGGGGCACCCGTCCTGTAGACTGTAGGGTGTTGAGCAGCATCCCTGGCCTCCACCCACCAGATGCCAGGAGAGCACCCCCACCCCCAAGTCATGGCAACCACAAATGTCTGCAGACATTGGCAGATGTCCCCTGATGGGGATGGTACCGCCCCGGTTGAGAACTGCTGTGTTCAAACTGTGGCTCTTGTATTCAAATTAATTCCTCCAAAGGCCTTAATGAAGCCAACAAGGAGATTGACATCTGGCCACAAAATCATGGAGAGAGACTAATTTGCTCCTCCCACAGAGACCCTCCCTAGGGTCTTTTTTCTGAGTCGCCCCAACTGCTTTTTTTTTTTTTTTTTTTTTTTTTTTAAGACAGAGTCTCACTCTGTTGCCCAGGCTGGAGTGCAGTGGTGCGATCTCAGCTCACTACAACCTCTGCCTCCCAGGTTCAAGCGATTGTCGTGCCTCAGCCTCCGGAGTGACTGGGACTGCAGGCATGCGCCACCATGCCCAGCTAATTTTTGTGTGTTTAGTAGAGATGGGGTTTCACCATGTTGGCCAGGCTGGTCTTGAACTCCCTACCTCAGGTGATCTGCCCTGCTCAGCCTCCGAAAGTGCTGGGATTACAAGTATGAGCCACCGTGCCCAGCCTGTCATGGAATTTAAAAAATAAATAGGCTGAGCGGGGTGATGCATGTCTGTAATCCCAGCTACTCAGGAGGCTGAGGCAGGAGAATCGCTTGAACCTGGAAAGTGGAGGTTGCAGTGAGCTGAGATCGCACCACTGCACTCCAGCCTGGGCAACAGAGCAAGACACTGTTTCCAAAAAAAATAAAAATAAAAATAAAAATAAATTTAAAACTAAATAAATATCCCCAGCCAGGCGCAGTGGCTCACACCTGTAATCCCAGCACTTTGGAAGGCTGAGGTGGGCCGATCACAAGGTCAGGAGTTCAAGACCTCCCTGACCAACATGATGAAACCCCATCTCTACTAAAAATACAAAAATTAGCCGGGCATGGTGGTGCACGCCTGTAATCCTAGCTATTTAGGAGTCTGAGGCAGGAGAATTGCTTGAACCCAGGAGGCAGAGGTTGCAGTGAGCTGAGATTGCGCCATTGTACTCCAGCCTGGGCGACAGAGTGAGACTCCGTCTCAATAAATAAATAAATAAATAAATATCCCCAAAGGCTCTTAAATATGAGAACTTTTTCAGTGATCCAAATGAAAAGGATCAAATGAAGTGGAATGACCAGATGGAAATAATCTTCTTTTTTTTTTTTTTTTTTTTTTTTTGAGACAGAGTCTCGCTCTGTCTCCCAGGCTGGAGTGCAATGGATGGCACTATCTCAGCTCACTGCAACCTCTGCCTCCCGGGTTCAAGCAATTCTGCCTCAGCCTCCCACGTAGCTGGGATTACAGGTGCCCTCCACCATGCCCAGCTAACTTTTTGTATTTTTAGCAGAGATGAGTTTCGCCATGTTGGCCAGGCTGGTCTCGAACTCCTGACCTCAGGTGATCCACCCGCCTCAGCCTCTCAAAGTGCTGGGATTACAGGTGTGAGCCACTGCGCCCAGCTGGAAATGATGTATTGAAAAGGATCAATGGTCTGTGTTGCCAAGTCCAATTTGCCTCAAAGCCCTGCCCCGCTCCAGGGCTTGGGGAGGCTGGCCCAGTCCCCATTTCTGGCAAAAGAGAGAGGGGCAGCATTGAGCACAGTGTCTTTCCCCCAGCTGCATGTTTTGGCTTCAGTGGCCTGGGGATGGTCCCAATGGCGCTGGGAACCCCGAGGTGGCAGGCCTGCTTCTAACTCCATCTTCTTTCTGTCACTGCGCCCCCTCCACCCCTCCCCTCAGCGATTTGCATAACCAAATGATCAAGAGCATCAAAGGATTGCCCTGGCAGGGCGAGGACCCCCGTAGCCTTCTCCAGTCCCTCAGTCGGCTCCAGAAACCCCGCGCCTTCATCCTGTGAGTCCCCCACCAAGGCCCTGCTTACAAGTGCGACAACCGCCTCCCACTACTCCTGCGACCCCGGCGGGGCCTGCAGTCTTCCTAATTTGCATCGGCCACTAAAACCACAGTGCTGTCTCATGGCCCACCCCCAGCCATCACTAAATGCCAATCAATAACACCCCTGGCCTCTGTCTGCACTGTGGCCCAGGCACAGCCGGCTTCCCAGCACACGGGGCAGCTTCCCAGGAGCACTCCTTCTTCGAGGCATCTAATTTTCCACCCGCAAACGTGCCATCCTCCGTCTCCTCCCCGTGCCTATCTGGCTTGCAGAGCAAAGCTTGCTCCCGCCTTTGCCACTGTGAGTTTGCAGAGAAGCCATCTGCAGCAGGGCATGCGATTTCCCCGAGAGGGTGGCCCTGCTCTCTGCAGGTGGCCACATAAGCCAGTCAGGAGAGCCCAGAAGGTGCATAAACCAGTTTGGGATCCCGACTGTTAGCACACTGTGGGATTGAGTAGTCTCTGCTTTCGGCCTGCAAATGGGGTAATGACTCTCATGCTTCCATTATGCTGACCCAGCACCAGGCAGGCAGCAGCCTCAGCTGACAAGACATCCACCTGCGGTCACCACATCTCGCCTTTTAGTGGCCATTGGGGTGTGGGCTGGCTGAGAGCAAAGCTTGCACCTGCATGGGAGCCAATGAGAGCCAGTTTCTTTCTTTCTTTCTTTCTTTCTTTCTTTCTTTCTTTCGTTCCTTCTTTCTTTCTTTCTTTCTGTCTTTCTTTCTTTCGTTCTTTCATTCTTTTTTTGAGACGGAGTTTCACTCTTGTTGCCCAGGCTGGAGTGCAATGGTACGATCTCGGCTCACTGCAACCTCTGCCTCCCGGGTTCAAGCGATTCTCCCACCTCAGCCTCCTGAGTAGCTGGGATTGCTGACACCTGCCACTACTTCCAGCTAATTTTTTGTATTTTTAGTAGAGATGGGTTTTCACCATGTTGGCCAGGCTGGTCTTGAACTCTTGACCTCAGGTGATCCGTCTGTCTTGGCCTCCCAAAGTGCTGGGATTACAGGCATGATTCACCGCCCTTTTTTTTTTTTTTCTTTTTTAAGAGATGGGGGTTTCATTCTGTTGCCCAGGCTACAGTGCAGCAGTGAAACGATCACCGCTCACGGCAGGTTCGACCTTCTGGGCTCAAGCAATCCTCCTGCCTCAACCTCCAGAGTAGCTGGAACTACAGGTGCACATTACCACACCTGTCTAATTTTATTGTTTGTAGAGGTGGAATCTTGCTATATTATAGCCCAGGCTGTCAGGCTGGTCTCAAACTCCTGGGCTCAAGCGATCTTCCTGCCTCAGCCTCTCAAAGCACTGGGATTACAGGCATGAGCCACCGCACCTAGTCGGAGCCTGTTTCAAACTTCTGTTCCTTTTTTTTTGAGGCAGAGTCTCACTCTGTCGCCAGGCTGGAGTGCAGTGGCTCAATCTTGGCTCACTGCAACCTCCACCTCCCGGGTTCAAGTGATTCTCCTGCCTCAGCCTCCCAAGTAGCTGGGATTACAGGCGTGCACCACCACACCCGACTAATTTTTTTCTGTTTTTAGGAGAGATGGGGTTTCACCATGTTGGCCAGGCTAGTCTTGAACTCCTGACCTCAAATGATCCGCCCTCGGCCTCAAACTTTTGTCCTTGTTGTGCCTTATTTTACCCCACAGGGATTCAGGTGAAACTGAATGCAACCACGGATGGCTAGGCATCTCACAGATCTGCAAGTTACCATCTCCTTAGCCGGTCTTCAAAAGGCACCAGGCCTTTTGAATAAATAAATATATTTACTTATTTATTTATTTTCCCCCTTGGTCTGCAAGATTCCATAAGGTGTCTGAGAACACAGGAGCTATCCCCTTCCTTACTTCGGCCAAAAGAGCAGCTTTGGGTTTTGGGGGGGTGGTTTGAGACAGAGTCTCTCTCTGTCACCCAGGTTGGAGTGCAGTGGCACGATCTCGGCTAACTGCAACCTCCGCCTCCTGGGTTCAAGCAGTTCTCCTGCCTCAGTCTCTTGAGTAGCTGGGATTACAGGCGCCCGCCACCACACCTGGCTAATTTTTGTATTTTTAGTAGAGACAAGGTTTCACCATGTTGGCCAGGCTGGCCTTGAACTCCTGACCTCAGGTGATCCGCTCACCTCAGCCTCCCAAAGTGCTGGGATTACAGGCGTGAGCCACTACGCCTGGCCAGCTTTGGTTTTCTTCTTTCCCACCAGCATGATCCTGAAAGGAGCTCCCACCCAGGCCCCATTTTGGTTATTTTGTAGGGCAAGTCCCTGCCCTGCCAGCAGAGGGTTCCAGAAGGGCCTCTGTGGGCCTGCTTGGCATCTACCAGCACATGGCAAAGACAGCCTGGTCACCACCAGGACTGCTCAGGCTCCCTCTGCCCCACTCGGCATCCTGCTGTGATCTGGGGGATATGTCAGTTCCTCCATAGCAAGCCCCGTTGGATGCACGTCCCACCCTGTAGATTCCTAGCCGGCCCCTCCTACTTCTCAGACATCCGAATGGCCCCCAGACTAAACGCTTTACTCAGCTTTGGGGCAGCCACCAGCAGAGTCCGGGTGCCGCCATCCCAGGGAAACTGGTGTCCACAGACAGTGGCTGAGGCACGCCACGGTGTGCAGCGTGGAGAGGTGGCGGTGGCCTTGTTGCACTTGCACCTTCTCACTCTCTCCCCTCTCTCTGTGTCTCTCAGTCTAACCCGCCAGGCGTGGCTTGCTGAACTAACCCAAATCCCGACACTGTGTTCCTTTTGTTCACAAAACCATTTTTAATATTTTGACAGGAAAAGTAAAGGTATCAAACAAAAGCAGATCATTCCAAAGGTAAAAAAAAAAACACACCCCGCGCGACACGTTCCAAGATATCTTGCTTCTCTGCCCGTCTTGAGAGCTTTCACTTCTGCAACTTCATTTCCTCCTCCTTCCCACTATCTCCCCCTCCCTCCAAGAAAAAAAAAATGTTCTCGTGTTGAGATGATTTAGAGCTGTCTCTTTATGGGTTTCCCAGAAGCAGGGTCTGAGATGGGGTATTTGCACACACAGCGGCTTATGGAAGAGGGCTTACGTGAGAAGGCAGAGAGAAGGGGTGAGGGAGGAAGCCAGGGGCGTAAGCATAGCTGAAGTCTGGCCTCAGCCTGGTCCCATGGGGAGCTCTAGTGGGTTCATAGCACCACAGAGCTCAACCTGCCCCAACGTAATGGGACCCTTCCGTTTAACACCCCCATCTTCAGTCCCTGGCTACTGGGGTGCTTCCAGACAGGACAGAGAACCTCCCAAGCGCTCTGTCTCGTTTCCACATACAAGTGCAGCAATTTAGGAAATTTGCAAGAAGAGTAAGAATAGCCTTGCAGTCTAGTTAGCAGATGGGAGAGGGCTAATTCCTCTTGTCAGCTGATAGAACTGGCTGACACATGATGGTGGCCTGTCCGATGAGCTCATGCGGATGGCACAGAAAGGACCTGGCCCTTCTTGACTCAAGTAATGTAAACTGTAGGAGCTATGCAGAGGAGAGGGACGGCCAGGTTCAGTAGCACTGGCTTCCTCTCTAACCCAGAGGAAGAGGAAATGGGGCAGCCACTCAGGCTGTGAAAGAGGCTGTCATCAGCCCTCCCGGAACCAGCGCTGTGTGCAAGGTGCAAACCCACCTCATTCCACTGGGCCCGCATCAATAGTGTGGTCCTGAGACCAAACCTAAGAGCTGCTGCCCGGGCACTCGCTGCGGGGACACTGTTCTGCCCTGGCTTCGGGGACACCTGTGATGCCTCCCCGTGCCCGTGTGGGCTGTGGGAGGGCAGGCCGGACCCCATGTGTCTGTCCTAGAACCTACTGGACTCCAAGTCCCTGAAACTCATCATCAGCATGACTCTGCACGACCGCACCACCAAGTCCCTACTGCACCTGCACAAGAAGAAAAAGCCACCAAGCATCAGCGCCCAGTTCCAGGTAGGTGGAGCAGGAGAGGCAGGAGGTGGCGGTCAGCTTAGCCTCAGGCTTGTGTAGCTTCACCTGACACCGAGCACAGCCCGTCTCTAGTAAAAATACAAAAATTGGCCGGGCGCGGTGGCTCAAGCCTGTAATCCCAGCACTTTGGGAGGCCGAGGCGGGCGGATCACGAGGTCAGGAGATTGAGACCATCCTTGCTAACACGGTGAAACCCCACCTCTACTAAAAATACAAAAATTAGCCGGGCGTAGTGGTGGGTGCCTGTAGTCCCAGCTACTCGGGAGGCTGAGGCAAGAGAATGGCATGAACCCGGGAGGCGGAGCTTGCAGTGAGCCGAGATGGCGCCACTGCACTCCAGCCTGGGCGACAGAGCCAGACTCCATCTCAAAAAAAAAACAAAAACAAAACAAAAATTAGCTGGGCATGGTGGGCACCTGTAATCTCAGCTCCTTGGGAGGCTGAGGCAGGAGGATTGCTTGAACCTGGGAGGCAGAGGCTGTAGTCAGCCAAGATGACGCCATTGCACTCCAGCTTGGGCAACAAGAGCAAGACTGCGTCTCAAAAAAAAAACAAAAAACAAAAAGAAAACACTACATCCGTGGTCCCTTCCGAGGCTGACACATGTTTCAAATCTCCAGAAAGCGTTTGTCTCGTCCTCCCCAGCCCCAGCCTTCCACCTGAGGCAAAAACAAGCACTGGTGGCCCTGGGACCATGGGGACCACATAACTCCCTCGAGGGTTTCCAGGGATAGCGCAGGCTTGGGTCAGAATGTCCAGCTGGAACCTCCTGTGTCCCACCACCAGGGACCCACATCTGTGCAGACCCCATCCACCCCACACTGATGCTAGAGCGTCCCAGGTCTCCTCCCACAGAACAGCGGCTGTCAGGGTCCCTGATTCAACCCAAATGCTTTCTCTTTCCCTTAACAGACATCCCTTAACAAGCTCTTGGAGGCGCTGGGGAAGGCGGAGCCCTTCTTTATCCGCTGCATCCGTTCCAATGCCGAAAAGGTGAGTTTCTCTAAGGTGTTTGGGAGGAGAAGGCCCATGCCGGACTCTTAGGGGTGTCGGTGTCCCTGCATCCAGCCCCAGCCTCCACGCAGTATGGGGACGGTGCAGCAGTCCATCCAGAGGCAGCCGGGGATGGAGAATTAGCAGTGAGGATGGCCCAAGTGGCCATTTAAGAGCAGGGACATCATCTGGAACATGGAGAGGCCCAGAGAAGGTTTGATTAGGGAGCGACAGGTCAGGGGTGCTCTTCAGATACATCCCAAAGAGTAGCCGGTGCAAGGAGTCTACCAGAAGGCAGAGGCTGAGATTACATAGCAGAGTCTCAGAGGCACACACAGCCCGCTGCTCACATTACAAGTTTCTAGAGAGACCCTTGGAGCCCCCGTGGGACCACCAGCAGGGGCTCCAGGCTCAGCACTGGCACAGGCTTCCTTTACCCCAGAGGTCCACTCCGTCCCTGGGAGGACAGCTCGGGGACTTTGCCAGGGACTGAGCAGGGGTGTGGGCTCCCAGACAAATGTGAGCACACAGCCAGGCAGGAACCTCCCACCAACTGTACCTGGGGAGATGCTCCGTAGTGCACCTTCTCTGCTCGTGGGCTGTGCCAGCAGATGATTCTCTGTGATAAAACCCATTTTGTGCACTGGAGGGTGGCAGCATCCCTGGCCTCCACATCCACCCCCAGTCATGACAACCCTCCTCATTCTTTCCCGTTTGCCTTTGTTTGTTTTTGTTTGTTTGTTTGTTTTTGAGACAGAATCTCCCTCTGTCTGTCACCCAGGCTGGAGTACAGTGGTGCGATCTCGGCTCACTGCAGCCTCGACCTCCCAGGTTCAAGCCATCCTCCTGGCTCACCCTCCCAAATAGCTGGGATTACAGGTGCCCACCACGCCAAGCTAATTTTTGTATTTTTAGTAGAGACGGGGTTTCACCATGTTGGCCAGGCTGGTCTTGAACTCCTGACTTCAAGTGATCCACCCATTTCAGCCTCCCAAAGTGCTGGGATTACAAGCGTAAGCCACCGCGCCCAGCACCGTTTGTCTTTATAGCAACACCATGCCTTATCCCTTACTGCCCACCAGAGTGAAGTCCAGACCCCTGAGCTCCAGGCTTAAAGCCCACTGAAGCAGCTGCATTTCCAACCTCTTCTCTCCCCTGGCAGGAAGCATCTCCCTGTGTCCCCATCAGACCCTTGGCTTCTTCCTTCGCCTCTGGGCCTCCACCCAGCTGTTCTCTGCCTGTTCCCTCCTCAGGACACAGCCCAGCATCTCCTCTCTCCTGGGACACCTCCCATGGGGTGCTGGGCTTTGTCCGCCCCATCACCTGTGTGTGACTCCTGACCCCAGACCAAGCTCTCCTCTCCACCGAATCCCCAGCACTTACCCCAGTGCCTGGCAGAGAACAGGCCCGGAACACTGGGCTTTGTCCGCCCCATCACCTGTGTGTGGCTCCTGCCCCCAGACCAAGCTCTCCTCTCCACCGAATTCCCAGCACTTACCCCAGTGCCTGCCACAGAGAACAAGCCCAGAACAGATTTGCATTTGGGTTCTTTTTTTTTTCTTTTCTTTTTTCTTTCTTTTTTTTTTTTAAATAAATTTAAATGACTAGAGATGGAGTCTCACTATGTTGCCCAGGCTGGTCTCGAACTCCTGGCCTCAACTGATCCTCCCATCTTGGCCTCATTCCAGAAAGAGTGTCTGGAGCAAGGACGGACCCCTTGTCCAGGTGCTCCTGGCTGCTGTGCCGTAGAACACTCCCAGGTCGGCTAGCCAGCACCCACGTGTGCACCCTGACCATGTCTGTGTTCGGGATCCCAAGAGGCAGTGGTCGCATGGGGAAGTGCCCTCATCTCACAGTTCCCAGGCCTGAGCCACCAACAGACTTGGGCATCCTGTCAGGTCAAGGCCACCTGCCTGATCTCTCGCATTCCCATTTCAGAAAGAGCTGTGCTTTGACGACGAGCTGGTCCTGCAGCAGCTGCGCTACACCGGCATGCTGGAGACCGTGCGCATCCGGAGGTCAGGGTACAGCGCCAAGTACACGTTCCAGGTAGGCCACAAGCACATGTACCTGGACACACCTGTTTCGTGGCAAAGGCAATCACCCTCTTCCAAAGAGAGCTCCTTGCTGGAGTGTAAACCCAGCAGGTTGGCCAGGTGCAGTGGCTCACACCTGTAATCCCAGCACCTTGGGAGGCTGAGGCGGGCGGATCACCTGAGGTCAAGAGTTCAAGACCAGCCTGACCAACATGGCGAAACCCCATCTCTACTAAAAATACAAAAATTAGCCGGGTGTGGCAGCAGCTGTCTGTATTCCTAGCTACTGAGGAGGCTGAGGCAGGAGGATCCCTTGAATCCAGGAGGCGGAGGTTGCAGTGAGCCGAGATTGAGCCACTGTACTCCAGCCTGGGCAACAGAGCAAGACTCCATCTCAAAAAAAAAAAAAAGAAGAAGAAACCCCTGCCTCATACCAAGAGCTAGTACCTGTGTCACCCTGAGCCCAAAGCCAGAGGTGACAGCGCCTGGTTCCCTTTCACGCTTTCCCTTCATAGCCCCAGGGACTAGAATGTAATGTGCCTCTTTTCTCATCCACTGAATAGAAATAGTGTCTTTCTAATCCTATGCGGATAAGAAAAGCAAAATTATAAAAAATGCAGAAATGCTGGTGTATTTTACCAGTGCTTGGCCCTTAAATATTTGAAATAATAATTTACTCAAAAGAAATGTTCTGGGCGGATGTAGTGGCACACGCCTGTAATCCCAACACTTTGGGAGGCCAATGCAGGAGGATCAATTGAGCCTAGGAGTTTGAGACCAGCCTGGACAACATAGTGAGACCCCATCTCTGCAAAAAATTTAAAAATCAGCTGGGCACAGTGGCTCACACCTATAATTCCATCATTTTGGGAGGCCAAGGCAGGTGGATCACTTGAGATCAGGAGTTCGTTACCAGCCTGACCAACATGGTGAAACCCCGTCTCTACTAAAAATACAAAAAAAAAAAAAAAAAAAAAATTAGCCAGGCATGGTGGGGCACACCTGTAATCTCAGCTACTTGGGAGGCTGAGGCAGGAGAATTGCTTGAACCCGGGAGATGGAGGTTGCAATAAGCCGAGATCACGCCATTGCACTGCAGCCTGGCCAACAAGAGCAAAACTCTGCCTCAAAAAAAAAAAAATTAGCCAGACAAGGTGGTATGCACCTGTGGTCCCAGCTACTCAGGAGGCTGAGGTGAGAAGATCACTTGAACCCAAGTAGTTTGAGGCTACAGTGAGTTATGACTGAGCCACTGCATTCCAGCCTGGATGGCAGAGCAAGACCCTGTCTTAAAACAAAACAAAACAAAACAAAACAAAACTAGAGGCCCAGTGTGGTGGCTCATGCCTGTAATTAGCACTTTGGGAGGGCAAGGCAGGCAGATTGCTTGAGCTCAGGAGCTTAAAATCAGTCTAGGCAACATGGTGAAACCCCGTCTCCACATAAAAGTACAAAAGCCAGGCGTGCTGGCATGCAATGTACTTCCAGCTACTTGCGGGGCTGAGGCAGGAGGATTGCTTGAGTCTGGGAGGTTGAAGGTGCAGTAAGCCATGTTTGCACCACTGCACTCCAGCCTGGGCAAGACTCCGTCTCAAAAAAAAACATGTTCCTCCAGCTACAATCTAACTCCCCCACAAGTCCTAGACTGTAAGCCCCATTGCAAGGGTGACTGTGGTTCCCAGCCACCTCGACCATCTAAAAGATCTAGGACCTTGTATCTGCAGTGGTCTTTCTTAAGATTACAGACTGTTGGCCGGGCGCGGTGGCTCATGCTTGTAATCCCAGCACTTTGGGAGCCTGAGGCGGGCGGATCACGAGGTCAGGAGATCGAGACCATCCTGGCTACCACGGTGAAACCCCGTCTCTACTAAAAAAAATTTAAAAATTAGCCGGGAGAGGTGGCGGGTGCCTGTAGTCCCAGCTACTCGGGAGGCTGAGGCAGGAGAATGGTGTGAACCCAGGAGGAGGAGCTTGCAGTGAGCCAAGATTGTGCCACTGCAGTCCAGCCTGGGCGGCAAAACAAGACTCCGTCTCAAAAAAAAAAAACAGACTGTTGACCTGGCATGGTGGCTCACACCTGCAATCCTAGCACTTTGGGTCACGTGACCCATTTACCACTGCACCCAGCTGAGAACCCATTTCTTTGGTTTTTTTTGTGTGTGGTGGGGGTGGTGCAGAGCCTTGCTCTGTCGCCCAGGCTGGAGTACAGTGGTGTGATCTCGGCTCACTCCAACCTCCATCTCCCGGGTTCAAGTGATTTTCCTTCCTCAGCCTCTCCAGTACATGGGGTTACAGGCGCCTGCCACCATTCCTGGCTAATTTTGGTAGAGACAGGGTTTTGCCATGTTGGCCAGGCTGGTCTCATTGGTTGAACTCAGGAGTTCGATACCAGCCTTGGCAACATGGCAAAACCCTGTCCCTACAAAAATATTTTTTTAATTAGCTGGGCATGGTGGCTACAGGACTATGTGCCGTAGTCCCAGCTTCCAGGGAGACTGAGGCAGGAGGCTCGCTTGAGCCCAGGAGGTCAAGGCTGCAGTGAGCTGAGATCACACCACTGCACTCCAGCCTGGGTAACAAAGTGAGACCCCGTCTCAAAAAAAAAAAAAAAAACAGACTATTTCTTTTTTTTTCTTAAGACGGAGTCTCTCTCTGTCGCCCAGGCTGGATTGCAATGGCGCAATCTTGGCTCACTGCAACCTCCGCCTCCCAGGTTCAAGTGATTCTCCTGCTTCAGCCTCCCAAGTAGCTGGGACTACAGGTGTCTGCCACCATGCCCGGCTAAGTAGAGATGGGGTTTCACCATGTTGGCCAAGTTGGTCTCAAACTCCTGACCTCAAGTGATCCACCCGCCTCAGCCTCCCAAAGTGCTGGGATTACAGGCGTGAGCCACCACACCCGGCCCAGACTATTTCTGAAAGCCTGAAATTTTAGATTTGTCATTACCATTCCTGTCAAACCCAACTTCACCTTAACCAGGGTCACCAGATCTCTGTCTCCTCATCGCTGACCAGAACACTCACCTAGATTCTCCTTTCTCCACCCAAATAACCTAGGATTTCACCGAGCAGTTCCAGGTGCTCCTGCCCAAGGATGCCCAGCCCTGCAGGGAGGTCATCTCCACCCTCCTGGAGAAAATGAAGATAGACAAGAGGAACTACCAGATCGGGAAGACCAAGGTCAGCGCTCCTGCCCCTCGGGGCACTGCAAACCCACACCCTGCCTTCCACCGCACACCGTGTCTCCCCAGGCCCCCAGGGCCACTCTCTGAAACATACAGGGCTCTGTCTAGGAAATGCATTTCTCGGGACCCAGCAGAGCACTGCACCTAAGGGATAGGGGCCGCTCTGGCTGAGCCCCACCTGCTGTTCTCCAGCAGGGCTCAGCGACTCCCTCCGCATCACCTGTTTATTGCTGCCTCACAGGTAGGAAAGGGACGATCGTGCTAACTGGCAGGATTTAGGAGATGGTCAGTCCCCTTTACGGTATCAGGCAGGAGGTGGCCTGCACTTGTCCTCCCTTTCAGAGACTGTCTCCCATCTCTGGGCATGTGTTTGCCTCTTGCTATGGGAGCATTACTCAGCCACCCTTGTTAAACAAGCGCCAAGGTCAGTCCCCCTGAAGGCCTCACCTGGTGTAAAAAATTCCCTTCCAGCCAAGCGAGGTGACATGCACCCAGAGTCCCAGCTACTTGAAAGGCGGAGGTGGGAGGATCCCTTGAGCCCAGGAGTTTGAGACCAGCCTGGGAAACATAGCGGGACCCCATCTCTATACAATATTTAAAAATTAGCCAAGCGTGGTGGCATGCACCTGTGGTCTCAACTGCTTGGCAGGCTGAGGCAGGAGTTTGAGACTGCAGTGAGCCATGATTGCACCACTGCACTTCAGCCTGGGTGACCGAGCGAGATCTCATTTCTTTTTCTTTTTTGTTTTTATTTTTGAGACAGAGTCTTGCTCTGTCGCCCAGACAGGTGGTGTGATCTCAGCTCACTGCAACCTCCGTCTCCCAGGTTCAACTGGTTCTCCTGCCTCAGCCTCCAAGCAGCTGGGATTACAGGTGCCCGCCACCACACCTGACTAATTTTTGTATTTTTAGTAGAGACGGGGTTTTATTACAGGCATACACCTGTAGTCCCAGCTACTCGGGAGGCTTAGGCAGAAGAATCGCTTGAACCCGGGAGGCGGAGGTTGCAGTGAGCTAAGATCGGGCCACTGCACTCCAGCCTGGTGAGACTCCATCTCAAAAAAAAAAAGGGGGGGGGGGCCACAGCCAGGTGCAGTGGCTCATGCCTGTAATCCCAGCATTTTTGGGAGGCCAAGGCGGGCAGATCACTTGAGGTTGGGAGTTCGAGACCAGCCTGGCCAACATGGTGAAACCCTGTCTGTACTAAAAATACAAAAATTAGCCAGGCCTGGTGATGGGCACCTGTAGTCCCAGCTACTCGGGAGGCTGAGGCAGGAGAATCACTTCAACCCAGTAGGCAGAGGTTGCAGTGAGCCGAGATCATGCCACTGCACTCCAGCCTGGGCGACAGAGTGAGACTCCATCTCAAAAAAATAATAAATAAATAAATAAATAAAGCCCTGGTTGGTCAGCACACCAGCCTGGGTCTCACTCTGGAGTGGGCTATGCAGACCTCCCAGGCACAGAGATGGTGTCAGGGGCAGTGCAGCTGACCCCACCTGACCCCGTGCCCACCAGGTCTTCCTGAAGGAGACGGAGCGGCAAGCTCTGCAGGAGACGCTGCACCGGGAGGTGGTGCGGAAAATCCTGCTGCTGCAGAGCTGGTTCCGGATGGTGCTGGAGCGTCGGCACTTCCTGCAGATGAAGCGGGCCGCCGTCACCATCCAGGCCTGCTGGCGGTCCTACCGGGTCCGGAGGGCGCTGGAGAGGACGCAGGCTGCCGTGTACCTCCAGGCCGCATGGAGGGGCTACTGGCAGCGGAAGCTCTACCGGCACCAGAAACAGAGCATCATCCGCCTGCAGAGCCTGTGTCGGGGGCACCTGCAGCGCAAGAGGTGAGCAGAGCCGGGCCACGCTCCTCGGAATATTCCAGAAGCCAAAAAGGTCACTCACCAAATTGCTGCCCGTGATATACCATCTGGCCTGTGGCACTAAGGGGATGTCATTCTGGACACAGGGAAAGGCTGGTGGGAAACCAGATGCCTAGGCACTCATGGGCTGCAGAGAAGTGCTCCAAGGCTGGCAGGCAGCACTCAGGGACAAAGCCCTGCTTTGCCATTGGCTGCACCCATTCTCTGCCCAGGGACTCCCCTGTACCTGGATCGGTCAGGGAACACCTGGATTCAGGGTTGGAGGGGCTGCCTGGACCAGCCCAACACTCACATGGAGCTGGGGCATCCACCGGGCACAGAGAAGCCCCGAGGAGGATATCAACAGCTCCCGTCCCAGCACCCACAGCTCCGAGCCCAGCCCCTCCCCGACCTAGGCACCCTGTGCACCTCTCCCCTGCCCACACACACCCAGCTCTGCCACAAGTCAGGTCCCAGCTCCCAGAGCAGGCCCTACCCACACATGCAAAAGCCTCCTAGGCCAGGTGCCCATTACAGGCTCATGCCTGTAATCCCAACACTTTGGGAGGCCTAGATGGGAGGATCGCTTGAGCACAGGAGTTCAAGACCAGCCTGGCCAATATAGCAAGATGCCATCTCTACACAAAATTAAAGACTTAGCCAGGTGTGGTGGTACACACCTGTAGTCCCAGCTATTCAGGAAGCTGAGGTGGGAGGATCACCTGGGCCTGGGATGTCGAGGCTGCAGTGAGCTATGATCACACCACTGCACTCCAGCCTAAGTGACAGAGCCAGACACTGTCTCTAAAAGCAAAACAGGCTGGGCATAGTGGCTCACACCTGTAAGGCCAGCACTTTGGGAGGCCAAGGCAGGCAGATCACATGAGGCCAGGAGTTGGAGACCAGCCTAGCCAACATGGCAAAACCCCATCTTACGAAAAATACAAAAATTTGCCGGGCTTGGTGGTGCATGTCTATAATCTCAGTTACTAGGGAGGCTGAGACACAAGAATCACTTGAACCCGGGAGGCAGAGGTCGCAGCGAGCCAAGATCGTGCCACTGCATTCCAGCCTGGACAACAGAGCGAGACTCTGTCCCAAAAATAAAATAAAATAAAAACAAAACAAAAAGCCTCCTAGAAAAAGACCCAAGGGAAAGCCCACAGTGGACCCCAAAGGAGTTTGAGGCTTCTTAACAAAACCCACCCACCACAGCCCCAACAAGGGTCCTCTCCCCTAACAAGACAGCCAGGCAGACGCAGGGCAGGGGTATCTGTGACATTGAGGGGGCACCACCCTCAGCCTCCTTTCCTGATCGAGGAGATTCCTGCTTTCCAGAAGCATCTCTCAGGGCCACTGGGCACAGGCGAAGCCCCGTCTGCAGCCCGCAGGCTGGGGGTCCCATCGGAACTCAGTGGGAGGTGGAGGGAGTGTTGTTTCTGAACCAGCTGTCTGCCTTTTCCTCACTCCAGCTTCAGCCAGATGATCTCGGAGAAGCAGAAGGAAGAAGAGAAGGAGCGGGAAGCCCTGGAAGCCGCAAGAGCAGGCGCTGAGGAGGGCGGGCTGGATCAGGCGGCTGGAGGGCAGCAGGTAGCTGAGCAGGGGCCGGAGCCAGCGGAGGATGGCGGGCACCTGGCATCGGAGCCTGAGGTGCAGCCAAGTGACAGGTCCCCCCTAGAGCACTCCTCACCTGAGAAGGAGGCCCCAAGCCCAGAGAAGACTCTCCCACCCCAGAAAACCGTGGCGGCTGAAAGTCACGAGAAAGTCCCCAGCAGCCGGGAGAAGCGTGAGTCGCGTCGGCAAAGAGGGCTGGAGCACGTCAAGTTCCAGAACAAACACATCCAGTCCTGCAAGAAGGAGAGTGCCCTCAGAGAACCTTCCAGAAGGGTCACCCAGGAGCAAGGGGTGAGTCTCCTGGAAGACAAAAAGGAGAGCAGAGAAGATGAAACCCTTCTAGTCGTAGAGACGGAGGCTGAGAACACATCTCAAAAGCAGCCCACAGAGCAACCCCAGGCCATGGCAGTTGGCAAGGTCTCTGAAGAAACCGAGAAGACGCTGCCCAGTGGGAGCCCCAGGCCTGGCCAGTTGGAGCGGCCAACCAGCCTGGCCCTGGACAGCAGGGTCAGCCCACCGGCCCCCGGCAGCGCCCCCGAGACCCCCGAGGACAAGAGCAAACCGTGTGGCAGCCCAAGGGTTCAGGAAAAGCCCGACAGCCCCGGAGGCTCCACGCAGATCCAGCGGTACCTGGACGCCGAGCGGCTGGCCAGCGCCGTGGAACTGTGGCGGGGCAAGAAGCTGGTGGCCGCCGCCAGCCCTAGTGCCATGCTCAGCCAGTCCCTGGACCTCAGCGACAGACACCGGGCCACAGGGGCCGCCCTCACGCCCACAGAGTAAGCCCCACACCCTCTTTTGTCTGAGCACCAGGGTCCAGGCCAGGTGGGCAAGGCCAGGGGCAGTGCCACACATCCTGGAAACACATGTGTAATCATGCCCAGTGGGTGTGCGGGAGGCCTGAGGGAGGAGGACGAGCAGGACATGCTAAAGACCAAGTGAAGACAAGGCAGCCAGCCAGGGCCCAGGCTGGGACCTGGAGCCTTGAGGGGTCCCCAGAAGGAGCTGTGCTCACACAGAAAGGCCCCGGCCTTGAGAGAGGTGGCTCCTCAGGTCAAGGTCCCTGCTGCCCAGAAATCTTGGGCCTTGGTTTCTAATTGGTGAACAGGACTAACTGCACTCCTCGGGGTTAAAGGAGCAGGGGCTTGCTCTGCCTGAGCCTTAGTAAGCCAAGTGTCAGTGACTTGGAATCTCCAGCTCCCTCTTCCAGAGGGCCTGCAGGACCAAAGGAAAGAAATCAGGGAGGAGACAGGCCTTCCCTGCAGCAGGCCTGCTCAGCCTCCCACTGCTCGTATTGGGGGCCAGATCATTCTCTGCGGTGGGGGCTGTCCTGTGTATCATAAGATGTTGAGCAGCATCCCTGGCCTCCACTTACCACATGCCAGGAGTATTATCGATAGATGATGGATGGAGGGAGGGAGGGAGAGAGAGAGGGAAGGATGTGTGGGTGGGTGGGTGGGTGGGTGGATGGATGGATGGATGGATGGAAGATAGAGATGATGGAAGGATGGATGGAAGGAAGATAGAGATGATGGAGGGATGGATGGATGGAAAATGATAGAGGTGATGAATGGAAGACAGATATAGATGATGGATGGATGGAAGATACACATGATGGATGAAGGGATGGATAGATAGAAGACAGGTAGTAATGATGGATAGAGGCATGGATGGATGGATGATACAGATGATGGGGAGATGGGTGGATAGAAGATGGGTAGAAATTAGGCTGGGCGCGATGGCTCATGCCTGTAATCCCAGCATTTTGGGAGGCCAAGAGTTTGAGAGGAGTTCGAGACCAGCCTGGCCAACATGGTGAAACCCTGTCTCTACTAAAAATACAAAAATTAGCTGGGCGTGGTGGCACATGCTTGTAATCCCAGCTACTTGGGAGGCTGAGACAGGAGAATCGCTTGAACCTGGGAGGCAGAGGTTGCAGTGAGCTGAGATCAAGCCACTGCACTCCAGCCTGGATGACAGAGATGAGACTCCGTCTCAAAAAAAAAAAAAAGTAGAGATTATGGATGGAAGGAAGATAGATGCCGATGATAGATGGATGGAAGGAAGATAGGTAGGTAGAGACAATGAATGGAGGGATGGAAGATAGGTAGAGATGATGGATGGTTGGGTGGGTGGATGGATGGATGGATGGACAGACAGAAGGATGGGTGGATGGCTGGAAGATAGAGATGGAGAGATGGAAGGAACATAGAGTTGATGGATGGAGGGATGGATAGATGATAGGTAGATTATGGATGGGAGGAAGGTAGAGATGATGGAGGGATGGATGGGTAGAAGATAGGTAGAGCCGGGTTCGGGGGCTCACACCTATAATCCCAACACTTTGAGAGGCCGAGGCGGGTGGATCACCTGAGGTCAGGAGTTTGAGACCATCCTGGCCAACGTGGCGAAACCCCGTCTCTACTAAAAATACCAAAAATTAGCCGGATGTGTTGGCGCATGCCTCTAATCCCAGCTACTCGGGAGGCTGAGGCAGGAGAATCACTTGAACCTGGGAGGCAGAGGTTGCAGTGAGCCGAGATCATACCATTGCACTCCAGCCTGGGCAACAAGAGCAAAACTCCGTCTAAAAAAAAAAAAAAGATAGGTAGAGATGACAGATGAAGAGATGGATGGAAGGCAGATAAAGAGGATGGATGGGTGGAAGATAGAGACAATGAGTCAATGAGTAGAAGGATGGATGGATGGATAGATAGATGATAGATAGATAGATAGATACATACATACATACATACATACATACATAGGCAGGCAGGCAGGGTCTCTTGGGCTGAGGCAAGGTTTCCTACCCTCCACACTCAACATCTGGGGCTGGCTCACTCTCTGGGGTGGAGACCATTCTCTGTAGGGTATTGAGTAGCATCCCTGCCCTCCACTCACCAGAGGCCAGAAGTACCCACCCACTCCTTTCCCCCCACCCAAGTGGTGACAACCAAAACTGTCTCTAGACATTGCCAAGTGTCCCCTGGCAGGGGCAGAACTGCCCAAGTGAGAACCCAAGAACCACTAAGACAAGAAAATGCCACTGACTCACTCTAGTCAGTAAAAGCCATGTTTCTGTGATCTCGCAGGGAGAGGCGCACCTCCTTCTCCACGAGCGACGTCTCCAAGCTCCTCCCGTCCCTGGCCAAGGCTCAGGTAACAACAACATGGCAAAACCCCGTCTCTACTAAAAATACAAAAATCAGCCAGGCGTGGTGGTGCGTGCCTGTAACCCCAGCTACTCAGGAGGCTGAGGCGAGAGAATCGCTTGAACGCAGTGGCAAGGTAGAGGTTGTAGTGAGCCTCGCGAGACCAGGCCACTGCACTCCAGCCTGGGCAACTAGAGTGAGACTCCGTTTCAAAAAAAAAAAAGCAGGAAGTGAGGTCGGTGGATGGAGTGTAAATGCCTGCAGGGGCTTCCCCATCTAGCACAGGACTGCCAGCCTTTCCTTAGCAGCCCCTCCCTGCACCGTCTTGCAGCCTGCAGCAGAAACCACGGACGGAGAGCGAAGTGCGAAAAAGCCAGCTGTCCAGAAGAAGAAGTCAGGCGACGCATCCTCCCTCCCAGACACAGGGCTGTCCCCGGGCTCTCAGGTCGACTCTAAGTAAGTATTGGGCTTGGGGGAAACTCAGGCCACCAGAGGATGCCCGGGGTCCCTGCCAGGGCCTCGCAGTAGTGTGGCCTCCTAAACCAATCACATTTACAAAGCACGTTCGCAAAGGCATTTGCTCAGTAGAAACTGAATGGGGAGGCCAGGCAGTGGCTCACGCCTATAATCCCAGCACTTTGTGATGCCGAGACGGGTGGATCACTTGAGGTCAGGAGTTGGAGACCAACCAGGCCAACATGGTGAAACCCCATCTCTACTAAAAATACAAAAATTAGTTGGGCATGATGGCAGGCACCTATAATCCCAGCCACTCGGGAGGCTGAGGCAGGAGAATCGCTTGAACTCGGGAGGTGGAGGTTGCAGTGAGCTGAGATCATGCCACTGCACTCCAGCCTGGGTGACAGAGGGAGACTCCGTCTCAAAAAAAAAAAAAAAAAAAAAGCCTCTAGGGCAGGATCCTTCCTGCCTCTTCTGGCTTTTGGGGGCTCCAGGTGTTCCTTGGCTTGTGGCTCCATCACTCTAATTTCTGTCTCTATCGGCACTTGGCCTTCTCCTCAGTGTCTGTGTCTTCTGTCTTCTGTCCCTTAAAAGGACACATGGCTGAATGGATGCAGTGGGTCACGCCTGTAATCCCAACACTTTGGGAGGCCAAGGTGGGATGATCACTTGAAGCCAGGAGTTCAAGATCAGCCTGGGCAGCGTGGCAAAATCTTGTCTCTGCAAAAAAATTTCAAAAATTAGCCAGGCAGGGCGGTGCATGCCTGTAGTACCAGCTACTCAGGAGGCTGAAACAGGAGGATCCCTTGAGGCCAAGAGATCAAGCCTGCAGTGAACTGTGATCATACCACTGCACTCCAGCCTGGGCAAGAGAATGACACTCTGTCTCAAAAAAACTTTTTTTAACTTAAAAAGATAATGAGCTAGGCGCATGGCTTGTACCTATAATCCCAACAACTCAGGAGGCTGAGGTGAGAGGATCGTGCTCGTGAGGCCAGGAGTTTGAGGCTGTAGTGAGCTATGATCACACCACTGCACTCCAGACTGTGTGACAGAGTCACACCCCAACTGGAACAAAAAGAAAAGAAAATGGAGTCCCCCTGTGGCTTCTGTTTGGTATCCTTCTTTCTTCACGTAACTCCCCTGCCAGTACAAAGAAAGGGCTATTACTCTTTATAAGATAATCCTGTTTTTTTTTTTTTTTGAGACGGAATCTTGCTCTGTTGCCCAGTCTGGCAGTCTGGAGTGCAATGGCTCAATCTCAGCTCACTGCAGCCTCCACCTCTCAGGCTCAAGCGATTCTCCTGCCTCAGCCTCCCAAGTAGCTGGGAGTACAGGTGTGCACCACCATGCCCAGCTAATTTTTTTTTCTTTTTTTTCTTTTTTTTTTTTTTTTTTTTGTATTTTTGGTACAGAAGGGGTTTCGCTATGTTGCCCAGCCTGGTCTCAAACTCCTGGGCTCAGCTGATCCACCCACCTCAGCCTGCCAAAGTGCTGAGATTACATAGGCGTGAGCCACCATACCCAGCCAGATCCATTTTTGTTTTTGTTTTTTGTTTTTTTTTTTGAGACAGAGTCTCACTCTGTCACCCAGGCTGGAGTGCAATGGTGCGATCTCAGCTCACTGCAACCTGCAACCTCCACCTCCTGGGTTCAAGCAATTCTCCTGCCTCAACCTCCCAAGTAGCTGGGACTACAGGAACCCACCATCACGCCCTGCTATTTTTTTGTATTTGTAATAGAGACAGGGTTTTGCCATGTTGGCCAGGCTGGTCTCAAACTCCTGACCTCAGATGATCCACCTGCCTGGATCTCCCAAAGTGCTGGGATTACAGGCATAAGCCACCATGCCAGGCCAGATCCTTTTTTGAGTCAGGCAATGATAGAGCATTTGCCATGTGTCCAGTCACAGGGAGGCTGGGCCTCACGTCCATTTTCATTTCAGACTTAAAAGAAGCCACGTACTTTCTCCTGCAGATCCACGTTTAAGAGGCTTTTTCTGCATAAAACCAAGGATAAAAAATACAGCCTGGAGGGCGCAGAGGAGCTGGAGAATGCAGTGTCCGGGCACGTGGTGCTGGAAGCCACCACCATGAAGAAGGGCCTGGAAGGTTGGTAGCCTGCAGCCTCAGGGACAGACAGTAGAGCCACCAGTGCCCCTGGGGACATTCACTGTCCCCAAACGGGGCCTTGAGTTGGCTGTGGGCCAAGCCCTAGGCACAGAGCCAGGGGTTTCTGGCCCTGGATAAAGGCATGCCATAGGAGGCCCCCTGCATCCTCCCCCTGAACCCACCCTCACCGGCTGCTTCCTGTCCCCCCTCAGCCCCCTCCGGACAGCAGCATCGCCACGCTGCAGGTGAGAAGCGCACCAAGGAACCAGGAGGCAAAGGGAAGAAGAACCGAAATGTCAAGATTGGGAAGATCACAGTGTCAGAGAAGTGGCGGGAATCGGTGTTCCGCCAGATCACCAACGCCAATGAGCTCAAGTACCTGGACGAGTTCCTGCTCAACAAGGTGGGATCACTAGACGAGAGCCAGGGGCATGAGGCCCGGTCCCCAGGGGAACCATCACAGCCAGGCATTGTTTTCTGAAACACACAACACAGGGTTTAGCAGGTCAAGAATACAAAGTCCAGGCTCAGGCCGGGGACAGTGGTTCATGTTTGTCATCCCAGCACTCTGGGAGGCTGAGACAGGAGAATCACTTGGGCCCAGCAGTTCAAAACCAGCCTGGGCAACAGAGAGACCCCATCTCTACAAAACGTTTAAATATTAGCTGGAGTGGTGGTGCACACCTGTAGTCCCAGCTCCTGGGGGCTGAGGCAGGAAGATCACTTGAGCCCAAGAGGTCGAGGCACCACAAGCCATGATCGCAGCACTGCACTCCAGCCTGGGTGACAGAGCAAGACCCTGGCTCAAAAAAAATAATAATGCATATTTGGTCTCAAAGCAAAGATTGATGAAGCACTGTGTGCAACAGAAGTGGAGGCGAACAAGCTGTGGCTGCCCTCAGGAGGGTTATACCTCGTGGGGGTGGGGGTTGGGCAATCCTGCAGCAGATAGAGCTACATTTGGGAGCTGCACAGCAGGCACAGGGGGCCGATGGGGACACAGAAGGATCAGGAAACCCTGCTAGGAGTAGAGGCATCTTGAAATGACCAGGCCATTCCAGGCATCCCCATCCTAAGGTATGGCTGGGTGTTGAGCCCCTGTGTGGGGCAGCAGGAAGGGCCTGAACTGACCTGTAGCTCTCATCTAGGGGGGATTCTGTCCTCCAGGGAACACTGGCAATGTCTGGGGACACTGGGCTTATCACAGCCTCAGGGGAGGGCGCTGTTGGCATCTGGTGGGTGGAGGCCAGGGATGCTGCTTAACCTGCGGTGGTGCACAGGGCAGGCCCCAATGTGGAGAGTAGTCCTGCCCTCAATGTCAGTGGCTTTAACTCTGGGTTGACAAGATGAGAGACCAGGCTTGGCCAGAGGGACTGGATTTTATCCCGAGAGCCTAGGGGATGACTTAAGAGAGGATAGAAGTGACCCCTTGGGCACCTCCTCGGGTACGCAGGTCTCCAGGCCTGAGGCACGCAGGGTCAGTTCCTCTCCCCTTCCAGATAAATGACCTCCGTTCCCAGAAGACACCCATTGAGAGCTTGTTTATCGAAGCCACCGAGAAGTTCAGGAGCAACATCAAAACGATGTACTCTGTCCCGGTATGTGGCGGCCTGGCCTTCAGCCTTTCCCATACCCTGCTCAGACCCGTCATTCCCATCCGCCCCTTGCCCAGGCCTGCAGGGTGACGCCTAGCATTCCTACAGAACGGGAAGATCCACGTGGGCTACAAGGATCTGATGGAGAACTACCAGATCGTCGTCAGCAACCTGGCCACTGAGCGTGGCCAGAAGGACACCAACCTGGTCCTCAACCTCTTCCAGTCACTGCTAGATGAGTTCACCCGTGGCTACACCAAGAACGACTTTGAGCCAGTGAAGGTGGGCAGCCCAGCATGCCACACCCACCTGTGACATGCCACGCCTACCCATGCCTCGCCATCCTTATGCCACGCCCACCCATGCCTCACCATGCTTGTGCCACACCCACCCATGTCCTGCCCATACCACGCCCACTGTGCCATGACTTGATCCACTTACGCCATGCTTACCTGTACCTCGCCATGATCACTTATGCCACACCCACCTGACATGCCACACCCACCCATGCCATGCCACGCCTATGACATGCAACATGCTATGCCTACCCATCCCTTGCCATGATTACATGCCATGCCCACCTATACCATGCCGTGCCCATTTGTGCCACACCTACCTCCTGGTGGGGAGCCCTGCACCCTCCCCAACAGAGCCTCACTTCTGGGTCTGGGGTGTCTGAATGGGGGCGTTAGGGACAATGATGCCACTCCAGGTGAGGGAGGGTTCAGGGTACCCACACGCCTGAGTTATGGGGTGCCAGGGGTGGGTTGGGGCTCTTCCCAGGGGGGCCCCCGCCAACCACCTCCTTGTGTTCCTCACAGCAGAGCAAAGCTCAGAAGAAGAAGCGGAAGCAGGAGCGCGCTGTGAGTAGGCTGCACATAGATGAGAGTCCGAGCAGGCGAACATTGGCAGGAGCATGCACGTGTGTGTCAGTGTCAATGTGCGCATGGGCCCGTCTGCACGCGTATGTGTGCGTGGACACGTGTGAGTGTGTTTTTCCCCCAGCATATACGGAGCCGTAGTCTTGAATAAGCAGACCCACCCCTGAGATCCCATGGGTCGTCATCCACCAGTGGCTGGGGAGGGCTGCCTTCCCCTTTCCCTGCCCAGCGCCTTCCTCTGGCCTCACAGGTCCAGGAGCACAACGGGCACGTGTTCGCCAGCTACCAGGTTAGCATCCCGCAGTCGTGCGAGCAGTGCCTCTCCTATATCTGGCTCATGGACAAGGCCCTGCTCTGCAGCGGTGAGTGGCTCCCCCACCAGGCCCCAAAACCCTCCACGTCCCCCACCACCCCTCACTGCTCAAGAGGTCTTCAGGGCCAGGCGGGGTGGCTCACACCTGTAATCCCAGCACTTTGGGAGGCCGAGGCAGGTGGATAACGAGGTCAGGAGTTTGAGACCAGCCTGGCCAAGATGGTGAAACCTCATCTCTACTAAAAATACAAAAATTATCTGGGCACAGTAGTGGGCACCTGTAATCCCAGCTACTCGGGAGGCTGAGGCAGGCGAATCACTTGAACCTGGGAGGCGAAGGTTGCAGTGAGTCGAGATCGCGCCACTGCACTCTAACCTGGGCAACAGAGCAAGACTCTGTCTCAAAAACAAAAAAAAAAGGTCTTCACCCCAGCCCAGCCACCAGGTCAGATCTTTCTGGACCGTTGTCCCAGCCATATCCCACCCCCTCAAACCGTCCACCATCACCGGAGGAGCAGAGCCCAATTTTCAGCTGGCCCCAAGGCCCCCAGTAGCCAGCACCCACCCACATCTGCAGCCTCCTCTCCTCGTGGGCCCTGCCTCTCTGTCTCTGTACACGTTGCTCCACCGCCTGAACCATCGGCCCCTCCTTCCCCAGGCTCCTCACGGTCCCTCCCCTGTAGGCCAGACTCAGCCCCAGGGGACCCTAAGAGACAGGGCCCAGGAATGACCCAGCCGATCCATGCTCACACAGCTTTGATATGGCCAAGCCAGTACGCAAGCCCAGGCAGCCTCCAGAGGCCCAGCAGGGTCAAGAGGTCCTCTCCCACATGTGTTTTTCTGCCAGAACCATTTGGCCCAGGGTCTTTTCAGCCCAGAAGGCAGCCCCACCACCCCACATCTGTCCAACAGTCAGTTGTCATGGTCCTGAGATAAGGATGCGGGACCCAGGCCCATCCCCTCACCTGATTCCATCCTTGCCAGGTGCCAGACACTCTCTTCTTTAGCGTAACCAGTGTACCCTCTGCAAGGCGTCAGCTGGGTGGCCTGGGATTCAGTGTGGTTGGAAGAAGGAAAAGCAGCATTGTCTTTGCCCCGTGACATCTTCGTCCCAAGTCCCCAAGGCCACCTCCTGGCAGGACCTTTAGACCTTTAGTTCTGCCAGTAGGTGGCCTTCGGGACTTGGGGCAAGGATGTCACAGGTCCCCACAAACACCTGCTCATGGTTCCGCTAGCCAGGCTGGGTCTGAGGCCACGAATGGCCACCTTGGGGCTATGAAGTTTGTCCACACGGCCTCCTCTCTCGGGAGTCAGGGCACAGGTTCCTGCAGTGTGGGTTTAGAAGTTGGCAGGCCAGGCACAGTGGCTCACACCTGTAATCCCAGCACTTTGGGAGGCTGGGGCGGGAGGGTCGCTTGAACTCAGGAGTTCTAAATCAACCTGGGCAACATGGCAAGACCCCATCTATACAAAATAATACAGAAATTAGCCAGGCACGGTGGTACACGCCTGTAGTCCCAGCTACTTGGGAGGATCACCTGGGCCTGGGAGGTCAAGGCTCCAGTGAGCTATGATAGTGCCACTGCACTCTAGCCTGGGTGACAGAGTGAGACCCTGTCTCAAAAAGAAAAAAAGAAACCAAAAAGAAGGCAATCCAGGCCAGGTGCAGTGGCTTATGCCTGTAATCCCAACACTTTGGGAGGCCGAGGTGGGCAGATCACCTGAGGTCGGTAGTTCGAGACCAGCCTGACCAGCATGGAGAAACCCTGTCACTACTAAAAATACAAAATTAGCCGGGCGTGGTGGCGCACACCTGTAATCCCAGCTACTCAGGAGGCCGAGGCAGGAGAATCACTTGAACCCGGGAGGCGGAGGTTGCAGTGAGCTGAGATCACGCCATTGCGCTCTAGCCTGAGAACAAGAGTGAGACTCCATCTCAAAAAAAAAAAAAAAGAAGAAGAAGAAGGCAGTTGGCGGCCCCCGGCCAGCTGGGTGGGTGGCTGCAGGAATCTGGGGTTCCCAGCACCCTCTGTGACTCCCACCCTGTGGACCTCCTAGTGTGCAAGATGACCTGCCACAAGAAGTGCGTGCACAAGATTCAGAGCCACTGCTCCTACACCTATGGGAGGAAGGTGAGTGTACGAGGCCTGGAACTTTCTACAATGACACACCACTCACGGCCAGGTGCACCAGGAGGTGGTGCTTGATGTGAGGGCCAAGCGAAGCATTGAGCAGCCAGCAGGGGGCGGCTGTGGCCTCTGGTTCTGCAGAACACACCATTGTCCCTGGTTCTGTACAAACTCCTTGAGGCCCTTAGGCAGGGCCCAGGCCTGTGTGTGTGTCTCAGCTCCCCCAGCCCGGCTCATCCTTGCTCCTGAGAGAGTCCTGAGCCATGCAGAGGGAGGCCCCCCAACTCTGTGCATAAGGTTGGGGTCCTGGGTGCTGGGGGTACAGCAAGAGTCAGGGTCTACTTCTGTGAGGTGGCTGTGGGGGCTAGGTTATAGCTCTCTCCCCACGAAGGACCACCCATGCCTTGGGTGGCCTACAAAGGAAGCCCCTGCCCAGTGGCTGCCATGCTGGCCTTGACTTCTGCAGCCCCACACCCCCAACAACCATGCAGAAGGAGACAGGGAGGGACAGAACAGCAGAGGAAGCCCTGAGGGCCTTGTGCGGGACCAGGAGGGAGAGGCCCCCAGAGACAGCTGGAGAGGAAGACAGCCAGGCCCAGACCTGACCCCCCACCCCGGCACTGCAGGGCGAGCCAGGCGCTGAGCCTGGCCACTTCGGCGTGTGCGTGGACAGCCTGACCAGCGACAAGGCCTCGGTGCCCATCGTGCTGGAGAAGCTCCTGGAACACGTGGAGATGCACGGCCTGTACACCGAGGGCCTCTACCGCAAGTCGGGCGCTGCCAACCGCACTCGGGAGCTCCGGCAGGCGCTGCAGACAGGTGGGCGCTGTGGGCAGGTGGGCACGGTGCCAGGCCCCAGGCACAGCCGTCCTGCCAGTGCGCCGCTCACCAGTCCCACCCCACCCACCCCACAGACCCCGCAGCAGTCAAGCTGGAGAACTTCCCCATCCACGCCATCACAGGGGTGCTGAAGCAGTGGCTGCGGGAGCTGCCCGAGCCCCTCATGACCTTCGCACAGTACGGCGACTTCCTCCGAGCCGTCGGTGAGCCCCATGGCAGTGCGGGCGGCAGCAGGCGGCCACAGCCAGGATACAGCGCTCGCTGTGACCAGCCCAGGAGGCAGGACCACCCAGTTCACAAACTGAGAAACTGAGGCCCAAAGCAGTCGGCCCAGCCAAACCGGGTCCCCAGTTTGGGGTGGGGCCAGGACACCTCTGTAGCCATCCATTCTTGCCTGGGCACCACAGGGTGGATGGCACCTGTGCATCTCAGGTCGTGTTGGTGGGGACAACAGGCACCTTGGGGACCCTTGGGAGCTGACGTCCTCAAACTCCACTGCCTGCAGAGCTGCCGGAGAAGCAGGAGCAGCTGGCTGCCATCTATGCCGTCCTGGAGCACCTTCCAGAAGCCAACCACAACTCCCTGGAGAGACTCATCTTCCACCTTGTCAAGCAAGTGCCTCCCCACCTGCCCTCTGTGGGGTTAGGGTCGCATTGGGAACCCGCGAGGCAGCATTTCCCAGGAGGACCCGAGCTGGCGTTCTGTGGTGGTTTCGAACCAGGAGGCAGACCACTGTTGGGGGTTCTGGGAGGGGGCCAGGCTGCTGGGCCGCCCAGGTCCCTTGAGGTACCTCTCTGTGCTGCGGAAGCATCTCCCAGTGCTGGGCTGTGGCACTGCTTTCCCAACAGCCACCCCAGGGCTCAGAAGTTCAGTCTCGGGGCTCCCTGGGACCTCCCTCCCTCGGCCCTAGCCATCCTCTAACTGCCAGTGGCTGTGCAGGGTGGCCCTGCTCGAGGATGTCAACCGCATGTCGCCTGGGGCGCTGGCCATTATCTTCGCACCCTGCCTCCTGCGCTGCCCTGACAACTCGGACCCGCTGACCAGCATGAAGGACGTCCTCAAGATCACCACGTGAGTGCCCACCCTGCCCCGGAGGCATGCTCAGGGCAGCCCCACCCAGGACCCCACGACAGCTCCATCCATCCCTGTGTAAATAAATGTGTAAGAAAAGTCCAGAGCCGAGTGCAGCGGTTCACACCTGTAATCCTAGCTACTTTGGGAGGCCAAGGCAAGAGGATCACTTGAGGCCAGGAGTTCGAGACCAGCCTGGGCAACATAGCAAGACCCTACAAAAAATTTGAAATTTGAAATTTGTATTTAAATATAAAAATTTAAATTTTCAAATTTAAATTTTTAAATTCAAATTTTTATTTAAATATAAAAATTTAAATTTTTGTCTCTACAAAAAATTTAAAAATTAGGCCAGGCATGGTGGCTCACGCCTGTAATCCCAGCACTTTGGGAGACCGAGACGGGCAGATGACCTGCGGTCGGGAGTTCGAGACGAGCCTGACCAACATGGAGAAATCCTGTCTCTACTAAAAATACAAAATTAGCCGGGCGTGGTGGCGCATGCCTGTAATCCCAGCTACTTGGGAGGCTGAGGCAGGAGAATCACTTGAATCCAGGAGGCGGAGGTTGCAGTGAGCTGAGATCATGCCATTGCACTCCAGCCTGGGCAACAAAAGCGAAACTCTATCTCAAAAAAAAAAAAAAACAAAAAAAACAAAAATTAGCCAGGCCTGGTGGCATGTGCCTATAATGCCAGCTACTGGGAGGTGGAGGCTACATTGAGCTGAGATCGCACCACTGCACTCCAGCTGGGCAACAGAGTGAGACTCCGTCTCAAAAAGAAAATTTAAAAAAATAAAAAATATATATATAAACTAGCCAGGTGTGGTGGCAGGCGCCTGTAATCCCAGCTACTCGGGAGGCTGAGGCAGGATAATTGCTTGAACCCAGGAGGTGGAGGTTGCAGTGAGCTGAGATCACGCCACTGCACTCCAGCCTGGGCGACAGAGCGAGACTCCGTCTCAAAAAAAAAAAAAAAAAAGAGCAACTATCCAGATGGCAGTGGCCCCAGCAGTTGTGTCTTTTTGAATGTGCTTTAATGAGCACACCCCATTGTACTAAAACAGAACTTTCTTTTTTCTTTTTGAGACGGAGTCTCACTCTGTCTCCCAGGCTGGAGTGCAGTGGCACGATCTCGGCTCACTGCAAGCTCCGCCTCCCGGGTTCACGCCATTCTCCTGCCTCAGCCTCCCAAGTAGCTGGGACTACAGGCGTCCACCACCACGCCCGGCTAATTTTTTGTATTTTTAGTAGAGACGAGGTTTCACTATGTTAGCCAGGATGTTCTCGATCTCCTGACCTTGTGATCCGCCGTGAGCCACCGCTTCCAGCCTAAAACAGAACTTTTAACAAAGGCTGGATGATAGGTGAATGGTAGTGGATTCCTCTCTCTGCTACAAAGCGTCCTGTCATGGGAGGATAAGGAACAAGCAGCAGCCCCTGCAGGTCGCACCACAGAGCTCACCCAACCTGAGTCCCTCTGGTACTGACCACTCCGGACTGAGTCCTTCTGGTACTGACCATTCCGGACTGAGTCCCTCTGGTACTGGCCACTCAGGGCTGAGTCCCTCTGGTACTGACCACTCCGGCCTGAGTCCCTCTGGTACTGACCACTCCGGCCTGAGTCCCTCTGGTACGGACCACTCCAAGCTGAGTCCCTCTGGTTCTGACCACTCCAAGCTGAGTCCCTCTGGTTCTGACCACTCCAAGCTGGGTCCCTCTGATACTGACCACTCCAGGCTGAGTTCCTCCCAATAATGACCACTCCAAGCTGAGTCCCTCTGACACTGACCACTCCGAGCTGAGACCCTCTGATACTGACAACACCAGGCTGGCCTTGACCACCAAGTGGGCATACTGTGGGTCAGCCCATGTCTGGAGCCCCTGGGGCCATCTGCCTATTGCCCCTGGGACAAACTGCCCAGCAGCTTGTACTTCTCTGCGAGGCAGGATAATTCCCACCCTACTGGTGACTAAGGGGTTCAGTTCACTCTGACCCTCCTTCAAACAAGGAGGCGTGCAGAGACAGGAGACAGGCTCAAAGAGGTAGAGTGAGCTGCCGAAGGTCACACTGCATGGGAGCTGGCACAGCCGTGTCCCAGGCATTGCTTGGTCTCTGAGCCTCAACCACTGCCCCCCAGGCACCAGCTAGCATCTCCCTGGACCTCAGACGTCCCCGGGGCGGTAACTGAGGCACTTCTCTGTAGGTGCGTGGAGATGCTGATCAAGGAGCAGATGAGGAAATACAAAGTGAAGATGGAGGAGATCAGCCAACTGGAGGCTGCAGAGAGTATCGCCTTCCGCAGGCTTTCGCTCCTGCGACAAAATGCTGTGAGTACCGGTGATCGTGGGGGCGGGACCTCTTTGGTGGGGCGGAGCCTGGTGCTGGGCAGGGCCTTGGGCGTGGCTTTGTTGCTGGGAAGGCTGGTGAGTGGGGTCTTGGTGGGCGGGGCCTTGGGTGGGCAGGACCTCCCATGCCGAGGATGGGTGTGGTAGTGGGTGTGGTCTCGGGTAGCAGGGCGGGGCCTCCCTTCCCAGTTCCCCGCCCACTCCTACCACACCCTTGGCCACAACCAGCCTGGCTGGGGCCACCAGGCCCTGCAGGTAGGGGCAGACTTACTGCCTTGAACGAAAGACGATGGTCCTCGCTCAGCCTCACTCCAATTATGTTCCTCTAGGTGGGGCAGGTAGGGGGACCAGCTTCCTGCTTGCTGATGGTTCAGGTCATCAGTCCAGCCTTGTCCCTTCTGACCTGGGCCCTACCCACGGGGAAATGTTCCCATAGCAGAAGAATCAGCCCCACAGTGCAGGGGTGTGTTAGTGGGGAACGGGCTCTGGGCTCCTGTGGGAACCAGGGACCCCCTATCTTGGTACCGGTCATTGGATGTATCCCCAGCTCATGCCTGTGTCTGTCTTGGCCCGTGTGGTCACCCTGTGTTCATCTCTCTCCCAGCCATGGCCTCTCAAACTGGGGTTTTCGTCTCCCTATGAGGGGGTCCTGGTATGTACGCGTTCGGTGGGCCCGCGGTGCATGTCTCCCGGTGCAGTGCATGCTGGGGTTCCCTGGGGCCCTGGACCCCTCGTAGGATAGACAGAGCCTGTCCTAACCTTCCGGAAGTGCATGCTGGGGAGGCCCCTTGCCTGCTGACCTTCTGTGCTCAGGACGACTAATCAGCCACATGACCACCACTCTGTCCCATGGGATTCCTAGAGAAGTCTCACTAAGAGCCCAGCACACTCACATCACAACTAACCTCCTGGGATCTGCTCACACCTCCGGCAGTAACCTCGCCCACTCGGAGATGTCAGTGGGACCCCTTGCTTCTTTGTTTCAGAACAAGAGCCCCAAGACCCGGGACAGCCAGGAGGAGGAGCTGGAGGTGCTGCTGGAGGAGGAGGCAGCCGGCGGCGATGAGGACCGGGAAAAGGAGATTCTCATTGAACGGATCCAGTCCATCAAGGAGGAGAAGCAAGTGGCTCGGTCCCCTCCCTCAGTCCTTCATGTTTAGGGCAAGCTGGAGTGCAGGTTCCATCCCTGGTGGTCCGCTTGACCTCGCCAGGTTTGGTCCTGTCATCCCTAACACTGGGCAAACAACACTTTTTTTTTTTTTTTTTTTTTTTTTTGAGACGGCGTCTCGCTCTGTCGCCCAGCTGGAGTGCAGTGGTGCTATCTCGGCTCACTGCAACCTCCATCTCCCGGGTTCAAGCGATTCTCTGCCTCAGCCTCCGAGTAGCTGGGATTACAGGTGCCCACCACCATGCCCTGCTAATTTTGTGTTTTTAATAGAAACAGGGTTTCACCACATTGGCCAGGCTGGTCTTGAACTCCTGACCTCAAGTGATCCACCCACCTTGGCCTCCCAAAGTGTTGGGATTACAGGCGTGAGCCACCGCACTCGGCCTTTATTTCTGAGACAGGGTCTTTCTCTGTCACCCAGGCTGGATTGCAGTGGTGCAATCACGGTTCACTGCAGCCACAATCCCCTAGGCTCACGGGGTCCTCCCACCTCAGCCTCCCCAGTAGCTGACACCACAGGTGGTGCACACCACCACGCCTGGCTAATTTTTTTTACTTTTTGTAGAACAGGGTCCGCCTATGTTGCCCAGGCTGGGTTCAAACTCCTGGGCTCAGGCAATCCTCCTGCTTGGGGTGGGGGGAGGTTGGGGACACGGAGTTACATCTAGGAGCAGCACAGCCTGCTCTGTTCCACACTGGCCCGGCACTTCCGGTGGGGTGGCCTTGAACACCACTACCCTTTTTCCTCCAGGGAGGACATCACCTACCGGCTGCCGGAGCTGGACCCAAGGGGCTCGGACGAGGAGAACCTGGACTCGGAGACGTCGGCCAGCACCGAGAGCCTGCTGGAGGAGCGGGCCGGGCGGGGGGCCTCGGAAGGTCAGTATTAAGGTAGCGTCTGCTTTTCTCCTTCCCATCCATCCCAGCAGGCCCCAGGGCGAGGGTCCTCCGGCTGCCGGCCCTGAAGCTGCAGTAACCCTGCCATCTGTCTCTCAAAAGGGCCCCCTGCGCCTGCTCTCCCTTGCCCCGGCGCGCCCGCCCCGAGCCCCCTCCCCACCGTGGCCGCCCCTGCACGACGAAGGCCGTCGTCCTTCGTAACGGTCAGAGTGAAGACCCCCCGGCGGACCCCCATCATGCCCACCGCCAACATCAAGCTCCCACCAGGCCTGCCCTCCCACCTGCCTCGCTGGGCACCGGGTGCCCAGGAGGCGGCTGCCCCAGTGCGGCGCCGGGAGCCACCTGCCCGCCGCCCGGACCAGATACATTCCGTGTACATCACGCCCGGGGCAGACCTGCCAGTGCAGGGCGCCCTGGAGCCCCTAGAAGAGGATGGCCAGCCACCTGGGGCCAAGCGGAGGTACTCGGATCCCCCAACGTACTGCCTGCCCCCCGCCTCGGGCCAGACCAATGGCTGAGGGCCACAGCTGACAAAGTCTGCATGTCCGAGGACGGCCCCTGCACTGGAGCTGGGCGCCAGAGCTGCAGAGCTAGTGTTCGGCCCTCAGAGAAGGATCCAGAATCAAAAGCTCAAGAGTGACGTGAGGTGGGCACCGGCCCCAAGTGCAGAGTCAAGGCAGGGAGAGGCCGGCTGGAGCCAGGCCCCCTCGCGCGCAGCCCCCAAATCATGGACGCACCTGTGGGGAGCACCACATCTCCACCTGCGGCCTCACATCTCCCCACTCCCCTTTTTGTACGTTTAACTGTTTCTTTGTACGTGGTTTACGTAACTTTAAACTGTAACAGCCTTAATGGAAGACCAAATGGTTTTTTATATGTGTATGTACAAAGTTTTCTATTAACGCTGCCCGTCTCCCTTATAACCTGGACGTGAGCTGTCAGAGCAGAAGCTACCAGGCCACTGCGCGTCTGAGGCTCAGACCCCTGCTGTGGTTGGCTTGGGGTGGCCAATGGGCTGGGACCCTCCATGAGAGTTTTGGACACTTGGGTCACCTGACCCGTGCCTCTCTGACACATGTCTCCGGGGGGCAGCCACCTGGCCAATGTGCATTTGAGGACGTGCTGGAACCTTCCATGGGGGTCTAGGCTATTGGCTGGAGCCAGGACATGAGTCAGGGGCACCATGGACCTCACGTGCCAGGGAGACTTGAATGTGGCTGTCACTCTTCCGGACGCCAAGGGCTGCAGGAGGCTGGTTTTGGCACTACCCACCCCGTGTGACAGAATAGGAGCCGGCGACTCAGGACTGCTCACGGGTCAGGAGGGCAACGCCTGAAGTCAGACCTCCCTGTAGGTCAACAGGGACAACCTGGGGATCTCTGGAGCAGGGCCCTCCTCTCTCAGGCTTGGCCCACTCCCCCAGACACCTGGACATGTGGCTCCAAATCTGGGACAAGGGGCCCCCGCACAGCGTGAAATAAAAAGTGCCTGAGAAGTGTGTGCATGGGACGCCTGCTCATATGGGATCAGGCTTGGAAGAACAGGGCCGGTGGGTGGGGGTCTGCCCTGTGGCCTCAGCCAAGAAGGGTGCAGAATATGGGTGGAACACTGTCCTCAAAGACCTGTCTTGATCCTCCAGCAAACAGGGAGCTCCCAGCAGAGCCTCACTTGGCCAGGAGCGCCTGCTGTCCTGGCAGCCCTCTCTGGCCTCCCTGATTCAGTGCCCAGCCTCTGGAGCCTAAATGTCAGCTGCAGCAGTCACCCATCCAGCGGAGGTGGCCAGTTCCTGGTGGGCCCAGCAGGACAGGAACAGATGGGCTCCCAGGGTGCCATCGGATGGGAGTCGTGGGAACTGGCTGGCTGGTATTGGTTGGGGCGCCGTGAAGAACCCAAGTTCAGACAGCACATGCCAGAGGTTGAGGGGCTTCTCCAAGGCCACACAGCTGGGAGGGGCATGGCTGGGATTTAGACTCTGCCCTGCCAGCCTCTAGAGGCCCCTTTGATGGGCCCTGGGTTTGGTCTCCATGGTTTGTTGTGGGTTTTTTTCTTGAAACACGGTCTCACTCTGTCACCCAGGCTGGAGTGCACTGGCGCGATCTCGGCCCACTGCAGCCTCCACCTCTCGGGTTCAAGCGATTCTCCTGCCTCAGCCTCCCGAGTAGCTGGGATTACAGGCACGCACAACCAAGCCCAGCTAATTTTTGTGTTTTTTGAGAGAGACAGGGTTTCACCATGTTGGCCAGGCTGCTGTCCAAACTCCTGACCTCCAGTGATCCACCCACCTCACTCTCCCAAAGTGCTGGGATTACAGGCGTGAGCCACCGCACCTGGCCCTCCATGGTATTTTCCTTTTTTTTTTTTTTTTTTTTTTTTTTTTTGAGATGGAGTCTTGCTTTGTTGCCCAAGCTGGAGTGCAGTGGCACAATCTCGGCTCACTGCAACGTCCACCTCCTGGGTTCAAGCAATTCTCCTGCCTCGGCCTCCCAAGTAGCTGGGATTACAGGCACCCACCATCACGCCCGGCTAATTTATGTATTTTTAGTAGAGATGGGGTTTCACTATGTTGGCCAGGCTGGTCTCAAACTCCTGACCTCAGGTGATCCATCTGCCTCAGCCTCCCTAAGTGCTGGGATTACAGGCGTGAGCCACCGCACCTAGCCGTCTATGGTATTTTTCAAGGACATCAGGCCCACTGGTGTAACCAAGGTGCAGATGACCTAAGGTGTGGGAAAATATGAAGGCTGCATGCCAGGCCCTGGTTCCTGTGAAGCCCCCACCCTCATCCTGTCACTCCAGAAGAGAGGCACTGCAGGCATAGGGGTACTCAGCTTCCAGGTACTGAGGTGGGCTGGGAAGGGGTTCTCCATGGGGGTCTGGGCGTTAGGGGGGACCCAGCCCCACCTTGCTCACTCTCGGGCAGAGCTGTCTCATATCCCCCTTGAGGCAGGTACTGTCACACTGTCCATTTCCCGGGGGAAGAAACGGATCCAGAAAAGTTAAACTCTCCCAGGGCCGAGGATGGAATCAGAGCTGGAGCTGTGACCTGGAAACCCATAACCACAATACAGATGAGCCCTGCTGAGGTGGGGGAAGCCTTGGATTCCCGAATCCCAGGCTACAGAAATCGGGAAGGGTGTGTGGACGTGAAATAGCTCCGACTGGGAAGAATCCAGGTAGGAGTGGGGTGCGGGGAGGTACTTTGAGCAGGCAAAACAGAACAAGAGGGCACACTGCACGCGGGTCTGACACCAGAAGACCCCGGTCGTCCTATCATTCCCGAAGGGTTAACATGCTCTCGAAGAAAAGCAAGTGATTCGCTTAAGTAAGAATGGGGTGGCGCCTCTCCTATTTTTTTAAAATAGAGATAGCGTAGCGCTATCTTGCCCGGGCTGGCCTCAAGCAATCCTTTCCCACCTCTGCCTCCTAAAATGCTGGCATTACAGCCCTGAGCCACCGCGCCCGGCCCAGCGCCCCGCCTCACAACAAGATATTACTTCCGCTCCAAACAAAGATGGGCCAAGCGAACGAGCGCGGGGGAAACATCCGCCCGGAAGGCCACTTGAAGGCACTTCCGCCCTCTCTTAACATGGAGCCGGCGGAAGGGGCGGTGTAGGGCCGGGCGATAATGGCGGCGTCGAGGCTGGAGCTAAACCTGGTGCGGCTGCTATCCCGCTGCGAGGCGATGGCAGCGGAGAAACGGGACCCGGACGAGTGGCGCCTGGAGAAGGTGAGGGGATCTCGCACTGCCGCGTAGAGCCCGACTCCCGGGGGGTGATTCCTAGGGTTGGAAGCCACCTGGCCCGACTCCCCGGCCCCAGTAGCTTCTCGGGCAGCGCCCTTTCCGGTCAGTCCCGCCACGTCCACCTGTAGCTTCCGCCCCCGTCCCTGGGACTCCGCCCCTCCCCCACTGGCCCCGCCTCCTTTACGCTTGACCCCTCCCATTTGTCGGTCCCGCCCCCCCGACTCCCATGATCAGGACATGGGAAAGACCCCCGGGTGACAATCCGCTTTTCCTCCCCAGTACGTGGGAGCCCTAGAGGACATGTTGCAGGCCCTGAAGGTCCACGCGAGGTGAGTGCAGGCAGCCTCAGGGCTTTCACATCAGCACGTGGCTGTGCTACTGGGACATCCCAGTACCGCTATCCCAGCTGGGACCCTTCCCTGAGCTGGGGACCATGGACAGGTTTTGTTTTTCTTCTTCCTGCCTTCCAGCAAACCGGCCTCTGAGGTGATCAATGAATATTCCTGGAAGGTGGATTTTCTGAAGGGGATGCTGCAAGCCGAGAAGCTGGTGAGAAGGGGTGCCCCTGCCCCCTCAGCCCCCATCACCGCTCACTTTGGTCCCCAGGACCTGCCCCTCCAGTGACTTATCTTCCCACATTTCTGCAGACCTCCTCCTCAGAGAAAGCACTGGCCAACCAGTTCCTGGCCCCTGGCCGTGTGCCAACCACAGCCAGAGAGCGAGTGCCCGCCACAAAGACGGTGCATCTGCAGTCACGGGCGCGGTACACCAGCGAGATGCGGAGTGAGCTACTAGGCACGGTAGGGCTCCTTCCCTGGTCCCTGGGAATCCCTTGGACAGGAATAGGGGTTCTATGCTTGCAGGCAGCCAGAACCACAATACTGTCAGATACAGGAACCCTAAGGGGGTCCAGCAATCTCTTCCCTGGGTCATCACACAAGGCTGCTCAACAGAGGGGCATTGTGGCTAAGGCTTTGCTAGATGAATAGGAATTTGGTACAAGGCAAAAATGGAATGTGTCTGGTTAAGCTCCAGAGTTGGCCCAAGAGCAGGGTTTGAGTCCTGGCTTGCAACTTACAAGACACGTAAGTTTCTTCAGCCGTAAAAGAGGATGACAAGTTCCTTTCTGAGCACTTTATGTGGATCAGCTCAATCTTTTAAAATATGAGTTGTTGTGGCCGGGCGCGGCAGCTCACGCCTGTAATCCCAGCACTTTGGGAGGCCGAGGCGGGCGGATCATTTGAGGTCAGGAGTTAAGACCAGCCTGACCAACATGGAGAAACCCCGTCTTTACTAAAAATACAAAATTAGCTGGGCATGGTGGCTCACGCCTGTAATCCCAGCTACTCAGGAGGCTGAGGCAGGAGAATCGCTTGAACCCAGGAGGCAGAGGTTGCGGTGAGCTGAGATCAAGCCATTGCACTCCAGCCTGGGCAATAAGAGTGAAACTCCGTCTCAAAAAAAAAATATGAGTTGTCGTTACCAGTTTAAGGTTGAGGAAACAGGCTCAGAGGTCATGGGATTTCCCCATGTCCTGACTGAAGGTGAGGAGGTTGAGGTCAGAAGGGACAGGTTTGGGAACAAGACAAGGGGGGTGACTTCATGGCATTTACTTTTTTTTTTTTTTGAGATGGAGATTCGCTCTTGTTGCCCAGGCTGGAGTGTGGTGGCGCGATCTTGGCTCACTGCAACCTCCGCCTCCCAGGTTCAAGCGATACTCCTGCCTCAGCCTCCCAAGTCACTAGGATCACAGGCACCCCCACCACGCCTGGCTAATTTTTTCTATTTTTAGTAGAGATGGAGTTTCATTATGTTGGCCAGGCTGGTCTCGAACTTCTGACCTCAGGTGATCTGCCCACCTTGGCCTCCCAAAGTGCTGGGAGTGAGCCACTGCACCCAGCCTCATACCACTTACTTCTTTCCACAGGACTCTGCAGGTGAGTCACCATGAACACAACAGGACTTGAGGGCCAGCTGACTAGGACAAGACATGTATCCTTGCTGCCCCGGGGCCTCCATGCCGAGACTCCATGCCCTGACTCCAACAGGAGCATCACCAAATTACACCTGGAGGAAGAGCCAGGACAGAGGAAATGGCCCCGAGAGGAAACAAAGCTAGGCACAGTGGCTCACACCTGTAATTTCGGAGGCTGAGGCAGGTGGATCACCTGAGGTCAGGAGTTTGAGACCAACCTGGCCAACATGACAAAACCATGTCTCTACTAAAAATACAAAACTCAGCCGGATGCAGTGCTACGTGTCTGTAGTCCCAGCTACTTGGGAGGCTGAGGCAGGAGAATTGCTTGAACCCAGGAGGTGGAGGTTGCAATGAGCTGAGATCACACCACTGCACTCCAGCCGGGGGCGACAGAGCAAGACTCCGTCTCAAAAAAAAAAAAAAAAAAGCAAAAAAATTAGCCAGGCGTGGTGACGCACACCTGTAGTCCCAGCATACTTGGGAGGATGATTGCTTGAGCCTGGGAGGTAGAGGTTGCAGTGAGCTGAGATTGCGCCAGTGCACTCCAGCCTAGTTGACAGAGAGAGACTCTGTCTCAAAAATAAGCAAATAAATAAATTTTTTAAAGCTAGGCACTGCCAGCCTATGGGACCAAGGCTAGGCTGGAGGGAGGGACCTGGGGTCTGAGGGAACCGAGACAGGAGTAAGGAGACCCTCCTAGAAGAGGGGGTATTCAAGCATGGTCAGAAGCCAACGGGGCAGCAGACAAGATGAGGAAACAGCATTCCAAGCAGTAGACCCAGCACAGGCAATGCTCAGGATGCCGGAAACGGGAAACCAACACTCGCCTTTTTTGCTTGGCCTGTTTTGCTTTCAGAGCCTGAGATGGACGTAAGGAAGAGAACGTGAGTGTCTGCGGCCCTGGGGCAGTAGTGGCAATTGGGCGGTGCGGCAGGGACGGGGTAGCAGTGGCCAAACCCTGGACCACCGAGGTACTACCACAAGGATCTAAACCAACCAGAAGCCACTTCTGTGGATGCTCTTCCCAGAAGTCAAAGGCCAGGCGCAGTGGCTCACGCCTGTAATCCCAACACTTTGGGAGGCTGAGGCAGGCAGATCACCTGAGGCCAGGAGTTCAAGACCAGCCTGGCCAACATGGCAAAACCCTGTCTCTACTAAAAATACAAAAAATTAGCCGGGCATGGTGGCACGCGCCTGTAGTCCCAGCTACTCAGGAGGCTGAGGCAGGAGAACTGCTTGAACCTGGGAGGTGGAGATTACAGTGAGCGGAGATCATGCCATTGCACTCCAGCCTGGGTGACAGAGCGAGATGCTGTCTCAAAAAAAAAAAAAAAAGAAAAAAGGCCGGGCACGGTGGCTCACGCCTGTAATCCCAGCACTTTGGGAGGACGAGGCAGGTGGATAATGAGGTCAGGGGTTCGAGACCAGCCTGACCAACATGGTGAAACCCTGTCTCTACTAAAAATACAAAAATTAGCTGTGCATGGTGGCAGGTGCCTGTAATCCCAGCTACTCAGGAGACTGAGGCAGGAGAATTGCTTGAACCTGGGAGGCAGAGGTTGCAGTGAGCCGAGATCGCGCCATTGCACTCCAGCCTGGGCGACAGAACAAGACTCTGTATCAAAAAAAGAGAAAATGTGTTGGTCTTCTCCCCTTTCGCACTCCATCTCTCATGTCCTCCTCCCCCCGTGTGTGAGATCAGTGGAGTGGCAGGGTCCCAGCCAGTGAGTGAGAAGCAGTCGGCAGCTGAGCTAGACCTCGTCCTGCAGCGACATCAGAACCTCCAGGAAAAGCTGGCGGAAGAGATGCTAGGACTGGCCCGGAGCCTCAAGACCAATACGCTGGCCGCCCAAAGTGTCATCAAGAAGGACAACCAGGTGTGGGGACTGGGGGAGCTCTCCAGCCTCTGCCCTGGGGCATCAGAGAAGGCTTCCCAGCACAGGAGCATTGTGGCTGGGGCTTTGCGGGATGAATAGGAGTTTCATAGAAGGCAAAAATGGCATTCCCAGCAGAGGGCACAGCACCAGCAAGCGACAAGAGGTGCAGGCCAGTCCCAGGGAAGTAGAGAGAGGCCATTCTTGGCCCCAGTCCTGTTGACACCTTTTCCACCTCCCCCACAGACCCTGTCACACTCACTGAAAATGGCGGACCAGAACCTGGAGAAGCTGAAGACGGAGTCAGAGCGTCTGGAGCAGCACACGCAGAAGTCAGTCAACTGGCTGCTCTGGGCCATGCTCATTATCGTCTGCTTCATCTTCATTAGCATGATCCTCTTCATTCGAATCATGCCCAAACTCAAATAAAGACCCCCACCCACCTTGTCTGTCTTCCGTCTGTCCCCTGCCCCCATCTAGCAGTGCCTTTCAGGCTGGCCAATGAGATGGGAGGGTTTTTGGAGGTCCCTGAAGAGCCACAGACAGTGCATGAGCAGGGGAAGAAGAACCTCAGGGCCAGATGCGGGGGCTCACGCCTGGAATCCCAGCACTTTGGGAGGCCAAGGCAGGTGGATCACTTGAGGCCAGGAGTTCAAGACCAGCCTGGCCAACATGGTGAAACCCCGTCTCTACCAAAAAATACAAAAATCAGGCAGGCATGGTGGCGCACGCCTGTAGTCCCAGCTACTTGGGAGGCTTAGGCACGAGAATCACTTGAACCCAGGAGGTGGAGGTTGCAGTGAGCTGAGATCCCAGTACTGCACTCCAACCTGAGCAACAGAGCGAGACTCCATTGCAAAAAAAAAAAAAAAGATTCTAAAAAGAAAAAGTCAGTCTTGGCAGGTCGGTGACTCATCAAACACTCCCTCCGCCCATGTTCCTCTGGAGCCTACCCCACAATGGACGAGGCCCAGCCCCAGGAGGCCCTAGGAGCCTCCGACTGGCAGACTTATAGCCGAACACAGTGCCTTCAGCGATGTAAGGCCAGGGTGAGGCCAAAGGGCAGAACAGGGGCTTGGAGGGTCGGGGAGGAGTGGGGCCATGACAGGAGCTCAGCCTGGAGGAGGGGGCATCAACACGAGGTCTTCCCTGGAATTAAAGGCAATAGTTCAAAGACAGAGCTCAGCCACACTGCAGCCTCAGCTCTCGGGACACTACAGATCCCTCACAGTCACTCGACAAACACACATGGGTCGTGCCCAGTGCTCACTGGAGACCCTGCCCTCCCCAGGTCACAGTCTGATCATTTCAAAGGAGAACTGGGTGAGTACTAGGGTAGGGGTCCTGAAAAGGGTCGTGGAGTAGGAATTCTGGGGTCCTGAGCCCTGCTCTCACACCAGCTCCAGACAGGGCACAGCCTGTGAGAGCAACTGAGGGGGCTCAGTGACGAGGGCTTGGGGTGTCTGCCCCATGGCAGCATGACGGCATTGTGGGGACACTTGGAGGTGCCCAGTGGACCCCCACTGACGTGGGTGTAAAATCCTTAGGTAGGGTTGTGTGGTTTTTTATGTTTTGTTTTGTTTTTGAGACAGGGTCTTGCTCTGTGGCCCAGGCTACAGTGCAGTAGTGCAATCATAGCTCACTGCAGCCTCGACCTCCAGGCCTCAAGCAATCCTCCTGCCTTGGCCTCACAAAGTGCTGGGATTACAGGCATGAGCCACTGTGCTCAGCCCAAGTAGAGATTTTTAAAAGTGCTACTGGCAGCTTTTAAAAAGTAGAACATAGAGCCAGGCGTGGTGGCTCATGCCTGTAATCCCAGCACTTTGGGAGGCTGAGGCGGGCGGATCGCCTGAGGTCAGGAGTTCGAGACCAGCCTGGCCAACATGGTGAAAACCCATGTCTACTAAAAGTACAAAAAATTAGCTGGGCATGGTGGTGGGCACCTGTAATACCAGCTACTTGGGAGGCTGAGGCAGGAGAATTGCTTGAACCCAGGAGGCGGAGGTTGCAGTGAGCCGAGATCACGCCACTGCACTACAGCCTGGGCGACAAGAGCGAGACTCCATCTCAAAAAAAAAAAAAAAAAAAAAAAAAGATCATAAGAAGGAGACAGCCAGGCATGGAGACTCACGCCTGTAATCCTAGCTACTGGGGAGTCTGAGGCAGGAGGACCCCTTGAGCCCAGGGACTGGAGGCTACAGTGAGCAGTGATCATGCTACTGCACTCCAGCCTGGGTGACAGAGTAAGACCCCTACTCAAAAAAAAAAAAAAAAAAAAAGGAAATGTATGCCTGAGACACAGGGATGATTCCTTATTAGAAAGCCACGTTGGCCAGGGCACCGTGGCTCACACCTTGTAATGCCAGCACTGTGGGAGGCCGAGGTGGGAGGACCACTTGAGCTCAGGAGTTTAAGGCCAGTCTGGGCAACATGGTAAAACCCTGTCTTTACAAAAAATACTCCCAGCTACTTGGAAGGCTGAGACAGGAGAATGGCTTGCGCCCAGGAGTTCGAGGATGCAGTGAGCTGTGATCACACCACTACACTCCTGCCTGGGTGACAGAGCGAGACCCTGTCTCAAACAACAACAACAAAAGCCAGCTACATTAATGCCTCAGAAAACAAAATCACAGATGCTGAAATGACAAATTGTACTGTTTAGCCTCCATTACCCAAAGTCTCCTAATTTAAAAAGAAAGGAAATAGATGGACATGTTCCTCACTTCACTGAAAAATCTCAAGCCAAAGGGAGCATTGACTTTAATGGGCAAATACTCAAAACTTCTGCCATCAAAATGAGGAATAGGCCAGGTGCGGTGGCTAAAGCCACCTGTAACCCCAGCACTTTGGGAGGCCAAGATAGGCAGATCACTTGAGCTCAGGAGTTCGACACCGGCCTGACCAATATGGTGAAACCTGGTCTCCACAAAAATACAAAAATTAGCCAGGCATGGTGGCACGCACCTGTAATCCCAGCTACTCAGGAGGCTGAGGCAGGAGAATCACTTGAACTCAGGAGGCAGAAGTTGCAGTGAGCCAAGATCGCACCACTACACTCCACCCTGGGTAACAGAATGAGACTCCATCTGAAAAAACAAAAACAAAAAAACGGGGGGAATGGAATGGGGAAGGATGCTTACAGTCGCCCTGCCTCCATAATGTAACATAGTCTTGAGGTGGTAGTCAGCACAACTAGACAAAAAAAAGAGGCTGGGCGCGGTGGCTCACGCCTGTAATCCCAGCACTTTGGGAGGCCGAGGTGGGTGGATCTAGAGGTCAGGAGGTCGAGACCATCCTGGCTAACACGGTGAAACCCCGTCTCTACTAAAAATAGAAAAAAAAAATTAGCCGGGCATGGTAGCGGGCACCTGTAGTCCCAGCTACTCGGGAGGCTGAGGCAGGAGAATGGTGTGAACCCAGGAGGCAGAGCTTGCAGTGAGCCAAGATAGCGCCACTGCAGTCCAGCCTGGGCAAAAGAGCAAGACTTCGTCTCAAAAATAAATAAATGGGGCCAAATATGGTGGTGCACGCCTGTGGTCCCAGATACTTCAAAGGCTGAGGCAGGAGGATTGCTTGAGGCCAGAAGATAGAGACTAGCCTGGGCAACAATAGCAAGACCCTGTCAATAGAATAAATAAAATGCCAGGCATGGTGGCTCATGTCTTTAGTCTCAACTACTTGGGAGGCTGAAGCAGGAGGACTGCTTGAGCCTAGGAGTTTAAGACCTGACTGGGCAACGTAGTGAGACCCCATCTCTACCAATAAAAATTTAAAAATTTAAAAATTATCCAGGTGTAGGCCACCTGGTTGGCTCACCAGGCCACACTGGCCAAGATGGTAGAACCCTGTCTCTACTAAAAATACAAAAATTAGCCAGGCATGGTGGCGGGCACCTGTAATCCCAGCTACTCAAGAGGCTGAGCCAGGAGAATTGCTTGGCCCAGGAGGCAGAGGTAGCAGTGAGCCGAGATCACACCACTGCACTCCAGCCTGGGAGACAGAGCAAGACTCCGTCTAAAAAAAAAAAAAATTATCCAGGTGTGGTGGTGCGTGCCTATAGTACCAATTATTCAGGAGGCTGAGGCAAATGATCACTTGAGCCCAGGAGTTCAATGCTGCACTGAGCTATGATCGTGCCACTGCACTCCAGACTGTGCAACACGGTGAGACCCCATCTCTAAAACAAACAAGAAGAAAGAAAGAAATGAGATTGAAAAATAAGAAAAGAAGAAAAATAAGAAATGAGAAGGCAAAATTATTTGCAGATGATATGACCGTATATATGATAGGCCCAAGCAATGTGACTAAAAATATTTCAATAAAAGAATTCCTTAAGCTAGCAAGAGACTTATAGATATTTAAAAATTCATTTCTTGTATACTATATATGTATATAGCTTTAAAATGTATTAAAGCATCCCATTTATAGCAGCAATAAAAAAAGATACACTGCCTGCTTAAACGAATTTTCTTGACATTTGAAGAACTTTTTTTGGAGTCGCCCAGGCTGGAGTGGTACAGCAGCACAATCGTGGCTCACTGCAACCTCCGCCTCCCGGTTTCAAGTGATCGCCTGCCTCAGCCTCCTGAGTAGCTGGGATTACAGGTGTGTGCTACCATGCCTGGCTAATTTTTGTATTTTTAGTAGAGACGGGGTTTCACCATGCTGGCCAGGCTGGTCTTGAACTCCTGACCTCAAGTGGTCCACCCACCTCGGCCTCCCAGAGTGCTGGGATTACAGGCATAAGCCACCTTGCCCGGCTGACATTTGAAGAACTTCTAAAAATCAACAAGAAAAAACATTTGCAGGATATAACAGGAAAAGAATTAGGAAATAGCGAAATAGTCTCTAAATTTTTTCACTCATACACTAGGCAATATTTCCTTTTTTTTTTTTTTTCTTTTTTTGAGACAGTCTCTCAACTGTCATCCAGGCTGGAGTGCACTGGCGCAATCTTGGCTCACTGCAACCTCTGCCTCCCGGGTTTAAGCGATTCTCCTGCCTCAGCCTCCCAAGTAGCTGGGATTACAGGCGCCCGCCGTCACACCTGGCTAATTTTTTATATTTTTAGTAGAGACGGGGTTTCACTATGTTGGCCAGGCTGGTCTCGAACTCCTGACCTCGTGATCCGCCCGCCTCGGCCTCTCAAAGTGTTAGGATTACAGGCGTGAGCCACCGCGCCTAGCCTTAGTAGGCAATATTTTCAACTTTGAAAGTACAGGTGAGGGGCCAGCGCGGTGGCTCACGCCTGTAATCCCAGCACTCTGGGAGGCCGAGGCAGGCGGATCACGAGGTCAGGAGATCAAGACCATCCTGGCTAACATGGTGAAACCTCGTCTCTACTAAAAAATAGAAAAAATTAGCCAGGCGTGGTGGCGGGCGCCTGTAGTCCCAGCTACTCGGGAGGCTGAGGCAGGAGAATGGTGTGAACCCGGGAGGCGGAGCTTGCAGTGAGCCGAGATCGCGCCACTGCACTCCAGCCTAGGAGACAGAGCAAGACTCCGTCTCAAAAAAAAAAAAAAGAAAGAAAAGAAAGTACAGGTGAGGGAATCCGTTATCATGCCAGTGCTGCCAAGGTTGTGGGAAAACCCCTGTATCTCTTGGAGCATAAATGGTACAATCTCACTAAGGAGTAACTTGGCAGTATGTTCCAAATGTAAAATACACACATCCCAGACAGGAGGCTGAGGCAGGAGGATCGCTTGAGTCCAGGAGTTGGAAAACAGCCTGGACCCATAAGGACATTTCCTCTCAAAAAAAAAAAAAAAAAAAAGCCAAGCACGATTATGGGATCACACCTGTAATCCCAGCACTGTGGGAGGCTGAGGCGGGTGGATTGCTGGAACTCGGGAGTTCAAGACCAGCCTGAGCAACGCAGCGAGATCCCGTCTCTACAAAAAACACAAAAATTAGGGAGGCGTTGTGTCACCTGTGGTTCCAGCTATTTGGGAGGCTGAGGTGGGAGGATCAATTGAGGCTAGGAAGGAGGTCGAGGCCACAGTGAGCCATGATCATGCCCTCCAGCCTGGGCAACACAGCCTCTCTCTCTCTCTCTCTCTTTCTATATATATATATATATATATATATAAAAGGCCGATTTGGGGCACACTGTCTATGAGTTAGCTCTGCTCTGCCAGGAACAGTACTGTTCAGTAAAGATGCCATCTAACACCACCTGCTCGCCCTTAAAAGAAATAAAAGAAAAAGAAAGAAAGGGGCGGGTGCGGTGGCTCACGCCTGTAACCCAGCACTTTGGGAGGCCGAGGCAAGCGGATTGCTTGAGTCCCGGAAGCTGTTCAAGACCAGCCTGGCTAAAATGACGAAACCCCGGGCGGGCGCGGTGGCTCACACCTGTAATCCCAGCACTTTGGGAGGCCGAGGCGGACGGATCACTTGACGTCAGAAGTTTGAGACCAGCCTGGCCAATGTGGCGAAACCCCGTCTCTACTAAAAATACAAACAACAACAGCAAAAAATTAGCTGGGCGTGGAAGTGTGCGCATGTAGTCCCAGCTACTCGGGAGCCGGAGGCAGGAGAACCGCTTGAACCCGGGAGGCGGAGGCTGCAGTGAGCCGAGATCACGCCACTGCATTCCAGCCTGGGCAAGTGAGACTCTTGTTAAAAAATTTTTTTCATATAATTGCTGAAAAAAATAAATAAGTTTAAATTTGCAAAACCATCCCGTTTTTTCAGACAAACTTGAGGGTCGAGGTCGGAGTCGACCATGTTTCGAAGGTGTGTGGCCACGCCCAGCCAGGTCAGCCCCGCCCCCAGGCCGTCAGGCCCAGCCCCCTTTCGTCAGACCCCGCCCCCAGCCCTGCTGAGCGACCCAGCCAGTCGGGTCCATCCTGCAGTAAATGCACAACCCGGACGGAAGTGCCTCTCCGACAGCAGATCCAGGCTCGGAGCTCCAGACGCTGGGACAGGTGACCCGGGGCGGTAGCGAGCCGGACGGCCTTGCAGGTGGGGCGGAGGTCCCGAGGAGCTCCTCGGGCGCGGTCGTCTGTGGGCTCTGCGCGCCCCAGAGGGCAAGGCTTCGGCAGCGCGGGGGTTAACTCGAGCCGGTCCCAGGCTGCGCGGCGACGTCAGAGTTCATTTACATAGCGCTCATTTGGGTTGCGCAGTCGTGGGCGGGGTCTGGACGTCGCTGCGGACCAATCGCGTGCGTCTATGCAAATAGCGGTCGTTCTGGGGAACTCTGCTCCCGCGGGGTGAGAGTTGGCCGCTCTTCGGCCGAGCTGCCCGCGCGTCCTTTCTCCGTGCGCGTCGTCAGGCGTGTCCTCTCCGCGTGTCCACCCACAGGCCGCCCGCAGACCACCCCCGCCGCGCGCGGGACACGACGCCCCCCGCAGGACCCGCCCATCAGCCCGGAAATCCCTGAGCTGCTTCTCCCGGAGGCCGATGCCCACCCGGGAGCCCCCAAAGACTCGCGGCTCCCGGGGGCACCTGCATACTCACCCGCCTGGGCCTGGGCCCCCGGTGAGCCTGACCGGGAGGGGGTCCCCAGGCCGGGCCTCTAGGCAAAAGATTTAGTCCCCCCAGTTTGAGGGACTCCGGTTTCCCGACACCCCGATTTAACTCCAGACCACGATTCCTGTGGCAGCTGCAGGGACTGGCGCCCCGAGGCCTCAAAACCAGCGCCCCCCGCCCTCCGTGCCAGCCCCAGCCGGGACCCCACAAGGCAAAGACCAAGAAGATTGTGTTTGAGGATGAGTTGCTCTCCCAGGCCCTCCTGGGCGCCAAGAAGCCTATTGGAGCCGTCCCTAAGGGGCATAAGCCTAGGCCCCACCCAGTGCCCGACTATGAGCTGTGAGTGTCCCCCATGTGATTCTTCATGCCTGGGATTAGGAGAGGGGCACTGAGGCTGGGGCTTTGATAGTTGAGTAAGAGTTTACCAAAGAGTAGAAAGAAAAGGATCCCTTGCTGATCAGTAGTGGGATTGCCCCTGTGAATAAGCCACTGCACTCCAGCCTGGGCAACACAGTGAGATCCCGTCTCCGAAAATAAATAAATAGGCCAGGCGAGGTGGCTCATGCCTGTAATCCCAGCACTTTGGGAGGCTGAGGCAGGCGGATCACCTGAGGTCAGGAGTTTGAGACCAGCCCGGCCAACATTGTGAAACCCCGTCTCTACTAAAAATACAAAAATTAGCTGGATATAGCGGCGCATGCCTGTAATCCCAGCTACTGAAGAGGCTGAGGTGGGAGAATTGCTCGAACCCGGGAGGTGGAGGTTGCAGTGAGCTGAGATCGCTACACTGCACTCCAGCCTGGACAACAGAGCAAGACTCTATCTAAAAAAATAATAATAAATAAATTAAAAGAGGGAGAGAAAAGGAACGTTTCTAGTAGGGGCCCAGCATGGACAAAGAAAAGCAAATTACACTGACTGGGGGAAAGAGTGGGGTTCTTTACACTCACACTCTGACCCTCTTCAACCTGGTAGTAAGTACCCACCAGTGAGCAGTGAGAGGGAACGGAGCCGCTATGTCGCAGTGTTCCAGGACCAGTACGGAGAGTTCTTGGAGCTCCAGCACGAGGTGGGGTGTGCACAGGCAAAGCTCAGGCAGCTGGAGGCCCTGCTGAGCTCCCTGCCCCCACCCCAAAGCCAGGTCAGCACTAGGGAGAAAGCCCTGCCCCGCAGCCCTTCTGAGTGGCCCGACCCAAGCCTCTGGGACACCCACTGGGTCCAGATTTCCAGGACTCTTTCTCCTCTCGGTTGGCTGGGCGCCGTGACACATGGCTAAGGTCAGCCCTTGAAGTCCCCACTAGATGGGCATTTAGTCTGTCTGAGCCTCAGTTTCTTCATCCCTTCTTGAATTCAACTCTCCCTAAACCCCCTTTCTACTCCTCCCCTTGCAGAAGGAGGCCCAAGTTGCAGCCCGGGTTTGGAGGGAGTTTGAGATGAAGCGAATGGTGAGTCTTGCATCCCACAGCTTGGTCTTGCACCCCTGAGACTTTTCTGTGAGGCTGGGGTGCCTGTGCCCAGTTTCTTTTTTTTTCTTTGTTTTGAGACAGAATCTCGCTCTGTCACCCAGGCGGGAGTGCAGTGGTATGATCTCAGCTCACTGCAACCTCAGCCTCCCGGGTTCCAGCGGTTCTCCTGCCTCAGCTGGGATCACAGGTGCCCACCATCGTGCCTGGCAAATTTTTGTATTTGTAGTAGAGATGGGGTTTCACCATGTTGGCCAGGCTGGTCTCGAACTCCTTACCTCAAGTGATCTGCCCACCTCGGCCTCCCAGACTGCTGGGATTACAGGCATGAGCTACCTTGCCCGGCTCACCCGGTCGCCTGTGCCCAGTTTCAAGGAGAGAAAATTGAGGCTCGGAGAATGAAAGGCAGAGAGTTAAGCAGCTTGAAGGCCACAGGGCAGACTGCTGCAAAGACTTCTGGGTCTCGCCCTGCCTAGGATCCTGGCTTCCTGGACAAGCAGGCTCGCTGCCACTACCTGAAGGGTAAACTGAGGCATCTCAAGACTCAGATCCAGAAATTCGATGACCAAGGAGACAGCGAGGGCTCCGTGTACTTCTAAGTGCCCCTGCAGATGGGCAGAGGGATGCATGGGGATGCAGTTCCCTTGCATTTCTTGGTATCTCTCAGCTTTTCCTCTTGCAGCTCCCCCTACCAGGGGTCGCTTTCTCCTGGATTGCAAATGCCTCTTCAGTTTGGACTCAGCTCTGACAGCCCCTCCTCCAGGAAGGCCTTCCAGGACTTCCTTCTCTGGGTCCTCTAGCTCTGACCCTATAGGGACTCCAGATCTCAACCTGTTCCCTGGAAGTAGGGCCTGCTCTCCATCCCAGTGAAATAAACGTGTATTAGACACCTACTGAGTATAATTACTTAACACTTCTGATTTCACTCAGTTGTCACACACACAAAAAGTTGTTTTTTGTTTTTGTTTTTGTTTGAGACTGTGTCTCACTCTGTCGCCCAGGCTGGAGTGCAGTGGCACGATCTTGGCTCACTGCAACCTCCGCCTCCCCGGTTCAAGTGATTCTCCTACCTCAGCCTCCCAAGTAGCTGGGATTACAGACACCTGCCACCACACCCAACTAATTTTCATATTTTTAGTAGAGACGGGGTTTCGCCATGTTGGCCAGGCTGGACTGGAACTCCTGACCTCAAGTGATCCGCCCACCTCAGCCTCCAAAAGTGCTGGGATTACAGGTGTGAGCCACCATGCCTGGCTGGGACCAAGAGTTTCTGTGGGCCTAGTAATGGGGACAAGATCGCTAGTGGACGCCAGTCGTGGTAGGGCAGCCTTCTGGAAGATCCAAGGGATGCCATGCTGGGGTCCACCTAAAGGGAGTGGGCTCAGCCTGGGAGCCCTGCGAGAGGCCATGAATGCACCCCAGACAAATGGATTCCTTTTTTTTTTGAGTGTTATTCTGTCGCCCAGGCTGGAGGGCAGTGGTACCATCTCGGCTCACAGCAACCTCTGCCTCAGGTTCAAGTGATTCTGCTGCCTCAGCCTCCCGAGTAGCTGAGATTACAGGCACCTGCCACTGCGCCCAGCTATTTTTTGTATTTTTAGTAGAGACAGGTTTTCACCATGTTGGCCAGGCTGGTGTCGAACTCGTGACCTTAAGTGATCCGCCCACCACCTCCTCCCAAAGTGCTGGGGTTACAGGCATGAGCCACCACGTCCAGCTGGATTCTTCCACTCTCTGTGTCTCCCTGGGCACTTCAGGACAGCAACTGACCCCAGTGTGTGGGCACGGTCCATATGCATGGCCTGGGGGGAGGGTCTTCCAGTGTCCGAACCATCCCAGGCCCTGGCTGTGATGGGTGGGGCACAGGTGGGGCTAGTCTTCCTGTGGGAGCCATGCAACAGCAGACCAGAAGCTGTCCTCTGAGTTTCAGTCTCCCAAGGGAGCCACAGGGGAAAGAAGCAACCAGGAAGACCAACTACATGCAGGGGAGACAGCGTCAACCACTGGGCCACCATGATTGTCCTCAAGAAGGCCCTAGTCTGGGGAAGATAGCCCTGAGTCCAGTAAAAGAAGGCTGCACAGCAGAGTCTTAATAGCCAGGGAGGCTCAAGATCTCTTCTCGTAGGAAGGGCCATGTGGGTAGGGTTTTGTAGGAAAAGTAGGAGTTCAGCAGTCAGACATCCACATCTCTGGCCTGGGGCCAAACAGCAGGACAGACACCATCTTCTCACTCAACCCTCAGATGTCCTGTGCATTGGATAAATGAGACCTTGCTGTCCAGTTTGACTGGAGTAGACATGGACCCACTCGCTCACAGGACACCATGGAGAGACCCTGACCTAATGCAAAACCCAGTGCAGCCTTCAACGAGAACCTGGTGTCCTCTGCATCCCGCCCCTGCCTCAGTTCCCTTCTGGGAACGTGCCCACAAGAAACCCTCACTGACTCCCCAGGAGGGGCCTAATCCCTCGTCTTCCAAGGCTTTCTTCAAGATGGACATGGGGAGACTAGAGAGCATTTTGGCAAACTGGGGCTGCTTAAGAGCTGAGCACTGGCCCAGCAGGCAGCGTGACAGACTTGACTTCTTCCCTTGCTGTTTTCAGGAGGGCATCTTTCTTTCTTTCTTTCTTTCTTTTTTTTTTTTTTGAGACAGTCTCCCTGTTGCCCAGACTGGAGTGTAGTGGTGCGATCTCAGCTCACTGCAACCTCCGCCTTCCAGGTTCAAGTGATTCTCGTGCCTCAGCCTCCCGAGTAGCTGGGATTACAGGCTCCTGCCACCACGCCTGGCTACAGAAGGACATCAGTGAGAGGTGCCACCCCCACCACCATTCGGCCCCTTTCTTTCTGCCCCCCCTACAGCTCTGGTGCTGAATTCCACAGGTGCCTTTCCCACCACAGAGCTGTGCCACACACTCCCGAGGCTGGGACGGGAGAGTCCCTGGTACCCCACATGATTCTGTATCAACCTAGTGAAGCCGACATTTCAAAGTCGTGGCCTTGTAGGTCCCTGACTCCCAAACGTCAATCTCTAAAACAGATTTTTAGTTCCATGTGAGAAAAAAAACTGGTCAGATTGACTCAGGCACAAAAGGGGGGAGAGTGAGTTCACAGAACTTAAAACATCCAAGGGTTTCAGGTATGGCTTGATCCTGGGGCTCCAAAGGCATCTTGGGAAATTGATCTTCCATCCTTGGCTCTGCTTTAATTAGATTCTCCCAGTTCCAAATCCCACCGTGGAATCTCACTGGCTAGTTTGGCATCCCAGGCCCTCCATAAACCAGTCGCTGTGGCCCAGGGAATGGTGGTCTCTGATTGGCTCGCCTTACATCATGTGACAGGACTGGACCCAGAGGTTTCTCCCAAGGACATTGGAGCCCAAACAAGATTAAGGGCCCGGCAGCTCATGCCTATAATCACACCACTTTGGGAGGCCAAGGCAGGTGGATCACCTGTCAGGAGTTCGAGACCAGCCTGGCCAACATGGCAAAACCCCATCTCTAGTTAAAGTACAAAAATCAGCTGAACGTGGTGGTGCGCACCTGTAATCCCAACTACTCAGGACGCTGAGGCAGGAGAATTGCTTGAACTCAGGAGGCAGAGGTTGCACTGAGCCAAGATTGCACCACTGCACTCCAGCCCAGGTGAAAGAGCGAAACTCCATCTCAAAAAAAAAAAAAGAAGATTAAGGTTGACCAAAAGAAAGTAAGTGAGGCTAGGCACGGTGGCTCACGCTTGTAATCCACTTTTGGAGGCCTCAGGTGCATCACCTGAGGTCAGGAGTTCGAGACCAACCTGGTCAACATGGTGAAACCCCATCTCTACCAAAAATAAAATTAGCTGGGCATCGTGGTGGGTGCCTGTAGTTCCAGCTACTGGGGAGGCTGAGGCAGGAGAATCGCTTGAACCTGTGAGGCGGAGGCTACAGTGAGCCAAGATCACGCCACTGCACTCCAGCCTGGGTGACGAAGTAGGACTCCGTCTCAAAAATAAAAAATAAAAATAAAGACCAGGGAGGCTGTGCAGGTAGGAAATGTCTTTATTATTGGCCTTGAGTCATCATGTAGTGTCTGACATAGGTTACGTGTCCAGAGGATCTGCCTGGCACACGCTAGCTACCCCTGCCCACTGGAGCAGCCCCTCTGGCCGACGCCAGGCCTTTGTCCATCATGCCAGGGAAGCCAACCCCACCATCCCACAAGTTCATGCTTGGGGTGTTGAGGAACAAGGCTGTCCTAGGATTGGACCCTCCATCCTGGACAGGGGTCCTGGGGAGGATGAGGCTGAGGCCTGGATGATCAGTCTCTTTTTGGTTTCATGATCATTTAAAAAACACAAAAGACAAACATTTCACAGTCTTTAAAAAATAGAAGTCTGAGGAGAGAAGCCAGAGTCCTGGGCCCCGGGAGGCCCCTCGAGGCCTCAGCATTCCCTGTCCCTTGAGGTCTGTCTGCAGGCCTGGCCACAGCACACGTGGCCCCATCATGGTCACTGGCCCGAGCCGTAGGGCCAGTTGAAGGTACTCCCCGACAGCAGCATGTCTCTGATCAGTGTCTCAATGGGTGTCTTCCCCACCAGGCGCATGAAGAACAGCTGGGAGATGAGGGAGGCAGGGACCGCGCGCAGGGCGGGGAGCCGCAGCAGCAGGCGCCCGAAGCGCTGGGGCTGGGACGGGTACTGCGCCCGCACATACTCGGTGAGGGCCACCTGCGCCTTCTCCTGCAGGCTCTCAACGTGGGCCGGGTCTGAGAGGCCACAGGCGTCTAGGGGGACAAAGGCAAGTCAGACAGGTGGGAGGCAGCTAGAGAACACAGAGCCCACAGGGGTGACTAGGGGACACCACTCACCACTGTGGGTAAGAACAGGGGGCCGGGCGTGATGGCTCACGGCCACAGTCCCAGCACTTTGGGAGGCCAAGGCAGAAGCATCATTTAAGGCCAGGATTTGAGACCAGCCAGGGCAACATAGTATGATCCCTTCTCTGCAAAAACAAATCAGCTGGGGCTGGGCACAGTAGCTCACGCCTGTAATCCCAGCACTTTGGGAGGCTGAGGCAGGTGGATCACTTGAGGTCAGGAGTTCAAGACCAGCCTGGCCAACATGATGATATTCCGTCTCTACTAAAAATAAGAATAATTAGCCAGGCATGGTAGTGCGTGCCTGCAGTTCCAGCTACTCGGAAGGCTAATGGGAGGATCGCTTGAGCCTGGGAGGCGGAGATTGCAGTGAGCCGAGATCATGCCACTGCACTCCAGCCTGGGCAACAGAGGGAGACCCTGTCTCAAAATAAATAAAAAATAAAAATTAGTCCAGTGTGATGGCACACGCTTGTAGTCCCAGCTCCTCAGGAGGCTGAGGTGGGAGGATCTCTTGAGCCCAGGAGTTTGAGGCTACAGTGATCCATGATCATAGCACAGCCTGGGCGACAGAGGAATAAGACCCTGTCTCAAACAAAACAAAACAAAACAAAAAACGACCCTGGGATGCAAATGGGACTATCTAAGACCGTGTCGATCCTCCAGAGATAGTGAGGTGTTCTCATCTAACCAGTGACACAGGGGTGCAGGCAGTGATGTTTCAAGGGTGGCTGGCACCCAACTCATGCCTTTGGCAGGGAGACAGGTTCTAATTTTTTTTTCTTTAAGATGGAGTCTCACACTGTCGCCCAGGCTGAAGTGTAGTGGCACGATCTCACTGCAACCTCCGCCTCTGGGTTCAAGTGATTCTCCTGCCGCGGCCTCACAAGTAGCTGGCATTACAGGCACACTCCACCATGCCTAGCTAATTTTTGTATTTTTAGTAGAGACGGGTTTTGCTGTGTTGGCCAGGCTGGTCTTGAACTCCTGACCTCAAGCAATCTCCCCACCTCGGCCTCCCAAAGTGCTGGGATTACAGGGCCACCAGCCAGGCCAAGGAGATGGGTTCTAAGGAAGCTCGCAGGGAAGGTGGGGCTGGGAAGGGAATTTGATGAGGAAGACAGAGCCCAGAAGGGCCTGCGGTGTGAGAGAATGTGGCAGCCTCTAGAGAGAGACCCAAGATGGGAAGCCAAGAAGAAATCTTCTGGGAAGGCCAGGCGCGGTGGCTCACGCCTGTAATCCCAGCCCTTTGGGAGGCTGAGGCGGGCAGATCATGAGGTCAGGAGTTCGAGATCAGCCTGACCAACGTGATGAAACCCTGTCTCTACTAAAAACACAAAAATTAGCTGGGCGTGGTGACGCGCGCCTGTAATCCCAGCTACTCAGGAGGCTGAGGCAGGAGAATAGCTTGAACCAGGGAGGCAGAGGTTGCAGTGAGCCGAGATCGTGCTACTGCACTCCAGCCTGGGCGACAGAGTGAGACTCCGTCTCAAAAAAAAAAAAAAAATCTTCTGGGAAAACAATAAATAAAGCCATATTTATTGATTTTTGAGACGCGGTCTCACTCTGTTGCGCAGGCTCAAGTGCAGTGGGAAAATCAGAGCTCACTGGAGCCTCGAACTCCTGGGCTCAAGTGGTTCTCCCAACTCTGCTTCCCAAAGTGCGGTGATTACAGGCCTGAGCCACCTTGCAGGCCCAAAACCATATTTATCAAATGAAAGCCACCTCCCAGAGTAGCCTGGATCTGGTTCCTAGCCCCAAAGATACCTCTGATGGGATCTAGAGGCTTCCAGTAGGTTAAAGAACTCCCAGGAGACAGGCTGGAGAGATCTTTGTCTAAAGGCATGGTGGCTTATGCCTGTAATCCTAGCACTTTGGGTGGCTGAGGCAGGACTGGTTGCGCCCAGAAGCTCAAGACCAGCCTAGGCAACACGGTGAGACCACGTCTCTACAGAAAACTTTTTAAAAGAAATTAGCCAGGAATGGTGGTGCACGCCTGTGGTCCCAGCTACTCAAGAGGCTGAGGTGGGAGGGAGGATTGCTTGAGCCCTGGAGATCAAGGCTGCAGTGAACCATGTTCGGACAACTGCACTCCAGCCCGGGTGACAGGGTGAGACCCAGTCTCAAAAAATAGAAATACAAATAAAAAAATAAAGTGGAAAAAAAAAAGCTGGCTGTACCGCCAGTCGCTGGAATACGATGGGCTACCACTGCTAGATAGCTGATGGTAAAGAAAGTTCTGGGGTTGCCCCGCCCCTCAACGGGAGGGGCCTCCGAGCCACGCCCCTACCCAGATCCCTACAACCCTGGCTACCTGGAGGTTGCCCTGGGAGCCCAGTGGGGGCCTGAGGGGGCCAGAACCAGGGGGTCAGGACCTTCCCTCCCACGTCCCCCCAACCTTGTGCTATCAGTGGTCTCTAAGCATGAAGAGCCCTTTGGTGAGGGAGTAGGGGTCTCAGGGAGCCTGGGAACAGGAAGAGGGTTCTGGGGTCTGGGCCCTGGTCCTGGCCCAGCCTTGGGTCTGGGGTCCGGGGTTCAGAGTTCTCCGAGAGTCCTGGGATCACGGAGTGGGGGTGTCACAGTGTCACACTGCTTACATCACCTCTCTACAGCCACCCATGAGCGTTCACTCACGGCTCGTGCAGGGCCCCAGGCCTAGGGAGCGAGCGGGGCGCTATGGGGGCCGGAGTCTGGGTCCAGGCCGCCCTCCTCCTAACCTCCCTTGGGTCCCCCCATCCCGCGGCCCCCTTTGGAGCGTGGCTCACCGGGCGTGAAGAGCGCGATGGCCTTGAGGCAGCCATACTCGGCCGAGTCGACCTGTAGGCGGCCCAGCTTGTCCACCTGCTCCTGGAAGGCGCGCACCTGGTCCATGAAGGCCACCGCGCGCTCGGCGGCCATAGGCGCGGCGTGGAGGCCGGCGGCGGCCAGTAGCGGCGCCGTATGCAGGGGCAGCGCCGCCTGCGCCGCGTTCAGCACGAAGAGCTCGCTCCAGCTCAGGCGCAGCAGCGCCACCTGGTCGGCCACCGGCAGCTCGGGGAAGAAGGGCGCGTGGCGCGCCCACTCCACGGTGCTGAAGAGCAGCCGCGCCGCCAGCTCGCACACGTTGTCGATGCCCAGCACCGCGCCCGCTGCGCCGCCCCCTGCGCCGAAGCGTCCGGCCGCCGCGGGGTAGGGCTCAGCGCGCAGCAATTGCGCGATCAGTTCGGACACCGGCTGCCCCGGGAAGAGGTCTCCGCCGCTCGCCACTGCCGCCAGCGCCGAGCCCGGGGGGCTGCCCGAGGCGGCGGCCACGGCACCAGGCAGCGAGTGCGGGATGCGGCCGCGCTGCACCGCTGCGGGAGGCGGGGACAGGAGGGACATGGGGGCGGGAGGGGAGGCGGGGGGGGGGGGCGGGCAGCAGGAAACGGGGGAGGGACAGGAGATGGGGGAGGGGAGGGCGGGGCACAGAAGGCCGGGAGGAGAGGAGATTGGAGAGACAGGAAGGGAAGCGAGGGGTAGAGAGGAGAGGGCCGGAAGAGGGGGGAAGGAATGAGGGGCCAAGTAGGTGCCCATAGAGACATGGGGTGGGGGGCAGGTGGGGGGGGGGCAGGTGGGGGGGGCAGGTAGGGAGAATAACGGGAAAGGGAGACAAAAGTCATCAAGGGGTCACTCAGGCCCTCCCCTCCAAAGCCTCCAGGCCCAGCCTTTCCCAGAATGCCCAACCCCACCCCATGGGCGCCAGGCTGGTTAGAAAGTAAGAGTCCAGGAGTCCCTGTCTAAGTCCAGCCACCACCCCCCACCCCCAGCTCCTGGGGACAAGGAGGAGCATCTAATAAACCTTTTGGAGCCTCCTAACAGATAGTCATGGGGTTCCCAGAGCTGAGGATGGGCCATGGAGGACTTGGGGACCCTGGCCAGCTTGGTCCCCAAAGCAACAGATCAATACCCACCCAGCACTGGCTCTCTCCTATGGAACAGGGATCATTTCTCTACCTTCCATCCCCCTCCCCACCAGATGGTGACCCCTGAGGGCCGGTCTGGGTCCCTGCAGAGGCTACAGTGCAGGGAAGGGTTGGGGGGAACCTACAGTAGGGAGGGGTCCCAGGGGGGCCGCCATAGGTCCTCAGTAAACATTAGCCGCCATCAGTAGCCTTGCTTATGAAGCGGGGAGGCCCTGCTGCTGGCTTGGGCACGTCTGCAGTGACCAGGTGGGTGAGAAAAGGGAAACTGAGGCATGAAGAGGAAGAGAGTTGGCCATGTGCCTGCCTGGCTTGTGCCGGGGTGGGCGGGATGGCAGGGCTGACTGGGCTGGTTGCCAGCCGACTAATTAATGAGCTTTAATGAGCTGGCATGCCCCATCTCATCACCTCCGTGAACTCCAGGTCAACTCTGTGGAGAGCAAACACCGGAGGGGAACGCGAGCAGAAGCCAGGGGCGAACAGAGCTGAGCGGAGAAGCCAGGGCATGGGTTGAAGCCCGCTCCAAGGGGTCCCTGAGTCTGAGTCAACTGTCAAATGGGGATAGGTGGATGGGGCCCAAAAGTGGTTCCCCGGTCCTCCAGGAAGCTTCCTCCCCCTTTGTTCACTGGGCTGTGAGCAACCACCACTCCCTCACACGGCCACATTCCCACCCCAGGGCCTTTGAACTTTTTCTTTTTCTTTTTTCCCTCCCTCCCTTCTTTCCTTTCCTTTCTTCCTCTCTCTCTCTCTCCCTCTCCCTCTCTCTCTTTTTGAGATAGAGTTCTGCTCTGTCACCAGGCTGGAGTGCAGTGGCACAATCTCAGCTCACTGCAGCCTCCGACTCCGGGGTTTGAGTGATTCTCCTGCCTCAGCCTCCCAAGTAGCTGGGATTAGAGGCACCTGCCACCACGCCTGGCTAATTTTTGTATTTTTAGTAGAGACGGGGTTTCACCATGTTGGCCAGGATGGTCTCAATCTCCTGACCTCGTGATCTGCCCACCTCGGCCTCCCAAAGTGCTGGGATTACAGGCGTGAGCCCCCACGCCCGGCCGGCCTTTGCACTTTCTGTTCACTCTTCCTCAAACCCTTCCCCAGCTCTTCAGCCCAGACTGTGGAGGTTCAAATCCCAATCACAACTCTGTTGCTCTCTGACAAATGGCCTCACCAATCTGCTGTGTGCCTCAGTTTCCTCATCTGTAAAATGCAGACAGTGGCTCCCATTTGCAAGCCTAGCACTTTGGGAGGCTGAGGCAGGAAGATCGCTTGAGCCCAGGAGTTTGAGACCAGCCTGGGCAACATAGTGAGACCCCGTCTCTACAAAAAATTAAGAAATTAGCCCAGCATGGTAGCGAACACCTGTAATCTCAGCTACTCAGGAGGCTGAGGTGGGAGAATCACTTCAACCCAGGAGTTTAAGGCTGCAGTGAGCTATGATCGCACCACTGCACTCCAGACAGAGTGAGACCCCGTCTCAAAAACGATGTCACCAATCACTGAATTAAATGAGAATCTATACCTTAAAATAATGCCTGCCACACAGGAAAGGTAATTACATGGTAACTCAAGCCAAGGACCATTTATTGAACACCTACTGTGTACCAAGCCCTGGTCTAGGCGCTGGGGAACAAGACAGACAAAAATACCTGCCCACAGGGAATGGACATTCTGGGTGTAAGCAAATTACAGAACAAGACAGGTGGCGTCAAATACAGGGGGATCAGGAGGGCTTCCCTGAGGAGGTGATGTTTGAGCAAACCTTGAAGGCAAGGTTAGGGAGGGAGCCATGTATGGACCTGGAAAAAGTGCACTCCAGGCAGAGGGAAGAGCCCGTGCAAAGGCCCCGAGGCAGGTGTGCTTAAAGCATGAGCTGTCATCATAAATATTTCCACCCGAGGCTTTTGAAGACTTCTGGCGAGGCTGTTTGCTCTGAGGCCATGACTTGAGATATATGAGGATTTTAGGTAAAATAGACAAGTAGAGGCAAAATCCATGTTATGGGGGCAGGGACAAGAAAGTTACCCCCAAACTTAAAAGGGCCACAGGGACTGATCAGTTTTAAAAGAAAGCCCCTCAGCTGCCTCTCTCAGCTTCTCCCACCAAGGCCTAGACCAAAAAACAACAGCTTTAGGCCAAGTATGGTGGCTCATTCCTGTAATCCCAGTAGTTTGGGAGGCCAAGGTGGGAGGATTGCTTCAAGCTAGGAGTTCGAGACCAGCCTGGGCAACATAGTGGGACTCTGTCTCTAGAAAATAAAAAAAGCTGCCGGGTGGGGTGGCTCATGCCTATAATCCGAGCACTTTGGGAGGCTGAGGTGAGCGGATCACCTGGGGTCAGGAGTTGGAGACTCCAGCCTGGCCAACACAGTGAAACACCATCTCTATTAAAAATACAAAAATTAGGCCAGGCGCGGTGACTCACGCCTGTAATCCCAACACTTTGGGAGGCCGAGGCGGGCAGATCACGAGATCAGGAGATCAAGACCATCCTGGCCAACATAGTGAAACTCCATCTCTATTAAAAATACAAAAATTAGCTGGGCGTGGTGGCATGTGCCTGTAATCCCAGCTACTCAGGAGGCTGAGGCAGGAGAATCGCTTGAACCAGGGAGTCAGAGGTTGCAGTGAGCCGAGATGGCGCCACAGCACTCCAGCCTGGCAACAGAGCGAGACTCTGTCTCAAAAACAAAACAAAACAAAATACAAAAATTAGCTGGGCGTGCCGGGCGCGGTGGCTTACGCCTGTAATCCCAGCACTTTGGGAGGCTGAGGCAGGCAGATCACGAGGTCAGGAGATCGAGACCATCCTGGCTAACATGGTGAAACCCCGTCTCTACTAAAAATACAAAAATATCCGGGCGAGATGGCAGGCGCCTGTAGTCCCAGCTACTCAGGAGCCTGAGGCAGGAGAATGGCGTGAACCCAGGGGGCGGAGCCTGCAGTGAGCCGAGATCATGCCACTGCACTCCAGCCTGGGCGACAGAGCAAGGCTCCGTCTCAGAAAAAAAAAAAAAAAATTAGCTGGGCGTGTTGGCCCGTATCTGTAGTCCCAGCTACTCGGGAGGCTGAGGTAGGACAATCACTTGAACCCGGGAGGCGGAGGCTGCAGTGAGCTGAGATCACACCACTGCACTCCAGCCTGGAAGATGGAGCGAGACTCCATCTCAAATAAAAATAAAAATAAATAAAGAAAATAAGGAAAAAAAAACTTCAAAGTAGGGGAGGCTCAGGTTAGACATTAGAAAGAACTGCCAGCTTGGCCCACGACACAGTCCCCAGAGGAACCTGAAACCCAGCACAGGAGATCTCGTCCAATAGGCTAGATTCTATTCCTGAACCCCAGAAATCCATGCAGAAATCTCTGGGTTCTACTTGAATTCTAAGGGGGTTTGGCAGAGTTCTAGGCCCAGCAGCCCAGAATACGCCCGTCCACCTGGGTCCCCTGAGCAGAGACAGCTGGGCCTCACTCTTGCTCCCAGCGCCCGGGGTCAGAAGAAAGGGTAAGCTGCCCTTTGCCTTAATCGGGCAGAGTTCCTGCCTTGGGCAAACAAAAAGCATGGGTGAAGGGTGGAGGAGAAACAAATCAAAAAAAAAAAAAATCCTTGTTCAGAACGCGGTGGCCGCGCTAGCAGACAAGAGGTCACCAAGGTGTCAGGGCCAGGGAACTGGCCTCTGAGGCTGGAGTCGGGGGTAATTGGGGAAGGCAGCTCCTGCAAGAGAATGGGGCTGGGGAAAGTCCCTTGTGGGGCGTCCCTGGCCTCTTCAGCTCCACGGCAGCAACCAGGGGGCCACGGATCCTAATTGGATTCCTCCAGCCTAGGGCCAGACTGCAGCCCACGGGATCAAGGGATCAGTGGTAATGAGGTTAGCAGGCACCGGCCCCCACCCTGTGAGGCACCCAGACCCCTGTGAAAGGGAGGGGTGAAAGGGAGGGGAAAAAGGGGAGGAAGAAGCTGTTTGTTCACCCCGGCTCCAGCGGCTGTGATCGTCCCCAGTGTGTCCCCAGCACGTACTCACCCTCCTTCCTCATGCCCACCCGGAAGCACTTCTTGAGACGGCAGTACTGGCACTGGTTCCGGTGGTGCTGGTCGATCTGGCAGTCACGGTTGGACCTGGGGGCACACAGAAGCCAGGGCTCCCTGAGACCCCCATATCCTCCTCCCCGAACCAGCCTATGAGCCGCCTTTGGAGGCTGCCCCTCAGAAATACTAGTAGGGGCCCTCTAGACTGGGGAGGTAACCCCAAAGGGGTACAGGAGCTCAGCTTGCAGGTCTGCAAACCAGACAAGATAACCCGGATGAGTGGTGATGGATGAAGAGGAATCTGTGGAAAAGCAGATGAACACCCCAGGGAGGGCACATTGGCATGGGTTTTGAAGGATGAATAGGAGTTCTCCAGGTGAATGGCGGGGTGATCCCAGAGAGAGGGTACAGCCAGAGCAAAAGGGTTGAAATACACAAATATGGAGGCCTAAAGAGTTTCATTTTACTTGGTCACTGTCAGGCTGAGCAGGGTCATTGTCCCCAAAATGATGTGAAGGCAGAGAGGACATGGTCAGAGAGCTGGACTTTGTGAATTAACTAGGGGTCAGGCCAGGGGCTAGTGGTCTATGGGGTCATAGCATGGTGGGGCCCCAGCATTATCACCCGCACAATGCCCACACCAAGGAATGAGTAAGTAAACAAAGTCACTCTGGTCCTCTGCCCTGAAGGCCCCACACCTACGCTCTTCTGAGAGGACCAACCAACCCCTATGCAAGCTGGAGATTTTCCTGGTCAGCCCTCAGTGAATGCCATTGCCTCTTGCAGGGATGAGACAGGTGGCCCCACCCTGAGAGGTGGTGAGCTCCCCGTCCTGGGTCAGCCCCCAAGCAGGAAGGTCCAGGCCTTATTCTTCAAATGTCCCCAGAACCTTCTCCCCTTGGCCCCTGCCCTTGGACTCCCCTGGTCTCTTGCCACCAGGAGCTGGGGGCTCTCCAAGGCCTGGACCTGGAGCAACTACCCCTGGGGTTCCAGCTGGACACCCAGGGGACACACAGAGACAGTCACAGAGTAGAACCATCACTTAAGGGAATTAAACAGATGCATCTCTGCAGTGGCTCACGCCTGTAATCCCAGCACTTTGGGAGGCGGGGGAGGGTGGATCACCTGAGGTCAGTTCAAGACCAGCCTGGCCAACATGGTGAAACCCCGTCTCTACTAAAAATACAAAAATGAGCTGGGCGTGGTGGCGCATGCCTGTAATCCCAGCTACTTGGGAGGCTGAGGAAGGAGAATCGCTTGAACTGGGGAGGTGGAGGTTGCAGTGAGCCAAGATTGACCCACTGCATTCCAGCCAGGGTGACAGAGTGAGACTCTGTCTCAAAAAAAAAAGAAAAAAAAAAGGCTGGGTGCAGTGGCTCATGCCTGTAATCCCAGCACTTTGGGAGGCCGAGGCGGGTGGATCCCCTGAGGTTGGGAGTTTGAGACCAGCCTGAACAACATAGAGAAAACCCGTCTCTACTAAAAATACAAAATTAGCCAGGCGTGGTGGCGCATGCCTGTAATCCCAGCTATTTGGGAGGCTGAGGCAGGAGAACCGCTTGAACCCGGGAGGCAGAGGTTGCAGTGAGTTGAGATCACGCCATCGCACTCCAGCCTGGGCAACAAGAGTGAAACTCCGTCTCAAAAACAAAACAAAACAAAACAGATGAATCTCAGCTGCAGATACCCAGCCCTGCCCCTCAGGTGGCGACTGCCCCACTGGGCCTCGGTTTCCTCATCTGAAAATGGGAGGTCAGATATTGCCCTATCATATGGGATGGACTGGGTCAGAGGGGTTCACGGGGGACAGTGCCAAGACCCAGACCCCAGCCGGAGAACCCAACTTAGGAAAGCTGAGGATCTGCGCCCACTCCCCCGTACCCCCCCTCCGCCACTGCCTGGGTCCTGCAGCACCAGCCACTGAGCCCCTGGGAAGAGGCCCCACTAGGGCAGAGGGAGCTCAGGCAGAACCAGAACAAAGCCCAGTGGCTGGGTGGTGGGAGGATCCAGGGCAGCCGGGTGGAAACGGCCTGGCCTGGGGCAGCCCTGCAGGCAGGCAGAGGCCCAGCTCAGGCGCCCCTGACCTCAGGGGAGGCCCTGAAACTTCAGTCTCAACTTCCCCAGCTGTGGAATTGGGACAGATCTATCCCTCCAAGGAGGGAAACAATTAAGTTCTTCCTGTTATCCCACCTAAAGAGTGCAAGCTTTTTTGCCCAACCCCATGGCCCAACTCAGCTTCCTCCCTGGGCTTCTGGCCTCCAGTCCAATTTGATCAGAGCCCTCCCCTGCTCACACACCCTCTATGGCTCCCCATTACCCTCAGCCAGCATTTCAGGCCCACCTAGCTCTGACTTCTCCCATGGCTGCACAGTCCCCCTCTTACAGCACAGCTCCCTCAGTCTGCCACTAAGTGTTTTGTCTGGACCACATTCTGGCATGCCCCTGTGGCCTTTCTTCCACCTGCCAACTCCATGCTTCAGGCTCATGTCCCCTAGCCTCCTCCAGGCAGCCCTTTCTGACCTCCAGGCAGAGCCTCTGCTCTCTCTCTGGGACCCCAGATCCCACAGACTTGGGGCATCTGTCTCACTGTGTCTCCTCCAGACTGGGGGCTTCTCAGGAGCTAGACTTGGAGCTGGGGTCTCTCTGGAGGGGCTGGCATCAAACTACCCAGGCTGGGCCCCAGCGAGACCCTGCTAAATCCATTTGAAGCTCAGAATGGAATGGTGATTTCACCAGGTCACACAACTCACACAGCACAAACCTGCCAGCTCCAAGCAAGGCCCCCCCCACCCGAAATTGGTGCTCCCTGACACCACCCTCAGGAAGCTCCTGGGACCCCAAAACTGCCTGAGCCCCACTCCCTTACCCTCCCTGAAGACATGACCAGAGAGCAGGCGGTTTTCCAGCAGCAAGAATGAGGCCAAAGTCTAGTGGCCCACTTTGTGCTGGAGGAGGGAGCAAGGCAGCTCTGCCACACATGGCCACACCAGGCCAGCCCTGACCCGGGACCTGGGGCCAAACTCCACCCTCGGGTACCTGGGGCCCTATTTGGTGGCCTCAGCCAACAAGCCTTCCATCAGCCGTTCTCCCTGGGGACACCCCGATCCGAACTCAGCGGTCCCCACCCTAGCCCCACAGTTCCCCCACAGTGCCCCCAACTCGGGCAGGGTCCCTCCATGTCCAACGCAAAGCAGGCACGAGGACCTCTCTCTGGGCCTTTGGGCCTCTGTTTTGCGCAGCTGGGAACTGAGACCGTCTAGACGGGCTCCACAGAGACCCTGCATGTTCCTGGGGTGCAGAGTAGGGGCTTATAAACGGACAGATTGGATGCTCGCCCGGGAACGGTGAGAAAAGAACTCCCGGGCTGGACAACCCCGATCGCTTTCCCTGGGGACCTTTCCCTGGGGACCTTCCGCCAGAACAGCTAGCAAGGCCACGCCCTGCCAAAGAGGTCTCCGACCTGGGACAGCCCAGGGCTCCTGCTCGGAAACGTTTCACTCCCTGCCCGTCTCAGAGACACCCAAAGTTTGAGGGATTTTTCCAGGAGCCCCAGGTCTGCAACCACCCCTGGGGGAGAGGGACGTTTCAGTCAATTCCGGTGGCCCTGCCGGCCTTCCAGTGGCGATTTCCGGTGACCCAAGGCCCAGAGTGAGCCCAGAGGGGTTCCCCGAGATGGGCAAGCCCAGCTCCCACCCCCACCCCCACCGCTGGGCCCCTCATGCGAAGAAGGCCGCCCCGTGCCACCCCAGCCTCCCTCCGTCTGCCGCCTCCGTAGCCACAGCGACTTTGGAAGTGATATTTGACCCCAAGGGCGCGCCGTATCGATCCGCGCGGCCGCAGACAATGGCCCCTGGACGCTGCGAGCTCCACGGTCCAAGTTCCACGTTCGATTCCCTCGAGGGCATCCCGCGCGCCGGGATCCCCGAGAACGGGTGCCCTGGGGTTGGGTTACCACCCCTGACAGCACCCCTACCCCCACCCCAGCGCGGAGATGACCCCTCCCCAGAGAAAAAGCGGGGGGAAGGAGAAGCAAGTAACTGGGGCAAAAGCCTCCAGGGACCACCTGATGGGGGGGGAACCTGCAACGATGTAGCGCCGACTGTATACACAATCCCAGCCATGGAATGCGGGAGGAGGGTGCTGTGCCCCTATCTCAGAGGGGGCAGTGGAGGCCCAGGGAAGGTCAGCGCCAGGCCCAAGGTGACCGAGCAGGTCAGAGGCCCGCCCCAGGTCGGGGCGGGGTGCACGGCGGCGGCGCGCGGATGGGGGGCTCACCGGCAGGTGTAGCTGAGGTTGCGGCGGATGCTCCGCTTGAAAAAGCTTTTGCAGCCCTCGCAGGTGAAGACACCGTAATGCTTGCCGCTCGACTTGTCCCCGCACACCACGCAGTCCACCTGCAGCCCCGGCCGCTCCTCGTCGCCCGGCTCGGCGTCGCTGGCGGCACCGGGGGGCGAGGCCGAGTCGTCCTCGGCCGCGCGCGGGTAGCCGCCCGCCTTGTCCACGCCGTTCGTGTCGCCGCCGGGGCCGCCCCAGCCGCCGGTCACCATGGCCATAGCCCCAGGGCAGCGGGGCCAGGGCGCCCCCACCGCGCTCTTCCCTCCGGGCACCCCTCTCGGCCCGGGGGACCCTACGCGGCGCGCATTCGGCCCCGGCGCGCGGGGGGCACGGGCTGCACCCCCCAAAAAAGTTTTGCAGCAACTTCCTGCGGCCGGTCCTCGCGCCCGGGCGGAACTGGTCGGGCCGGTTCCAGGCCAACTTTCCCACGCGTGCGCGGGGCCGGGCCCGGGGCCGGGAGGGGCGCGCTAGAGGCGCGGGCCGGGGACCCAGAGGACTCGCGTCCCGCCGCCCTGGGGCCCCGGCGGGGGCGCGCGGGCCATGGCCCAGCCCGAGCCGCGCAGGGGGCGTCCTCTGGCCTGGCCGCCGCTCGCCCGGGGGCTGCGGCCAACTCAGCGGGCCGCCATCCGAGCGCGGGAGGCCGGGGGGAAAGTTTGGCCGCAAGTTGCGCGGCCGCCCGTGGCGGGGGGGGAGGGGCGGCGGGTGCGCGCCGGGGCTGATCGCCGCGCCCCCTGGGTCCCCCGGCGCCCGCGGCTGCCGCTCCGGGCCTGCAGGGCCGCTGGGCCGGCGCCTCTGGAGCTGCCGCCCCCGCTGCGGCCGCTCCTGCCTGGCCTGGGCCTGCGCCTGGGCCCAAGCCTCGCTCTCGCCGCCGCCACCGCCAACGACCCCGCGCGCCGGCCTCGCGCTGCGGCCGGTTTGACACACAGCGTTCCATTCGCGGGGCGGGCGGGGGGCGGGGGCGGGGGCAGGGGCGCGCGCCGCGGGCTGGGGGCGGGCGCTCGTTGCCCCGGCGACGGCCGCCCTTATAAGGGCATGGGTGGCCGCGCGCGGCGCCGGGCGAACGGGCCGGCGGGAGGGACGGGGGCCGAGCGCGGGGCCGCGGGGCCTGACCCTCCCCCGCCTCCCTCTGCCCCTCCCCCCGCACCCCCGCCCTCACCCTCGCCCGGCTCCGGCCTTAACCCCTGCCGGGCCGCGGCGGGAGCCTCAGCCGCGCCTGCCCTCTGCCCTTCCTTGAGCCTCGCCAAGATGTCTCTCCAAGGCCCTCCCCTCCACCTCTGGCCTTGGACGTTGGGTCGCTCGATCACCCTCGAGGCGCCCCTCGGAACCTCCCCCCACCCCACCGTTCCCGGCAAAGCAATGATGGGGGGCCAGTGGCACCCGGGGGGGGGGGGTACGCCCCTGCGCAAGACACACGCGCGCGCGAGACACACACACACACCCTAGATTGTGTTTGCTTCCTCTTCCAGAAAGTCGCCGCGTCTGACCCCCACCCCACCCTTTCTCTGCTCGGGTTAACACCTGGTGCCCGGAATCTCCAGGGGGAAGGGATGTTGTGGTCTGAGACCGGCTGGCCGGGGCCGCGAGGTCAGGGGGCCCCTCTGCACAATTTCTGGCCTCCGGGGGCAGGGCGCCCACCCGCCCCGCGCGGCTGGAGGCGACAGGCATGCCCTGTCTGGGGGCCTGCCCCTTTTTCCCTTTTAATTTCCTTTTCTTTCTGTGCTTTGCAGAAAGGGCTTGGCCTGGCGGCCGGCTGGACTGCAGATGTCTCTTCCAGGCGCCCTGGAACCTCGCAGCTGCCGCCACCTCCAACTCACCCCATCCCCCAGTACCGGGGCTGGGGCCCGCCCGACCAGCATTTATTAAGCACCCTTTGTATGCGAGGCCCGGGCTGGCGAGCCTCTGGCTCTGGGCAGGTTAACCTTTAACTGGCTGCACAAGCCCTTCCAGGAGTGACCTTTCACCTCGGAGTCTTGCAGCCCCAGCCACCCAGACTGTGGTCCCACCCCGCCCTGAGCCCAGAGCTGGACACCAGAGCATGCAGCTGGGCCTCTGAGAGCTCTGGCCAGGACAGTGCCTTCTGCGCACCCCCTCCTCTGCCTCCCAGAGCCCTGATGAGACTTGAAGAATTGCCCTCCCTGGAGTAGGGGGAAAGATTCTTGGAGATCTTACAACAATTAAAAAGAAACTGAGGTTCTGGGAGAGCCAGGCACACCCAGCCCTGGGCCTCTCAACCTGCTCCAGGGACGTTCTGGCTGCCTGGGAGGTGGAGGAGGAGGCGTTAGTAAACACAAAAAGCAGGAAGGACTAGGATTAGACATGAGCAAGGACTTCCCGAGGTCTAGAGTCGGGTTCTGCCCACAGCCTGATGTAATCCCTGCTGGGAGAGAGGAAGGCGTGGGTGGGCAGAGACGACCCTTTGGTTCTGAGGCTGCATGGGAATGTGACTGGTAATTTGGGATGAGGGCAGGGATCCTAGGCCCCTTGCCTGGACCTGCTAGGATCTTTGGTGGGGAGCATTGGGGTGGAGGTCTCACAGAAGGGATTGAAAAGAGATTTAGATGAGAGACAGGCACTGTGGCTCACGCCTGTAATCCCAACACTTTGGGAGGCCAAGTCAGGAGGATCTCTTGAGGCCAGGAGTTCAAGACCAGCCGGGGCAATAAAGTGAGACCCGTCTTGAGCCCAGGTGTTCAAGGCTGCAGTGGGTTATAATCACGTCAGGTCACTCCACTCCAGCCTGAGCAAGACCCTGTCTCAAAAAAAAAAAAAAAAAAGAAGAGGGAGAGAAGACTCAAGGAATCTTGAGGGGATTGTGAAGGGGAGGGAGCAAAGAACTAGGTTTGGGGGAGACGAGTCTTGCAAGGCAGCTGAGAGCTGGGTGGGAGATGGGGGAAGAAAGACCATCGCAGATCCCAGAAACTCCAGTAGTTCCAGTCCCAAAGGCTGCCCCACCCCCTTCCAGTAGCCTGGCCACCCCTGTGCCCCCTGGGGCCCGCCTGGGGGTGGATCAAGGCTCTACCCCGCCTCCCTGACCCCTGCCCGCGGCCCCGCAGTAACATTTGACCTTGCGGCGGCCGCAAACCGGGGACAAAGGGGCCTAGGCCCATCTGCTGAGGGGGCACCCGTGGGAATGGCCAGATCCTGCTGGGGCAGCCTGGGAACCTGTCTCCGCCCCCCCACATGTGACCTTGGCTCCCTTTGCCCCTCCACAGGCAACCTGGTGGGACCAGGAACTCAGTTAGGTCTTAGACTCTGGGGCTCGGCAGGGTACAGGGAAGAAATTCAGCTTCTCTGCCCCACCCCAACACGAGCAAGGTGGTCTGCCTCCATTTCCCTGCTTTCTTCAAAGTTGGCCCAAGTCCAGGGACAGCGTGTGGGTCGGAAGGTCACTAGCCCCAGCCCTCGCTGGAGGGGACTGTGCTCGCCACCATACTTCTTGTTCTGTTTCTGGGGTCAGGTTGACTGGATTCAAGTCCAGGCCGCTGACTGGCGCTGACCTCAGGCTGACGTGGTCCTGCCCTGGGAGAGGCGGTGAACACACCTGCACAGGTGAGGCCTGGAGCACCCGCCCCCAAGGCTGGGAATGAAAGTCTTTCTAATCCCCGTCTCGGGTTTCAGCTGCCACCCTGAAGGGGGACAGCTGGCCACTAATCCAAGCTTGGCTGGGTCGTTCCAAGCTCCCCTTTCCCAGACTCAGCCAGTCCTGGTGTGGAGGGGCAGGGAGATGTGACTTATGCAAATGACATGCTAATTCATTGCCTGCTATTAACCTGACACGTCCCACAGCTCCTGGGCCCCCAGGAGAAAGCTGGAACTGGCCACCATTGGCATTCATTCTGAGTTTCTCTTGAAGTACAACGCCCCCTGAGTCCCAGACTATTACCTTTGCTATGCCTGTCCCCCACCCAGAAACCCTTTACCTTATTTTATTTATTTATTTTTGAGACAGACTCTCCTATTTTGCCTAGGCTGGTCTTAAACCCCTGGGCTCAAGCAGTCCTCCTCCCTCGGCCTCCTGAGATACTGGGATTACAGGCAAGCTCGACCACATGGAGTCCAGAAACCCTTGACCTTAGCTTTGAGTTAGTAGCAACTCGTCATCCACACCCTGAATCTGAACCATTCCAGCTTCAGTCTCCCTCCTTTTTGTTTTGTTTTGTGTTTTATTTATTTATTTAGAGACAGAGTTTTGCTCTTATTGCCCAGGCACGATCTTGTTGTTGGCGCGATCTCGGTTCACTGCAACCCCCGCCTCTCAGGTTCAAGCAATTATCCTGCCTCAGTCTCCCGAGTAGCCGGGATTACAGGCATGTGCCACAACACCCAGCTAATTTTTGTATTTTTAGTAGAGACGGGGGTTTCACCATGTTGGCCAAGCTGGTCTCAAGCTCCTGACCTCAGGTGATCCTCCCCGCCTCGGCCTCCCAAAGTGCTGGGATTACAGGCATTAAGCCACCGCACCCGGCCTGTTTTTTATTGTTGTTGTTGTTGTTGTCGTTGTTTTTTGAGACAGAGTCTTGCTCTGTCACCAGGCTGGAGTGCAGTGGCACAACCTCGGCTCACTGCAACCTCCGACTCCCTGGTTCAAGCGATTCTCCTGCCCCAGCCTCCTGAGTAGCTGGGATTACAGGCACGCACCACCACGCCCAGCTAATTTTTGTATTTTTAGTACAGATGGGGTTTCACCATGTTGGCCTCTATCTTCTGACCTCGTGATCTGCCCACCTTGGCCTCCCAAAATGCTGGGATTACAGGCGTGAGCCACCGTGCCCGGCCCTGTTTTGTTTCTTTGAGACAAGGTATGTCACCCAAACTGGAGTGCCGTGGCTTGATCTCAGCTCACTGCAACGTCTGTCTCCCAGGTTCAAGCAATTATCCTGCCTCAGCCTCCTGAGTAGCTGGGACTACAGGCACACACCACCACACCCAGCTAATTTTTGTATTTTTAGTAGAGACGGGGGTTTCGCCATGTTGGCCAAGCTGGTCTCAAACTCCTGACCTCAGGTGATCCTCCCCGCCTCAGCCTCCCAAAGTGCTGAGATTACAGGCATGAGTCACCACGCCTGGCCTGTTTTTTTTTTTGAGACAAGGTCTTACTCTGTGACCCAGACTGGAGTGCAGTGGCGTGATCTCAGCTCACTGCAACCTCCACTTCCCAAGCTCAAGTTACCCTCCCACTTTAGCCTCCTAAATAGCTTTATAGGCACATGCCACCACGCCTGGCTAATTTTTGTATTTTTTTGTAGAAATGGGGTTTTGCCATGTTGCCCAGGCTGGTCTTGAACTCCTGGGCTCAAGTGATCTACCCACCTTGGCCTCCCAAAATGCTGGGATTACAGATGTGCACCACTGAGCCCGGCCCCCTTCAGGAAAATCTGCCAGCCAAACTCAGCATCTCCCTGGGAAGGGGCTGCCAGGAGAAGCTCTGTCCAGTCCCCATGAATCCCTCCCTGGGCTTCGGGAGACAGGCCAGTTGGAACTTCAGCTGTGGCTATGCAACCTCACGGACCCCCGAAATGCGTCAGTCCCAGGGACCTGGTCCCATAGCCCAGGTTGCTTCTGGCCTGACCCCACTGATATGAAGTTCACATTCCACTTGGTGCCAGGCCAAAGACACCTGAGTCTTTCTTCATTGCCTGGCCACACCCCATCAGGCCCTGGACACCCATGTGCACCAGCTTCCCTCACGCCAAATGTGCCCCAACATGCCAAATCATGCAACATGACATGATGTCACTCCAGGACAGTTTATGACATGCCACAGCTGTCTGGCATGTCCAGACATGGCTGGGTAAGGGGCCTACAGAAAGGTGTCCCCAAGCTGGGGAGGCGGGAGGGGAGGCCTGGGCTTCCCCAGGGCCCTTGCAGTGGCTTCGAGCACCGCCACCTCCTCGGCCTGCTGAGCCTCCATGAGTGCCATCTGCTGCTCCAACTTCCGGCGTTGCTCTTCCTGCTTCCGGTGGGCTCCTCGGAAGGCCAGGACCAGGGCGCTGGAAGGGGTGGGTGGCTGGGTCAGGAAACAGCCCCCGAGTCCACCCAAGGCAAGGGCCGTGTACTCCCACTCCCAGAATGGGGGCTCTTTCACATTGGATCTCCAAGGGTCCCAGCTAGCTGGTCTTTTTGTTGTTGTTGTTGTTGTTTGAGACAGAATTTCACGCTTGTCACCCAGGCTGGAGTGCAATGGTAAGATCTCCCCTCACTACAACCTCTGCCTCGTGGGTTCAAGTGATTCTCCTGCCTTAGCCTCCCAAGTAGCTGGGATTACAGGCGCCCACCACCACGCCCAGCTAATTTTTTTGTATTTTTTAATAGAGACAGGGTTTCACGATGTTGCCCAGACTGGTCTTGAACTCCTGACCTCAGGTGATCCGCCTGCCTCAGCCTCCCAAAGTGCTGGGATTACAGGCGTGAGCCACCATGCCCAGCCTGTTTTTTCTTGTTGTTGTTTTTTGAGATGGGGTTTCGCTCTTGTTGCCCAGGCTGGAGTGCAATGGCACAATCTCGGCTCACTGCAACCTCTGCCTCCCGGATTCAAGCGATTCTCCTGCCTCAGCCTACCGAGTAGCTGGGATCACAGGCATGCGCCACCACGCCTGGCTAATTTTGTATTTTTAGTAGAGATGGGGTTTCTCCATGTTGGTCAGGCTGGTCTTGAACTCCCGACCTCAGGTGATCTGCCCACCTTGGCCTCCCAAAGTGCTGGGATTTCAGGCGTGAGCCACTGCGCCTGGCCCAGCCTGTTGTTTTTTTTTTTTTTAGACAGAGTCTTGCTCTGTCACCCAAGCTGGAGTGCAGTGGTGTGATCTCTGCTCACCACAACCTCCACCTCCTGGGTTTAAGCAATTCTCCTGTCTCCCAAGTAGCTGGAATTACAGGCACGTGCAAAGACGCCTAGCTAATTTTTGTATTTTTAGTAGAGATGGGGTTTCACCACGTTGGCCAGGCTGGTCTCAAACTCCTGACCTCAAGTGATCTGCCGGCCTCAGCCTCCCAACATGCTGGGATTACAGGTGTGAGCCACCACACCTGGCCGTTACTGCCTATCTTGGGGCAGTGGGGAATGCTAAGCCCCAGAGACAGCCAGGGATACTTCTGATATCCTGGTGGGGGATGGTGCCGGGGGATTGGGGGGATGCAGAACAGTCCTACCTGTGGGCTTTGCACAAATCCCTGTTCAGCTCAGCACTCTGAGACCGTCTGGCTCGCCCCTTCTGAGCCACCTGTTCCAGCTCCCTGCACAGAGACTGCAGCTGCTCCTGCAGGTCCAGTGTCCTGTTGCGAAGGGGAAGAGAGGGGGCTCACAGCCCCAGCTGATCCTATTTCCCAGGTCTCCTCCTACCCACCTGCCCACAGTATTGTCATGTAAACACACCTGTACACCGGGGTACACCTTAGCTTCTACTGCAGACGACACTCCCGGGGGCTCTCACATAGGCTGCCTGCCCACCCCCCGCGCAGCCCAGGACCCAGGCACACACCTGGTGAGCGATGCTGCCAGTTCCTGGGCTAACTTCTCTGGGTCCCAGGCTCTGCCCACCTGGCCACCATCAATGCCACTGGTGCCACCAGGGACAGCAGGAAGGCCCTAAGGGAGGCAGAAGACAAGAAAGTGACATTAACCTAGGCCAAGTCCGTGCTTGGCCCACACTGGACATTGGAGCTGCCCAGACAGTGGCAGCTGCTGTGCTCTCAGAGACCCCCATCTGGTTCGATATACCAATAAGAGCAAAATTATACTCTGATAAGGGAAATATCCTATTTAATTAAAAAAAATTTTTTTGAGACAGAGTCTCACTCTGCCACCCAGGCTGGAGTACAGTGGCACGATCTTGGCTGACAGCAACCTCCGCCTCCCAGGTTCAAGCGATTCTCCTGCCTCAGCCTCCCAAGTAGTTGGGATTACAGACACATGCCACCAGACCCGGCTACTTTTCGTATTTTTAGTAGAGACAGAGTTTCACCATGTTGGCCAGGCTGGTCTCGAACCTCATCTCTAAAAATAAAATTTAGGGGCCAGATGTGGTAGCTCATGCCTGTAATCCCAGCACTTTGGGAGGCCAAGACGGGTGGATCACTTGAGGTCAGGCGTTCAAGACCAGCCTGGTCAACATGGTGAAACCCTGTCTCTACTAAAAATACAAAAATTAGTCTGGCATGGTGGCAGACCCCTGTAATCCCAGCTACTTGGGAGGCTAAGGCAGGAGAATCGCTTGAACTTGGGAGGTGGAGGTTGCAGTGAGCCAAGATCATGCCACTGCACTCCAGCCTGGGCAACAGAGTAAGATTCGGTCTCAAAAAAAAAAATTAGCCAGGCATGGTGGTGGGCACCAGGAGTCCCAACTAACTGGGCGGCTGAGGCAGGAGAATCACTTGAAGCTGGGAGGCAGAGGTTGGAGTGAGCTGGGATCGCAGCACTGCACTCTAGCCTGAGCAACACAGTGAGACTCTGTCTCAAAAAAAAACAACAACAAAAAAAACAAAAACAAAAACTAGAGCTCCATGGGAAGTCCTTCCTCCTGTCTAATCCTTGTTTGAAATAATAATAATTTTTTTTTGAGAAGAGTCTCGCTCTGTCGCCCAGGCTAGAGTGCACTGGCATGATCTCAGCTCACTGCCAGCTCTGCCTCCCGGGTTCACGCCATTCTCCTGCCTCAGCCTCCCGAGTAGCTGGGACTACAGGCGCCCGCCACCATCCCCAGCTAATTTTTTGTATTTTTAGCAGAGACAGGGTTTCACCGTGTTAGCAAGGATGGTCTCTATCTCCTGACCTCGTGATCCGCCCATCTCAGCCTCCCAAAGTGCTAAGATTACAGGCTGGGATTACAGGCATGAGCCATCGTGCCCGGACAGTAATAATTTTTTTTCTTTTTTTTTTTTGAGACGGAGTCTTGCTCTGTCGCCCAGGCTGGAGTGCAGTGGCGCAATCTCGGCTCACTGCAACCTCCGCCCCTCCAGGTTTAAGCAATTCTCTGTCTCAGCCTCTGGAGTAGCTGGGATTACAGGCGCGTGCCACCACGCCCAGCTAATTTTTTTGTATTTTTAGTAGAGACAGGGTTTCACCATGTTGGCCAGGCTGGTCTTGAACTCCTGACCTCATGATCCACCCGCCTCGGCCTCCCAAAGTGCTGGGATTACAGGTGTGAGCCACCGTGCCTGGCCAATAATAATTTTTTAAAAATTAGGCTGGGCGTGGTGGCTCACGCCTGTAATCCCAGCACTTTGGGAGGCCGAGACGGGCGGGTCAGCCTGAGGTCAGGAGTTTGAGAGCAGCCTGGCCAACATGGTGAAACCCTGTCACTACTAAAAATACAAAAATTAGCTGGGTGTGGTAGTGCACGCCTGTAATTCCAGCTACTCGGGAAGCCAAAGCAGGAGAATCGCTTGAACCTGGGACGCAGAGATTGCAGTGAGCCAAGATCGCACCACTGCACTCCAGCCTGGGTGACAGAGCACGATCCGTTTCCCAAAAAAAAAAAAAAAAAAAATTAAAGGCCAGGCGCTGTGGCTCATGGCTGTAATCCCAGTACTTTGGGAGGCTGAGGTGGGCAGATCACCTGAGGTCAGGAGTTCTACACCAGCCTGGCCAACATGGTGAAACCCCATCTCTACTAAAAAATACAAAAATTGGCCAGGCACGGTGGCTCACGCCTGTAATCCCAGCACTTTGGGAGGCCGAGGCAGGTGGATCACAAGGTCAGGAGATCGAGACCATCTTGGCTAACACAATGAAACCCCGTCTCTACTAAAAAAATACAAAAAAAATTAGCCGGGTGTGGTGGCGGGCGCCTGTAGTCACAGCTACTCGGCAGGCTGAGGCAGGAGAATGGCGTGAACCCGGGAGGCGGAGCTTGCAGTGAGCCGAGATTGCACCACTGCACTCCAGCCTGGGCAACAGAGCGACACTCTGCCTCAAAAAAAATAAAAAATAATAATAAATAAGCCGGGTGCAGTGGCTCAAGCCTGTAATCCCAACACTTTGGGAGGCTGAGGCAGGCGTATCACCTGAGGTTCAGAGTTCGAGACCAGCCTTAGTAACATGGGGAAACCTCATCTACACTAAAAATACAAAAATTAGCCGGGCGTGGTGGCGCATGCCTGTAGTCCCAGCTACTCAGGAGGCTGAGGCAGGAGAATCACTTGAACCCAGGAGGCGGAGGTTGTGGTAAGCCAAGATCGGGCCATTGCACTCCAGCCTGGGCAACAAGAGCAAAACTCTGTCTCAAAAAAAAAAAAGAGATGAGATCTCGCTGTGTGGCCCAGGCTGGAGTGAAATGACATAATCGTGGCTCGCTGAAGCCTCCAACTCCGGGTTCAAGTGATCGTCCCACCTCAGCCACCCGAGTAGCTGGGACCACTGTGATAAGGGAAATAAATAACAGGAAACCGCATCTGAAGTCACTCCAGGAGGGCTTCCTTGAGGAGGTGATGTCTAAGCTGAGATCTACAGGAGGTCGAGGACTTTATGACACAAAGAGGGAAGTGACCGGTGTTCCTGGCAGGGACACAGAATATACAAAGGCTTGGAGGTAGGAGAGATGATTTAAAGAGCTGCATTAAGGACAGGTGCGGCGACTCATGCCTGTAATCTCAGCACTTTGGGAGGTGGAGGCAGGCGAAACATTTGAGGCCAGGAGTTCGAGAGCAGCCTGGCCAACATGGTGAACTGCAACTCTACAAAACTGCATCTCTACAAAACATACAAAAAATAGCTAGATGTGGTGGTGCGTGTCTGTAATCCCAGCTACTCAGGAGGCTGAGACAGGAGAATCGCTTGAACCTGGGAGGCAGAGGTTGTGGTGAGCCGAGATTGCAACATTGCATTCCAGCCTGGGCAACAAGAGCCAAACTCCGTCTCAAAAAAAACAAAAAAAAGAGGCTGTGATTGACAGGGCTATGTTCTCATTAGTAAGCTACTCCCCTACCAGGTTCAGGCAGGGCAGCTCACCTGATACCACTCTTCCTCGTCCCCGCTGCTGCCACCTCCGCTGCTATGTCCGCCACTGCTGTTTGCCCCACCAGCCTGGAGCTCCGCCCGTTCCCACCGCAGCTGCTCCAGCAGGAGCACGTGAGCTGGACCCAGGGCTCGGAGGGCAGCCTCCCGCAGCTCTAGGCCCCGCTTCTCACGCCGCACCAGCTGCAGCCGAAGCATCAGGTCCGCCAGGGCCTCCTGTGGGACCAAGGAGAGGGGAGAGAATTTATGCTTCTACGGTCAACTGCAGGGAAACTGAGGCCCCAAGAGGCACCCACTGAGGACTATTCAGACAAAAACTGTGACTTTTGGCCAGGCGCAGTGGCTCATGCCTGTAATCCCAGCACTTTGGGAGGCCAAAGTGGGTGGATTACCTGAGGTCAGGAGTTTGAGACGAGCCTGGCCAACATGGTGAAAACCCGTCTCCATTAAAAATACAAAAATTAGCCAGGTGTGGTGGTGCACACCCGTAATCCCAGCTACTCGGGAGGCTGAGGCAGGAGAATCACTTGAACCCAGCAGTGGGGCAGAGGCTGAAGTGAGCCAAGATAGCGCCACAGCACTCCAGCCTGGGTGAGAGCAAGACTCCGTCTCAAAAAACAAACAAACAAACAAACTAGGACCTTCACCATTCACCATGTTCTTGTGAGGTGGAAATATCTTCCTCCCATAAAAGCTACAGCTGTAGAAATGGCATTTCCTAGAGGGGCAAGTAGCTTACATAGGTCAAGTATTAGTTCTGTCAAAGCTTCTGGAGTTTCTCTAACTCCAGAACCTCAAGTTTTTCATGCCAAGCTACAAACCCAAGATTGTGTTCTTTGCTCCCATCTCTTCCCATAGGAAGGGCATTTTGGAGAGCCAGATTTGTAGTCTAATGAGAAACTGAACCCCAGAAAACAAACTCCTATTAATCCCTCAAAACCCCAGCTCCAATTCTCCCTTCACAATGCCTGCACTCAGCCCAGCAGAATTCTCCTTTGCTCCTTGGTCCCCCGACCTCAGTAAAGGATTTTGTCCCACCAAGAAAGACTGACACAGTGGCCACAGCCCATTTGTACCCTTGTGGCCACCAGGTCCTGCTGAATTTGTGTCTTCTCCAGTCGGGGAAGAGCTGGGCCAGCCTGGGTCCCCAGAATGGCCTGCACCATGGCTTCTGCACGGGGCACAGTGGGCATGGGTGCCAAAGTGGGGCCAGGCTCTGAGAGAATCTTCACTAGAGAACGGCGCTCCTGGAGACGCTGGACATAGCTTCGGAGCTGGAAAGCCACTTCCTGTGGGGTGGGCTTATCCACACTGCTGCCTTCAGGGCTATAGAAAACAGAAAAGGTGCCTATGTCAACACTGGCAGGCATAGGTGGGTTAACTTCATGCCAATCCTGGTAGGGTCCGTCACCTTCCATCTCACTGGCCACGATGGAATCTATGCCATCTTTGGTGGTCGCTGTCACACCAACATACCCCACTAGGCACCACCTTCCATCAAGACCACATGGTGGCCAGGTGCGGTGATGCATGCCTGTAACCCCAGCACTTTGGGAGGCTGAGGTGGGAGGATTGCTTGAAGCCAGAAGTTTGAGACCAGCATAGGCAACAGAGTGAGAATCCATCTTTTTTTTTTTTTTTTTTTGAGACGCAGTCTTGCTCTGTCGCCCAGGCTGGAGTGCAGTGGCATAACCTCGGCTCACTGCAAGCTCCACCTCCCGGGTTCACGCCATTCTCCTGTCTCAGCCTCCCAAGTAGGTAGGACTACAGGCGCTCGCCACCACGCCCGGCTAATTTTTTTTTTTTTTTTTTTTTTTTTTTAGTAGAGACGAGGTTTCACCGTGTTAGCCAGGATGGTCTCGATCTCCTGACCTTGTGATCTGCCCACCTCGGCCTTCCAAAGTGCTGGGATTACAGGCGTGAGCCACCGTGCCCGGCCGAGAATCCGTCTTTATAAAAAATTAGCTGCGGCCGGGCGCAGTGCCTAACGCCTGTAATCCCAGCACTTTGGGAGGCCGAGGCAAGTGGATCACCTGAGGTCAGGAGTTCGAGACCAGCCTGACCAATATGGAGAAACCCCGTCTCTACTAAAAATTCAAAATTAGCCGGGTGTGGTAGTGGGAGCCTGTAATCCCAGCTACTCGGGAGGCTGAGGCAGGAGAATCCCTTGAACCCGGGAGGCAGAGGTTGCAGTGAGCCGAGATTGGACCACTGGACTCTAGCCTGGGCGACAAAAGTGAAACTCTGTCTCAAAAAAAAAAAAAAAAAAAAGACAGGGTCTCACTCTGTCACCCAGGCTGGAGTGCAGTGGTGCAATCTCAGCTCACTGCAGCCTCCACCTCCCAGACTCAAGGCATCCTCCCACCTCAGCCTCCCAAGTAGCTGGTACTACGCGGGCACACCACCATGCCCAGCTAATTTGTTTGTAGTTTTGGTAGAGAAGGACTTTCGCCATGTTACAAGGGCTGGTCTTGAACTACTGAGCTCAAACGATCTGCCTGCCTCGGCCTCCCAAAGTGCTGGGATTACAGGCTTGAGCCACTGTGCCTGGCTGTGGGTGCCAGTTTTAACCAGTAGGCATTGTCATTCATCTTCATGCCAACTGCAATGTCTGTCAACGACCATGCCAACTTTGTCAAGTAGCAACAGGCCAACTGCAGTTGAGCCTCATGTCAACCAACTACAGTGAGCTCCATACCGACCTTGCTGGACACAGCCACACCAAGCCCCGAAACGTGGTGAGCTCTGGGAGCCCCATTCCCCAGTCAAGACCCCACTCCTCAACCAGGCCAGTTCCCAGGGTTCCAGGGGGGTACCTTGGCTGTGGATTCTGCTGTGCTCCTGCATCCATGGCAGCCTCCTCTTGTGCCAGCAGCCTCCATGCTTCCTTTTCAGCTGCTTGCAGGTCACTCATGGGGGCTTCGTCTCCTGCTCCTGAGTCGGCCTCCCGCAGAGCAAGCAGAACCCTGTATGCCTCTTCACAGTGTTCACTGTGGGACACTGGTTCTGAGTGCTTCAGGACACTCAGCTCGGCTGGGTGCAATGGCCCTCACCTGTAGTCCCAGCACTTTGGGAGGCTGAGGCGGGAGGATTACCTGAGGTCAGGAGTTCGAGACCAGCCTGACCAACATGGTGAAACCCCGTCTCTACTAAAAAGACAAAGATTAGCAAGGTGTGGTGGTACGCACCTGTACTTCCAGCTACTCAGGAGGCTGAGGCAGGAGAATCACTTGAACTGGGGAGGCGGAGGTTGCAGTGAGCCAAGATGGCACCACTGCACTCCAGCCTGGGTGACAGAGCAAGACTCTGTCTCAAAAAAAAAAGAAAAAAGAAAAAAGAAAAAAAAATCCACTTAGCTACATCTCGCTCTATAGGTGCCAGTCCCCACTTGCTCCTGAACCCCTCTTCTCCCCACTGCCCTCAGCTCTGGATGCATGCAGACTCCCTTAGCAACCCTGAACTAAAATTGCCTTAAGTTAATTTCTGGGCCAGGCAAGGTGGCTCACACCTGTAATCCCAGCACTTTAGGAGGCCCAGTGGGGGGGGATCATGAGGTCAGGAGTTCGAGACTAGCCTGGCCAACATGGTGAAACCCATCTCTACTAAAAATACAAAAATTAGCTGGCTATGGTGGCATATGCCTGTAATCCCAGCTACTCAGGAGGCTGAGACATGAGTATCATTTGAACCCAGGAGGCAGAGGTTGCAGTGAGCTGAGATCTCACCACTGCACTCCAGCCTGGGCAACACAGCAAGATTCTGTCTCAAAAAAAAAAATTAATTTCTGAAGTGGGGAAGGTGCTCTCCAGTGAGGGTTCTGTGGATTGGGGCCATCCTCAGAAAGCCCATTCCCTCCCCAGCTGGTGACATCACTGGCAGGGTGCACTGACCTGTACTGCAAGGCCAGATGCAATGCTGTGGCCTCAGCCTCCCGCTGGCCTAGCTGCATGCTGAGGCCTTCACAGCGGCCCTTGTATCCCTGGAGCACAGCTGATAGTAGACGATTAAAGCATTTGAGCTTCTCAATGCTCCTGTCCCCGAAGGTGGGGAAGAGGGAAAGTCAGAGGCCTTCTAAGGCAGTCAGGCCTCAATTTCCACCCTTTCCCTCCCTCCTGTTGCAGCTTCAGACTCCTGGCTTTATAACTCAGTTGGAGGAGGTGCCTGTGCCCTTATGAGCTCAGCATTTGAGTCTCTTACCCCCGGAGGTGCTCCATCTGGGCTTCCATGATGTGCATCTCAGGACTGAGGGGCTGGGTGGGAAGAGACCCAAGGATCTGGGTGCCGGAATGGCTGTGGAGGCGCCGTAGCAGGGGGTGAGCCAGGGAGAAGGAGTCCTGCCAAGAGGAAGTGATATAATTGACCCCAATTGTCACCAAGAGCCTGGGATTGTAGGCATTTTGCAACCCCAAAGCTGTTGGATCCCATGACAAAGATTTGAGTCTCATTCCCTGAAGGCTAAGGACATCAAGACCATGGGATTGAACTTCTCGCACTCACCTGAGTCTCCCAGGGTTCCCTGTCTGCCTCAGAGCTGCTAGAACCACTGCCTGAGCCACCTGCTTGGTTGTGGGAAAGACGTGGGCAGGGCTCCAGCCTCAAGAGGGAATCCTGCAGCTCTTGAACCTGGGAAAGATGAGGGGGACGTCAGGCCTAGGGGCTCAAACCAACCACCAGCCCTCCCTCCCCAAGGCCTGTTCTTGGGGAAGTGGCAAGAACCCTAGCTGGAAGGCAAGAGGCTTGGATACTTAGCCTGCCAAAAATCTCACTATCTGACCTTGGGAATGTTTCTCAGCTGCTGAGGATTTTATTTTTCCTAGCAGAAAAATGGGCCCCACTCTGGGGAAAAATGAATCCCTGGACTGGGCTCCCAAGTTTTTCTACCAGCCTAAGATGAGGGCTTCCCTCTCAATATCTCATTCAGCCACATGGCTTTTTTATTTTTATTTTTATTTTTGAGATGGAGTCTTGCTCTGTTACCTAGGCTGGAGTGCAGTGGCACAGTCTCAGCTCACTGCAACCTCTGCCTCCCGGGTTCAAGTGATTCTCCTGCTTCAGCCTCCCGAGTAGCTGGGATTACAGGCATCTGCCACCATGCCTGACAAATATTTGTATTCTCAGTAGAGATGGGGTTTCACCATGTTGACCAGGCTGGTCTTGAACTCCTGACCTCAAGTGATCTTCCTGACTCAGCCTCCCAAAGTGCTGGGATTACAGGCATGAGACACTGCACCCGGCAGCCACATGGCTTTAAATGCCACCTGTGTGCTAAGGATGCTCAAGTGTCTCCCTTCTGGCCTGCTGTCTCCTCTGAGCCCTGGACTCAGACATATAGCTGCTCCCTTGAGGACCCCACGTGGATGTCTCATGGACACTTGAGCTTATCAAGGGCTAAAGAGATCTGGTCACCCCCAGCCAAACCTGCCTACCCTGTAGCTCCTCCATCTCTCCCTTCTAGTCCAGCAGGTCCCAAAGCCTGAAGTTGTCCTTGACTTCTCTCTAGCCTTCACACTCACACGTCAGTTCCATCTGCCACATCACCCAGAATCCGTCCGCATCTCTCCACTTCTACAACCTCCACCATCGTGCATGTCTGGACCAATGAAGTCGCCTCCTGGCTCTCCAGGAGTCCACCCTCACCTCCGCCACCAGAGGGCGCCTGTGAACACCTGCGTCGAGCATGCCCCTCCTCTGCTCAAAACCCTCCAGGGCTCTCACCTTAATCAAAGCAAAGCCCAAGCGTCTCCTTGCAGCCCACGAGGCCCTACGCGATCTGCATTTGTTCTCCCTCTGTTCTGTTCTGGCTCCCCACACTCTCCCTGTTGCCCCCTGTGTTCCAGCCACACTGGCCTCCTTCGGGTTTCTTGAACAGGCGAGTCATGCTGCCACTCCAGGGCCTACTCCCACCACCCTCAGTTTTCTTTCTTTTTCTTTTTCTTTTTCTTTTTTTTTTTTTGAGAAAGAGTTTTCTTCTGTCGCCCAGGCTGGAGTGCAATGGCGGGATCTCGGCTCACTGCAAGCTCCGCCCCCTGGGTTCACGCCATTCTCCTGCCTCAGCCCCCGGAGTAGCTGGGACTACAGGCACCCGCCACCACGCCCGGCTAATTTTTTGTATTTTTAGTAGAGACGGGGTTTCACCGTGTTAGCCAGGATGGTCTCGATCTCCTGACCTCGTGATCTGTGCCTCGGCCTCCCAAAGTGCTGGGATTACAGGCGTGAGCCACCGTGCCCAGCATTTTTTTTTTTTTTTTTTTTTTTTTTTTTTTTTGAGACAGAGTCTCACTCCGTCACCCAGGCTGGAGTGCAGTGGTGCGATCTCGGCTCACTGCAACCTCCACCTCCTGGGATCAGGCGATTCTCGTGCCTTAGCCTCCCTGGTAGCTGCAGAATTGTGTCAAGCAATTCTCCTGCCTCAGCCTCCCGAGTAGCTGGGATTGCAGGCACGTGCCACCACACCTGGCTAACTTTTGTATTTTTAGTAAAGACAAGGTTTCACCATGTTGGCCAGGCTGGTCTCTAACTCCTGGCCTCAAGGGAGCCACCCACCTCGGCCTCCCAAAGTGCTGGTGTAGATTACAGGCATGAGCCACTGCACCCAGCCAACCTGGCTGATTTTTTTTTTTTTTTTTTTTTTGAGACAGAGTCTCACTCTGTACCTCAGGCTGGAGTGCATTGGCATGATCTCAGCTGACTGCCATCTCCATCACCCGGGTTCAAGCGATTCTCCTGCTTCAGCCTCCTGAGTAGCTGGGATTACAGGCCTATGCCACCGCACCCAGCTAATTTTTTTTTTTTTGTATTTTTAGTAGAGATGGGGTTTGACCATGTTGGCCAAGCTGGCCTTGAACTCCTGACTTTGTGATCCACCCACCTCAGCCTCCCAAAGTGCTGGGATTACAGGTGTGAGCCACTGTGCCTGGCCAACCTGGCTGATTTTTAATTTTTTTGCAGAGGTGGCAGTCTTGCTGTGTTGCCGAGGCTGGTCTTGAACTCCTGGCCTCAAAGGATCCTTCTGCCTCCACCTCCCAAAGTGCTGGGATTATAGGTGTCAGCCACCACACCCAGCCTTAAAAGGTTTTTTGAATGAACAAATGAATGAATATTGCCTACATCAGGCCCACCTCCTCCCTCAGACAGAGAGCCACATGGGACTCAGGATGGCCCCACTCACCTCTTTCTGCAGCGTCTCCTTCTCAGCTCGGATGGCCTCCAGGGAGGCCTGCGTGTGGACCAGCTCATCCTCTCGGCTACTCAGGGCCAGCCGGAGCCAGGCATTCCTCTCGGCCAGGCGAGCTGCCTCTCGCTGGCAGCTCCCTGCCCCTTCCTGCTTCCCAAGGGGACCTGGTCCCCCTTCGCTTGTGCCTTCCAACTCCATCGGCCCAGGATGGCTGGGGGGCCGGTGGCGCCAGGCTGCAGCCGCTGCCTCCAGGGAGCTCAGAGCGTGCTGGAGGGTCTGAAACACATCGGGGGCCCCATTCCCAGGGGGCACAGTCTCCTCGTACTGTAGGGCTGCTTCTGGGGCTTGGTGGGCTTCCACTGCAGGTTTGTGGGGCACTTCGGGGGCTGAGGCCAGTTCCCTGCCAGAGCCCCCATCTGTCTTCTTGTCAGTCCTGTGGACACCAACTCAGGCACTTGAGTCACTCCATGCTGGGCAAGGAATTCTTTTTTATTTTTTGAGACGGAGTCTTACTCTGTTGCCCAGCCTGGAGTGCAGTGGCGCGATCTCGGCTCACTGCAACCTCCACCTCCTGGGTTCAAGTGATTCTCCTGCCTCGGTCCCCCAAGTAGCTGGGATTACAGGCTCCCACCACCACGCCTGGCTAATTTTTGTATTTTTAGTAGAGACAGGGTTTCACCATGTTGGCTAGGCTGGTGTCAAACTCCTGACCTCAGGTGATCCGCCCAACTCGGCCTCCCAAAGTGCTGGGATTATAGGCATGAGCCACCACGCTCGGCCCTGGGCAGGGAATTCTGAGGGCTTAAACTTCATGGTCTTGGGGAGGTGTGAGCGGAGCAGGGAGTTGGCAAGAGCTGCGTGTTCTGGGACTGGCATCCCAGGGTGAGACTGGGAGGCTGTGAATTCAAGGAAGAGGCTAGACAGAGGTGGTGAAGAAGTTGGAGGGGAGACCTGGAGCTGAGAAACAGAGTGAAGTTGGACTGTGACGGGCACTGGGAAAGGCCTGAAGGTGAGAGACAGAAGTTTCTGGAAATAGGGTCTTCTGGGGCGGTGGCTTACACTTGTAATCCCAGCACTTTTGGAGGCCGAAGTTGGGGGATCACTTAAGGGCAGGAGTTCAAGACCAGCCTGGCTAATGTGGCAAGACCCTGTCTCACTAAAAATGCAAAACTTAGCCGGATGTGGTGGCGCACACCTGTAATCCCAGCTACTCAGGAAGCTGAGGCTCCCGCTTGAACCCAGGAGGCAGGGGTTGCTGTGAGCGGAGACTGTGCCACCGCACTGCACTGCAGCCTGGGTGACACAGCAAGACTCAAAAAAAAAAAAAGAAAGTCAGGCAGAAGGCAATAGGGAGCTATGGTAGGTGTGTGAGCAGAGCGGGCACATCAGCAGATCTGTGGATGGCAAAGACGCGTCTGGACTGGAGTGAAGGGCACAGACCAAGCGGGTCTTACCTGCTTCCTAGGCCTTGGCCACTGACCTCCTCCATGGGGCCCAGCTGCTCCAGCCCGGAGCTCACCGGAGGTGGGGCAAAGCTGGGCTTGGAGCTCCCACTGGCTGCCTCGACCTCCTCTGAACTCTCAGCCACGGGATCCAGTTCACCCTGCAAATGACCCCCGGGGCCCTGCTCTGAGCCAGGCAGGACAGGACCTTGGGGTCCCCAGGAGCTGGGTGTGGAGGGGAGAGGGTGACACTTACGGGTGGAGCATGCCTCCCTCGCCGGCTTCGGGGCCGTGTGGCCCGGGCACTCATTGCTGTCCAGAAGCCAGTGCCCTCTGAATGCTTCTCCTTCGTCAACCCCTAAAACCACAGCCTGCCATGAGCTCTTGCCTTTGTTGTCCTGGACAAAGGACAACCTCAATTTCCTCTGCTGTGAAATGGGGCATTGACTACCCCTCAGGAAGGGATTTTGTTATCAATGTTGATTGGGCAGATTTGAATGCCTCCCTGGACAGGGAGCTCACTACCTAACAAGGTTGTCCTGATCTCCCCCTTCTTCTCTGTCTTCTTTACCTTCACTACGTCTTTGTCCACTTTCCTCCTCTATTTGAGCCTGGGAATGCGATCTCAAGAATTCCCTCTCCTCCCCGGCCCTCCTAAATGAGAGGTTCAGCTCTCTTTACCTCTCTGATCCTCTGGGGGTAACTTGATCAGAGGCCTGAGTCCCTGGACACTCTGTTGGGGTCACTCTGGCCACTGCCTGTTCAGGCCTGGGCTGGCCAAGCCTGGCCTGGGAGGGGCCGGGAAACAGGAAACCCCCTCCCCTGGTCACGTGACTTGTTATTGTGTTGTTTCCTTCTTGGGTACAGCGGCTTCCTGCAGCCCTAGCGGGGCACACATACCTGACTCCCAAGGTTTCAGCCCCTCCTCATCTCAGCCTCCAAGCTCATGGCCCTTCTAGCTCTGACTCTTGGATTTTATTTCTCAAGAGCTAGAATGGGCCGAGCACCATGGCTCACGCCTGTAATCCCAGCACTCTGGGAAGCTGAGGAAGACAGATCGCTTGAGTCCAAGAGTTTTTAAGACAAGCCTGGGCAACATGGCGAGACCCCCGTCTTTACAAAAAATATAAAAATTAGCCAGGAGTAGTGGCGTACGCCTGTAGTCCCAGCTACTCGGGAGGCTGAGGTGGGAGGATTGCTTAGCACCTGGAAGTTGAGGCTGCAGTGAGCCGTGGTCACGTCACTGCACTCCATTCTGGGTAATAAGGCAAGACCCTGTCTCAAAAAGAAAGAAAAAAAAAGAGCAAGAATGTTCCCCTGAGCTGATGGTTTTTATTTGGCTCCCCTGTGAACTTTTCTTCTCTGGCTGTCTCTTCATTGTGGGCTGACAGTTCTCTCTCCTTTTTTTTTTTTTTTTTTTAAGACGGAGTCTTGCTCTGTCGCCCAGCCTAGAGTGCAGTGGCACAACGTTGGCTTATTGCATCCTCCACCTCCTGGGTTCAAGAAATTCTCCTGCCTCAGCCTCCCAAGTAGCTGGGATTACAAGTGCCCACCACAATGCCCAACTAATTTTTGTATTTTTAGTAGAGACAGGGTTTCACCATGCTGACCAGGCTGGTCTCGAACTCCTGACCTCAAGTGATCTGCCAGCCTCGGCCTCCCAAAGTGCTGGGATTACAGGCGTGAGCCACCGCACCCGGCTAGGGATGGGTTTTTGCCATGTTGGCCAGGCTGGTCTTAAACTCCTGACCTCAGGTGATCCACCCACCTCAGCCTCCCAAAGTGTTGGGATTACAGGCATGAGCCACCGACCCCACCAGCCCCAGAAACATTTAAGAGCCACTTGAAGCCTCAGTTTATTTATTTATTTTATTTTATTAGATGGAATCTTGTTCTGTCACCCAGGCTGGAGTGCAGTGGTGTGATCTCGGCTCACTGCAACCTCCACCTCCTGGGTTCAAGCGATTCTTCTGCCTCAGCCTTCTGAGTAGCTGTGATTATAGGTGCGTGCCACCACACCCAGCTAATTTTTTGTATTTTTAGTAGAGACGGGGTTTCACCATATTGGCCAGGCTGATCTCGAACTCCTGACGTCGTGATCCACCCACCTCAGCCTCCCAAAATGCTGGGATTATAGGTGTGAGCCACTGCCCCCAACTCCTCAGTTTTTTTTTTTTTTAAGGGTCAAAGAAGCCGGCCACATTGGCCAGGCTCTAATTTGAGAATAGCCGGAGGGGCTGTGTAAGGTGAGCTTTGAAGGATAAAGAACTTGCCAGAAAAGCAACAGGAGGAACAGCATTCCAGGCAGAAGGAACTGCCTGGGCAAAGGCTTAGAGCCTTCAAAGAGCCGCTCTAGGTGACACAGCGAGACTCCATCTCAAAAAAACAAACAAACAAAAACAACAAAAACCCAGCTCTACTAAAAATACTATATATATATATCTCAGCCGGGCCTGGTGGTGCATGCCTGTAATTCCAGCTACTTGGGAGGCTGAGGCAGGAGAATTGCTCAAACCCTGGAGGTGGAGGTTGCAGTGAGCCGAGATTGAGCCACTGCACTCCAGCCTGGGCGACAGAGCAAGACTCTGTCTCAAAAAAATAAAAATAAATAAATAAATACTTCTGGGGCTAAGGGGGAAGTGTGCACTAAGAAGACAACGACAGTCTGGGCGACAGAATGAGACTCCGTCTAAAAAAAAAAAAAAATGGAAGGAAGCCTAAGTTAGCCTGATTCGGTGGTCCTCGCCTGTAGTCCCAGCTACTTGAGAGATCGCTTGGCTGTAGTGACTAGCCATGATCGCGTGACTGCAGTCTAGTTTGGGCGACAGAGCGATACCCTGTCTCTAAAAATAAGAAAAAAAAAAAGCCATGAAAAAAGAGACAGGCTTGAAATAGGCCCGACTTAGCTTCGCTCCACCTACAGTGACCCAATAAGACCAGAGTAAGTATTTTTTGATTCATGCAAATATATGTAAAATAAGGAACAAGAATTAAGTAATTGGGAAGGGCCCTGGATGCTCAGGCCACACCCACATGGGAATACCTGCCCCACACGGAGGCTCAGGCCAGCTCCACCAATCACCAATCAGCTCCTCCTCTTTCCCTAAATCGGCCTTCTCCGTCCCTCTTAGCCTATCACATTGCAAGCTCCACCTCTAGTCCACGTTTCAGCCTATCACGGTAGAAGCACTGACTATTGTAGTCTGATTCGGCCAAAACCAAAAATTCACTAATTTTTTTAATCCAATCACATTTCATACTTTGCTCCAGTGTAGCCAATCACATTCCAGGTCCCGCCGCACCCAGCTCCAGGCAGCTCTCACTCCAAACCCCACCCCCAACCCAGTTTCAGCCTATCAGCTTCCAAGTTCTTCCTAGCCTCAACCAGTTTCTGTCTCCGCTTGTTCTGCAGCCCGCTGAACTACATTTCCCAGGAGGCGTTGGGGCTGCGCCGTACAACTTCCGGCTGTAAAGATGGCGGCTTCCTAGTGAGTCGGCGGCTGATTTAGAAGGAGGTTCAGGCTACGGTGAGCCGAAGGTGGGTGGTGAAAGCGTGCGGGGCCCGTTCCTAGGGGCCCAGCTCCCTTTGCCCCAAGAGATCCAGCTCCTCGCCTTTCCTGGGGCTTCCGCCTTTATTTCTGGTTTCTCCTGCAGTGTAGCCTCCATCCTTGCTGCCGCTAAAGCCTTGTTTTTCTTAGAGGTGTGGGGACTGCAAGGCGCTCAAAGACCATCTTGGGAAGCCCGTGCCTATTGCCCAGATAGACAAACTGCTCCATTCGCGTCCTGTTTCTCTCCAAGGGGAACCACAGTACTAATATTTTGCTTCTCCCTCATGCAGACACCCGCTAGGGACGAGGGTGTCCTAGAGGTTATTATTCCCTTATTCACCAAGACATTTTCAGTTTTAGGTAACAGAAAACCCTACTCAATCTGGCTTAAGGAAGAAAAGGAAGTTGGTGGCTTATAGATTGGGTCTAACAGGAGCTGGGTCCAGGTGGTCAGAATTCGATCTGCAGTTTTCTGGGTGGAGACCATTTCGCTTTTTACCTTAGAGGCAAAAGGGGCCCCTCGCAGCTCTCAACTTTATTCTACCAGCTCTGCAACTCTAATGAGAGTCTCTTTTCCTTGATGACACTGTTAGAAGTTGCAGAGCTGCCACTCAATGGCCTGATTTGGGTCATGTGCCCATCCCTGAGCCATTTTCAGTGGCCAGAGAGCTGGGATGTGCTCACTGGCCGAGTAGGGGCATGGGGCTAGCACTACGTTAAAAAAAAAAAAAAAAAAAGAGGAAAAAAGAGGGGGGACTGTTATCTTATGTCGGAGTGGCTGCTCGGCTGATAGGTGTCAAAGGCAGCCATTCTGCAGCTGAGGAAACTGACTCCCTAAGAGGAGTAACTCATCATCAGTAAGCAGCTCATCGCCCCTCTTCCTTCTTAGTAACCAATTTTTTTTTTTTTTTTTTTTTTTGAGACGGAGTTTCGCTCTTTTTGCCCAGGATGGAGTGCAGTGGCGGGATCTCGGCTCACCGCAGCCTCCCCTCCCGGGTTCAAGCGATTCTCCTACCTCAGCCTCCTGAGTAGCTGGGATTATCCGCATGCGCCACCACGCCCGTCTAATTTTGTATTTTTAGTTGAGACGGGGTTTCTCCATGTTGGTCAAGCTGGTCTCGAACTTCCAACCTCAGGTGATCCACCTGCCTCGGCCTCCCAAAGTGTTGGGATTACAGGCATGAGCCACCGTGCCCGACCGTAACCAAATGTTTTTAAAACTCCAAGGGGAGGATTCTGGCTTCCCCTGTCCGTGTTCCATCTAGCCACACAGGAGCCATGGAAGTGGCAGAGCCCAGCAGCCCCACTGAAGAGGAGGAGGAGGAAGAGGAGCACTCGGCAGAGCCTCGGCCCCGCACTCGCTCCAATCCTGAAGGGGCTGAGGACCGGGCAGTGGGGGCACAGGCCAGCGTGGGCAGCCGCAGCGAGGGTGAGGGTGAGGCCGCCAGTGCTGATGATGGGAGCCCCAACACTTCAGGAGCCGGCCCTAAGTCCTGGCAGGTGCCCCCGCCAGCCCCTGAGGTCCAAATTCGGACACCAAGGGTCAACTGTCCAGAGAAAGTGGTAAGTAGCGGGGGTGGCCTGGGGCTCTGAGATGCTAGGGAACCTAGCATCTTGTCTTTTGGGATTCACACTGCAAACATTCCCTTTGTATTAGTTACCTGTGGCTGCCACAAGTCACCATGGACTTGGTAGCTTTCAACAAGAGAAATTTATTCTCTCACAGTTCTTGGGGCCAGAAGTCAGGTGTCGGCAGGGCCATGGCCCCTCTGGAGGCTCTAAGGGAGGATTCTTTCTTGCCTCTTCATTTTGTCTGTCTGTTTTTTTTTTTTTTTTTTGAGATGGAGTTTCGCTCTTGTTGCCCAGGCTGCAGTGCAATGGCACGATCTTGGCTCACTGCAACCTCTGCCTCCCGGGTTCAAGCAGTTCTCCTGCCTCAGCCTCCCGAGCAGCTGGGATTACAAGTGCCCACCACAACGCCCGGCTAATTTTTGTATTTTTAGTAGAGACAGGGTTTCACCACATTGGCCAGGCTGGTCTCGAACTCTTGACCTTGGGTGATCCGCCTGCCTTGGCCTCCCAAAGTGCTGGGATTATAGGCATGAGCCACTCTGCCTGACCCTTTCTTGCCTCTTCTAGCCTCTTGTGGCTCCTGGCATTCCTTGGATTGTGGCTGCATCACTCTAGTCTTTGCCCAATTTTTTTGTTTTGTTTTTTTGAGATGGAGTCTTGCTCTGTCACCCAGGCTGGAGTGCAGTGTTGTGATCTCAGCTCACTGCAACCTCCGCCTCCCGGGTTCATGCCATTCTCCCGCCTCAGCCTCCTGAGTAGCTACAGGTGCCCGCCACCATGCCCAGCTAATTTTTTGTATTTTTAGTAGAGATGGGGTTTCTTTCTTTCTTTTTTTTCTTTTTTTTGAGAAGGAGTCTCGCTCTGTCGCCCAGGCTGGAGTGCAGTGCAGTGGCGCTGTCTCGGCTCACTGCAAGCTCTGCCTCCCGGGTTCACGCCATTCTCCTGCTTCAGCCTCCTGAGTAGCTGGGACTACAGGCGCCCGCTACTACGCCTGGCTAATTTTTTGTATTTTTTAGTAGAGACAGGGTTTCACCGTGTTAGCCAGGATGGTCTCGATCTCTTGACCTCGTGATCCACCTGCCTCGGCCTCCCAAAGTGCTGGGATTACAGGCGTGAGCCACCGCACCCAGCCACTGAGATGGGGTTTCACCGTGTTAGCCAGGATGGTCTCCATCTCCTGACCTTGTGTTCCACCCACCTCAGCATCCCAAAGTGCTGGGATTACAGGTGTTAGCCACCGCGCCTGGCTCTTTGCCTAATTCTGTCCAGTCCTCATATCCTCATAAAGCCTTTCTCACTGTGTCTCTGTGTCTTCTCCGCTTCTGTCTCCTATAAGGACACTTGTCATCAAAACAGGATCTTATCGCAAGACCCTTACTTTAATTACATCTGCAGAGACCCTGATTCCAAATAAGGTCACATTGTTGTTTTTTTTTTTTTTTTTTTTTTTGAGACGGAGTCCCGCTCTGTCACCAGGCTGGTGTGCAGTGGCGTGATCTCAGCTCACTGCAACCTCCGGCTCCCTGGTTCAAACGATTCTCCTGCCTCAGCCTCCCAAGTAGCTGGGATTGCAGGCACTCACCGCCACACCCAACTAATTTTTGTATTTTTTAGTAGAGACCAGGTTTTACCATGTTGGCCAGGATGGTCTCAATCTCCTGACCTTGTGATCTGTCTGCCTCAGCCTCCCAAGGTGCTGGGATTACAGGCGTGAGCTACCGCGCCAAGCGTCTTTTTTTTTTTTTTTTTTTGAGACAGAGTCTTGCTCTGTCGCCCAGGCTGGAGTGCAGTGACGCAACCTCGGCTCACTGCAAGCTCCGCCTCCTGGGTTCACTCCATTCTCCTGCCTCAGCCTCCCGAGTAGCTGGGACTACAGGCGCCCGCCACCACGCCTGGCTAATTTTTTTGTATTTTGTTAGTAGAGACGGGGTTTCACCCTGTTAGCCAGGATGGTCTCGATCTCCTGATCTCGTGATCCTCCCGTCTCGGCCTCCCAAAGTGCTGGGATTACAGGCGTGAGCCATCACGCCTGGCCTCTTTTTTTTTTTTTTTTTTTTTGAGACAGAGTTTCACTCTGTCACCCAGGCGGGAGTGCAGTGGCGCAATCAGGGCTCACTGCAACCTCCACCTCCCGGGTTCAAGCAATTCTCTTGGTTTAGCCTCCTGAGTAGCTGGGATTACAGGTAGGTGCCACCACACCTGGCCAATTTTTTGTATTTTTAGTAGAGATGGGGTTTCGCCATGTTGGCCAGGCTGGTCTCAAACTCCTGACCTGAAGTGATCCACCCACCTTGCCCTCCCTAAGTGCTGGGATTACAGGTGTGAGCCACTGTGCCAGGCCAAATAAGGTCACATTCTCAGGTTCTGGGTGGACATGTCTTTTGGGAGCCACAGTTCGATCCACTATATCCTCATTTCTGTGTTTCTGTGTCACACATTCTCTGGCTCATTTATTTACTTATCTACTTGGACTCCTAGTTCAGTGCCCATTCTTCTAAGCCATTGCTTTTCAAAGTAGATGGCTTGGCTGAGGATTAAAGGTCACCATACTGCCTTTTCAGACAAGGCAGCTTGAAGAGGGCCAGTGAGTGGTGTGGGGGCCAACGTTAAGGTCAGAGGATGCTCACCACCCTCCAACTACCTTGCAGATTATCTGCCTGGACCTGTCAGAGGAAATGTCACTGCCAAAGCTGGAGTCGTTCAACGGGTAAGAGGGACATTTTAGGGCTTGAACATGCAGCCATGGCTGGGAGGGTCCAGCCCAAAAGATACGGGGCTCTCACTCTGAAACTCACACCAGCTTGGTCTGGCTTCAGGCTTGGCAGTATCAGAGATTAGCAAGAGCCAGGTGCAGTGGCTCATGCCTGTAATCCCAGTGACTTGGGAGGCTGAGATAGGAGGATCACTTGAGGCTAGGGGTTCGAGACTAGTCTGGGCAACATGGACCCCATCTCTAAAAAAATAAAAAATATATATGTATGTGTATGTATGTATGTATGTATTTATTTTTGAGACAGGGTGTCGCTCTCTTGCCTAGGCTGGAGTGCAATGGCGTGAGCTCAGCTCACTGCAACCCCTGCCTCCTGGGTTCAAGCCATTCTTGTGCCTCATCCTCCCGAGTACCTGAGATTATAGGCATGCACCACCATGCCCGTTTAATTTTTGTATTTTTAGTAGAGACAGAGTTTTGCCATGTTGGCCAGGCTGGTCTCAAAACTCCTAATCTGAAGTCATCTGCCTGCCTTGGCCTCCCAAAGTGCTGGGATTACAGGCATGAGCACCCAGCCTCTAAATGTATTTTTAAAAAATTAGCGAGCATGGTGGCATGCTCCTAGAGTCCCAGCTACTTGGGAGGGCAAGCTGGGAGGATCACTTGATCCCAAGAGTTTGAGGCTGCAGTGAGCTATGATTTTGCCACCACACTCCAGCCTGGGTGACAGAGCGAGACCCTGTCCCTTTTTTTTTGTTTTTTTTTTTGAGACGGAGTCTCGCTTTGTCGCCCAATCTGGAGTGCAGTGGTGCAATCTCCGCTCACTGCAAGCTCCGCCTCCTGGGTTCACGCCATTCTCCTGCCTCAGCCTCCGAGTAGCTGGGACTACAGGTGCCTGCCACCACGCCTGGCTAATTTTTTTGTATTTTTAGTAGAGATGGGGTTTCACCGTGTTAGGGAGGATGGTCTCAAATCTCCTGACCTCATGATCCGCCTGCCTCGGCCTCCCAAAGTGCTGGGATTACAGGTGTGAGCCACCGTGCCCGGCCGACCCTGTCTCTTTAAAAAAAGGAAAAAAGAAGCCGGGCTTGGTGGCTCATACCTGTAATCCCATTACTTTGGGAGGCCAAGGTGGGCGGATCACAAGGTCTGGGGTTCGAGACCAGCCTGGCTGACATAGTGAAACCCCCACCTCTACTAAAAATACAAAAATTAGCTGGGCACGGTGGTGCGTGCCTATAATCCCAGCTACTCGGGAGGCTGAGGCAGGAGAATCGTTTGAATCCAGGAGATGGAGGTTGCGGTGAGCCAAGATCGCGCCATTGCACTCCAGCCTGGGCAACAAGAACGAAACTCTGTCTCAAAAAAAGTAAAATAAAATAAAAAAATTAAAAAAGAGTAGCAAGGACAACTGGTAATGTTAAGGCTATGGCCCATTGAGGCTCCATTCATAGCAATGAGTTGGAGATGCCAAGAAGCAAAGTGACTTGCTCAAGGGCTCAGAGTAATGGGGCAGAGCCAGGATTCGGACCCAGGCCCGGCTGGCCCTGAAGCCCTTGTCTGGAGTCATGTGCTGCCTGCAGCTGTATCTGGGGTGGGGGGCAGTTTGGGTTGCAGGACCTGGATGGGGCTTGAGGACCTCCTTGGAGATGTTGAAGGTGACACCTTCTTCCCCTCAGTGGCATTCACAACTGCCCATGGCTGAGCAAAGTTCCTGCAATGACTCTAGGGGAACCTTGAGCCCCATGCTGCGCAGAGGGACCCATTTGGAGAGGGCAGGAGCTCTGATGTCAGCCAGACTGGGTTTGTGGCTGAGCTCTGCCACACCCCTGCAGTATGACCTATACCTCCAGGGCCTTATCATGCAGGGTTTTCAGAGGAGGGTGGCTGAAGGAACTTTTTTTTTTTTTTTTTTTTGAGACAGAGTCTCACTCTGTCGCCCAGGCTGGACTGCAGTGGCGCGATCTCAGCTCACTGCAACCTCCGCCTTCTGGGTTCAAGCAATTCTCTGACTCAGCCTCCTGAGTAGCTGGGATTACAGGCACTCGCCACCACGCCCGGCTAATTTTTTTGTATTTTTAGTAGAGATGGGGTTTCACCATCTTGACCAGGCTGGTCTTGAACTCCTGACCTCGTGATCCACCTGCCTCAGCCTCCCAAAGTACTGGAATTACAGGCGTGAGCCACTGTGCCCGGCCCTGAGGGAACTTTAATTCCCCTGTACTCTCTGCCTCCCCAGCTCCAAAACCAACGCCCTCAATGTCTCCCAGAAGATGATTGAGATGTTCGTGCGGACAAAACACAAGATCGACAAAAGCCACGAGTTTGCACTGGTGGTGGTGAACGATGACACGGCCTGGGTGAGGCTGCGGCAGGTGCTGGGTGCCCTGGGGTCCCCTGGGGCCCGGGGAGCATCGCACTGAGGCCTCTGCTTCCCTGCAGCTGTCTGGCCTGACCTCCGACCCCCGCGAGCTCTGTAGCTGCCTCTATGATCTGGAGACGGCCTCCTGTTCCACCTTCAGTATCCTTCCTGGCAGAGATGTCCCCATGAAGGGGCCTGTCTCCTTCTGTCATCCTTGGGGCCCAGGAAAGTCTAAGTCATGACTCTGGCTGGCTGAGGTTCAGATCTCAGATCTGCCAAGGCTGGGAAAGTCACCCCTCTGAGCCTCAGTTTCCCCATCTGTACTGTGGAAGGCACAAAGCTGCCTACCCCATGGAGTTGCTGTAATAATACAGAAGCAAAAGTACCTGATTTGGTCCGGGCATGGTGGTCCATGCCTATAATCCCAGCGACTTGTGAGGCTGAGGCACAAGAATCACTTGAGTCCGGGAGGCGGAGGTTGCAGTGAGCTGAGATCTCGCCACTGTACTCCAGCCTGGGAGACAGAGTGAGACTCCGTCTTTAAAAAAAAAAAAAAAAAAAAAAGAAGTACCTTATTTGTATTCAGGAGGTCCAAAATTCACCCACAAGGGGATCACCTCACACAGGACTGGGCGTACAGTCAGTGATCAATAAATGGCAGTGTGTGACGGAAATGTCACCATTGTTCCTACAGCCACTTGAACCTGGGCGCAGGACATTTTATGGTAATTTGGACATAAAAGGCTCATGTGTGGCCCAAAACTGAAATAGAATAGGACTCTCGTTAGTTAAAAAAGGAATATATGGTGAGAGTTTTTTCCAGGAGGACAAGACACCCCTGGCTCTTTCATTTTGAGGAGAGTGGCCCCAGCCATGCAGGAAAGGGGACCCTTTTTTATTTTTGCTCTTGTTGCCCTGGCTGAGTGCAGTGATGCGATCTTGGCTCATTGCAACTTCCACCTCCCAGGTTCAAGCAATTCTCCTGCCTCAGCCTCCCAAGTAGCTGGGATTACAGGTGTGCACCACCACACCTGGCTAATTTTGAATGTTTTGTAGAGATGGGGTCTTGCTATGTTGCCCAGGCTGGTCTTGAATTCCTGGGCTCAAGTGATCAGCCCACCCCAGCCTCCCAAAGTGCTGAGATTACAGGCATGAGCCACCATGCCCGGCCCCATTCTGTTTTAAAACATAAATTAGATTCCATCCCATCCCATCTCTGCTCCAAAACCTCCCATGGCTCCCTGTGGATCTTATTTATTATTATGGTTTTTTTTGAGATGGAGTCTCGCTCTTGTTGCCCAGGCTGGAGTGCAGTGGCACGATCTTGGCTCACCGCAATCTCCATCTCCCGAGTTCAAGCAATTTTCCTGTCTTAGCCTCCCAAGTAGCTGGGATTACAGACATGTGCCATCAGGCCCAGCTAATTTTGTATTTTTAGTAGAGACAGGGTTTCACCGTGTTGGCCAGGCTGGCCTTGAACTCCTGACCTCAGATGGTCCACCTGCCTTGGCCTCCCAAAGTGCTATGATTGCAGGCATGTGCCACCATGCCTGGCATACCAAGAGTCTTAAAGTCATCCGGTACCAGCACCCTATTTTGTGATCCATGCTGAGGGGAATTTGTGTGTCAGGGCAAGTGACTTGGCCAGGGTCACATGGTGCGTCCCTAGGGGTGCCGGGTCTCCTCTGGCATCGGGATCGGGGAAGCCACCTGTTTCCCGCTCACTCGTGCTCTACTAGCCTTCTCCTTAGCATCCCCACCAGATCTGGAAGGACTTTTCAGCCTCATGTAAGTCCCCTGTGGGGAAATTCTTATTCACCTTCAAAGAGAAGGGTCACTTCTGGGAAAAAGCTCCAAACAGCACAGAAGTAATCTAGGGAGCCTTAAAGCCTCCTCCCTTCCTACCTCGCCCTGAGCAATTCCTCATTTATGTGTGTCTTGGGAGCATGGGGGCTGGTGGAGATGCACATGCTGCTAAGCAGCTCCAGCTGACGGCAGTGATGGGGGATGTTCAGGACACTGAGGGTGGCCGGGCCCAGTGGCTCAGGCCTGTAATCTCAGCACTTTGGGAGGCCGAGGCGGGCAGATCACCTGAGGTCAGGAGTTTGAGACCAGCCTGCCCAACATGGTGAAACCGCGTCTCTACTAAAAATACAAAAATTAGCTGGGCACCTGTAATCCCAGCTACTTGAGAGGCCGAGGCAGGAGAATCGCTTGAACCTGGGAGGTAGAGGTTGCAGTGAGCCGAGATCTCACCCTTGCACTCAGAGGGGTGGGGCTGGGAACATGCTCAGGGCAGAGGGAACTGCTTATGGGATGCCTCACAGGCAGCAGTGAACTTGGGAGACATCAGTGGGGCCTCACCTGCCCGGTGAGCATCTGGGGTCTCTCTCAGGGTGATAAGAGGGGCAGACCCCCACAGGCTGCTCTGACTGCTCCCTCTCCCGGGTATGCAGCCAGCAGAAAACTGAGCTTCCGGTCACAGAGAATGTGCAGACGATTCCCCCGCCATATGTGGTCCGCACCATCCTTGTCTACAGCCGTCCACCTTGCCAGCCCCAGTTCTCCTTGACGGAGCCCATGAAGGTGGGTGAGGCCTGGGAGAGGGAGGGGTGCCTGCAGCCATGAGGATGGTGGTTAGACACCAGGAGGGACTTCCAACCACAGAGGCTGGGGTGCCTAGAGGTAAGTTCCCAGAGTCTGAGGCAGAAATGGGGGAGTTATAGTCATGGGGCACGGGGTGACCCAAGCCCCAGAGGCTGGTGTTCTTTACTTCCCCTGCAGAAAATGTTCCAGTGCCCATATTTCTTCTTTGACGTTGTTTACATCCACAATGGCACCGAGGAGAAGGAGGAGGAGATGAGTTGGAAGGTGAGAGGCTGCAGCAGGTGTGAGTAGCAGGCGGGTGTGGACAGGATGTCTTGGAACACACCTGCACTGGGTCTGGGGGTCTCTACCTCCATTTGATACCCCTGGAACCCTGGTTGGGGTAGGTCATGGCATTGGTCATTGAACAGCCGTTTCCCAGTTGTCTGCTGTGACTGATGGGGTGGCAGCCACTGGGACGATGGTCCAGGCAACATGTTGAGTCCTGCCTCCCCCATCTCCAACGTTCCCTGCGTTCCTTTCTTTCTTGCTTGCTTGCTTTTCTTTCTTCTTCTTTTTTTTTTTTTTTGAGACAGAGTCTCCCTCTGTCTCCCAGGCTGGAGTGCAGTGGCATGATCTCGGCTCACTGCAACCTCTGCCTCCCGGGTTCAAGCAATTCTCCTGTGTCAGCCTCCCGAGTAGCTGGGGTTACAGGTACCTGCCATCATACCAGGTTAATTTTTGTATTTTTAGTAGAGACGGGGTTTCACCATGTTGGCCAGGCTGGTCTTGAACTCCTGATCTCAGGTGATCTGCCTGCTTCAGCCTCCCAAAGCGCTGGGATTACAGGTGTGAGCCACCACGACCCGCTCCCTCTTCCCTTTCTTCCTGCCTTTGACCTCGCTGCACCCTCAGCCTGGAGCATCCATCCCTCTTGGACTCCCCAGGCCCTGCTGGGCCTTCACATCCCAGACCTGAATTAGCTGTGGGACCTCGAGTGGACTACTTACTTCTCTGAGCCTCAGTTTACCCAACTATGAACAGGGAATTGAGACCAGCTCCTCCTTATATCTCAATACCCAAATCAAAAGTCCCCCCTCTAGCCAGGCGTGGTGGTGTACGCCTGTGGTCCCAGCTGCTCGGGAGGCTGAGACAGGAGGCTCGCTTGAGCTCGAAAGGTGGAGATTGCAGTGAGCTGTGATGAAGCCACTGCACTCCAGCCTGGGTGACAGGGCGGAGACCCTGTGTCAAAAAATAAAAATACGGCCAGGTGTGGTGGCTCACACCTGTAATCCCAGCACTTTGGGAAGCCGAGGCGGGTGACTCACTTGAGTTGGGAGTTCAGACCAGCCTGACCAACATGGAGAAACCCTGTCTCTACTAAAAATACAAAATTAACCAGGCGTGGTGGCACATCTACTCAGGAGGCTGAGGCAGGAGAATCGCTTGAACCCGGGAGGCAGAGGTTGTGGTGAGCCGAGATCGTGCCGTTGCACTCCAGCCTGGGAACAACAGCGAAACCCTGTCTCAAAAAAAAAAATTAAAAAAATAAAATAAGTAAAATAAAAAGTCCCTCCTCTGAGAAGCCCTCCCTGTTTTTCAAGAAGGATCAAAGTGGGGGCCAGGAGAATGTGTCTGTATCTGACTGTGTGCCTCCACACCGGGGACTCTTTTTTTTTTTTTTTTTTTGAGGCGGAGTCTCGCTCTGTTGCCCAGGCTGGAGAGCAGTGGTGTGAGCCCGGCTCACTGCCAGCTCCGCCTCCCGGGTTTGCGCCATTCTCCTGCCTCAGCCTCCCGAGTAGCTAGGACTACAGGTGCCTGCCACCACGCCCGGCTAATTTTTTGTATTTTTTAGTAGAGACGGGGTTTCACCATGTTAGCCAGGATGGTCTTGATCTCCTGACCTTGTGATCTGCCCGCCTCAGCCTCCCAAAGTGCTGGGATTACAGGCGTGAGCCACCGCGCCCGGCCCACACTGGGGACTCTTTGGGAGCCATGACTGGGACCTCTTCGGATCCTTAACACTGGGTCCATGGCGGGGAATGTTTGCTGAATGTGTGAATGGTTTCTGCTTGGCAAACTCCTCTTCACCCTTTAGAACCCACCCCAGATGTCCCCTCTTCTGAGAAGCCCTCCAGGGATATGAAGGGCCTGTTGGGGTAACCTCTGCCTGAACAGCCCTTCACTGAGCCCCGCCTCCCCGGCAGGATATGTTTGCCTTCATGGGCAGCCTGGATACCAAGGGTACCAGCTACAAGTATGAGGTGGCGCTGGCTGGCCCAGCCCTGGAGTTGCACAACTGCATGGCGAAACTGTTGGCCCACCCCCTGCAGCGGCCTTGCCAGAGCCATGCTTCCTACAGCCTGCTGGAGGAGGAGGATGAAGCCACTGAGGTTGAGGCCACGGTCTGAACCATCCCTGTACATCTGCACCTTCTTGTGCAAGGAAGTCCTTGGCCTAAAGCCTTGGTTCTCAAATTGGGTTCCTTGGGACCTCCGGGGTGGGGGGTTCCAGGAGGCACGTAGGGTACCTTGCAGGGTCCTAGGAAGGAAACCCAGGATTCCAGGAGGGATCCCAGGAACTGTGGGCACCCATTTTCTGTGTCTCCCAGCCCATTTCCACTCCTAGTTTGTCATGGATAATTTTTGTTCTTCCCTGTGTGATTTTTGCCATCAAAATAAAAATTTGAGACCGTTAACCGAAGTCCACGCCAATCACTTTGTGTTAATGGGGATCATCTTCATTGCAAGTGATGGAAAACTTAGCCACTGAGCAAAGGTGAGTGGCTGCTTTCTTGTGGATGAAAAAGCCCCCGGGATGTGGAGGTTGCAGCGAGTTGAGATCGCACCACTGTACTCCAGCCTGGTGATAGAGCGAGAGCTTTTCTCAAATAAAAAAGAAAAACTCAAAAATAAAAAAGATGAAAAAGCCAAGAGAACAGCTTCAGGCTTGGCTGTATCCAGGTGCTAGGACAACATTGCCATTTGGGAGGGTACTACATGGTTGCTAGTCAATGTGCCCTGCTTACCCCCCAACCAATGGAAAGGTGTGTGATGGCTTCAACCACTCCCCAGACCCCAATCCAGGTCAAGGCAGAGTTCTCTCAGCATCTGGATATGATTGGACTCCCCCGGGGGGATACATGACCTTCAATTAAGAGCTAGTCATGTACCAGGGTTGTGTGATGTTCTGATCAGCCAGGCCTGGATCATACATCCCTAAGGGGGAGGTTTAAGAGCTCCATCAGCAGTACTGAGGCCATGATAGGAGGGTTGCTTGAGGCCAGGAGTTCAAGACCACGCTGGACAGCATAGCAACATTTCCTGTCTCTACAGGAAATGCAAAAATTAAGCCAGGCTCGGTGGCTCACGCCTGTGATTCCCAGCTACTTGAGAGGCTGAAGTGGGAGGATCACTTGAACCTAGGAGGTCGAGGCTGCAGTGAGCTGTCATCGCGCCACTGCACTCCAGCCTGGGTGACAGAGCAAGACCCTATCTCAAAAATAAACACAAACAGCTTTATTGAGTGACTGCTTTTCCTCCCTGTGAGCCTTTTTTGGAACCTATCGTGTGTCAGGCCCTTGTGCCCAAGCCCCTGTTCAATCCCCGCATCAACCTCGTTAGGATTCTCACATTTTGCAGATGGGACACTAAGACTTTCAGAGGTCCAGCCCTCCAAAATACTGAAGTCCTAGTTCCGCTGGATTGAAAATGGGCAACGCAGAATGGGGACTGGAAATTTTTTTAAAATTGTTTTTAAAGACGGGGTCTTGGCCAGGCGCAGTGGCTCACGGCTGTAATCTCAGCACTTTGGGAGGCCGAGGTGGGCGGATCACAAGGTCAGGAGTTCAAGACCAGCCTGACCAACATGGTGAAACCCCGTCTTTACTAAAAATAAAAAATTAGGCGTGATGGTGCATGCCTGTAATCCCAGCTACTGGGGAGGCTGAGGCAGGAGAAGCTGTTGAACCCTGGAGGAGGAGGTTGCAGTGAGCTGAGATCACACCACTGCACTCCAGCCTGGGCAACAAGAGCAAAACTCCGTCTCAAAAATAAAAAAATAAAGACAAGGTCTCCGCCTGTAATCCTAGCACTTTGGGAGGCCGAGGCGGGCGGATCACCTGAGGTCAGGAGCTCAAGACCAGCCTGGACAACATGGTGAAACCCCATCTCTACTAAAAATACAAAAATTAGCCGAGTGTGGTGGCACATGCCTGTAATCCCAGCTACTTGGGAGGCCGAGGCAGGAGAATAGCTTGAACCTGGGAGGCAAATGTTGCAGTGAGCCCAGATTGCACCACTGCACTCCAGCCTGGGCGACAGGGTAAGATCCGGCTCAAAAAAAAAAAAAAAAATAGGGCCTCACTCTGTTGCCCAGGCTGGTCTCAAACTCCTGCACTCACTAAAAGAAAAGAAAAGCAACAACAAACTAGTAGGCTTAAGCGATCCTCTCGCCTCAGCCTCCCAAAGCACTGTGATTAAAGGCGTGAGCCGGGCCCTCGGCCTGGGGGTTGGAAATTGAAGCCTCTATTTTATGTATTTATTTATTTTCTGAGACAGAGTTTTGCTCTGTTGCCCAGGCTGGAGTGCAGTGGTGTGATCATGGCTCACTGCATCCTCGAACTTCCGGGCTCAAGAGATTCTACCAACTCAGCCTCCCAAGTAGCTGGGACCACAGGTGCAAGCCACCCACGCCCGGCTAGTTTTTTGTATTTTTTTGTAGGGACCGGGTTTATCCAAGTTGCCCAGGCTGGTCTCGAACCCCAGAGCTCAAGCAACCCTCCTGCCTGGGCCTCCCGAAGTGCTGGGATTACAGGTGTGAGCCACCGTGCCCGGCCTAAGCCTCTCATAAGGCCGTGCGCCCTCCCAGAGGCCACCCTTGAAGAAGATTCCCTGAGACTTAATGACCTGGGGCACCCCGGACTTTCTTAATCGTAGCTCCACCCACTCGAGCCGGGTGCCTTCGCGTTTCCCGTTTTTAAATGAGATAGTGGCACACCCGGTGGCATCCTCCCGCCCGGGCTCTTATCGGCGGTCCCAGCCCCTGCTTGAGCGCCTCCGGGTGTCACAGGCCCCTGAGGACACTAAAGCTCTCGAACCCCGATGTGGACCCCCGTGCGGCGCGGGGCAGCCTGGCTGGGAACCCTGCTCGGCCCTGGAGAGGGGCCCCCCGAGCCGAGGGGAGGAGCGGCGCATGCCCACAAGCCCCCCGCGGGAAGTAGGAAATCGACCGACCAGGCGGTGCGCTTCGGACCCAGCCAGGGCATGTGCTCGGAGGCCCGCCTGGCTCGCAGGTTGCGGGATGCGCTGCGGGAGGAGGAGCCGTGGTGAGGGCGGGGCCGGGGGCGGGCCAGGAGTGGGGGGTCTTTGGCCGGGGTCTACTCTGACTGCGGTGTTTGCAGGGCAGTAGAGGAGCTGCTGCGCTGCGGCGCGGACCCTAATTTGGTGCTAGAGGACGGCGCAGCGGCTGTGCACTTGGCGGCCGGAGCCCGGCACCCGCGCGGCCTGCGTTGCCTCGGGGCCCTACTGCGCCAAGGCGGGGACCCCAACGCTCGGTAAGATAGAGCCTGGGCCCGGGGCGGGGTCTCCCCAAGCCGAAGTCTGGGAATCCGGGAAGGGGCGCCCCATCATCCTGGGCAAGGGCCTCGGGGCTCGAGGGTGGGGTTTAGGGGATCTTGGGGAGGTAACTTGGGGGTCCAAGGGCAGGGGCTAGGGCTCGAGGGAGGCGCTGGGGTCCCAGACCGAGGGCGTGGAATGGGGCTGCGCTAGGACCAAAGTGGGGATCAAGGGTTCGGATATTGGAGTGGAGGCACCAGGGTCAGACGGCAGAGGTTTGGGTCCTGGCCTGAGGTCATAGCATCTAGGTTCCAAGGGCAGTGTACCAGGGTGGACGGCGGAGATCCGGGAGGCCGAGAACGAAGGCTCCGGGTCCCCAGAGCGGCGATCGGGGTTCCTGCCGGGAGGCTGAGTCCGCAATGACCCCTCTTGCGCTGCCGCCCCAGATCTGTCGAGGCACTGACGCCGCTGCATGTGGCCGCCGCCTGGGGCTGCCGCCGCGGCCTGGAGCTGCTGCTGAGCCAAGGAGCGGACCCGGCGCTGCGCGACCAGGTTGGGAGGCACTGCGCGGGCAAAGAAAGGCTGGGTGAGCCCAGAGGGAGGGAAGGAAGGTAAAGGGCCTCGGGCGCCCCCTGCTGACCGCGCCCCTGTAGGACGGACTCCGGCCGCTGGACCTGGCCCTGCAGCAGGGACACCTGGAGTGCGCGCGAGTCCTGCAGGATCTTGACACGCGGACCGGGACCCAGACCCGGGTCGGGGCAGAGACTCAGGAGCCCGAGCCTGCACCTGGCAGTGAGTAGGGCCTGCAGGGCTGCTGGGGCTTGACTTCTGGACCAGTCCCTGACATCCAGGGTCTTCCCCACCCCACCCATTGGTTCTGACCGTCTCACATCCACTATTTGTGGCCCGCTCTTTCGGCCTCAGACACTCTGATCTCCTTTTTCTGTTTGATCCTATTCCCATCGCTGTCTCATCCCTCCTCCTCTCCTCTCTGGCCCCCACTCTCACCTGCAGCCCCAGGCCTCTCTGGACCTCCCGATGAGACGCTGGACTCCATAGCACTCCAAAAGCAGCTATGCAGAGGTGACAACAGGGACATTGGCTTGGAGGCTGACCCAGGACCCCCCAGCCTCCCTGTTCCCCTTGAAATTGTGGACAAACATGGGAGCTCGGCGTCCCCTCCAGGGCACTGGGATTACAGCTCAGACGCCTCTTTGGTCACAGCGGTTGAGGTCTCTGGAGCTGAGGACCCAGCCTCGGACACTCCCCCTTGGGCTGGGTCATTGCCACCGACCAGGCAGGGACTTCTGCATGTTGTCCATGCCAACCAGAGGGTACCTAGGTCTCAGGGCACGGAGGCAGAACTGAATGCCCGTCTGCAGGCCCTGACTCTGACCCCACCAAATGCTGCTGGCTTCCAGTCCTCCCCTTCCTCCATGCCTCTCCTGGACAGGAGTCCAGCTCATAGCCCCCCACGGACACCACCCCCTGGAGCTTCTGACTGCCACTGCCTGTGGGAGCACCAGACATCCATTGATAGTGACATGGCCACGCTCTGGCTGACAGAGGATGAGGCAAGCTCTACAGGTGGCAGGGACCCTGTCGGCCCTTGCCGGCACCTGCCAGTCTCCACTGTGTCTGACTTGGAGTTGCTGAAGGGACTCCGAGCGCTTGGTGAGAATCCTCGCCCCGTCACACCCTTCACCGGGCAGTTCTACCTCCAGCAGCTGGAAGAAGCCCAGATTGCTCCTGGTTAGTCTCCCCAGGGCACGTGGAGTCCAGGGAGCCTCCAGGAATCTCCTGGAGAACCCCAGCTCTCAGCCCCACTTTCCTCCCCATCTCAGAATCATCCCTTCCTCCATCTCCCTTGACTTCCAGGCCCAGAGTTTTCAGGGCACAGCCTAGAACTGGCTGCAGCCCTGCGGACGGGCCGTATTCCAGATGTCCAGGCAGATGAAGACGCGCTGGCCCAGCAGTTTGAGCGGCCAGATCCTGCCAGGAGGTGGCGGGAGGGGGTCGTGAAGTCTAGCTTCACGTATCTGCTGCTGGACCCCAGGTACTCAGGGCAGGAAAGCCCCAGAAATAGAAACTAGAAAATTTGGGGATTGGTTTTTATTTGCTGTGTGCCCTTAAGAAAGGGACTGGCCCTAGAATCATCAGCTTCTTCTTCTTCTTCTTTTTATTTTTTTAAGACGGAGTTTCACTCTTGTTGCCAAGGCAGGAGTACAATGGTGCCGTCTCGGCTCACTGCAACCTCCACCTCCCAGGTTCAAACAATCCTCTTGTCTCAGCCTCTCAAGTAGCTGGGATTACAAGCACCTGCCACCACGCCCGACTAATTTTTGTATTTTTAGTAGAGATGAGGTTTCACCATGTTGGCCAGGCTGGTCTCGAACTCCTGACCTCAGGTAATCCACCCACCCTGGCCTCCCAAAATGCTGGGACTACAGGTGTGAGCCACCGCACTGGCCTCTTTTTTTTTTTTTTTTTTTTTTTTTTTGAGGCAGAGTCTCACTGTTTCGCCCAGGCTGGAATGTAGTAGCACACTTTGGGAGGCCAAGGCAGGAGGATCACTTGAGGCTGGAAGTTCAAGACCAGCCTGGCCAACATGGTGAAACCCCATATCTACTAAAATTACAAAAACAATTAGCCAGGTGTGTTGGTGCATGCCTGTAATCCCAGCTATTCGGGAGGCTGAGGCAGGAGAATCACTTGAACCCAGGAGGTGGAGATTGCAGTGAACTGAGATCGTGCCATTGCACTCCAGCCTGGGGAACAAGAGTGAAACTCTGTCTCAAAAAAAAAAAGAAAAAAGAAAAAAAAAGAAAGCTGCTGAATGTCTTTGGGGAGCCGCTGACTCTCTCTGATCCTGTAATCAGGATTCACTAGACATGGGTTCAAGATATGTTGTGACTTTAAGGACTGCCTCTGGGGACCACTCTATCCACTTTTCCCTGTCTGAGCTATCCCCTTCATCCAGGGAGACTCAGGACCTGCCAGCCCGAGCCTTCTCACTGACCCCAGCTGAGCGCCTTCAGACTTTCATCCGTGCCATCTTCTACGTGGGCAAAGGGACGAGGGCCCGGCCATATGTCCACCTCTGGGAGGCCCTTGGTCACCATGGGCGGTCAAGAAAACAGGTGTGAGGACAGGGATCAGGGTTCAGCGAGGGCAGTCGGGCCATGGGCAGGGGAGGGTATTGGGGGTGCTGACTCCTGACTCTGCCCTAGCCCCCCCAGGCCTGCCCCAAGGTGCGTCAGATCTTGGACATCTGGGCCAGTGGTTGCGGCGTTGTGTCCCTACATTGCTTCCAGCACGTGGTCGCTGTGGAGGCTTATACACGGGAGGCGTGTATTGTGGAAGCCCTAGGTGGGTGCCTGGTACCTAGAATGGGGGTCATATGAAAGGCATTTGGCTTCCCAGTTCCCTCATTTTTTTCCTTCTGAGGGGTGTTCATTTGTTGACTGAGCAATTATTGAGCACCAACTTTGAACCTGCACACGCATGTATTTTGCTCCATTGGTTTATCCCCACTCAAGGGCAATACACATTGGGTTTGCTGTCACATACTTTTTTGTGTGTGTGTGGGACTCTGTCGCCCAGGCTGGAGTGTGGTGGCATGATCCCGACTCACTGCAGCCTCTGCCTCCCAGGTTCAAGTGATTCTTGTGCCTCAGCCTCCCGAGTAGCTGAGATTACAGGCACATATCACCATACTGTGCCAAGCTAATTTTTGTATTTTTTAGTAAAGACAGGGTTTCACCATGTTGGCCAGGCTGGTCTCGAACTCCTGGCTTCATGTGATCTACCCAAAGTGTTGGGATTACAGGCGTGAGCCACCGTACCCAGCCGCCTGCTGTCACACACTTCTGCTGGATGGGGAGGTGTCCCCATGGCTGCCCCTGTGACCCCACATCCAATTTCTCCAGGGATCCAGACGCTCACCAACCAGAAGCAAGGGCACTGCTATGGAGTGGTGGCAGGCTGGCCACCTGCTCGTCGCCGGCGCTTGGGGGTGCACCTGCTGCACCGTGCCCTCCTTGTCTTCCTGGCTGAAGGCGAGCGACAGCTTCGTCCCCAGGACATCCAGGCCCGGGGCTGAGTGCTGGGGAGTTGGCCATCCAGCCTGGGGAGAAATGTTTGAATGTTCCAGCTGCCCCATGCTGACAGCAGCCCCCATCTCTGGTTTCAGAAGGGGTGTGTGTGTGTGTGTGTGTGTGTTTGTGTGTGTGTGTGTGTGTGTGTAGGGAGCACCCAGGCAGATCTCCCCCAGGCTGAGAGAGGACTTTGTTACAGATGGTACTGCTGGAGAGGTAGTAAGTAGTGAGCTCCCCATCGTGGGAGGAGGACAAGAAGGGAAGCAGAAGGTGCTTTGGAACAGTCCGGTGCTTCTGTAAGAGGCGTTTGAACCTGGGCAACTCCACCTTGAATAGGAGCTGGGTAAAATGAGGCTGAAACCTACTGGGCTGCATTCCCAGATGGTTAAAGCATTCTAAGTCACGGGATCAGGTAGGAGGTCAGCACAAGATAACGGGTCATAAAGACCTTGCTGATAAAACAGGTTGCAGTAAAGAAGCCAGCCAAAACCCACCAATACCAAGATGGCGACAAGAGTGACCTCTGGTCGTCCTCATTGCTACACTCCCACCAGCGCCATGACAGTTTACAAATGCCATGGCTGGCCAGGCGCAGTGGCTCACGCCTGTAATCCTAGCATTTTGGGAGGCCAAGGAGGGCAGATCACCTAAGGTCAGGAGTTCAAGACCAGCGTGGCCAACGTGGCGAAACCCTATCTCTACTAAAAATACCAAAATTAGCTGGGCATGGTGGCGCGTGCCTGTAATCCCAGCTACTAGGGGGGCTGAGGCAGGAGGATCGCTTGAACCCGGGAGGTGGAGGTTGCAGTGAGCTGAGATTGTACCACTGCACTCCAGCCTGGGCAACAGAGCGAGAGTCAGTCTCAAACAAACAAACAAAAAAACAAATGCCACGTCAACATCAGGACGTTAACCTTTAGACCCTATATGGTCTAAAAAGGGGAGGCATGAATAATCCACCCCTTGTTTAGCATATCATCAAGAAATAACCATAAAAATGGGCAACCAGCAGCCCTGCCCTGTCTATGGAGTAGCCATTCTTTTATTCCTTTAGTTTCTTAATAAATTTGCTTTCACTGTACTCTATGAACTCGCCCTGGATTCTTTCTAGCATGAGATTGGAGAACCCTCTCTTGGGGTCTGGATCGGGCCTTTCTGGTAACACTTTGGCAGCTTGGTGCTGTCAAAATGGATGGAGCCTGCCAGGCGCGGTGGCTCACGCCTGTAATCCCAGCACTTTGGGAGGCTGAGGCAGGTGGATCACAAGGTCAGGATATTGAGACCGTCCTGGCTAACATGGTGAAACCTCGTCTCTACTAAAAATACAAAACATTAGCCGGGCATGGTTGCAGGCGGCTATAATCCCAGCTATTCGGGAAGCTGAGGCAGGAGAATGGCATGAACCTGGGAGGCGGAGCTTGCAGTGAGCCGAGATTGTGCCACTGCACTCCAGCCTGGGCAACAGAGCGAGACTCTGTCTCAAAAAATAAATAAAATAAAATAAAATAAAATAAAATGGATAGAGGCTGCTTTTACCGCCCAGACATGGGACACCCACATGGCGGGTTGGACTGGGGGATCCTCAGCTGCACTCAGGGTATCTACCCAGCTCAAGAGCCAAGTTCACTGCTACCCAGCCGTGAGACCTCCGATCAGTATTTTATCTGTCTGAGCATCAGTTTCCTTGGTTGTACAGTGGAGGCAGTAAAGAGTCCTACTCCAGGGGATTATTGTAAGGTCATGTCGGGGCTGGGTGTCACGCTTGTAATCCCAGCACTTTGGGAGGCTGAGGCGGGAGCATAGCATGAGCCCAGGAGTTTGAGACCAGCCTGGGCAACATAGCAAGACTCTATCTCTACGAAAAGTAAAAACATTAGGCGGATCTGGTGGGTGGGCCTGTGGTCCTAGCTGCTTGGGAGCCTGAGGTGGGAAGATTGCTTGAGCCTGGGAGTTGGAGGCTGCAAGGAGCTACCATCACAGCACTGCACTCCAGCCTGGGCGATATCAAGATCCTGTCTCTTAAAAAAACTATAAAAATTTAAAAATAAGGTCATGTGAGCAAAGTGTGTGGCTCAGAGCCCAAAGTGTGTGGCAGTGCAGCCCAGGCGAGAACTTTCTGGAGGAAGGGGAGGTGTGGGGGCCCTCAAGGGGCCGCCTGTGTGATGAGGCGTGAGCAGGGCTGGGACCCTCCTCAGGATCATTGTGCAACCCCAGCCTCCCCTGTTGCTTCTGGGAACCTGTTTATCCACTATAAAATGGGATTATTGGCCGGGCTCGGTGGCTCACGCCTGTAATCCCAGCACTTTGGGAGGCCGAGGCAGGCAGATCACCTGAGTTTGGGAGTTCGAGACCAGCCTGACCAACATGGAGAAACCCCATCTCTATTAAAAATACAAAAATTAGCTGGGCGTGGTGGCGCATGCCTGTAATCTCAGCTACTTGGGAGGCTGAGACAGGAGAATTGCTTGAACCCGGGAGGCGGAGGTTGCAGTGAGCCAAGATCACGCCATTGCAGTCCAGCCTGGGCAACAAGAGCAAAACTCCATCTCAAAAAAAGGGAGGGATTATTAATAATAACCCGGCAGGGCGTGGCGTCTCACGCCTGTAATCCCGGCACTTTGGGAGGCCGAGGCGGGTGGATCACCTGAGGTCAGGAGTTCAAGACCAGCCTGACCAACATGGTGAAACCCTGTCTCTACTACATACAAAACATGAGCCGGATGTGGTTGTGAGCACCTGTGATTCCAGCTACTTGGGAGGCTGAGGCAGGAGAATCACTTGAACCTGGGAGGCGAAGGTTGCAGAAAACTGAGATCGCGCCACTGTACCCCAGCCTGGGCGACAGTGAGACTCCGTCTCAAAAAAAAAAAAAAAAAATAATAATAATAATAATAATAATAATAAATAACCCGACTTCCAGCGATGCTATGCGACTTCAGACCATTCATGTGCAAAGGTCTTAAGTAAATACCAAGCCGCCATCCTGGTGAGATGTCAGCGGTCTGGTTTCGGGCGGGCGGGGATCGGGGGGGGGTCGAGGGCATTTAAGCTTCTGGAAGTCGCTTCTGCAAAGGGCCCGGTGGATTTAGGGACTTGGGAGAGATCCGCTGCCTCATTGGTTTCAGGACCTGCCGGTCATCACGGCGGTTTAGCCAACCAGGCCCCCCAGGGGGCGGGCTGTGACCTGGGCCGAGTTTCCACCCACCTCGCCACTGCTTAGCCACTGGCTGCTCCTCGGGGAATGGCTGGTATTGTGATTAGGGGTCCAGTCTCTGGAGTGGGTTTGGGCTCGACCACTTGTAATCGAGCTGAAGAAACCGCTCTCTGAGCTTCACTTTCCTCCAGTGTAAAACAGGGGCCAGGCACCGTGGCTCACGCCTGTACTCCCAGAACTTTGGGAGGCCGAGGCGAGTGGATCACCTGAGGTCAGGAGTTCAAGATCAGCCTGGCCAACACGGTGAAACACTGTCTCTACTAAAAATACAAAAATTAGCCGGGCGCGGTGGCAGGTGTCTGTAATCTCAGCTACTCGGGAGGCTGAGGCAGGAGAATCGCTTGAACCCAGGAGGCTGAGGCTGCAGTGAACCGAGATTGTGCCACTGCACTCCAGCCTGGGTAACAGAGCAAGACACTGTCTCAGGAAAAAAAAAAAAGTGTGAAACAGGGATGGCTCCCAGTTGCCAAATCTAATAATAAAGCCACAGGTGTTGTGACACTGTGCCATCGCCCCAGAATACACAAACAGGACATTGGTAAAGAATCTAGAGTCCCCCAGAAGAGATGGGATTTGTCTAACACAGGGTTTCCCAATCTTGGCCCTAATGACATTTGGGGTTGGCTTATTCTTTGCTGTGGGGTCTGTCCCTTGCATTTCAGGGTGATGAGCAGCGTTCCTGGCCTCCATCCACTAGAAGTCAGCAACACCCATGCACCCCCAAACATGGCGATCAAAAATGTCTCCAGAAGTTGCCAATGGACACAATTGCCCCTCTGGCTAAACTAAGGATGGAACTCACAAACCGGTGGGGAAAGGACAGAACAGAGGGAAAGATTTCCTCCCTCCTCCTGTAATACACAGGAACCACAGATAGGACCAGATACATGGACCAGAATAAAATGTAGGTGAGGTGCGGTGGATCACGCCTGTAATCCCAGCACTTTGGGAGGCCGAGGCGGGTGGATCACGAGGTCAGGAGTTCCAAGACCAGTCTGGCCAAGATGGTGAAACCCCGTCTCTACTAAAAATACAAAAATTAGCTGGGCGTAGTGGCAGGAGCCTGTAATCCCAGCTACTCCGGTGGCTGAGGCAGGAAAATTTCTTGAACCCGGGGGGCGGAGGTTGCAGTGAGCCGAGATCGTGCCACTGCACTCCAGCCTGGGCGACAGAGTGAGACTCTGTCTCAAAAAACAAACAAACAAACAAACAAAAACCAAAACCAAAACCAAAACCCAACTAAAAGACAGATTTGGTGGTTTCAAAAGAAAAGTCTTCTTGACAAAGGTGGCCCTAAACCAAGCTGAAAGATATAACACGGGAATAGTAAAAGGTCCTGACTTGCTGGGTGGGGTTGGATGAGTCGAATTCAATGAACCAGTGGGTGGCAGGCATTCAACACACAGCCTGGAAAACAGTGGGCACTCAATTATGGCAGCTCTAATTCCATGCAACACCCACTGATCTTCACCTAAACCTCGGTTGGATCTCTTCCGGCCAGGGAAGGGCTCATCTCGTTTTTTTTGAGAAGGAGTATCGCCTTGTTGCACAGGCTGGAGTGCAGTGGTACGATCTCAGCTGACCGCAACCTCCACTTCCTGGGTTCAAGCGATTCTCCTGCCTCAGGCTCCCCGAGTAGCTGGGACCACAGGCGCGCGCCACCATTCCTGGCTCGTCTTTGTTTGTTGTTGTTGTTTGTTTGTTTGTTTTAGATGGAGTCTCGCTCTGTCACCCAGGCTGGAGTGCAGTGGCACGATCTCGGCTCACTGTAACTTCCGCCTCCCGGGTTCACGCCATTCTTCTGCCTCAGGCTCCCGAGTAGCTGGGACTACAGGCGCCCGCCACCACGCCCAGCTAATTTTTTGTATTTTTTACTAGAGACGGGGTTTCACTGTGTTAGCCAGGATGGTCTCGATCTCCTGACCTCGTGATCCCCCCGCCTCTGCCTCCCAAAGTGCTGGGATTACAGGCGTGAGCCACCGCGCCTGGCCGTCTTTGCATTTTTAAATAGAGACGGGGTTTCACCATTTTGGCCAGGCTGTTCTCGAACTCCTGACCTCAGGCGATACTCCTACCTCGGCCTCCCAAAGTGCCGGGATTACAGGCGTGAGTCACCACGTCCGGCCGGGGTCACCTCTTGATAAGTTGCCTCCTGCCCTGGGGGATACTGTCCAAGGAGCCTCAGCCTTCTGAGGTACGAGGGGAAATTCAGGAAGCTAACGTGGACACCAGACATTGTCGAAGTCGATCCTGAGCGCGAGGCACCAGCCTGAGCCCAGTCTGCAGATGGGAAAACTGAGGCTCCAGGCGGTGAACACCCTGCCCTGTGGTCACCCAGCACAGGTCCGGAGACTCCGATTGTCACTTCTGTTTATTGAGTTACAAGTTGAGATGTGCAGGTTCGGTGGCGCCAGCCCCCCCATCCCTCCCCCCTTGGGCAAAAATAGCTCCCAGCGCCGAGGAATGGGGGGTAGGAAGGGTCTCGGATAACGGGATGGGGCCCCGAGGGTCCCTGTGGGGCTCGTGGGTCCCAGGATCAAGCACGGCTGACACGGAAGACAGCGGGGTAGGGGGCCTGCCTTGGCCGTGGCGTTGGGGGGAAGGTGAGGGAGAGCTTCTGTACAAGGTCATCTTCCGTGAGGGTCCCGGCTGCGGCCCCAAAACGCCGATGGGCCCCGCGGGACGGAAGCGGAGAGCGGAATGTCCGCTGGGCTCCCTCGGATGCCACGCCCCGCCCAGGCAGCCTGGGGGCGTCTCCCTGACCTGGCCCCGCCCACCGGAGCGAACGGCCCGCCCAGGTGGTCTGCGCTGCAGACCCGGCGCAGGCTCGGGCCTCCTCCTGCTGCGGCTGTGCTCACCAAGCGATGCCCCGCCGGCCCAGCGGCTACTTCTTGTCTTCTGGAGGCGCCGGCAGTGGCTCCGGCAGAGCCTTGGGCGAGGGCTCGGGCTCCCAGAGCAGGAATTCGTGGAGCAGCGTGTTGACCGTCTCGGGGCATTCCAGCATCACCATGTGGCTGCCCTCGTCGATGAGCTTCAGGAATGCCAGGAGCAGGATCTGCAGAAGACGCAGGGCTCAAGGTAGGCGGGGGCAAGAGGGTGGAGAGAGGCCAGGCTTCCCTGGGACTCCGCCATCCACACATGGCCCACAGCATCCAAAAGTCCCTCCTCCCATCTACCCTGCATCTCTCCACTTCCACTCAAGGGGGAGCTGGAGGATGGCCTGTAGCCCTGCTGGAACCCAACTAGTATTCAGGCATCCAGCATTTATTAAGTGTCTACAGTATGCCAGGAGAAGGATTTTCTTCTTTTTTTCTTTTCTTTTCTTTTCTTTTTTTTTTTTTTTTTTTTGAGACAGAGTCTTGCTCTGTCACCCAGGCTGGAGTGCAGTGGCGCAATCTCGGCTCACTCCAACCTCTGCCTCCCGAGTTCAAGCGATTCTCTTGCCTCAGCCTCCCAAGTAGCTGGGATTACAGGCACGCGCCACTACACCCGGCTAATTTTTGTATTTTTAGTAGAGACGGGGTTTCGCCATGTTTGTCAGGCTGATCTCCAACTCCTGACCTCAGGCGATCTGCCCGCCTCGGTCTCCCAAAGTGCTGGGATTACAGGAGTGAGCCACCGCGCCCGGCCTGGAGGAGGATTTTGTCAACTTCAACTCTACCAACATTAGGAGCTGGATCATTCTTTGCTGGAGGGGCGGGGGTGGGCGGGGAAGGGGCGGGTAGCTGGGGTGGGGGCTGCTATCCTGTGCATTTGTAGGGTGTTGAGCAGCATCCCTGGCCTCCACCCACTAGATGCCAGTAGTACCCCCTCCCCCTCAGTCGTGACACCTAAAAATGTCTCCATGCATTTCCACGTGTTCCTTGGGGGCAGAATCCTCCTTAGTTAAGAACCACCAGTCCAGTTATACTTTAATGGTTTTTTTTTTTTTCTTTAAGAAACGGGGTCTTGCTCTGTCGCCCAGGCTGGAGTGCAGTGGTGCGAGCATGGCTCACCACAGCCTTGAACTCCTGGGTTCAAGCGATCCGCCCCACTCAGCCTCCCAAGTTGCAGCGATTATTGGCGTGAACCACCTCGCCGGGCTAGTATCCAGGGCTATCCTAAGTGCTAAGGATCCCCAGACCCTTTCTAATCTGAACTCGCTAATTAGAGTTTCTAATCTAAAGATCCCCTGGTGCCGGTCTTCTAGAATTATATAGGTCACCGGTCTCTTATACAAATCCTCCGCTGTGAGGAGAGCCTTCTTACAGCGGTGGGGACAGTGCGTAATTGCTAACACCTGTCCAGGGCAGCCCTGCTTTCTAGATTCTACTTCTGATGCTAGACCTAATGCTCCTGTTTGCCTGGGGTCAGAACAAGATACAGCAACTAGAGACCACGCCCACCCGGCAGCCACGCCCCCTCGGGAAGAAAGCACGCCCACCAAGCGCTACCACGCCCCCCGCAGAGGCCACGCCCCTCCCGGGCAGCACCCTGGGGATTTGTAGCTGTGGCGCCCCAGGTGCCCGCCTCTACCTCGGCCATGCGCTGGTCTTCCTCCACGGGCACAAACTTATCGTGCATGCCGTGGACAAGCAGGACGGGCACGGTGAGCTCGGCGTGGTAGACCTCGTCGCCCTCGGGCCAGTACTGGCCGCTCATCATGGCCCGGAGTACGAAGGATGACACGTTGAAAGCGTTGCCCTCCTTTAACAGCTGCTTCTCCTTGGCTCCTTGGCGGGCGAAGCCGGCCCTGGTGGTGGTGGAGGCACCGCTAGAGCCCCTTATGCCAGCCCGACTGCCGCGGGGTGTCCCCAATGCCAGCCCTAGTCCCAGCGGTACAGTCCCCCCTCCCATCCAACTCGAGCAGATGCCTGGGTTCGCCAGGGCCAGGATCACGGTCTTTGGGGTGGGGGCACTCACTTGAGGAAGCTCCAGGCCAGGCAGGGCGACAAGCAGTGCAGGACGCAGGTGGGCATGTTGAAGATTGAGCAGAAGCTGGGCTCCAGCGCCGTAGGGCCCCCGCCATTGATCATGATCACCTTGTGCACTAGGTCTGGGTACTCATGTGCCAGGAATGTGCAGAAAGAGACACTGCCCGGAACGGGTGGGGTGATAGGAGGATTGAAGGGAGGCGGTCAGCAGGATACAAGCAGTGACCATTTTGTTTTGTTTTGTTTTTGTTTTTGTTTGAGACAGTTTCACTCTGTCCCCCAGGCTGGAATGCAGTGGCTCGATCTTGGCTCACTGCAACCTCTGCCTCCCAGGTTCAAGCGATTCTCCTGCCTCAGTCTCCCGAGTAGCTGAGATTGCAGGCACACACCACCACACCCAGGTAATTTTTGTATTTTTAGTAGAGATGGGGTTTCACCATGTTGGTCGGGCTGGTCTCGAATTCCTGACCTCAAGTGATCCATCCGCCTCCGCCTCCCAAAGTGCTGGGATTACAGGCCTGAGCCACTGCGCCTGGCCTGGTTTGTTTTTGTTTTTGAGACGGAGTCTCACTCTGTTGCCCAGGTTGGAGTACAGTGATGCAATCTCAGCTCACTGCAACCTCTGCCTCCCGGGTTCAACTGATTCTCCTTCCTCAGCCTCCCGAGTAGCTGGGAGTACAGGCATGCACCACCACACCTGGCTAATTTTTGTATTTTTTAGTAGACACAGGGTTTCAGCATGTTGCTCAGGCTGGTCGAGAACTCCTGACCTCAAGTGATCCACCCACCTTGGCTTCCCAAAGTGCGGGGATTACAGGCATGAGCCACTGGGCTGGCCTGTTTTGTTTTTGTTTTTGAGACAAGGTTTCGCTGTCGCCTAGGCTGGAGTGGTGTGGTGGCGTAATCATAGCTCCCTGCAGCCTTGACTTCCTGGGCTCAAGAGATCCTCCCACCTCAGCCTTCTGAATAGCTGGGACTACAGGCATGTGCCACCATGCTCAGCTAATTTAAAAAATTTTTTTTATAAAGACAGGGTCTCCTTATGTTGCCCAGGCTGGTCTTGAACTCCTGGGCTCAAGTGATCCTCTGGCCTTAACCTCCCAAAGTGCTGGGATTACAGGCGTGAGCCGTGACACCCGGCCTGGTGAGGGGGTTCATGTCCTCCCCCTACCCAGAAGGCAGGTCCTTGGAAGCCAAGATTCTTCCCCTGGGGTCCATGGACACCTGAAGGGGTGAGGGATGAGTGTGGCCTCTCAAATACCGTGAAAGTGTGAGTTTGAGTGTTGAGGATGGAACTTATTTTGAAGAGAGAATCTGGATCCAGAAGTTTCACCAGACTTTTTATTTTAATTGTTTAAAATTTTTGTAGAGATGGGGGTCTCACTATGTTGCCCAGGCTGGTCTTGAACTCCTGGGCTCAAGTGATCCTTCCACCTTGGCCTTCCAAAGTGTTAAGATTATAGATATGAGCCACTGTGCCCGGCCCTCATCAGATTCTTTAAGCCACCATGACCCAAAAGCGGTAAGAATTACTCATCAGCAAGTGGTAGGAAAGCAATCTGATTAAACAAATGCTTCCGGCTGCCCAGGGGAGGTCACTGTTTCCTGCTATCCCTTCCCTTTCAGGATGTTCTGCTACCTGCCTCTGGGCATGACATATCTGTCTTCCTTATACAAGATGGAAGGGCATCGCCTGAGAAGCCCCCAAAGCTGAGCTCCTCATTCCTACAAAAGCAGGGGTCAGCAAACTATGTACGGCCTGTGGGCTAGTCATTTGCTTTTTTAAATACAGTTTACACTTTTGGAGATTTGAAAAATGTTTCCTAAATAAGGTGTTTTTTTTTTTTTTGAGATGGAGTCCTGCTCTGTTGCCCACGCTGGAACACAGTGGCGCGATCTTGGCTCACTGCAACCTCCGCCTCCCGGGTTCAAGTGATTCTCCTGTCTCAGCCTCCCGAGTAGCTGGGATTACAGGCATCTGCCATTATGCCCGGCTAATTTTTGTATTTTTAGTAGAGACGGGGTTTAACCGTGTTAGTCAGGCTGGTCTTGAACTCCCGACCTCAGGTGATCTGCCCACCTTGGCCTCCCAAAGTGCTGGGATTAGAGGCGTGAGCCACCGTGCCTGGCCAAAAAATGTTTCCTAAATAAAGTTTTATCAGAAGTTCCAACAGTGACTGTATGGCCTGCAAACCTAAAATATTCGCTATCCGATCCTTTAAGGAAATGTTTGCCAGCCCCTGCTGTAATGAAGAAAGGATACAGACAGGAGTCAGGCAGACCTGATTGTGTCAGGGACTTCCTGCATGCCTTTGGGCAGGTTGCTTCACCTCTCTGAGCTTCAGCCTCCACATTCCTGAAGTTGTAAATGTGCTGACCTCATAGCACTGTTATGGGGTCATGGGAACTATTGTAGGTGGGTGTTTTTTTTTGTTTTTTTGTTTTTTTCTCGAGACAGAGTCTTGCTCTGTCACTCAGGCTGGAGTGCAATGGTGCGATCTCGGCTCACTGCAACCCCCACCTCATGGGTTCGAATGATTATCCTGCCTCAGCCTCCCAAGTAGCTGGGATTATAGGCACCTGCAACCATACCCAGCTACTTTTTGTATTTTTATTAGAGACGGGGTTTCACCATTTTGGCCAGGCTGGTCTTGAACTCCTGACCTTGTGATCCGCCTGCCTCGGCCTCCAAAAGTTCTGAGATTACAGGTGTGAACCACTGTGCCCAGCAGGTGGGTGCTCATTTAATTAGAGGAATCATTTCTCATAAGCATCAACTTTTGAGTATGTTATATAAAGAAATATAAACAAATAGGAGCTGTTACCTCTCAGTCTAGATTCCTTTCTTTTAGATACTTATGTAACTTCTTTGTTTTCTTTTCTTTTTTTTTTTTACTTTTTAGTTTTTTGTAGAGATGAGATCTTGCTTATGTTGCCCAGGTTGGTCTTGAACTCCTCAGCTATAGCAGTCCTCCCACCTCAGCTTCCCAAAGTGTTGGGATTATAGGTGTAAGCCACCACACCTGGCCACTTATTTATTTTTCTTTTTTTTTTTCTTTTTTTTTTTGAGATGGAGTCTCACTCTGTCACCCAGGCTGGAGTGCAGTGGCACAATCTCGGCTCACTGCAAGCTCCACCTCCTGGGTGCACGCCATTCTCCTGCCTCAGCCTCCTGAGTAGCTGGGACTACATGCGCCTGCCACCATGCCCGGCTAATTTTTTTTTGTATTTTTTAGTAGAGACGGGGTTTCACCGTGTTAGCCAGGATGGTCTTGATCTCCTGACCTCCTGATCCGCCTGCCTTGGCCTCCCAAATTGCTGGGATTACAGGTGTGAGCCACCACGCCCAGCCTTTTTTTCTTGTCTAATTGCATAGGCTAGAATCTCTAAAACAGTGGTGCTCAACTTGCCTGGCTGTTCCAATCTTGCCTTTCTTCCTGGATAAAGGAGAGAATGAGGCCACTTGGTAGTGGTCAAGCCCTGGGGACCAAGCCTTCCATGGAGGGGTTCTTGGTAAGTTTTAGGTTGTATTACCTGCCCTTTAAGCAGGAGTGAATTACAGTAACCCATGCCTTTGTAAATGCCTAGAATTTACAGGATTCCAATGAGCCCTTCCTGAATGCACAGTGTTCTCCAAGGCAGTTGATTTTGTAACTTAGTCTAAGGCAGTGGTTCTCAGTCTGGGGTAATTCTGCCCACCAGGGCACGTTTGGCAACTACTGAAGACATTTTTGACTGTCATGATCAACACTAGATTGTGTAGTTGCATTAAGCGGGCAGAAGCCAGGGATGCTGCTAAACATCCTATAGCCCCTCACAGAAAAAAAAATAACCCGGCCAAAAACGATAGTGCTGGGATTGAACAACACTGCTATTTTTTTTTTTTTTTTTGGGCAGAGTCTCACTCTGTTGCTCAGGCTGGAGTGCAGTGGTGTGATCTTGGCTCACTGCAACCTCTGCCTCCCAGGTTCAAGTGATTCTCCTGCCTCACACTCCCGAGTAGCTGGGATTACAGGCACACACCATCATGCCTGGTTAATTTTTTGTACTTTTAGTAGAGATGGGGTTTCACCATGTTGGCCAAACTGGTGTTGAACTCCTGACCTCAAGTGATCTGCCTGCTTTGGCTTCCTAAAGTGCTAGGATTACAGGCGTAAGCCACTGCACCTGGCCTGAGCAACACTGCTTTAGAACAATGGAAATAATATCAGTGATGACGGAAATCCCTGTCTGATTACATATGCTAATGGGAGTTTTCAGCCTGGTATAGCGGCTCATGCCTGTTACCCCACCACATCGGGAGGCCAAGGAGGGAGGATGGCTTGAGCCCAGGAGTTCAAGACCAGCCTGGGCAACATAATGAGACCCACCCCCCCCCCCATATCTATATAATTTTTTTTTTAACTTGAAAATTGGCCTGGTGCGTTGGCTCACGCCTGTAATCCCAGCACTTTGGGAGGCCGAGGAGGGCGAATCACGAGGTCAGGAGATCGAGACCATCCTGGCTAACACGGTGAAACCCCGTCTGTACTAAAAAGACAAAAAATTAGCCGGGCATGGTAGCGGGTGCCTGTAGTCCCAGCTACTAGGGAGGCTGAGGCAGGAGAATGGCATGAACCTGGGAGGTGGAGCTTGCAGTAAGCCAGGATCACGCCACTGCACTCCAGCCTGGGGGACAGAGTGAGACTCCATCTCAAAACAAAACAAACAAACAAAAAAATTAAGGCTGAGCACAATGACTCACACCTGTAGTCCTAGCACTTTGGGAGGCTGAGGTGCGAGGATCACTTGAGCCCAGTAGTTAAAGAACATCTTGGGCAACATAGTGAGACGCCATCTCTATTTAAAAGAAAAAAAAATTTTTTTAATGTAAAAATTAAATTGAAAAATGGGATTTTTTTCAAGGAGAAAAATTAGGATTTTTGTTTGCTTTGTTTTGTTTTAGGAGATAAGGTTTTGCCATGTTGTCCAAACTCATCTCCAATGATCCATCCACAAAGTGCTGGGATTACAAATGTGCACCACTGCGCGTGGTGGCCCTTTTTTTTTTTTTTTTTTTTTTTTTTAAGACGGAGTCTCCTTCTGTCGCCCAGGCTGGAGTGCAGTGGCGCAATATGATCTTGGCTCACTGCAAGCTCCGTCTCCCGTGTTCATGCCATTCTCCTGCCTCAGCCTCCCGAGTAGCTGGGACTATAGGTGCCCACGACCACACCCAGCTAATTTTTTGTATTTTTAGTAGAGACAGGGTTTCACCGTGTTAGCCAGGATGGTCTCAATCTTCTGACCTCGTGATCCGCCCGCCTCAGCCTCCCAAAGTGCTGGGATTACAGGCGTGAGCCACCGCGCCCGGATTTTTTTTCTTTTTTAAAGAGCGACAGGTTCTTGCCATGCTGCCCAGGCTGGAGTGCAGTGGTGTGATCACAGTTCACTGCAGCCTCGACCTCCCAGACTCAAGCAATCTCCTGCCTCAGCCCTTAAGTAGGTGGAACTATATGCGTGCACCTCCTCACCTAGCTAATGTTTGTACTTTTTGTAGAGCTAGGGGGTCTCCCTATGTTGCCCAGGCTGGTCTCGAACTCCTTGCCTCAAGATATCCTCCCGCCTTGGCCCCCGAAAGCACTGGGATTACAGGTGTCAGTGGCATCTCAGAGTCTCCCTCTGTCGCCCAGGCTGGAGTGCAGTGACACAATCTCGGCTCACGGCAACCTCCACCTCCTCGGTTCAAGTGATTCCTCTGCCTCAGCCTCCCGAGTAGCTGGGACTACAGGCGCGTGCCACCACGTCTGGCTAATTTTTGTATTTTTGGTAGAGACGGGGTTTCACCACCTTGGCCAGACTGTTCCCGAACTCCCAACCTCAGGTGATCCGCCTGCTCGGCCTCCCAAACTGCCGGGATTACAGGCGTGAGCCCCAGGGCTCAGCCAAAAACTCAGTATTTTGTGACTGTAGTCCCTGCTGACCCCATCCCTCACCCCCACCCCACATGCCAGGGTTCACTTACCCGTAGGAATGGCCAATGAGCACATTTCGCTTCTTGGCATAGCGCTTGAAGATTGCTCGCATGTCCTCAGCCAGCGCATAGAAGGTGTAGGCTGCGGCCACCTGGGGCGCAGAGCTGGCCCCGTGGCCGGCTAGGTCAGGAGCCACCACCTCATAGCCTAGGCGCACAAAAAAGTCCAGCTGCTCCTTCCAGATGGCCAGGGAACCGCCGACACCATGGATGAAAAAGAGCACCACGTCGGCCTGGGCGCCTTTGCAGCTAGTGATGCGCTTCTCACAGTCAATATGGATGGTCCTCTTGGGGCGCCTGGCTCGCCGCCGCCGCCCACCACTGCCACTGCCGCTGCCGCTGCCTGTGCTGCCGGGGGCCAAGCGGCCATCGCTGCCCGCCGGATCTGCCAGCTCCACCTCCAGGGCGGCCGGCGGCTCCCCAGAGCCATTCTGCCCGTGTAGGAGGTCGGCTCGAGGGGCTCGGCCCAGGTTTTCCACCAGCAACCGCCCATTGCGGTACACGGTGATCCGGCGCTGACAGCGGACCAAGCCGGAGAGGTCCCCCTGGGCTGCATCCGAAGATGCGGATGATGGTGGAGGTGGGGCAGCGGCTGGGGCGGGTCCTGCATGCTTCACCCGCAGCACGCGGCCGGGCTTGACCTCTACAAAGGTGTAGCCATCGCTGGACTCGACGCTCTCCAGTGGCCCCACGGCGTTGGGGGGCGTGCCCAGCAGGCAACAGAAGATACCGTCGGTCACCCCGGTCAGCATGGTGTGTCCTGTGAGTGAGGACAGCAGCCAGTTCAGGTGCTGTCTCAATGAGAACCCTGCACCGTGCAGCAGGCACTCCCTGAGCCTTGGGAGAACTGTTTTAGACTCCAGTTTGGGGAGCGCCAGATCAAGTGAGCCACGGCACTGAGATTTTTTTGTTTGTGTGTGTGTGTGTTTTTTTGAGACAGTCTCGCTTTGTCATCCAGGCTGGAGGGCAGTGGCCGGATTTCGGCTTACTGCAACCTTCCCCTCCTGGGTTCAAGCGATTCTCTTGCCTCAGCCTCCTGAGTAGCTGGGATTACAGGCAGGCGCCACCATGTCTAGCTAATTTTTGTATTTTTTGTAGAGATGGGGTTTCACCATGTTGGCCAGGCTGGCCTTGAACTCCTGACCTCAAATTTTCCTCCTGCTTCGGCCTCCCAAAGTGCTGGGATTATAGGTGTGAGCCACCGTGCACTGACATGTTTTGTCTGAGCAGTGCCTTTGTGGTAGTCACCCTCCTGGGCCACCCTAGTCTATCCTCAGAGAGAAAGACTTGGCTATGGCTTACCCCACAGGGTGTCCACAGGGAAGGTGGTGGGGTCTTGTGTGGGGATGTTCCTGGAGAAGGGGACATTGTGGCAAATGTGGACCAGCCGGAAGACACCCCCTCCCCCTAGCTGGAGTTTATACCATTTATGGCCTCCTAACTCATTCATTCAGGTATACACTAACTCATTCATTCAGGTATACACTAACCACTAACTCATCCAGGTATGCACTCACTAACTCACATATCCCCAGAGCCTCTTAAGGCATCTAAAATATGCAAATCTTTGATGAGCCCCCAGTGAGGCTCCTGGCTCTGAATTTGACTCCTGAAAGGTGAGGCCCTAGGAGAGGGGGATGGGGACTGAGCCACAGAAAGCCTTGCTCAGCTCCCCTAGACCGGGGTGAGCCGGGGTCTGTTTCATAGAGGGCCAAGCTGAGGCCCAGACACTCTGAGAGGAAGCTAGACTCTGAACTTCCTCCTTGGCACCCTGGATTCTGGGGATCTGCTATACAAGTCCCCGGAGGTGGCGAAGAGGATGGGAGAGGCAGGGCCCTGGCTGGGGGCCTCCAAGCCTCCATCCCACTCCTTGGGCCACCCCCGCCCCCGTGTCCATGGCAACCACAGGCGGTTACATAACCTAAGGGGGGATACCCGAGCAGTGCACCCCCATTGTCGAGGTGTCTAGGGCCTGGAGATGGGGCCAGCTCCCTGCCTGCCCCCTACCCCAGGTTGGGCGCCGCTAAGGTAACGCACGCCCGAGACTGAGCCGCAGTGGCCCCAGACATACTGGAGGGGAAGCAGGCCATGCCCCCCACCTCGAGTGGGGCCCTAATCCCGGATTGTGGAGGGCAACGCACAGGCGCCACCCCAGCCCCGCTTCCCCGCCCCCGGCCCCCGCCTTCCAGGTGTTCTTCATCCCTGCAGCGGGGTCGAGCCCACTGGGGCTCCGTGGCTTCCTACGAGCCCAAACGCGGGGTTGGTGGACACCACTCCTCCGAAGTGGAGGCCCCGGGGCTTCGATCTCTCCTTTTGGGGCCCATTCCCCGCTCACCTCATCGAGGGCCGCGGGGCCCGGGTCGGGGCGGAGGGGTCCCAGGCGGAGAAGCCAGCGTCCGCCTGCTGGCGCCGTTTACATGGTGGCGCGGGGTCAGGCCGGGTGCGTCTACGCGGGCGGGCACCTGCCCCTGGCGGTCAGCGCAGGGGCATCCCGCGGCCGCCGAAACAGCCGGCCCTTTAAGTTCCTCCCCCGAGCAGGCGGAGCCACGTGCCGACGGGCGGGCACTTCGGCCTATCGCAGCTGCGGACTGACCTGGCCTAGTTAGGAGCCCAATCAGAGGCGGCAATTCCGTAGTGGAGGCGGGCTCTGGGAGCAACGGCCCCGCCCCCTTTGGGGGTTCACCGAGGTTGGGGGAGGGATGGGGCCTGGCTCAAGGCGGAGAAGGGGGTTGCAGTCTAGGGTCTGCGGGACGCCTGGGAGTGTGCGGCCGGGGCCCTCTCTCTGCAAATGGGTCTCCCAAGCCCCTGCCCCCCAGCCCCTGCCTCCCAATTGCCCTGTTCCTCTCCAAACGAGGCCCCCATACTCTTCTCCCTGTATTGACCTTTCCATTCTAGAAGCAGAGACTCCAAGATCTTTTTCCAATCTCCGGTGGGGAAACTGAGGCTCATAAAGGGCACAAGAGCATAAATCAAGCAAGGAGCAAAGCTGGGACTTGAACCCAAGGCTGTGTGATTCCAAACCCTGGGAACCATTATTTGCTAACCTCCCCCACCCACACCCCCTGCCCCCCCCCCCTTTTTTTTTGGTAGGGACGAGGTCTCGCTATCTTGCCCAGACTGGTCTCGAACTCTGGGCATCAAGCAATCCTCTCGTCTACGGCCTCCCAAAGGGCTGAGATCACTAGCGTGAGCCATCGTGACGGGCTTCTCTAAAGCTTTCAAGGAAAGTCTTGGAGCTGTGGGTAATTAGAGAGTTTGAATTTCATAATCAGCCGATTTAACCCATGGCTGCCATGGTTCTGAGGAGGGCTGATAGCAAGAGGCAGGCATCCCAGCTCTGTGGTACCGGCGGGGCCATGGTAGGCCCTCAGGAGAGCTCAGGTCTCAAATCCAGCCTCTGTCCTTTGCTGATGTGTGACCTTGGGCAAGTTACTTCACTTTCCTGAGCCTCCGTTTATTTCTCTACGAAATTAATCCTCTCATAAGTTTGCTACGCAGGTAAAGCACTCATCATAGTGTCGTGCATATAACAAATGCTCCATATATTATGGGCATTATTATAGTGGTGATGTTTTGCTAAACGATGCTACAGGTAGGATGGGCTTCGGAGGACGAGGGGTTAAATGCTCCTTGCTGCTTGGCCACTCACATCCCCTGGAATTTGCTGCCAGAGCTGGATTCCGTCCAGACACCTACTCTTGCCCACTAAGGGCACTTCTGGGAGACTATACAGTTTATTCATTTAGCAAACACCTCTCTGCATGAACCCCAAGCTGGCACTTGTAGGGATACAGCCCCAGGCCCCTGGCCCTTGAGGAGCCCTTGAACTTGGGGGAGAGTCAAGGGAAGGCAGTTGGGCCAGAAGAATGGACAGCGGTTGAGAGAAGACGACTTTTTTTTTGAGAAAGGATCTCACTCCGTTGCCCAGGCTGCAGTGCATTGGCGCTATCATTGCTCACTACAGCCTGGATCTCCTGGGTTCAGGGAATCCTCCCACCTCACCTTCAAGTACTTGAGACTATAGGTGGTTGCTACCATGTCCCCAGGCTGGTCTCAAACTCCTGGCCCCAAGGGATCCTCCCTCCTCAGCCTCCCAAAATGCTGGAATTACAGGCATGAGCCACACCTCACTCAGCCCTTGGAGGAGAGGAAAGGATTTTTAAAGGGCGGATAGGGGAACACCAGGCAGAGAGGAGGGTGTGGCTGAAATGTAAGATGGTGTGTGTAGAGGGTTTTGCATGCCTGATGGAAGGGCTGAGCAGGTTTTACCTGGGGAAATGGGGAGCCAAGGATAGTGTGCGAGTAGGGGAGGGGTTCAGATCTGAGTATCAGAAAATTTTTCTTCCTTTTTTTTTTTTTTTTGGTTCTAACAACAGAGGAGAATTCTTCTAGGGCCCAAAATGGGGGCAAGATTGCCAAAGACAAGCTTGCAATCCATGAGTTTACAGATTGAGAAAGCCCAGAGTGGCGCAGGCACCACCCCAAGGACACGCAGCGAGCTTGAACTCAGGCCTCCTCGGCTTCCTGCCAAGAGGCGGAGACTTGGCTGCAGCCAGGACAAGCTGCCAGCCAGCTGTGTGCCATCTGCCCAGCTCCCGCTGGGGGTGGGAAGACCAACCAGCCGCTTCCTGCAGCTGCCACCAGCTGCGCCCGGCCACCGCGGGGCACCCTCTGCCGGTCAATAGGAGAGAGAACTACAGCTCAGCTCCCAGCTGACCGCGGGAGATAATGCCTTGTGCGCACGCGCTTGCTCAGAAGGCGCCGTTCGCCGGCTACCTGTTGGTTTGTACGAAGAGCAACCCTGTGCCCCGCGGATATAGACTGGCGCGCCTCTGTTGCGCAGGCGCAGAACTACAACTTCAGGGTTTTCCCCAACGGCATGTTTTTGCACGTTAGGAGAAACTACATTTCCCATAATCCTTTGTTCCAGGGCCGGAGCGCCTCTGGGCTCCGGAATCGCCTGCAGCCGGTACTGCGGGACCCACTGCGGATATGGCTGTCTTGGCTGGATCCCTGTTGGGCCCCACGAGTAGGTCGGCAGCGTTGCTGGGTGGCAGGTAAGTCCTCAGGGGGACCCTTCCCCAAATCAGGGAATAAGGGCGGCTTCGGAGGCTGGCGCCACTCTTCACTGCCCGCGTGACCTGCCAGTGCCTTGCGCATTTTGCAGCCAGGCTCTGTCTCCGGGAGCCGAGGCTCAGAGAGGTTGAGCGCCGAGGTCACCCAGCGCCCCGTCTGACCTTTCTCGCCGTCCCTCTACCCACGCAGGTGGCTCCAGCCCCGGGCCTGGCTGGGGTTCCCAGACGCCTGGGGCCTCCCCACCCCGCAGCAGGCCCGGGGCAAGGCTCGCGGGAATGAGTATCAGCCGAGCAACATCAAACGCAAGAACAAGCACGGCTGGGTCCGGCGTCTGAGCACGCCGGCCGGCGTGCAGGTCATCCTTCGCCGAATGCTCAAGGGCCGCAAGTCGCTGAGCCATTGAGGATCGCGACGCAGTCGGCGGGACCCCCATGGAAGCATCGCCCTCGCCTCGGACCTTGCCTGGCGCTATTTTTGCAGGGAGCTGGGGAGCAGGAACGCCTCGGACCTGAGTGCTCTCCATATTGTGGGGTTGAAGTCTGGATGGGAGCTTGCCACGTCCCTTTTTAGGCTTTTTAATTAGGAAGCATTTCGAACCTGCGCAACAGACCAAAGAACAGTACAACGAACATCCGTGTACCCAGTACACAGCCCTGACTACCGACTACCTACAACCCGTCCCTGCCCCATCCTGAGTTCTTTTGAAGCTGATCTCAGGCATCGGATTATTTCTTCTGTAAATATTTCAGAATGTATCTCTCCAAGAGGAGAGCTCATTAAAAGATAATTACAAAGCTTATCACATCCAAAAGAATTATCAATAATTTTGAAATATTATTAAACGTGTAATAAATGTTCAAAGTTCCACTTGCCTTATATGTGTCATAACTTTTTTTTTTTTTTTTTGAGACAGAGTTTCCCTTTTGTTGCCCAGGTTGGAGTGCAATGGGGGGATCTCGGCTCATTAAAACCTCCGCCTTGCGGGTTCAAGCGATTCTCCTGCCTCACCCTCCCGAGTAGCTGGGATTACAGGCATGTGCCACCACGCCCGGCTAATTTTGTATTTTCAGTAGAGAGGGGTTTCTCCATGTTGGTCAGGCTGGTCTTGAACTCCCGACCTCAGGTGATCGGCCTGCCTCAGCCTCTCAAGTGCTGGGATTACAGGCGTGAGCCACTGAGCCTGGCCTAATTTTTGTGTTTTTAGTAGAGACGGGGTTTCAGCATGTGGACCAGGCTGGTCTCAAACTCCTGACCTCAGGTGATGATCCACTCGCCTCAGCCTCCCAAAGTGCTGGGATTACAGGTGTGAGCCACCATGCCCGCCTTTTTTTTTTTTTTTTTTTTTGAAACGGAGTTTCATTCTTGTTGCCCAGGCAGGCTGGAGTGCAATGGTGCAATCTTGGCTCATTGCAACCTTCGCCTCCTGGGTTCAAGCTATTCTCGTGCCTCAGCCTCCCGAGTAGCTGGGATTACAGGCATGCGCCACCACGCCCGGCTAATTTTGTATTTTTAGTAGAGATGGGGTTTCTCCATGTTGGTCAGGCTGGTCTCGAGCTCCCGACCTCAGGTGATCCGCCCTCCTCTGCCTCCCAAAGTGCTGGGATTACAGGCATGAACCACTGCGCTCTGTCCCCCAGGCTGGAGTGCAGTGGCACGATCTCGGCTCACTGCAAACTCCCTCTCCTGGGTTCAAGCAATCTCCTGCCTCAGCCTCCCGAATAGCTGGGATTATAAGCGCCCACCACCACACCTGGTTAATTTTTGTATTTTTAGTAGAGACGGGGTTTCAACCATGTTGGCCAGGCTGGTCTCGAACTCCTGACCTCAGGTGATCTGCCTGCCTCGGCCTCCCAAAGTGCTGGGATTACAGGTGTGAGCCATCATGCCCAGCCTGTGTCATAAATTTTATAGGTCTGGGAAGACTGGTGGAAAACTGTGTCTGTGCGGGGGGGTGTTTGTTTTTGAAACAGGGTCTCACTCTGTCACCCAGGCTGGAGTGCAGTTGTCGGATCCCTGCTTACTGCAACCTCTGCCTCCTGGGTTCAAGCAATTCTGGTGCCTCAGCCTCCCAAGTAGCTGAGATTACAGGTGCGTGCCACCACGCCCAGCTAATTTATGTATTTTTAGTAGAGGGGAGTTTCACCATGTTGGCCAGGCTGGTCTCGAACTCCAGCCCATAAGGAGTTTGAATCTTCCACTTGTCCCTTGGGGATGTTTGATTTTGAGCAAGAATTTAACACTGTGAGGTGCATTTGTCACCTATAAAACGCAGTGCTGGTTTCTCCTCTGCTCTGTTGCTGTTGGAGTAATAATACTTAGTAGCTTCCACTTAGCAACTTCACTGTGCAATTGCTGTGTGCTGGGTGCCCATTCTTTGCCCTGGAAGTCAGGAAGGCAGTTTGGACACAGAGGTGTCAGGGCTGGGAGGGGGATTGTGAGGGCTGTAGGACCTCAGGGAAGGTACCTGACTTGCCTTTTTGAAGAATGCAGTCAGGGAAGTCTTGGAGGAAATGGCAAGGTCTGGGAGAGCCCAGACATAGAAGGAATTGGTTAGAGGTGAGGACACAGGTGGGCAATGAAGACCGCAGGTGCCCATAAATGGGGTCAAGGAGGTGGGATTGAATACTAGGGAGTTACGGGAGGTGTTTGAGCAAGACGGTCTCGAGGAGGAGCTAGGGAGTGTTATGGTTCTTATCTTCTAGGGCTGCTTTAAAAATGTAATAAACACAAGAAGATGCCGGCACGATGGCTCCCAGAACTTTGGGAAGCCAAATCTGGAGGATTGCTTGAGGCCAGAAGTTCGAGACCAGCTTGGGAAACATAGCGAGACCCCTGTGTCTTTTTTTTTTTTTCTTTTGAGAGGGAGTTTAGCTCTTGTTGCCCAGACTGGACTGTAGTGGCTTAATCTCGGCTGACTGACACCTCCGCCTTCTGGTTTTAAGCGATTCTCCTGCCTCAGCCTCTTGAGTAGCTGGGATGACAGGCGCCCGCCACCACGCCCGGCTAATTTTTGTATTTTAGTAGAGATGGGGTTTCACCATGTTGGCCAGGCTGGTCTCAAATTCCTGACCTCGTGATCCGCCCGCCTCGGCTTCCCAAAGTGCTGGGATTGCTGGGATTACAGGCGTGAGCCACCGTGCCCCGCCTTTTTTTTTTTTTTTTTTTTTTTTTTGAGACAGAGTCTCCCTCTGTCCGCCAGGCTGGAGTGCAGTGGCGCGATCTCAGCTCACTGCAAGATCCGCCTCACTCACGGTTCACGCCGTTGTCCTGCTTCGGCCTCCGGAGTAGCTGGGACTACAGGCGTCCGCCACCACGCCCGGCTAATTTTTTGTATTTTTAGTAGAGACGTGGTTTCACCGTGTTAGCCAGGACGGTCTCGATCTCCCGACCTCGTGATCCGCCCGCGTCGGCCTCCCAAAGTGCTGGGATTACAGGCGTGAGCCACTGCGCCCGGCCGGCTTTTTTTTTTTTTTTTTTTGAGACTGATTTTCGCTCTTGTTGCCCAGGCTGGAGTGCAATGGCACGATCTCGGCTCACTGCAACCTCCGTCTCCCGGGTTCAAGTGATTCTCCAGCCTCAGCCTCCCTACTAGCTGGAATTACAGGCGCAGAGATGGGGGTTTCACCATGCTGGCCAGGCTGGTCTCGAACTGCTGACCTCAGGCGATCTACCCGCCTCGGCCTCCCAAAGTGCTAAGATTACAGGAGTGAGCCACCGCACCCAGCCGAGCCGCGCATCTTAAAAACACACAGACACACAAAAGCTCTAGAGAGCCTCGCGGAGCTGTAAACTACAGCTCCCAAGAGACTTCGCGGCCGAGGCCTCCGCCCACTTCCGGATCTCACTTTCATGGCTTCCAAGTACCGGGCGGTGCTTTGCTTCTTCAACCGAACTTGACCACAATGGGAGGAGGCGTGGCAACCAATGGGCGCATGAGTTAGCTGGATGCGGCCAATGGAAGCGTGCAAAGCTCTCATATGTGGGGTGGGGCTAGACTGCACACCAATGACAGGGAGGTGGTGGCGCCATCAGTGTGGGCTGTGCCGTGGCTGGAAGTTACTGTGAGGCGGCGGCTAAGAAGGCGGCTCTGGTGGCGGCGGTGGAGGCTGAGGCGGCGGCCGAGGCGGCGACGGAGGAAACAGAAGATGGTGAGGATGGCCTCCAGGCCCCCACTCCCCCTCTGCTAGACAAAATGGCGCCGTGGTCCCACCCACCTCTAGTATACCCCTAGGCCCCTCTCCGTTCTGCCCGGTCCCCTCAGGTCCGGCCCGCCCCTCCCACTCACCTGTGACCTTCGACCCCCGGACCCTACCGAGAGCTTCCTGCTGATCCCAGTGCCACTCCTTCTCCGACCCCTGACCCCATCCAGGATACCAAGCCCTGACAACTCATTCATTTCCGGGTTGCGGCTCCTCCCGGAAATCGTCTGGGGTGGGGATGGGGTCCCGTAAGACCCCCCTGGTCTGGCCTCGTTCTCAGCACGCCGGACCTGGATCTCTTCAGTTCAGGAGAATTTGGGAGGCCGGCCTGGGCCCCGGGGCGGGGGAGGGGGCTTGGCACCGCGATATGCAGGGCTCTGTCGCCAAAGGAAGTGCGACATCGCCGATTGTCCCGGTCCCCCGGGCCCTGACCCCACCTCCACCATTCTGGGCCCTTACCCGCCTCTAAGAATGAAAAACTTTTATCTCCGATCCGCATGGATTGTCCCTGTGAAATGAGGGTAGCAGTAGTCTGAACCTCTTAGGGTGGTGACAATTTAGGTAACTGACGTCGTAAAGGACTCAGGATAGTGAATGCTCAACAGATGAGCTGGGTGACTCGAGGCCAGTGACGTTCTCTTCTAGCTGTCCCCTCATTATGAAGTGTGGATCGTCCCCACCTGGCTGTTGGAAGGTTGAAATTCCTTCAGGGTTCCTCAGTCATTCTGGAATTTGGGTCTGGTGGTTCTTCGGGGTTCAGTCTCCCCACCTGAAAAGTGGGATGGTGACCCACCCTCAGAGTGGAACTAAAGCCTCTCCCCAACCCCCATTAGTTGGCATCCTGAGGGCTGGGAAGGGTGATGGGAAGCTTGGTCAAGATACCTCGAGTCTGCTTTGTCCCCTGACCCAGAGTCCCAGCCCACAATCCACAGTCCTTGGGATGTGGTGGGGATGAAAGGAAGACTCCCTTTCAGGAAGGAAATGGGAAGGTGGGTTCCTAGTGTGTGGGTCCCCAAGCCTGGGTGATGTCCTTGATACCTTGGTACAGTCTCATCCCCACAGCCAATCATAAGTGGATTAGATTGTCTCTGCCTTCTGAACACACCTGAATTCATCCATGGCTTCACGCCCTGTTGCAGGTACTGCCACTTCCCACCTGCATACCTGTCCCAGCTTCTTCCCTGGTCTCCTAGCCTTGCTCTCACCCCTTTGGCAGTTCATAATTCACCTGAACCAGAAGGAACTTTTTTTTTGGAGTCAGGGTCACACTCTGGCGCCCAGACTGGAGTGCAGTGTGTGATCACAGCTCACTGCAGTCTCCACTTCCCAGGCTCAAGAGATCCCCACACCAGGCTCATTTTTGTACTTTTTGGAGAGATGGGGATTCCCTATGTTGCCCAGGCTGGTCTCAAACTCTTGGGCTCAAGTGATCCTGCCTCAGCCTCCCAAAGTGCTGGTATTACAGGTGTGAGGCACTGCATGGGGCCTGAGAAGGAGGTTTTTTTTTTTTCTTTTGAGATGGAGTCTTGCTCTGTCACCCAGGCTGGAGTGCAGTGGCATGATCTGGGCTCACTGCAACCTCCGCCTCTTGGGTTCAAGCCATTCTCCTGCCTCAGCCTCCCAAGTAGGTGGGACTACAGGCACCCACCATCATGCCCGGCTAATTTTTGTATTTTTAGTAGAGACAGGGTTTCACCATATTGGCCAGGCTGGTCTTGAACTCCTGACCTTGTGATCCACCCGCTTCGGCCTCCCAAAGTGCTGGGAGTACAGGTGTGAGCCACTGCGCCCGGCCAGAAGGAGCTTTTAAAGATGTGCATCAAATGATACCACTTTCTAGCCTATAAAAAGCTCCAGGAACCCTGGCAGCTCCCCTCCTCACCCTGAGGCCCCTGGCCACCTCTATGATCTTATCTCCACTCTCTTCTCCACTGTCTGTGAGCTTCAGCCACCCTGGCCTTGTTTTCACTTCCTCACACTCCAGGTTCCTGCTACCCCAGGGCCTTTACACCTGCTGCTCTTTCTGCTCGGAACACTCTTCCTCCTGTGATCGAGGCCATTCCTGACTTTGGGGGGCCCCCAGTTCTCTACTATTAGTGCACTGCTTCTCTTTCTCATCTCTTTGTTGGGTCTCTGGCAGGCTACCTGCAGTGGGACTGGCGCACAGGTGTCCAGTGCGTGTCTGCTGAGGCACCTGTGAGGGCCCAGCAATGGCTGGCATTTGTCTGGGATGAGGCCTCCCCCACCCCCTGCCCCCCATGTCTCGAGGCCTTGTTTTCCAGCTTAGCATGACAGGAAGGCTGCACGTACCCTGCCTTCATTCATTTGTCCAACGCAGACATGTTGATCCTAAAGGCTGCCCCCGAGGGAGCTCCGTGCAAAGCATTCCCCTTGTTGTCTTATGACTCAGAGTAACCCTGGGAGGTGGCCCTGTTGGAATGCGTCTCTTCACAGGGAGGCCCAGAGGCTGGGAAGTCCCTCGTCCCAGGTCACACAACCAGGGACGGGCTGAGCCAGGATTGAGAGCAGAATGCCCGGGGTACCTGCACCTCTCGCCACTCAGCCACCGGGCCCCGTGTGAGCCCGGCCAGGGTTCATTCAGCCCTGTCCTGTCCTCTGCCCTTGGGGAGGTACCAGTCCAGCCAGGGAGGTGGACATGTAAACAGATGACCTTGCCGGTGTGTGAGGGAGGCTCTGGGAGAGGCTCCCGAAGTGTCAGGGGAACAAAGGGGCCAGGGAGGGGGTTGGAGCTGGTGGGGAGGTTAGCAGGTATTCGCCACATGGAGGCATGAGGGGCATTCCTAGAGGGTGTGTGTGGCAGAGGGTGTGTGTGTTGGGAGTCCAGCAGGGGCAAGCTGGGCCAGGGCTGCGAAGGGGGACAGGGACCCCTCCTCACCCTTCAGGTCTCAGTGCCTGCATCCCTGCGTCTGGGCAGCCCTCCTTTATCCCCTAAATGGGCCAGAGCTCTGCCTTGCACCTCACACTGCGCCCTTGAGGCACCCTGTCCTGCAGCCGCTTCCTGTGCACTGTGCAGCTCTTTGCCCCACACCATCCCAAGGCCAGGCGCGTGGCCATGGTGGCTCAGTCCAGTGCCCTGGTGCCTGCTAGGGCCCCAGAAGACCTTGCTGAATGAATGAAGCTGGCCCCAGAGCCGGGTGCTGAGCTGAGGCTGGCGTCCTAGGGTGGGAGGGAGGCAGGTTTGAGGGACTTTGAACAGGTCCTGGGGCAGTAGGTCATCCAGATGTGACGGCTGCCTCCCGGGTGGGAGGGGGAGGCCCACCCAGCCACATTCCGGCTTCCCGAGAGGGACCAGCAGAGGAGGGGCCAGATGTCATAGAATTGGGGACACTGCTGTTCCTGCCTGTCCCAGAGGGTGGTGGGAAATTGTCTGAATAGCAGCTTCTCCCAGGGCAGCTCTCTTGGGCCTCAGGCATCAGGGGATGGCCTTCCCTTCCAGCTCTGTAGCCTGCAGGGGCTCTGGCCCTTGCTTTTCAGGCGTGTGATGAAGAGAAGGAGCTTGGCTTCTGAGGTGGGGTACATGTGGGTTCAAATCAGCCCCCTGGTTTTCTGACTGAGACTGGGTGACCTCTCTGCCTCGGTGTCCTTGCCTTTGATAGGGAGACACTACCTCCTGCCCCATTGGGTCAGGAGATCATACATAGTGAGCTCAGGAGGGCCCCGTTCAGGTCAAGCCATGTGGAGAGACTCGCAGCAGACAGTCCCACCACTGGCCCGCTCCAGACCTCACTCACAGGGTTGGATTGAAAATGGCTTTTTTTTTTTTTTTTTTTGAGACAGAGTCTGGTTCCGTCTCCCAGGCTGGAGTGTAGTAGCACAATCATGGCTCACTGCAACCTCTGCCTCCCGAGTTCAAGCGATTCTCCAGCCTCAGCCTCCCGAGTAGCTGGGATCATAGGCGCGCACCACCATGCCCGGCTAATTTTTATATTTTTAGTAGAGATGAGGTTTTGCCATGTTGGCCAGGCTGGTCTCAAACTCCTGACCGCAGATGATCCGCCCGCCTCGGCCTCCCAAAGTGCTGGGATTACAGGCATGAGCCCACTGCGGTATGACTTTTAACCAGTGGCCTGTTCTCTTGCAGCCTCAATTTCCCCACCTCTCACCTAGTTAGGGGGCTGTCATGAGGATCCCGTGGGGGATGTGCACATAGCCTGGCTTGGTTACTTTTCTGTGGTCCCGGCAGTGTATCCAGCAGCCAGCTCCAGGGTGTGTTCTGGAAAACTTGAACTACAAAGAATAGTGGGAAGAAGGAACCCAGCAGTCACCCTGCAGGTGCTCCAGGGATGAGCCGGCCCTTGCCTGTTTTCTCATGTACCATCTTCCATGTCTTCTAGGCAGATTTTTTGAAAGGACTGCCTGTCTACAACAAAAGCAATTTTAGTCGATTTCACGCGGACTCCGTGTGCAAAGCCTCGGTGAGTGCGTGTTCCTGGGGCTGGGAGGAATTGGGCACTTCCAGGGGGCCTGGGGGCAGCTTGTGTCCCCCGATTGGGGTCTTGGCTGGAACAGAGGCCGATCTTCAAGCCCAGCCCCATCCACATGCTTGAGTGTCTTCCAATCTGCACTGAAGGGTGGGTGCTGAGTGGAGGGATGAGGAGACCCCAGGCCCATGCACTCTCCTAACCCACCCCTTCTCAACCCTCCTGCAGAACCGACGGCCCTCAGTCTACCTGCCCACCCGCGAGTACCCGTCTGAACAGAGTAAGTGGCCGCTGTCAGTCTGTCCCATTCTGGCTGCTGAGGGGCGGGGTTTGGTGACTGCAGCGTGGCACGAGGAGGTTATCTTCAACCCCGGCCCAGGCCATAGACTTGGCTTGGGTTCACACGCTGGCTACTAAATCCAGTTAAGTCAGGGAGGGCCTCCAGGGAGGTACAGGAGGAGGACCTTGGGGGCTTCAGCCTGGGGATGCACACGTGGATGCCTGTCCACTCCCAGCCCCTGGGGACAGCCAGAAACCTGGCTTTCCCCGGGTGTCTCTTGATTGGGACACACTGGGATCCACAGCCAGCCCAAAGGGGCCCCCAAGTTGTCCCTCATCTGCCACTCACTGGTCCTTTCCCCTCCCTGTCAGATGAGGTCAAGCGAGAACTCTGGTTCTAAGACAAGTGCTATCGGGCAGAGAGGCAGCAGAGGGCTACAGGGGCTTGGGCTGGGGATCCAGCCAAGCCTGGGTGGCAGTGATGGGAAGGGGATCCAGGCAAAGGGGCCCACAGCACAGGAGGACTTGGTCCTGCTGTCTTAGTTTAACTGTTCAAAAAGACTCCACACCAGGTGGGGTAGCTCCCGCCTGTAATCCCAGCACTTTGGGAGGCTGAGGCAGGAGGATTGCTTGAGGCCAGGAGTTCGAGACCAGCCTGAGCAACATAGTTAGACCCTGTTTCACCAAAAACCATATATATACATATATATACACATATATATACACACACATATATATACATGTATATATATACGTATATATACACATATATACGTATATATACACACATATATATACATATATATGCATATACGTGTGTATATATATACACACACACACATATATATATATATATATATATATATTAGCCGGCCGTGGTGGCATGCGTCTATAGTCCCAGGTGGGAAAATCAGTTGAGCCCAGGAGCTCCAGGCTGCAGTGAGCTATGATTATTCCAGCCTGGGTGACAAGAGTGAGACCCTGCTCTTAAAGCATTTATCCATCTGGAGCCTGTGGGGTGGGACTGTGTGGTCACTGGGCACAGATATGCGGTATGTGCTCCTAGTCAGCCTGGGAGAAACAGGCATGAGAGTCTCAGTGGCAGGGCTTGGTCCCCCACCAAGGGTGGAATCCCTTGCAGGGAGCCGGGACCCTGAAAGCAGCTGGCTCAGGCCTCTGGGAGTAGCTGCGAGTGTGCTCAGAAGCAAAAACATGGGACTTTTGGAGATCTCTGGAGTTGGGGGTACTGAGTTCCAGCCCCAAAAAGACCTCCCAGGGCAGTGTCAGGGGAGGAGCCTGGGGAGGGGAGGCATCTGCGACTTTCTCTATCTTTCCTCCTTAGTCATCGTGACAGAAAAGACAAACATCCTCCTGCGCTACCTGCATCAGCAATGGGACAAAAAGGTGAGGCCCACAGGGCTCTGGTGCAGGGATTGTGGGTGGACAGAGACTGGGCACCTGGCAGGGGCTTCTGAGCACAGGAAGGACTCTAGTGATTGGAGCAGGGCCTTGAGGGCTGGGTAGGAGTGCCCTGGGCGATCCAGGAGAGGGAAGAGCGTTCCAGTGGAGGGAACCGCTGTGCAGAGGCCACAGGACACCAGTGCTCAGGAGGCTGGAGGCCAGGCCCAAGCAGCCGCCAGGCCCAGCTTTCCATGGCTGTGGCATTAGGTAGACTGTATTGGTATGAACTAGATAGAATATTTTCTGAGGCCGAGTGTGGTGACGCATGCCTGTAGTCCCAGCACTTCGGGAGGCTGAGGCGGGCGGATCACGAGGTCAGGAGATCGAGACCATCGTGGCCAACATGGGGAAATCCTGTCTCTACTAAAAATAGAAAAATTAGCTGGGCGTGGTGGCACGTGACTGTAATCCCAGCTACTTGGGAGGCTGAGGCAGGAGAATCGCTTGAACCAGGGAGGTGGAGGTTGCAGTGAGCCGAGATTGCACCACTGCACTCCAGCCTTGTTGACAGAGCAAGACTGTCTCAAAAAAATAAAAAAAGGCCGGGTGAGGTGGCTCACGCCTGTAATCCCAGCACTTTGGGAGGCCAAGGTGGGCAGATCACAAGGTCAGGAGATCGAGACCATCCTGGCTAACACAGTAAAACCCTGTCTCTACAAAAAATACAAAAAAAAATTAGCCAGGTATGCTGGTGGGCGCCTGTAGTCCCAGTTTCTTGGGAGGCTGAGGCAGGAGAATGGTGTGAAGCCGGGAGGCAGAGCTTGCAGTGAGCCTAGATAGGGCCACTGCATTCCAGCCTGGGCAACAGAGCGAGACTCCATCTCAAAAAAAACAAAAAAAACAAAAAATCTTTTCTGAATGGTGAAATGTGTACACATGATTAAAAATCTCAGCTGGGCGTGGTGGCTCACACCTGTAATCCCAGCGCTTTGGGAGGCCTACGCAGGCGGATCACGAGGTCAGAAGTTTGAGACCAGCCTGGCCAGCATGGTGAAACCCCATCTCTACTAATAATACAAAAATTAGCTGGGCGTGGTGGCACGCGCCTGTAATCCCAGCTACTCCGGAGGCCGAGGCAGAAGAATGGCTTGAACCTGGGAGGCAGAGATTGCAGTGAGCCAAGATCATGCCACTGCACTGCAGCCTGGGCGGTCTCAAGAAAAAACGAAATCTAGACCGGGCGCGGTGGCTCATGCCTGTAATCTCAGGACTTTGGGAGGCCGAGTCAGGCGGATCATGAGGTCAGGAGATCGAGACCATCCTGGCTAACACGGTGAAACCCCATCTCTACTAAAAATACAAAAAATTAGCCGGGTAGCTGGGTGTGGCGGCGGATGCCTGTAGTCCCAGCTACTTGGGAGGCTGAGGCGGGAGAATGGTGTGAACCCGGGAGATGGAGCTTGCAGTGAGCCAACATCGCACCACTGCACTCCAGCCTGGGCGACAGAGCTAGACTCCATCTCAAAAAAGGGAAAAAAGACATCTAGGCAACATGTGAGGGTGTGGCTGGGTGTGGTGATTCACACCCGGAACTGCCTGAGAGGCTGACGCAAGCAGATGGCTTGAGGCCAGGAGTTTGAGACCAGTCTGGGCAACATAGCAAAACTCCATCACTAAAAAAAAAAAAAAACAAAAAACAAATTAGCTGGCTGTGGCATGTTCCTGTAATCCCAGCTATTCAGGAGGCTGAGGTGGGAGGATCGCTTGAGCCCAGGAGGTTGAGGCTGCAGTGAACCATGATCGTGCCATTGCACTCCAGCCTGGGCAACAGAACCAGACTCTGTCTCTAAAAAATAAAAATAAGAGGGTGTAGTTGCAGCGAAGAGTCATCTCCCGCCTCCCGCTTCTGGTGCCCCAACTCCCTTCCCAGAGGCTGCCTCTGCACACGGGATATTTTTTCTTCTTTTTCTTTTTTGTTTTTCATTTTCTTTTGCCCTGCCCTGCCCTTCCCCCCTTTTCCCCTTTTTTCCCCCTTTTTCCTTTCCTAGATGAGGTCTTGCTCTGTCGCCCAGGCTGGAGTCGCCCAGGCTGGAGTCACCCAGGCTGGAGTGCAGTGGCGTGATCTCGGCTCACTGTAACCTCCTCCTCCCAGTCTCCACCTCCCAGGTTCAAGCAATTCTCCTGCCTCAGACTCCTGAGTAGCTGGGATTACAGGCACGCGCCACCATGCCCAACTAATTTATTTTATTTTATTTACTTATTTTTTTGAGATGGAGGTTTGCTCTTGTTGCCCAGGCTGGCGTGCAATGGCACGATCTTGGCTCACTGTAATCTCCGCCTCCTGGGTTCAAGCGATTCTCCTGCCTCAGCCTCCCGAGTAGCTGGGATTACAGGCATGTGCCACCATGCCTGATTAATTTTGTATTTTTAGTAGAGGCAGGGTTTCTCGATGTTAGTCTGACTTGTCTTGAACTCCCGACCTCAGGTGATCCACCCGCCTTGGCCTCCCAAAATGCTGAGATTACAGATGTGAGCCACCATGCCTGGCCTAATTTTTGTATTTTTAGTAGAGACGGGGTTTCTCCATGTTGGCCAGGCTAGTCTCGAACTCCTGACTTCAAGTGATCCACACACCTCGGCCTCCCAAAGTGCTGGGATTACAGGTGTGAGCCACCGTGCCTGGCCTTCTTTTTTTTTTTTTCAAGACGGAGTCTCTCTGTTGCCCAGGCTGGAGTGAGTGCAGTGGCGTGATCTCAGCTCACTGCAACCTCCGCCTCTTGGGTTCAAGCAATTCTTCTGCCTCAGCCTCCAGAGTAGCTGGGATTACAGGCATGAGCCACCGCGCCTGGCAAGTTTTTTTTTTTTTTTTACCTAACATTGAACAGTGGGTGGCTGCCTACCCTGCGCAAAGTTGGAAGGTCGGGGGACTGTGTGGCAAAGTGACTGCTTCTGAAAATCCAAGCTGCTGGGCCCATCCCCACCCCTTCTCCTGCCCCCCAGGACTTGGTTTCCACAGCGGGGAAGGAGACGTGTGCTTCTCTCTTGCGTTGATGTGCGGCATCCCCAGTGGCTTCCAAAGGCCCTTTATTCCCAGGCTGGGTGGATTGCTCCTCTGAGTGCTTGAGAAACCAGCCCTGTGTGGGTCATTGCATGTGGTGGGGGTGACTCCTCCGGGTGCCAGGAAACACCTGTCTATCACCAGGCATGGGCCCAGAAAGTGCTCTGGGCAGGGCTTAGTGGGGCAGGTCCTGGTGGTAGGAGGGGCTGCCTAGCCAGGGACCCTGGGGCCCCCCACTGTACTCCAGGCCTACCTCTGTGATGCTGCTGCAGGGGCCTGGGCTGGCATTATGACTCTGGGAGCTTCACCCACGTGAAGACTCACAGCCTCCAGCTGGGCAACATAGTGAAACCCCCATGTCTACCAAAAGTAAAAATATTAAGCGTGGTGGTATGTGCCTGTAGTCCTAGCTACTCCAGAGGCTGAGCTGGGAGGATTGCTTGAGCCCAGAAGGTTGAGGCTGTCCGGAAAAAAAAGACTCACAGCCCCTCTCTTTTCCCTGTCCCCCAGAACGCTGCCAAGAAGAGAGACCAGGAGCAAGTGGAGCTGGAAGGCGAGAGCTCCGCACCTCCCCGCAAGGTGGCGCGGACCGACAGCCCAGACATGCACGAGGACACTTAAGACTCTCAACTCCACAGGCGCCTCCTGCCAGGTCTGCTCCTTGGTCGCCCACCCGCCTGCCCGCCATGTGTAAGCACCCCGCCCGCCCGCCTCCCTGCCGGCCCATCCACACCCTGCGTCCACACCACTTCCAACCTCATAGGAGCCGATGTATTTATTTTCCTTGAGTTTTTATTTATGCTGTAACCTGTATCAAGCGTTGGTTAAAGGGGACATCAGACCCAGTAGTGTGATGTTGGTAGATGCTTTTTAAAAAAAACAACATTGTCCCCCTGACCCCCGCCTTCCATCGGGCCAGTTCCCCGATTCCTGCCCCCAGTTCTCCAGAGAACCAGAGTGTGTCTGTGAGAGTCTCTAGCGGGGGCTTTACTGTGGCCGGGCGACAGGGGCGGGCCCGGGGTGGCCTGACCCACCAGGACAGCCGAGTGGCCTTCTCCCCCCCAACACCGGTCCAGGCCATTGAGACTCGGTCTTGTCCCACGCTTCGCCCGGAACTCTCCCATGCCCAGACCTCACTCAGCGTGCGCGCACGTTGGGGAGAAGTCGGCCCTTGGGATCTTTCTCTTGAGTCATTTTATTTTTATCATGGACTAGTGCGTGCTCCGTGTCCACCCCAATAAAAGGGTCTTTCCTACTTGACCTCGCGTCTTTGCTCCACACACCTTGGCTGCAGAGGACGGAGCCCCTGGGAGTCATCCCTGTTGTCACCAAGAGGAGTGAGAAGGGCCCCCCACGCCAGGGGCCCCAGGACCGGCTGGATTCTCTCGTGGGCTTGCTGAGGCCACCATGTTCAAGGCCAAGACCTGCCTGGACCATCCCCTCTGCCTCTCCTGTCAAGGTGACCCCAAGGACAGGTCATTCCTGAGAGACGGTCCATGGTGCCAAGGATGGAGCAGGGTCAGCCCCCTGCCTGGGATACCGCCAAGCAGGGCAGCGCACCTGTCAGCCACCGCAGAGATGGCCGGCCTCATCTGGGGGCCTGGGGTCTCTGGCCTCTGCTGCTCCCCTGAGGCATGGTGACAGTACAGACGGCATCTGGCCGGTCTTGCTGTCCTAGGTGGTGGCCTCACCCTTGCTGGGTCATAGAGGAGCTGTACAGAAGGTTGGCACCTGGCAGTTGGCATGTGCCATGGCCGCTCATGGGGACCCCTCTTCCGCCAGCTGGGCTGGGTTTGGGGCTGAGCTTGGGTATGTAGGGGGTGTTCGGGCTCTGGGCAGAAGGTTTGTGGCCCTGACCACTAAGCCTGGGGCTGGGGGACCACCGCTTCTCCCCTTATTGCCCCCACTGGTGGTGGTGGGGGTCTCAGTTTTCTTTTGTTTTGTTTTGTTTGTTTGAGTTGGGGTCTTGTACTCTTTCCCAGGCTGGAGTGCAGTGTGGTGTAATCACAGCTCACTGCAGCCTCGACCTCAAGCCTTCCTCCCACCTCAGCCTTCCAAGCCGCTGGGACCACAGGCACACACCACCATGCCTGGCTAATTTTTTTTTTTTTTGAGATGGAGTCTTGCTGTGTCTCCCAGGCTGGAGTGCAGTGGCAAGATCTCAGCTCACTACAACCTCCGCCTCCCAGGTTCAAGTGATTCTCCTACCTCAGCCTCCTGAGTAGCTGGGATTACACGCGTGCACCCCTACACCCAGCTAATTTTTCTATTTTTAGTGGAGACGGCATTTTGTCATGTTGGCCAGGCTGGTCTCGAACTCCTGACCTCAGGTGCTTCGCCTGCCTCGGCCTCCCAAAGTGCTGTGACCACACCCGGCTGCCTGGCTAATATTTTAAAAATTTTTTGTAGAGACAGGGTTTCACCATGTTGCCCAGGCTAGTCTCAAACTCCTGGGCTCAAGTCATCCACCTTCCTCAGCCTCCCAAAGTGCTGGGGTTACAGACGTGAGCCACCGTGCCTGGCAGAGGTCTCTGTTTTGAGAGCTGAGTCTGAGGGCGTTGGGATGGTGTAGGGTTGGGCCACAGAGCTAGCAGACACTCCGGGCTATGGAGGGTCCGCCTGCCCCAGATTCCACTGTGGAGGGCCCTGCCTGTGTCAGACCCTCGGGCCTAGGCGGCCCATCTCTCCCAAGGACGGAGAGTGCCAGGGTGGGCTCCTGTCCTACACAAGGAGTGGCTGACCAGGCCCAGGCACAGCACAGCCACCCAGCTGTACCTCCCAGCTCCCGGCAGTGTCTACACCACAGTGATGGTGCTACAGGGGCCATGTGGTCACAGGACAGGTGGTGAGGAAATGCACACTTGACTGCGGTCGGTGGTGCCGGGTCCAGCTGAATGCCCTGGAGGCTCCCAGGCCAGCTGGGGAGTCCCAGTCCCCAGGGTTGGTGTGACCTGGGCAGGCCTGCGGTGTCCATCTGTGAATGACTGACATGGTGGGACTTCAGCTTCCAAGGCCAGGGGCCAGAGTGGGAGCAGGGGGCACTCCCGCCTTTCCCCTCGGCCTGTCTAGACCTCTCCGGCTCCCAGTTTCTGCTTTGAGTGGCTGGGGGCTGTCTCCTGCCTGTGCTGTCTGCCCATCACTCTGCAGGGCTGCTGGGCGGGCACCTCCTTCCCCTCCCCTACCTCAGCTCCCTCCTTTGGGGTCTGAGGGCTGTGCCCCAGCTTGCCTCCCTGTGGCCTCCCCCTAGAACCCCTGGGTCTGTCGGGACATGCCCCACCTGGCACACACACCCTGTGTAGCTCCCACTGCCTGTGGGAGGACGCTGGGCCCCTGAGCCGGCCTCTGCCTACCCTCCTGCCTTTGGGGTCCCCTTTACCCCACTGTTCCCCCAAACTGCCTTCCACCTTCTCCGCCTTTGCACAGGCTGTTCTCCTGCCTCCAGTGAACTCTGACTTCTCCACAGCCTCCCGAAGGGCCCCTTGCTCACACTGGCCCAGCCCTGCAGCATGGCCATGTTGGTCTCTGAGCCTTAAGCCTTTGGATGTGGACACATTTGTCCTCTTCCTGAAAAATGTGAGGGTCTGAGAGGCCACGTTCCTGTTCCTGAGTCATACAACAGAGTCCCAGTGACTTGGGTCTGATGTCCGTCCCACAGTGGGACATCCCTGCTGCATCCCAATGCCACCCCGTGTCCTGGGGACACCCAAATGTGCCATTCTCTCAGTATCACAAGTCAGGGACTGCAGGAGGCTCAGGTGCCAGGTGCCTTCTGATGTTCATGCCACAAGCTCTTCCCACTGTCTCTGGCTCCCCAGACGATGTTCCAGGAGGCGGGTGTGCCAGAAGGGGCCACGTCTTGCAAACCACTGCGCTGTCCTCTTTGAGAAGGAGTCTTACTCAGGACTGGGGCCTGTGCACACATTGTCGCCTCTTTTCAGCACTTAGAGATTCCTTCCTTTGTCTAGTGGCTGAAGCCAGGGCTGAAGTTGGCCTCCAAATCTGGGCCGTCTCAGAGGCGGCGCAGCCTGGAGTTTTCCATCTGTGGCCGAGACCCAGTTTTTGGGAGGAGGCCCCCACGGGTCAAGCCAGCCTGTACCAGGATGGGGGGAGGGGGGTTCCCAACCTAGGCCCCAGCCACCCAGACTCCCCCACCCCCACTCCCTTTTCCACTGCTCTGACCTCGGGCACTGTTGAAATATAGTTTTTATTGCATTTCTGCCGTTTTACAAAAATATGACAAAATAAATTAAAAACAAATAAATAATCGCCTATTGTGTGTGTGTGTGTGTGTGTGTGTGTGTGTGTGTTTTCTGTTGGATTTGTGGGTTTCCTTTCGTTTGGAAAGGAAAACGGCAGATGGGGGGCACCGGCCAATACTGGGGGCCCTCGGGGGCTGAAGCGCATTTTGCATTTTGGGGACCGGCCGCCCCTGTGAATGACTGATATTGCATATGAGAAGAGAAGGCAGGGCGGGTAGAGCTAATGCCAGCCGCTGGGCCAGCACACGGCCTGGGGGCTGGGGCTGGGGCTGGGGCTAGGGGAGGGCGCTGGGGTCTCGAGGGGATCCGAGGTGGGCGGCAGCGGTGGGGGCGGGAGGCTGTAAAAGCTGGCGTCTCCCGGCAGGGGCTGGGGGGCGGGTGGGGGCCCGGCCATGGCACATGGTGGGCACTCGGCAGCGGCCAGGGCCTGGCGGGGGGCGGCACCCTCGCCCCCGCAGCCCCAGGGCCCGTCCCACTGCCAGCAGCCGGCGGGCGGTGTCGGGGGCCGGGGCAGCGGCATTGGCGGCGGCGGCGCGGGGCTCCGGCTGCGGCGGGTGCGGAGGGCAGGGGCGCCCACGGGGGCCAGCGCTGTCCCTGCGGAGGCGAGAGGGGCCGTTCCGGGGGGATGCCGCCCCCGCCGGACCCCGCCGGGCTGGCGACCCTGCCCGCGCTCCCTCCCGGGCATCCAGGCACATAAAGGCCTTATTGCTTCTGATCAGAGACTGAGGTGGGGCGGCCCCCTGGGCGGCTTCCGGTGCATACCCTGCCTCTGGGCATGGCCCCTGCCGGTCACAGGGGGAGGACAGTTTGAGGAAGTCCCTCTGGCTTCTGACCTATGGCCCTTGTGCTGCAGCTGCCACCTGTTGGGCTCCCTGGGAATGGGGTTGCTGGAGCCCAGGCTGGGATTGGGGCAGGGGAGGTGGTGGGGGTGGGAGGGTAGGGGTGAGGCCTGCACCTCTGCTCAGCACATGTGGGAGCTCCCTGGGTGGGCAGCCCCAGCCCCACCTCGAGGAAGGCCTTCCTGAACAGCTGGGCTGCAGGGTGTGGATTTGCATAGAGGCCTGGGGGGTCAAGTCCCCCCCAAGAGTGAGCTGGAGCAGGAGAAGGGTGGGCTGGTTGGGAAACAGGCCTCCCTCATCTCTCCTGGCACCGGAGCATGGTGGGGGTCCCTGGGTGCAGTCCTGGGACAAGGGGCTTTGGCATCCCTCCCTGGGGAGGGTCAGGCACGGGGCTCCAGGCTAACAAAGGCCCTGGAGATACTAAGCAGGCTTTAACTGAGAGGCTCCACGTACCACTGACCCAGGTCCCCACCAGGACCTAAGACCGGGCTTCCCCTGTCCCCTTCAGCCCCTCTCCCCAGGCCTGACCACCCTACCCTATCCCCAAAGCCGGCCCGGCGTCCCCACCCCCGAGTTAAAGCTTGTGACCTGAGCCTTCCTCTTCGGGCCGGGGGGCTTCCAGCTCCTCAGCCAGGGCCTCGTCCACCGGCCCACTCCTCTGAACCCGGCTGCTGCCACTGCTGGGGGTCCCATCTGGCCGGGCCTGCCCGCCCGCCCCGTTGGACCCAGGCTCAGCCCGGGTGCCACCAAAGGGGAAGAGCTTGCCAGCGTGGAAGGCTTTGGGCGGTGAGTGGCTGCGCTCAGAGTCCCGCCGGGTCTCGGGTGACTTGAGGAACTTGAAGCTGAGGAAGGCAGGCAGGCGGGTGTCGCTGCCTGTGGGTGACTGGGCAGGGGGAGGCCGGGTGGTGGCTCCGGCCCCTGCAGCAGCCAGTGAGGATGTGGCCCCCGACGAGAGGAATTTGCCCTGCAGTGGGATGATCTGCTTCAACTTCATGACGTTGTTGGGTGCCAGCAGGGACCCTGGGCGCTTGGGCCGTTCAGGCCCGTGGCCACCCGCAGTGCTGCCCTTGGCCTTGGCAGAGGCCTTCTCGGAGGAGGTGGCAGGGTCCAGCCCAGAGCCCTCAGCCCTCGCCTCCTCTCGGCCACCAGAATCATGCTCCCGCCGGGCATGGTGCTCTGCATGGCGCTGTCGCTCCTCCTCCTCCCGCCGCCTGCGCTGCTGCTGCTGGTAGCGATGCTGGGCCTGGCGTTCGTGTCTCTGCAGGTAGAGCCAAGCCGTTACAGGACTAAGAAGAAAGGGTGTTAGCGGGTGCCAGCTGAGGCTGGTGCATGCCAGGGCTCTCTGCAAAAGTGGGGGAGACTTAAATGCTTATTAGGCTCCAACTGTATCCCTGCACCCACAATGGGGGCTCCCTGCAGAAGTGGGAGAGAGCCAATCACTTATTGGGTGCCAACGGCATTCCCAGATACATGATCAGCCTCTCTGTGGAAATGAGGGAGGCTTAAATGCTTATTGGGGCTGGGCGCAGTGGCTTGCGCCTGTAATCCCAGCACTTTGGGAGGCTGAGATGGGCGGATCACTTGAGGCCAGGAGTTCGAGACCAGCCTGGACAAAATGGCAAAACCCCGTCTCTACCAAAAATAAAAAAATTAGCTGAGCATGGTGGCACACGCCTGTAATTCCAGCTACTCGGAAGGCTGAGGCAGGAGAATCGCTTGAACCTGGGAGACGGAGGTTGCAGTGAGCTGAGATTGTGCCATTGCACTCCAGCCTGGGGACAAAGCGAGACTGTCTCAAAAAAGAGAAAAAGAAAAAAAGCGTATTGGGCGCCAACTTCATCTCTGGGCCCACACTGAGGTTCTCTGGGGAACTGGAGAGAGATTCCGAGGCTTATTGGGTGCAACTGAATGAATCCCTGGACCCACGCCGGTACTTTCTGGGAATTGAAAAGAAAACAAACATTCACTGGCCATCAACTCTGTCCCCGGCTGTGTGCCAGACAGCGTCTTAGGAATTGGTAAAGTGGAAACCAATCCTGAGCCTCAACTGATCCCCTGCTTCCCAGAGAACAGGCAAGAGACAGAACCGTGGCTGCAGGCTGGGTACGGTGGCTCACGCCTATAATCCCAGCACTTTGGGAGGTGGGCAGATTGCTTGAGGTCAGGAGGTGGAGACCAGCCTGGCCAACATGGTGAAACCCCATCTCTATTAAAAATAGAAAAATTAGCCAGGCGTGGTGGGACATGCCTGTAATCCCAGCTATTTGGGAGGCATGAGAATTGCTTAAACCTGGGAGGTGGAGATTGCGGTGAGCCGAGATTGTGCCACTGCACTCCATGCACTCCAGCCTGGATGACAGAGTGAGAGAGATTCTGTCTCAAAGAAAAAACAACAACAACAACAACAAAAAGGACTATGGCTGCAGCAGACTATACCCAGGTAGCCACGCGAGGCTCTGTTCAATAAAATAAAAATTCAGTTTCTCGGTCGCAGCAGCCCCACTTCAACGTGCTCACTTATCACCTGTAGCTAAAGGCTGCAGGGACAGTGCAGACAAAGGACATTGTCATCCTCGAGGAATGTTCCCTGTGCAGTCACTGGGGAGCTCCTTGGCCCATTCTGTAGCTTTCTGAGGAATGCGGAAGAAGCTGCGCTTCTAGGAAGCCTCCGCTGTGTCCCTGGCCCCCTAACAGGATGCAATCGGGCAAGCTGGTGGATGGCTGAAGGTTCTGAAGGGCCAGCCTCATGCTGGATGCTGCCAGGATTCCAGAAGCGACTGGACCCGTTGTGAGCACTAGTTACTATTGCTTATTATTACTCTTTTTAGAGACAGGGTCTTGCTCCATCACCCAGGCTGGAGTGCAGTGGCGCAATCATAGCTCGCTGCAGCCTCAAACTCCTGGGCTCAAGCGATCCTCCCACTTTGGCCTCCCAAAGCGCTGGGATCATAGGAGTGAGCCACTGCACCCAGCCAGGGAGCACTAATTATTATACCCAGCTCTGTGCAGTCTCTGCATTTGCCCTTACGCTAAGGAATTGGCCACCAAGATCAGAGATCCACCAGCAGCCCCACCAATGAGAAAACCGAGCCCAGCCTGGCCCCCCTACCTTAAAGGCCTCGCGGCGCTGGTACTCCAGCTTGGCCATTTCCTCGGCCACCCAGCCCGGGATATCGGGGATGGCCACGTGGATGAGGTACTTGAGGAGCAGAGCGAAGTGCTGCAGGGGTGGCAGAGAGGAGGCTGCAGGCTGCAGACGCTGGGGCCGCCCTCTCGCCTCCCAGCTGCCCCCGCCCCTGTCGCCGGCCCCACCTCGAGCACTACCACCGACACGATGGCTGCCTCCGGGCTCAGCCAGGGGAAGAGGCGCTGCAGCTGCCCGCACTGGCCGATTAAGTAGCAGTTGACCACAATCGCTAGGACACCCATGGCCTCCATCACCTTCTGCAGGGCGGCAGGAGGGCTCAGGCGGGGTCCAGCCGGCCTCCCCAGACCCCAGACTCCTCCCAGCTGCACCTGGGCTCCCTCTGGGCCTCAGCTCGGAGCTCTTGGTTTCCCCCCACCTGCCACTGGCCGATGCTTTCCACGCGCTGGCCGAAGGGCCGCTGCAGCCCGGTGCACAGCTTGAAGGCGTCGCTGCGGATCTCAATGAGGTTGTTGACCAGGGCGCACAGCGCCGCCAGGGGGAAGGCGGACGAGAAGAGCACGACGTAGCCGAACTGCACGAACATCTCCTGGTAGTCCTGGAACGTGTCCTGCGAGTGGGCGGGCCTCAGACCTGGAAGCCTCTTCCCTGGGACAATCTTTCTCCCATTGAGCCCGCCTCCCTCAGATTATCCCATGTGGACCCAGGGCCTGTCCCCATCCTCAGCCAGTCCAGAGGCTTCCTGTATCTGGCTAGGCCTTCCTCTCCTGCAGCATCCCAACATCAATGACCCTGTTATCACCACTCCCACACCCACGGCCTTCACCCTCGGACGGTGTGTCCCGTCCCCGGCGAGGCCCCGCCCCCTGCGAGGCCCCGCCCCCTCCTCACCTCGTACTTCTTCATACAGCTCTCCAGCTCTGCCTGGGTGAGCTGGGGCGAGTGTTCCTCCTCCGGCGGGTCAATCCAAGACGACCGGTTCTGCCGTCTCTGCCTACGGGTCGAATCGCTGTTGGAGCCGGGTTCCGGGTCCGGGCCCCCGTCGGGCCCCTGGTCTCGGCCCTCGCCCCCGGCCCGGCGGAACAAGATGGCCGGGGGCTCCCGTTCAGGGCTGCCGGGAGCCCCCTCCGCCTCGTCGTCCTCCTCGGCCAGGGTGAACACTCCCGGCTCCAGCCCCTTCTCCACCATAGTGGGGCTCCCTTCCTCCAGGAGGGCCTCCGGGCTTGGGCCGGGCCGACGCCGCCCCGCGCCGCGCTCAGCGAAGCTGACCTTCTTCAGCCGGAGCCCGCAGTCCAGGAGGCCCCCTTCCTCGCCCTCCTCCTCGTCCTCCTCTTCCTCCTCGTCCTCCTCCTCCTCGTCGTCCTCGTCCTCCTCCTTGCCCCCTGGAGGCCCGTCCCCCTCCTCCCCGCCTTCCCCCGCCCGCCGCCGCTCCACCAGCGCCGCCTCCTCCTCCTCCTCCGGCGCCCCGCAGCCCCCGCTGAGGCACCTGCGGCCCCCGCCCCCGCTGCCGCCGCCCCCGCCCTCATCCGCCTGGGGTTCGAGGCGGCGGGGCGCAGGGCGCCGGAGGCTCAGGAGGCCAAGCAGGGCTCGGGCCAGCTCCCAGACGGCCCGCAGGCCCAGCTCGCCGCGGCCCAGGCGCCGGTACAGGTGCGGCTGCAGGACCTCGCGCACGTTCTGGAGGAACTGGCGGGTGATCAGCAGCGTGGCCAGCATCTGGGGGCAGGAAGGGGAAGGAGAGAGGCGCGTGGGGGGCAAGCGGGGCGCCGGGATCGGGGGACTCACCCTCCCTGGGCGCCCCGCCGGAGCACCATGCCCAGACACACGCCGAATCCGGTTCCTAACTCCGCTGCTTTGGACGCGCCTCGACGCGAGGCCCCCAGCGCTCAGCCACAAAATACAGCCTGGCACGCGCAGCGCTCCTCGCCCACCTCACGGGCAGGCCCAGCGCGTCTCCACCCCACCGCGGGCTCTGTCGGTGCACTGGGCCGCGTGCGCCCCCAGCCGCCTGCACCTGCTTGCTGGCCGCCCCCGACCCCAGATTCCCTCCGCGCATGCGCCCTCAGCTCGGCGCGCCAGGCCCCCAGCACAGCCACGCTGCCCACCCCGGCGAGGACCCACGGGCTCGCCACCTGCCCGTACTTTGGCCCGGGCCGCGAGCAGGAGGCCCCGGAGGGAGAGGAGGAGCAGGCGGAACCGCAGGGCCGCGAGCGGGACCAGCACCGCCCGCAGCTGCCGCTCGAGGCTCTGGGACAGGGACAGGACGAGCAGGAGCTGTGAAGGGACCGACGGACAGATGGACGGACAGATGGGGGGACGACAGGCAGAGAGAGGACGCACAGACGACAGACAACGGACGGACAGACAGGAGAGAAGGATGGAGGAGGGGAGGGAGGGGCTGGAGAGCCCTTGGACCCCTTGTGCCGGGTCTGGCCCCTCGCTGGCCGCCATGGGGGCAGGGGGGACTGCCGCTGGGGCGGGGGTCTCACCTCTTTCAAGCGCTCCATGTCCTTGAGGTAGAAACCGATGTAGAAGAGGCTCAGGTACGAGTTGACAAACTGGAACTGCAGGAAGGAGGCAGGCGGTGGTCACCCTGCACCCCCACCCGACTCCTTGGAGCCTTCCTTGTGCCCCATACAGATGCCACAGCTTCCCCGTTGTCCCCCTGCCTGTCCGATGGTGATGACTCACCAGGACAACTTTGATGATGAGGTGCTTCTCATAGGCGCTCTCCAGCCGGTAATTTTCTAGGGGCCAAGGCGGGGAGTGAGGGGGCAGCCGCGGTCCCCGCAAGGGTGGCAGGGATCCCAAGGGGCAGTGGAGACCTTCCTCCCAGAGACCCCCTGGCAGGCCGTACCCATGTCATTGAGCCAGATGGCTAGCTTCTTGTAGCCCTCGGCACTCACACTGACAAGCAGGGCCAGCATGACCTTAGGCAGGAATCGGGCGAGACGGGGCAACCCCTTCACGCTCAGCACCAGCTCCTGCGGGAGAAGGGGGTTCAGGGCTCATCCCAGCTGCAGGGCTCAGCCCAAGGTGGAGCTAGGCACCAAGGACAGGGCGGGTGGGGGTATGGGGGGTCACCTGCAGCTGGAAGCAGCCAAGCATGAGCAAGAAGACACAGACGAGGCACGCCAGGCACAGGGGGAGGCTCACAAGCAGCTGGAAGAGCAGCCGCTTCCAGGGCGGGTAGTAGAACTCCTCGGCCCGCGTGATGGGGCTGATACGTCGCACGCCCTGATGGTGGGCAAAGGCCAGGCCCAGCATGAGCTCAGAGGGGCCACCTCTGCCTTCTGCACCCCTCCCTATCCTCAGAACTCAATTTCCCTCCATCATGCGGAGGTGACCCTCTCAGGTCACCCACCTAGGGCACTGTTCCCAGTCCCTCAAATCCAACTTCCACCCCTCCCCCTGGGGAGCACATAGAGCCCGCCTCGGTTTGGCCTACCCTCTTTGATGAAACAATCCTGTTTCACACCTCTCTGCCTTTGCTCCTGCAGTGCCCCCCACCATTTACCTTTGTCCTGTCTCCATGACCCTGGACTCAGCCCCCAACTGACCCTGAACTGGGGGCGTGGCTCCTCCACGGCTTCCCCAGGTGAGTCCAGCGTCCCCCACTTGTATGCCAGCTCAGCCCCTCTCCGCTTCCATTCCTCTAGGAACAGCGTCGACCAGATCACGTTGAAGAGGGCAAAGACCACGCAGGAAACATCCCGGCTTGTCTGTGAGTGGCAGAGAAGAGTTGAGTCATTGTCTGTGCCAGTCCAGAAAGGAGGGCGCCTCTGGATCCCCCAGACCTTGCAGGGTCCCTGCCCAGTACCTGATCAGCCTCTGTGAATGTGTACAGGACAGACCCGAAGACAGCTGGGTATACCATAGCCGACGTGTAGAAGCCCAGCCAGGCGAAGTACATGGCAATTTTCACACCAAAGTAATCACAGATGTCATCTGCCAGGGGACAAGTGGGTCTCAGTCACCCCCTGCCTGTCTGCTGGGACTCCCTCCCACCCCCCAGCCCAGGCAGCACCTAGAGGCTGGTTTTCACACACGGCCTGCACCCATGACTTCATGAGGCGGTTCAGAATACGCTGCTCGTGGACAGGGAACACCTGCTGGATGATCCCACGTGCTGCCAGCTCGGGGACTGTGGAGGGAGGAGCACAGGTGATCCCCGCCCCTCCACCTGTGCCTAGCCTGGCTAGCCCCTCTTTGTCTGAAACCCAAGTCACAGCTTTTTGCCTGCTCTTAAACCTCTAGAGCTCTTTCCAGGGGAGAAGTTCTAGACGGATAGAAGATCTGATTCTCCTTCAGAAATTGTAGGTGCAGGGGCAGGCGGGGAGAATGTAAAGGAACTGGGAGAGTGGGGTTCTGGTGAGGAACCATGTTTTTTTTTTTTTGAGACAGTCTCACTCTGTCGCCCAGGCTGGAGTGCAGTGGCGTGATCTCCGCTCACCGCAACCTTCAAGCGATTATCGTGCTTCAGCCTCCGGAGTAGCTGGGATTATAGGTGCCCACCACCACGCCCAGCTAATTTTTGTATTTTAGTAGAGACGGGGTTTCACCACGTTGGCCAGGCTGGTCTCAAACTCCTGACCTCAAGTGATCCACCTGCCTCGGCCTCTCAACGTGCTGAGATTACAGGTGTGAGCCACCGCGCCCGGCATTTTTTTTTTTTTTTTTTAGACGGGGTCTAGCTGTGTCACCAGGCTGGAGTGCAGTAGTGCGATCTCAGCTCACTGCAACCTCTGCCTCCCGGGTTCAAGCGATTCTCCTACCTCAGCCTCCCGAGTAGCTGGGACTATAGGCGCGCGCCAACCACACTTGGCTAATTTTTGTATTTTTAGTAGAGATGGGGGTTTCACCATGTTGGCCAGGATGGTCTCGATCTCCTGACCTCGTGATACGCCCGCCTCAGCCTCCCAAAGTGCTGAGATTACAGGCGTCAGCCACCGCGCCCGGCCTTATTTTTTACTTTATTTATTTATTTGTTTATTTTGAGACAGGGTCTCGCTCTGTCACCCAGGCTGGACAGAGTGCAGTGGTGCTACCATGGCTCACTGCAACCTCGAACTCCTGGGCTCAAGTGATGCTACCGCCTGGACCTCCCAAAGTACTGGGAGCCACTGCGCCTGTTCCCCTGCTTTAAATAAAGCTCAGTTTGTGGACCCGAACGTCTGAGGAATGGTAAAAACTTGCTGTCGGAAGGTGAACTTGGGTGCCTAGTTTCCTGGAGGGGAATCCAACGCCCAGAGCCGCACCACTCTGTAAGTGGAGTGCTGTCCATGGTTCCTGCCTCCACCTTATCCCAAACCCAGAAAAGGGCCTCTCCTGGACCCACCTCCCAGAAACAAGCCCCACCCTTTGGCCAAAGCCTCGCCCCCTCAGCTCATTGGTTCCCAACTCTTTGCCAACCCCTAACTGGTTGGACATAAGCCCTGCCCTCCTGTCCTAATAAGCTGTCCTCTTGGAGCTCCACCCAACTCAGGAGATAAGCTCCACCCTTTTGCTAAGGCCACACCCCTTTAGCTCATTGGTTTCCTCTTTGCCAACCCCTGACTGGTTGGATCTGGGCCCCGCCCTCCTGCTCCGATAAGCTGTCTTTGAAGAGCTCCACCCAACTCTCTGCCTGTGATTGGTGTTGACCCCGCCCTGCTCACTGATTGGCTGGTCCTCCAGGAAGCGCACGTTGTGGAGTGCTTCTCCCTGCTTGGCACGCAAATTCTGTAGCCAGAAGCGGATGATGCTCTGGCGTTCCTGCGAGGAAGAGGGCGTGAGCTCAGGGAACTCATAGGCACAGGATGCATGCGGGGGCCCAGAGCCGTCCTCACCTGGGAGGTGAAGAAGCGTAGCTCGCTCTCCACATTCTCATAAATAAAGTCCTCCTCGCAGGAGAAGCCGCGGGTGCCCCCGCCAAACTCGGCCTTCACTGCCTTGCGCAGACCCAGCTCGTCGGCCCCTCGGAGTAGGCTGTGAAGAAGGCGGAGGAGGTGGGCTCACAGGGAGGCCCCGGCCCACCATCCTGGAGCTGAGGATGGTGCACCTGGCAGCCTTTGGGACAAACGCAGGGCGGCTGGATAGCATGGTTGGCACTTGGTAGAGCGGGGAGCCGGGTGGCAGGCTCAGCGAGAGGCCAGGGACAGGGGACTCGCCTCTCATACGTGGCGGTGACAAAGAAGGCGTAGGCACGCGTGTGGCGGTGGTGGCGGACTTGCACGATGAGCTCGGGGATGCCCACGCGGATGTGGTTCAGCAGCCATAGCAGCGTGTGGTCATCGGTCGTGTCTGCCAAGGGGCACAGGGACCGATGGCTCCTGCCACGAGGGGGCCCAAGGCCTCCTACGTATTCCCGCTCTGGGAAGCCGAGCTCAAGAGAGCCGCATCTGGGCACTGGGCGGGCGGGCGGGCGGGCTTGGGTACCTGGGAAGGTCATCAGCACGTCGCAGTTCTCTGTAGGCACCGTCTTCATCCACGCCTTGTGGGACACCAGGTAGCGACCCGCCTGCAGGAGCCGCTTTCCGAAAAGCTTATCTAGGGGGCGGCGTAGCAGGCCCGGGTCAGGCCACTCTGGGATCCGGACCCAGCCTCCAGTCTTGGCTCCTCCGGCCCCCGCCAGGGCTCCTCACCACTCCACCTGGCATTCAAGGCCCCGGGAGCTCTGGGCTTGGCTTATTTTCCTCCCTCCACGTCCTTGTACCAGCCAGGCCTTCCTCCAGAAATGCCCTTCCCCCCAGATCCTCCCTTACAAATCTTACTCATTCTTGAGGCCCAGCTCCGCCTCCAAAACCACAATCGATGGGGCGCTCACTAGCAGCCCTGAGCGCTTCACCACATTATGACAGCGCCGTCCTTGCAGCAGCCCCAGGGACTAGGTGCGGTTCTTACCCCCATTTCACAGGTGAGGAAACTGAGGCCCAGAGCGTTTAAGTCACGCGCCCAAGGTCACACAGTCAAGCTGGGATTTGAACCCAGGACCGTATGATTCTGTATTCTTCGCGGAGAGACTCTCTCAAGCACATCCCTGGCCCGCCGCGATCCCGCAGCCCGGGGGTGGCAGGGCGCAGCCCAAGCCTGGGGCTCTCGGAGGGGCGTGTCCGCGTCTCCGCGCCGGGACCCCAGCCCGAAGCACCGTCCCAGCCCCGCCCGCCGGGCCGCAGCCGCAGTGCCGGGAGGAGCCGGCCCCTCGTCCAGACACCACGCCAGGTTACGTTTGACCCTGATCCTCCTCCCCGTGTAGTTGACGCGGGCTCCCCAGGCACCTGCAACCCTGTCTGGTCCAGCCGCCGCACACATACCCAGAACTCCGGACGCCGGGGCTGCAGGCTCGCCCTCCGGCGGGGGCCTCTTGCCACGCTCGCCCTCCAGGGACGTGCCCCCGGCGCCGGAGGCGGCCTCGGCCATGGCGAGGACAGGCCAGGTCAGGGGCTACGGACGGCCCGGGCGACGGGGAGCCGCGGGCTCATGGGGCCGGTGCAGCCGCGGAGCGCGCGGGAGGAGGAGACAAAGGCCGCGCCCGCCCGCGCCGGCCGCGGTCCTCGCTCGCCCGAGCGCTGCTTCTCGTCGCCGCCCGAGCCGAACCTCGATTCTCCTTCCCGGCCCGATGCACGTCACTCTCGGGTTCTCAGCTGAGTTCGCCCGCCTAGTTCTTTGGTTCGCGTCTCCGCCCGTGTTGTTTTCTGGGTTTCCTTCTCGCCCGCCTACCTCGCTCCCTGCTGCTGGTCCCCGCCCGCACTGATGGTGCATTCTCTAACTTGTCCCCACCCATGCTTTCTTCTGGTCCCTGCCTCGGAGCCTCAGTTTCCCCATCTGCAAACTCCGGACCCTGGAGGCGCTGTTTGGAATGTGAGATGGGCGTAATTTGACTAAGGGAGGACGTGGGAGGAGCGGGCCGGTTGGGGAAGATTCCTGGTGACAATAACTTCAACCACCCCAGTAGGGCTGTGATACATAATTACAGCAAGCCCTGCTTAGGAACTTTGCACGCACCATTTGGCTGCCTAGAACACTCCTCATGCACTCTTCGTCCGGTTAACACCGACTCCCTTCAGGATGTAACCTCGGAGAGGATCCCATAGAGTTGTCAAGTTTAGCAAATAAAAATACAGTCCGTCTAGTTAAATGTAAATTTCAGATAAAAGAATAAATGTTAGCTGGGCGGGGCGCACCTGTAATCCCAGCTACTTGGGAGGCTGAGGCAGGAGAATCGCTTGTGCTCAGGAGGTCAAGGCTGCAGTGAGCTGAGATCACACCCACTGCACTGCATCCTGGGCGACAGAACGAGACCCTGTCTCAAATACGTACATATATACATACATACATAAATGTTTCTATGTCCTATGTCTACATGGGACATACTAGTACTAAAAAATTATTCATTGTTTATTTGAAATTCACATTTAGCTGGGCGACCTGGGTTTTACCTGGCATTTGGCCAACCCCTGACTATTCTGAGTAGCTCAGTCTGTTAGACTGAAAGCCCAGCGAGGGTAGGAACGAGGGGCCAGGTCTGGTTCTCAATGCGAGCACACAGTAGGCACTTGCTGTATGCTTGTTACAGATGTAACAACTAGAGAATGGCAGATGAAATATAAATATGTCATCATTTGTTCCTATTTTACAACTTAAAATATTAAAGCCTCGGCCGGGCGCAGTGGCTCACGCCTGTAATCCCAGCATTTTGGGAGGCCAAGGCGGCTAGATCACCTGAGGCAAGGAGTTCGAGACCAGCCTGACCAACATGGCCAAACCCTGTCTCTATTAAAAATACAAAAAATTAGCCAGGCATGGTGGCGCACGCCTGTAGTCCCAGCTACTTGGGAGTCTGAGGCAGGAGAATCGCTTGAACCTGGGAGGCGGAGGTTGCAGTGAGTCTAGATCGCGCCACTGCACTCCAGCCTGGGCGACAGAGCGAGACTCCGTCTCAAAAAAAAAAAAAAAAAAAAAAAAAGCCTGGGAACGTAGTGAGATCCCCCTCTCCACCAAAAAAAACAAAAACAAAACAAACAAACAAAAACAACAAACAAAAAGAAACGCCGAAAAGTTAGCCTGGCATGGTGGCTCGCGCCTGTGGTTCCAGCTACTCAGGAGGCTGAGGCGGGAGGATCCCTTGAGCCCAAAAGTTGGAGGTTGCAAGAGCCGTGATCGCGCCACTGCACTCCAGCCTGGGAGACAGAGTGAGACCCTGTCTCAAAAATAAAATAAAATAACAGAATAAAGTAAATAAAAATATTGAGCAGGGCGAGGTAAGGGGGTATTAGAACTCTATTATGTCAGACAGATTTTTCTTAACACGCAAGTGCGCCGCCCGCCCGCTCTGATCCAGAACCAGAGAATCCGCCATGCGAAGGCGCTCCCGGAGACCCCGCCCAGCCAGTGCCTGGAATTCCACCACCAGCGCTTTATTCCGAGTTTCAGTGCTGTCCTGGGTTAACCTGAAAGCAATCTCCGAGGCTCCCCTTTCTGGCTTTCAGGGAGCCAGAGACTGACCGGACACTTGGCTCTGCAGGTGCAGACCTGGGCCAGAGAGAGAGCCAAGGAAGTCCACAGTGGAGAGAGGGCTGTGCTGGGGGTTCCAGGAAGACTTCCTGGAGGAGGGGATCTTGGAGCTAGGCCTTGAAGACGAGTTTGTCAAATGAGGAAGGGCATCCGAAGCCGAGGGAACGGTACAAGGGAACGCTGGGGAGGGGAGAGAATCTGGAGAGTTCCGGAAAAAGCAAGTAGGACTCTTTCCAGAAGTTCGGGCAAGATTTTCCCTGGATCAGGGCGTGGGTTCTCCAGTACTCGTCCCTCCCGGTCACCGAGATGCTCTGAGTTTCCGGTCTGAACCTGAACGTAAAGAGGTGTAGTCCCTCCTTTCTTGAACGGGAAAACTGAACGCACATAGGTCCTTGCCACGCCTAAGGCTGCGGAGTGAGCAGATGGAAAATGCGGGACTCAAAACCTCCCCTCGCTGTAATTTGCACTGCCCTGTGCCAAACTCTGTCCTTTCTTCCATTCCTTATTCCTATTGTCAGCCTCGCTGCGCTAGGACGCTAAAAATTTGGTCTCATGTTGCCCGGGGAACAACATTTCGCTACACCTACCTCCATACCGCCTCCAGCTCCCGCTCTCCCTTGCACCAGCCAATGGAAGCGAGTATCTTCAGACGGTGGGCGGGACGTATCCTAAGATACCCAATGGTGGTCGAGAATAGTTGAGCACTTTACTAGTCAAGCCGCGGAGTGGGCGGGGCCTCCTGCCCAGACTTGAAGCCACACAGGCAGGTCGGGCAGGCGGGTCCCAGGTTGTAAATCCATGTGGCGGGGGCTTTGGACCCTGGCGGCCCAAGCGGCACGTGGGCCTCGCAGGTGGGGCTACAGGGGAAGGGGTGTGACAGCTTCGGGTGCTGCTTGGACCCCAGACCCACTCCCTGGGTTTTAGGGGCCCAATTCCCTGCGGCAGAGCAAACATTCGCGTTCTTCCGTGCCTCAATCGTCCATGACCCTTGCGGCAGAGCCCATATCTGGGTCTCCTTCTGGCCTCACAGTCCCTAATCCGGTCACCCTTCGGCCTTCAGAACATCCAATTTGTGCATCCCCCAGCCGCAGAACACCCCCACCTGGAGCATCTCGCGATCATCGAGCCCTCGGTCTACTTGACACTGAGGCTGAGCCTCCCAGGTGCGCTGATTCGCCTCCCCTCCGGTTCCAGATTGTGCACGCGCCGGAGCAGCGGCGCACCAGCCCCCGGCTCCGGCGCCACCATCTTCGCGCTAAGCTCTGGCCAAGGCCGCTGCGGCATCGCAGTGATCCGGACCAGCGGCCCTGCCAGCGGCCACGCCCTCCGAATTCTCACGGCACCCCGAGACCTGCCCCTTGCTCGCCACGCCAGCCTGCGCCTGCTCAGCGATCCCCGCTCCGGGGAGCCTCTGGACCGCGCACTGGTGCTCTGGTTCCCAGGTGAGGGTCCCCAGTAGGTGAGCCTCCTGTAGGTCCCATGACTCAGTTTCCCCCTTCCAAAGGTTTGCACTAGCTGTGCTGTCCTCCTGACTGTCAGCTGTCTGTCACATTAGGTCCCCAGAGTTTCACCGGTGAGGACTGCGTGGAGTTCCACGTTCATGGAGGCCCGGCAGTGGTGAGCGGCGTCCTGCAGGCCTTGGGTGAGTTGCAGCCTTGGGTGAGATGCTTGGTCCTCCCAATGGGCCTGGGTGGGGACCAGGGGGTGTCAGACTGGGACCTTCCTGCAGGCAGCGTGCCAGGGCTTCGACCGGCGGAGGCAGGCGAGTTCACCAGACGGGCGTTCGCCAATGGGAAGCTGAACCTGACCGAAGTGGAGGGGCTGGCGGACCTTATCCACGCGGAAACAGAGGCGCAGCGGCGGCAGGCCCTCAGGCAGCTGGACGGAGAGCTAGGCCACCTCTGCCGTGGCTGGGCCGAGACCCTCACCAAAGCAAGTCCCCCATTTGTCCATTCTTTCCCTCAGAGACCCCATCTGTGCAACCCCTGCATGAGACCCCCCCTCAATCCCGCATTCATTCCCTGCGTGAAAGCTTCCGGCCTATGAGCCGCCAATCTGGCCCCTGAAGTCGGGCTGGACAAATTGGGTGTGGGAAGGTGGGTTTCTGGGTGCACACACCACCTCTGGTCTCCCTGCCCCGCCAGGCTCTGGCCCACGTGGAGGCCTATATCGATTTCGGCGAGGATGACAACCTGGAGGAGGGGGTCCTGGAGCAAGGTGGGTCTACCTGGTGGTGGGGGAGGAAGACACCTCATATCAGCCCTCAAAGGCTCCCCTCACTGTCTCTCTCTGCCTGCCTTCTGTCACCCACAGCCGACATCAAAGTACGGGCACTGGAGGTGGCCCTGGGTGCACATCTACGAGATGCCAGGCGCGGGCAGAGGCTCCGCTCAGGGGCGCACGTAGTGGTCACTGGACCCCCCAATGCGGGCAAGAGCAGCCTAGTGAACCTGCTCAGTGAGTAGGCGGCGGGAAGGGGGCGGGGCCTAGTGCCAGGGGCAGGGCCAAGAGCTGGGTAATTGAGTTAGTTGTTCAGGTCTAAAGCTCCCTCCAGACATGGGGTAGAACCTGGGGGAGGAGCTCCCTTGTATCCACCCTCTCCTCTTCTTCTGACCCTCCCCCAGGTCGGAAACCTGTGTCCATCGTGTCCCCGGAGCCAGGGACCACCCGTGACGTGCTGGAGACCCCAGTCGACCTGGCCGGATTTCCTGTGCTGCTGAGCGACACGGCTGGGTTGCGGGAGGGCGTGGGGCCCGTGGAGCAGGAGGGCGTGCGGCGCGCCCGGGAGAGGTGGGCGGACAGGGTGGTGATGTGAGGGGAACGCGGGGCCCTTTCTCTGCCTTTTCTCCCTGTTGCGTTTATTTTTCATTCTTCCTGAATCAGAGAACCTGCTAAGCCCTATCAAGCATGGATCTCAGGGATTTCGTTCTTTTTTTTTTTTTTTTTTTTTTTTTTTTACTCCGAGACCGAGTCTTGCTCTGTCGCCCAGGCTGGAGTGCAGTGGCGGTATCTCAGCTCACTGCAAGCTCTGTCTTCCGGGTTCAAGCAAGTCTCCTGCCTCAGCCTCCCAAGTAGCTGGGATTACAGGCGGGAGCGACCACGACGAACTATTTTTTTTTTTTTTTTTTTTTGTATTTTTAGTAGAGATGAGGTTTCACTATGTTGGCCAGGTTGGTCTCTAACTCCTGAGCCTCGGCCTCCCAAAGTGTTGTGAGCCCACCGCACCTGGCCTGGTGTTTTGTTTTTGTTTTTGAGACGGAGTTTCGCTCTTGTTGCCCAGGCTGGAGTGTGCAGTGGTACAATCTCGGCTCACTGCAACCTCCGCCTCTCGGGTTCAAGTGATTCTTCTGCCTGGGCCTCCCGAGTAGCTGGGATTAGAGGCGCCCACCACAATGCCAGGCTAATTTTTTGTATTTTTAGTAGAGATGGGGGTTTCACCATGTTGGCCAGGCTGGTCTCGAACTCCTGATTTCAGGTGACCCGCCTGCCTCGGCCTCCCAAAGTGCTGGGATTACAGGCATTAGCCACTGTGCCTGGCCAGTGATTTAGTTCTGATTAAGTCCTGCCCCCGGCCCTCTGGACATGTTTCTCATCCCTAAGCCCTCCGCCCAGCCTTCACGTTCTGCCCCACCCTCTCGTGCTCTGTCCCGCCCTGGCACTCCGCTCTGCCCCTTGCGGTCTATCCCATCCCCTGTGCTCTGTCCACCCCCTACATTCTGCCCCACCCCTGGTGCTCTCTACCCCGTACCCTGTGGTGTGTCTGGTCCTTCTTGCTCTGCCCCGCCACTCATGGTCGCCCCACTCCAGTGCTGTACCCGGCCCCTTTTGCTCTGTCCCAACCCCTGTGCTGTGCCCTGTCCCTCTTGCTCTGCTCTTCCCCCTGCACAGTGCTCTGCCCCGCCCTCCTGTGCTGTGCCCCGCCCCTCCTGCCCTGCCCTACTCACTGCACTGTGCCCAGCCCCTCCTGCTCTGCCCCGCCCCCGCACCGTGACCCCTCCTCTTGCTCTGCCCTTCCCCCTGCACTGTGCCCCGCCCCTCTTGCTCTGCCCCACCCCCTGTGCTCGGCTTGGGCCCCCAACATTCTGCCGGTCCCCTGGTACTCTACTCCTCCCTCCCGACCTCACGCTTCGCAGCTCCCCCAGTGCTCTGCCTGGCCCCTCACTGTCCCTCCACCCAGTGCCTTCAATTGCTCAACCTGGGATCCCCGCTCAGTTGACCTTGCTCCCGCAGGCTGGAGCAGGCTGACCTCATTCTGGCCATGCTGGACGCTTCTGACCTGGCCTCTCCCTCCAGTTGCAACTTCCTGGCCACCGTCGTAGCCTCTGTGGGAGCCCAGAGCCCCAGTGACAGCAGCCAGCGCCTCCTCCTGGTGCTGAACAAGTCGGACCTGCTGTCCCCGGAGGGCCCAGGTCCCGGTCCTGACCTGCCCCCGCACCTGCTGCTGTCCTGTCTGACGGGAGAGGGGCTGGACGGCCTCCTGGAGGCGCTGAGGAAGGAGCTAGCTGCAGTGTGAGCCCCCTCCCACTCCCAGCCTCCCCTGACCCACAGTTTAAGTGTGGGTCCCTCAACTTCAATTTCTGAACCTACAAAATGGGTACAACCATTTCCCCTTCAAGGGATGGTTGTAAAAGGTCGGGAGAGACCATGTCTCTTGTCTCTTCCAGGTGTGGGGACCCGTCCACAGATCCCCCGCTGCTGACCCGAGCAAGGCACCAGCACCACCTCCAGGGTTGCCTGGATGCCCTCGGCCACTACAAGCAGTCAAAAGACCTGGCCCTGGCGGCAGAGGCGCTGCGGGTGGCCCGGGGTCACCTGACCCGGCTCACGGGTGGAGGGGGTACCGAGGAGATCCTGGACATCATCTTCCGGGACTTCTGTGTGGGCAAGTGACGGGATCCAGGGAAGTCGCACCCAAGCTGCGTGGAGACCCAGGAGCCTCGGGGGATCTGGAAACAGTTTAGGCCAATTGGGATTCTCATTCGCCTGGGAAAGAACTTGATTCTCAAATAGTGAAGCAACACAGCTGAGAGGTAGTGAGATCCCTGCAGGGACTCCCTGGAGATTCAGGCCCTGGAATGGGGCTGAATGGAGGTCCCGTTCGACCCTTGATGCTGGGGCATCTGGGTTGGGTTGGAGATAGGAGGATCTCAGTATATTTGTTTCGTAGTTTTTGATTTATTTTGCAAATACCAAAGGAATGTAAAAAAAACTCAGGTGATCTAGAAGTGTTTATTTTCTTCCCTTCCCTTCCCTTCCCTTTTCCCTTTCCCCTTCCCCTTCCCCTTCCCCTACCCTTCCCTCCTCTGTCTATTGCCCAGGCTGGAGTGCAGTGGTGCGACCTTGGCTCACTGCAACCTCCATCTCCGGGGCTCAAGCGCTTCTCCTGCCTCAGCCTCCTGAGTAGCTGGGATTACAGGCATGTGCCAGCATGCCCGGCTAATTTTTTTCTTTTTTTGAGACAGAGTCTCGCTCTGTCACCCAGGCTGGAGTTCAGTGGTGCGACCTCGGCTTACTGCAACCTCCACCTCCCGGGTTCAAGTGATTCTCCTGCCTCAGCCTCTTGAGTAGCTGGGACTACAGGCGCACACCACCACGCCAGGCTAATTTTTGTATTTTTAGTAGAGACAAGGTTTCACCATGTTGACCAGGCTGGTCTTGAACTCCTTGACCTCAGGTAATCTGCTTACCTTGGCCTCCCAAAGTGCTGGGATCACAGGCGTGAGCTACCACGCCTGGCCCCAGAAGTGTTTCAACATAGAAATTTTCCTTAGCCCTTCTGTGGTTGTCATGGCTTTATGTGTGTCTTTCCAGAACTTTGAATGTTTGCATACTTGTGGATGTACCTTTCAAATATGTTTGTCTTGTGTATCATATATAAATGGTATTGTGTTCATTGCTCTACAAATTGTCATTTCTTTTTGAAAAAACAGAATTATGGAGATGGGGGGTCTCACTATGTTGCCCAGGCTGGTCTTGAGCTCTTGGACCCAAGCCATCCTGCTGTCTTGGCCTCCCAAAGTGCTGGGATTACAGGTGTGAGCCACGGTGCCTGGCCTCATTCCTTTTTTAGTCTTTAGTCTTCTTTTTTTTTTGATGGGGTTTCACTGTGTTAGCCAGGCTGGTCTTGATCTCCTGACCTTGTGAACTGCCCACCTATGGCCTCCCAAAGTGTGTGTGTGTGTGTGTGTGTGTGTGTGACAGAGTCTCGCTCTGTTGCCCAGACTGAAGTGCAGTGGTGTGATCTCAGCTCACTGCAGCCTCTGCCTCCTGAGCTCAAGCCATTCTCATGCCTCAGCCTCCCGAGCAGCTGGGATCATAGGTGTACCCTACCACACCTGGCTAACTTTTGTATTTTTAGTAGAGATGGGTGTTTGTCATGTTGCCCAGGCTGGTCTCAAGCTCCTGGCCTCAAAAGATCTGCCCGTCTTGTCCTCCCAAAGTGCTGGGGTTACAGGCGTGAGCCACCACACCCACCTTTTTTTTTTTTTTTTTTTTTAGATGGAGTCTCACTCTGTTGCCCGGCCCGGAGTGCAGTGGCGCAATCTCGGCTCACTGCAAGCTCCGCCTCCCAGGTTCATGCTATTCTCCTGCCTCAGCCTCTGAATAGCTGGGACTACAGGCGCCCGCCACCATGCCTGGCTAATTTTTTGTATTTTTAGTAGAGACAGGGTTTCACCGTGTTAGCCAGGATAGTCTTGATCTCCTGCCCTTGTGATCTGCCTACCTCGGCCTCCCAAAGTGCTGGGATTACAGGCATGAGCCACCGCGCCCGGCTTTTTTTTGAAACGGAGTTTCATTCTGTCCCACAGGCTGGAGTGCAGTGGCACAATCTCGGCTTACTGCAAGCTCCACCTCCTGGGCTCACGCCATTCTCCTGCCTCAGCCTCCCGCGTAGCTAGGACTACAGGCACTCACCACCATGCCCGGCTAATTTTTTTGTATTTTTAGTAGAGACGGGGTTTCACCATGTTAGCCAGAATGGTCTTGATCTCCTGACCTGGTGATCCGCCTGCCTTGGCTTCCCAAAGTGCTGGAATTACAGGCGTGAGCCACCGCACCCGCCCCACACCCACCCTTTTTAAAAAAAATTATTTTTTACTCTGTACCTCAGTGGATGAAAAATATTAGTCTGGACATTTTGCCTCTTCTATCTTTTTTTTTTTTTTTTTTTTTTTAGACAAGGTTTTGCTGTTTCCTAGGCTGGAGTGCAGTGATGGTTCACTGCAGCCTTGAAATCCTGGGTTCCAGCAATCCTCCCACCTTGGCCTCCCAAAGTACTGGGATTACATGCACATGGCACAGTGTCCAAACTTGCCTCTTGTATCTTTGAAACATTTTTTAATTAGTTCAATTATTAATTAATTAATTAATTTTGAGATAGGGTCTCACTCTGTTGCCCAGACTGGAGTGTAGTGCCGCATTCATGGCTCACTGCAGCCTCGAACTCTTAGCCTCAAGAGATCCTCCTGCCTTGGCCCCTCGAGTAGTTGGGACCACAGACATGCACTACCATATCCCATGTCTGGCTAATTTCTTATTTTTTATAGAGATGGGGTCTCCCTATGTTGCCCAGGCTGGCCTTGAACTTGTGGACTCAAGCGATCCTCCCACCCCAGCCTCCCAAACTGCTGAGATTACAGGTGTGAGCCACCACACCAGGACAACCTCTTGTATCTTAAAAATGACTGGCAAGGCCGGGCGCAGTGGCTCATGCTGATAATCCCAGCACTTTGGGAGGCCATAGGTGGGCGGATCACGAGGTCAGGAGATCGAGACCAGCCTGGCTAACACGGTGAAACCCCATCTCTAATAAAAATACAAAAAATTAGCTGGGCATGGTGGCATGCGCCTATAGTCCCAGCTATCGGGAGGCTGAGTCAGGAGAATTGCTTGAACCCAGGAAGCAGAGGTTGCAGTGAGCCGAGATTGTGCCACTGCACTCCAGCCTGGGCGACAGAGGGAGAGTCCGACTCCGTCTCAAAACAAGTAAACAAACAAACAAAAATCTGACTGGCAAAACCTAGGGGTCTTTCTCCCTCTATAAGCTGAATCTTTATTCATTCATTCATTCACTCACTCCGTGAATATTCATCAAACTCCTGCATCCAGCATTGTACACATCATTTTATTGAAACTTCACCACAGCACGATGTTGTGGCTACTTTCTTCCAGTTTTGCAGATGAGAAAACTGAGGCTCACAGGAGTAGTTACTTCCTGGAGTTTCCCCAGCTTTGGGGTTTGAACACAGGTCTGTTTGACTCCAAATCTGAGTTTGCTGAGGGCCTCCTGTGCAGCAGGCAGGATGTTGGGGTCACAGAGGGGAGCAACAGGCTTGGTCCCTGTTCACATTAAAGAAGTGACAAGAGGCCAGGCGTGGTGGCTCACGCCTGTAATCCCAACACTTTTGGAAGCCAAGGTGGGCAGATCACTTGAGGCCTGGAGTTTGAGACCAGGCTGGCCAACGTGGTGAAACCCCATCTCTACAAAAAATACAAAAATTAGCCAAGCATGGTGGCACACGTCTGTGGTCCCAGTAACTCAGGAGGGTGAGACAAGAGAGTCGCTTGAACCTGGGAGGCAGAGGTTGCAGTGAGCAGAGATCACGCCACTGCACTCCAGCCTGGGCGATAGAGCGAGACTCTGTCTCAAAACAACAACGAAAAGAAGAGACAAGAAAGAGGTCATTACAGTGAGGCCTGATGGCTGCTTTTTTTTTTTTTTTTTTTGAGATAGAGTCTTTGCTCTTTTGCCCAGGGTGGAGTGGCATGATCTCAGCTCACTGCAACCTCTGCCTCCCGGGTTCAAGCGACTCTCCTGCCTCAGCCTCCCGAGTAGCTGGAAATATAGGCGTGTGCCACCACGCCTGGCTAATTTTTGTATTTTTAGTAGAGACGGGTTTCACCATGTTGGCCAGGCTGGTCTCAAATGCCTGGGATTACAGGCGTGAGCCACCGTGCCCAGCCTTTTTTTTTTTCTTTAAGTAAAGATGGGGGTCTTGCTGTGTTGCCCAGGCTGGTCTCAAACTCTTGGCCTCTGGTGATCCTGAGACCTCAGCCTCCCAAAGTGCTGGGATCACATGTGTGAGCCACCGTGCCTGGCCTGATGGCTTCTTTGAAGCTCATAAAGAGGAGAAGTGACCTAGTCAGGCAACTTAAAGTGGGCTGCCTGGCAGAGGTGATGAGTGTTGAGATCTGAATGGTGAGGATGTCAGATGGAGGAGTCTGGGGAGGGCACCCCAGGCAGAGGGCACTGAATATGCAAATCCCTTCATATGCATATCCCACTGACACATATTTCACTGGATTACATATCCCACTGATTCAGGAACTTCACGGTGTGTTCAAGGAATAGTGAGATGGTCAGGTTTTTTGTTGGTTTGTTTGCTTTTTTTTTTTTTTTTTGAGACAGGGTCTTGCTCTGTCGCCCAGGCTGGAGTGTGGTGGCATGATTGTGGCTCACTGCAACCTCCGCCTTCCAGGTTCAAGCAATTCTCCTGCCTCAGCCTCCCAAGTAGCTGGGATTACAGGCATGTGCCACCACGCCCGACCTTTTTTTTTTTTTTTTGACAAGGCCTCTCCCTTTCACCCAGGCTGGACTGCAGTGGCTCGATCATGGCTCACTGTAGCTTCCATCTTCTGGGCTCAAGTGATCCTCCCACCTCAGCCTCCTGAATAGCTAGGACTACAGGCATGCGCCACCACGCCCAGCTAATTTTTAAATTTCTTTTAGAGATGGGTTCTCACTATGTTGCCCAAGCTGGTTTTAAGCTTTTGGGCTCAGGCAATCTTCCTGCCTTGGCTTCCCAAGGTGCTGGGATTACAGGTGTGAGCTACTATGCCTGGCCCTTTTTGGGGGGGGGGGGGTTGGGGTGGGGTCTCACTCTGTCACCTAGGCTGGAATGCAGTGGTACAATCATGGCTCACTGTAATCTTCAACCTCCTGGGCTCAGTTGATCCTTCCACCTCGGCCTCCTGAATAGCTAGGACCACAACCACCATGCCCGGCTAATTTTTAAATTTTTTTCATGGAGACAGGATCTTGCTATGTTGCCCAGGTTGGTCTCAAATTCCTGACCTCAAGTGATCTGTCCGCCTCAGCCTCCCAAAGTGTTGGGATTACAGGCGAGAGCCACCGCGCCCGGCCAGAGGTGGTCAGAGTGGCTGGAGCAGAGGAAAGGAGGAGAAAGAGGAGGGAGACCATTGGAGAAGGGATGGAGGGGTCTGATAGGCAGAGGTTCGTCTGAGATTCTTCGGGGAGCCTGAAGTGGCGGGGACCGACCAGCAGAGGGCGCGTCGCGCTAACTGAGGCGGTCCCCAGCAATCCTCCCATCAACGCTCCCGGTGCCCTACCCTCAGCGGATCTAGGCCTTCCGCATTCACCTGGTGGCATGTGAATGGTTAACTTCCCCTGACAGGGGTGGAAACTGAGTCTCGAAGAGAATCAGGATCTTTTCTGGAATCAGAAAAAGATCTCCACCTCCAGTGGTTGAATATACAAACTCTGTGATTTCAGTGGACACAGAGCCTGGGAGGCATCCGCGGCAGAGAGAGGGCACGAAAAGGGCCTAAGGAGGCCCGCAGAGTTTCTGACCACCCAACTAAAGGAGACCTCAGGGCCGGGCGCGGTGGCTCACGCCTGTAATCCCAGCACTTTGGGAGGCCAAGGGGGGTGGATCACCTGAGGTCAGGAGACCAGCCTGGCCAACGTAGTGAAACCCCGTCTCTACTAAAAATACAAAAATTAGCCGGGCGTGCTGGTGCATATCTGTAATCCTAGCTATTCGGGAGGCTGAGGCAGGAGAATCATTTGAACCTGGGAGGCGGAGGTTGCGGTGAGCCAAGATGGCGCCACTACACTCCAGCCTGGGAAACAGAGTGAGACTCCATCTCACATTAAAAAAAGAAAAGAAAAAGATCTCCACCTCCAGTGGTTGAAGATAGAAACTCTCTGGTTTCAGGGGACACAGAGCCTGGGAGACATCCCGGGCAGACAGAGGGCATGACAAGGGCCAAAGGAGGCCACCAGAGTTTCCCAACCACCCAACTAGAGGAGACCCAGGCCTGATTTTATTTACAGGGTTCCTGGCAATATGTCACTATTTGTTCATTTCCTTGCTTGTTCAACCAAATCAACAAATTGGGGCTGGAGGGGCGGTGGCCAGAGTGGAAAGGGTCACACCATGAGCTGAGTCCACAGATGTTACTTTTGGCCCCATCAGGAAACCAAACTGATGCCCAGAGAAGAAAAGCAATAATGTGGATCTGGGCGTGAGGGGTGGGCTTGAAGTGGGGAGGGTCCTGAAGGCTCCCAGGAGGGGTGAGCTGGGCCTGTGCCTGAGTGGGATTGGAGATGCTCTTTGGACAGGATGCTGGGGCCCCGCCTGCCTTCCCTGGGGCCCTGGCACACAGCTGGCCTGAGGTCCTTGGCTACAATCCTTTTTTTCCAAGAAGGGTGAGGTGGTTTGTGGGAAGCAGCCATGGGGGTTATTTATAGAGGCTGCAGGAAATCCCCAAAGAGTCTGAGACTCGCCAGGCGGTTGGACCTCAGGGTCAGGAAGGGGGCCTGATCCGCCAATTGCTCGACCCCCACCCCCTGTATTCAGCCCCCACCCGGTTCCTGAGGAGTCACCAGCCTGGGACAGTCAGAGCTTTAGGGTCAGAGCTGGAAAGAGGGAGGGATGAGGCTGGGAGGGAGGTTTCCAAAAGGGGAAGCAAGGGCTATATCTGGGACATCAAGAAAGGCTGCCTGGAGGAGGGGGTCTCTGGAGCTGGGCTTCAGAGGTAGAAGGGTTCGTTAGACATGAAAAAGACTTTCTAATCCAAGGGCACAGCACAAATTAATGAATGTTGAGTCTTTTACAAAGAATTAAAAAGTCCAGGATAGCAGGAGGCAAAAGGGGAGTCACAGATGTGCTAAGGAGTTAGACTTTGTTCTAAGGATAATAGGGAGCCATGGAGGGTGTGTGAGCAGGAGAGGGACTTGGACAGAGTCTGTAATGGAAAGACTCCTCTGGACCAGCACAGGAGCCATACCAGAGGCAGCGGCTGAGGTGCAAGTGTACAGGGGCTGAGCCAGGGCCAGGTCACTGGGGTCGGTTAGAGGGATGATGGCTCCTGGAATGCTCTGGAAGGCAAAACAGACAAAGGACCAGAGGCCTGTGCCCATGTGTCTGGAGAGTTTAGAATTATTACTATTATTATTTTAGAGACAGGGTCTTGCTCTGTCGCCCCGGCTGGAGTACAGTGGTGCAATCCTAGCTCACTGCAGCCTCCAACTCCTGGACTCAAGTGATTCTCCTGCCTCAGCCCCCCAAGTAGCTGGGACTAAAGGTACGCACCACCATGCCCAGCTAATTTTTAAATTTTTGCTAGACATAGGGTCTTGCTAAATTTCTCAGGCTGGTCTCAAACTCCTGGACTCAAGCGATCCTCCTATCTCGATCCCCCAAAGCGCTGAGATAATAGCCATGAGCCACCGTGCCCAGCCCTAATACAACTTTATTTACAAAAACAATGCCTGACCTTAGAATTATTATTATTACACCCAATGCTTGGATGAGAAAATGGAGGCTGGGATTGACTGAGCCAAGATTCAAACCCAGGGATGTTTGGCTCTGAAATCCTAAATCAGGTCTTCTGGGATGGTTAGGACTGGCTGGCATCAATGTCTCCCCCTAAGGACTCTGGGCTGTCTGGCAGTAGGCTTAGGGGCAGGGATGTCCCCGCTTCCTTGGGGCCTCCAGCTCAGCCCGTCTGGGCGGTCTGGCCAGGCTGACCCCCCTACTCTGTCTTGGCAGAGCCCCAGCTGAGCGCTTCCTGCGGTGACCATCTCTCGCCCTTGTTTCCGTATCCCGGAAATATCGTTCCTTTGTCCCTCCAGACTAGCCTGCCCTAAGCGTGGCGCTGCCAGCTCCCAGGTCCTTGTGACTCATCCGTCCCAGTCCAGGACCCCAGGGGGTGGGCTGGGAGGGAATTGAGGGATTGAGAGGATGGGAGGTGTGGGGGGAGGAGACAAGCTGAAATCCTAGCCAGCGATTTTTTTCTTTCTTTCTTTCTTTTTTTTTTTTTTTTTTGAGATGGAGTCTCGCTCTGTCGCCCAGGCTGGAGTGCAGTGGCGCGATCTCGGCTCACTGCAACCTCTGCCTCTTGGGTTCAAGCGATTCTCCTGCTTCAGCCTCCTAAGTAGCTGGGACTACAGGCATGCACCATCATGCCTGGCCAATTTTTTTGTATTTTTAGCAGAGACGGGATTTCACCACGTTGGTCAGACTGGTCTCGAACTCCTGATCTCAAATGATCTGCCCTCCTCAGCCTCCCGAAGTGCTGGGATTACAGGCATGAGCAACCATGCCCGGCCCTAGACAGCGATTTTAAGGCTGTTTTTCCTGATGGCCATTGGCTCTATGTCCTGAAGTTTTTACTTGTTAGAGATAAAGCCCCAGGGATGGGGTTACAAAGTTTTGTGCATTCGTTCATTTGAGACAGGGTCTTGCTCTGTCACCCAAGTTGATGCATAGTGGTGGAATCAGAGCCCACTGCAGCCTTCAGCTCCTGAGCTCAAGCAATTCTCCCACCTCAGCCTCCGAAGTAGCTGGCACTACAGGAACGCACCATCACACCTGGTTTTCTTTAAATTTTTTGTAGAGACGAGGTCTCGCTATGTTGCCCAGGCTGACCTCGAATTCTGGCGCTCAAGCGATCCTCCTACCTAGGGCTCTCAAAGTGCTGAGATTACAGGAATGTGCCATTGCACCCAGCCTGATTTTATTACGTTTCACTAAACTAGTTTCTGGAAGGGCTATTACAGGACTTGAATTTCTACCAGTCTTGTAGGAAAAGGACCTTTTTTCTACACCTTTACCTGCAGTAGGTGTTGGGTGTTATGACCTTGAAAAGACATTTTCCCAGTCTGCTGGGTGCAATGTGATTTCCCTGTGTTCTTTCGATTTGCTTTTCCCTGACTACTGGCTAATTTAGTGATAGCAGTGAGCCAAAGTGTCTTTAAACTGGACACTGGTACCTTTTCTGGAGAATTCTTTGCAAACCTAGAACTTTCTTTCTCTTTTTTCTTTCTTTCTTTCTTTTTTTTTTTTTTTTTTTGAGACAGGGTCTTGCTTTGTTGCCCAGGCTGGAGTGCGGTGGCGTGATCTCGGCTCACTGCAACCTCCGCCTGCTAGGGTTCAAGAGGTCCTCGTGCCTCAGCCTCCCGAGTAGCTGGGATTACAGACGCACACCACTATGCCTGGCTTTGTGTTTTTTTGTAGAGATGGGGTTTTGCCATGTTGGCCAAGTTGGTCTTAAACTCCTGGCCTCAGGTGATCCACTCACCTCAGCCTCCCAAAGTGCTGGGATTATAGGGACTACAGGCGTGTGCCACCATGCCTGGCTAATTTTTAAAATCTTTCGTAAAGACAAGTTCTCACTATATTGCCACAACTGGTCTTGAAATCCTGGGCTCAAGCAATTCTCTCACCTCTGCCTCCAGATTAGCTGGGTCCACAGGTGCACATCACCATGCTTGGATAATTTTTAAGGTTTTTGTAGAGACAGTGTCTTGCTATGTTGCCCAGGCTGTTCTTGAACTCCTGAGCTCAAGCGATCCTCCAGCCTCAGCCTCCCAAAATGCTGGGATTACAGATGTGAGCCATCTTTCTTGGCCTGCTGTTTAAAGGAAACACTAAATTTAACAGCATTGCCGTCATGATGCTGTGCCTTGTAGCCACTGCATTAAACCCTCTTTGGCTATGACTCTGCTATTTCCCTTTGTGTATAGAGGTGCCTGTGCCTTGGGGGCTGCTGGTGTCCCCCAACGTTTGTTCCAGGTTGAAGGGTCTTGTGGCCTGGAGGAGTTGGGGAGGAGGTTCCCTGGCTTTCATCTTCTTTCCAGTCTTTTCTCCTTCATAGCCATGTGGTACTTTTGTTGTTGTTGTTGTTGTTTTGTTTTGTTTTTTGCTCTGTTGCCCAGGCTAGGGTGCAGTGGCTCGATCTTGGCTCACTGCAGCCTCCACCTCCCGGGTTCAAGAGATTCTCCTCCTTCAGCCTCCCGAGTAGCTGGGATTACAGGCGTGCGTCACCACGCCCAGCTAATTTTTGTATTTTAAGTAGAGATGTGGTTTCACCATGTTGGCCAGGCTGGTCTCGAACTCCTGACCTCAAGTGATCCTCCCGCCTTGGCCTCCCAAAATGTTGGGATTACAGGCGTGAGCCAGCATGCCCAGAAACCATGTGGTACCTTTAAAAGCAGAAATCACACTTCTGGAGTCTTTGAAGGATTTACTAATATTTATTAAGTGCCACCAACATTTCAACGGGCCACAGGCAGGGCTGGGAGTTGGGGGAGAAGGAGTGGCTCCCCTCCCGACAACAGGTGACCCTCACCCCCGGCTCAGGGCCCCGAGGGGGGCCTGGAAACACTCACGCTCAAGGAGCGGAGGTGAATGGCTTCCTGTTCTCACCTCCAGGTACAGGCACTAGGGGTGAGGAAGTGGCTGGGAGGCAAGGAAGCTGGAGGAGGGGAGGTGCTGGGGCCCAGGGCTGTGCGGGAGGGGATGGGATCCTGTGGGTACCTTGGCCCGTGTGCAAGGTTCGGGTGGACGTGACACTAGGTGAGAATTGGGTAGAAAGTGTGTGTGAAAGGGCATGCGTGCATGTGATGTTGGTGCCATATCTATAGGTGTCGTTGTCATGGTGTGTGTTGTCACTGTGTCTGTGTGTGACATCATCACCGTCTGTGTGATGCCATCGCCGCGTCTGTGACATTAATATGTGTGACGTCAACATGGCCCGTGACGTCATTGCTGCATCTCGGTGTGACGTCATGCCAAGTTCCCCATGTCTGTGTGCGACGTGCTGCATCTGCACGACGCCATCGCTATATCTCTTCGTGACGTCTACATGGCCACGTGACGCCATCACCACGGTGATATGTGACGTCAGCGCCGTTGCTTGCGTGACGTCATCTCCGCGGCCGTGTGTTCTGGGTGAGGGATCGTGAGGCGCGGGTGCGGGTGTGAGAGAGTACTAGGGGTTTGCATGCAGGGAGTTGTCTGATGGTGGCCCTGGGTGGTTGGGGGCGGCGGGAGGGGGTTGTGTCGGGCGCTGTGAGCATCTCACTGCATCCTCCGCAAACCGCCGAGTCGGGCCATCCCTTGGTCCTCAGGCCTGGAGCCTCCTCAGCCACTAGGGCAGGAAGGGGATGGTAACACAACAGAGTGTCAGACAGAGGGAAGCGCAAACCTCGCCGGGCCCTGGAGGCTCGTCCTCAGCGGGGACACAACATCCTGGGGACCCCGGCCCTGCCTCCTACCACCCTGGGCCCCTACTTCTTCCTCAGGGCCCCAGGATTCCTTCGGGTTCAGCCTCTCCATGAGACTCTCATGTGTTGAACCTCCCCAGGATGGTGAGACTGAGGTGTGTTCCTCCCCATTATACAGATGAAGAGACTGAGATTGAGAGTGGCCACACTTCACGAGCCCCAAGCCCCTGCTACAGCTTGTTTGACTCTCCCCAGTGCCTCCCAACATTCTGGGGATACTGAGAATTTACCCCAAAGCCTCTGCTCCCCCAGACCCCTACACTGGTTCCCAAGGCAAGGCTTCAGTCTCCCTCTTTGGCCTGCTCCTGCTCACATGTCCTCCATGGCTCCCCAGTGCCCTCAGGACAAAGTCCAAACCTTACAACGTGGCATTCAGGGCTCCACCCCTCTGCCCCTGCCAGGCTTCCCCATCAGGGACTCCTGCTGTGCCAAAGACCCAACAATTCCAAGAGCCATCACACTGCTTCCGCACCCTCCGGCCCCACCGCCTTTGCACGAGCGGAGTTGTCTTGCTATCTGGGATGCCCTCCCCCTCCTGGGCCTGGCAGAGGTTCCTGCGAGGGGTCAGGGGTTGGCTTAGAGCCTGTTTCCTGCTGGGGGAGGAGGGGGCTGTGGCTAAGTCCTGCTTCCGCTGGTCCTCTCCCTTCCTTCCCCGGCTCTTCCCTGGGGCCCGAGTGGCCTCACGTTCCTTGGTTGGCTCTGGGCCCTGGCCCTGGCCCCAGACTCCATCCTCAACCAGCATTTACCCAGCTCTTGTCCCTGCTGCCAGCCTGCAAGGCTCCATCTTTGCTTGAACTGGGTCAATGCACATCCCTCTGTCCTGGTCCCCAGCTCTTTGTCCCCTAGTCTGTTCCCCAACAGTGACCAGAGGAACTTGTGGATGCTTGAACTGGGTCATGCACATCCCCTGTCTGCTCAGGTCCTCACAGCAGCCACAGGCAGGGCTTGATCAGCTCCCATCACTTCCCTGCCCTCACCTCCTCCTCCCGTTCCCCTCCATCACTCCGCTCCAGCCACACCGGCCTCTTCCCTCAAACACACAAGGCACGGTCCCACCTTGGGGCCTTTGCCCTGGCTGTGTCCTCTGTCTGGTGCACCCTTCCTGGGATCCCCCCATGGCTCCTCCCTCACCTCCTCTGGGTCTCTGCTTCAGTATCACCTCCTCGGTGTAGCCTGCCCTGTCTCTGGTAGAAGGTTCCAACCTTCTTACGCTTCCTGCCCCTTTCTCTGTCTCGCCCATCACCAAAGGACCCTTGAGTGACCCGTTCATCTAACTTATTATCCATCTCTCCCACTAGATTGTGAGCCCCATGAGGGCAGCGGGTTTGTGTGCCTTGTTCCCAGCACCCAGCACCATGCCCGGTTACCAGCAGCTGCTCAATAAATACGGCTCGAATGGACAAACGAATCATCAGAGTCGTAACAGTGAACTTGAACAACATTAACCACGTGTCCGGCTCAGAGCTAGGGCTGGACTCCCATCTTAAGCCCATACGGCCAGGCGCGGTGGCTCATGCCTGTAATCCCAGCACTTTGGGAGGCCGAGGTGGAGGGATCATTTGAGGCTAGGAGTTAAAAACCAGCCTGGCCAATGTGGTGAAAACTCATCTCTACTATAAATACAAAAGTTAGCCGGGCCTGGTGATGCATGTCTGTAATCCCAGCTACTTGGGAGGCTGAGGCATGAGAATTGCTTGAACCCAGGAGGTGGGAGTTGCAGTGAGCCAAGATCACACCACTGCACTGCAGCCTGGGCAACACAGCAAGACTCTCTCAAAAAATAAAAAAGATTAAGAAAATAATGCCAGGCGCAGTGGCTCATACCTGTAATCCTAGCACTTTGGGAGACGGAGGTGGGTGGATCACCTGAGGTCAGGAGTTTGAGACCAGCCTGGCCAACATGGCGAAACCCCGTCTCTACTAAAAATACAAAAATTAGCTGGGTGTGGTGGCGCATGCCTTTAATCCCAGCTACTCGGGAGGCTGAAGTAGGAGAATCACTTGAACCTGGGAGGCAGAGGTTACAGTGAGCCGAGATGGCACCATTGCACTCCAGCCTGGAAAACAGAGCGAGACTCTGTCTCAAAAAAAAAAAAAAAAAAAAAAAAAAAAAGGCCGGGTGCTGTGGCTCACGCCTGTAATCCCAGCACTTTGGGAGGCCGAGGCAGGCGGATCATGAGATCAGGAGATCGAGACCATCCTGGCTAACACAGTGAAACCCCGTCTCTACTAAAAATACAAAAAATTAGCCGGGCGTGGTGGTGGCCGCCTGTAGTCCCAGCTACTCAGGAGGCTGAGGCAGGAGAATGACGTGAACCCGGGAGGCAGAGCTTGCAGTGAGCCGAGATCGTGCCACTGCACTCCAGCCTGGGCGACAGAGCAAGACTCCGTCTCAAAAAAAAAAAAAAATTAAAATTAAAAATAAAAATAAAATCTTGGCCAGGTGTGGTGGCCCAGTCTGTAATCCTCGCACTTTAGGAGGCTGAGGCGGGCAGATCACCTGAGATCAGGAGTTCAAGACCAGCCTAGTAAACATGGTGAAACGCCATCTCTACTAAAAATACAAAAAAAATCAGCCAGGCTGGTGGCGGGCACCTGTAATCCCAGCTACTCGGGAGGCTGAGGCAGGAGAATTGCTTGAACCTGGGAGGTGGAGGTTGCAGTGAGCTGAGATCACACCACTGTACTCCAGCCTGGGTGGCAGAGTGAGACTCCATCTCAAAATAATAATAATAATAATAATAATAATAATAATAATAATAATAAAATAAATAATAAAATCTTTTTTAAAAAAAGCTCTTCCCATTGCAATTTTTGCCATATTCAGCCACATAGCTCCTGGACCAAGATTTACTTAATATTTGCCATTTAAAAAACGTTTTAGAGGCAGGGTCTTCCTCTGTCACCCAGGTTGGAGTGCAGTGGCGTGATCATAGCTCACTGCAGCCTTGACCTCCTCAGCTCAAGCAATCCTCCTGCCTCAGCCTCCCAAGTAGCTGGGACTACAGGTGCATGCCATCATGCCTGGTTAATTTTTTTTTTTTTTTTTGAGACAGTGTCTCGCTCTGTAGCCCAGGCTGGAGTGCAGTGGTGCAATCTCAGCTCACCGCAACCTCCACCTCCCAGGTCCTGGTTCAAGCAATTCTCCTGCCTTAGCCTCCCGAGTAGCTGGGATTACAGGCACACTCCACCATGCCCAGTTAATTTTTTTGTATTTTTAGTGGAGACAGGGTATCACCATGTTGGCCATGCTGGTCTTGAACTCTTAACCTCATGATCTGCCCGCCTCGGCCTCCCAAAGTTCTGGGATTACAGGTGTGAGCCAACATACCCAGCCATTACTGTCTTTATATCGTTTTTAAAGAAACTTACATTGATTTCCAAAGACACTCAGTCTCTACTTTTTTTGTTTGTTTTTGTTTTTGCTCTGCCTCATGTGATCTGTAGGAAGGGACACTCAGTCTCATCAAGTAAAGGAAAGCTGGCGCACATATCACCAACAGAAAATGACTTTAAAATTTTCCATAGGCCGGGCACCATGGCTCATGCCTGTAATCCCAGAACTTTGGGAGGCCAAGGCGGGCGCACTGCCTGAGGTCAGGAGTTCGAGACCAGCCTGGCTAATGTGGTGAAACCCTGTCTCTACTAAAAAATACAAAAAATAACCGGGCATGCTGGCACATGCCTGTAATCCCAGCTACTCGGGAGGCTGAGGCATGAGAATCACTTGAACCCGGGAGACAGAGGTTTCAGTGAGCAGAGATTGCGCCACTGCACTCCAGCCCAGCGACAGAGTGAGACTCCATCTAAAAAGAAAAAGAAAGATTTTTTTTCCATAAGAGCAAGACCTCATGCTGAAGCCCAGCTGATGCGGGGCCCTGCGTCGGCCATCGATTTGGGAACACGGGAGATGCGCAAGTGTCTGGAAGCCGTTAGAGCAAGTTAATACCAGCTGAGGCTTTGTCTATTTTATTTTTTTAAACTAAACACTATATTAATGAGAATTTTATTTTTTCTCTTTTAGAGACGAGGACTTGCTATGTTGCCCAGGCTGGACTTGAACTCCTAGACTCAAGCAATTCATCCTCCTCAGCCTCCCACAGTGCTGGGATTACAGGCATGAGCCACTTCGTCCCACTAAGCTGAGACTTTATCAAGGCTTAGAAGGAATAAGAGTGGGTCGGGTGTGATGGCTCACGCCTGTAATCCCAGCACTGTGGGAAGCTGAGGTGGGTGGATCACCTGAGGTCGGGAGTTCGAGACCAGCCTGACCAACATGGTGAAACCGTGTCTCTACTAAAAAAACAAAATTAGCCGGGCGTGATGGCGCATGCCTGTAATCCCAGCTGCTTGGGAGGCTGAGGCAGGAGAATCACTTGAACCCAGGAGGTGGAGGTTGCGGTGAGCTGAGATCGGGCCATTGCACTCCAGCCTGGGCAACGAGAGAGAAACTCTGTCTCAAAAACAAAAAAACAAAACAAAAGAAGAAGAAGTAAGAGTGGAGGCCGGAGGGGGTGGTTTATACCTCTAATCCCAGCACTTTGGGAGGCCAAGGAGGGCAGATCACTTGAGGCCAGGAGTTTGAGACCAGCGTGGCCAACATGGTGAAACCCCAAAATTTTTGCAAATTTTGTAGAAAAAGATACAAAAATTAGCCAGATGTGGTGGTACACTCCTGTAATCCCAGCTACTCAGGAGGCTGAGGCAGGACAATTGCTTAACCCAGGAGACGGAGGTTGCAGTGAGCTGTGATTGCGCCACTGCACTCCTGCCTAGGAGACAGAGTGAGAGTCCATCTCAAAAAAAAGAAAAAGGAGTGGAAAAGGAAAAATCAACTCTCCTGATGCATGAGGTGGGTGATTTAATGCTGAGTCTTGTCCCAGCACCTCATTAGGTGCATCTAAAATTCTAGTGACTCAGCTACTTGGGAGGCCGAGGCAGGAAGATCACTTGAGGCCAGGAGTTCGAATCCAGCCTGGGCAACATAGCAAGACCCCTGTCTCTACAAAAAAATAACAATTTAGCTAGGCATGGTGGAGTGTACCTGTAGGCTCAACCACTGGGGAGGCTGAGGCAGGAGGATTGTTTGAGCCCAGGAGTTCGAGGCTGCAGTGAGCTATGATCGTGCCACTGCACTCCAGCCTGGGTGACAGAGCAAGACCCTGTCTCAAAAAAAATAATGATTAAAAAAATAAAATTCCAGTGACTCTCCCCAAGTTGCCCAGTTAACCCAGAGCAGACAGCCCCAGCCCACTTGCCCCCGGCCTCTCTCAGGGGAAGGCAAGTCAAGGGCAGAAGCCAGCAGGCCAGAAGCCCTTCCTGCGACCATGAGGAGAGAAGCAGGCAAGGTCCAGGCTTAAGTACACATTGTTTTCTCGGCAGGTGGACGTCATTTTGGGGTAAACAATGTCAAGAGCTTCCCTGGTTCTCAGCCGAGGCCCTGACAGTCCTGGGCTGGGAGCCCGGGCCTGGCCCTGATTCTCCACTGTGTGACCCCAGGCTGCTCACTTCCCTGGGGCCTCAGTTTCCTCCTCTGAGAAGTGGGGATAATAATAGAACCTCCTTCCTTGCCATGAGGGCTTTCGGCCAAGATGGAGAGAGGAAAATTGTGTTTGCTTGGAGCGGGGAATCTCCTCCTCACCTTTTTGTTTCCCTCCCTGTGGGCTGCTCAGGGCTGAGAACTTTCTCCCAGACAGAGCCATCTAGAGCAAAGGGGTTGAGAGACAGCTTGGCGAGGGAGTGAGCTCCCTGTTGGAGAGGGTATGCAAGAAGGAAAAAAAAAAAAGAAGAGGTGGAAATGGAGCTGGACATGATGCATCCTGGGGAGTTGGCGGCAAAGCTTTCGGAAATCTACTTGGCCAGAAATCCCGTATTAGCCCTCTGAGGCTGCAACAGACCCAGAATGACAATAGCTCCGTGGCAAAATGGTCATAGGCACAGTGGTTGGGGTCAAAGGGATCTGACTTAAAGTTCTGGTGCCTTCCTGAGCCTCGGGTCCTAAACTGCAAACAGCAATGCCAGGCTCTGACTCCTCCGTCAGTGGTGTAGCAGGACCCCAGAGAGAGCACAGGCTGTTCTTGGGGCGGTGGCCTGAGTCACCATCCCTGTGACGCACAGGCCGCCCTCTGAGAAGTGACTGACTCTGGGAGGAGGCGGGGGGCACAGGCAGCAAGCCATGACCTGAGCGTGTGCCAGGAGCCCTTGCTGCTTCCTACAGAGGCCCCTAGTCCCTTGCTCCGGTCATTTTTGGATGGCACCTTGCAATTAGCAAAGCATTTCCAGGCCCTTGACTTCAGAGACTATCTTTTTTTTTTTTTTTTTTCCAAGACAGGATCTCACTCTGTCTCCCAGGCTGGAGTGCAGGGATGCGATCTTGGCTCTCTGCAGCCTCCACCTCCTGGACTCGGGCGATCTTCCCACCTCAGGCTCCTGAGTAGCTCGGACTACAGGTGCGCACCACCACACCTGGGTAATTTTTGTATTTTTTGTACAGAGGGGGTTTTGCTATGTTGCCCAGACTGGTCTTGAACTCCTGGGCTCAAGCAATCCTCTCACCTCGGCCTCCCAAAGTGCTGGGATTACAGGTGTGAGCCACAGTGCCTAGCTGAGACTGTTTTTTATTTTTTATTTTTATTTTTATTTTTTGTTGCCCAGGCTGGAGTGTAGTGGGGCAATCTTGGCTCACTGCAACCTCCACCTCCCAGGTTCAAGTGATTCTCCTGCCTCAGCCTCCGGAGTAGCTGGGATTACAGGTGCCCACCACCACACCCGGCTAATTTTTGTATTTTTTTTTTTTTTAGTAGAGACAGGGTTTCACCATGTTGGCCAAGCTAGTTTTGAACTCCTGAGCTCAAGTGATCCGCCCGCTTCAGCCTCCCAAAGTGCTGGGATTACAGGCGTGAGCCACTGCAACCAGCCTCTCTTTTTTTGAGACGGAGTCTTGCTCTGTTGCCAGGCTGGAGTGCAATGGTGTCATCTCGGCTCACTGCAACCTCTGCCTCCCGGGTTCAAGTGATTCTCCTGCCTCAGTCTCCCAAGCAGCTGGGACTACAGGCGCATACCACCACGCCCAGCTACTTTTTGTATTTTTAGTAGAGATGGGGTTTCACCATGTTGGCCAGATGGTCTTGATCTCTTGACCTCATGATCCGCCCACCTCGGCCTGGGATTACAGGCGTAAGCCACCGCGCCCGGCCTCTTTTTTTTTTTTCTGACACAGTCTCACTCTGTTGTCCTGGCTGGAGTGCAGTGGCATGATCTTGGCTCACTGCAACCTCCGCCTCCCAGGTTCAAGCAATTCTCCTGCCTCAGCCTCCCAAATAGCTGGGATTCCAAGCATGAGCCACTGTGCCCAGCTGAGACTCATTTTCTAGAAAGTAAAGGTCAGGAGTCATTCCTGGATGCCACTCCCCCTTCTCTCCCTCTGCTCATTACCTTCCCTCACCCCCGTCCGGCCTCCAGGCCTTTGGCCTGGCTGTTCCTGCTGCCTAGAACACTGTTCCCCCTGCTTTCCCTGAGGCCAGCTCCTCATGCTCCAGCTCTTCCTCACCAAGGCTCTCTCTTGCCTGTTTGGGGTCCGATGGCCTGGGTTCATGTCCCAGCTCTGCTGTGCTCCCTGGGGTACAGGGCATGCCCTCTCTGTGCCTCACTCTCCTCATCTGGAAAGTGGGTAGAATAGTGGTTTGCCCTACTATTATTGTTAAGTTGTGAAGATTACATGAATTAATCTTGCAAAGTACTTAGAACTGCGTGGGGCTCCCAGTAGGTGCCTAATAATTGTAGGCTCTTTGGTAGTCCCATCATGACACTGTCTAACCCACTACTCAGGGAGTTTCATGAGGACAGGACTGGGTGTGTCTTGGATACTGCTGTGTCCCTCACACCCAACCATACATGACCTAGTATACAGCAGGTGCTCAATTAAGGAAGAAGCAAGTGTGAGATCAGCCTCCCTCCACCCTCAGTCCTGGTCCTAGCTTTGCCCACAGTTCTAAGACTGAACAACTGCAGTCTGCCCAGTGCCTTACCTGGATGGGGCTACAGGGATGCCTGCAGGGGGCCTCTGGGACTCCAGGATCTTCCTCTTGAACTCCTCCAGGCTAGCTGGGTCTGTGGAGGGAGAGAGGTGAGGCTTGACCTACAGCTTCAGTTGCCCCTGCCCCTGGGCTAGGGATGGGCTGGCAGCCCAGGGGAGTGGGAAAGTGGGGCTGGGGTGGGGTTCGAGGTGGAAAGGGGCCCCTCCCCTACTTGGCTCTGTCTTTTGTCACTCACCGATGGGCTGGGGGTTGGGGACAGGGCCCATGGGCCTTGACACTGGCATCATTGGCTGCGACTGTGAAAGAAAGATGGAGGGAGGTTGGTAGGAGCCAGGGCTTCCCAGACAGGCTTCTGCCTTTTCTTTTCTTTTCTTTTCTTTTCTTTTTCTTTTTTTTTTTTTTTTTTTTGAGATGGAGTTTCGCTCTTGTTGCCCAGGCTGGAGTGCAGTGGTGTGATCTTGGCTCATTGCAAACTCTGCCTCCCAGGTTCAAGCAATTCTCCTGCCTAAGCCTCCTGGGTAGCTGGGACTACAGTCACACACCACCATGCCTGGCTAATTTTTTGTATTTTTAATAGAGCTGGGGTTTCACTATGTTGGCCAGGCTGGTCTCGAACTCCTGACCTCAGGTGATCTGCCTGCCTCAGCCTCCCAAAGTGCTGGGATTACAGGCATGAACCACTGCACCCGGCCGGGTTCTGTGCTTTCATGCCCTTCAAGACCATCGTCTCTAAAGTCCTTCCAGGGCAGGGTAACAGACCCCATGTAGAAAGACATACATGGTCATGAACATAGAATCACCTGCACCCACCACAAGACTTGGGGACACCACAAGATGGCTTGGGGACTTGTGGGACTGATTACCTCGGCAGTCCCGAGGCCCCATGCTGCAGAGCTGGCCTACCCCAGTCTCCATCACAGCCTCAGGGTGAATCCAGTTCCAACCCAAGACCCCATCGGAGTCTTCTCACCCACCACAGCCCCCTTCAGACTGAAGCCAACCTACCGTGTAGACTAACTGGACCCCGATCCTAAATGCCACCCCTGGAATATCCCTGAGCCAATCCCCCAAAACCTGAAATCCAAAGCCAATTCTGAACTCAATCACCTAAAATCTGATCCCAACGTGAAAAGTCAATCTCCCTTGGAATCAAGCCCCATCCTAAACCCAATCCTAATTATAAACTGGATCTGACCATATCTTCAGATCTCACTCTGACTCCAACCATTCTCTTGACCCAACCTCTATGAAAATATCCGTTTCGGGCCAGGCGTGGTGGCTCATGCCCGTAATCCCAACACTTTGGGAAGCCGAGGTGGGCAGATCCCCTGAGGTCAGGAGTTCGAGACCAGCCTGGCCAACATGGTGAAACCTCATCTCTACTAAAAATACAAAAAAAAAAAAAAAAAAAAAATCAGCTGGGCCTGGTGGCGGGCACCTGTAGTCGCAGCTACTCGGGGAAGCTGAGGCAGGAGAATTGCTTGAACCTGGGAGGCGGAGGTAGCAGTGAGCCAAGATTGTACCACTGCACTCCAGCCTGGGTGACAGAGCGAAACTCTGTCTCAAAAAGAAAAAAGAGAAAATATCCATTTCCCCAGCCCCAGCCCTGTGCTCCAACATGCCCTCCTACAAACACTTGTGCAATGTCATGCTCAACCTCCTCAACCCCAGACCCCAGCCGCTACCCAGCTCCCATCCTAAACCCACCCTCAGTTCCAATCCCAACCCAAACTTCACTCCAATCCTAAGGCCCTATGGAGCCCCTGATATTAACCCGAAACAGTCCTAAGCTGGTCAGTTACCCCAAATCCACCTCAACCCAGTTCCACCCCGAGATTGGCATCTACCCCAAATTTTACTCTCAACCCAGCCCTGATCGTCACTCAACCCCAATGTCCCCAGCCATAACCCAGGGTCACCCAATCCTTCAACTCAACTCCAAGCCCACTCAACCTTCCACCAGTCACCCTAAACCAACCGAACCTCAACTCCTAACCCATTGTCAATACCAATCCCTATGTCAATGCCAGTGAAATCCAAAATTCACCCTTGGCTGCAACCTCTAAGCATCTCTATACCCACCAGCCACCTCCAGCTACCAGAGCCTCCAATCCAGCTTCAGTGCTTCAACTCAGTCCCAAAGCAACTGAGATCCTAGATCATTCTTCACCCAACCTCACCCCCTACAAGCATCCCTGACTCAATTTGCAAGCTTTTCTCACCATCCAAATTCCAAATTCAACCCCAGTTCTAAAATCAATGAAATCCTAAGTGAAATCCTAACCTTAACTCCAATCAGCTCCAGATACAGCAGTGACCAAAAACTCATCTCAGCCCAACTTAAACACGAGTTCAACCTTCACATCAACTCTTCCTCTAGGCATCCTCACCCCAGTATCACTCCCAACACTAAACCAACTCCCCTGGTTCCTCAACACAACTCAAATACAGGATTTTACCTCCGACCCTAACCCCAATCCTCATCCCAGCCGTAAAAGAACCCACTAGCTCCCTACGCTCAAACTCAGCCTCGATTCTTTCATTTTTCTTTTTTAGAATTGGGAGCAGATTTTATTTTATTTTAGATTCAGTGGGGATGTGTGCAGGTTTGTTACATTGGGTATATTGCATGATGCAGAGGTTTGGGTTTCTTTTTTTTGAGACGGAGTCTTGCTGTGTCACCCAGGCTAGAGTTGCAGTGGTGCGATCTGGGCTCACTGCAACCTCTGCCTCCTGGGTTCCGGCGATTCTCATGCCTCAGCCTCCCAAGAAGCAGCTGGGATAACAGGTGTCTGCCACCAAGCCTGGCTAATTTTTGTATTATTAGTAGAAACAGGGTTTCATCACGTTGGCCAGGCTGGTTTCAAACTCCTGACCTCAGGCGATCCGCCCACCTTGGCTTCCCAAAGTGTTGGGATTATTGGCATGAGCCACTGCGCCTGGCACTCTAATTCCGTTCTTAACCCTACACTCTTCTCAATGCCCATCCCCATTCCAAGCTCTATCCTGATCCTAATGCCTGATCCTAGAGAGTTGTAACTCACCCAACCTAGACCAGGAAGCCATCCTCAAAGCCAACTCCAAGTTCAAATCACCACCACCCTCTTGGCATCTGGACCTAACTCCACTGCAGCCTCCCTCTGGGGCCCGCAAGCCCACCTTGGTCTTGATGCAGGTGTCCAGGGCTGAGTTTCTGATGGCCAGCTCCATCCTGAGCTGCTCCGCCTCCCTCTTCTTCTCTTCCAGCTCCTTGGCCAGGTTGTCTCGTTCCTTCCGCAGCACCGCCTTCTCCTCCAGCGCTAGCTGGGTCTGCCGGGAGCATTCAGCTTGGAGCTTGGCCTCCCGGGCCTGAGCCTCCTTCTCCACCTTCTGTTTCGCCTCCTGACTGGCCCGCAGGCCCTGCTGGGCTTCCAGCTTCTGGCGTTGGAGGTCTGAGTTCTCGCGGGCCACGCGTTCGATATCCGCCCGGAGGCTCCGGGCCAGCTCCTCCACCTTGGAGCTCATGAGGCTGGGCATGTGGTCGCAGGCTCTGCGGATGGAGGCCAATTCCGAGCCCAGGGGATGGTAGAGGTTGTAACCCAGGTTGTCCAGGCTGCGTGGGATAATGGAGTCCCTCCACAGGTTACGAAGATCCATCTCAAACTTGTCCTTGTCCAGGGGCAGGCAGAGGGCTTGCACCTTTTGCAGTTGCTCCTTGGCCAGCTGGCGCTCTTGGTGCTGCAGCTCCCGGGTTTTCACGCATTCAACCAGCTGTTCCTCCACCACGCGTTTGTTCAGCAGCACGCTTTCCTTATCCTTAGTGCAAATGGTCTTCTCCTTGGCTATCTCCACCTCCAGTGTCTTCACCTTCTGATTCAGCATGAAGAGCAAGGCTAAGGAAAACAGGACCAGGAGACCCAGGAAGATTGGGGGCTGCCGAGAGCACTGGGCAGGGAGTCCACCACCCCGGCTCCCTGCAGCCTTAGCACTCACCATCGCAGCTCTTGTTCATGTCCTTGAATTGATCTCTGCATTGCTTCTCACTCAAGATGATGGCAGCCATGTACCTCTGATTGTTCGTGTAGATGACCTGCCCGGAAGATAGGGGAAGGACGCAGGACAGAGCTTAGTGTCTTGCCCCTGGGACTGCCTGGACCCAGATCGAGCACCATGGTGGCCAGAGTGAGCTGAGTTCACAAGGGCATGGTCCCTTTATGAGGGAATGTTAGAAGCCAGGTGTGGCAGCTCACACCTGTCATCCCAATTACTTGGGAGGCTGAGGTGGGAGGATCACTCGAGCCCAGGAGTCTGAGACCAGCCTGGGCCACATAGCGAGATCCCATCTCAATAAAACAAACCAACAAAAATAAATAAACAAAAATATAGTGGATGTTTGTCTGATCTTCAAAAGCTTTTACAGTTACTACTATCCAGAAATAAAAAGACACAAATTATAAATACATGCTACAACATGGATGAACTTTAAAAATATTACATCCACATTTATGGTCAACTGAATTTCTTTTTTTTTTTTTTTTTTTGAAATGGAGTTTCACTCCTATTGCTGTTGCCCAGGCTGGAGTGCAGTGGCGCAATCTTGGCTCACCACAACCTCTGCCTCCCAGATTCAAGCAATTCTCCTGTCTCAGCCTCCCAAGCAGCTGAGATTACAGGTGGCTGCCACCACGACTGGCTAATTTTTTTGTTTGTTTTTGGTAGAGACAGGGTTTCACCATGTTGGCCAGGCTGGTGTTGAACTCCTGATCTCAGGTGATCTGCCCGCCTCGGCTTCCCAAAGTGCTGAGACTACAGGCTTGAGCCACTGTGCCCGGCTCGAATTTTTTTTTTTTTTTTTTTTTAGACAGGGTCTCACTTTGTCACCCAGGCTGGAGTGCAGTGGCCTGATCTCAGCTCACTGCAACCTTGACCTCCCAGGCTCAAGCAATCCTCTTGCATCAGTCTCCCGAGGAGCTAGGACTACAGGTATGCGCCACCACTCCTGGCCAATTTTTTGTATTTTCCTTAGAGATGGGGGTTTTACCATGCTGCCGAGGCTGGTCTTGAACTCCTGAGCTCAAAGAATCCAACTGCCAGGGCCTCCCAGCCCTGAATTTTTTTGTTTTTTTTTAAAGAGATGGGGTCTCACTCTGTTGCCCAGGCTAGAGTACAGTGGAGTGATCATAGCTCACTGCAGACTCGAACTCCTGGGTTCCAGTGATTCTCCTGCCTCAGCCTCCCCAGTAGCTGGGACTACAGGCCTGTGCCACCACGCCTGACTGATTTTTAAAATTTTTTTTTTTTTCTTGAGACAGAGTTTCGCTCCTGTTGCCCAGGCTGAAGTGCAATGGCGCGATCTCGGCTCACTGCAACCTCCACCTCCCGAGTTCAAGCGATTCTCCTGCCTCAGCCTCCTGAGTAGCTGGGATTACAGGCATGCGCCACAACACCCGGCTAATCTTTGCATTTTTAGTAGAGATGGGGTTTCTCCATGTTGGTCAGGCTGGTCTTGAACTCCCAACCTCAGGTGATCCACCCATCTCGGCCTCCCAAAGTGCTGGGATTACAGGCGTGAGCCACCATGCCCAGCCTTAAATTTGTTTTTGTAGAAACGGGGTTTCACTATGTTGACCAGGGTGGTGACGATCTCCCCCATCAGCCTCCCAAATTGCTGGGATTACAGGTGTGCACCACCATGCCTGGCTATGGTCAACTGATTTGGACAAGGATGCTGCTATGAGCTCAACTGTATCCCCAGTACCTGAGAATGTGACTGTATTTAGAAGTAGGGTTTTTTTGTTTTTGTTTTTTGTTTTTTTAGACAGAGTCTCGCTCTATCACCCAGGCTGGAGTACAATGGCTCGATCTCAGCTCACTGCAACCTCTGCCTCCCGGGTTCAAGTGATTCTCCTGCCTCAGCCTCCCGAGTAGTTGGGATTACAGGGGCCCACCTCCCTGCCCGGCTAATTTTTTTTTTTTTTTTTTTTGAGATGGAGTTTCGCTCTTTTTGCCCAGGCTGGAGTGCAGTGGCATGATCTCGGCTCACCGCAACCTCCACCTCCCGAGTTCAAGTGATTCTCCTGCCTCAGTCTCCCTAGTAGCTGGGATTACAGGCACACACCACCATGCCTGGCTAATATTGTATTTTTTAGTAGAGACAAGGTTTCTCCATGTTGGCCAGGCTGGTCTCAAACTCCCATCCTCAGGTGATCCGCCCACCTCAGCCTCCTAAAGTGCTAGGATTACAGGTGTGAGCCACTGCACTTGGCCGAACTAATTTTTGTATTTTTAGTAGAGATGGGGTTTCACCATGTTGGCCAGGCTGGTTTCAAACTCCTGACCTCAGGTGATTCGCCCCCCTCGGCCTCCCAAAGTGCTGGGATTATAGTCGTGAGCCACCTCTCCTGGCAGAAGTAGGGTCTTTAGAGAGGTAATTAAGTTAAGGTGAGGTCCTTAGGGTGGGTCCTAATCCAACATGACTGATGTCCTTATAAAGAGAAGAGATTTGGACACAGAGACACGGACAGAAGGAAGACCAAGAGCAGACACAGGGAGAAGATGCCACCTGCAAGCCAAGTAGAAAGACCTGGAACAGGCCGGCTATGGTGGCTCACGCCTGTAATCCCAGCACTCTGGGAGGCCAAGGCGGGTGGATCACGAGGTCAAGAGTTCAAGAGCAACCTGGCCAAGATGGTGAAACCCCGTCTCTACTAAAAATACAAAAAAATTAGCAGGGCATGTTGGTGGGCGCCTGTAATCTCAGCTACTGGGGAGGCTGAGGCAGAGAACTGCTTGAACTCGGGGAGGCGGAGGTTGCAGTGAGCCGAGATCGCGTCTCTGCACTCCAGTCCAGCCTGGGTGACAGAGCGAGACTCGGTCTCAAAAAAACAAACAAACAAAAACCTGGAGCAGATCCTTCCCTCACAGCCTCAGAAGGAACCAACCCCGCTAACACTTTGATCTTGGTACCACCCAGTCTGTAATACCTTGTCATGGAAGCCCTAGCAAATTAATACAAATGCTAACAACATCTCATGAGGCAAACAACAGTCTTTAAAAAAAAACTTTTTTTTTTTTTTTTTTTTTTTTGAGACAGGGTTTTGCTCTGTCACCCAGCCTGGAGTACAGTGGCACGATCTCGGCTCACTATAACCTCCGTCTCCCGGGTTCAAGTGATTCCCCAGCCTCAGCCTCTTGAGTAGCTGGGATTACAGGTGTGCACCACTATACCTGGCTAATTTTTGTATTTTTAGTAGAGACAGGGTTTCGCCATGTTGGCCAGGCTGGTCTCGAACTCCTAACCTCAAGTGATCTGCCCACCACCAGCCTGGCCAACATGGCGAAACCCCATCTTTGCTAAAAATACAAAAATTAGCCAGGCATGGAAGCGCATGCCTGTAGTCCCAGCTATTTGGGAGGCTGAGCCAGGAGGCTCGCTTGAATCCGGGAGGCGGAGGTTGCAGTGAGGCGAGATTGTGCCACCGCACTCCAACCTGGGGAACAGAGTGAGACTCTATGTCCAAAAAAAAAAAGAAAAATTAAAATTAAATTAAATAAGATATGCAAATGGCCAACGAGCATATCAAAAGATATTCAAAATCGGCTGGGCGCGGTGGCTCACACCTATAATCCCAGCAGTTTGGGAGGCCAAGACAGGTGGATCACCTGAGGTTGGGCATTCAAGACCAGCCTGGCCAACATGGTGAAACCCCATCTCTACTAAAAATACAAAAAAATTAGCCAGGCCTGGTGGCAGGTGCCTGTAATCCCAGCTACTTGGGAGGCTGAGGCAGAAGAATTGCTTGAACCCGGGAGATGGAGGTTGCAGTGAGCCACGATCACACCATTGCACTCCAGCCTGGGTGACAGAGCGAGAGTCTGTCTAAAAAAAAAGAAAGAAAGAAAGATATTCAAAATCATTAGCCATTACGGAAATGCAAATCAGGACCACAGTGAGATACCACTTCACACCCACGAGGGTGGCTATTTTAAAAACCCATAAACCCCCAAAATGAACAGTAACAGGTGTTGATGAGGATGTGGGGAAATCAGAATTCTCAGACAGTACTAGTGAGAATGTACAATGTTGCAACGGCTTTGGGAAAGTCTGGCAGTTCCTCAAAATGTTAAACATAGTTACCACGTGACCCAGAAACTCTACTTCTCAGCATATACCCAGAGCAATGGAAACACATCCTCACATCAACTTGCCAGGAATGTCCACAGCAGCTCGATTCACAGTAGCCAAAGGTGGAAAGAACCCAAATGCCTGTCAGCAGATGAATTAACGCACAAAATGTGTTCCTTCCATAGATAGAACATGATTCAGCCATAAAAAGGAAGGAAGCACTGATCCATGTTGCAATGTGTGTGAACCCCAAAAACATGATGCCTAAGTGAGAGAAGCCAGACACAAAAGGCCACAGAATGTGAGATTCCATTGACATGAAATGCCCAGAACAGGCAAATCCATAGAGACAGGAAGCAGGTTGGTGGCTGTCAGGGATTGGGGGAGGGGAATGGGGAGTGACTGCTGATGGGGACGTGGGTTTTCTTTTGGGAAGGTGAAAATGTTCTAAAATAATGTTCTAAAATGGATCGTGGTGATCAATGTACAACTCTGTGAATGTACAAAAAATCATCAAATTGGCCGGGCGCGGTGGCTCACGCCTGTAATCTCAGCACTTTGGGAGGCTGAGGCAGGCGGATCACGAGGTCAGGAGATCTAGACCATCCTGGCTAACATGGTGAAACCCCATCTCTACTAAAAATACAAAAAATTAGCCAGGCGTGGTGGCGGGCGCCTGTAGTCCCAGCTACTCAGGAGGCTGAGGCAGGAGAATGGCGTGAACCTGGGAGGCAGAGCTTGCAATGAGCTGAGATCGAGCCACTGCACTCCAGCCTGGGCGACAGAGCGAGACTCCATCTCAAAACAAACAAAAAAACAAACAAAAACATCAAATTGTACACTTTAAATAGGTGGATTGTAAAATACGTGAATTATATATCAATAAAGCTGTTTTTAAAAATTATTTTTTATTATTATTATTTTTGAGATGGAGTCTCGCTCTGTGGCCCAGGCTAGAGTGCAGCGGTGTGATCTCAGCTCACTGCAACCTCTGCTTCCTGGGTTCAAGTGATTCTCCTGCCTCAGCCTCCCAAGTAGCTGGGAATACAGGGGCGCACCACCATGACCGGCTAATTTTTGTATTTTAGTAGAGACGGGGTTGCACCATGTTAGCCAGGCGGTTTCGAACTCCTGACCTCAAGTGATCCACTGGCCTCGGCCTCCTGCCTTGACTTCCCAAAGTGCTGGAATTACAGACGTGAGCTGCCACGCCCGGCCAGCTATTTTTATTTTATTTTAATTTTATTTTTTTTGAGACATGGTCTCACTCTGCCACTCAGGCTGGAGTGCGGTGGTGTGATCACAGCTCACTGCAGCCTCAGCCTCCCCAGGCTCGGGCAATCCTCCCACCTCAGCCTCTCAAGTAGCTGGGATTACAGGCGCGTGCCACCACTTCTGGCTAATTTTTGTATTTTTTATAGAGATGGGGTCTCACCATGTTGCCCAGGCTGGTCTTAAACTGCTGAGCTCAAGCAATCCACCCACCTTGGCCTCCCAAAATGTTGGGATTACAGGTGTGAACCACCACGCCTGGCCAGCAAAGCTGTTTCTAAAGAAAGTGTTCACAATTTAACAAACTAAAGCCATGCCTTTCAAACTTTGGAAGAGAAGCCTCTGCAGAAATATAATAAGACATGAAGAATCAGGAGAGTTTGTCTTTCTGCAACTCTCTGTCCTTCATCCTTTTGCAGTTGGCCCTGGGTGAATGTCCTGGGGGGACATGGGGAATGCCTTCTGTTCTCAAAAGCCTTAGTCATTAGGAGGCTGAGGTGGGAACAATGCTTGAGGCTGGGAGTTCGAGACCAGCCTCGGCAATGTAGTGACACCATGTCTCTAAAAAAAAAAAAAAAAAAAAAAGGCTGTGATTTTTAAGTTTCTTTTTTAATTTTTAGTTTATTTTTTATAGAGAAGAGGTGTCTTGGGAGGCTGAGGCAGGTGGATCACCTGAGGTCAGGAGTTCCAGACCAGCCTGGCCAACATGGGGAAACCCCATCTCTGCTAAAAATACAAAAAATTAGCTGGGTTTGGTGGCGGGTGCCTGTAATCCCAGCTACTCGGGAGGCTGAGGTAGGAGAATCACTTGAACCCGGGAGGCAGAGGTTGTAGGGAGCTGAGATTGCGCCACTGCAATCCAGCCTGGGCGACAGAGTGAAACTCTGTGTCAAAAATAGTAATAATAATAATAAAATAATTAAATAATGTTTTTATTTATTTATTTATTTATTTATTTTTTTGAGACGGAGTCTCGCTCTGTCGCCCAGGCTGGAGTGCAGTGGCGCAATCTCGGCTCACTGCAAGCTCCACCTCCCGGGTTCATGCCATTCTCCTGCCTCAGCCTCCCAAGTAGCTGGGACTACAGGCACCCACCACCACACCTGGCTAATTTTTTGTATTTTTAGTAGAGACGGGGTTTCACTGTGTTAGCCAGCATGGTCTCGATCTCCTGACCTAGTGATCCACCCACCTCGGCCTCCCAAAGTGTTGGGTTTACAGGTGTGAGCCACTGCACCCAGCCAATAATTTTTTTTTAAATGAAAAGACAGGCCAGGTGCAGTGGCTCACACCTGTAATCCCAGCACTGGGAGGCCAAGGCGGGCGGATCACAAGGTCAGGAAATCGAGGCCATCCTGGTTAACATGGTGAAACCCCGTCTCTACTAAAAATACAAAAAAAAATTAGCAGGGCATGTTGGCGGGCACCTGTAGACCCAGCTACTCGGGAGGCTGAGGCAGGGGAATTGCTTGAACCCGGGAGGCAGAGGTTGCAGTGAGCGGAGACCGCGTCATTGCACCCCAGCCTTGGCGACAGAGCTAGACTCTGTCTCAAAAAAAAAAAGAAAGAAAAGACACCAGTTAGCCAGGTTCAGGTCTGAGAGGGGAGGCAGGGCTCTAATCTGAGGATCTAAGGGGCAGGCAGGACCCTATTGGGAGGGTCTGAGGGAGGGGCACAGTTATGCCCTGGGGACTGAGGGGTGTTCCACCCCATCTTGGGGGGCTGAGGTGAGACCCACCATACTCTGGGCATCTGGGGAGACAGTGCTTTGCCCCAGGGTTTTGGGGGATAGAGACAGGGCCCTACCCCTGGGGCTCTGGGCGAGGGGTTGAGGTGGAGGTAGGGCCCCCCCATTAGGGGTCTGAGGTGAGGAGACCGAGTTCTGCCTTGAGCAGGACTGAGGGGGCTGAGCTTACCTTCCTGCCCAGTGCGGACGGCTGGGTGGTCTGAGGTCCTATGGGAGGCCTGTCTTTGCCACTGCCTGGCCCCTGGCCAGCCAGGTCACCTCCTTGGAAGACCCCGAAGCTGCCTCTTCAGCCTTCCCTCACCCCACCCTCCCATCTCTCACCCACCTCACCCTTAAGGAGAGAGCCCCACACCTGCTCCCCACAATGTCTCAGGGCAGGCAGGACACCCCCTGGATGAAGTTGTGTCTGAGAACACGGGGATAATTGTCTAGTGAGTTTGACACAAGCCGGGGTGCGAGAGTGGCGCGATGGTCTCCAGGAGACCCCAGATTTGCAGCTGTGACTGTACCCAGAGAGCCCGCCTGTTTCTGCCACCTCAAGAAAGTCACCTCCCCTCTCATGCCTTCACTTTCCTGCCTGCAAAGGGTTTAAAATTTCTGCTGCCCAGGCGCAATGGCTCACTCCTGTAATCTCAACGCTTTGGGAGGCCAAGGCAGGTGGATCACTTGAAGGCAGGAGTTTGAGACCAGCCTGGCCAACGTGGTGAAACCCCATCTCTACTAAAAATACAAAACTTAGCCGGGCATGGTGGGGCGCACCTGCAATCCCAGCTACTCGGGAGGCTGAGGCAACAGAATCGCTTGAGCCTGGGAGGCAGCGGTTGCAGTGAGCCAAGACCTTCCACTGCACTCCAGCCTAGGCAACAGAGGGAGACCCTGTCTCAAACAAAACAAAATAAAACAAAACAGCCGGGAACGGTGGCTCACGCCTGTAATCCCAGCACTTTGGGAGGCCGAGGCGGGTGGATCACAGGGTCAGGAGATCCAGACCATCCTGGCTAACACAGTGAAACCCGGTCTCTACTAAAAATAGAAAAATTAGCCAGGCATGATGGCGGGCGCCTGTAGTCTCAGCTACTCAGGAGGTTGAGGCAGGAGAATGGTGTGAACCCAGAAGGTGGGGCTTGCAGTGAGCCGAGATTGCGCCACTGCACTCCAGCCTGGGCGACAGAGCCAGACTCCATCTGAAACAAAACAAAACAACAAAAGCTTCTCCCTACTTCCTGGGATTTGGCAATGAGTTAATATTTCTAAATTCAACACCCAGCATACAGCAAATATGAACTGTTTATACATGCTAGAATTGAACAGGAACAAAACACTGTGAACTTTTATTCAGTCCATCCTTTTTTTGTTTTTTTGTTTTTTTCCATTCAGGGTCTCACTCAGTCGCCCAGGCTGGAGTACAGTGGCACTATCTTGGCTCACTGCAGCCTTGACCTCCTGGGCTCAAGTGATCCTCCCACCTCAGCCTCCCAAGTAGCTGGGACTACTGGCATGTGCCACCATGCCTGACTAATTTTTGTATGTATGTATGTATGTATGTATGTATGTATGTATGTATGTATTTATTTATTTATTTTTAGACAGAGTCTCCCTCTGTTGCCCAGGCTGGAGTACAGTAGTGAGATCTCGGCTCACTGCAATCTCTGCCTCCCAGGTTCAGGTGATTCTCCTGCCTCAGCCTCCTGAGTAGCTGGGACTACAGGCACATACCACCATACCCGGCTAATAATTTTTGTATTTTTAGTACAGACGGGGTTTCACTAGGTTGGCCAGGCTGGTCTCAAATTTCTGACCTCAAGTGATCCACCCACCTTGGCCTCTCACAGTGCTGGGATTACAGGTGTTAGCCACTATGCCTGGCCTAATTTTTGTACTTTTTGTAGAGACAGGGTTTCACCATGTTGCCCAGGTTGGTCTCAAATTCCTGGACTCAGGTGGTCCTCCTGCCTCGGTCTCCCAAAGTACTGGGATTACAGGTGTGAGCTACTGTAGCCGGTCTTCAGCCACTTATTTGCAGCTTGTGTGTGCTGGACCCCTTTGATTAGTGCTGGCACATTCTGGGAGCTTCATGCATAGTAAGTTATGGGCTCAGGACTGCCAATTAACACACAGGAGGAGAATTAAACTTGGATTCCAAAAAGACAATGAATATTATTTTCAAAACTATATCTCAAATATTGCATGGAATATACTTACAGTTTAAAAAAAATGTTGCTGGCTGGGAATGGTGGCTCATGCCTGTAATCTCAGCACTTTAGGAGGGTGAGCCTAGGAGTTCAAGACCAGCCTCAGCAGCATAGTGAGATTCTGTCTCTAAAAAAAAAGTTAGCCAGGGCACCAGGTCAGGGCACGGTGGCTCATGCCTGTAATCCCAGCACTATGGGAGGCCGAGGTGGGTGGCTCACTTGAGGTCAGGAGTTTGAGACCAGCCTGGCAAACATGGTGAAACCCCGTCTCTACTAAAAATACAAAAATTAGCTGGCATGGTTGCACACGCCTGTAATCCCAGCTACTCAGGAGGCTGAGGCAGGAGAATCACTTGAACCTGGGAGGTGGAGGTTGCAGTGAGCCGAGATTGTGCCACTGCACTTCAGCCTGGGTGACAGAGCGAGACTCCGTCTCAAAAAAAAAAAAAAAAATTGCCAGGTGTGGTGGTGCCCACCTGTAATCTCAGCACTTTGGGAGGTCCAGGAGGGAGGATTGTTTGAGCCCAGGAGTTCAAGACCAGCCTGATCAACATAGCGAGACCCCACGTCTACTAAAAATAAAAAATGACCTGGGCATAGTGGCATGTCCATAGTGCCAGCTACTCAAAAGGCTGAGGCAGGAGGATTGCTGGAGCCCAGGATGTCAAGGCTGCAGTGAGCTATGCTCACATCACTGTGCTCCAGCCTGGGTGACAGAGTGAGACCCTGCCTCCAAAAAAAAGAAAAGAAATAAAAAAAATTTAGCTGGACGCAGTGCCCCACACCTGTAATCCCAGCAGTTTGGGAGGCTGGGGTGAGAGGATTGCTTGAGCCCAGGAGTTCGAGACTAGCCTGGGCAACATAGTGAGACCTCATCTCTGCTAAATATAAACATATTAGCTGGGTGTGGTGGTGCACGCCTGTAGTCCCAGCTACTCAGGAGGCTGAGGCAAGAGGATCACTTGAGTCCAGGAGATTGAGGTTGCAGTGAGCTGTGATAGCAATTGCACTCCATCCAGCCCAGGATACACATGGAGACCCTGTCTCTTAAGAAAAAAAAAAAAAATCTATCGGCCGGGTGCAGTGGCTCACGCTTGTAATCCCAACACTTTGGGAGGCCAAGGCAGGCGGATCACTTGAGGTCAGGAGTTTGAGACCAGCCTGGCCAACATGGTGAAACCCCATCTCTACTAAAAATACAAAAATGAGCCGGTTATGATGGCACATGCCTGTAATCCCAGCTACTCGGGAGGCTGAGGCAGGAGAATCACTCCAACCTAGGAGGCAGAGGTTGCAGTGAGCCGAGATTGCACCACTGCGCTCCAGCCTGGGAGACGGAGCGAGACTCTGTCTCATAAGGAAAGAGAACATTGGTCCTGTGACCGTCCCCCTCTCTTGGATGAGGAAACTCAGGCTCAGAGAGGTGAGGGGGCTTGCCCAGGGTCCCCAGGGCGAGTGTCCTGCCCACAGCCTTACCCGGTCACCCTGGCACTGGCGGAAGCTGGCATTGATGCGGTCCAGGTCGCGGCGAGCGTTCAGCCACATCTGCATGATGGCATCCTTGGCGCGGGTGGTGAAGTTGAGCTCCTTGGTCAAGTTGGACTGGGAGGCCGTGAGCCCCAGGAGCTGACTGTATAGGCCCTCGGCTCGGCGCTCGGTGGCCTGCAGGTTGGACTCTGTGCTCACGTGCACGTTGCCATAGACCATGAAGAGCACGAGCCCCAGGATGATGAGGAATTGGATGAGGGAGACGAAGAGGAAGAAGTAGCGCAGGTAATACCAGCAGCCCCGAGAGCTGCCCCCCGCCCGAGCGTAGGACCCTCCGTGCTCCATGGCCAGACCCATTTGCTCGATCCCGCCGTCCGGTGCACCGTCCCTGCTCGCCACCCGGCCTGCTCTGGCCCCCGCCTCACAGGGGGGAGTGCTTATATTACTCCTCTTAATACTTCCTCTGCCTGGCTCCTTCCTGGCCCGGAGGAAACGGGGGCTGCGGGTTATCACAACACTCCCACTCTGGCTGTGAGAAGGCGGGGGTGGGGCTGGGGGCCCAGAGCCAGGGCACCGGCTGGACCCCTCTGATTAATGCTGGGTGGGGCGCTGGCTGGCTGGTCAGGCATTCCTGGCCTCTTCGAGCCTCGCGTTCGCCTTTACTTGGTGGCGGGTGCTGTTCTCAGTACCTGCTGTGATTAGGTCGCTGAATCATGCCAGGTCTGTTGCTGTCTCCCTTGTGTGGCGGAGGAAACTGAGGCACAGGGAGGAGAAGGGGTTGCCTCGGGGTCTCACGCTGTTAGTTCAGCGAACTTGACTTACCTCAAGACAGGCTGGCTACAGACGTGCACCCACTTCACCAGGGCAGTGCTGATTAAGTGCCACAAAACGTGGGAAATGTGCCAGGCGCGGTGGCTCACGCCTATAATCCCAGCACTTTGGGAGGCCGAGGCGGACAGATCACCTGAGGTCAGAAGTTTGAGACCAACCTGGACACCGTGGTGAAACCCCCGTCTCTACTAAAAATACAAAAATTAGCCGGGTGTGGTGGCGCTCGCCTGTAATTCCAGCTACCCAGGAGGCTGAGGCAGGAGAATCGCTTGAACCCAGGAGGCGGAGGTTGCAGTGAGCAGAGATCGTGCCATTGCACTCCAGCCTGGGGTATAGAGCAAGACTCTGTTTCAAAAAAAAAAAAAAAAAACAGAAAAAGTGTGAAACGCTTAGCTAGCCTAGGGATGGACAAGCAGTAGGTGATTAGTAATTGCATAGGAGGGCATCACGGAGGGCTGAGCCATGGATGGCGGTGGCGCTGGCTCCCCAAGCGCTGTCATTGCCCCCAGTGCCCTGTTCACTTAGATGCTCCGTAAATGCTCCAGGAAACTGCAGCACAAGGAATAATGAACTTGGAGCGGGGAAGAGCTGGCTTTGTCCCGTGAGAGCTCGGGCAAGAGGCCTCGCATGTCCGTGCCTCCCTTTTCCCCTTTGTGAGACGGGGTATGCCCAGTGCCTCGTCACTCTGTGGCTGTTGTTATGATTAGGATCATTTCCTGCTGGAGGCACTGCTGGGGGCTCCGTGAGATGGTGAATGAGAAGTGGTGGATACGTGGGACTGAGATTCTTCCCCCGACACTCAAAACCCCATGGGCGGCTGGGCATAGTGGCTCACACCTGTAATCTCAGCACTTTGGGAGGCTGAGGCAGGCGGATCACCTGAGGTCAGGAGTGCGAGACCAGCCTGGCCAATATGGTGAAACCCCATCTCCACTAAAAATACAAAAATTAGCCGTGTGTGGTGGCGAGCACCTGTAATCCCAGCTGCTTGGGAAGCTGAGGCAGGAGAACCACTTGAACCCGGGAGGCGGAGGTTGCAGTGAGGCGAGATCGGGCCACTGCACTCCATCCTGGGAGATAAGAGAGAAACTCTGTCTCAAAAACAAAAACAAACAAACAAAAAAAACCATGGGAGTTTTCTGGGGTCGCTGTGGGTCACCCCCCAGTTGGGCCTGGAGGGGATTTGGGGACCCGGAAGCAAAGGATTCTGTGTGTCCTGCCTATCTCCCAGGATCAGGAGCTCCAGGGAAACCCTCCCTGGAGTCCCTTCTTTGTTTGCTCCATGCTGGGTGATGCCAGGGCCCCCCAAGAGGTGTCAGCCCCAACCCCAGCCACAAGCAACTCCCAGTCTTGGGAGACAGACTGGGACAGGTACCCCCCACCCTGTGGAGTCAGGGTGGGCTGGAGGAACAGGAGCAGGGAGCCGGAAAGGAGGCTGGACTCCGGACAGGTGACAATCATGCAATTGCTGTCCTCTGTAGGGCAATGTGAAGGCTGGGGCGTGGGGACCCATCCCCCCATTAGCCAGGGTAACAGAGTGGGGAGGGGTCGTTGACAGAGCGGAGGGGTACTCCAGGGTGGTGCTCAGTGAGGCGAGTGTAGAGTTGAGAAGAAGGAAGTTCCCAGGGGTGGGCAGGAAACCCATGTCTGACCTTTGACCTTTGCAGCTACCCGGTGGTTCCTGATCCTGATTCCGGACCCTTCCCAGCGGCGTCGTCGGCGGCTGCTAGTGGGGGAAGGAGGGCTGGGGGCTGCCACGGGTGCCCAACCAGCCATTTCTCTGGGTTGGCCAGACCCACCCAGAGCCCCCCAGAGCTGGGCAGGAGGAGAACATCGTCCGTAATGGGGGCAATGTAGTCTGAGTGAACCCAGCATTACAGTTTAGAGTTCTGGAGTTGAGTTCTGACTGTGCCACCTACCAGCTTTGTGGCCTTGGAGAAGTGACTTTCCCTCCCTGGGCCTCAGTTTTCTCCTGTCCGAAGTGGAGATAGCCAGGTGCAGTGGCTCACACCTGTAATCCCAGCAATTAGGGAGGCAGAGGTGGGAGAATCGCTGGAGCCCACAAGTTCGAGACCATGTTCTAAAAAAAAAAAACCCAAAAAACAAAAACAAAACAAAAATCAAGTGAAGACAACATAGCCAGTTTTTTTGTTTTTTTTTTAGATGGAGTCTGGCACTGTCCCCCAGGCTGGAGTGCAGTGGCACCATCTTGGCTCACCACAACCTCTGCCTCCTGGGTTCAAGGGATTCTCCTGCCTCAGCCTCCTGAGTAGCTGGGACTACAGGCATGCGCCAGCATGCCTGGCTAATTTTTTGTATTTTTAGTAGAGACAGGGTTTCACCAGGCTGGTCTCAAACTCCTGACCTCGTGATCCGCCCGCCTCGGCCTCCCAAAGTGCTGGGATTACAGGCGTGAGCTACCGCACCTGGCCAACAACATAGCCAGTTTTGAAGTACTTGATGTCATGCCTGGAACATACTCAGTCTTAATAAATGATGGCCTTTTTTTTTTTTGAGTCAGAGTCTTGCTCTATTGCCCAGGATGGAGGGCAGTGGCGTGATCTCGGCTCACTGCAACCTCTGCCTCCAGAGTTCAAGCAATTCTCCTGCCTCAGCCTCCCAAGTAGCTGGGATTACAGATGTGCAGCACTACTGCTCAGCTAATTTTTGTATTTTTAGTAGAGACAGGGTTCCACCATGTTGACCAGGCTGGTCACAAACTCCTGACCTCAGGTGATCCACCTGCCTTGGACTCCCAAAGTGCTGAGATTACAGAACGAACCACTGCACCGGGCAATGATGGCATTTTTTAAGATGTGAGGGCTGGATCATGCCTGGCCTCTGATGTCAGGCTGAGGAACTCAGACATAGGGGAGGGGCAGTATTCCCAGCTGCCGGTGCCCCAGGCCTATGAGAGCACTGGGGAAAGGAGAGCATGATGGGGATGAAGTGTGGGTGACCAGGGTCCAGCAGAGTTGCTGAGGCTGGGTGCAGTGTCTGGGCCAATGCCAGTAGATGTGGGTCTTGGTGTACACTTAAGATCTTGGCTGTTCTTCATTGTATATAGAAGATGTTGCATCTATGTATGTATGAATGTGATACCAGTTGACAAGGAAAAATAAAGGCAACCTCAAACTCCCAGAAAACAAAAAGCCCCCCTGGACCTGATGGTACTGATGTGCCACAATTTTGAACAGTTGTCACCATGTGAGAAGCAGAGTTTTAAATATACATACCAATGTTATTTGTATCAAGCCCAAAAACAATATTTGGTGTCCTTTTCTAATTTGATCTCACACCTTTAATTTGTAATGTTTCTGTTTTGGATCATTTGTTATATTAGCTGATTTAACTTTGTAACTTTTTGTTTGTTTGTTTTGAGGCAGAGTTTTCTCTTGTCGTCCAGGCTGGCATGCAATGGCATGATCTTGGCTCACTGCAACCTCCACCTCTGGGTTCAAGTGATTCTCCTGCCTCAGCCTCCTGAGTAGCTGGGATTACAGGTGCACACCACCATGCCTAGCTAATTTTTTTTTTTTTATTTTTTTGGTATTTTTTAGTACAGATGGGCTTTTGCCATGTTGGCCAGGCTGGTGTTAAACTCCTGACCACAGGTGATCCACCCACCTCATCCTCCCAAAGTGCTGAGATTACAGGCGTGAGCCACTGCGCCAGGCCTGATTTTTTTTTTTTTTTTTTTTTTAGCAAAAAGGGTAGGCTGGGGGTGGTGGCTCACACCTGTAATCCCAGCACTTTGGGAGGTCAAGGCAGGTAGATCACGAGGTCAGGAGTTCGAGACCAGCCTGGCCAATATGGTGAAACCCCATCTCTACTAAAAATACAAAAATTAGCTAGATATGGTGGCGGATGCCAGTACTCCCAGCTACACGGGAGGCTGAGGCAGAAGAATCGCTTGAACCTGGGAGGTGGAGGTTGCAGTGAGCCCAGATCGTGCCACTGCACTCTAGCCTGGGCTACAGAGTGAGACTCCATCTCAAAAAAAAAAAAAAAAAAAAAAAGGTAAAGATAGACCTTCCTCTTTTTGCACAGTATTATGTCTTTGAGATTCATTGACTCCTATGGCTGGCTGTTTAGGTTTTCACCAGATACAGTACCATAAAATTATGAATGGACACTTAGATTTTTTCTGAGTTAGTTTTTCAATAAATAAAAGAAGATTTAAAATCAAATTTCCTGGCTGGGTGTGGTGGCTCACATCTGTAATCCAAAGCACTTTGGAAAGCCAAGGCAGGCGGATCACTTGAGTCCAGGAGTTTGAGACCAGCCTGGGCAACATGTTGAAATCCCATCTCTTCAAAAAATACAAAAATTAGCCGGGTGTGGTAGTCCCAGCTACTTGGGAGGCTGAGGCAGAGAATTGCTTGAATCCAGGAGGCAGAGGTTGCAGTGAGCCGAGATCACACCACGGCACTCCAGCCTGGGTGACAGAGTGAGACCCGGTCTCAAAAAAAGAAAGAAAGAAAGAAAGAAAGAAAATCAAATTTCCAGAAATGAATGAAATGACTGGGTCTCAAAGTGGGCACATTTTTACATTTTGATAGTTGTCACCAATTTGTCCTTCAAAGAGGTTGTTTTCATTGACATCTTTGCCTACGATGTCTGAAATCTCCAAACATGGACTTTATGAAAATGTTCTGTTTGTGTCCTTGGCCAGAAAAATCTGGAGGGAGAATGTGAGTGCCTGATCAAGAATCTACATGAAGTCAAATGCATCAGCCCTGATGTGAGTGTTGGGTTTTTTCCTGAAAACAATTTGTCATGTTCACAGGAAATTTTGCACATGAATCCCTTCAAATTCCCTTGGAGGGGCATCAGAAAATCAGGCTTGCTTTTTAAACCCTTTTGTTTTTCTAAACAGAAAACAATTGATTTGGTTTCATTTGTTTGTTTGAGTGGAGAAGGAAAAACTGTCATGAGGAAGTCAACTCTGTGTCACTCCCTGAAAACTGACACTGAAGTCCTCATGGAGACACGAGTTAAAAAAAAAAAAAATCACTCAGAACTTCAGGAAGGTCCTTGAGGAAGTGATATTTCTGGTGAAGAAGGATTTCAGTGAAGTTCAGAAAACCTTCCACTATTTTCTTTTTTTTTTTGAGACGGAGTGTTGCACTGTTGCCCAGGCTGGAGTGCAGTGGCACGATCTCGGCTCACTGCAAGCTCCGCCTCCTTCCGGGTTCATGCCATTCTCCTGCCTCAGCCTCTAGAGTAGCTGGGGACTACAGGCTAATTTTTTGTGCCTTTAGTAGAGATGGGGTTTCACCGTGTTAGCCAGGATGGTCTCGATCTCCTGACCTCGTGATCCACCCACCTCGGCCTCCCAAAGTGCTAGGATTACAGGCGTGAGCCCCTGCGCCTGGCTTTTTTTTTCTTTTTCTTTCTTTTTCTTTTTTTTTTGAGATGGAGTCTCGCTCTGTCGCCCAGGCTGGAGTGCAGTGGCGCCATTTCGGCTCACTGCAACCTCTGTCTCCCAGGTTAGAGCAATTCTGGCTCAGCCTCCTAAGTAGCTGGGACTACAGGTACACACTACCACCCCCGGCTAATTTTTATATTTTTAATAGAGACTGGGTTTCACCATATTGGACAGGCTGGTCTTGAACTCCTGACCTCAAGTGATCCTCCTAACTCAGCCTCCCAAAATGCTGGGATTACAGGCATTAGCCACTGCACCAGGCCAACCCTCCACTTTTATGTCTGTGAGTTTGGTTTTTGGTTAATCGAAGTGAAATTAAGTTTTGTGCTTTTGGAGGTGATGGAGGCAGCGAAGAGAGTCCCTCTGTGGGGTGGGGGAGACCTGTGCTCTCTGGGACTCTGTGTTCCCTGCTGAAAAACAGGGACCTAGGCTGGGCGTGGTGGCTCACGCCTGTAATCCCAGCACTTTGGGGGGCTGAGGCAGGCAGATCACCTGAGGCCAGGAGTTTGAGACCACCCTGACCAACATGGAGAAACCCCGTCTCTACTAAAAATACAAAACTAGCCAAGTGTCCTGGCGCATGCCTGTAATCCCAGCACTTTGGGAGGCTGAGGCAGGCAGATCACCTGAGGCCAGGAGTTTGAGACCACCCTGACCAACATGGAGAAACCCCGTCTCTACTAAAAATACAAAACTAGCCAAGTGTCCTGGCGCATGCCTGTAATCCCAGCACTTTGGGAGGCTGAGGCAGGCAGATCACCTGAGGCCAGGAGTTTGAGACCACCCTGACCAACATGGAGAAACCCCGTCTCTACTAAAAATACAAAACTAGCCAAGTGTCCTGGCGCATGCCTGTAATCCCAGCACTGGGGAGGCTGAGGCAGAAGAATCACTTGAACCCGGGAGGTGGAGGTTGCAGTGAGCTGAGACTGCGCCATTGCACTCCAGCCTGGGCAACAACAGTGAAACTCGGTGTCATAAATAAATAAATAAATAAATAAAAAGAAAAACAGGGACCTACTTCCTTGCCTGTGACTGGAGGGCTGGAAAGGTCAGGTTGCAGCTAGCCCATGTCCCCTCCTGCCAAGGCCACTATGGGCTTTCCATTTTTGTCCCCTACCCCTGTCCCTCCAGCTATGGGAGGGGAGCTCCAGTGTGGCCACGGATAGAGATTACCCAGGATGGTGCCCTGGAGACAGGGGTAGACAGACAGAGATAACCAGAGACAGAAAGACACTTAGAGAGATGACCAGCAGAGGCCGGGTGCTGTTGCTCACGCCTGTAATCCCAGCACTTTGGGAGGCCGATGCAGGTGAATCACCTGAGGTCAGGAGTTCGAAACCAGCCTGGCCCAACATGGTGAAACCCTGTCTCCACTAAAAATAAAAATATTGGCCAGGTGCAGTGGCTCACACCTGTAATCCCAGCACTTGGAGGCCGAGGGGGGCGGATCATGAGGTCAGGAGTTCAAGACCAGCCTGGCCAACATGGCGAAACCCCATCTCTACTAAAAAAAATACAAAAATTAGCTAGGTGTGGTGGCACGTGCCTGTAATCCCAGCTACTTGGGAGGCTGAGGCAGGAGAATCACTTGAACCCAGGAGGCGGAGGTTGCAGTGAGCCGAGACTGCGCCACTGCACTCCAGCCTGGCGACAGAGCGAGACTGCGTCTCAAAAAAAAAAAAAAAAAAAAATTAGCCCAGTGTAGTGGCACGTGCCTGTAATTCCACCTACTTGGGAAGGTAAGGCAGGAGAATCATTTGAACCAGGGAGGTGGAGGTTGCCGTGAGCCGAGATCACACCACTGCACTCCAGCCTGGGGGACAGAGCAAGACTCCATCTCAAAAAAAAAAAAAAAAAAAAAAAAAAAAGGCTGGGTGCGGTGGCTCACGCCCATAATCCCAACACTTTGGGAGGCCAAGGCAGGTGGATCACCTGAGGTCAGGGGTTCAAGACCAGCCTGGCCAACATGGTGAAATCCCGTCTCTACTAAAAAACAAAAACAAAAACAAAAACAAAATTTCCTGGCTGTGGTTATGCGCACCTGTAATCCCAGCTACTCAGGAGGCTGAGGCAGGAGAATCACTTAAACTCAGGGGGCGGAGGTTGCAGTGAGCCAAAATCGCACCATTGCACTCTAGCCTAGGCAAAAAGAGCGAAACTCCGTCTCAAAAAAAAAAGAAAGAAAGAGAGAGATGATCAACAGAGACCAAGAGGGATCATTAGACAGGTGGAGGCAGGGAGACAGAACAAGGACAGCTCAGTGGCTGGCTCTGTAGGGTGGGAGGCAGGTCTCACTGAGAAGTGCTGTTTGCCTCTCTGGGCATCCAGGGAGCCTCAATGCAGACCAAGTTCTCGGCCTACCCTCCTCAAATCACCTCGAATACTCACCGACTCTTGTCTTATGACTTCTCTGGGGTTCAAAGCCTCCAGCCTCAAATTCCCCACTTCCCAACATTCTTTGACACTAGTTCTGCCTGTGCCCCTCCTACTTACACATCTGCCATGGCTCCCTATCACCCTCCATCCCCAGAACTGATTTTTTTTTTTGGAGACGGAGTCTCACTCTGTCGCTCAGGCTGGAGTGCAGTGGCGCAATCTCGGCTCACTGCAACCTCTGCTTCCCGGGTTCAAGCAATTCTCCTGCCTCAGCCTCCCGAATAGCTGGGATTACAGATGCGCACGACCACACCCAGCTATTTTTTTGGATTTTTAGTAGAGACGGGGTTTCACCATGTTGGCCGGGCTGGTCTCGAACTCCTGATCTCAAGTGATCAGTGCGCCTTGGCCTCCCAAAGTGTTGGGATTACAGGAGTGAGCCACCACGGCTGGCTCAGAACTGATGTTCAGTGGTCCCTCGGGTATGGTCAAGGTGGAGCCAGCAGTGGAAATAAATGCATAATGGTGACAATGACTTAGTTCCCATGGACAGCCCTGTGCCCTGCCCTTTACACGGGCCAGTTCTTGGACCACACAGCGCCGTGGTGAGGGGGTCTTGCGTCCCTGGGGTCCTGGCTGGGGCGAGGCCAGTCTCCAGGCTTCCAGCTCTGGCTGACTCCAGAAGGAGGAACCGTTTCCTGCTGGCTTCTGGATTGACGCCAGGGCCAGGGGAGGTGGTCTCAGACCCACCCTGTCGGACTCTCAAACTCTGGGCCCTCAGGAGGCTGCAACCGGATCTGCTGGCTGGGGCGGCCCCTGGTGGCCGTTGGCGGAACACAACAGCTAGATCTCCCCTTCCCGCAGCCTCATTTTCCCCATAGGCAGAGCCTCCCCATGAGCCCCCTCTCAGGTGAAGGTCCTGATCAGGCACCTACAAACCCCAGGTGGATGGGAGGATCGTGAGCAGGACTGGCTAAAGGGGGTGGTGTCAGAGTTCCAAGAGCTTCCAATCCCCTCTCTACACCGGCCTCTTAGGAATTTTTTAAATTTATTTTTATGTACTTAGTTTTTGAGTAACAGGTCTCACTCTGTCACCCAGACTGGAGTGCAGTGGCTACGATCTCGGCTCACTGCAACCTCCGCCTCCAGGGTTCAAGCGATTCTCCTGGCACAGCCTCCCGTGTAGCTGGGACTACAGGTGTGCACCACCACGCCCGGCTAATTGTTATTTGTATTTACTTATTTATTTTTTTGAAATGGAGTCTCGCTCTGTTGCCCAGGCTGGAGTGCAGTGGTGCAATCTGGGCTCACTACAACCTCTGCCTCCCAGATTCAAGCGATTCTTCTGCCTCAGCCTCCCAAGTAGCTGGGATTACAGACGCCCACCACCTTGCCCTGCTAATTTTTGTATTTTTAGTAGAGATGGGGTTTCACCATGTTGGCCAGGCTGGTCTTGAACTCTTGACCTCAGATGATCCACCTGCCTCGGACTCCCAAAGTGCTGGGATTACAGGTGTGAGCCACCGTGCCCAGCCTATTCATTTAGTTTTTGAGACAGGGTCTCACTCTGTCGCCCAGGCTGGAGTGCAATGGAGTGATCTTGGCTTACTGCAACCTCTACCCCCAGGGTTCAAGTGATTCTCCTGCCTCAGCCTCCCAAGTAGCTGGGAGTACAGGTGCGCACCACCACGTCTGGCTAATTTTTAAACTTTTTGTAAAGATGGTGGTCTCCTTACATTGCTCAGGCTGTTCTCCAACTCCTGGGCTCAAGTGATCCTCCTGCTTCAGCCTCCCAATGTGCTGGGATTATAGACACGAGCCACCACACTCAGCCCAGACATTTTTAAAAACAATTTTTAATTTTTAATTTGTAATAAGTGATACATGTGCATGGTTTTTAAAAATGCAATTTTTACAAAAGGTACATAGAGAAACGTGCAAGTATGTCCCCCACCGATTCCCAGACCCCTGGTTCGCTCCCCAGAGGTGGAGGCTGTGACCAGCATCTCCTTCAGAGATATTTGGATAAAAGTCCCCTCCCCAAGCCCTACACACACACACACACACAAAAACAGGGGCCGGGCACAGCAGCTCATGCCTGTAATCCCAGCACTTTGGGAGGCCAAGGAGGGTGGATCACCCGAGGTTAGCAATTCGAGACCAGCCTGGCCAACATGGTGAAACCCCGTCTTTACTAAAAAACACAAAAAACTAGCTGAGTCTGGTGATGGGCGCCTGTAATTCCAGTTACTCGAGGCTGAGGCAAGAGAATCGTTTGAACCCGAGAGGCGGAGGTTGCAGTGAGCCGAGACTGCGCCATTGCACTCCAGCCTGGGCAACAAAAGCAAGACTCTATCTCAAAAAAAAAAAAAAAAAAAAAAAAAAAGAAAGAAAGTACACAACTTATCACTCTCCTGCTTTTCACATTAACATATCTTAGAGAAGATCTGCTTTGGCTGTTTAAATGGTGGTTGCATAGCGTTCCACTGTGGATGGACAGACACTTTTTCTTTTTCTTTCTTTCTTTTCTATTTATTTTTATTTTTTTTGAGACGGAGTCTCACTCTGTCGCCCAGGCTGGAGTGCAGTGGTGCGATCTCAGATCACTGCAAGCTCCGCCTCCCAGGTTCATGCCATTCTCCCGCCTCAGCCTCCCAAGTAGCTGGGACTACAGATGCCCACCACCATGCCCGGCTAATTTTTTGTATTTTTAATAGAGACAGGGTTTCACCGTGTTAGCCAGGATGGTCTCGATCTCCTGACCTCGTGATCCGCCCGCCTCGGCCTCCCAAAGTGCTGGGATTACAGGCGTGAGCCACCCCCGGGCTCTTTTTTTCCTTTTTCTTTTCTTTTTTTTTTTTTTTTTTTGAGACAGGATCTCACTCAGTCACCTAGGCTGGAGTGCAGTGGCATGATCATGGCTCACTGCAGCTTCCACCTCCTGGGCTTAAGTGATCTTCCTGCTTCAGCCTCCCAAGTAGCTGGGACCACAGGTGCATGCCACCAAGCCTGGCTACTTTCTTCTCTCTCTTTTCTTTTTTGTCTTTCTTTTTTCTTTCTTTCTCTTCTTGAAGGGGTTTTGCTCCAGTCACCCTAGCACGATCTTGGCTCACTGCAGCCTCTGCCTCCCAGGCTCAAGTGATCCTCCCACCTCAGTCTCCCAAGTAGATGGGACCACAGGTGCATGCCACCATGCCCAGCTAATATTTTGTATTTTTGGTAGAGAATGGGTTTCACCATGTTGCCCAGGCTGGTCTCAAACACCTGAGCTCAAGTGATCCACCCACCTCAGCCTCCCAAAGAATTTTGAAACAATTATTTGTAGAGACAGGGTCTCCCTATGTTGCCCAGACTGGTCTTGAACTTCAGGGCTCAAGAGATCCTCCCGCCTTAGCCTCCCAAAGTATTGGGCTTACAGGCATGAACCACTGTGCCCAGCATGATTTTCTTAATAATTTTTTATAGCTTTAATTTTTCATGTTTAATTTTTGAGACCGGGTCTTGCTCTGTCACTCAGAGGACTGAAGGGCAGTGGTGTGATCATGGCTCACTGCAAACTTGACGTCCTGGGCTCAAGTGATCCTCCCGCCTCAGCCTCCCAAGTAGCTGGGGCTACAGATGCATGTCACCATGCTCAGCTAATTATTGATATTATTTGTAGAGACAGGTTCTTGCTATGGTGCCCAGGCTGGTCTTGAACTCCTGGGCTCAAGTGATCTTCTTGCTGTGGCCTCCCAAAATGTTGGGATTACAGGCATGAGCCACCACACCTGGCCAGCCTTGAGTTTGGAGGAGTCAAAGTTATGTGTGAATTTTCAACTGCATGGAGAACTGGTGCCCATAACCTTTGTGTTGTTAAGGAGTTGGAGATTAATCCACCAAATTTTCTGTAAGTCTGAAGTTATGCCAAATATAAAGGTTAAATTTAGATAACAAGCTAAAAATGTTTAAAGGTTAGAAAAACAAGAAAACCCACGAATACATTCATGTGAAATTGAGCAATATAAAATTGTCCATATTTCCATTATTTTTGACCCATATAAACAGCTCTTTCTTGTGATTCAACCTACAGATTCTCTTCCTTTTAGTTGTAGCTTTTATTTTTCTTGTGTAATTGCATTGGCTTATACTCCCCCCAAAAAAAACTACTTGACAGTGGACATCCTCACCTTGGCACTGATTTTGATGTGTTTTTCCCCCCACAATTTATACATTTCCTCATTTGATCTATTAGTATAGCAATTAACACACTTGGCAATATTGCACCATTGCTCTGTCTCAGGCATAAGTCACCTTTGTTGCAGTGTAGGTTAAAAACATGGGCTGGGAGCGGTGGCTCACACCCGTAATCCCAGCCCTTTGGGAGGCCTGGTGGGCGGATCACCTAAGCTCAGGAGTTCGAGACCAGCCTGGCTAACATGGTGTAACCCCGTCTCTACTAAAAACACAAAAATCAGCTGGGCGTAGTGGTGGGGGCCTGTAATCCCAGCTACCTGGGAGGCTGAGGCAGGAGAATTGCTTGAACCTGGGAGGTGAAGATTGCAGTGAGCCCAAATTGTGCCACTGCACTCCAGCCTGGGCGACAACAGCAAAACTCCATCTCAAAACCAAACCAAAACAAACATGTTACTTGGTTCTTTTTGTTTAAATTCCATCTGGGAGTTTTGTACCCTTCTCACAGGGTTAGGGATTTGCGGTTTTCCTATTGTGCCACCTTTGTCAGCTTTTGTTGTCAAATCAGCTCCCTATCATGAGTCCAATCACCCATTTTACAGATAGGGTAAACTGAAACCCAAAGAGGGAAAGTGACCCTTTCCGGTTTTTCCTGAGCCAGGGCTAGACCTCCAGTCCTCATATCTGTGGGATGACGGCAACATTGTTGTTAGAGGGGACTTCAAATCCCAGCTAAGCACTAGCTCACTGCATGATCACTTGGGCCTCAGTTTCCCTGTCTGTAGAATAAGCACTTTACATGGTGGGGGAGAGAGGGCTGAGGCACCTTTCTGTGCAGTTTCCGTTCAGGACGTCTCCAGAGTCTAAAGCCGAGTGTCGCATGCAGCGTGGGGGTGCCTCTATACACGTCCCCGCAGACCCCCCCCCCATATGTGTCCTCCAGGCCGACGCCCCCTTCCGGCAGGGGGCCGACTCACCCTCGTGCGCGCCGCGCCGGCCGCCGGCAGCCCCCGGAGGGTCCGGAGCGAGAGCGCGAGCGAGGGCTGGGCCGGGGTCGGGACCCCGAGCGGGGACGCGGCCGGGGCACTCTGCGCTGTGGGCTCATCTCGGCTTCCAGGGCGTTACTGCCGGGAAGGGGGAAGGGGGCTGTCAGCCTCTGGACCCCTGTCCCCAGACATCGCCAGCTCTCATCCGCCAGAGCGTCCCTTTGCTGGGAACTCCATCCCCAGAGATCCCCATCTCCCAGGGTTTCCCGCTCCCCAGGATCCGGCATCCGTTCTCGACCCCCAGCCATTCCCGGGACGCCTCCCTAGAGACTCCCAGCTACATCCCCAGAAGCTCTGTCCCCATACCACCAGCCTCTCCCTCGATACTCCCTTTTCCTTGCTCCCTTCTCTTCCGTTCCCCGTCCCTCTCGGGGCTCCCACCGACGCTGGATCCTGGGGATCTAAGTTTCTAGAATGCCCGCCCCAGCCTGGAATCCCAAGAGAGTCCACTCCCTTCTCCATCCTTAGGTTCCAATTCCAGGATCCCCCTATTAAATCAACAATCCCCCCCCCCCCCCACAATTCCACGCCCAAAGTAATGATTGGCCGAAAGAATGCAGCCCTGCGCAAGCATTGGTCGCGCCCTCCCCGTCCATCCGACCCCGCCCTCGGGCCAGCCCCTCACTCACAGGCGTTCGCGCAGCGCCGCCTCCCGGGCCGCACAGGCTTCGCCCTCGGCCTCCACCACGCCTGCGCGCCGCAGAGCCTCGTCCAGCCGCCGCGCAGACTCCGTGGCCGCCGCCTCCCAGCGCGCCAGGGCCTCTGGAGGCGCAGGGAGCCGGGTCAGGCTGGAGACTCCCGCGCCCACCCGCCCCACGCACGCCGGAATCCAAGTTGATAGTCTGCATGCCGTTTGCACGCTTTCCTTTATTTGAATTAAATTTGTGTGTACCATTGCATGGCTTCCACGTGCCATTTGCATAGCTTTTCATAGGTTTGCATTGCTTTCGTGAGTCGTTTACAAGGAGTTTGCATGTTTTGTGGCATTTGCGTTGTTTTTGTGACATTTGCATGGCCTCTGCATGTTGTTTGCATTCTTTTCATAAGTTTTTGCGTTTATATCCGTATTATTTGCATTACGTTTGCAACAGTGCTTGTTTGGATAACTAGGATTCGCCTAGACTCCTCCCACTTCTATCCCTGCCCACTCCCTTACACCCCAACGCACCTGTCAGCGCCCCGTTCTCGGCCCCCATCTGGGTCCCCTGTGCCTTGGCTTCGTCCATCTCAATCTTCAGTGTCGTTAGTTGGGTCTGAAGCCGGCTCTGAGGAGTGGAGGGGAAGTGGGAGGGGGTGTAGGCAGAGGAGAGGAGGAGTGATTCGGCCTGGCCCTTTTGGGGACAGTGAGAAGCCACCTGCGACCCTGTGTCCTGAGCTTTGTGTGGAATGTCCTTTGGGGCCTTGTAGTTGTAAAATACAGAAGTGGCTTCTGAAGCCTGGGGCACCGAGTGGTGACAGCTCCCTGCCCGGAGGGAGATCTCTGCCCAGGTCCAACGCCACCAACCCTAAGCCACCAGAAAGTGGAGAGTGCTGAGCTCTGCGGTCAGATTCAAGTTCCACTTTCAGCTCCATCTGGGACTAGCTGATGGGATTTCAAACCAACACAGTTAGCCGGGTGTCGTGGCTCACGCCTGTAATCTCAGCACTTTGGGAGACCGAGGCAGGCGGATCACTTGAGGCCAGGAGTTCGAGACTAGCCTGGCCAACATGGTGAAAACCCATCTCTACTTAAAAAAAAAAAAAAAAAAATAGCAGTGTGGGGTGGTGGGCGCCTGTAATCCCAGCTCCTCAGGAGGCTGAGACAGGAGAATCGCTTGAACCTGGGAGGTGGAGGTTGCAGTGAGCTATTGTGCCACTGCACTCCAGCCTGGACAAAAGAGCATGACTCCGTCTCAAAACAAACAAACCCAGCAACAACAAAAACCAACACAGGGCAATTTGATGGTTGACAATGATTGAATTTTTGGGGTATGTGTCGGTTGCCTCTGTAGGACATTCTGCAAAATGACTGGTTCGGCTTCTCAGTGCATCTTACAGCAAGGGGGCAGAGCCAGAACCTGTGCTTGGAGTAGGCTCCTCTTAACCTCGACTGCCCCAGTCCCTTCTCTTGGTCCAGGGGGCAGAAAAGGGGTAGGGGTTTATTGGATTTATTTATTTATTTTGAGATGGGGTCTTGCTCTGTCGCCCAGGCGGGAGTGCAGTGGTGGGATCTCAGCTCACTGCAACCTTCGCCTGGGATTACAAGCATGCGCCATCACACCTGGCTAATTTTTGTATTTTTAGTAGAGACGGGTTTTCACCACGTTGGCCAGGCTGGTCTCGAACTCTTGACCTCAACTGATACACTCGCCCTGGCTTCCAAAAGTGCTAGGATTACAGGCGTGAGCCACTGTGCCCGGCCCCATTTTGATTTTTAATATTCAGATGCTGCACTACCTCGGCTGGGCTGGGAGGTTGGGGTGGAATGGGGGGTGTGCACAGAGGTATACAGTAGTCACTCCATAAATGGAAATGGCTGGGATTTTGAGGACAGTTCTTTTGGCAGGCTCAGGGCTGGAAAGCGTTAAGAAAAAGTCTGAAGGGTTAGTCAGAGGAAAAGGAGGACCTAGCAGGTACCTCCCCCAAGAGGCCAACTTTAGCCTCCTAATTACAGGTGACATGTATGTCCCTCTCTCAAAATAGGGCTGCTGGAAACTGGCTGGAGTGGGGCTGAGTTGGCACATGGAGGAGGGCCTCTGGTGGTCTGGGGTTTCTCCAGACACCATTTATCTGGCAAATAGCAAAGGACAGTGAGACTTTTTTTTTTTTTTTTTCAGATGGAGTCTCGCTGTGTCACCCAGGCTGGAGTGCAGTGGCGGGATCTCAGCTCACTGCAACCTCCACCTTCCGGGTTCAAGCGATTCTCCTGCGTTAGCCTCCTGAGGAGCTGGGATTACAGGCGTTCACCATCACGCCAGGCTAATTTTTGTATTTTTAGTAGAGACAGGGTTTCACCATATTGGCCAGGCTGGTCTCGAACTCCTGACCTCAGGTGATCCACCTTTCTGATCAGAAGGTAGACTCCATGGTGAGCTGACATCTAAGGGTTGGAAGGCATTAGGGCGCTATTCTCAATACCTTCTCAATTCGAGGAACTGGGGAAACCGAGGCACAGGGAGGGAACCCTGGGGTTGTGTGGGCAGGCCGTCTCTTATCTCAACATTCTGGATTCCCGAGCTCCCTCTCTACCCGGCCCACCTACCTGGCGGCCTTCACAGGCCTTTAATGCCTTCTCCAACTCGTGCCGGATACTTGCCGCCTGGTCCAGCTGCCTAGCTAGGGCCTCCTCCCGCTCGGCAGCCTCTGCCAGCCGGCGCCGCAGCTCGTCGACCCCAGGCGGCGGGTCCCCGGGCGGCGCCGTGGCATTGGCCCCTGGCTCCGGGCAGCGAGGTCCCCGAGCAGCCGAGGCGGCCAGATTCCAGGCTACCAGGGCCCCGCCGGCTGCTGCCGCAGCCAGGAACACGGCCACCCCGCACAGGGCGAGCACCCGCCAGGCACGCCCGGGCTCCGGCCCCGGCTCGGCCATGCCGCGGTCCACAGCTCTGGCCCCAGACGGCCACGAATATTTAATTGGCACCTTGGGGCGCCAGGGACACCCACGGTTCCGCCCAGCCTGGCCGTGGCTTCCCAGTCCGTTGGGAGGGGTTGGACCCCCTCCAGGGGCTGGTCCATCCCGTCGAGCCAGCCCAAGAAAGCACTAGGGGTTCTGGGTTCCTGCATCCCACGTGCTGCCCTCTGTGCCTCAATTTCCCCCTTTGTGAAATGGGGAGAATATTAACTCCTGCTTGGTAGGGCTTGGTAGGAATCAAGCTGGCACATCTGTAGGAAGCGCCAAAGACCGCATCTGCAAACGAAGTGCTTGGCTATCATTTGGGGATATGTCGTTTCCAATATTTTTCAATCTTAATTTTGTGTGTATGTGTCGCCCAAGCTGGAGTGCAATGGCACAATCTTGGCTCACTGAAACCTCCGTCTCTGGTTGAAGCGATTCTCCTGCCTCAGCCTCCTGAGTAGCTGGGATTACAGGCGACTGCCATCACGCCCAGCTAATTTTTACATTTTTAGTAGAGACGGGGTTTCACCATGTTGGCCAGGCCGGTCTCGAACTCCTGACCTCAAATGATCTGCCCACCTCGGCTTCCCAAAGTGCTGAGATTAGAGGCGTGAGCCCCTGCGCCCGGCTAATTTTAATTTTTTTTGTTTGATTGTTTTTTTGAGACAGGGTCTCGCTATGTTGCCCAGGCTGGTCTTCAACTCCTGGGCTCAAGCGATCCTCCCGCCTTGGTCTCCCAAAGTGCTGGGATTAAAGGCGTGAGCCACCGCATCCGGCCTGTGGTTCCCATTCTGTTGACGGGGTAACCGCATTGGGAGATGGGAGGATACTCCACTGACTTATGGTTGGCAGAGTTTAGGCTGCCACGCCGGCTGTGAAGAGGACCGGAGGGTAGACAACAGGGTGGACCGGCCCCGTCTTCCCACCTGCTCGCCACTGGGCCGCCAGAGGGCGATCTTACAACGTGATTACAGTTGGGCTCTGGCTCCCCTTCCCTCTTAGAATACAACCCGTTCTCCCCTCCCCTTCCTTCCTCCTACTCCCCCTCCTCCCTCTCCTCCCCCTCCTCCCTCCTCTTCCTGTTTCTCCTTCTCTATCTCCCCCTGCCCCTTCTCTCCCTCCTTACACCTACAAGGACCTGATCACACCTTTAAGGTCATTTTCTTTTCACTCCTTCCTGTGGCCTCCCCAAGCCTCTTCCACCAAGCGCATTCCCATCGCAGGGCCTTTACACCTTCTCCTCCTCTGCCTGGCTAATTGCTGCACTGCTAACAGGTCCCCTCCTACAGAAAGTCCCCCTCTTCAACACTACCTCCTTTTGATCAGCTCCTAGGGCCCTAACATTAAAAAGGTAATGGTAGGCCGGGCGCAATGGGTCACGTCTGTAATCCCAGCACTTTGGGATGCCGAGGCAGGTGGATCACCTGAAGTCAGGAGTTCGAGACCAGCCTGGCCAACATGATGAAACCTCATCTCTTTTAAAAATACAAAAATTAGTCGGGCGTGGTGGCGGGCGCCTGTAATCCCAGCTACTTGGGAGGCTGAGGCAGGAGAATGGGTTCAACCCAGGAGGGGGAGGTTGCAGTGAGCTGAAATCATGCCATTGCACTCCAGCCTGGGTGACAAGAGCAAGACTCTGTCTTAAAAAAAAAAAAAAAAAATTAGCCAGGTGTGGTGGCTGGCGCCTTTAATCCCAGCTACTCAGGAGGGTGAGGCAGGAGAATCTCTGGAACTCGGGAGGTGGAGGTTGCAGTGAGCAGAGATCTTGCCACTGCATTCCAGCCTGGGTGACAGAGTGAAACTCTGCCTCAAAAAAAAAAAAAAAAGTAATTATATATTTATGCGTGTGACTGATTCTCCCCCCCCCACCCCCACCTTTCCCATCAAACTGGGTGATCTTCCCCTTCACCCTCTGAAGATTCCTTGAAAAATCAACTCACAAAAGGAAGATTAATAGGAGAAATGAGGCAGAGGTGGGAGGATCACTTGAGCCCGGGAGTTTCAGACCAGCCTGGGTAACACAGTGAGACCCCATCGCTACAAAAAAAATAAAATGAGCCTGATGTGGTGGTGTGCACCTGTAGTCCCAGCTACTCAGGAGGCTGAGGCAGAAGGATCGCCTGAGTCCAGGAAGTGGAGACTGCAGTGAGCCGAGATCGCACCACTGCACTCCAGCCTGGGCAACAGAGTGAGACCATGTCTCAAAAAACAAAAAAAAGTCTATTCAGGTATGTTGATAGACTTTAGTCTTTCTGCCTGTGATATGAGTTCAGTTAATGAAAACTCAAAGAATCAGAAGTAATTGTTTTCTTTTTTGGTGGGTCCAGAATTTAGGCGTGTAAAAAATAAAATAAAATTTTAGGACCTTCCAGATTTATTATGTCAAGGGGTAATAGTTAAGCCCTGGAAACTGAATCAACCTTTCTTTCTTTTCTTGTATTCATTTATTCATTCATTCTTTCTTTTTTTCTTTTTTTTTGAGATGGAGTCTTGCTCTGTCGCCCAGGCTGGAGTGCAATGTTGGCTCACTGCAACCTCTGCCTCCTGGGTTCAAGCAATTCTCCTGCCTCAGCCTCCTGAGTAGCTGGGATTGCAGGCACCTGCCACCACTCCTAGCTATTTTTTTTTTTTTTTTTTTTTTTTGAGATGGCGTCTTGCTCTGTTGCCAATGCTGGAGTGCAATGTCACGATCTCAGCCCACTGCAACCTCTGCCTTCCAGGTTCAAGAGATTCTCCTGCCTCAGCCTCCCAAGTAGCTGGGATTACAGGCACCTGCCAACACACCTAGCTAACTTTTATATTTTTAGTAGAGATGGGATTTCACTATGTTGGCCAGGCTGTCTCGAACTCATGGCCCCAAGTGATCTGCCCACCTCGGCCTCCCAAAGCGCTGGGATTACAGGGGTGAGCCACCACGCCTGGCCTCTTTATTTTTTCTTTTCTTTTTTTTTGAGACCAGGTATCACTCTGTCACCCAGGTTGGAGTACAGTGGTGCCATCACGGCTCACTGCAGCCTTGACCTCCTGGGCTCAAGCGATGCCCCAACCTGGGCCTCCAGCGATGCCCCAACTTGGGCCTCCCTGAATGCTGGGATTACCACCGCTGTGAGCCACCGAGCCACCCCATTCCCAACCCCTGGCCTTTCTTGTGTGGAGATATCCCACATTAACTAGACTTCCTAGTCTTCATTCAAGCATAGACTAAATGTTGTTGGAGATAGAGACCCTTGTGACTGTCACCTCTTTACAATAGAATGTGTAAGCAACCCCCTTAGGACACAGTCAATAGTAGCCAATCTAATCTCCTATCTGTATTCTAGCCTTTGCATGGGAAATGTATTTCTGTTCAGCACCTCTGTTTGTGGCTTTATAAACGATCCAGGCCGGGCGAGCTGGCTCATGCCTGTAATCCCAGCACTTTGGGAGGCCAAGGCGGGTGGATCACGAGGCCAGGAGTTCGAGGCCAGCCTGACCAACATGTTGAAACCCTGTCTCTACCAAAAATACAAAAATTAGCCGGGCGTGATGGCGGGCACCTGTAATCCCAGCTACTCGGGAGACTGAGACGGATAATCGCTTGAACCTGGGAGGCAGAGGTTGCAGTGAGTCGAGATCATGCCACTGCACTCCAGCCTGGGTGACAAGAGCAAGACTCCGTCTCAAACAAACAAACAAACAAATGATCCACACTTTTCCCTGCATGAGAGGCACTCATCCTCATTCTTTGGTGTCCCTGTGGCCCTGGATAGACACTGCCCTCACACTTTGCCCTGGAAAAAACTCTTTTAACCAGGCTTGGCATGGTGGCTCACGTCTATAACCCAAGCACTTTGGGAGACTGAGGTGGGAGGATCACTTGAGCCCAGGAGTTTGAGAACAGCCTGGGCAACATGGTGAGACCCCATCTCTACAAAATATAAAAAAAATTAGGGCTGGGCATGGTGGCTCATGCCTGTAATCCCAGAACTTTGGGAGGCTGAGGCAGGTGGATCACCTGAGGTCAGGAGTATGTGACCAGCCTGGCCAACATGGTGAAACCCCATCTTAACTAAAAATACAAAAATTGGCCAGCGCAATGGCTCATGCCTGTAATCCCAGCACTTTGGGAGGCCAAGGAGGGTGGATCACGACGTCAAGAGTTTGAGACCAGCCTGGCAAACATGGGGAAACCCCATCCCTAATAAAAATACAAAAATTAGCTGGGCGTGGTGGCGGGTATCTGTAGTCCCAGCTACTCAGGAGGCTGAGCCGAGATCGTGCCACTGCACACCAGCCTGGGCGACAAAGTGAGACTCTGTCTCAAAAAGAAAAAAAAAATTTAGCCAGGCATGGTCGTGGGTATCTGTAATCCCAGCTACTCGGGAGGCTGAGGCAAGAGAATTGCTTGAACCCAAGAGGGGGAGGTTGCAGTGAGCCGAGATCATGCCATTGCACTCTAGCCTGGGTGACAAGAGTGAAACTCTGTCTCAAAAAAAAAAAAAAAAAGAGAGAAATGAGCTGTGTCTGGACGTGGCTCACTCACGCTTGTAATCCTGGCACTTTGGGAGGCCAAGGCAGGAGGATTACTTAAGGCCAAGCATTCAAGATCAACCTGGCCAACATAGTGAGATCCTGTCTTTATTATTTAAAAAAAAAAAAAAATTTGCTGGGCATGGTGGTGCGTGCCTGCGGTCCCAGCTACTCAAGAGGCTGAGGTGTGAGGATTGCTGGAGCCCAGGGGATTGAGGCTGCAGTGATACAAGGTCACACCACTGCACTTAAGCCTGGGTGACAGAGAGAGGCCCTGTCTCAAAAAAAAAAAAAAAGAAAGGAAAGAAAAGAAATCAGAGCTCAGAGAGGTCGAATCCCAGAGCAGGGACACTCAGCAGCGGCTGGTCACTGCCAAATTCCCACTGGGGTCTGCAGAACCCCACAGCCGTCAGCTTCTCAACCCCTGGGTGGGTCACAGCCTTGGAGTCAGGTTTCTCAGGAAAAGGACAAAATAGGGAGGGAAGATGGGACATTTTAGGAAGTAGGGAAATTTACACCCAGGCCATTGTGTGGGGGGATTGGGAGTTGAATCCACGATATTGGGCTAATCTTATCAGCCAAATATAGCCCAGGCAGGATGGGGGTGGGGGTTGTGGGGGGAGAGTGGGGGAGGGAGTGTGAGTAGGGGTGGGGGTGGGTGGAGCAGCAGCATAGTCTGGGGACCTTTCCACGGCCCAAGTCGGGAGTGGTGAGTGGAGGAGGTCACGTGGGGAGCGTTTGTTTCCTGGGCAAAAGGAAATCCACAGAATGTGGAGGGTTAATTGCCCAACCAGCTTTGAAACCCTGAACAAGGCCAGGCATGGTGGCTCACGCCTGTAATCCCAGCACTTTGGGAGGCTGAGGCAGGCGGATCACGAGGTCAGGAGATCGAGACCATCCTGGCTAACACGGTGACACCCCGTCTCGACTAAAAATACAAAAAAAATTAGCCCAGCGTGGTGGTGGGCGCCTGTAGTCCCAGCTACTCGGGAGGCTGAGGCAGGAGAATGGCCTGAACCCGGGAGGCGGAGGTTGCAGTGAGCCAAGATTTTGCCATTGTACTGCAGCCTGGGTGACAGAGCGAGACTCTGTCTCAAAAAAAAAAAAAAAAAACCCTGACAAGGCCAGGCATGGTGGCTCACGCCTGTAATCCCAGCACATTGGGAGGCTGAAGTGGGTGGATCACCTGAGGTCAGGAGTTCGAGACCAGCCTGGCCAACATGGTGAAACCCCTTCGCTACTAAAAAATATAAAAATTAGCCGGGTGTGGTGGTGCATGCCTGTAATCCCAGCTACTTGGGAGGCTGAGGCAGGAGAATCACTTGAATCCAGGAGGTGGAGGTTGCAATGAGCTGAGATTGCACCATTGCACTCCAGCCTGGGCAACAGAGCAAGACTCCATCTCAAAAAACAAACAAACAAACCACAAAAAAAACAAAAACCCCTGAAAAAGTCCAGTAATTACCCTAGGCCTCACCGGGGCTGTTTGTGGGGATGAAATAGCTTAGTAGTTGCAAAGCGGCTTTGGCTTTTTTGGGAGCCAGGGCCACAGAAGTGAGGGCCCACCCTGCTCCTGGGGACACTTAGCAACATATAGAGACTTTTTTTTCTTTTGAGACAGTCTGGCTCTGTTGCCCAGGCTGGAGTGCAGCTGCATCATCTTGGCTCACTGCAGCCTTGACATCCCAGGCTCAAGCGATCCTCCTGCCTCAGCCTCCCAAGTAGCTGCGACTACAGGCGTGTGCCACCATGCCCAGCTAATTATTAAATTTTTTGTAGAGATGGAGGTCTCCCTATGTTGCCCAGGCTGGTCTTGACCTCCTGGGCTGAAGCAATCCTCCCCCTTCGACCTCCCAAAGTGCTGGGATTACAGGCATGAGCCACCATGCCCAGCCTGGAAACATTTTTAATTGTCACAACTTGGGAGGGTGTTACTTGCATCTATGGGTGGGGGCCAGGGATGCCGTTTAATATCTTACAATGCAGCTGGGCGCCGTGGCTCATGTCTGTAATTCCAGCACTTTGGGAGGCCGAGGCGGGTGGATTTCTTCAGGTCAGGAGTTCAAGACCAGCCTGAACAACATGGTGAAACACCGTTTCTACTAAAAATACAAAAATTAGCCAGACATGATGGCGGGTGCCTGTAATCCCAGCTACTCGGGAGGCTGAGGCAGGATAATCACTTGAACCCGGGAAACGGAGTTTGCAGTGAGCTGAAATCGCGCCACTGCACTCCAGCCTGGGAGACAGAGTGAGACTCCATCTCAAAAAAACAAACAAAAAAACCCCAAAACCAAAAACAAAATCCTACAATGCACAGGATGGTCCCCACCCAGAGAACCATCCGGCCCAAACCACCAATGCTGCTGAGGCTGAGACCCTGCCCTAGACCTTGGGAGTGAGGAACGGGTGCTCCAGGCAGCAGGCAGAGCTTGGACAAAGGCCTTGAGGCAAAAAGGAACTTGGGATCAGTAAAGGTGGAGGTGGTGAGCAAGGGGAAGTGAGGGGGCAAGAGGGCCAGGGGGGTCTGTGGCAGGGGAGGTATTTGGGGACCCTTCCCTGGGACAGCAGTAGGAACCATGGAAGTGGAGGCCTGGTTTTATTTATTTATTTATTTATTTTTGAGACAGACTCTTGCTCTGTCGCCCAGGCTAGAGTGCAGTGGCGTGATCTCAGCTCACTGCAACCTCCACCTCCTGGGTTCAAGCGATTTTCCTGCCTCAGCCTCCTGTGTAGCTGGGACTATAGGCACGACCCACCACCCCCCGCTAATTTTTTTTTTTTTTTGAGACAGAGTCTCGCTCTATCGCCCAGGCAGGAGTGCAGTGGCGGGATCTCGGCTCACTGCAACATCCGCCTCTCGGGTTCAAGCGATTCTCGTGCCTCAGCCTCCTGAGTAACTGGGACTACAGGTGCATGCCACCACGCCAGGCTAATTTTTTGTATTTTTAGTAGAGACAGGGTTTCACCGTGTTAGCCAGGATGGTCTGGATCTCTTGACCTTGTGATCCAACAACCTTGGCCTCCCAAAGTGCTGGGATTACAGGCGTGAACCACCACGCCCAGCCATTTTTTTGTATTTTTAGTAGAGATGGGGTTTCACCATGTTGGCCAGGTTGGTCTTGAACTGAGCTCAAGTGATCCACCTGCCTCGGCCTCCCAAAGTTCTGGGATTACAGGCGTGAGCCACTGTGCCTGGCCGGAGGGTTTTTTTTTTTTTTTAAATCCCACTGACCATCTGGGCTGGGGACTGTGGGACCTTAGGACAGTACGGAAATCTGGGACAAGGGACTCCTGGCCCCATTACCACAAACAGGAGTTGGAGTTGCAGAGACAATGGCCGGGATTCCGGGAGAACTTGGAGGAAGTAAGATAACAGAGAAGGAAGGGACTATGGTGTCTTCGAGGATCGAATAAGGTAGGTGAAGGGTCCGTCAGGATTGCAGCCCTCAATTGTGGAGAAGCAGAGAGACTCTCTGGGGGAGGGGTTCCCAGAGCTGGGTACTGCAGAATGAATAAGAGTTTGGGGAATCAGGCCAGGTGTGATGGCTCATGCCTGTAATCCCAGCACTTTAGGAGCCCAACGTGGGTAGATCCCTTGAGGTCAGGAGTTTGAGGCCAGCCTGGCCAACATGATGAAACCCCTGTCTCCACTAAAAATACAAAAATTAGCCAGGTGTGGTGGTGTAGTACTGTAATCTCAGCTACTCGGGAGGCCGAGGCAGGAGAATCACTTGAACCTAGAAGGCAGAAGTTGCAGTGAGCCAAGATCGTGCCACTCTACTCCAGCCTGGGCGACAGAGCAAAACTCTGTCTCAAAAAAAAAAAACTAAAGAGCCGGGGGTGGTGGCTCATGCCTGTAATCCCAGCACTTTGGGAGGCCGAGGCAGGCAGATCACCTGGGGTCGAGAGTTCGAGACTAGCCTGACCAACATGGAGAAACCCTGTCTCTACTAAAAATACAAAATTAGCTGGGCGTGGTGGCGCATGCCTGTAGTCCCAGCTACTCGGGAGGCTAAGGCAGGAGAATCGCTTGAACCCAGGAGATGGAGGTTGCGGTGAGCCGAGACTGCGCCATCGCACTCCAGCCTGGGAAACAAGAGCGAAACTCCGTCTCAAAAAAAAAAAAAAAAAAAAGAGAGAGTCTGGGGGATGAAGGAGGGGGAAACATTCTGACAATGCATGGCCTGTGTGTGTGTACAGATCCCAGTTTAAATCCCAGCCCAGCATTTTCTGCAGGCGGGAAGGGAAACAAGACAAGGTTACTCTCAGTTACAGCCTCAGTTTCCTCACTGGATCCCCAGGAATCAGGAGAGGCTCTAGGGAGGAGATGAGAATACAACACCTAGGAAACGGTGAGCCCTGATGAGGGTGCACAGTTCTTATGTTGATCCCAGCAGAGACAAGGGCTGGGAGGAACTGGGGTGGTGCCTCCCCGAACTCCGTGGGCTCCTGAAAACGTCCTGGAGCAGGGAAGGGAGGTGTCATCGTCAACGGGGTGTCCACTCTCACCTGCAGGGGCGGCCCCAACGCTTGGGGACTAAAACGATGATACTCCAGGAACTCGAGAGTAAGGTGTGCTCTCCCTCAAAGGAAGTGTTTATTTTTTGGAGCTCAAAGACCCCAGAAAAAAGCACAGCCCTCCCGCAAAAAAAACCCCATAACAACAGGCAGCACATGCCCCCCCCACCGCACCCCATGCCCAATCTCAGGGTGGGAGACAAGAGGGGGGACTCATTGTCTGGAGGGAGGCTCTGGAGGGAGACAGCCCTGGGTCAACCCGACTGTGTCCCCACACCCAGGACTGCCCCATGGCCCCTCCAGACCTGCTCCAGAGGCCCTTCTCCGGCTACCCCGTGCTCTCCCCGCTAACCGTGTTGCCCCATGACCCGCTCAGAACTGATGAGATCAAGGGAATGTTCAAGCGAAAAGCCGAGCAGGACGGACCTTCCAAGATGTGCCTAAAGGACCAGAAGAGGGACTCAGGGCAGATTGGAGGCAGCAGACACTGGCCCCGCCCCCATCGCTAGGCCCGCCCCACCCATCCATAAGCCCCTCCCCTCCATCGATAGACCCGCCCCCATTGATAGCCCCGCCCCCATTGATAGCCCCGCCCCATACAGCTATCAGCCCGCCCCCGATCCAGGGCATCCTTCTCACTGGATTCTCCCTCCTTCCCCAAGGCCCCTCACCTCTGCGCCCAGTCCCTTCCCCTGCAGCCTCTCTCTCTAGACTTCGGAGCCTCTGCTTCCCCGCCCCCCTTCCCCAGCTTTCTTCTCCCTCCCGGGGCCGCCCCCTCCTCACTGACCAGCTTCCTGGGATCTCACTGCAGCAGAGCGCTGAGGCCCAGCAGCACAATCAGGAGCTGGGGCGCTGCAGCGGAGCTGGAGTCCTGGGAGCTGGAGTAGTACTTCTTGTCTGCGATTCTCACGCTTAAGACCTGGTTTTCTCTTCTGCGGTACAGATGGGGGCAAATCAGGCATCTGCTCGTCCTGGCTCCTGCCGCCCTCCCTGTAAGCCCATCGCCCCCGGGAGCTCCCCCAGCACCGCCCCAATCCAAGTCACCGGGGAGGGAATGGACAGCGGCCACCCATGGCTCTGTGACCCTAGGGGCTAAGTTATCCTTTTGTGGGACTCAAACTTTATCCCTTGGGGCAATGGGGATTTGGGGAGCAAAGGAGATCCTGGGTCTTGGGCTAGGGATGTGGGGGTGAGAGGAATGTGGCAGGTGGAGGGTAGCGGGGGAAGGCTATCTCTGACCTCAGTCGCTCCACCTCTGCAGAGGCGTCCTGAAGCTTATGGTTTAATGTAGTGATCTCTTCTGGTAGGGTGGGAGGACAGAATCAGGGGGCGGGTCAGCATGTGGCCGTGCTGGGGCCCTGCTCCACTCTGGGACAGAACCTCCCCCTTACCCCAACCTCCAGCCCTGGTCTCCCTGCCCCCACCCCCTCTTCCATACCTGACTCACCCCTCCCCGGCCCTCTCCCTTCTCCCTTTCTCACCCTCAAGCTCCTCCACTTTCTTTTGTCCTTGGGCCTTCTCTGCATCCAGGGAAGCCATTAGGGCCATCTAAGAAGAGTTAGAATCTGGGGTTTTGGCCTGGGGAGTTTGGCTGCTGCCCCTGGGACCTGGGCCTCCTCCCTAGGTCCTGGGGACAGAGGGGCTTCAATGCAAACCCCTTTCAGGTTTTCTTCCAACCCTCTCTGCACCATGGTCTCCAACCTTAAAGAAGAGCCACAACCACACACTCTCCCAGGGCCACCCATAAGCACGTGGGTCCTCAAAATGGGAGTTTTGAGGCCACCCCACGTGGAAACTTGGAGGCTATCGATAACCAAAGTTTAGTAGACATTTCCAGATTGCCTGAGCAATGGCCCAAGAAAAGTTAGAGGGCCCTACCAAATCCAGAATGCAGTGGGATTTCCCCGCCCAAGTGACATGCCCAGCGAGAGTTTCAAGATCCCCCATATCAGGACCCAGGTGAATATTTCAGTTTCTTAGGGATGAAGTGAAAATTTCAAAAGCCCCCTTTTTCAGGGTCTGGTGAGGTCCCCCTTCAACCCTGAATAGGGATTTCTACTCCCCCAGGACTGGTGCCCACGAGGAGTTTCAAGGCCCCCAACACCAGTGCCCTGGAAAGAATTTATAAATTCACCTAAGTCCCAGGGGGATACTGAGGTCCCTGATTTGGGGGATCTGGAGAGTTTTAACACCCTGCCCCTACACCAGTGCCCTGGACTGGGTTAGGGACCCACAAACCCTGGTAGGGGAACCTAGGTCCCTTGATGTGGGGGCCCAGGAGCAGTTTCAGGACCTCCCCAGCATCTCCCTGGAGACCCACCCTGGGTCAGATTTCTGGGGAGAGATTCTTATCCCTCCCACCCCCTAGTACTAGGCCATCCAAAGGAGTTGAGGAGCTTACCACAGTGTGGTTGCAGGTGGCGGCCTGGGCCTCCACATCCTGAAAGCCCTTCTGGGCCTCGGTCAGCTCTTGTTGCAGGAGATGGGTGACATTGCGACACTCCATCACTGCCCGGAGGCCGTCCCGGCAGGCCTCGCTGTTGGCCTTGATGGTGAAGATAATCAAGGGCACCCCCAGAATCACGATGATCAGAAGCATCAGAATTCCTATCCCCAGCAGAAGCTTACAGCGCTTATCCCCATCTTTCTTCCAAATGTCATCCATGGGCACTCTGCAATAGTCATACAAAGTAGATGCCATCCAGATCTCCCCTTTAGCTGAAAGGAGTCTGGCCTGGAGTTAGGGGAGGGTGCTGGAATCTTCTACGGGCCACCCCTTTATTAGCATAGGAAACGTCCTGACCAATAGCAAGTTCCAGGAAGTGCTCTGACCAGCAGCTCTTGCATGAGGCACCTACAGGCAGAGGATTAATTAGGCTTTCAGTTTCAGTTTCCCAGAAAGGAGGTGGGCTTTTTTTTTTCACCCTGCTTTAAAAGCCCTTGGGCCCTTCCCAACTGGGTGCCAGCCAACTGTGGCTGCCTGGGACACTCCATCTTAAGTCCCTGTGCCTCTGCTGTGTGTTACTGAGTGCCTAGGCCGTGCCAGCCTGTATTCATCTGTACTATGACCTGAAGAGGCAGAGGCCATCATTGTTGGTCTGGTCTCCACCTGGGGAAACTGAGGTTGCACAGTTGCGTGGTGGAGTGAGGGCAGGGGCAGGGTCTGGGTCTGGGGGCAGGGCCTGGGTCTGACCCCAGGGACTGGTTTTTGTGTTCAGGTGTCTCTGTGGTGACGAGCAGGGCTTCATCCAGTGCCTCTGTCCCCACCGAGGGGACTGTGGGAGCCATGGAGGGTGTGTGAGCAACAGGTGAGACTGGAGCCAGCTGAAAACTGGGAGACCGACCCAGCCAACAAACAATGTCGGTCTCTGTCCTGGCACCCGCAGGAAACAAGCTCCTACTTCCAGAAAAAGTGCTCCTGGGACTCCAGGATACCAAGTAAACTCTCTGAGCCTGTTCCTTCATCTGCAAAGGGGAATAACAGGGCCAGCCTCTCCAGGAGAGGCCAGGGAGGAGATGCCAGTGAAGTGCTTTGGTATCCAGTAGGTGCTCAATGGATGCGCATGCCACCTGCCAGGCCTGTGGTTCAGGGCAGATGGATGGGAAGATAATGCTTGAACATGGACATACAGCGAGGATCTTTCTTTCTTTTTTTTCTTTTTCTTTTCTTTTTTTTTCAAGACAGGGTCTTGCTCTGTCGCCCAGGCTGGAGTGCAAAGTGCAGTAGCGCGATCTTGGCTCATTGCAGCCTCTACTTCCCAGATTCAACTGATTCGCCCACCTCAGCCTTGCCAGTAGCTGGGACTACAGGTGTGGGCCACCACGCCAGGCTAATTTTTTTTTTTTTTTTTTTGAGACCGAGTTTTGCTCTTGTTGCCCAGGCTGGAGTGCAGTGGCTCGATCTTGGCTCACCGCAACCTTTGCCTCCCGAGTTCAAGCGATTCTCCTGCCTCAGCCTTCCTGAATAGCTGGGATTACAGGCATGTGCCACCATGCCTAGCTAATTTTGTATTTTTAATAGAGAGGTTTAGGTTTCTCCATGTTGGTCAGGCTGGTCTTGGACTCCCGACCTCAGATGATCCACCCGCCTCGGCCTCCCAACGTGCTGGGATTACAGGCGTGAGCCACCGCGCCCGGCCACACGTGGCTGATTTTTTTGTATTTTTAGTAGAGACGGGGTTTCGCCATGTTAACCAGGCTAGTCTCGAACTCCTGACCTCAAGTGATCTGCCCGCCTCTTGCCTCCCAAAGTGCTGGGATTACAGGCGTGAGCCACCGTGCCTGGCCTAGCGGGGATTTTTCTTTGAGGAAAGATAGTTGGCTCCCTTTGGGATGTGCTAAACCCCACAGTCCTGGGAGACATCCCTGGAAGAAGCCTGGGATGGGGTGGGTGCGGGGGGTGTTGGACACTGGGGTAGGGGGAGCACTTAGGCTGCACCCACCTGCTGTCCATGTGGCCAAGAGAGCCAGGGCTTCCTACAGGAAATCAGGCCCATTATCGGCACCCAACTGCTGGGCATGACCGCTGAAAGGGGACTGCATGTTTTTCTTGTGGCTTCTTCAGCCACATCCTGACCACAGCCCAGATTCTGTTAGGTCTGCCATTTCCATGTTTTTTTTTCTTTTCAGCAGGGCCAGACAGTAGGCGAGGTCAAGTCCAGAGCCCAGGCCTCCCAGAAGGCCTGGGGAACTCCCCCCAGGCCCTGACTCCAACATCCCTCAGAAGGACCCCATTAAAGCCACTTAGAGCCAGGCATGGTGGTACATGCCTGTGGTCCCAGGCTGAGGCTGGGAGGCTGAGGCAGGAGGATCACTCGAGCCCAGGAGTTTGAGGCTGCAGCGAGCTACGATTGTGCCACTGCACTCAAGACTGGGTGATAGAGTGGGATCCCGTCTCTTAAACCAATAAACAAAAAAATCACTTAGAACCAAGAACCAATTAACAAGCTGTGGGAGATGATCTTGCTGAAAATTCTGAGGGTGAACTTGTCCCAGGAGGAGGGACCTACCAGCCTGGCCAGGACTCCAGGTGCAAAGACACGACCTTTGCCTGACTTATTTGACTAAGCTGACTTATTTGAGCAGCACTGTTCTGGCCTGCTAACTTTAGGGTTAGTTTGGGACCAGGTCGGAAATCACAATTGCATGAATTGCACATTGGAGGCCAGGGGTGCGCCTCTGGGCAAATGAATTTCCTTTCTCAGCATTGATTTCCCCAGCTGTAAAATGTGGATAATAATAGATTGATGTCCTCTCTAAATTTTGCAGCTGTAAACAGTCCCAGCCCTGCAAACTGAAAGTTTGTTGCTCTTCCCTTTAAAATTACTGTAGGGACCAACCCCACAGGGTCAGTGGGTCTCTCCCTATGTGCGGCGACGAGAGAGTGTAGAAATAAAGACACAAGACAAAGAGATAAAAGAAAAGACAGCTGGGCCCGGGGGACCACTACCAGCAATGCGCAGAGACTGGTAGTGGCCCCGAATGTCTGGCTGCGCTGTTATTTATTGGATACAAAGCAAAAGGGGCAGGGTAAAGAGTGTGAGTCATCTCCAATGATAGGTAAGGTCATGTGGGTCACGTGTCCACTGGACAGGGGGCCCATCCCTGCCTGGCAGCCGAGGCAGAGAGAGAGAGGGGACAGACAGAAAGACAGCTTATGCCATTATTTCTGCATATCAGAGACTTTTAGTACTTTCACTAAATGACTACTGCTATCTAGAAGGCAGAGCCAGGTGTACAGGATGGAACATGAAGGCGGACTAGGAGCGTGACCACTGAAGCACAGCATCACAGGGAGACGGTTAGGCCTCCGGATAACTGCGGGCGAGCCTGACTGATGACAGGCCCTCCACAAGAGGTGGAGGAGCAGAGTCTTCTCTAAACTCCCCGAGGGAAAAGGAGCCTCCCTTTCCCGGTCTGCTAATTAGTGGGTGTTGTTCCTTGACACTTTTCGCTACCGCTAGACCACCGTCCGCTCGGCAACGGGCGTCTTCCCAGACGCTGGCGTCACCGCTAGACCAAGGAGCCCTTCTGCTGGCCCTGTCCGGGCATAACAGAAGGCTTGCACTCTTGTCTTCTGGTCACACCTCACTATGTCCCCTCAGCTCCTATCTCTGTATGGCCTGGTTTTTCCTAGGTTATGCTTGTAGAGCGAGGATTATTATAATATTGGAATAAAGAGTAATTACTACAAACTAATGATTAATGATATTCATATATCTCTAAGATCTATATCTGGTATAACTATTCTTGTTTTATATTTTATTATACTGGAACAGCTCGTGTCCTCGGTCTCTTGCCTTGGCACCTGGGTGGCTTGCCGCCCACAATTACAAATGGTGGGATGGGTGCAGTGGCTCATGCCTGCAATCCTAGTACTTTGGGAGGCTGAGATGGGAAGATTGCTTGAGACCAGTAGTTCGAGACCAGCCTGGTCAACATAGAGAGATCCTATCTCTATTTAAAAAAAAAAAATATATATATATATATATTTTAAGTACATATATTTATTTTATTTTGTTTTAATTAATTAATTAATTTTTTTTGAGATGGAGTCTCGCTCTTGTTGCCCAGGCTGGAGTGCAGTGGCACGATCTTGGCTCACTGCAACCTCTGCCTCCGGAGTTCAAGCGATTCCCCTGCCTCAGCCTTCTGAGTAGCTGGGATTACAGGCGCCCACCGCCATGCCTGGCTTATTTTTGTACTTTGAGTAGAGACAGGGTTTTGCCATGTTGACCAGGCTGGTCTTGAACTCCTGACCTCAGGTGATCTGTCTGACTCGGCCTCCCAAAGTGCTGGGATTACAGGCGTGAGCCACTGCACCCGGCCTATATTTTGTTTTATATTTTTAAATATATAATGTATTTTTATATATTGGTTGGTGCAAAAGTAATTGCGGTTTCTGCCATTAGCTTTTTTTTTTTTTGAGAGGGAATCTCTCTCTGTTGCCCAGGCTGGAGTGCAGTGGTACGATCTCGATCACTACAACCTCTGCCTCCTGGGTTGAAGCGATTCTCCTGCCTCAGCCTCCTGAGTAGCTGGGACTACAGATGCCTGCCACCATGCCCAGCTACTTTTTGTATTTTTAGGAGAGACGGGATTTCGACATGTTGGCCAGGCTGGTCTCGAACTCCCGACCTCAAGGGATCCACCCAACTTGGCCTCCCAAAGTGCTGGGATTACAGGCATGAGCCACCACTCCCAGCCTCTGCCATTACTTATTATTATTATTTTTTTGAGATGGAATTTCACTCTTGTTACCCAGGCTGGAGTGCAATGATGCAATCTTAGTTCACCACAACCACTGCCTCCTGGGTTCAAACAATTCTCCTGCCTCAGCCTCCCTAGTAGCTGGGATTATAGGCATGCGCCACCATGCCCGGCTAATTTTCTATTTTTAGTAGAGAGGTTTAGGTTTCTCCATGTTGGCCAGGCTGGTCTCAAACTCCCGACCTCAGGTGATCTGCCCGCCTCGGCCTCCCAAATTGCTGGGGTTACAGGCTTGAGCCACCGCACCCAGCCTTTTTTTGTTTTTTTCTTTGAGATGGAGTCTCGGTCTGTCTCTCAGGCTGGGGTGAATTGGCACGATCTCGTCTCACTGCAACCTCTGACCTCCGCCTCCTGGGTTCAAGCAATCCTGCTGCCTCAGTCTCCTGAGTAGCTGGGATTACAGGTACCTGCCACCACGCCCAACTAATTTTTGTATTTTTAGTAGAGACAGGGTTTCACCATGTTAGCCAGGCTGGTCTCGAACTCCTGACCTCATGATCCGTCCATCTCGGCCTCCCAAAGTACTGCGATTACAGCCATGAGCCACCACGCCCGGCCTTCCATTACTTTTAATGGCATTAATTAATTATGTTTACTAAAAGTTATGGCAGAAACCACAATTACTTTCGCAATAAAATTAGAAATGGAAACTGTTATGCTACCATTCTTTTTCTTTTTTTATTTTCTTTTGAGACAGAATCTTGTCCTGTTGCCCAGGCTGGAGCGCAGTGGTGCAATCATAGCTCACTGCAGCCTTGACCTCCTGGGCTCAAGCAATCCTCTCACCTCAGCCTCCGGCGTAGCTGGGACTATAGGTGTGCACCACCACGCCCAGCTAATTTTTTATTTTTTGTAGAGATGGGGGTCTCAGTATGTTTCCCAGGCTGGTCTCAAACTCCTAGGCTCCAAAGATCCTCCTGCCTCAGCCCCTGCAAAGTGTTGGAATTACAGGAGTAAGCCACTGCACCCAGCCGCTGGCATTCTTTTGGTTTTAGCTTTATATATATATTTATTTATTTATTTATTATTATTATTATTTTAGAGAAACATTTCAGTTGGGCGCAGTGGTTCATGCCTGTAATCCCAGCACTTTGGAGGCTGAGGCGGGTGGATGACCTGACGTCAGGAGTTCGAGACCAGCCTGGCCAACATGGTGAAACCCTGTCTCTACTAAAAATACAAAAACTAGCCAGGCGTAGTGGCAGGTGCCTGTAATCCCAGCTACTCAGAAGGCTGAGGCAGAAGAATCGCTTGAACCCAGAGGCAGAGGTTGCAGTGCACTGAGATCGCGCCACTGCACTTCAGCCTGGGCGACAGAGTGAGACTCTGTCTCAAAAAAAAAAAAAAAAAAAAGAAAAGAAACATTTTATTTTATTTTATTTTATTTATTTTTGAGACAGAGTCTCACTCTGTCACCTAGGCTGGAGTGCAGTGGCGTGATCTCCACTCACTGCAACCTCCAACTCCCTGATTCAAGCAATTCTCCTGCCTCAGCCTCCCAAGTAGCTGGGATTACAGGCATGCGCCACTACGCCCAACTAATTTTTATATTTTAGTAGAGACAGGGTTTCACCATGTTGGCCAGGATGGTCTCGATCTCCTGACCTCGTGATCTGCCCACCTCAGCCTCCCAAAGTTCTGGGATTACAGGCGTGAGCCACCGTGCCCGGCCAACATTTTATTTTAGAATAGTTTTAGATTTGCAGAAAAAAAACAGTGAGGATAATAGAATTTCCCACATTCCCTACACCCAATTTCCCCTCTTTTATTTATTTATTAAAGACAGGCTCTTGTTCTGTCGCCCAGGCTGGAGTGCAGTGGTGTGATCATAGCTCACTGCAGCCTTTGACCTCCTGGGCTCGAGCGATCCTCCCACCTCAGCCTCCCGAGTAGCTGGGACCACAGATGCTCCGTACCACACCTGGCTAATTTTTTAATTTTTTTGTAGAGATGGGGTCTCATTATGTTGACCAGGCTTGTCTCAAACTCCTGGGCTCAAGCGATCCTCCTGCCTCAGCCTCCTGAGTAGCTGGGACTACAGCCACTCACCACCATCACGCCCAGGTAAGTTTTGTATTGTTTGTAGAGACGGGATCTCTGTATGTTGCCCAGGCTGGTCTCAAACTCCTGGGCTCATGTCATCCTCCTTCCTCAGCCTCCCAAGGTGCTGGGATTATAGGTGTGAACCACTGCACCTGGCTAAGAAAAAAAAAATAGGAGCAAAGATCATCCGCAACCATCCCTCAGCTGTTTCATTTCTGTTTATTACACTACATGTATATTTCACTTACTTTGGGATACTGAGATGTGGCCCCAGATGGGCTTCTGAGGACAACACCATGCCTGTAGGAAGTCGCTGGCCCCGGGGCACTCAGCAGGTGGGGGCGATTCTGCTCCAGGGGACATTTTTATTGTCACCGCGGGGGCTGGGAGTGCCCCTGCCATCTAGGGATGTAGGCCAGGGATGCTGCTCAACACTACAGTGTACAGGACGGCCCCCCACAGTAAATGATCAAGCCCCAAGTGTCAGAGGTGCCACCAGACGTGACAAGCCCTGCCCTGGGGAGAACTGAGTGCAGGTTGGGAGTCAGACTTGGGCTCAAATTCCATCATGGCGAACCAGCTCCTTTCCCTCGGGCCTCTGCTTTTCTTTCTCTCTCTTTCGCTCTTTCTCTCTTTCTCTTTCTTTTTTGAGATGGAGTCTCACTCTGTTGCCCAGGCTGGAGTGCAGTGATGCAGTCTTGGCTGTCTGCAACCTCTGCCTCCCTGGTTCAAGTGATTGTCCTGCCTCAGCCTCCCGAGTAGGTGGGATCAAAGGTGTGTGCCACCATGCCTGGCTAATTTTTGTATTTTTAGTAGAGATGGGGTTTCACCATGTTGGCCAGGCTGGTCTCAAACTCCTGGCCTCAAGTGTTCCACCCGCCTCAGCCTCCCAAAGTGCTGGGATTACAGGTGTGAGCCACTGCCCCCAGCCAACCTCTGCTTTCTGATAGCAGGGGTGTGATAACAGCTGCTTCCCAGTCGATTGGAATGTCCACACCAATTAGAAACTGAAACAGTATCTCCATCAACTCAGAGAAAACAGTAAAAAGAAAATAGGCGGTGAGATTTCTCATCAGTTACATTATTCTGACTTTAATTAGTGCCCAGGGAAACTGAAACTATGGCTATACCCAAGATAAACATTTGAAGAAGGAGTAAAGGAAAGATTAATTTTGCAGCTGTCTCAGGGTCTGGTGGAGGGCTGATGGATGTCATCCTGTCTTTGTTTTGCACCGGGGAAAGTAAGCTTGTAATCAGTGCTGTCAGGATGAAATTCAGCAGACTGGTTCTGTGGACAAGGGGTCACATAGAGCTTGCAAACCTAAGGTTACATATCTTTGTTTACGGGAGGCTGGACATCTTGGAAAGATTTAGGAGTAAGCAAAGAATTTACGTATGAACAATTTGTGAGGGTGATCATCTGGAGATGTGTGAGGGCTTTTTTTTTTTTTCCTTTTTGTAGGCATCTGGGTAAGGTACAATGCTTAACCACTTAACGCAATCAGGAAGCAACAGCCATGCATTCGGGAAAGGAACTTCAGTGTTGTGTGGCTCAGTCTCCAGACCTAACTTTCCCTTTGGTACAGACGCGGTGGTACATGCCACCACTTAGGCAGGAGGATCACTCGAGCCCAGAAGATCAAGACTAGTGTGAGCAACAAAGTGAGTTTCCCCCCACCCCCCACCTCAACAAAACATTTAAAAATTAGCTGGACATGGTGGCTGTGCCTGTGGTGGCTGGAGTGCAGTGGTGTGATCTCGGCTCACTGCAGCCTCTGCATTCAAACAATTCTCCTGCCTCAGCCTCCTGAGTAGTTGGGATTACAGGCACCTGCCACCACGCCTGGCTAATTTTTGTATTTTTAGTAGAGACCGGGTTTCACCATGTTGGCCAGGCTGGTCTCCAACTCCTGACCTCAGGTGATCTGCCACTCAGGAGGCTGGGTAGGAGGGTCCCTTGAGCCCAAGAGATCAAAGATGCAGTGAGCCATGTTTGCATGACTGCACACCTGCCTGGACAACAGAATGAGACCATGTCTCAAAAACAAACCAATACAAACAACAACAACAACTTTTCCTTTGGCAAACTGCCTTTGGAAGGTCCTCATATTTTTATTTTCTTTGACAGGAAAAAGCAATATATAGAAAGTGCTTAGCTTAGTACTTTGTACATTACAGTTCCCCATCATAGTTTGCCCTTGTCATATGATAAGTTTTGGACTTGACTGCAGGCTTTCCTTAAACTGAACTCCCAGAAGTGGGGTTACTGGGTCCAAGGGGATGCCTATGTCCCAAGCTATCACTTCCCATAAAGAAGAATTCAGAATTCGGCCAGGAGTGGTGGCTCACACCTGTAATCCCAGCACTTTGGGAGGCTGAGGTGGGTGGATCACCTGAGGTCAGGACTTCGAGACCAGCCTGGCCAAAATGGTGAAACCCTGTCTCTACTAAAAATACAAAAATTAGATGGGCGTGGTGGTGGGCACCTGTAATCTCAGCTACTTGGAAGGCTGAGGCAGGAGAATTGCTTGAACCCGGGAGGCGGAGGTCGCAGTGAGCCGAGATCGCACCATTGCACTCCAGCGTGGGCTACAGAACAAGACTCTGTCTCAAAAGGAAAAAAAAAAAAGAATTCAGAATTCACCTGTCGCCTGCTGCTGCAGTGAACAGTGAGTGGCACTCCTCTCTCACACCTATCACAGGTATTCTTCTTTTCCTTCCAGATCCTTCCCTGGCACCGGTTCCAAGAGGACCTGGTTCTTAGGCAGCATCTGTGTCTCTGTTTTGTAAGACACACAGAGTATCCTTAACCCACTGCAGATATTTCCCTGGGTCCATGGTCAATCAACACCACCTTTCAGTCTCCAGCCTCTTAACCAGCCCAGGGCTGAGTGTTGTTCATAGTATTAATATGTTTCTGGCTGGGCTCAGTGGCTCATGCCTGTAATCCCGGCACTATGGGAGGCTGAGGCAGGCGGAGTTCAAGACCAGCCTGGCCAACATAGTAAAACCCCGTCTCTACTAAAAATACAAAAATGAGCCGGGTGTGGTGGTGCGTGTCTATAATCCCAGCTACTCGGGAGGCTGAGGCAGGAGAATTGCTTGAACCTGGGAGGTGGAGGCTACAGTGAGCTGAGATCATGCCACTGCACTCCAGCCTGGGCAAGAAAGTGAGACTCCATCTCAAAACAAAGAAACAAACAAAGTATTAATATGTTCCCCTTGATCAGTGGGGTGGTTCACCCTTGTAATCCCAGCACTTTGGGAGGCAGAGGCTGGAGGATCGCTTGAGTCCAGGAGTTCGAGACCAGCCTGGGTGAACTAGCAAAACCCTGCCTGTACTAAAAATACAAAAATTAACTGGGCATGGTGGTGCGAGCCTGTAATCCCAGTGGAGGCTGAGGCAGGAGAATCCTTTTGTAATGCCTAACCTTGTTTTTTTACTAACCCTATTTTAACCTTGTTTTTACTAACCCTATTTTTAGATTTTCCCTTTTTGTCTCTTTAATTACCTAGCCTTGTTTCCCATATGAGTAGACTCTCCCTTAGCTGGGAAAGCCTGACGAACGCCATCTGGCCCCTTGATTTACAAGACATTAAGGGCTACTTACCCAACCCCCTTCCTCAAAGAGTTAACCTGTGTAAGCAGATCATCAGCATTTCAAAGGAGCCCAATTAGCTGATAAGGTACTGGAACAAACAATGTATGAAGTTCCTAGGATTTTGCTCAAAAACATAACAGCATAAAGCCTTGAGTCTGTGTCTGGCATAGCATCCATATCCAACTCTTATGAAGGATTTAGAGCCCGGCACCTGGTTCTGTTGCTTTTTTTGTAACCATTTGTCTTTTAAATTGTTTATTTCTCTGTAACCATTTGTTTTTTTATTCTTGCATGTTTTTACTTCTGTAGAATTATTGCATTTGAGCTCCGCTCCCCTTCCGAACCAAGGTATAAAAGTAAATCAAGCCCCTTCCTCGGGGCCGAGAGAATTTTGGAGCGTCAAGCCCTCTCTTGGCTGCTGGCTTAAATAAAGGACTCTTAATTCGTCTCGAAGTGTGGCGTTTTCTCTAACTTGCTTGGGTATAACACTTTGAGCCTGCGAGGCAGAGTTTGCAGTGAGCCGAGATCACGCCACTGCACTCCAGCCTCAGCAACAAGAGTGAAACTCCATTTCAAAAAACAAAAACAAAACAAAACAAAAGAACCCTCACAATCTTCCTGCACCCAACTGATGAAATCACCATTGCAAAAGTTATATCAGTGAGAACATTAGAACAGTAAGCTAAGCTAACCCAAACCCCACCTTACTTTTCCCTTAATTATTCCTGGGCTACTGGGTCAAGCTAACTTTGGAAGACATTTAGGCTATGGTTTAAATAATAGGCCTTGCCAAAAACTCAACCACTTATTTTTTTGAGATGGAGTCTTGCTCTGTCGCCCAGGCCGGAGTGCAGTGGTGTGATCTGGGCTCGCTGCAATCTCTGCCTCTGGGTTCAAGCAATTCTCCTGCCTCAACCTCCTGAGTAGCTGGGATTACAGGCGCATGCCACCAAGCCTGGCTAATTTTTGTATTTTTAGTAGAGACAGGGTTTCACCATGTTGGTCAGGCTGGTCTTGAACTCCTGACCTTGTGATCCACCCACCTCAGCCTCCCAAAGTGCTGGGATTACAGGCTTGAGCCACTGTGCCCAGCCTGCTTTTTTTTTTTTCCTTGAGACAGAATCTCATTCTGTCAACCAGGCTGGAGTGCAGAGGCACCATTTCTGCTCACTGGAACCTCCACTTCTGGGGCTCAAGCAATTCTCCTCTCTCAGCCTCAGGAGTAGCTGGGATTACAGGCGCCTGCCAGCAAGCCCGGCTAATTGTTTTGTATTTTTAGTAGAGATGGGGCTTCACCCATGTTGGCCAGGCTGGTCTCCAACTCCGGACCTCAAGTGATCCGTCCACCTTGGCCTCCCAAAGTGCTGGGGTGACACTGTGCCTGGTCCCAACCACCTTTTTTTTTTTTTTCCTCTGTCACCCAGGCTGGAGTGCAGTGGCATGATCTTGGCTCACTGCAACTTCCGCCTTCTGAGTTCAAGCAATTCTCCTGCCTCAGTGTCCGGAGTAGCTGAGATGACAGGTGTGCACCACCACCCCCTGCTAATGTTTTGTATTTTTAGTAGAGATGGGGTTTCACCATGTTGGCCAGGCTGGTTTCGAATTCCTGACCTCCACCCGCCTCGGCCTCCCAAAGTGCTGGGATTACAGGTGTGAACCACCGTGCCCGGCTTAAAAGCATATTATTATAGTAAATACTTTTTTTCCCTTTCTTTCTTTCATTTTAAACACTGGGGTCTCCTTATGTTGTTCAGGCTAGATTCAAACTCCTGGACTCAAGCGATCCTCCCATCTCAGCCTCCCTGTTACCCTGTTGCCATGACAGCCCTGATAAAATAACTGGGAAAGTTCTCTTATTAAGTCCAAAAAAAAAAAAAAAAAAAAAAAAAAGGCACAGCTGCTTAAAGATTGCAGACAGCCAGGGATGTCCCCAGAGCTTCTTGACCCCTGACCAGATACCAGAGGAAGATAAGATCCCTAAATCAGCACAAACTGGAACAGACGACCCCTAGTCGACTTTAGATCATCAATATATAATTATAATGCTAAAATTCCTTCTCTTAAAAGAAAATCTCCATTTTGTGTAGATGGGTTTTATGAAGACAACCCATGAATTGAGGCTCATGAATTGAACCTGCGTGTCTGGAGTCCCACCCTGCACATGCTAGCATTCCTCTCCCTTCCTGTACCCAGGGGAAGAAACAATAAAACGTTTCGCTTTCTACTGTTGAGGGAGAAGGGGCAGTTAGAGTGAGAGCCTCTCCTTCTCCATTCCCGGCCAGTGAATAAAACCTGATTGCCTTTTCCGATTGGATGTTCCTTCTTTGCCACCTACACAAAGTGGGGAGGTAACTCGGTTTGCTGGTGGCATCCTCAGTAGCTGGGACTACAGGCAATAAATTCTTTTATACGTCGCTTTTTAAACGTATTGTGCCTGTGAACAAATCTTCAAGTTATACCCAAGATTTCAAAGCTCATGATGGTCCATAGTACTCGCTCTTTAAATCAACAGCTGCGTATCCCACAGATGATTTCCTTTGGGATGATTTCCCAGAACTGGAATTGCAGATTCTTCACAATGCATTTTTAGTAGAGAAGGGGTTTCACCACGTTGGCCAGGAGGGTCTCGATCTCTTGACCTCATGATCCGCCCGCCTCCGCCTCCCAAAGTGCTGGGATTACAGGCGTCAGCCACTGCGCGCGGCCACAAAGCTCCCAACTCTTCCGTTAAGCACCGAGCTGTTTTCTAGACTAGCAGCTGAGGCCGCAAAGAATTCTGGGGAACGTAGTGCAGATTTGCAGAGAACGAGTCTCTTGGTACTGTGCCGTAGCATTTCCGGCGGAAGTTGCTGGGCGCGGAAAGCCGGCAAGACCTTTTTTCCGCCATCATCGCTCACGCGCGCAACTCTGGCGACGCGTGGTGGCGTGGCTCCGCCTCCCCACGCCATTGGCCAGCAGCTCCTCGGGCACGCGTATACTGCGCTTCCGGGCAATCTCCGCCCCCGCATGGCCTTCTGGGAGTTGTAGTTCGGTCGCGAGCGCTGCCGTCGGGAGGCTGCTTCGAGGTTCGAGGCTGTGCCCCGCGACCCCGCCTTCGGCGCTCGGCTCGCAGGATGGATCCCGTACCCGGGACAGACTCGGCGCCGCTGGCTGGCCTGGCCTGGTCGTCGGCCTCTGCACCCCCGCCGCGGGGGTTCAGCGCGGTGAGCGGCGTCGAGGGGCGGGGGTCGAATGGGGGAGGCAGTCGCTGTGGGGTGGGAGTCCGGCGCTGACCCGCGTCCTCCCGGTAGATCTCCTGCACCGTCGAGGGGGCACCCGCCAGCTTTGGCAAGAGCTTCGCGCAGAAATCTGGCTACTTCCTGTGCCTTAGTTCTCTGGGCAGCCTAGAGGTAAGAGGTGCCCACCTTCGGAACCACCAGGGTCTGCCCACCTCCCCTGCCCATTCACGGTGCCCTATGCCAGGTGCGCTGTCCCCGCTGCTAGGCCACCCTCGCCGTGTCCCCCTTCCACCCCCAGAACCCGCAGGAGAACGTGGTGGCCGATATCCAGATCGTGGTGGACAAGAGCCCCCTGCCGCTGGGCTTCTCCCCCGTCTGCGACCCCATGGATTCCAGTAAGGACTGCTTCGGAGGCGAGAGTTGTCCGGGTCCCTTGCAGGGAGGAGCGGGGGAGGAGGGACGACGGGCGCGCGGTATCTGAGCCTCGGCTGCCCCCTGGCACACGGGGTGATGACAGGGTTGGCTGAGGACTCAGAGCCCTGCCCTAGGGTGGACCGACATCCCCTGTCCTGATTCAAAATGTGTGATGTGATTGGCACAGCCTGCATCCTCGAGTTAAGAGTTCAGTCCACGCCACCTGTTTCACTACTGTTGTGCTACTTGTGTCTTTTTACACCATAGCCAAGCAAAACCACTGCGCAGTTTTCTTTTTCATTTCCAGGCTTTGCACACGCCGCTTCCTCTGCCTGGGGCACTTTTTCTCTCCTTTTTGTAGCTCATTCTCCGTCCTCCGTCAGATGTCACCTTCACCCTTCCCTACCCCTCCTCTTCTGGGCCCACAACCCTAGTGCAGCCCTCCCAGCCCCACCTGAACTTTCCCACCCTTTCTTGTCATTTTTATTTGACTCAGGCTATATTCATTAATACTAGAGTTGGCAAACCTTTTTTTTTTTTTTTTTTCTTCAGACGGAGTTTCGCTCTTGTTGCCCAGGCTGGAGTGCAATGGCGCGATCTCAGCTCACCACAACCTCCGACTCCCGGGTTCAAGCGATTCTCCTGCCTCATCCTCCAGAGTAGCTGGGATTACAGGCATGCGCCACCACGCCTGGCTAATTTTGTATTTTTAGTAGAGACGGGGTTTCTCCATGTTGGTCAGGCTGGTTTCGAACTCGTGACCTCAGGTGATCCACCTGCCTGGGCCTCCCAAAGTGCTGGGATTACAGGCGTGAGCCACCGCACCCGGCCAAACTTTTTTTTCTTTATTTTTTCTTAGAGTTGGCAAACTTTTATGTAAAGGGCCTTATAGTAAATATTTTAGGCTTTACAGGGCAGATGATGTGTTTTGCATATTCAATTTTTTTACAGTTCCTTAAAAATGTAAAAATCACTCTTAACACATCAGCTGTATGAAACCAGGCCTTAGGCTTGGTGTGGTGGTTCACACCTGTAATCCCAGCACTTTGGGAGCCTGAGGCGGGCAGATCACCTGAGGTCAGGAGTTCCAGACCAGCCTGGCCAACATGGTGAAACCCTGTCTCTACTAAAAATACAAAATTAGCTGGGCATGGTGGTGGGCGCCTGTAGGCCCAGCTACTCGGGAGGCTGAGGCAAGAGAATTGTTTGAACCTGGGAGGCGGAGGTTGGAGTGAGCTGAGATTGTGCCATTGCACTCCAGCCTGGGCGACAGAATGAGACTCCGTCTCAAAAAGAAAAGAAAAGAAAAGAAAACAGACCTTGAGCCAGATTTGGCTCATGGGTGCTAGTTGTCCAACCTCTATAGGATTAGAGGGCTCACGGAAAGTAAGTTTTGAGGGCCATGATGGGCACCCAGCTCTGTCCGATTCCACAGCTAGCCACCCCATGAATGCAGCTTCATATCACCAAAGATCAGCCTACTCCAGCGGTTCCTAAAGGCTGCATGGAATCCCCTCCTTCATCTATACCATTCATGATTTAACCACTCCTCCCACTCCCATCCCCAATGTTGTCCATGTGGCTGCCTTAAACAGCACCCTGGCGAGCCTCATCCTAGAGTCATCTTTGGGCCTTCCCACCCCTGCCTGGCTTCCCTCTCTCACTCCCCTGCCCCCCACTCCCAGAGGCCTCTGTGTCCAAGAAGAAACGCATGTGTGTGAAGCTGTTGCCCCTGGGAGCCGCGGACACGGCTGTGTTTGATGTCCGGCTGAGTGGGAAGACCAAGACAGTGCCTGGATACCTTCGAATAGGGTAGGGCCACCCCCCAGTGTCTAGCCACCTTCCCTGCCCTCCCAACTCATGATCTCACCAATCTGACCCTCAAGGACACCGCTGAGGTCTCCTGTTCCTTCTTCTACCTTCTGAGCCTCAGATTCTGCATGTTAAAACCGGGACATATATATCATCTTGTAGGACTGTCATTAGGAGTCAGTGACTTGGTGTCTAAAGTAGACATAACAGGACTGGGCGCGGTGGCTCACGCCTGTAATCCCAGCACTTTGGGAGGCTGAGGCGGGCCGATCACAAGGTCAGGAGATCGAGACCATCCTGACTAACATGTTGAAACCCCATCTCTACTGAAAATACAAAAAATTAGCCGGGTATGGTGGCACACGCCTGTAGTCCCAGCTACTTGGGAGGCTGAGGCAGGAAAATCACTTGAACCTGGGAGGCGGAGGTTGCAGTGAGTTGAGATCGCGCCACTGCACTCCAGTCTGGGGCGACAGAGCGAGACTCCATCTCAAAAATAAAATAAAATAAATAAAAATAAAGTAGACAGAACGGTGATTTGAACCCAGCAGTATTAGTTTGGTGTGGTGCTTAGGGTGTGGGTCAAGATGCTGAAACAAAAATGCCCCAAAAGGCTGGGCACGGTGGCTCACGCCTGTAATCCCAGCACTTTGGAAGGCCAAGGCGGGCGGATCACCTGAGGTCAGGAGTTCGAGACGAGCCTGGCCAAGATGGTGAAACTCCGTTTCTACTAAAAAAAAAAAAAAAAAAAAATTAGCTGGGCATGGTTGCCTGTAATCCCAGCTAATCCAGAGGCTGAGGCAGTAGAATCGTTTGAACCTGGGAGGTGGAGATTGCAGTGAGTCTAGATTGCGCCATTGCACTCCAGCCTGGGCAACATGAGCGAAACTCCGTCCCAAAAAAAAAAAAAAATTCCCCCAAAAGACAGAGGTCACCTGGATGCCCGGGTCCCCTGCCTTCTCCAGGGGCTATCGTCAACCCTGGCCCCACACCAGGCCAGCATCCCTCTCACCTTCCCTCCCGGTCCAGGGACATGGGCGGCTTTGCCATCTGGTGCAAGAAGGCCAAGGCCCCCAGGCCAGTGCCCAAGCCCCGAGGTCTCAGCCGGGACATGCAGGGCCTCTCTCTGGATGCAGCCAGCCAGCCAAGGTGAGTCCTCAGGCACCGGAGTGGGGGTGGCCGTTGTGGGAGGATGAGGCTTAACCTGAGTCATCCCACCTCCAGTAAGGGCGGCCTCCTGGAGCGGACACCGTCAAGGCTGGGCTCTCGGGCATCCACTCTGCGGAGGAATGACTCCATCTACGAGGCCTCCAGCCTCTATGGCATCTCAGGTGAGCACAGAGTGGGGAAACTGAGGCGTGGAAGTGGAGGGTGTGACTGTCTTGAGATAACCAGGAAGGATCTTCCTACCTCCCTCTCCCAACTCTGGATTCTGTAAAGACTGAAGAAGCCAGGCTGTGCGAGTTGGGCCTCTGTGGGTGGGGTGGGCAGTTCCCTACACCTCACCTCCTCCCCTCGCATGTGTTTTTCAGCCATGGATGGGGTTCCCTTCACACTCCACCCACGATTTGAGGGCAAGAGCTGCAGCCCCCTGGTGAGTCGGGGTCTCAGGGAGCCTGGATCTGCGCCTGCCAGGACATCCCTGTATCCAGTGCCCCAGCACAGAGGGCCACATCCTGGGTTGGGGCTGGAGTGTGTCACCTCCAGGTGGCAGCTGGAAGGTCTTCAGTCTTAGAATGGGGAGGGATCCATCCAGAGAAAGCAGCTGGACACCAGTAGCTAGAGGCTGTGACAAGAAGGGGGAGGGATGCTGGGCATGGTGGCTCACGCCTGTGATCCCAGCACTTTGGGAGACCAAGGCAGGTGGATCACTTGAGGCCAGGAGATCGAGACCAGCCTGGCCAACATGGTGAAACCTCGTCTCTATTGAAAATACAAAAATTAGCCAGGCGCGGCTTTAGAGACTTTGTCTCTAAAAACAAAACAAAACAAACAAGAAAAATAAGGGGGAGGGATGTCCGAGGGAATATTCGGGGAGTGTGGGGGGGGGGCAGGACCCCTTGAAGAGGAAGGAAAGGGGGTTTCAGGTTGAGATCGGGCCCAAGGCTGACCCACCTCTGCCCGCCAGGCCTTCTCTGCTTTTGGGGACCTGACCATCAAGTCTCTGGCGGACATTGAGGAGGAGGTGGGTGCAGGGCTAGGGAGGAGGTGGGTGCAGGGCTAGGGAGGAGGTGCCTGAGGGGCTGGGACCCGCCCCTCGTCCGCCCCAGGCTGTCCCAGTTTTCCCCATCCCCGCTTTGCCCCAGACACACACCATCTCTCCAGGGCAGAAGACCACTCAAGTCCCTAAGTACCCCCTCTGCCATTCCTCAGTCACTCCCCCTTTGGCCCTCTCTTTATTCTGGCACCTGTTCACTCTCGCTCTCCCCGTCCCCCAGTATAACTACGGCTTCGTGGTGGAGAAGACCGCGGCTGCCCGCCTGCCCCCCAGCGTCTCATAGTCCCTCACCCTTCCGCGGAAAGAGCCCCCTTACTCCACCTCCCCGCCAGCCTGGGGCCACCCCCCCTCACTGCATCCTGGGAACCTTCGCCCTGCAAGGCGTTTGCTATCTTCAGCCACTGGGCGGAGCTGCAGCCCTGGAGGAGGGGGCGGGTCGAGGCTGCGTGGTGATGGGGTCTCCGCCTCCACGCCCTGCCGGGCAGGGCTGGAGCTGGACAGAAGCCAGTGCCTTTAAGTCATTTGTGTCAAAACCCTCTGGGGTCCGGAGGCTGTGCGGGTGTCCTCCTGGCAATAAACACTACATGGTTCTCGCCCTCTGGAGTCCTGATCCTGCCGCCTGTCCACACTAGGCACTCTTGCACCGGGCAAGTGGGTGAAATCATGGCAGGGATGCGGTGCTGCTGGGTCTCCCGTTTTTTGTTGTTGTTGTTGTTGTTGTTTGTTTTTTTCTGAGACGGGGGTCTCCCTCTGTGGCCCAGGCTGGGGTACGGTGGCACGATCTCGGCTCACTGCAACCTCCGCCTCTGGGGTTCAAGCGATTCTCCTGCCTCAGCCTCCCGAGTGGTTGGGATTACAGGCGTCCGCCACTACGCCCGGCTAATTTTTTGTATTTTCTATAGACGGGGTTTCACTGTGTTGGCCAGGCTGGTCTTGAACTTCTGACCTCAGGTGATCCGCCCGCCTCGGCCTCCCAAAGTGCTGGGATTACAGGCGTGAACCATCGCGCCCGACTTGGGTCTTCCATTCTACAGAGTGGGAAACAGGCTCAGGGAGTGAGTGAGTCTGGATTCTAGATCATAGAGAAGACCTTGTCCCGGCCCTTCATCATTGGGCATAATAATAAAACAAGTACTGTTTCTACTGCAGTGGCCACATCCCCAACACGCGATACACCATTATTACCTCATTCAGTCTCCCTACAACCCACTGGGAAGCTCAGGTTTTGTTGCCATTTTCCAGATAAAGAAACTGAGATGGGGATGCTAAGGCCGCAACTGGGACTGAAACCCAGCAATTGCTGTCTTTTTTCTTTTCTTTTCTTTTCTTTTCTTTTCTTTTCTTTCTTTCTCTTTTTTTTTTTTTTTTTTTTTTTGAGACGGAGTCTTGCTCTGTCGCCCAGGCTGGAGTGCAGTGGCGTGATCTCGGCTCACTGCAAGCTCCACCTCCCAGGTTCACGCCGTTCTCCGGCCTCAGCCTCCTGAGTAGCTGGGACTACAGACACCCACCACCACGCCCGGCTAATTTTTTGTATTTTTGGTAGAGACAGAGTTTCACCGTGCTAGCCAGGATGGTCTCGATCTCCTGAGCTTGTGCTCCACCCTCCTCGGCCTCCCAAAGTGCTGGGATTACAGGCGTAAGCCACCGCGCCCAGGCCTTTTTTTTTTTTTTTTTTTTTTTGAGACAGCGCCTCATGCTGTCACCCAGGCTGGGTGCAGTGGCATGATCTCGGCTCACTGCAACCTCTGCCTCCCAGATTCAAGTGATTCTCCTGCCTCAGCCGGCACCCCTTGCTGCCGAGTAGCTGGGACTACAGGCTTGGGCCACCATAACCAGTTAATTTGTATTTTGTATTTTTAGTAGAGACAGCGTTTCACCTTGTTGGCCAGGCTGGTCTCAAAGTCTTGACCTCAAGTGATCCCCCGCCTTGGCCTCCCAAAGTGCTAGGATTACAGGTGTGAGCCACTGTGCCCAGCCCAGGCCACACCATTTTCATCCACCAATTCATACAACCTTGTTTTATGTACATTTGTTTAAAAACACCTTATCTACTATCTATGGTGGATTCATTTCCATTGAACTCACAGCCAACGGCACCGAAACTCGTGTCTGCATAAAGCTTCTCTATAATGGATTTTCTCCATGAGGTGCATCACAGACTTTTTTTTTTTTAAGTATTTTATTTTTGGCATGATAATAGCTCACTGCAGCCTTGACCTCCCGGGGTCAGGTGATCCTCCAATCTCAGCCTCCTGAGTAGCTGGGACTACAGGCTACACTGGGCTAATTAAAAATTTTTTTTGTACTGATGGGGGTCTCACTATATTGCCCAGGCTGGTCTTGACCTCCTGGCCTTGGGCAGTCCTCCTGCCTCGGCTCCCAATGTGCTGGGATTACAGGCATGAGCCGCCGAGCTCAGCCATCGCAGCCTTTTGGTACTTAGGAAGCCTGGACAGCATTTCGGTGTCTGGGGGAATTTCAATGGCAAAATCACCAACAAAAACCACAAGAACATGGCCAGGCACAGTGACTCATGCTTGTAATCCCAGCACTTTGGGAGGCCGAGGTGGGTGGATCACCTGAGGTCAGGAGTTCGAGACCAGCCTGGCCAACATAGTGAAACCCCATCTCTACCAAAAATACAGAATTAGCCAGGCGTGGTGGCAGGTGCCTGTTATCCCAGCTACTTGGGACGCTGAGGCAGCAGAATCGCTTGAACCCTGGTGGGTGGAGGTTGCAGTGAGCTGAGATTGTGCCACTGCACTCCAGGCTGTGCAACAAGAGTGAAACTCCATTTCAAAAAAAAAAAGAGAAGAAATTCCCCACCCTAAACTCACACCTTCCTTCTCCCATAAGTGCATGCCCATGGACGTGTACGATGGCTGCTATGCTGCTCTTTCTCCTCTGGGCTGTTGTAGTCTTGTGGTGGCCCACATTCTGCTGCAGTTGTAAACATCCCCAGATCTCTGTGGTTTAGAAAAGCTGGCCAGGCATGATGGCTGATACCTGTAATCCCAGCGCTTTGGGAGGCCGAGGCAGGCAGATCACCTGAGGTCAGGAGTTCGAGACCAGCCTGGCCAACGTAGTGAAACCGTTTCTACTAAAAATATAAAAATTAGCTGCGTGTGGTGGCACACGCCTGTAATCCTACCTGCTTGGGAGGCTGAGGCAGGAGAATCGCTTGAACCCGGGACGTCAAGGTTGCAGTGAGCCAAGATTGCACCATTGCACTCCAGCTTTGGCAACAAGAGTGAAACTCCATCTCAAAAAGAAAAAGAAAAACTAAGGCTGTCATACTTGGAGTCTCACATCTGTAATCCCAGCACTTTTGGGGGCTGAGGCACGAGGATTGCTTGAGGCCAGGAGGTCGAGGCTGCAGTTTGCTATGATTGCACCACTGCACTCCAGTCTGTGTGACAGTGAGACCCTGTCTCTAAATAAATAAATAAGTAAGGCAGGGCACAGTGTCTCACACCTGTAATCCCAGCACTTTGGGAGGCCGAGGCGGACGGATCACCTGAGGTCGGGAGTTCAAGACCAGCCTGACCAACATGGAGGAAACCCCCGTTTCTACTAAAAATGCAAAATTAGCGGGGCGTGGTGGCGCATGCCTGTAATCCCAGCTATTCGGGAGGCTGAGGCAGGAGAATCGCTTGAACCCGGGAGGCAGAGGTTGTGGTGAGCCAAGATCGCACCATTGCACTCCAGCCTTGGCAACAAGAGCGGAACTCTGTCTGCAAAAAAAAAAAAAAAAAAAAAAAAGTAAACAGCCTGGGTGCAGAGCAAAACCCTATCTCTAAGTAAATGACTAAATAAATAGCAAAGCTAAGGCTTATTTCTTAGCGGCAATAGACTTTGTTAGTTGTAGTGGTACAGAAACCGGCCTAATGGGAGGGTCATTTTCTCACAGTGAGGGCGGTGTTGTCTAAAGAAACATCCAAGCTTTTAAATAATTAAAGTTGGCCAGCCATGGTGGCTCATGCCTGTAATGCCAGCACTATCGGAGGCTGAGGCGAGAGGATCACTTGAGCCCCCGGGGGTTTGAGACCAGCCTGGGCAACACAGCAAGGCCCTGTCTGTACAAATTAAAAATTAGCCGGGCATAGTGATACCTGCCTGTAGTCCCTGCTACTCGAGAGGCTGAGGTGGGAGGATCGCCTGAGTCTGGGAGGTGAAGGCTGCAGTGAGCTATGATTGCATAACTGCACTCCTGGCTGGGTGACAGAGCAAGACCCTGTCTCAAAAAAAAAAAAAAAAAAATTTGGGACTGGGTGCAGCGGTGGCTCACACCTGTAATCCCAGCACTTTGGGAGGCCAAGCTGGGAGGATCTGTTGAGCTCAGGAGTTTAAGGGCAGCCTGGGCAGCAGTGAAACACCATCTCTACGAAAAAAACACACATGATCGGGCATGGTGGCTCACGCCCATAATCCCAGCACTTTGAGAGGCCAAGGTGGGCGGATCACGAGGTCAGGAGTTCAAGACCAGCCTGGCCAACATGGTGAAATCCCATCTCTACTAAATATACAAAAAAAAAAAAAATTAGCCGGGCATGGTCGTGGGTGCCCGTAGTCCCAGCTACTCGGGAGGCTGAGGCAGGAGAATTGCTTGAACCTGGGAGGCAGAGGTTGCAGTAAGCTGAGATCACATCACTGCACTCCAGCCTGGGCAACACAGTGAGACTCCCTCTTAAAAAAAAAAAAAAAAAAGAAAAAAGAAAAATCCACACACATATATAATTCTGATGATTGTTAAAAGTAAACAAGGCTTTATTCAAGACTACTGCATGGAAGATTGAGCTCAACTCGGAATCCACGAAGTTGTCAATAAGGGGGGATTTATAGCCACGGAGCAGGGCAAGGGGGGTCAGTGGATAGAAAATTATAAAGGCTTGGGGAGTCACCTTAAACTCTCTTAATAGGATCCTTGCTGAAGCCAGGCCAGGGCGATCAGCTATCAAGAAACTGACTTAGCAGGATTCTTGCTAAAACTGGGTGACACAGATCAAAGACGGGATGGGAGCCAAGGTCACGGCCCAATGCAGAAGAGATTTCAGAGGACTCTGACTCAAGTTTGGCCAAGAAGAGAGTCTTTGTCGGGGCGGAGACCTGGCCTGGCCCTGGGAATCTGAGACGGGGGACAGTGCGTTCTCCTGGAAGGGGAGGTGAGCGGGGATGATGCAAAATGTACGCCCTTTCCCCAAACTCTTCAGCTGCCTTGGAAAAACTAGGTCTCTGGTGCTAAGGCACCTGCCTGCCTCTCCTGGCTCCCGGCACACGGATCATCTGCCAGGTCTCGCCCAGGCTCCTCTGGCGCCAGCCACAGAACCCGATCCAGCCAGAAAGCAAATGCCGTTTGTCCTCTCTGCCGTCCTCCTCAGCTGCCCCAAAAGCAGCCCCAGATCTCATTTCAGGGAGTCTGTGTGTGACCAGAGGCCTGAGGATGACCCATCCTGGCCTTGGGTCCAACTAGACCAATTGTCACTGATGACAGGGCCACTCACCCTGCAAAATCCCAGCCCTCTGAGCCCAGGCAGGCCTGGGGACTGCATCACGCAAGGGTTAGAGGGGCCCGATGGAGCCTACCCCACCTGCTTCTGACTTGGGTATCATCAATCCTAACATTTCTGGGCTGAGCTTACATCATCTTGGGCTACCGAGGAAGCAGCTGAGGGCCCTGGGAACCACAGCACTAAGTCCAGGATCCGTGCCTATCCTTCTCTTCCTTTATTATTATTATTATTATTATTATTATTATTATTATTATTATTATTTGAGACCGGGTCTCACTCTGTGGCCCAGGCTGGAGTGCAGTGGTGCGATCTCGGCGGCTCACTGCAACCTCCACCTCCTGGGTTCAAGTGATTCTCCTGCCTCAGCCTCCCGAGTAGCTGGGATTACAAGCATGCACCACTACACCCAGCTAATTTTTGTAGTTTTTGGGTTTTTTTTTTTTTTTTTTTTGTGAGACGGAGTCTCGCTCTGTCGCCAGGCTGGAGTGCAGTGGAGTGATGTCGGCCCACTGCAACCTCCGTCTCCCAGGTTCAAGCAATTCTCGTGACTCAGCCTCCCGAGTAGCTGGGACTACAAGTGCCCGCCACCACGCCCAGCTAAATTTTTTGTTTGTTTGTTTTTGAGATGGAGTTTCATTCTTGTTGCCCAGGCTGGAGTGCGATGGTGCAGTCTCAGCTCACTGCAACCTCTGCCTCCTGGGTTCAAGCGATTCTCCTGCCTCAGCCTCCCTAGTAGCTGGGATTACAGGTGCCCACCACCACGCTCGGCTAATTTTTGTATTTTTGGTAGAGATGGGGTATCACCATGCTGGTCAGGCTGGTCTCGAACTCCTGACCTCAAGTGATCCGCCCACCTCGGCCTCCCAAAGTGTTGGGATTACAGGCGTGAGCCACCGTGCCCGGTCCTTATTTCTGTATTTTTAGTAGAGATGGGGTTTCACCATGTTGGCCAGGCTGATCTTGAACTCCTGGCCTCAAGTGATCCACCCGCCTCGGTCTCCCAAAGTTCTGGGATTACGGGCATGAGCCAACGTGCTGGCCTAATTTTTGTATTTTTAGTAGAGATGAGGTTTTACTGTGTTGGTCAGGCTGGTCTGGAACAGCTGACCTCAAGCGATCTGCTCACATTGACCTCCCAAAGTGCTGGGATTACAGGTGTGAGCCACCGTGCCTGGCCATTTCTCTTGAGACAAGGTCTCACTCTGTTACCCAAGCTGGAGTGCGGTGGTGGAATCATGGCTCACCGCAGCCTTGACCTCCTGGGCACAAGCTATCCTCCCACCTCAGTCTCCCTAGTAGCTGGAACTATAGGTGTGTGCCACCACACTCGGCTACATTTTTACTTTTGTAGAGATGGGGTCTTGCTATGTTGCCCAGGTGGGTTTCTCTCCTATTGCTTACTCCCAGGCTCCACAGGGGCATGGGTACTGAGAGTGGCATTTCTGGATAGACATGATCCCAGCTCCTCTACTCAATAGCTGCTGACCTTGAGCTGTGGCTTAAACTTCTCTGTGCCTCAGTTTCTCCATCTTTACAATGGGAACCTCAATGTTCCTCATCTCATGGGATACGTGTAAGGGAGAATGCATAGGACCCGTGTCTCTCAGCTGCCCCTGATGACTCTTGAAGAAACACCTCTTGACTCTGACAGGCCTTTGAAGCTGGAAGGTTTCTGCAGCCTGACATCCAGGCAGAATGGATGATGTGACTCCCCGTGAGTGGCCTCTGCTAGTGGCAAACCCTATACTTCCTGTATTCAAAAGTTGCAGAGGGGCTGGGCTCTGTGGCTCAGCCCTGTAATCCCATCACTTTGGGAAGCTGAGGTGGGAGGATCACTTGAGTCCAGGAGTTTGAGGCCAGCCTGGGCAACATAGGGAGACCCCAGTCTCTATAGAATTTTTTTTTTTTTTTCCAAGACAGAGTCTCCCTCTGTCACCCAGGCTGGAGTGCAGTGGTGTGATTGTGGCTCCCTGCAACTTCCATCTCTGGGGTTCAAGTGATTCTCCTGCCTCAGCCTCCTGAGTAGCTGGGACTACAGGCACCCACCACCACCCCCGGCTAATTTCCTTCTTTCTTTTTTTTTTTTTTTTTTTGATATGGAGTCTCGCTCTGTTGCCCAGGCTGGAGTGCAGTGGCGCAATCTTGGCTCACTGCAAGCTCCGCCTTCTGGGTTCATGCCATTCTCCTGCCTCAGCCTCTCAAGTAGCTGGGACTACAGGTGTCCGCCACCATGCCCAGCTAATTTTTTTTTGTGTGTGTTTTTAGTAGAGACGAGGTTTCACCCCATTAGCCAGGATGGTCTCAATCTCCTGACCTTGTGATCTGCCCGCCTCAGCCTCCCAAAGTGCTGGTATTACAGGCGTGAGCCACCGCGCCCAGCCTAATTTCTTCCTTTCTTTCTTCCTTTCCTTTCTTTCCTTTCCTTTCTTTCATCCCTTTTTTCCTCTTTCCTTTCTTTTCCTTTCTTTCCTTTCTTTCTTTTCTTTTCCTTCCTCCCTCCCTCCCTCCCTCTCTCTCCCTCTCTCTTTCTTTCTTTCTTTGTATTTTTAGTAGAGACGGTGTTTCACCTTGTTGGCCAGGCTGGTCTTGAACTCCTGACTTCAAGTGATCTGCCCGGTTCAGCCTCCCAAAGTGTTGGGATTACAGGTGTGAGCCACAGCGCCTGGCCATGACCAGCTAATTTTTGTATTTTTAGTAGAGATGGGGTTTTGCCATGTTGGCCAGGCTAGTCTTGAACTCCTAGCCTCAAGCAATCCGACTGCCTTGGCCTCCCAAAGTGCTGGGATTATAGGAGTGAGCCACTGTGCCCTGCCTACTTTTCTTTTAAACAGATGGGGTCTTGCTCTGTTGCCCAGGCTGGATCGTAGTGGTTCAATCACTGCTGATCTTCTTGCCTCAGCCTCCCAAGTAGCTGGGACCACAGGTGTGCACCACCACGCCTGGCTAATTTTTAATTTTTTTGTAGAGCTGGAGTCTCCCTATGTTGCCCAGGCTGGTCTTGAACTCCTGGCCTCAGGTGATCCTTTTGCAAGACAACATCTTTGACAGATACTGTCCACACCCTAGAACATACCAGAATGCTGACAGAGCTTGTGTTTGCAAGGCCCGTGGAATTTTTTTTTTTTTTTTTGAGATGGCGTCTGGCTCTGTCGCCCAGGCTGGAGTGCAATGGTGTGATCTGGGCTCACTGCAAACTCTGCCTCCTGGGTTCAAGTGATTCTCCTGCCTCAGCCTTCCAAGTAGCTGGGATTACAGGCAAGCACCACCACACCTGGCTAATTTTGTATTTTTAGTAGAAACAGATTTCACCATGTAGGCCAGGCTGGTCTCGAACTCCTGACCTCAAGTGATCCACCCGCCTCGGCCTCCCAAAGTACTGGGATACAGGCATGAGCCGCCACACCTGGCTATGCGTGGCTAATTTTTTTTTTTTTTTTTTTTTTTTTTTGGCAATGGAGTCTCATTCTGTCACCCAGGCTGGAGTGCAGGGGCATGATCTCGGCTCACTGCAGTCTCCGCCTCTGGAGTTCAAGCGATTCTCCTGCTTCAGCTTCCCAAGTAGCTGGGACTACAGATGCCCACCACCACGCCCAGCTAATTTTTGTATTTTTAGTAGAGACGGAGTTTCACCATGTTGGCCAGGCTGGTCTTGAACTCCTGACCTCGTGATCCACCCACTTTGGCCTCCCAAAGTGCCAGGGTTACAGGCGTGAGCCACCGTGGCCGGCCTAATTTTTATATTTTTAGTAGAGATGGGGTTTTGCCACGTTGGCCAGGCTGGTCTTGAACTCTGGGCCTCAAGCAATCCAACTGCCTTGGCCTACCAAAGTGCTGGGCTTACAGGAGTGAGCCACTGCACCCTGCCTGCTTTTCTTATAAACAGATGGTGTCTTGCTCTGTTGCTCAGGCTAGATTGCAGTTGGTTCAATCATTGCTGATCCTCCCGCCTCAGCTTCCCAAGTAGCTGGGACCATAGGTGTGCATCACCGCACCTGGCTAATTTTTAATTTTTTCTAGAGATGGGGGTCTACCTATATTGCCCAGGCTGGTCTTGAACTCCTGGCCTCAGATGATCCTCTCACAAGACAACATCTTTGACAGATACTGTTCATACCCTAGAACATACCAGAATGCTGACAGAGCTTGTGTTTGCGAGGCCTGTGGAATTAATGGAGACATTTCTACACTTTTCGACTGGGGCCTTGTGCCTATGGCTCGGTGGGTAGGGGAGATCACCTCTGTTTGTAAAGAACGAAACTGAGTTTGCATTACTCTTCCTTAAGGCAGGTCTGCCCAGCTCCCGGAACACTCTGAAAGCCGCACGCCAAACCCATATCAGGTGCCTGGAGTCTGGAGGTTTTGGCTGCAGCCCCAGGACCAGCCTTGCCCTTCGCCTTACCTGATTCTGGCTGAGATAGGAAGATGCTCGGTAACTCAGCTCCCCTTCCAGGCAGTGCAGACGAAGGGGGCGGTTTTCAGCCGGGCCTCCCAAGTTGGAACCTTATCATTTCCAAAGTTCAAGTTCGAGGTATCAGAAGGAAGAGCAGGGACCAGCCTAGGGTGAGGTTGCTGAGGTGCCCAGGGTGCAATTTTTTATTTATTTATTTTTTGAGATGGAGTCTCGCTTTGTGCCCAGACTGGAGAGGAGTGGTGCAGTCTTGGCTCACTGCAACCTCCGCCTCCCTGGCTTAAGCGATTCTCCTGCCTCAGCGTCCCCAAGTAGCTGGGATTACAGGCACCCACCACCATGTCCAGCTAATTTTTTGTATTTTTTTATGTGTGTGTGAGGGACGGAGTCTTGCTCTGTAGCCCAGACTGGAGGGCAGTGGCACAATCTCAGCTCACTGCAGCCTCCACCTCCTGGGTCCCGGTTCAAGCGATTCTCCTGCCTCAGCCTCCCGAGTAGCTGGGATTACTGGCATGCGTCACCATGCCCATCTAATTTTTGTATTTTTAGTAGAGACAGGGTTTCACCAAGTTGGCCAGGCTGGTCTTGAACTCCTGACCTCGTGATCTGCCCACCGTGGCCTCCCAAAGTGCTGGGATTACAGGCATGAGCCACTGCGCCAGCCTTGCTTTATTTTTTTGTGTGTGGGAGGGAGCATGGTGGCACACCCCTGTAATCCCAGCTACTGGGTGGCTGTGGTAGAATTGTTTGAGCCTGGGAGTTCGAGACCAGCCTGGGCAATATAGCAAAACACCATCTCTACAAAAATAAAAAATACAAAGATTAACCAGGTGTGGTGGTGCATGCCTGCAGTCCCAGCTACTCTGGATGCTGAGTCAGGAGGATCACTTGAGCCCAGGAGTTTGAGGCTACAATGAGCTATGATCACAACACTGCATTCCAGCCTGGGTGATAGAGCAAACCCCTCTCTTAAAAAAAAAAAAAATTAAAAATGTGTTGAGGTGAAAAATCACATTAACATAAAATTAACCATTTAAAAGTATACAATTCAGGCCAGGCGTGGTGGCTCACGCCTGTAGCACTTTGAGGGGCCAAGGTGAATGGATCATTTGAGGTCAGGAGTTCGAGACCAGCTGGCCAACATGGTAAATCACCATCTCTACTAAAAATGTAAAAACTAGCCAGGCATGATGGCCCTTGCCTGTAGTCCCAGCTACTTGGGAGGCTGAGGCAGGAGAATCACTTAAAACAGGGAGGCGGAGGTTGCAATGAGCCGAGATCGCGCCACTGCACTCCAGCCTAGGCGACAGAGTGAGACTCTGTCTCAAAAACAAACAAACAAAAAATTTAAAAACTAGCCGGGCATGGTGGCCCTTGCCTGTAGTCCCAGTTACTTGGGAGGCCGAGGCAGGAAAATCGCTTGAACCCGGGAGACAGAGGTGGCAATGAGCCGAGATTGGGCCATTGCACTGCAGCCTGGGCCACAAGAGCAAAACTCCATCTCAAAAAAATGTTAAAAAGGCCAGGAGCAGTGGCTCACACCTGTAATTTCAGCACTTTGGGAGGCCGAGGCAGGGGATCACTTGAGGTCAGGAGTTCGAGACCAGCCTGGCCAACATGGTGAAACCCGTCTCTACTAAAAATATAAAAATTAGCCAGGCATGGTGGTGGGTGCCTGTAATCCCAGCTACTCAGGAGGCTGAGGCAGGAGAATCGCTTGAACCTGGGAGACGGAGGTTGCAGTGAGCTGAGCCGAGATTGTGCCACTGCACTCCAGCCTGGGAGACAGAGCAAGACTCTGTCTCAAACCAAAACCAAAACCAAACAAAACTAACTGGTGGAGCATGCGTCCCAGCCTGGGGACTACAAGGGGCATGGCCTGGCTCTCACTTTTGCCCTTCCTTCCCCCGACCCAAGTCCCACCCATGGGCCTGGGCTTGGCCACGCAGCACAATTGAACATTGAGTAACACACAGATAGTGAATATCAGAGTTTACTTGTGGGTTGTGCAAGACAGGAGACCTTTGGAGACCCCTCTGTTATTTCCTTGAGCCCCAGAAACTACCCATGCCTACAGCCCAAAAACAGCAGCAGCATGAGAACGATTAACACACATTAAGGACCTATTGTGTGGGGGTCCCCGGAATGCCTCACATGAAGTCATGTGTCTTGTCAGAGCCCTTGGAGACAGGGCCACTTCATGTCCCCATATTACAGATGAGGAAACTGAGGCACAAAGCGGCTAAGCCCTCAGCCATGGGTCCACAGCCAGGAACCTGGGTCCAGCCCTCCAGCCGTGCCCCTGGCCCTGGGCTGCTCCAAGCTTGGCACACATGGATTTGAAATGTTCACAGCCCGAGGGGGTGCAGCGGATTTTGCAGAGTCTGAGACTTGCACATCAGCAGCATGGAGATTACGGGGTTCAGGTGAGAATCCTGGCTCTGGTGCTCAGTCCTGGCCGTGGGCCCCCTGGTGAGTCACTGCCTCTCTTGGGGCCTCGGTTTCCTCATCTGTAAAACGGATGGAGACACTTAGAGAATCACTGCCTAAGCCCCCTGCTCCCCTTCTGCCAGTAACAGAATCTCATCCATCTGGACAGCCGCATTTCCCCGCCTCCCCTGCAGCAAGGTATGGCCATTTCACTCTGTTCTGGCCAGTGGGATATAAAAAGAAGGGTTTTGAGGCTTCCTGGGAAGACTTCCAGGAGACACCCAGCCAGCGCTGGCCTCTGACTTTCCCTCAGAATGAGGAGGTGAAGGCTGGAGCTCTGGCAATTATTTTGTGCCACGAGGCAACCTTGAGGACAAAAGCTAAGGATGCAATAAAATGAGAGAAAAATCAAGTCCTACTGCTACTGCAGCTGAACCCGAACCTATCTCTATGGTGTCCTTTTCTTACACCAGGTCTCTATTCCTCATCCCTGGGCTCACACCAGTGTGGAGTCCTTCCCCGTGCTCCCTGGTCTGTGGCCCAGCATTCGACGCATCTCGTGCGTAACCCCGTCCCAGTGCCCCAGGCCAGCCGACAGTGTCCGGTGCATTCTGGATGCAGGCAGGCTGCTCTCCCAGCCTCCCCCCAGGGCTGCAGGTGCTGTGGCAGTGGCCATGGACCCAAAGGGGTCCCCAGGCTCTGGACAGGTTGAATAGGGGGTCCGACGATGGATACCCTGCTGAGGCTGAGCTCTGGGGCTGGCCTTGGAGACTTCGGCAGGGCGGGCGACGTCATCTTCAAAGGATGGCGGGGACAACTCGTGGAGCCCACGGCGGGCAGCCCGGGCAGCCCGGAGGAGAGTGTGGGTCAGCACAGCCACCAGAACCAGGGCGCCCGAGCCGAGGATGGAAGCAGCTGCTGTGCCTGTCTCGATCTCGAAAAGTAGCAAGGCATAGATGGACAGTGCTAGGGAAGGAAACGACTCTCATTTATTCAGTCAACAAACATTTTCCCTCCAAGCCCTCAGGGAGTTCTTGCACACAGGGAGAAATTACGAAAAGCCCTGCCACATGACAGGCACATAGAATAGGCATTTAATCCTCCCACATCCCACCCGTGCATCATCATCACATCCATTTTACAGAGAAGAAAGCTGGGGCCCAGAGAGGTTAGGGGACTCCTCAAAGCCACACAGCCAGGCAGTGACAGAGGTGGGATTTTAACCCAGGCTGGTGGGCTCCAGAGTCTGTGCTCTGAAGCACAGTGCTGCCTCCGAAGGAGACAACAGAAAGAGACTAATTTCAGCAGCTGTGGGCCGGGGCTTCCCTGAGGAGGAGCTATTTGAGCTGAGACCCTGGGGAAGAAGCAGCAGTTTTTGGGAGAGCTGAGGAGGATGACAGCTGCAGGGACATGGCAAGTGCAGAGGTCCTGAGGTGGAAACACCCAAGAGTGTCCGAGGCTCAGAAAAAAGCAAAACGGGTTCTGGCCGGGCTCAGTAGCTCACACCTATAATCCTAACACTTTGGGAGGCTGAGGCGGGTGGATCACTTGAGGTCAGGAGTTTGAAACTAGCATGTGCAACATGGTAAAACCCTGTCTCTACAAAAAATACAAAAATTAGCTGGGCATCGTGGCAGGCGCCTGTAATCCCAGCTCCTCAGGAGGCTGAAGCAGGAGAATTGCTTGAGCCTGGGAGATGGAGGCTGCAGTGAGCCAAGATCGCACCACTGCACTCCAGCCTGGGTGACAGAGTGAGACTCAGTCTGAACAAAAAGAAAAGAAAAGAAAAAAGAAAGAAAAATGGGTGTGTAGCTGGAGCAGAGAGGTGGGGGAGAGATGGAGGAGTTAAGGAAGGAGTGGATGTTGGGGACCAGATGAGGGTGGGGGCCACAGAAAGGGGTGTGGGTCTTCTCCTTCTTCTTCTTTTTCTTCTTCTTCTTCTTCTTCTTCTTGTTCTTCTTTTTTTTTTTTTGAGACAGGGTCTCGCTCTGTCACCCAGGTTGGAAGGCAGTGGCTCGGCTACGGCTCACTGCTGCCTCAACCTCCCCAGGCTCAGGTGATTCTCCCACCTCAGCCTCCTGAGTAGGTGGGACTACAGGTGCATGCCACCATGCCTGGCTAATTTTTTTTTTTTTTGAGACAGAATCTTGCTCTGTCACCCAGGCTGGAGCGCAGTGGTGCGACCTCTGCTCACTGCAACCTCTGCTTCGCGGGTTCAAGCGATTCTCATGCCTCAGCCTCCCAAGTAGCTGGGATTATAGGCACTCACCACCACGCTGGCTAATTTTTGTATTTTTAGTAGAGACAGTGTTTCACTATGTTGGCCAGGCTGGTCTCGAACTCCTGACCTCAGGTGATCCGCCCACCTTGGCCTTCCAAACTGCTGGGATTACAGGCATGAGCCACTGGGCCCAGCCTGATTTTTGTATTTTTAGTAGAGACGGGGTTTCGCCTTGTTGCCCAGGCTGGTCTCCAATTCCTGAGCTCAAGTGGTCCTCTAGCCTTGGCCTGCCAAGAGGGCTGGGATTACAGGCGTGAGCCACTGTGTCCTACCGGGTTTTCTTCTAAGAGCAATGAGTAGGGGGATTTTGGAGCTGGGGAGGAACAGGACCTACCTGCTCTATCTATTTTTTTTTTTTTTTTTTTGAGACTGAGTTTTGCTCTTGTTGCCGAGGCTGGAGTGCAGTGGCACAATCTCAGCTCACTGCAACCTCTGCCTCTCGGGTTCAAGCAATTCTCCTGCCTCAGCCTCTTGAGTAGCTGGGATTATAGGCATGCACCACCATGCCTGGCTAATTTTGTATTTTTAGTAGAGACAGGGGTTTCACCATGTTGGTCAGGCTGGTCTCGAACTCCTGACCTCAGGTGATCCACCTGCCTCGGCTTCCGGAAGTGCTGGGATTACAGGCATGAGCCACTGCGCCCGACCACCTGCTCTATCTCTTAAGAAGCCTCCCTGGCCGGGCACGGTGGCTCACGCCTGTAATCCCAGCACTTTGGGAGGCTGAGGTGGGCGGATCACAAGGTTAGGAGATTGAGACCATCCTGGCTAACGTGGTGAAACCTCATCTCTGCTAAAAATACAAAAAATTAGCCGATCGTGGTGGCGGGCGCCTGCTGTCCCAGCTACTCGGGAGGCTGAGGCAGGAGAATGGCGTGAACCTGGGAGGTGGAGCTTGCAGTGAGCCGAGATCGTGCCACTGCACTCCAGCCTGGGTGACAGAGCGAGACTCCGCCTCAAAAAAGAAAAAAGCCTCCCTGTTGGTGGAATACCCATATGAGGGAATATGATGCAGCATGTAAGGAATGAGGCACCGCTCCATTCTACAATGTGGATGAACCAGGAAAACATCATTCTGAGTGAGAGAAGCCAGATGCAAATAGCCACAGAGTGTGAGGTGTCATTGATCTGAAATGTCCAGAACAGGCAAATCCTGGCCGGGCGCAGTGGCTCATGCTTGTAATCCCAGCACTTTGGGAGGCTGAGGTGGGTGGATCACCTGAAGTCAGGTGTTGGAGACCAGTCTGGCCAACACGGTGAAACCCTGTCTCTACTAAAAATATAAAAAGTAGCCAGGTGTGGTGGCACGTGCCTGTAATCCCAGCTACTTGGGAGGCTGAGGCAGGAGAATCGCTTGAATCTGGGAGGTGGAGATTGCAGTGAGCCGAGATCGTGCCGCTACCCTCTACCCTGGGCAACAGAGCAAGACGCTGTCTCGAGAAAAAAGAAAAAAAAAATACAAGCAAATCCATAGAGACAGACAGTAGATTAGTGGCTGCCAGGGATGAGGAAGGGGCAATGGGGAGTGATTGCTAATGGAGACAGGGTTTCCTGTTGGGTGATGAAAATATTCTGGAACCAGATAGTAGCGATCGTTGCCTAAGACCGTGAATGTGCTAAATCCCACTGAACTGTACACTTTAAAGTGGGTAAAGGCTGGGCAAGGTGGGTCACACCTGTAATCCCAGCACTTTTGGAAGCCGAGGTGAGAGGTTGCTTGAGGCCAGGAGTTCGATGCCAGCTCAGGTGACATAGGGAGACCAGTCCCTACAAAAAATAAGAAACTATCGAGGAATGGCAGTGCTTGCCTATAGTCCCAGCTAGCTGCGGGGCTGAGGCAGAAGAATTGCTTGAGCCTAGGACATGGAGGCTGCAGTGAGCTATGATCACACCACTGCACTCCAGCCTGGGTGACACAGCGAGACTCTGTCTCAAAAAATGGAAATAAAATACACTGGTTAAAATGGTATTTTTTTTTTTTTTTTTGAGATGGAATCTCGCTCTGTCACCCAGGCTGGAGTGCTGTGGCGCGATCTCCGCTCACTGAAAGCTCTGCCTCCTGGGTTCACGCCATTCTCCTGCCTCAGCCTCCCGAGTAGCTGGGACTACAGCCGCCCGCCACCACACCCGGCTAATTTTTGTATTTTTAGTAGAGATGGGGTTTCACCTTGTTAGCCAGGATGGTCTCGATCTCCTGACCTCGTGATCTGCCCGCCTCGGCCTCCCAAAGTGCTGGGATTACAGGCGTGAGCCACCGCGCCTGGCCTAAAATGGTAATGTTTTTGTTATGTGTACTTTGCCACAGTGAAACTGCAACTTAACTGGGTATGGTGGTGCACACCTGTAGTCCCAGCTACTTGGATTGGGAGACTGAGGCAGGAGGATTGCTTGAGCCAGGAGTTCAAGTCCAGCCTGGGCTACATAGCAAGACCCTGTCTCTAAACAAACAAAACCAGAAACACCCCCAGCAACTCAGCTCTCAGGGTCCTGCATCTCTGTCTGTCTCTGCCTGGGGTGGGGGTGAGGGTCAAGGTGGAGGAGCCAGCCTCTGCTGTCTACTCTCTGGTGCCCACAGGTTTGCCACGCCCCAGGCTTGGGGGGCATTGAGAGATTCACAACCCCTCTCTGGCCTCAGTTAGCCAATGTGAATAAGAAGGGACCTTGAGGGACCGGGCGTGGTGGCTCGCGCCAGTAACCCCAGCACTTTGGGAGGCCGAAGTGGGCGGATCACTTGAGGTCAAGAGTTTGAGACCAGCCTGGCCAACATGATGAAACCCCATCTCTGCTAAAAATACAAAAATTAGCTGGGCGTGCTGGTGGGCTCCTGTAATCCCAGGTACTTGGGAGGCCGAGGGAGGAGAATCGCTTGAATCTGGGAGGTGGTGGTTGCAGTGAGCTGGGATCACTCTACTACACTCCACAGCCTGGGCAACAGAGCAAGACTCCATCTCAGAGGAAAAAAAAAAAAAAAAAAGAAGGGACTTTGAGGACCTGAGCTAGCTAGCCCTCCATCAGCCTCTCCAGCATACAGTTGGCACCATTCTTAGTGGTGGTGCATCGTAGGACGTTTAGCAGCTTTTACCCACTAGATGTCAGTAGCATCCCACCCTCAACTCTGTGGCGACCACCAAAAATGTCTCTAGGCAGTGACAAAAGTTCCTCTGAGGCCAGAATCAGTCTCAGTGGAGAATCCCTGGTCTGGTCCCTATCTCTACACTGCAGAGTGGATTTGGGATCACTAAGCCACTTTGGCATCAATGATGTCCTCATTGGACCAAGCTCAGCCAATCAGAGCATTAATTGCTTCCCCTGATGTTAGTGATTGGTGGAGGAATATTACATGGCCCAAGCTCAGCCTATCAGAGTCAGCCCTGAGACTTTAGCCTGGGCTACTGGGACAGATAGATTTTCCTGCAGCGTCTCGGGTATTGGTAGGAGAGGGGCCCAGAACACATGGGGGACTTTTTTTTTTTTTGGCACTTTCCAGGCTGTTTATACGCGTTCTCTGGCTCTGTACTATTGCTTTGGAAGATATCACACTGCATGATGTCCCACATGTGAAAGCAAGGCCAAGGACTTTTTTTTTTTTTTTTTTGCTGGAAACATTTTGAAAGGGATTTTGTAATTATTCTTTTAGTTCTAGCTAGCAATGAATGGATGATTGGTTGGATGTGCTTGGGAATTCTTGCTGAATGAGGTCACCTAGCCTCAAAAACAATCTAAATGGGAGGTGAATGAATTCTCAATTTTACGCTTAGTGAGGCTGACATAATGTTACCTTTTTTTTCCTTTTGTAATTGTTCTTGTATTTTAGAATGAGGATATCTTATTCCCTAGGTCTTTAATATTTCTGTTGGCCTGTGCAAAGACTCAAGGCTCCAGGCATCGTGTCAAAAGTGCTTACAGATAGAGGCATCTTTCTCAGAGAGAAGCCCATTCAGGGAACAGCAGATGAAGAGGTGAAGTGACAAGCATTTCTGTTTCTTTTTTCTTTTATTATTATTATTATTATCATCATTTTTGAGACAGAGTCTCGCTCTGTCACCCAGGCTGTGCAGTGGCACAATCTCGGCTCCCTGCAACCTCCGCCCCCTGGGTTCAAGCGATTCTCCTGCCTTCAGCCTCCTGAGTAGCTGTGACTACAGGCATGAACCACCATGCCTGGCTAATTTCTTTCTTTTCTTTCTTTTTTTTTTTTTTTTAGATGGCATCTCACTCTGTCGCCCAGGCTGGAGTGCAGTGGCATGATCTTGGCTCAGTGCAACCTCTGCCTCCCAGGTTCAAACAATTCTCCTGCCTCAGCCTCTGGAGTAGCTGGGATTACAGGGGTACGCCACAATGCTTGTCTAATTTTTGTATTCTTAGTGGAGATGGAGTTTCACCATGTTGCCCAGGCTGGTCTCAAACTCCACCTCAAGTGATCCACTCGCCTCGGCCTCCCAAAGTGCTGGGATTACAGGTGTGAGCGACCACACCCGGCTGAGAGGCATTTCTGATAACCTAATTTGAGTGCCTGGATCCAGCCACACCTGAAGCCAACTTCCCCGATAATTTCAGATGCACAAGTCATCCATCCCTTCTCCTTTTTTAAAAAAAAAACTACTCTGGAGCATTTCATTAAGTCAAACAACAAAAGTTATGCAGTGTTCTGTGCACTTCACATATATAAATTCCCACAGTGAGCCTTAGGCTCACATCTCATTAAAAATATTTTAAGGGCCCGGCGTGGTGGCTCAGGGCCGGGCGCGGTGGCTCACGCCTGTAATCCCAGCACTTTGGGAGGCCGAGGTTGGTGGATCACCTGAGGTCAGGAGATCGAGACCATCCTGGCTAACACGGTGAAACCCCATCTCTACTAAAAATACAAAAAATTAGCCGGGCGTGGTGGTGGGCACCTGTAGTCCCAGCTACTCGGGAGGCTGAGGAAGAAGAGTGGCATGAACCCAGGAGGTGGAGCTTGCAGTGAGCTGAGATCGCACCACTGCACTCCAGCCTGGGCGACAGAGCGAGACTCCGCATCAAAGAAAATTTTTAAAAATATATCTTTTTAAACATTTATTTATTTATTTATTGAGATGAAGTTTCACTCTGTCGCCCAGGCTGGAGTGCAGTTGCGCGATCTTGGCTCTCTGAAACCTCCACCTCTCAAGTTCAAGTGATTCTCCCACCTCAGCCTCCCGAGTAGCTGGGATTACAGGCAGCTGCCACCAGGCCCAGCTAATTTTTTTGAATTTTTAATGGCGGGGTGGGGGGGGTTTCAGCATATTGGCCAGGCTGGTCTTGAACTCCTACCCTCAAGTGATTCACCCACTTTGGCCTCCCAAAGTGCTGAGATTATAGGCGTGAGCCACCGTGCCCGGCCTAAATATCTTTTTAAATTTCTATTTTCTGTGGTGGGACTATGAAAAAAAAAAACAGTAATAGCAAATCCTGTTTTTCATTCAGTAGGTTATTTTTTCTTCCTGTAAAACAGATTGTTTACAGGGCTGGCAGGGACTTATATATGATTCAGCATTGAGTCCGCAGCATCATCAACACATTTGTTTCAAGATTAAAACCAAATATAAGGCATTAGGAGTCTCTTGAAAGACACTTAATGATTTCGTTCCTTTACCAGCCCGGATGGATGAAAGAAAGTTGATTGAAGAAAAGTTATTACAAATCAGGAAGGAAGGACAGTGTGGTGCGTTCCAGCATCTGGGGTATCCTTTTTTTTTTTTTTTTCCTTAAGCCATTTTTGAGCTGGAGATTGACATTTGTAACCAAAACAGCTTTCAGTCATTCCAACCTGTAAAATGCTATCTTTTTTTTTTTTTTTTTTTTTTTGAGACGGGGTTTTGCCCTTGTTGCCCAGGCTGGAGTGCAGTGGCGCGATCTTGGCTCACTGCAACCTCTGCCCCCTGGTTCAAGTGATTCCCCTGCCTCAGCCTCCTGAGTGGCTGATATTATAGGCGCCCACCACCACGCCCGGCTAATTTTTTTGTATTTTTAGTAGAGACGGGGTTTCACCATGTTGGCCAGGCTGGTATCAAACTCCTGACCTCAGGTGATCCACCAGCCTCGGCCCCTCAAAGTGCTGGGATTACTTTGGCGCGTGAGCCACTGCGCCTGGCCAAAATGCTATCTTTAGACACCACGCAGGCCATGAAAATTTTTGTTCAAACAAATTATAAAACTGATGAATCAGAAGTGTTCTGATGACAGCTAGCATTTGTGGAGTCCCTGCTGGAGTCAGATGCCATCCACGGGCTTTTTTTTTTTTTTTTTCAATGAGATAGGGTCTCGCTGTATCACCCAGGCTGGAGTGCAGTGCAGTGGTGTGATCATGGCTCACTGCAGCCTCAACCTTCGGGCTCAAGTGATCCTCCCACCTTAGCCTCCCGAGTAGCTGGGACTACAGCTGTGTACCACCACACCAAGTCTATATATACATATATATATATATATATTATATAAATATATATTAATAGAAACATATGAATATAAATATATATTTATATATTTAATAAATAAATATATATATAGAGAGATATATATATTTTTTGTAGAGATGGGGTTTTGTTATGTTGCCCAGGCTGGTCTCAAACTCCTGGCCTCAAGTGATCCTCCTACCTCAGTCTCCCATATTGCTGGGATTACAGATGTGAGCTACTATGCCTGGTCCTATGGGCTTTCATGAGGATTAAATCTCAGAATCTCCTCAAGTGATTCTGTGAGGTAATGACAGTTATTCCCATTGTACTGATGAGGAAATCAAGGCACAGAGAGACTTTGCCCAAGGCACCAAAGCAAGGAAGTGTCAGAGCCTGGAGTTGAACTCAAGGAGGCTGTCTGCAGAGTTGATCCCAGTTAGGGGACCATTGCTGCTCTCTACCCAACCCAGGGTCCCATGCCCCACGTTGTATTCCAGCACACACCTGCTAAGTAGACGGAGATCCCACAGCAGAAAAGGCCAAGGGCCACGTGTCTGAGGAGGCGGCAGTCGTAGAGAAACCAGTCAGACCTGGAATGAAGGGGAGCAGGAAGATAAAGCGTTCAGGAAGTGGAGCTGGTGGGGGGAGGTCAGTGAGGACAGGGAGGGAGAGCCGCTTAAATGAGACAAGGACCCAGCTTTCAGGGACCCAAAAATCTATGTGAGTACCTAACCATCATCCATCTACTCGCCCACCCATTTACATCCATTTACTTATCCACTCTCCATCTATCCATCCATTCATCCATCAGCTCATGTATCCATCAGCCCATCCATCCATCTATCCACCCATTATCCATTCATCCATTCATCCATTTATCCACCCATTCACCCATTTTTCCACTCATCCATCCATCCACCCATCCATCCATATGCCCATTCACCCATCCATCCACTTATCCATCCATCCATCCATCCATTTATCCATTCATCCATTTATCCACCCATTCATCCATCTGTCCACTTATCCATCCACCCATCCATCCATCCATACTTCCATTCATCCATCCATCCACTTATCCATCCATCCATCCATCCACTTATCCATCCATCAAACCAGTCATCCATCCACTCATTCATTCATCCATCCACTTATCAATTCATTCATCCATCCACTTATCTATCCATCCATCAGCCCCATCCATTCATCCATCCATACAATCATTTAGATATCCACCATCCACCTATCTGATATCTATCCATTTATCTATGCTCCATCCATCCACCCATCCATTTTTCCAAGTCAGTGTCCACCATCCATTTACCATTCATATTCATTGATTATTTGACCAGCACTCATATACAGCCTTCCATCCATTTAACCATGTGCTATTAATCCATCCATCCATTCATTTAAACACCATCTGCTATCCTATCTACCCATCCCTCACCCACCCATCCACTGGTCATCCATCTTCCATTCACTATCCATCCACCCCTCATCCATCCATCCATCCATCCATCCATCCATTCATCCTTCCTTCCATCCATCCACCATCCATTCTCTTTCCCCTATAATCCATCTATATGCATGAGTCCACTCAAACACTCAACACTCAGGATGCAGCTACTATGTGCAGATACTTGCCACACACCTGGCTTCCATTATTTTACAGACTACAAGCTTCTTTGAGAGATGAGGAAACTGAGTTTCACGTGCTGTTATTGATGATACAAACCGCGACCCCAAGAGGTGAGACTGATTGAGGAGGAAGTGGAGGCTATGAGAGCTTCCATCGTCACTCAGCTCCCACCAGTATAATGAAAGTGGACGCCTTCCCCGTCTTCCTGTCGCCTTCCCTGCTGTCCCCTTTTCAGCACAGTGGCTAGAGGTGGTCATTCAAAACCTAAATCAGATCACCTTCCTCCTCACTCACAACCCTCCTTAGCAGAAGAAATCCCAAAGTCCTATCTCCTCTCTATCCCATCTCTCTGTTTCCTTTCCTTCTCAGCACTCATTACCATCTGCTATTATTATTATTATTAGAGATGAGGTCTCACTATGTTGCCCAAACTAGAGTGCAGTGGTTATTCATAAGCATGATCATGGCTCACTGCAGCCTTGACCTCCTGGGCTCAAGGGATCCTCTTGCCTCAGCCTCTTAAGTGTATGGGACTACAGGCATGCACCACCACACCTAGCTAATTATTTTTTTTTCTTTTTGTAGAGGCAAGGTCTTGCTATATTACCCAGGCTGGTCTCAAATTCCTGGCCTCCCAGCACTTTGGGAGGCCAAGGTGGGTGGGTCATTTGAGGTCAGGAGTTCAAGACCAGCCTGGCCAACATGGTGAAACCCCGCCTCTACTAAAAATACAAAAATTAGCTGGGTATGGTGGTGGGCACCTGTAATCCCAGCTACTCGGGAGGCTAAGGTGGGAGAATCGCTTGAACCCAAGAGGTGGAGGCTGCAGTGAACCGAGATAGCGCCACTGTACTCCAGCCTGGGTGACAGAGCAAGACTCTGTCTCAAAAAAAAAAAAAAAAGAAAAAAAAAAAGAAAAAAAAATTCCTGGCCTCAAATGACCCTCCTGCCTCTGCCTCCCAAAGTGCTGGCATTGCAGGTGTGAACCAGCATGCCTTGTCCTTGTTATGTTTCCTTATTTTCTGTGACTCCATGAGAGCAGGTCTGGGTCCACTTGGTCCCCGTTGTCTCTGATGCCCTGAGCCAGATCCATTCCCCTGCAGGCAGGCACCCAACACGTTTGCTGACCCGTGGGACCCATGCATTTCATTGTCCCTTGGGCGGAAGGTGCGTGGTCTGGATAGGATCTACCTCAATGGTGGGAGTTCTCATCTGCTCAATTTCACAGAATTCTGGACTAGAATTTGGGCTCCTCTCCCCCGACGTTCTGGAGAGAAACACTACCATGTGGGACAGCGGAGTCCTCAGCTCAAGGAGGGTTCCTCCTTCCACAACCACTGCCCCTGATAGAGGTCCCTCAATGACCACATCCCTGACTGAGTTCAGGTCCCTGAGGAAGGAACTCAATTTCAGGCCAGGACACAGGCTCTGGATGGCTCTACCCAGAACCAAGTTCAAGTCCAGCACTGTCCCGCCTCCCACCCACTTCCAAGCCAGACAGCCTGAGAGCTCAGCCTCCCCTGTTTGAGATCCAGGCAAGCTGATCCTGGACCCTCTTTGAGCCTCAGTTTCCTCATCTGTAAAATGCGAGACACAGCAGTGATTGCACCTGCTGCAAAATTGAACAAATATAGAATGGAGGGAGGGAAGGAGGGAGGAAGAGAGGAAAGGAGGGAGGCAGAGAGACATGGAGTGGTGGGGAGAGGGAAGTGGGGAGGGAAGCTGTCCCCCCAGCCTGAGGCCAAAAGAGGGGAAGAGGCTCAACCAGGCTCACCCAGCCCCCAGCCGGGCCTCCGAGGCGGTGAGGCCAGTCCTCCTACCTCCTGGGGCCAGGCCCCCGCGCCAGCTCGGCGCCCAGATGGCCACAGAGAGCGGCGAGCAGCAAGCAGGTGAACCCCAGCACGAGCACCAGCGCGGCCAGCGCGGCGGCCAGCGGCAGCAGCGCCCCGGCCGCGTCCTCGGGCAGCCCGGGGCCGGCGCCCAGCTCCTGGTCCAGCCCCTCGGCGCGCAGCCCCCGCAGCTCGGCGCGGCCCGCCTGCAGCTGGAACAGCAGCTGCGCGCCCAGCGCCGCCAGCACGGCCGCCGCGATGCCCAGCAGGGTCATTGCAGCCAGCACCCGGCCGCCGTAAGAGCGGGCCATGGCGGGGGTTCCTGCGGGCCGGGGGAACAGTTGAGGAATTGAAGTGGTTTTAGAGGGCAGGGGAGTTGGGGGGAGTCCGAGGGTCCTCAGGGGGTCCCCGAGGGGGGCGGGGCCGCAGGGAGTGTCTGAAAGTTCGGGGACTGGGCTGGGGGTCCCCAGACGGACAGGGGCTCCGGGGTGCTGGTCGCAGCCGGGACGCCGAATCTCCGCGAAAACTTGGGACAAAGTCTTTTCTCCTCCCTCCCGGGGCCCCGCGGGAGCCCCCTCTTGGTCCGCTGGGCCTGGCGGGGCGGGGCCTGGCACCGGGCGCAGGGCGGGGAGGCCCCACGAAGGACTGGATCGCGGGAACCCCACAGCTCGCTAAGTTCAGAAAAGGGCACCACCCCGCCCCCTGCCGCCCTAAGCATCGATTGTATTGTGGTTTAAAACAAGAAAAAGGAGACCGGGCGCGGTGGCTCTCGCCTGTAATCCCAGCACCTTGGGAGGCCGAGGCGGGCGGATCACAAGGTCAAGAGTTCCAGACCAGCCTGGCCAATATGGTGAAACCCCGTCTCTACTAAAAATACAAAAATTAGCCGGGCGTGGTGGCCGGAGCCTGTAATCCCAGCTAGTCGGGAGGCTGAGGCAGGAGAATTGCTTGAACCCAGGAGGTGGAGGTTGCAGTGAGCTGAGATTACGCCATTGCACTGCAGCCTGGGCGACAGAGCGAGACTCCGTCTCAAAATTAATTAATTAATTAATTTAAAAAATAAAAAATAAAGAGAAAGGAGGCCGGGCGCGGTGGCTGTCGCCTGTAATCTCAGCACTTTAGGAGTCCGAGGTGGGCGGATCACTTGAGGTCAGGAGTTCAAGACCAGCCTGGCCAACATGGTGAAACCCCCGTCTCTACTAAAAAAAAAAAAAAAAAATAGCCGGGCGTAGTGGTGCGTGGCCTGTAATCCTAGCTACTCGGGAGGCTGAGGTGGGAGGAATGCTTGAATCAGGGAGGCGGAGGTTGCAGTGAGCCGAGATTGCACCACTGCACACTCCAGCCTGGCTGACAGAGTAAGACTCCATCAAAAAAAAAAAAAAAAAAAAAAGAGAGAGAGAGAGAAAGGGCTGGGTGAGGTGGTTCACAACTGTAATCCCAGCACTTTGGGAGGCTGAGGCAGGAGGATGAGACCAGCCTGGGCAACATAGCCAGACCCCATCTCTACAAAAAATAAGGAAGTCAGCCTGGTGTGGTGGTGCACGCCTGTGGACCCAGCTACTTTCGGGACTGAGACAGGAGGATCGCTTGAGCCCAGGAGGTCGAGGCTGCAGTGAACTGAGATCACGCCACTGCACTCCAGCCTGAGCGACAGAGCGAGGCTGTGTCTCAAAAAAGAAATAACAAAATTTAAAAATTCACTTTTCATTTGATCTCAACCCAGGGACTCTGTCATTGGCTGCGATTTCCCCTCTGCTTACCTCCTTCAAGGCTTTGGGTAAACGTTGCTTCCTCTAGGAGGCTAGGGAGAATCCTGGATCCCTTCCCCAACTGGTCCCCCAAATTATTCCCACAGCACTTCAAAAAAATCGAGATGAAACTTACATAACATAAAATTAACCATTTTATTCAGTGGCATTTAGTGTTGTACAACCATTACCTCTGTCTAGCTCCAGAAGATTTTCATCCCCCCAAAAGGAGACCCCGTCCCCATTACCAGCCACTCCCCATTACCCCCCTCAAGTGGCTCACAACCATTAATCTACTTCCTGTCTCTGTGGATTTGCCTGTTCTGGACATTTCATATCAATGGAGTCATACAAGAGGTGGCATTCTGGCTTCTCTCACTCTGCATGATGTACTCAAGGTTCATCGAGGTTGTAGCATGGATCAGTGCCTCATTCCTTTTTATGGCTGCGTAATATTCCATAGCGTGTCTGGAACACATTGTGTTCATCCGTTCATCCATTGATGGGTATTTGTGTTGTTGCTTCCTTTTGGTGAAGGTGACTAATGCTGCTATAAACATGTGTGCACAGGTATCTTCTTGAGTCACTGCTGTCAATTCTTGTGGGGCGTGGACTCCTAGGAGTGGAGTTGCTGAGTCACATAGTTACTCTATTTTAACTCTTTGCAGAACCCTCAAACTTTTCCACAGCAGCTGCACCGTTTTCCATTTCCACCAGCAATGTCTGAGGTTTTTAAAAATAATTTTCTGCACATCCTCCCCAACACGTGTTTCCTCCTGCCCTCCTCCTCCTCCTCTTCCTTCTCCTCCTCCTCCTCCTTTCCTCCTCCTCCTCGTCTCCTCCTCCTCCTTCTTCTTCTTTTATTTATTTATTTATTTATTTTTATCAGGGACTTGCTCTGTCACCCAGGCTGGATTGCAGTGGTGTGATCATAGCTCATTACAGCCTTGACCTCCTGCTCAAGTGATCTTTCTGCCTCAGCCTCTCCCCAAGTAGCTGGGACCACAGGCAAGCATCAGCATGCCTGGCTAATTTTTAAGGTTTTTTTTTTTTTTTTTTTTCGTAGAGATGGGGTCTTGTTATGTTGGTCTGGTCTCAAACTCTTTATACCCAAGTGATTCTCTCACCTCAGCCCCCCTAAGTGCTGGGATTACAGGAGTGAGCCACCACACCCAGCCTCCTCCTTCCTCATAATAGCCTTTTTTTTTTTTTTTTTTTTTTTTTTTGAGATGAACTCTCACTCTGTTGCCCAGACTGGAGTGCAGTGGTGAGATCTCGGCTCACTGCAACCTCCACCTCCCGGGTTCAAGCGATTCTTGCACCTCAGCCTCCCAAGTAGCTGGGATTACAGGTGCCTACCACCACACTCAGCTAATTTTTGTATTTTTAGTAGAAACAGGGTTTCACCATGTTGGCCAGGCTGGTCTCAAACTCCTGCCTCAAGTGATCCTCCCACCTCGGCCTCCAAGAGTGTTGGAATTACAGGTGTGAGCCACCACACCCAGCCAGTTTTTAAAATTTTTTTGTAGAGATGGGGTCTTGCTATGTTGGTCTTGTCTCAAACTTCTTATGCCCAAGTGATCCTCTCACCTCAGCCTCCTGAAGTGCTGGGGGATTACAGGGTGAGCCACCACACCCAGCCTCCTCCTCCCTGATAATAGTCATTCTGATGCTTATAAAGTAATATCTCATTGTGGTTTTTATTTGCATTTCCCTAATAACTAATGATGTTAAGCATCTTTTCATGGGCTTTTTGGCTGTTCATATATCTTCTTTGGAGAAATGTCTATTCAAATCCTTTCTCTATTTTAAATTAATTAATTAATTTTTTTGTAGCGATGGGGTCTTACTATGTTGTCCAGGCTCATCTGGAACTCTTAAGCTCAACTGATCCACCCACGGGGCCTCCCAAAGTGCTGGGATTACAGGCATGAGCCACTGCGCCTGGACTGGAATCAAGTTTTTTTTTCAGGTTTGAAAATTTTGGGGCCCCTTGAAAAGAGTGTGTGGGCCCTGTGCCCTCAGCCTCGTAGGTAAAATGGCCCCAAGGAAGAGTATGGGGTGAGGGTGACCCTTCACTTCCAGGTGGCCTCCTTCTTTGCTGTGTGACTTTGGGCACATCCCTTAACCTCTCTGGGCCTCTTCATATGTAGCAAGAACCTGTTCCTTCTTTCAGTTGATTGATCGATTGATTGATTCATTCACTCATTCATCAGGCCTCAGCCCAACACTCATTCTTTCATCATCACCAGTGTTAGGGTGAATTTTCCATGTTTTCCAGGTAAGGAAAAGTCTCACGTTGAGGGCTCAGCAATTCATTTGGATCAGGGCTACAGTTTGCTCTGGGTGGTGGGAATACAGAGATACAAGATATTTTCATGTATTCATTCTACGAACATCAGTGGAGAGCCCATCTACGTGCTGGGCTCTGAGGACCCAGGGGTGACCAAGACAGGCCCAGCTCTCCCTTCTGGTGCTCACAGCCTGGTGGGGGAGGTGGAAACATACATGAAACCCCACAATAAGGGGACACTTACCTAAATGGCCAACATTCATTGCAGTGCTGGCTTAGGTTTTGCCATTATTTGTTGGGGTTGGGGGAACACAGATACCAAGATCTGGTCCTGCTGTTTGTATGTGGGGTGATTCTCTCGTTTGGGGGTGTCTGGCTTCAACTTGGAAAGTTAACCCTGCAAGCAGGCCCCACACTGCTCTTGGTAGATGGTGAGCTCATCTACCTTGGCCTTTTGCTAAGCTGCCCTTCTCATTCCAGCTCAGACAGGTGGGGAGTGGGGAGGTGGGGATGGGGGGTGAGGCTTGGAGAGTTCCACCATACAGTCCAAGGCACACAGCCTGACAGGGACAGAGAGTGGACTCACTCAACCTCACTGCCCGGATAGGGATGGCTGGTCACTGCATGTTGGCTGGAATAATAGTAACAATGTTGACAGGTTACATCGCCTGTGATTTGTTGGAAAAGGGCAGCCTGGTATGATTTACAGATAATTTAAGTGATTTTTATTTTTTTGAGACAGAGTCTCCCTGTGTCGCCCAGGCTGGAGTGCAGGGGTGCAATCTTGGCAGACTGCAACCTCCGCCTCCCAGGTTCAAGTGATTCTCATGCCTCAGCCTCCTGAGTAGCTGGGACTACAGGTGCGTGCCACCACGCCAGCTAATTTATATATATATATTTTTTTTTTTTTTAGTAGAGACGGGGTTTCGTCACAGTGGCCAGGCTGGTCTTGAACTCCTGACCTCAGGTGATCCACTTGCCTCGGCCTCCCAAAGTGTTGGGATTACAGGAGTGAGCCACCACGCCCAGACTCAATGCACCCATTTCACAGATGCGCCACAGCAGTCCAGAGAGGGCTGCTGGAACATGAAGCATCAGGCAGCACCAGGGTCCTGAGCTGGGTCAATTTTCCAACCTGGAGGTTGGAAGTCGAGGTGAGCATGAAATCAGGTGGTCATCCAGTATTCAGGACCCTCTGGCCTCCCAGGCCCCCAGCTTCCTTCTTCCTGTCAGCCAGATTCCCGTGCACCGCAGTCACGCTTGCTAGTTTCCATGGACACGCGTGGACTCCTAGGAAACCTTTTCCGGAGACTGGGCACGAGAGGAGTGATTTGCATCTCATTTGAATGCTAGGCCCTGCCCCGAAAGTGTGCCATCTCGTCCTGCCGCGAGGGGGCGCCAGAGGCCAAACCAAGCAGTTCGTGAGCCGAGTGAGCACCTGCTCCTCCTTCTTCACTGACCTGCCTGGGAGAACCTGGCTTTAATTCTAATTTTTCAGAGGAAGGGATTAGTGTTTAGAGAAGGGAGTTGATCTCACGGTCACAAAGCCAGGAGATGGTTCTAGATCGGAGTTTTTGATTTCTGTATTCTGCCGTGTTCCCTGGTAATGCCCCAGTCCACGAGCAACAGAGGGAGACCTGGGAGACTCTTGGCTCCTGCTGGCAGCCCGGGACCCCCAGCCCACGTGGTATCAAATATTGAAATGCATCCGTGTAACATATAAATCTGTTGTTAAAGGATTGTTGTGATTTTGCGCATGAAATATGTGGGCAACTCGGCCGGACGCGATGGCTCACGCCTGTAATCCCAGCACTTTGGGAGGCCGAGCAGGCAGATCACCTGAGGTCGGGAGTTTGAGACCAGCCTGACCAACATGAAGAAACTCCGTCTCTACTAAAAATACAAAAATTAGTCAGGTGTGGTGGTATGCCTGTAATCCCAGCTACTTGGGAGGCTGAGGCAGGAGAATCGCTTCAACCCGGGAGGCAGAGGTTGCGGTGAGCCGAGATCGTGCCATTGCACTCCAGCCTGGGCAACAAGAGCCAAACTCCGTCTCAAAAAAAAAAAAAAAAAAAAAAAAAAGGGGGGGGGCGGGCAACTCATTTAATGTAGGATGGGCTTGGCGTTTTCAGCACGTTTGTTCTATTTTAGTTTAGATTTTCTCATTTTTGGAGCCATTAATTACTCCCCCTCAGCCAGGTCTCAGAAATATTTATAGAGATCCTTGAAAAGCTCTCCCTACTTTATCTCCTGGCCGGGGAGGCTCAGATGCGCACCTGGAAGACCAGAACAGATCCCTGGGTGTGAGGGGATGTCTCAGAACAGAGAATCCCCTGCCACTCGCTCCATCCTAGCTCCCACCCTTCCGCAGGGGATCAGAACAGACTCCTCAGGTCCTGTCCTGCTTCTCCCTGTGGATCTTATTACACTCCCTCTGCCCTGACTCCTCCTGGGGATGGGCTCAAAACAGACATCACCCCTACCCATCCCCACTTCGCCTCCACCCCTCTTCATCATGGGAGCTCAGAACAGCTCCCCAGCCCCGCCTGCCCCCAGAGGAGTGCTCGGAACCCAGACAGTCCCCTACCTCGTGCTCCCACAGTGAGCCCCGTCCCGCCCTACTCCTGCGCAGATTTCTGACAATCCCCTCCCCCTCCCCTCTCCTCGGCTTCCAAGAGGCTCATTACAGATTCCCCTCCCGCGGCCTGCCCACCTGGGGCAGAGGAGGACTCAGAACAGCCTTCCGACTTCCACCCAGCCCTCTCTCTCCGCAGTGGGGGGCAGGCTTTTCATAGACCGGTCACCCCTCCACCAGTCTTCCCCAACTATGGAGTCAGAACAGCCCCCCTCGGCCCCACCCTCCGCCTTGGCAACCCCCCCCCCAACCCTCCGCCGGGGCACCCCCACCCCACATCCCTCCCCCACTCCCTCCCAGCTCTCCACCTCCGGAGTGGAGGGGTTCATCACTAAACCCCAACTCCTCCACCCTAGGGGGTCATAACATCCGCCCTCGGCCCTGCCCTCCGCCCTGGCACCCCCACCCCCCCCATCCCGCTCTCTTACGGGGGCGGGGCGGGGAAGGAGGGTTTCCTTTTGTGTTTTTGGGGACAGGGTCTCCCTCTGTCGCTCAGGTTGGAGTGCAGTGTGCAAGTGGTGCGATCACGGTTCGCTGCAGCCTTGACCTCCCGGACTCAATCCATCCTCCCACCTCAGCCTTCAGGGTAGCTAAGCCACAGGTGCGCGCCACCACACCAGGCTAACTTTTAATTTTCGTAGAGTCAGGGTCTCACTCTGTTGCCCAGGTTGATCTCGAACTTCTGGGCTCAAGCGATCCTCCCGCCTTGGCCTCCCCAAGTGCTGGGATTACAGGCGTGCGGGGGTGGGGTGGGGGTGGAGGTTCATCAACAAACCCCACTCCTCTCCTCCACACTAGGGGGTCAGAACAGCCCCCCGGTCCCGCCCTCCTCCCCACCCCCTCCCCCGGGGTCGCGCCCGCCTCGCGCCGCCTTTTCCACGCGGTACTTGTGGCGGCGCAGGCACTCGGTGAGGCTCCGTGGCTCCTGGTCCTCCAGGTCCTCTGGCAGCTGGAAGTTGCGGTCCAGCACCTCGGCCGCCTCCTGCCAGTTGGCGAAGCAGGCGGTGCCCAGGCGCTGGATCTCGTCGGCGCCGTCGCGAGTGAGCACGTCCCCGTCCGGCTTGAGCACCACGACCGCCGGCAGGCGCTCCACTGAGAACTGGCGCCCGAGGTCCCTGCGGAGCGGGCAGGTCAGTCTGGACGGATCCACATCCCTGATGCTGAACCAGAGAGCCCCACATCCCTCCTGCCAGTACCTAAAGGCAGCGCCTTCTGTGTGCACTGTCTCTTGCCGGGCACTGGGTAGGTGCACACGAGGACCAGGACAGGGCCAGACACTTTGGTCCCCGCGCTTTGTCTCCAGCACCCCAGGCATGCTCCAACCTCGGGGCATTTGTGCTGGCTGTGCCCGCGTCTGGAGCGCTCTCCTCAGACATTTGCAGGCTAAGACCCTGTAGTATGGAGACCTCACATCGCAAGACACAAGGTCTTACTACATTTATTTGTAGTAAGACCCTGTCTCTACAAATAAATAAATAAATAAATAAATAAATAAATAAATAAATAAATAAAGCAGGGTGTGGTGGTGCGCTCCTGTAGTCCCAGGTACTCAGGAGGCCGAGGTACCTGGGACTTCTGTCGAGAAGTATCCCTTGAGCCCAGGATTTCGAGGCTGCAGTGAGCTATGATTGCACCACTACACTCCAGCCTGGGTGACACAGCCAGATCCTGTCTCGAAAATAGAATAAATAACATTCCAAGGCAGTGTTTTTCTCCAAAGTGCCTTTCAGCACCCAACATCATGTATGGTTTTTAAAATTTCTCCTGCTTGGCCGGCGCGGTGGCTCATGCCTGTAATCTCAGCACTTTGGGAGGCTGAGATAGGCGGATCACCGGAGGCCAGGAGTTCGAGACCAGCCTAGCCAACATGGTTAACAGTTCTTAATTCAGCCTGCTGCATTCTTCCGTGGCCCTTTTCCAGGCTGCCACAAAGAGAACCCATGATACTTACAAAATCCCATGAGTAGATTGCCAGGTTTAGCAATTAAAAATATAAGACACTCACAGGAGATCGAGACCATCCTGGCTAACACGGTGAAACCCCATCTCTACTAAAAAATACAAAAAATTAGCCGGGTGTGGTGGCAGGCGCCTGTAGTCCCAGCTACTCGGAGAGGCTGAGGCAGGAGAATGGCGTGAACCCGGAAGGCAGAGCTTGCAGTGAGCCCAGATCACGCCACTGCACTCCAGCCTGGGCGAAGAGACTCCATCTCAACAACAACAACAACAAACAACATATATATATGACACTCCCTCTCTTAAAAAAAAATAAAAATTGGAGGCTGGGTACAGTGGCTCACCCCTGTAATCCCAGCACTTTGGGAGGCTGAGGTGGGAGGATTGCTTGAGCCCAACGGTTTGAGACCAGCTTCAGCAACATAACGAGACCCCATCTCTCTCTATTCTATATATAAATACACACACTAGTTAAATTTGAATTTCAGATAAACAATGAATAATCTTTTAGTGTAAGTATAGCCAAATGCATGGGACATACTTATACTAAAAGAAAGATTATTCATTGTTTATCTCAATTTTTTTCTTTTTTTTTTTTTTTTTAGAGACAGAGCCTCCATCTGTCACCCAGGCTAGAGTGCAGTGGCGGGAACACAGATCGTGGTAACTTCAAACTCCTGGGCTCCAGTGATCCTATAGCGTCAGCCTCCTAAGTAGCTGGGACTACAGGCTCGTACCACCACACCTAATTTTTTTTTAAAGTTTTTGTAAAGATATGGTCTTGCTATGTTGCCCAGGCTGGTTTTGAACTCCTGGCCTCAACTGATCCTTCCATCTCTGCCTCCCAAAGCACTGGGATTACAGGCATGAGCCACCGCACCCAGCCTGAAATTTCATTTAACTGGACATCCCGTCTACGGGGGATGTGGAATGGGAACTGCCCAGATAACATACTAGTCTGGGTGAATGTTTTGTTGAGAGGACCCTGTCTCAGACAAGGTCAGCATTTGTCTGCAGCTGGCGTCTCTGCCCCAGGGAAGGAAGTGTTGCTAGCGTCAGGGAGGAATCTCCTCAGCTGCCGAGGGCAGTGGGCAGGATTCAGTGTCCAAACTCTGATGATGTCCAAATTCTGATGATGACCAGAAACTTCCAACTTGTTGAGTAACAAAAGGCGTGACATTGGGAAAATGTCATGAAGTCTACAACTCACTTTCAAATAATTTAGCACAAACTATACACGTATGCATATACGTGTATATAGACACGTATTTTTATTGTAGACAAAGTGTATACGTGTATATAGACACATATTTGTATTGTAGACAAAGTGAATATGGCAAAATGTTAACAATTGCGATGGGTTTCATTGTACACTTCTTTCAACTTTTTGCTATGTTTGAACATTTTTTTAAATTTCTTTCTTTTTCTTTCTTTTTTTTTGTGACGTAGTCTCGCTCTGTTGCCCAGGCTGGAGTGCAGTGGCACGATCTCGGGTCACTGCAAGCTCCGCCTCCCGGGTTCACGCCATTCTCTTGCCTCAGCCTCTCCGAGTAGCTGGGACTACAGGCGCCCGCCACCACGCCCGGCTAATTTTTTGTATTTTTAGTAGAGACGGGGTTTCACCCTGGTTTCGATCTCCTGACCTCGTGATCCACCTGCCTCGGCCTCTCAAAGTGCTAGGATTACAAGCGTGAGCCACTGCGCCCAGCCTGAACATTTTTTTCATAATAAAAAGTCAAGCTATAATACTGTTTCATTGGGCAGCTCCTTTTGTAAATTTTTTAAAAGGATCTTTTTAATTTTTTTTTTTTTTTTTTTGAGACAGAGTCTCGCTCTGTCACTCAGCCTGGAGTGCAGTGGTGCGATCTTGGCTCACTGCACCCTCCACCTCCCAGGTTCAAGTGATTCTCGTGCTTCAGCCTCCTGAGTAGCTGGGACTACAGGTACCCAACACCACGTCTGGCTAATTTTTGTATTTTTAGTAGAGACGGGGTTTCACCATGTTGGCCAGGTTGGTCTTGAACTCCTGACCTCACGTGATCCACCCACCTCGGCCTCCCAAAGTGTGCTGGGATTACAGTCATAAGCCACCGCGCCAAGCCACCTTTCATAATTTTTCTTTTTTATAATTTTAGAGATGGGAATGGTGGTGTCTTGCTGTGTTGCCCAAGCTGGTCTTCAACTCCCAGCCTCAAGCAATCCTCCTGCCTCAGCTTCCAAAAGTGCTGGGATTGCAGGTGTCAGCCACCATGCCTGGCTGGACATCTCCTTATAAAGCTTGAATCCGACTACCTCTCCCTGTGTTCTAATGTCCACCATGGCTCCCTGCTACCCTGAGGATCATGTCTATACTTGTTAAGGTGGCTCTGCACCACAGACCTGTCACACCTAAAGAAGATTATGACAAATGCGTGGGCAGTAACAATAACACTGTAAATTTGATCTCTCCGGAATTACCTACAGTCTCCCTGAACTGGTTGTTCTTTCTCTGACAGCCTCCAAGCCTTTCTGCTGTGCCCTCTGCCTGGAACCCCTTCCATTTCCTCACTCTCCATCCTCCTATCTTTCTTCTCATTGGAGTCTCCCTGTATTTTATTTATTTATTACATTTTTCAGTTTTTATTTTTATTTTTGAGACAGAGTCTCACTCTGTTGCCCAGGCTGGAGTGCAGTGGCACCATCTCGGATCACTGCAACTTTCGCCTCCTGGATTCAAGCAATTCTCCTGCCTCAGCCTCCCAAGTAGCTGGGACCACAGGTGTGCGCCACCAGGCCTGGCTAATTTTTGTATTTTTAGTAGAGATGGGGTTTTGCCATATTGGTCAGGCTAGTCTCGAACTCCTGACCTCAGGTGATCTGCTCACCTTGGCCTCCCAAAGTGCTAGATTTACAGGTGTGAGCCACCGTACCTGGCCTTATTTTTTTAAGAGACAGGGTCTACCTGTGTTGCCCTGGCTGGAGTGCAGTGGTGCAATCATAGCTCACTGCAGCCTCAAACTCTAGGCTCCAGTTATCCTCTTACCATAGCCTCCCAGGTGGCTAGGACTACAGGCATGAGCCACCGTGCCCAGCTAGGGGTCTCTCTTTAAAGCCACTTTTTTGGGGAAGCATCCTCTGACCCTGGAACCTCACCAAGGTTTCCCTCATTGTATTTCCACTTTGTGGCCTAGCTTTGTCCTCTGAGCACTACTGCAGTTCGCTATTATATATTTGTTTTTTGATTTTTTAGACAGAGTCTCCCTCTGTCACCCAGACTGGAGGGCAGTGGCGCGATCTTACCTCACTGCAGCATCTGCCTCCCAGTTTCAAACGATTCTCCTGCCTCAGCCTCCCAAGCAGCTGGGATTACAGGTGCCCACCACCACGCCTGGATAATTTTTGTATTTTTAGTAGAGACAGGGTTTCACTATGTTGACCAGGCTGGTCTCAAACTCCCGACCTCAGGTGATCTGCCCACCTCGGCCTGCCAAAGTCCTGGGATTACAGGGTTAAGCCACCACGCCCGGCCTTGCTATTACATAGTTGAGTCTGTCTTTTGCATCTGTTCCTCTCACTCGGCTCTAAGCTCCCTGGGGTGGCATGGAAGCCGGCATGTGGAAGTGGGCACCCCTGTCTGTACCCCCTAGTTCCCAGTATATGGACTGGCACACAGGGGCTGCTCATTCACTCTAGTTAGAATGGATGCTTCACTTTCAGCGAACATGCCCCCTCCTCCAGGAAGCCCTCCCTGCCCCTCCTCACCTCCTCAGATCATCCTCAAAGGGCAGGAAAAGCCACTTCTTTGGCATGTCCTTGAGGAACAGGTCCTGCTGCTCCTCCGTGGAGTCCTGGGACACGTACACCAGGGCCAGCTGAGCCGCCCGCAGTACATAGAACTCATCTGTGAGCCGCACGAAGAAGTCCTTGAGGATGGGCACGAAGGCCTGGCACTGTGGACAAGCCCCGGCACCAAAGAACAGCAGCACCAGCCGGTTCTCCAGCCTGCGACTGACCTCAGCCTCCGTATCCAGTTCGTCCTGGTCGCTATTGTTGCGGATCAGGATGCGGCCAGAGAACAGGGAGGCCATGGTAACCTGGGTTGGGTGCTGGGGACAGCGCGGTGTGTGGTCCCCGGTCTGCTGACTGGCTCCTCTCCCAGAAATAGAAATCTTTAGGAAACCAGCTTAGGACTTCACTAATCTGCCTAAACCTTGACCTGAGGGGCCTCTAAGGGCGGGGGGCAGGGCTCTGTGTGGCCCTTCTCAGGAGAGAGCCACAAACGCATTAAGAAAACACGTAACAGATGGGCACAGTGGCTCACGCCTGTGATCCCAACTCTTTGAGAGGCAGAGGTGGGAGGATCATCTGAGGTCAGGAGTTTGAGACCAGCCTGGCCAACATGGTGAAACCCTGTCTGTACTAAAAAATACAAAAATTAGCCAGGCGTGGTGGTGGGCACCTGTAATCCCAGCTACTTGGGCGGCTGAAGCAGGAGAATCGCTTGAAGCCAGGAGGCGGAGGTTGCAGTGAGCTGAGATTGTGCCACTGCACTCCAGCCTGGGCGACAGAGCGAGACTCCATCTCAGAAAAAGAAAGAAAGAAAGAAAGAAAAAAACCCCAAAAAACCGTGTAGCAGACAGTGACTCACGCCTGTAATCTCAGCACTTTGGGAGGCTGAGGCAGGAGGATCACCTGAGACCAGGAGTTTGAGAGCAGCTTGGGCAACAGCGTGAGACCCCATCTCTATGAAAAAATTAAAAACTTAGCTGGCCATGGTGTTGTCATGAGCCTGTAGTCCCAGCTACTCAGCTGAGATGGAAGGATCACTTGAGCCTGGGAGGTTGAGGCTACAATGACTGCACTACTGCACTCCATCCTGGGTGACAGAGCAAGACCTAGTGTCTAAAAATAAAAAATAGGCTGGGCATGGTGGCTCACGCCTGTAATCCCAAAGCTTTGGGAGGTCAAGGTGGGTGGATCACCTGAAGTCAGGAATTTGAGACCAGTCTGGCCAACATGGAGAAACCCCATCTCTACTAAAAATGCAAAAATTGGTCAGGTGCTGTGGCTCACGCCTGTAATCCCAGCACTTTGGGAGGCTGAGGCAGGTGGATCACGAGGTCAGGAGATCAAGACCATCCTGGCTAACACAGTGAAACCCCGTCTCTACTAAAAGTACAAAAAAAATTAGGCGGGTGTGGTGGCGGGCACCTGTAGTCCCAGCTACTCGGGAGGCTGAGGCAGGAGAATGGCGTGAACCCAGGAGGTGGAGCTTGCAGTGAGCCGAGATCGCGCCACTGCACTCCAGCCTGGGTGACAGAGTGAGATTCCGTCTCAAAAAAAAAAAAAAAAAAAGCAAAAATTAGACCGGGTGTGGTGGCTCATGCCTGTAATCCCAGCGCTTTGGGAGGCTGAGGCAGGCGGATCACCTGAGGTCAGGAGTTCGAAACCAGCCTGGCCAACATGGTGAAACCCCATCTCTACTGAAAATACAAAAATTAGCTGCTCGTGTTGGCACATGCCTGTAATCCCAGCTATTCGGGAGGCTAAGGCAGGAGAATTGCTTGAGCCTGGGAGGCAGAGGTTGCAGTGAGCTGAGATTGCACCACTGCACTCCATCCAGCCTGGGCAACAGAGTGAGACTACATCTCAAAAAAAAAAAAAAAAAAGCAAAAATTATCTAGGCGTGGTGGTGCATGCCTGTAATCCCAGCTACTTGGGAGGCTGAGGGAGGAGAATTGCTTGAACCCAAGAGACGGAGGCTGCAGTGAGACAAGATTGTCCCACTGTACTCCAACCTGGGGGGTAGAGTGAGACTCTGTCTCCAAAATAAAAATAAAAAAATTTAATATCTGACTTTTTTGTATGTATATTTTTTGAGACGGGGTCTCACTCTGTCAAGGTGCCCAGGCTGGAGTGCAGTGGTGTGATCATGGCTCACTGCAGCCTTGACCTCCAGGGCTCGGGTGATCCTTCTATTTCAGCGTCCCTGTTAGCTGGCACTAGAGTTCTGTGCCACCAAGTCTGGCTAATTTTGTGTATTTTTAGTAGAGATGAGGTTTTGCCATGTTGCCCAGGCTGGCCTCCAAGTCCTGGGCTCAAGCAATCCTCCAGCCTCGGCCTCCCAAAGTGCCGGGATTACAGGCATGAGCATGCAACTGGCCACACCTTTTCATAAATATATTAAATCACATTGATTCACATGGACTCCACTAGTTACTTCAAGGCCTAAGTCAGGGTGAGCATCTGTGATATTTTAGGGTGTCTCCTATGATCAGGATGTGATATGAAATTATCTTTGATTTCCACAGGGGACAAAGTTCCAGGGCTAGCCAATGTCTGCATTCACAGTGAGAGGACCTGATGAATTCCAGTTAGAGGCTAATGAAATGGGCCGGGCACAGTGGCTCACGCCTGTAATCCCAGCGATTTGGGAGGCCGAGGCGGGAGGATCACCTAAAGTCAAGGAGTTCAAGACCAGCCTGGCCAACATATAATGAAACCCCATCTCCACTAAAAAAATACAAAAATTAGCTGGGTGTGGTAGTGCACTCCTGTAATCCCAGGTACTCAGGAGGCGGAGGCAGGAGAATCGCTTAAACCCGGGAGGCAGAGGTTGCAGTGAGCTGAGATCACGCCACTGCACTCCAGCCTGGGTTACAGAGTCAGACTCTGTCTCTGAAAAAACAAAACAAAACAAAATGGGGGGACTGGGCGCGGTGGCTCATGCCTGTAATCCCAGCACTTTGGGAGGCCAAGGCAGGTGCATCACGAGGTCAGGAGATTGAGACCATCCTGGCTAACATGGTGAAACCCTGTCTCTACTAAAAATTAAAAAAAAAAATAGCCAGGCGTGGTGGCGGGCACCTGTAGTCCCAGCTACTGGGGAGGCTGAGGCAGGAGAATGGCATGAACCCAGGAGGCAGAGCTTGCAGTGAGCCGAGATCGCGCCTCTGCACTCCAGGCTGGGCGACAGAGACTCCATCTGAAATAAAAAAAGAAGAAGAAGAAGAAGAAGCGAATGTATTTTTTTTTCTCCATCCTCCTGAATTCTGTCTGGACCACCCACACCTTAAGATTGTAGATGTGTAGGTGTAGAAGCCTGAAAGTCATGGACATTATATTTTGCATCTCCAACTCCAACCCTGTCAAAGTGTAGAGACTAGTTCTGACCCCCCCTTGAATCCAGGTAGGTTTCATGACTTGCTTTGACGTATCAAATGTGGTGGAATGGGCTAAGCGCGGTGGTTCAGCCTGTAATCCCAGCACTTTTGGAGGCTGAGGCAGGCGGATCACTAGAGGTCAGGAGTTCAAGACCAGCCTAGACAACAATGGTGAAACCCTGTCTCTACTAAAAATACAAAAATTAGCTGGGCATGGTGGCAGGTGCCTGTAATCCCAGCTACTCAGGAGGCTGAAGTGGGAGAATTGCTTGAATTCGGGAGGCGGAGATTGCAGTGGGCTGCGATCGCGCCATTGCACTCCAGCCTGGGAGACAGAGCATGACTCCGTCTCAAAAATAAATAAATAAAATAGAATGTGGTGAAATGTGTGAGTTTCAAAGATGTCTTCATTTTATTTTATTTTTCAGAGACGGGGTCTCGATCTATCATTCAGGCTGAAGTGCAGTGGTGCAATCATAGCTCACTGTAGTCTTGACCTCCTGGACTCATGGGATCCTCCCGCCTCAGCCTCCTGAGTAGATGGGACTACAGGTGCATTCCGCATGCCCGTCTAGTTTTAAATTTTTTTGTAGAGGTCGGGTCTCACTCTTTTGCCTGTGCTGATCTGGAACTCCTGGTCTTAAGCGATACTCCTGCCTTAGCCTCTCAAAGTGCTGGGATTACAGCTGTAATGTGCCTGGCCTGAAGAGTATCTTTAGTTTCCTTCTGCGTCTCATTTTACTCTTGAAACTCTATTGGGACCCCATGTAAGAAAGCCAATCTAGGCAGGGCAAATTTGCTCATACCTGTAATCCCAGCACTTTGGGAAGCTGAGGCGATCAGATCTCTTGATCCCAGGAGTTCAAGAGTAGCCTGGGCAACATAGCAAAACCCCCTCTACAAAAAAATACAAAAATTATCTGGGCATGTTGGTGCACCTGTAGTCCCAGCTACTTGAGGGTGCTGAGGCTGGAGGATGACTTGAGCCTGGGAGGTCAGGGATGCGGGGAACTGAGATGATGCCTCTGTACTCCAGCCCCCAGGCAATAGAGTGAGACCCTGTCTAAATAAATAAATAAATAAATGCAAGCAGATCTAGGTATGGCACAGTGGCTCATGCTCATGTTTGTAATCGCAGCAATTTGGCAGGCCAAGGCAGGAAGATAGCTTGACCCCAGGAGTTCAAGACCAGCCTAGGCAATGTGGCAAAACCCTGTCTCTACAAAAATTAGCCAGGTGTGGTGGCACACGCCTGTGGTTCCAGGTACTCGAGAGGCTGGGGTGGGAGGCTCTCCCTCCTGAGCCCAGGAGGTCAAGGCTGCAGTGAGCCGGGATCGTGCCACTGCACTCCAACGTTGGCCACAGACTGAGACCCTGTCTCAACAATAAAAAAGAAAGAAGGGGCCGGGCGCGGTAGCTCACGCCTGTAATCCCAGCACTTTGGGAGGCCGAGGCAGGTGGATCATGAGGTCAAGAGATCAAGACCATCCTGGCCAACATGGTGAAACCCTGTCTCTACTAAAAATACAAAAATTAGCTGGGCATGGTGGCACATGCCTGTAGTCCCAGCTACTTGGGAGGCTGAGGCAGGAGAATCGCTTGAACCCGGCAGGAGGAGGTTGCAATGAGCCGAGGTCACGCCACTGCACTCCAGCCTGGCGACAGAGTGAGACTCTGTCTCAAAAAAAAGAAAAAGAAAGAAAGAAAAGAAAGAAAGAGAAGGAAGGAAGGAGGGAAGGAAGATAGAAAGACAAAAGAAAGAAAGAGAGAGAGAGAAAGAAAGAAAGAAGCTCTAGTCCAGGGCTCTGTGCCTCTTGTCTGTAGAGGACTAGGAGGTAAACACTTTCATCTTTGAAGTCCATGTGGCTTCTGTTGAGAACCATAGCTCTCATCTTTCCTCCTTCTGTAGTGGGTTGAACTACAGGCTCCCCACAAAAAGATAAATCCATGCCTTCGCCCCTGGAACCTGTTAATGGGACCTTGTTTGGAAGAAGGAATCTTTGCAGGTGTTACTTAGTTAAGGATCTTGAGATGACATCATCCTGGATTATCTGAGTGGGCCCTAAATCCAGTGACTGATGTTGTAAACGGGAGCGTGACCGCTGAAGCACAGCATCACAGGGGCACGTTTAGGCCTCCGGATGGCTGCGGGCGGGCCTGACTAATGTCAGGCCTTCCACAAGAGGTGGTGGAGCAGAGTCTTCTCTAACTCCCCTGGGGAAAGGGAGACTCCCTTTCCAGGTCGGCTAAGTAATGGGTGCCTTCCCAGGCACTGGCGTTACCGCTAGACCAGGGAGCCCTCTAGTGGCCCTATTCGGGCATGACAGAGGGCTCACATTTGTCTTCTGGTGACTTCTCACCGTGTCCCTTCAGCTCCTACCTCTGTATAGGTTATATAATTGTAGAACAGAGATTATTTTAATATTGGAATAAAGAGTAACGCTACAAACTAATGAATGATTAATAATATTCATATATAATCATATCTATATTCTATTTCTAGTATAACTATTCTTATTCTATATATTTTGTTTATTATACTGGAACAGTTTGCGCCCTTGGTCTCTTGCCTCGGCACCTGGGTGGCTTGCCGCCCACAGAGGTGATCAGTCCAAGACCACCCGGCTAGAAACGAGCAGAGAGCAGTTTGGCCCAGAAGCCTGAGTTTTACTCCCTGGTCCACATTTCAGTTTCCTGGGGATAGGACAGTCCCCAATCCCTCATCTGAAATCCCTGGCGACAGCTGTGTTTGTGAATTGGGAGATTTTGTATTTTAGGAAAACAACTGGGGGCAGAGGCTGCTGTATACCCGTGCTGTTTTAGGGGGCTCAGAAAATAATACCCAGGCCGGGCTCAGTGGCTCATGCCTGTAATCCCAGCACTTTGGGAGGCCGAGGTGGGGGATCACTTGAGGTCAGGAGTTTGAGACCAGCCTGGCCAACATGGCAAAACCCCATCTCTACTAAAAATACAAAAATTAGCCAGGCACGGTGGTGTGCATCTGTAATCCCAGCTACTCAGGAGGCTGAGGCAGGAGAATCTCTTGAACCCGGGAGGCAAAAGTTGCAGTGAGCTGAGATTGGGCAACTGCACGCCAGCCTGGGTGACAGAGCAAGACTCCGACTGAAAAAAAGAAAGAGAGAGAGAAAGAAAGAAAGAAAGAAAGAAAGAAAGAAAGAAAGAAAGAAAGAAAGAAAACACCCCAAAATGAAGATCTCAGAAGCAAAAGTTTTTCTCTGACCTTCTGCCCTCTTGTGTCTCAGATCTATTCTCCCCCAAGGCTGGCCATAAAAACTAGAATCCCTCTTTCCCAAGGTAGGTTTTAGAAACTAGAACTCTTGGCTGGGTGTGGTGCCTCACGTCTGTAATCCCAGCACTTTGGGAGGCCAAGGCAGGCGGATCGCTTGAGATCAGAAGTTCGTGACCAGCCTGGTCAACATGGTGAAACCCTGTCTCTACCAAAAATACATAATTAGCTAGGCTTGGTGGCGTGCGCCTGTAATCCCAGCTCCTGGGGAGGCTGAGGCAGGAATCGCGTGGACCCAGGAGGCAGAGGTTGCAGTGAGCCAAGATTGAGACATTGCACTCCAGCCTGTGTGACAGAGTAAGATTCCATCTCAAAACAAACAAACAAACTGGTAAGATGGAGGAGGAAAAGGGAGGAAAGGAAAAAAGGAAGGGGGGAAGAGAGGAGGAGGGCAGGGAGGAGGAGAGAAAAGGGCAGAAAGGAGAGAAGGAGGAAGTGGGGTAAGAGAAGAGAGAATCAGAGCACAAGAAAGGTGGAGGGAAAGTTTAGAGAAGAAAAAGGAGGAGGAGGGGTAAGAAGAGAGGAAGGAGGAGGGAAAGGAGGAGAGGAGGGGAGGAGGGACAGGGAACACTCAGCTGACATTTATGAATGAATGAATCTCAATTCCAAGTAAGCATGACAGCTCCAGTCCTCAGTTTCTTCCTTCTTTCTTTGTTTCTTTCTTTCTTTTCTTTCTCTCTCTCTTCTATTTTTTTTTTTTTTTAAGACAGGGTCTTGCTTTGTCACCCAGGCTGGAGTATAGTGATGCGATCTCGGCTCACTGGATCCTCTGCCTTCCGGGTTCAAGTGATTCTGCTCCCTCAGCCTCCGGAGTAGCTGGGATTACAGGTGTGCTCCACCATGCCTGACTAATTTTTGTATTTTTAGTAGAGACGGGGTTTCGTCATGTTGGTCAGGCTGGTTTCGAACTTCTGGCCTCAAGTGATCCACCCAACTCGGCCTCCCAAAATGCTGGGATTACAGGCGTGAGTCACCACGCCCAGCCTGCCCTCAGTTTCTTTACCTGTCAAATGGGGTGATCACAGCGGTGCTACCTGGCTAGGTAAGAGTGCAACTGCAGTTACTGGTCATTGCTGACTCTTTCAGGCCCAGAAAGCAGCAGGCCAGTGGCTGGCTCTGGGCCTGTCCTCCGGATCTTCCTCGTGATCCCTCATTCCAGCCACCCTGCTGCCTGCAGGGACCAATGGCAGCGTAGGGGGTGAGTGCCTGCCCAGCCCTGTCCTCCAAATGCATTGGAATCAGGCCCGGGCCGCCTCCTAAGGAGAACGCTGGAAAGGTCGGCCAAGGAGAGCAGAAAACAAGCAGTGGTGGAGTCGGCAGTGGGGCAGAGGAGGGGGAGCTGGAAGGGAAGGACCCCAAAGCAGAAGCCCGCACAGTAGGCACAGCGCACCCAAGAAGGGTCCAGGAGTCTGCAGAAACAGAAAGGTCCCCAGCCTCAGCCTCCTAGTCCCTGCCTGCCTCCTGCCTGAGCTTCTGGGAGACTGAAGGCACGGCTTGCAGCTTCAGGTCAGCCAGAGAACGGGGTTGTGCGTGCCCCCAGGCCAGCGCTGGCAGCGCCTGGGGGGAGCATCTAGGACCCCGGGGTGCAAGTAAAGGGCCTGTAGGTGCTTCTAGGAAGGATGGGGACCTGGCGTGTGGATTTTGTCCTCCCTGGGATCCTGGGGTGTGACGTTGAGACTTAACCGACAAGGCTTCGGGACATGGATTAAGAATTAGCTGTGTCCTTGAATTACACGTGTTAAGACCGCGGCGGTGTTTACAGTTAGCGACTTCTGAGGCCCCAATGGTGTGAGTTGAGCACTCCCCCGGGCCCTGGAATGTGTTTTTAAGACCGAAAGAGGCTTTGGGGCTTGGATTTAGGACAAGCTGGGGCAAGAATACAGCCCGCGCGGGCCGTGGGTGTGGACTGGGATTTTTTTGGTCCCCCGGGGTAGAGATCCTGCACGCCAACTAGGGCTCGGGTCCTGATATCTTGCGAGCCACGCCCCACGGCTGCAGGACACGTGTGTTTCCTAAAAGGAGGGGGGCGGGGCAAGTCTTGGTTGTCATGGAGACAGGACGACCCTGGCGGGCCGTTCTAGCACCCATGTCTCTTTGGCCGTCGCCTCTCCGGTCCGGTTGCCTCTCTATGGTCGTGGCTTCTGGAAGACGGCCGGCCTCGGCTCTGCGGGCTGAGGGGCTTCGAAGTAGACAGGAGGGAAGAGGGGCGGGGCCTAGGTCCTAGGGGGACCGGAGTGAAACCCAGGAGGTGGCGACCGAGCCAAAGCCTGAGGGCGGGGCCAGTGGCCAGGATAGAACCTGAGCCTGGGAACTTGGGCTAGGCCCGGAACTGGGGTGGGGCTTGAACGGATTGGGGAGGGGTCTAGTTTCGGGAGGGTGGGGCGTGTGCTTGTTGCGGGGGGGGGGGAGGCATATGTCTAACCTAGGGGGTGGGGCCTGGCTGAGAGGGGCGGGACTCGGGGAGAGGGCTTGTGCCTGTGGGCTGGGGCTAGAAGCATAACCTAAGGGCGGGGCCCAGTGAGTGGTGAAAAGGCCACGGGGTAGAGGCAGGACCAGGAGGAAAGGGGACAGGACGTGAAAGGTAATTCGGGGATCGAGGATAGAGGCTAGATGAAGGCATGTGGCGAGGCCTGACAGTGACCGACAAGGTGGACATGCTGGCTCTGGAGGCGGGGACTGTTGTAAGATTGGCAGGGAAGGATGGGCTCAAAAATATGGAATAGAGCGGACCCAGGGTCCGGGGGCGGAGCCTGGCCAGGACCTGGCCAATCCCAGGCCTGGGGCCCTGGTCTGGTTCCTAGTTAGCGGGCGGGTGTAAAAGCCTGGAAAGGGGCGACGCCTGGCCTGAGGAGTTGACCAATCCCAGGCCTGGGGGCGGTGTCTGACTCGGAGCGCGTTCCCGGACTCGCGGGGGGCGCAGAGCCGAGGCCTGGGGGCGCGGCTCGCTGTAGAGGCGGGGGCGGTCGTGGGGCGGAGCGGGTCGTGGGGCGGGGCTGGAGCGGCCCGCGGCTTCAGCTCTCTCTGCTTCCCCAGGATGCGGGCTCCGAGTGCGGGCGCGGCCTCGGTGGTCTCGCTGGCGCTGTTGTGGCTGCTGGGGCTGCCGTGGACCTGGAGCGCGGCAGCGGCGCTCGGCGTGTACGTGGGCAGCGGCGGCTGGCGCTTCCTGCGCATCGTCTGCAAGACCGCGAGGCGAGACCTCTTGTGAGTGTTGCCGGGATCCGTCCAGGGCCGGGGGCGGGGCTGAGGGCTCTGGGGGCGCACGGTGCAGGGCTGGGTTGCGGGGACGGCTTGGAGGGTCCGGAGAGCTGAGGGTGCTTTGTAGGTTGGGGGCGGGGCTGGGCCGAGGGCTGGGCGGGGGCGGGGCCTGAGAGGGTAACCAGTTGGGGGGCTCTGAGGGGGCTACAGGGGACACTTTAAGGATTTCTCGAGGAAGATGAGTAGCCTCTAAGGTGCTTCGGGCGTTGCAGGCTGCTTAGGAGATGATCTCAGGGGATTTGGGGGGCAATTTGGGGGTCTTTGGGCAGCTGGTGGAAATTCCAGGGAGCTGGGGCTGACTGGAAATCCGTGGCGGTGTGGGGGTCTTTTTGGAGCCGTGATAACTGTGAGAGACTTCAGGAGGCTCTCCAGTAGGTCACCGGGGCTCACAGGGACGACCCAATAGATAGTCTCTGGGGGGTTGCCAAGACACTTTGGGTCTATCTAGGGCTTTCTCTGAGGGATGAGCGAGCTGCTCTATAAAGGACTTGCCGGGTTTCTGAAGGTGTGAGTTTCCTCGGGATCGTTTACAGCTGGGGCACTGTTTGAGATTTTGGGGTCTGTGTGGGACTTTGGGTTTGGGAGTTGTTCGGAGTGTGTCGGGAGGCTGCTGTGTATTCCAGGACTTGTTTGGGGGGTCTCTTCTGGAGACTGGGACACTGGATTCATGCTAGGGGGGCAGATTCTGGTGTCCTGTGCAAGGATCCTTGGAGGGTTTTTGCGGTGTCTCTGAGGGGCTTGCTCAAACGAGCCGTTGGGGGTCCTTCTGGGATGAAACAGGCATTGCTGGGGGTTTCTATCAGAGCAGACTTCAGGAACAGCACCACGTGGGAGCAGGTGAGCGCCGGCTAGCGGGGCAGGGCTCAACACCTTCACAGCTCCTTGTAAGATGGAGTAGCAAGAGGGACTGAACCCATTGTAAGGAGGGCACAGAGGGTGTGGAGATGGGAAGAATCCCACCGTAAGTTGACTGGTTCTGAACTTTCTAAAATTCACCCCTTCTGCATGCCATGGCCCCCTGCCCCCGGCCCCTTGGTTGTTCTGATGTGGAAATCTGACTGTGCCCTCTGCTCAGACACCTTCCACGGCCAGCCCATCCTTGGCAGAAGGAAGACTCAGCCCCTAGCTGGGCACTCAAGGTCCTACCATCTGTTCCCTGCCCACCTGCCACTCCCCCCATCCATATGTTCACCTGGTCTTCAGAAAGACTTGCAGTGTCAAGCTCAAGCTGCCCAGAACATACTGGACCCCTTTTAGCCAGGGCAGGCTCTCCCTCTGGGAACCTTTGCTGAATTTTCCTGCTCAGCACCCTCCCATAGCTCCTTGTTGCCCTTAGAATTGAGGCCATACTGGCCGGGAGCGGTGGCTCACGCCTGTAATCCCAGCACTTTGGGAGGCCGAGGCAGGCAGATCACGAGGTCAGGAGATCAAAACCATCCTGGCTAACACGGTGAAACCCCGTTTCTAATAAAAATACAAAAAAATTAGCCAGGCGTGGTGGTGGGCGCCTGTAGTCCCAGCTACTCGGGAGGCTGAGGCAGGAGAATGGTGTGAACCCCGGAGGCGGAGCTTGCAGTGAGCGGAGATCGTGCCACTGCAGTCCAGCTTGGGCGACAGAGTGAGACTCCATCTCAAAAAAAAAAAAATAGAATTAGAATTGAGGCCATACTCCTGAGCATTGCGCACGAGGTCCCTGACCATGTCCCAGCCTCCGCTTCCTTCCCTCTTGTCACCTAGCTGCACTTACCTCTTGTCTATTGCTCATTTGTTTGTTTGTTTGAGGCAGAGTCTCACTCCGTCGCCCAGGCTGGAGTGCAGTGGTGCGATCTTGGCTCACTGCAACCTCCGCCTCCCAGGTTCAAGTGATTCTCCTGCGTCAGCCTCCCAAGTAGCTGGGACTACAGGCACGTGCCACCATGCCCAGCTAATTTTTGTAATTTTAGTAGAGATGGGGTTTCACCGTGTTAACCAGGCTGGTCTCAAACTCCTGACATCACGTAGTCCGCGTGCCTTGGCCTCCTAAAGTGCTGGGATTACAGGCATGAGCCACCATGCCTGGCCCCCTTTTTTTTGAGACAGGGTGTCCCCTCTGTTGCCCAGGGTGGACCAGCCTCCATCTCCTGGGCTCAAGCAATCCTCCCACCTCAGCCTCCTGACTAGCTGGGACTACAAGCGCCTGCCACCGCTCCTGGATAGTTAATAGAATGTTTTTTATAGAGATGGGGTCTCGCTATATTGCCCAGTCTGATCTGGAACTCCTGGCTTTAAGCGATCCTGCTACCTCAGCCTCCCAAGTGGCTGGGATGACAGGTGCACACCACCACACCTGGCTAATTTTTGTATTTTTTGTAGAGACGTGGTTCTGCCATGTTGCCCAGGCTAGTCTCGAACTCCTGGCCTCAAGCGATCACCCAATTTGAGCCTCCCAAAGTGCTGGGATTACCGCGCCCAGCGTGAACTGCTTTGAACCATATTGTCTACTTGAGGACTTTCAGACAGCCAGATGGTGCAGTTGCAGTTGCAAACTCATGTGAGGTTATGAGTCATCGATCGAGATTTCACCCCTTCCTCCTAACAGCAAGGTCTGAGATACCAAATTTCCTTTTAGCTCCTGGGATGTGTATGTTAAGGAAAGATCTTATTTTGATTTCCAATTCACCTTTATGTTGAATGGGCATGCTTTGAGGTCTTATCAGACTCAAACCTGCTTGTCTGACACCTAAGCTGTCCCCCTCCTGGGGCTACAATGACATTTTGGCCTCTGGTTGGTCCTTATTTTCTGATCACCTTGTTGCTACATTAATAAAAAATTAACTCGGCCGGGCGCGGTGGCTCACACCTGTAATCCCAGCACTTTGGGAGGCCAAAGCGGGTGGATCACCTGAGGTCAGGAGTTTGAGACCAGCCTGGCCAACGTGGCGAAACCTCGTCTCTACTAAAAATACAAAAATTAGCTGGGCGTGGTGGTGCACGCCTGTAATCTCAGCTACTTGGGAGTCTGAGGCAAGAGAATCACTTGAACCTGGGAGGCGGAGGTTGCAGTAAGCCAAGATCGTGCCATTGCACTCCAGACTGGGCAACAAGAGCGAAACTCCATCTCAAAAAACAAAACAAAACAAAACAAAGATTTAACTCATTTAACCCAGCATTTTTAGTTGTTTTCTTTTCTTTCTTTGCTTTGGGATTAGAAGTTTCTTGTTTTTTTGATAAAGTCTCACTCTGTCACCCAGCCTGGAGTGCAGTGGTGTGATCATAGCTCACTGTAGCCTCAACTTCCTGGGCTCAAATGATCCTCCCACCACAGCCTCCCAAGTAGCTGGGACTACAGATGCATGCCACAACAGCCAGCAGATTTTGTTTATTTTTTATAGAGGAGAGGTCTCACTATGTTGTCCAGGCTGGTCTTGAACTCCTGAGGTCAAGAGATCCTCCTGCCTCAGCCTCCCAAAGTGCTAGGATTGTAGGTGTGAACCACCACATCTGGCCTGTTTTCTTGCCTTTTAATCTTGGGCCTCTTTCTAGACTGTTGTCCCTATAGGGGCACAGAAGGAGACTGTGTCAGTCTTGGCGCCACTGTGGCCCTGTGCCCCACTCAGGATTGGCGCACAGCGGTAGCGCAGGACATGTTTGTTAGACGGAAGGCCATCCCTTCCTTCTTGGGTTCACCCAGGCCCATCTCTCCCTCCTCTCCAGCTCTGCTCCCATGGGCCCTGTGGGTGTCCATGCCTGGTTCTAAGTTCCTGAGATGGCTTGACATACTTGCCTGTGGGTGGCAGCTTTGAAGATGGCCCCAGGGATCCCTGTCTCCTGTTCTTCCCACTTGTATAGTCCCCTCCCTTTGAGTGTGGGCTGGACCTAGTGACCCCCTTCTTTTTTTTTTTTTTTTTTTGAGATGGGAGTTTTGCTTTGTCACCCAGGCTGGAGTGCAATGGCGCGATCTCGGCTCACCGCAACCTCCGCCTCCCAGGTTCAAGTTATTATCCTGCCTTAGCCTCCTGAGTAGCTGGGATTACAAGCATGCATCACCACGCCCAGTTAATTTTGTATTTTTAGTAGAGATGGGGTTTCTCCATGTTGGCCAGGCTGGTCTTGAACTCCCAACCTCAGGTGATCCGCCTGCCTGGGCCTCCCAAAGTGCTGGGATTACAGGTGTGAGCCACCGCGCCCTGTTTTTTTTTTGAGACGGAGTCTTGCTCTGCCACCCAGGCTGGAGTGCAGTGGTGTGACTCCACTGCAACCTCCAGCTCCCAGGTTCAAGCAATTCTCCTGTCTCAGCCTCCCGAGTAGCTGGGATTACAGGTGCCTGCCACCACACCTGGATAATTTTTGTATTTTTAGTTGAGAGGGGGTTTCACCACGTTGGCCAGGCTGGTCTCAAGGTCCTAGCCTCAGGTCATCCGCCTGCCTTGGCCTCCCAAAATGCTGGTATTACAGGCTGAACCACTGCGCCCAGCCCTAGTGACTCCCTTCTAATGAGTAAAATACATCAGAATTGATGGAGGCTGGGTGCAGAGGCTTGTGCATATAATTCCAGCACTTTGGGAGCCCAAGATGGGAGGATTGCCTGAGGCCAGGAGTTCAAGACCAGCCTGGGCAACATGATGAGACTCCATCTCTACACACAAAAAATTAACTGGGGGAGTGGGGCTCTCCTGTGGTCTCAGCTACTCAGGAGGCTGAGGTGGGAGGATTGCTTGAGTCCAGGAGGTCAAGGCTGCAGTGAGCCATGATTGCCCCACTGCACTCCAGCCTGGGTGAGGGAGCAAGACTCTGTCTTGAAAAATGAAGGGGTGCTGACAAATCCCATTTAACACGTGAGAGAACAAAGGCACAGAGAGGGGAGGTTATTTGCCCAGAAACACACAGCCGGGGAGGCACAGGACTCCAGAGCATGTGCTCTTAGCCACTGTGCCGCACTGGAGTGGTGGGGGTGCTAAATTTAGACCTTGGCTTCAGAAAATATTTCAGCACCCTGCCCTGACTCTCCTAACATGCCCTGTACTTCCTGCGTGAAATCTGATCGTATTCATCCTTGTTGATTTCTTCCGCCCAAGAGTCCTGGGCCCAGAGCTGGACAGTGGGCTCATTGTCCCCAGGCTGGGGGTGGCTTGAGCAGCTGCCAGGCAGGGCTGCCTAGGCATGTGGCTGGAACCAAGTACAGGAATCCACTGCCTGCTGGTGTGGGCGTCCTTGAGAGAGAACGAGTGAGACCAAGAGACCGGGAGGCTGGGGGTGAATCCTCGTGTTCCCACATCTAGCTCTGGTGTTTAGCCCGACAGTGACCAACTGTGGCCTCAGTTCCTGTTTCTTGTTGTTGTGTTGCCTCTGGACGGGCACCCTACTGGCAGGGGCTGTTTCCTGTGGTTACTCCCTCAATAACAGCCCTCTCCCCATGGATGTAACATTTGTACCCCATCATGGAGTTCTTGGGGTGCCCCGTCAAATTCACCCACAGGAAGCCCTTAGAGCAGAATTGGGTGTATAATAGGTGCTCCAGGCTGGGCATGGTGGCTCATGCCTGTAATCCCAGCACTTTGGGAGGCCAAGGCGGGCTGATCACCTGAGGTCAGGAGTTCGAGACCAGCCTGGCCAACGTGGCGAAACCCTGTCTCTACTAAAAATACAAAAAAATTAGCTGGGCGTGGTAGCGGGCACCTGTAATCCCAGCTACTCGGGACGCTGAGGCAGGAGAATCGTTTGAACCTGGGAGGCAGAGGTTGCAGTGAGCTGAGGTGGCACCACTGCACTCCAGCCTGGATGACAGAGTGAGACTCTGTCTCAAAAAAAAAAAAAAAAAAAAAAAGGAAAAAAAAAGACGCAGACATTGGGCACCTGCTGTGTGCCTCATGGGCACTTGGTCTGCCACTGGCTATGTCGCCAGCACTTGATAAATGCTTTGTAATAAGTCTGCCAGGGATTAGAGGGACCCTGTGAGGAGGCTTTGTTTCTGGGTTGTTCTGTCCTCAAATTGCTCTGTGACCTTGGGCGTGTCCATTCCCCACTCCGAGCCCCCAGTTCATTCATTATTTGACAAATGGGGATCTGAGGGACCTATTTTGGAGGGTGGATATAAGGTTAGCACAGGGCATGGCAGATAGTAGGTGCTTAATAAACACTGAGAATGATCATCTTTTTTTTTTTTTTTTTTTTTTTTTTTGAGACATGGTCTCACACTGTCACCCAGGCTGGAGTGCAGTGGTGCAATCTTGGCTCACTGCAACCTTCACCTCCCGGGTTCAAACAATTCTTATGGCTCAGCCTCCCAAGTAGCTGGGACTATAGGTGCCCACCACCACGCCTGGCTAATTTTTGTATTTTTAGTAGAGACGGGGTTTTGCCATGTTGGCCAGGCTGGTCTCGAACTCCTGGCCTCAAGTGATCCACCCACCTTGGCCTACCAAAGTGCTGGGATTACAAGTGTGAGCTACTATGTCTAGCCGAGAATGATTATCTTGGCTGCTCTGTTTACTGGTTGAATGGATGAGCAGCGCTTTTTTTTTTTTTTTGAGACCGAATCTTGCTTGATTGCCCAGGCTGGAGTGCAGTGGTGCGATCTCAGCTCACTGCAACCTCCACCTCATGGGTTCATTCTCCTGCCTCAGCCTCCTGAGTAGCTGGGATTACAGGTGTGCACCACCATGCCTGGCTACTTTTTTTGTATTTGTAGTAGAGACAGGGTTTCATCATATTGACCAGGGTGGTCTCAAACTCCTGACCTCAGGTGATCCACCCACTTTGGCCTCCCAAAGAGCTGGGATTACAGGCATGACCCACCGTGCCTGGCTCTCTTTCTTTTTTTTTTTTTTTTTGAGACGGGGTCTCGCTCTCGTTGCCCAGGCTGGAGTGCAGTGGTGCAATCTTGGCTCACTGCAACCTCCACCTCCTGAGTTCAAGCAAGTCTCCTGCCTCAGCCTCCCGAGTAGCTGGGATTACAGGCGCCCGCCACCACGCCCGGCTAATTTTTTGTATTTTTAGTAGAGACGGGGTTTCACCATGTTGGGCAGGCTGGTCTTGAACTCCTGCCCTCAGGTGATCCGCCCACCTCAGCCTCCCAAAGTGCTGGGATTACAGGTGTGAGCCACCGCGCCTGCCCCCCACCTTTTTAAAAAATAAATTTAAAAAATTATTTTAACATAGAGATGAGGTCTCACTATATTGCCCAGGCTGGTCTCGAACTCCTGGCCTCAAATAATCCTCCCGTCTCGGCCTCCCAAAGTGCTGGAATTACAGGAGTGAGCCCCTACACCCGGCCCTGAAGTGTTGACATTGAACTCAACTAGCAGCACTGAAACCCATGCCTGAAGAAAGCTGCTGTAACACACGCATTTTCTCCATGACGCACATCACACCAGACAAGCACCTCAGCCCTGTGCTTGGGGGTCATTTTCAACAGCGAAGTCACCAGCAAAAATCACAAAAATGCAGCTGGGCATGGTGGCTCATGCCTGTAATCCCAGCACTTTGGGAGGCTGAGGCAGGCGGATCACCTGAGGTCAGGAGTTTGAGACCAGCCTGGCCAACACAATGAAACCCCATCTCTACTAAAAATACAAAAATTAGCCAGGCGTGGTGGCAGGCGCCTGTGGTCCCAGCTACTCAGGAGGCTGAGGCAGGAAAATCGCTTGAACCTGGGAGGCAGAGTCTGCAGTGAGCCAAGATTGTGCCATTGCACTCCAGCCTGGGCAACAGAGCAAGACTCCGTCTCAAAAAAAAAAAAAAAGGCACAAAAATGCAAAAAACATGGCACTAAATAGACTGTGAAAAGGGTGCTTGTTTACAATGTGAGAGCTGAATTAAGGAGGCAGAGTAGGCCAGATGCGGTGGCTCACGCCTGTAATCCCAGCACTTTGGGAGGCTGAGGTGGGAGGATGGCTTGAGCCCAGGAGTTTGAGACCAGCCTGGGCAACATGGCGAAACCCCATCTCTACAAAAATACAAAAATTAGCCAGGTGCGGTGGTGTACGCCTGTAGTCCCAGCTACTCAGGGGGCTGAGATGGGAGGATTGCTTGAGCCCAGGAGGCAGAGGTTGCAGTGAGCGGAAGTTGCAGTGAGCTGAGATTGTGCCACTGCACTCCACCCTGGGCAACTGAGTGAGACCCTGTCTCAAAAAAAAGAAGGCAGAATGTTGTCTTGATGACTTCAGATGGGAACATGCATGTTGGCAATTCTGATTTTTCACCTCTCCACATGTGTTTGAGAATGGCGGTGAATGGCAGCTACTCAGGAGGCTGAGGCAGGAGGATCACTTGAGCCCTGGAGTTCGAGGCCGCAATGAGTTATAATGGTGCCACTGCACTCCAGCCTAGGCAACAGAGTGAGACCCTGTCTCTAAACAATAAAAAATTTTAAAAATTATCAGCTGGGAACAGTACTCACGCCTGGAATCCTAGTACTTTGGGAGGCCGAGGCAGGCGGATCACCTGAGGCCAGAAGTTCAAGACCAGCCTGGCCAACAAAATGAGATCCCTTCTCTAGAAAAAAACAAAACAAAACAAAACAAAACAAACCCACAAAAATCCCTTTACTGGCAATTTTGGAGATGCAGGGAGGCACAAAGGCCTGTCAGTGTCCTTGTACTGGATTTGCTGTCTTTGTCATGAAATCACTGAATTTTCCCACTTGGTCTGAGCCCTGTTAGTCATCAGCCTGCAGCGGGAGGCCCCATTCTTGTGCAGGCTGCCCAGTTTTCTGTTGTAAAGACAATCCATTGTATAGGTCATCCCTCCCCTGCTGTAGGGTGTTTGGTGTTTTTCTGATCTTCTGCACTTTGGAAGCTACAATGAATAGCACTGTTATTTCCCATATGCGAATTTAATATGCCAAACTTTTTATTTTTAAAATTTTTGAGACATACTTCATATTCTATTGTCGTTTCTTTCTCTCTCTCTCTCAATTTTTTTAAGATGAGTCTTGCTCTGTGGCTCAGCTGGAGTGCAGTGGTGCAATCTAGGCTCGCTGCAACCTCTGCCTCCCACATTCAAGTGATTCTTGTGCCTCACGCTTTTGAGTAGCCGGGATTACAGGCACCCACCACCACGCACGGCTAATTTTTGTATCTTTAGTAGAGACGGAGTTTCGCCATGTTGGCCAGGCTGGTCTCAAGCTCCTGGCCTCAAGTGATCTGCCCACCTTGGCCTCACAAAGTGCTGGGATTATAGGCGTGAGCCCCTGTGCCCAGCCTGGTCTGCTCTTTGGAAGCTACAATGAACAGCACTGTCATTTCCCCCATTCGACTTTAAGATGCCAAATTTTTTATTTTTCGATATAAAAAAATTTTTTTTTGAGACAGAGTCTCACTCTGTCACCCAGGCTGGAGTGCAGTGGCATGATCTCAGCTCACTGCAACCTCCACCTCCCAGGTTCCAGTGATTCTCCTGCCACAGCCTCCCAAGTAGCTGGGACTGCAGGAATGTGCCACCACATCTGGCTAATTTTTGTATTTTTAGTAGAGGCGGGGTTTCACCATGTTGGCTGGGCTGGTCTCGAACTCCTGACCTCAAGTGATCTGCTCACCTCGGTCTCCCAAAGTGCACAGATTACAGACATGAGCCACTACACCTGGCCTATTTTTTAAAAATTTTTGAGACATATATTTCTATTGTCATTTCTTTCTCTCTTTTTTTTTTGATGAAGAAGTTTTACTCTGTCACCCAGGCTCAATTGCAGTGGCGTTATCATGGCTCACTGCAACCCTGACCTCCTAGGCCCAAGCGATCCTCCTGTCTCATCCTCCTGAGTAGCTGGGACTATACATGCCACCATGGCCAGCTAATTTTTTTCTTTTTTGCAGAGATGAGGTCTCAGTTTGTTGCCCAGGCTGGTTTCAAACTCCTGAGCTCAAGTGATCCTCCCACCTTGACCTTTCAAAGTCCTAGGATTATAGGCGTGAGCCACCGTGTCCACCCAATTTTTAAAAAAATTTTAATTTTAGGCTGCAGGTTGCACGTGCTGGTTTGTTGCATTGGTATATTGTATGATGCTGAGGTTTGGGCTTGTAATCATCCCGTTGTCCAGGTAGTGAACAGGATAGAATATCCAATAGGTTATTTTCAGCTGCCCCTTATGGAGTTCCCAGTGTCTGTTGTTCCCATCTTTGCGTCCGTGCGTACTCAATGTTTAGCTCCCACTTTTAACGAAAACGTGGTATTTGGATTTCTTTTTTTTTTTTGAGATGGAGTTTTGCTCTTGTTGCCCAGCCTGGAGTGCAATGATGCGATCTCGGCTCACCGCAACCTCCACCTCCCGGGTTCAAGCAATTCTCCTGCTTCAGCCTCCCAAGGAGTTGGGATTACAGGCACGTGCCACCATGCCTGGCCAATTTTCTAATTTTAGTTGAGACAGGGTTTCTCCATGTTGGCCAGGCTGGTCTCGAACTCCCAACCTCAGGTGATCCATCCACCTCAGCCTCCCAAAGTGCTGGGATTATAGGCGTGAGCCACTGGGCCCGGCGGTGTTTGGATTTCTGTTTTTGCCTTAATTTGCTCAGGGTCATGGCCTCCAGCTGCATCCACGTTGCTCCAAAGCACATGGTTTCGTTCCTTTTTTTTTTTTTTTTTTTTTGAGACAGAGTCTCAGTCTGTCACCCAGGCTGGAGTGCAGTGACGCAATCTCGGCTCACTGCAACCTCTGCCTCCTGGGTCCAAGCGATTCTCCTGCCTCAGCCTCCTGAGTAGCTGGGATTATAGGCTCATGCCACCACACCCGGCCTCCATTTACATTTTTAAAAAATGATTTTAAAAAATTTCTGAGATAGGGTCTCACTCCCATAACCTAGGCTGGAGTGCAGTGACACAATCTCGGTTCACTGCAGCCTTGACTTCCTGGGCTCAAGCGATCCTCCTGCTTCAGCCTTCTGAGTAGTTGGGACTACAGGCTTGCGCCACTACCCCGGCTAATTTCTGTATTTTTAGTAGAGCTGGGGTTTCACCTTGTTGCCCAGGCTGGTCTCGAACTGCTGGGCTCAAGCAATCCTCCCACCTCAGCCTTCCTTCCAAAGTGCTAGGATTACAGGCATGAGCCAGCATGCCTGCACGGCTGATTGACATTTTTTGAAGTTCTCTCCTTAAGGAGGGAACTCTCCAGTTGGAGATGTTAATTTATCAGCAGCCCATGAGCCACCCAGAGAGCAGCAGGACACGTCCCTGCAGGGAGACCTGGTGGGCCAGAACCTGCCCAGGGCCCCTTAGATCGGGCTGGGGCCACGGGTGGCTGCTCTCTCCCTAGGCCTGCAGGATTGGAACCTGATCTGAGAGTCCCAGATGCCTCTCTTCCTTCGAGATTATTTGTAGCAAGCTCTCTGTGCTCCAGGAGAGCTGGGTCTTGGGCAGTCTCCTCCCCTGCTGCCTCTCTGGTACTAGAATGTAACAGATGCATGCCCTGTCTACCCAGTATAGGGAGGGACAGACCAAGGACAAGGTGGTAAATGAGTACATTGCACGTGGCATTTAAAGATTAGAAGTGCCCGCCGGGCACGGTGGCTAACGCCTGTAATCCCAGCACTTTGCGGGGGCGAGGCAGGCGGATCACCTGAGGTCAGGAGCTTGAGACCAGCCTGGCCAACATGACGAAACTCCGTCTCTACTAAAAATACAAAAATGGCCAGGTGTGGTGGCTCATGCCTGTAATCCCACCACTTTGGGAGGCCGAGGCGGGTGGATCACGAGGTCAAGAAATGGAGACCATTCTGGCTAACATGGTGAAACCCCGTCTCTACTAAAAATACAAAAATTAGCTGGGCGTGGTAGCATGTGCCTGTAGTCCCAGCTACTTGGGAGGCTGAGGCAGGAGAAGTGCTGGAACCCAGGAGGCAAATGTTTCAGTGAGCCGAGATAGCACCACTGCACTCTGGCCTGGGCGACAGAGCAAGACTCTGTCTCAAAAAAAAAAAAAAAAAAAAAAAACACGGGGAGAGAATGGAGCGGGAGGAGGGTCTGTATCACCACAGGGTCTTGGCTAGTGTGGGCCTGGCACTCAGTAGGTGCTCACCATTTCAAGAATCAGAGTTCATGCTTCTGCAACTGGCTGCTAGGGAGGGCAGATGCCCTAGGTACTGGACCCAGGGGCATGAAATGAACATTGGTCCACCCTCTATTGACTGAGCACATACTCCAGCAGATGCACAGATGCTAGAGATGCACAGATGCACAGATCTCCTGCGTGCTCACAATGCCAATGAATGATGGAGGGAATGAATGAATGAGGGAATGAGTGAAGGAGGGAATGAATGAATGAGGGAATGAGTGAAGGAGGGAATGAATGAATGAGGGAACGAGTGAAGGAGGGAATGAATGAGGGAAGGAGGGAATGAATGAATGAGGGAATGAGGGAATGAATGAACAAAGGAGGGAATGAATGAGTGAAATGAGTGAATGAATGAGGGAGAAATAGACCCATGACCTGGTGGCTCTGCACAAGGCTTTGATGGGGAGAGTGAAGGTGACAGGGAGGGCTCCCAGGTTAGAACAGAGAGCTCCCTGACACCAGCCAGTGCCCCACTGTCCAAGTGCGGCCCCATTTCGAGGGAGCTGTGATTGGGGAGCAGTAAGCATGGTGCATGGGCCATGTGGTGCCTGGAAGGTTTCCTGAGGGAGGCAATGAGGCTGCTGGGGGGAGCTCTGTGAGTGGGTGTGTGTGGGGGCTGTGCTCAGCTCAGTGAGCTTGTGGGTCATGGTGGGTAGGGAAGTATTGTCACTAGGAGTTCAGCAGCCTGCTCATATCCCAAAAGTAGCCAGAGGGGCCTTCTAGGGGCTTCCAGGGTAAGTGGTTTGACCCATGCAGGAAGTCTCATGAAAACCCTGGACCTTTGTTTTTAGAAATTGCGGATGCTCTCCCCCAACAGACCCTGGCACCCTCCTATCTCCATGGCTTTCATTGTGAACCCCTGCTGGGGCCCATGAGCCTCATGGAGCCGGCCCCTGCCCACCTCAGACTTCATTCCCATTTCATGTCGCTTTCCCCTAATTCCCCCCACACTGACCTCCACGCTGGTCCTCAACTGTGCCGCATTCCCAGGCCTGTTCCCACCCCAGGGCCTTTGCACTGGCTGCGTTCTGGATGTACCCACAGCGACTCCCTTTTGCCTCACCAGGTCCTGCTCAGATGCCGCCTGCCTCTCTCAAGGGCCTCCCCTGCCTCTGCCCTTGGTCTGTGTGACTGACCACATCACCCCTTGCAGTCTTGTCACCATCCAGCACGGCCTGGTATTCAGTCATATACATGGAAGGGGTCTCTCTCCCCAGAGGACTGTGAACCCCAGAGGGTGGGGCCTGGTGGTCTGGATGCTCTGTCCCCAGAGCTGAGAACAGTGCCTAAAGCACAACAGACACTGGTATGCACCAGCTGCCTGAATGAATGAAGGAAGGAGGGAATGAATGAATGAAAGAGGGAGTAAATGATAAATGGAGGGAAAGAATAAAGGAGGGAATGAGTGATGGAATAAATGCGTGAAAGAGGTAATAAATGAACAAAGGAGGGAATGAAAGAGTGAAGGAGATAATAAATAAGGATGGAATGAGACCAGATGCGGTGGCCCACGCCTGTAATCCCAGCACATTGGGAGGCCAAGGGAGGACCACCTGAGTCCAGTAGTTCGAGACCAGCCTGGCCAACATGGTGAAACCCTGTCTCTACAAAAAATACAAAAATTTTGCTGGCCCTGGTGACGTGCACCTGTAGTCTCAGCTACTAGGGAGGCTGAGGTGGGAGGATTGCTTGAGCCTGGGAGGTCTGCAGTGAGCCATGATCATGGACTCTAGTCTGGGCGACAGAGTGAGACCCTGTCTCAAAAAAAAAGTACTGAATGAGTGAAGGGGGGAAAGAATGAATGACGGAGGGAGGGAAAGAGTGAGTGAAGTAGGGAATGAGTGAATGAAGATGGAATGAATGATGAAGGAGGGAATGAATGAAGGAGAGAATGAGGGAGGGAATGAAAGAGGGAAAGAACGAAGAAGAGAATGAATGAATGACCGAGAGGATGAATGGATATCGGTGCTGAAGTCCACTGTGAACATTTTGGGGGGTGTGAGCAGCCATTGCAGGGATCTGGGGAGGCCTGGGAAAGGCAGGGGAGATCCAAAGGATGGATTTGGTGATTTTGATGCGGAAGCTGGAGGGAGGCAGTGGCCGGGCCAGGCTGAAACAGGGGCAGGTGGGTGGAGCCCCTGCCCTGTGTTGGTCAGGGCTGGGCAGGGCCAGGTACTATAACAAACACGCCCCACATTCCAGTGGCTTACCCCAGTACAAGGTTATTGGTTCCCAGAGCCAGGGGCGCAGGGTGGTGGGGCAGGGAGCCAGGAAGGAGTGGGGACCACTCATTTCTCCAGCTTCTCAACCAAGAAAATCTGAATTTCCAGCTTCTGTGATCTAAACTTTTCCTTTCCTTTCCATTTCCTTTTCGTTTCCTTTTTTTTTTTTTTTTTTTTTTTGACGGAGTCTTGCTCTTTCGCTCAGGCTGGAGTGAAGTTGCGTGATCTCGGCTCACTGCAACCTCTGCCTGCTGTGTTTAAGCAATTCTCCTGCCTCAGCCTCCGGAGTAGCTGGGATTACAGGCGCCCACCACCACGCCTGGCTAATTTTTGTATTTTTAGTAGAGACGGGGTTTCACCGTGTTAGCCAGGATGGTCTCAATCTGCTGACCTCATGATCCACCCGCCTCGGCCTCCCAAAGTGCTAGGATTACAGGTGTGAGCCACCGCGCCTGGCCTAAAGCATTTCTTGTTTGTTTGTTTGTTTGTTTGTTTTTAAAGTTCATTCTTGGCTGGGCATGGTGGCTCACACCTGTAATCCCAATACTTTGGGAGGCCAGGGCTGGTGGATTACCTGAGGTCAGGAGTTTGAGACCAGCCTGACCAATATGATGAAACCCCATCTCTACTAAAAATGCAAAAATTAGTCGGGTGTGGTGGTGGGCACCTGTAATCCCAGCTACTCCGGAGGCTGAGGCAGGAGAATTGCTTAAACCCAGGAGGCGGAGGGTGAGCCGAGATTGCACCACTGTACTCCGGCCTGGGCGACAGAGTGAGACTCCGTCTCAAAAAAAAACCAAAAAAAACAAAAACAAAAAAACAGTTTATTCTCATTCATCTAACAGCAAGTGGTGGCCCGCCTGCCTCCACACAATCATTCAGGAACCCGGCTCCTTTCACTGGGGGCTCTGCAGTTCCCTGGGGCCTCTGCCCGTTATATCTACTAGCGAGTGGGGAAGGGGAACTTGGAACCCTCCATCTGGGCTTGGCATTGGTCCCTACACCCCCCATCCACTGGCACATCTCCTGGCCCTACCTGGGGCAGGGGCAATCCCTCCCCAGTTGGGGGCACACGTGCTAGATGCTTCAGCCATCTGTCCCTGGTGCCACCCAGTGACCTGGGGGCAGAACAGCTGCCCAGCTCGGGGCTGGACCCTGGGGGTCCTGGTTAGGGTGGTCTGAGCATGAAGAGTCCAGGCTGGAGGTGGTGCGGGATGGTGTCAGGTGCTCCAGACGTCGCAGGGGACAGAAAGGAGGATGGGTTCAGGCCCCAGCTCCCCCAGGGCCACCAAGCCAGCTGGGGTATGGGGGAGGACAGGGTGACTGGTTTATTATGCTTTGAGAATCTACCTTCTTCCTGGCTGGTTGGTAAATGGCCCTTGCCCTTGGTCCACTGAGAGATCCAGCCACCAAAAGTTTCACCATAGACCTCATCAAAGCCCCTGGCTGCCCTGGGGTCCTCCAGCGGGGAGGCTGAGGCTCCCGGAGGCCAGGCGGGGCAGGGCACCAGTGACGCTGTCCCCTCCGTCCTCCCTCCCAGCGGTCTCTCTGTGCTGACCCGCGTGCGCCTGGAGCTGCGGCGGCACCAGCGTGCCGGCCACACCATCCCGCGCATCTTTCAGGCAGTAGTGCAGCGACAGCCCGAGCGCCTGGCGCTGGTGGATGCCGGGACCGGCGAGTGCTGGACCTTCGCGCAGCTGGACGCCTACTCCAATGCGGTAGCCAACCTCTTCCGCCAGCTGGGCTTCGCGCCGGGCGACGTGGTGGCCGTCTTCCTGGAGGGCCGGCCGGAGTTCGTGGGGCTGTGGCTGGGCCTGGCCAAGGCGGGCATGGAGGCCGCGCTGCTCAACGTGAACCTGCGGCGCGAGCCCCTGGCCTTCTGCCTGGGCACCTCGGGCGCTAAGGCCCTGATCTTTGGAGGAGAAATGGTGGCGGGTGAGGCCAGGCGTGGGCATCAGGTGGGCGGGGACCCAGGACTGGCCCCTGGGCGGGCGGGGAGATGCTGCGCCCCAGGCCTCGGAAGGCGGCCGCCCTGGACGTGGGCATGAGGTGCACGGTCTGGGTATGCCCCGGGCAGGGAGTTGGTGCATCCCAGGCCTCGGGAGGGGGCCTGTCCGGCGGTGACCATGACCCATGTGTTGGGGACCACAGCGGTGGCCGAAGTGAGCGGGCATCTGGGGAAAAGTTTGATCAAGTTCTGCTCTGGAGACTTGGGGCCCGAGGTCATCTTGCCGGACACCCACCTCCTGGACCCGCTGCTGAAGGAGGCCTCTACTGCCCCCTTGGCACAGATCCCCAGCAAGGGCATGGACGGTGAGTCAAGGGTGGGACCCCTGCTCTATCTGGTTTCCTACCCGCCCAGGCCCCGCCCCCAACTTCCAGGCCCCACCCCCCAATGCTCAGGCCCCGCCCCTAACACCTGTATCTCCTGCAGATCGTCTTTTCTACATCTACACGTCGGGGACCACCGGGCTGCCCAAGGCTGCCATTGTCGTGCACAGCAGGTGAGGGGCCCACAGGCATAATGCCCTCAGCCGCTGAGAGTGACCCAGGCTATCTTGCCAGCCTGACCTGCCCCTCAGCTCCTGTGGGCATCTGCATGTTACCCTGGGGACAGAGAGGGCAGCTGGTGTTTCCTGAGCACTTGCTCTGTGTCCAGACCAGGGCCAAGCCCTCCACGTGTAAACTCATTGCAACCCTCATAACTGCTTGGGGCTGGACAAAGACATCACACCCATTTTCACACCCATCTTGGGACCCGGTTGCCCTGTGCCCACTACTCTGGGGCCCCTCTCATCCCCCCACCTGTTCACCACATCCATCCCACCAGCAAAACCCGTCCCCTCCATCTGTCTACTTTTTTCCATGCCCCCTATCTGGACCTGTGCCAGCCCCTCCTCAGGCTCCTCCTGCACACCCCACTCTCTCCTCCACCCATGATGGCCCAGCTCCTGTCAGCAGCTACAGGAGGTTTGAAAATCCTAAATCAGACCTCCCCTGCCCCAGACCTCCCTGCATCTACCGTGACCCTCAGAATAAAACCCTCTCTCGGGCTAGGCGTGGTGGCTTACGCCTGTAACCCCAACACTTTGGGAGGCTGAGGCAGGCGGGTCACTTGACGTCAGGAGTTCGAGACCGTCCTGGCCAAAGTGGCGAAACCCTGTCTCTACTAAAAATACAAAAATTAGCTGGGCGTGTTGGCACATGACTGTAATCCCAGCTACTCAGGAGGCTGAGGCGGGAGGATCGCTTGAACCCAGAGGCGGAGGTTGCAGTGAGCTGAGATCCCGCCACTGCACTCCAGCCTGGATGATACAGCAAGACTCCCTCTCAAAAAAAGAAACAAATAACAAACAAACAAAAACCCTCTCTCAGTTTGGGTGGCTTCTGCCACTTCCCTGATGTCATTTTCCTTCCCTTCACCCCTTACTCACTCCTCCTCAGCCCCCCAAACTCTTCAAACCCATACACTCCTTCCGGCCTCAGGGCCCTCGCATGTGCTGTGCTTGGGCACTCTTCCATAGCTCGCCCCCACAGCTCTTTCTTGCTAGGTCTCGGATCACACTTCACCTCCCTAGACAGGATCCCCCAACCCCCGTGGCTGCATTACCTCAGCCCCTCTATGCCCCTTGACCCTATTATATCCCTCGTGACACCTAACACCACCAACAATTGTTGGTTGCGTGTTTCCTTCCTGCCAGCCTGTGAACTCATGCGAACTGGGCTGGCTTTGCCTGGGTCCACACGCAGCATGCTTCCCCATGCCTGTACCCTGGGGGATTTAGGTCCCAGCCTCTGCCCTCCCGGCTCCCCCTCCCCCTGCAGGTACTACCGCATGGCAGCCTTCGGCCACCACGCCTACCGCATGCAGGCGGCTGACGTGCTCTATGACTGCCTGCCCCTGTACCACTCGGCAGGTACTACGGCCTGGGAAGGGAATGGTGGGTGGGGGCGGGGGACCCCTTACCAAGGCCACCCTCTGCAGGAAACATCATCGGCGTGGGGCAGTGTCTCATCTATGGGCTGACAGTCGTCCTCCGCAAGAAATTCTCGGCCAGCCGCTTCTGGGACGACTGCATCAAGTACAACTGCACGGTCAGGCCCTGCCCTGTTCTGTCTAGACCCCGCCCCTCCCAGCCAGGCCTCACCCCCTCCCAATCAGGCCCCACCTCCTCCCGGTGAGGCCCCGTCCCTCCCAGCAAAGCCCCACCTCCTCCTGGTCAGGCCCCGTCCTCTCCCAGCCAGGCCCCGCCCCCCGACCAGGCTCTATTCCCTTAACTCCCTTATGTGCGCCCTCCTGTCCACCTGCTGGCGCAACCTGCTCCCCCATCTCTAGGGGTGGGGTGGGGAGCGGGGCCTAAGGAATGGCTGTCCAGGATGGGGACAGAGAGAGCAAGTAGTGTTTCCTGAGTGCCTGCTCTGTGTCCAGACCAGAGCTAAACCCTCCACGTGTAAACTCAATGCAATCCTATAACTGTTTGGAGGGTGGACCCATTTTGCAGCTGGGGAAACTGAGGCTTGTAATGCGGCTGGGATTGGGCCCAGGGTGCCTGAGCTCCTTAAGGCAATGCCTTCCTCATGCCTTGTGCCCTGTGGGTCTTCCCTGTTGCTGACTGTAGGGAATTGAGACCCTGGGATGGGAAGGGCGATGAGTCTGGGGCTTCCAGGTGAGGAATGCGTGAGGCGGAGGTGGAGGCATCTGCTGTCCCCGAGAGGAGAGCAGGCAGAGGTTAAGAACAGGAATTCTTCTTTCCCCTCCACAGTGAGAGGAAACCAGGCTGAGGGTTTCAGTGCTGTAACTTGGGGCAGGATACAGGAAATACAGGTGGGAGGTACAGGAAACAGGTATGGAGCCCGGAGGGAATAGCAAGGCTGACTGGGAAGGATTGGGTGAGAGGTTGTCCAGGGACTGTGGCAAGTTGGCAGATGCAGATTGGACAGATGGGGCCCAGAGAGATTCAGGCCAGGTCACACAGCTGAGCAGGGGTTGGGGGCTCTGGGCTGAGCATCTTGGGGTATACCACAAGGTCCACAGCTGTGCTTGGCTCCGCTTTTGAGGAGTTTTGGTTCTGTTTGGAGGGTCTTGGGAAAATTACTAATCTGCATGTTGAAATGCAAAAGTATATTTTCATTTTGTTTGTTTATTATTATTATTATTTTTTGAGACAGGATCTCACTCTGTTGCCCAGACTGGAGTGCAGTGGCGCTATCATGGCTCACTGCAGCTTTGACCTCCTGGGCTCAAGTGATCTTCCAGCATTGGCCTCCCAAGTAGCTGGGACTACAAGTGCGCACCACCACGCCTGGCCCACTTTTGAATTTTTTTTGTAGAGAAGAGGTTTCGCCATGTTGCCCAGGCTGATCTCAAACTCCTGGGTTCAAGCAATCCACCCACCTCGGCCTCCCAAAGTGCTGGGATTACAGGCGTGAGCCACTGTACCCAGCCCAAAATTATCTTTTAAAAAAATTACAGAGAGTAGCAAATACACATAAAAGTGGACAGAAAAGTATAGAGAGTTCTGGTGCACCCCTCAGCTGGACCCAGAGGCTATCAGATACCCTGTCCTGCCCTTCCCCACCTCCCCACATCCTCCCCTCGGCGATGGCATAAAGCATCCCTCAGACGGCATCATGTTTCCTGTGTAGCTGTTTCACTATAACCTTTGAAAGATGAGTACTTGTTTTTTCAAATTAAAGTGAAATTCATATAAATTAGCCATATTAAAGTGAATAATTTGGCCAGGTACAGTGGCTCACGCCTGTAATCCCTGTACTTCGGGAGGCTGAGATGGGCAGATCACTTGAGGTCAGGAGTTTGAGACGAGCCTCGCCAACATGGTGAAACCCTGTCTCTACTACAAATACAGAAATGTAGCCTGGCGTGGTGGTTGGTGCCTGTAATCCCAGCTACTCGGGAGACTGAGGCGGAAGAATCGCTTGAACCTGGGAGGCAGAGGTTGCAGTGAGCCAAGATTGCACCACTGCACTCCAGCCTGGGCGTGACAGAGTGAGACTCCATCTCAAAAAAAAAAAAAAAAAAATTTGGCCGGGCATGATGGTACACGCCTGTAATCCCAGCTGCCTGGAAGGCTGAGGCAGGAGAATCGCTTGAACCTGGGAAGCGGAGGCTGCAGTGAGCTGAGATTGGGCCACTGCACTCCAGCCTGGGCGACAGAGTGAGATTCCATCTTTAAAAAAAAAAAAAAGTCAGTAATTTGGTGGCATTCGCAATGTACAATCACCATGTCTATCTAGATCCAGAACATTCTCATGCCCCCCAAAGGAAATCCCATCCCCAGTTACTCCCCATTCCTCCACCCCCAGCCCCTGGCAACCACTATTCTGCTTCCTGCCTCTATGATTTGCCTGTTCTGGACATTTCAGATCAATGGAGTCAGACACTGTAGCCTTTTGTGTCTGGTAAGGATTGTTTTTAAGTGACAGTGATATCTCAGTGTCATCAGGAATCTGGGCAGTGGCTCAATTCTGTCTCACAATGTCAAAAATGTGTTTTTTCTTATTTCCATAATTAAATACACAACCAGCATTATGACTGGTTGATGTGTCTTGTAAGAATTCTTGGCTGAGCGCAATGGCTCATGCCTGTAATCCCAGCACTTTGGGAAGCCGAGGCGGGAGGATCGCTTGAGCCCAAGAGTTGGAGACCAGCCTGGGCAACATAGTGAGTCCCTCATCTCTACAAAAAAATTGAAAATCTTGCTGGTTGTGGTGGTTTGTGCCTGTAGTCCCAGCTGCTTGGGAGGCTGAGGTGGGAGGATTGCTTGAGCCCAGGAGGTCAAGGCTGCTGTGAGCCGTGATTGTGCCAGTGTACTCTAGCCTGGGCAACACAGCAAGCCCCTATCTCAAAAAAAAAAAAAAAAAAAAAAAAAAAGAAAAGAAAAAAAGAAATATTTCATCTGTAGGTGCCTTTTCTCTTTCTGTCTGTCTCTCTTCCCTCTTGGAATTTATTTATTACAGAAATTGAGATAGTGTCCAGACCAGGTTTGACTCTTAACATTTGGGGCTGGATCATTCCCTGGGGTGGGAGGTGTCCTGTGCATTGTAGCATATATTTAGCAACATCCCTGGCCTCCCTGCACCAGATGCCAGTAGCAGTCCCCTTCCCCCAAGTTGTGACAATTAAAAAAATGTGTCTAGATGTTGCTAAGTGTCCCTGGGGGACAGAATGGTCCCCGCTTGAGAATCGCTGGTCTATATATTTTATCGGCTTCAAACTCAACTTTTTTGGCAAAGATTCCTTATGGGTGGTGTGGTGTCCTCCCACTGGGAAGCCCGTCATGTCTGATGGTCTCTCTTTGTCCTTGACACACCATCTTGCATTGGTTACTACTTACTGTCTCCTGGGCCGTGGAAGCTCATTCTGTCAGTTTCCTAGAAGTGGAATTTCTGTGTCAAATAAGGCACACAGTGAACATTGAGAGGCTTTTTAAGAAATAGAGGATGGGAAATTAGCTAGGCATGGTGGGCGCCTATAGTCCCAGTTATTTGGGAGGCTGAGGCAGGAGAATCCTGTGAACCCAGGAGGTGGAGGTTGCAGTGAGCCGAGATCGCACCACTGCACTCCAGCCTGGGCGACAGAGTGAGACTCCATCTCAAAAAAAAAAAAAAAAAAAAAAGAAAAGAAAAAGAAATAGAGGACGGGGCCAGGCGCAGTGTCTTACGCCTGTATTCCCAGCACTTTGGGAGGCCGAGGCGGGTGGATCACCTGAGGTCGGGAGTTTGAGACCAGCCTGACCAACATGGAGAAACCCCATCTCTACTAAAAATACAAAAATTAGCAGGGTGTGGTGGCACATGCCTGTAATCCCAGCTACTCAGGAGGCTGAGGCAGGAGAATTGCTTGAACCCGGGAGGTGGAAGTTGCAGTGAGAGCCGAGATTGTGCCATTGCACTCCAGCCTGGGCAACGAGAGCGAAACTCCGTCTTAAAAAAAAAAAGAAAGAAATAGAGGATGGGAAATTAGCCAGGTGCGGTGGTGGGCACCTGTAGTCCCAGCTATTTGGGGGGCTGAGGCAGGAGAATCCTGTGAACCCAGGAGGTGGAGGTTGCAGTGAGCTGAGACTGTGCCACTGCACTCCAGCCTGGGCGACAGAGTGAGACTCCATCTCAAAAAAAAAAAAAAAGAAATAGAGGACAGGGCCAGGCGCGGTGGCTCACGCCTGTAATCCCAGCACTTTGGGAAGTCGAGGCAGGTGGATCACCTGAGATCAGGAGTTCAAGACCAGCCTGGCCAACATGGTGAAACCCCATCTCTACAAAAGCAATTAGCCATGCATGGTGGCGGGCGCCTGTAGTCCCAGCTACCCGGGAGGCTGAGGCAGGAGAATCGTTTGAACCCGGGAAGTGGAGGTTGCAGTGAGCCGAGATCGCGCCACTGCACTCCAGACTGGGTGAGAGAGCACAACTCCATCTCAAAAAAAAAAAAAAAAACAGGACAGAATCTCTAAAGGTGATGTTTAATAAGGACACAAGGAGAAAACAAGAGCATGCATTTATTTGGGTTCAGAAATTACATCTCATGAGAAACTGCTCACTGCTGTTATATCTGTAGCAGCAGTTGCAGTCTAGCCATTCTCATGGGGGCAGCAGGCTATAATCGAGAACCTTACTTTTTTTTTTTTGAGACAGAGTCTCGCTGCATCTCCCAGGCTGGAATGGAGTAGTGTGATCTCGGCTCACTGCAACCTCCTTCTCCTCCTGCGTTCAAGTGATTCCCCTCCCTCAGCCTCCTGAGTAGCTGGGATTACAGGGGTCTACCACCACGCCTAGCTAATTTTTTGTATTTTTAGTAGAAACGGGGTTTCACCACGTTGGCCAGGCTGGTCTCAAACTTCTGACCTCAGGTGATCTGCCTGCCCCAGCCTCCCAAACTGCTGGGATTACAGCCATGAGCCACAGCAGCCGGCTTTTGTTGCTTATTTATTTCTTACTGTACATGTGCTAACAAAAAAGGGATGGTGGAGCCCCCAGGGTGGACATGCCCAGCCCCAGGTAGCTGTTTCTTTTTTTTTTTTTTTGAGACGGAGTCTCGCTCTGTCTCCCTGGCTGGAGTGCAGTGGCGCAATCTTGGCTCACTGCAAGCTCCACCTCCTGGGTTCCCACCATTCTCCTGCCTCAGCCTCCTGAGTAGCTGGGACTACAGGCGCCCGCCACCACACCTGGCTAATTTTTTTTTTTGCATTTTTTAGTACAGACTGGGTTTCACCGTGTTAGCCAGGATGGTCTCAATCTCCTGACCTCATGATCCGCCCACCTCGGCCTCCCAAAGTGCTGGGATTACAGGCGTGAGCCACCGTGCCTGGCCTTTTTCTTTTTCTTTTTGAGACGGAGTCTCACTCTGTTGCCCAGGCCAGAGTGCAGTGGTGCGATCTCAGTTCACTGCAACCTCCACCTCCTGGGTTCAAGTGATTCTCCTGCCTCAGGCTCCTGAATAGCTGGAATTACAGGTGTGTGCCACCACGCCTGGCTAATTTTGTATTTTTAGTAGAGATGGGGTTTCACCATGTTGGCCAGGCTGGTCTCGAACTCCTGACCTCAGGTGATCCACCCGCCTTGGCCTCCGAAAGTGCTGAGATTACAGGCGTGAGCCACCGTGCCCGGCCACAGGTAGCCCTTTTTATCGGTGCAGCTGCTGGCATCCCCCGCTGAGATCAGGAGTTCTCCGAAAACACTTGGCGTGAGCCAAGTGAGCCCGGCCACAGGTAGCCGGGCTTCCAGCTTCCTTATCTGTGTTTGCAGCCCAATCTTCCAGGCTGTTCTTTGTTAGAAAATAAGTGATTTCTTGAGCTGCTTTTTGTTAGAAGGGAAGTTCTACCGAGGATTTTTTGTTTCCAAAAAAAAAAAAAAAAATAGGCAACGTAGAGTAGCTACTTACCTGCATAATAAGAGATTGGGTTGGGGGCTGCCAGAGATTTGCGCCCTATGTGGATGGCACACCTGGTCCTCACCGGTTTTTCACGGTCTATTTAGATCAGATACAGCCTCCCTGCTAGCTTGTCTGTAAAAATCCTTGCCTTTTTTTTTTTTTCTGAGGCGGAGTCTCACTCTTGTCCCCAGGCTGGAGTACAATAGAGTGATTTTGGCTTACTGCAGCCTCTGCCTCTCGGGTTCAAGAGATTCTCCTGCCTCAGCCTCCCGAGTAGCTGGGATTACAGGCACATGCCACCACGTCTGGCAAAATTTTCTTGTATTTTTGTAGAGATGAGGTGTTACTACATTGGCCAGGCTGGTCTCGAACTTCTGACCTGAAGTGATCTGCCCACCTTGGCCCCCCAAAGTGCTGGGATTACAGGCATGAGCCACCAGGCCCAGCCATGTGCCCTTTTTTTTTTTTTTTTTTTTTTTGAGATAGAGTCTCGCTCTGTCGCCCAGGCTGGAGTGCAGTGGCGCGATCTTGGCTCACTGCAAGCTCCGCCTCCCGGGTTTACGCCATTCTCCTGCCTCAGCCTCCCGAGTAGCTGGGATTACAGGCGCGTGCCACCACGCCCGGCTAATTTTTTGTATTTTTTAGTAGAGACGGGGTTTCACCATGTTAGCCAGGATGGTCTCGATCTCCTGACCTCGTGATCCACCCGCTTCGGCCTCCCAAAGTGCTGGGATTACAGGCTTGAGCCACCCCGCCCGGCCATGCCCATTCTTAAGCCAGTCATATTGACTGAGGAGGGGCTGGGCTGATTGGCCAGGTTCTCTGCTAGAGATGGTGTGGACTGTACCACACCTAAGGCAGTGGCCCAAGTCTGAGAATGGAGGGAGAGGACCCTCCCCCTTAGGGACCTGCTGTTGGTCAGCAGCCAGTGATCTTGGGTGCACTGCATTTCCTCTCTGGGCCTCAGTGCCTTCATCTCCAAGCTCAGCTCAGAGCGTGGCGGTGGTGTCTGCTGATCATATTGGTTTAGTCATCAGCTATTTAGTCAGTACCTTCTCAGGGGCACAGCTGGGGGCACAGGGGATGCCTCTCAGTGACGCTGAGCTGAGACTGAAGAGTTCAGGCAAATGCATCTGGGGGAAGACTGCTTCAGGCAAAAGGCTAGCGTGTGCAAAGTCCCTGAGGAGGCAGAGTGTTCAGCGGAGATGGAGGGAGAGGAGGCAGCAGGGGCGGCAGGGCCAGATCCAGTTGGCCACAGGAAGAAATGTGGGTTTCATCCTGTGTGTGAGCGGGAAGCCCCGAGCACATTTGCAGCTGTTATGATCCATCTGGTGGGTAATCCCTGGCATGCAACTGTTTTATTCCCACTCTGGGGCCGGGATGCCTGGGTTCAAATCAAATTCTTCCACTTCCCAGCTCTGTGATCTCGTTCCAGTTCCTTACCATCTGTGAGCCTCGGTTTCTCCATCTGTAAAGTCGGGGGGGGGGCAGTCATTCCGAAGCCCACCTGGAGATGAGAACTCAAAGGCACCGTGGGGCACCTGGTGGATGACCCCAGGAAGCTCTTGCGAGGCTTGAGAATGTGTGGCAGGGAGGGAAGATGTCCTGCAGGGGGAGCCCATGAGCAGGTGGCTCCGTGGGCACCTGGGGCTCAGTCCAGATGCAGCGCAGCCTAGTGGGTGCACCTGGGAGTGGTCTGCCCAGGGGTGATGCTCTGGCCAGCCCAGGCTCAGCCAGGGGGCTCTGGGTGACAGTGTAGGCTCCAGGCTGAGGGTTGCCCTGCGGGGTGCCAACTCTCCTGCTAGTCCTGCCCTGTGTGCCTGCTGAGGCTCAGACAGGGATGTGGTATCTCCAGGAAGCTGCCTGGCAGAATCGAGGGACCACGAAGGGGTGCGGGTAGGGGGAGGAGGAAAGACACTGCATCTGCTTGGATAGAAGTTGCATCCGGCCAGGCACAAGTGGCTCACACCTGGAATCTCACACTTTGGGAGGCTGAGGCAGGAGGATTGCTTGAGGCCAGGAGTTCAAGACCAGCCTGGGCAACAGAGCGAGATCCCCCATCTCTATAAAAAAATCTGTAGTCCCAGCTACTCGGGAGGCTAAGGCTGGAGGATCACTTGAACCCAGGAGTTAGAGGCTGCAGTGAGCTGTGATCATGCCACTGCACTCCAGCCTGGGCGGCACAGGGAGACCCCCAACCAAAAAACAACAAAAAAAGCTGCATCCTAGACCCTTTGCAAGAGACTGAACGAGTCCTAGGAGTCAATGTGGTCCCTAATGGAGTGTGGACGATTCTGCAGCCATCATCATCCTTAGGCTGTTCCGCTCATAGGATTAGCTCCCTGGGTGGGGCGGTCTCAGGGTCTCTCCTCTGATCCGGGCTCCCCACCGCCTGCCGGTCCCATCACCCACTTCCTCACCCCGCCCCCCAGGTGGTTCAGTACATCGGGGAGATCTGCCGCTACCTGCTGAAGCAGCCGGTGCGCGAGGCGGAGAGGCGACACCGCGTGCGCCTGGCGGTGGGGAACGGGCTGCGTCCTGCCATCTGGGAGGAGTTCACGGAGCGCTTCGGCGTACGCCAAATCGGGGAGTTCTACGGCGCCACCGAGTGCAACTGCAGCATTGCCAACATGGACGGCAAGGTGCGCACCGGCAGGGCCCCGGGGCAGGTCTCGGAGTTCAGGGAAGACCACTGTCTCCTCTTCCTGGGGCCCCTGGGATACATAAAACAGCCTGGACTGGCGCGGAAGGCTCCGCCAAGGCGAACGCAGGGCGGGGCGTAAGGGGAGTTCCTGGGACTCCCGGTGCACCACCAGAGGGACAGTCCCCCAGCCTGCACAGATAGTCATGTGACTGTGGTCCTTGGGTCAGGAGAGTTGGAGGATAGGTATGGCTGTGCGCCCTGGCAAGTGCCTCAGCCTTTCTGAGCCTCAGTTTCTGCGTGTGGAGATTAGCAAGGAGAATAGGGCTCTGGGTACCGTGCTGTTATTTTGTTGTTGTTGTTGTTGTTTGAGACAGAGTCTCGCTCTGTTGCCCAGGCTGGAGTGCAGCCACGTGATCATAGCTCACTGTAGCTTTCAGTTCCTGAGCTCAAGCAATCCTCCTGCCTCAGCCTCCCAAGTAGCAGCAAACAGATACCTTCATAATTAGCAACTACTTACTCTCTTAATCATCTCCATTCTCCGCTTGCATGAATCTCCCTCTCATTTCCCAAGCCCCTCCCATCCAAGGCCAAGAACAGACCGTAATAATGATCATAAAGCAAATGTCGGCTGGGCACAGTGGCTCACACCTGTAATCCTAACACTTTGGGAGGCTGAGGCAGGAGGATCACTTGCGCCCAGGAGTTTGAGGCCAGCATAGCCAAGGTAGTGGGACCCCCTTTTCTACAGAAAATAAAAAATTAGCCAGGCATGGTGGCAGGTGCCTGTAGTCAATGCTACTAAGGAGGCTGAGGCAGGAGGATCACGTGAGCTCACGAGATCGAGGCTGCAGTGAGCTATGATTACACCACTGGACTCCAGCCTGGGCAACAGAGTGAGACTCTGTGTCTCTAAAAAGGAAAAAAAAAAACAGCAAGTGCCATGGGGGCTGGGTCCTCAATGCCAAGAACAATGCTCCTTCCTCAGTGTGCTTGGTGTTGGATGGCCAGCCCCCAGGGCACTTTTGCTCACTGTAGCTCAGATTCTTGCATAGGAAACACACCAGGCCAGGCATGGTGGCTCACGCCTGTAGGGTCCAGCCCCACAGGGTCGGTGGGTTTTTCTCCCCGTGTGCGGAGACGAGAGATTGTAGAAATAAAGACACAAGACAAAGAGATGAAAGAAAAGACAGCTGGGCCCGGGGGACGACTACCACCAAGAGGCAGAGACCAGTAGAGGCCCCGAATGTCTGGCTGCACTGTTATTTACTGGATACAAAGCAAAAGGGGCAGGGTAAAGAGTGTGAGTCATCTCCAATGATAGGTAAGGTCACGTGGGTCATGCGTCCACTGGACAGGGGGCTCCTCTCTGCCTGGCAGCCGAGGCAGAGGCAGAGAGAGGGAGAGAGAGAGAAAGACAGCTTATGCCATTATTTCTGCATATCAGAGACTTTTAGTACTTTCACTAATTTTGCTACTGTTATCTAGAAGGCAGAGCTAGGTGTACAGGATGGAACATGAAGGCGGACTAGGAGTGTGACCACTGAAGCACAGCATCACAGGGAGACGGTTAGGCCTCCGGATAACTGTGGGCGGGCCTGACTGATGACAGGCCCTCCACAAGAGGCGGAGGAGTAGAGTCTTCTCTAAACTCCCCGGGGGAAAGGGAGACTCCCTTTCTCGGTCCACTAAGTAGCAGGTGTTTTTCCTTGACACTAAGGCTACCGCTAGACTAGACTTCCCAGACGCTGGCATCACCGCTAGACCAAGGAACCCTCTGGTGGCCCTGTCCGGGCATAACAGAAGGCTCGCACTCTTGTCTTCTGGTCACTACTCACTGTGTCCCCTCAGCTCCTATCTCTCTATGGCCTGGTTTTTTCTAGGTTATGATTATAGAGCGAGGATTATTATAATACTGGAATAAAGAGTAATTGCTACAAACTAATGATTAATGATATTCATATATAATCATGTCTGTGATCTAGATCTAGTATAACTCTTGTTGTTTTATTTATTTTATTATACTGGAATGGCTCGTGCCCTCGGTCTCTTGCCTCGGCACCTGGGTAGCTTGCCACCCACACACGCCTGTAATCCCAGCACTTTGGGAGGCTGAGGTGGGTGGATCACTTGAGGTCATGAGTTCAAGACCAGTCTGGCCAACATGGCAAAACCCCATCTCTACTAAAAATACAAAAAAAAAAAAAAAATTGTTTGGGCTCAGTGGCATGCGCCTGTAATCCCAGACTCAGGAGGCTGAGGCATGAGAACCACTTGAACGTGGGAGGCAGAGGTTACAGTGAGCGAAGATTGCGCCACTGCATTCCAGCCTAGGCGACAGAGTGAGACTCTATAAAAAAAGGAAGGAAGGAAGGAAGGGAGGAACGGAGGAAGGGGGAAAGGCAGAAAGAAACACACCAGACAGGGTGTAGTGGCTCAAACATGTTGGAGAAGCATTTCTGTTCATAGAACCATGCCAAGCAGGGCGGCGGGCAGCAGGTGAAGCTCTGCAGTGTCTGACATAGCTGTAGTGTCCACACAGAGGCATCTACTTCCTCCCAGCATGGAGGGTTTTGTGGATCAGGAAGTGGGCGCCAGCCAGAGGTCTTCTCTTGACTGAATGCAGGCTGGGAAGGTGGGAGGAGGGGCCCTGAGTTGGAGGCGACACTTACTACCCTGCTTTTGCAGATCAGCCAAGGTCACAGAGCTTAGAATGACACTGGAGGTGCTAGGTCCAAGCCCCAGGGCAAGGCAGGCAAAGTGTTAGTGAGAAGGACCCCACATATCCCCGGCTCCTTCCAACTCAGTTCACGCCATTCCAGGTCGGCTCCTGTGGTTTCAACAGCCGCATCCTGCCCCACGTGTACCCCATCCGGCTGGTGAAGGTCAATGAGGACACAATGGAGCTGCTGCGGGATGCCCAGGGCCTCTGCATCCCCTGCCAGGCCGGTGAGCAGGGCCCCCGCGTGGTCCCCACCCGGAGCTGGGGTCCCCACACCCTGCCTGCCTAGCGCAGCCTGAACATGGCCTTCTCCCTAGGGGAGCCTGGCCTCCTTGTGGGTCAGATCAACCAACAGGACCCGCTGCGCCGCTTCGATGGCTATGTCAGCGAGAGCGCCACCAGCAAGAAGATTGCCCACAGCGTCTTCAGCAAGGGCGACAGCGCCTACCTCTCAGGTGCGCAGCCTGCTAGGCCCCGGTGACTGGCTGTGCGGATGGGGATCCGCCACCCATCTGCCCCTCTCCCCTCTGCCAGGTGACGTGCTAGTGATGGATGAGCTGGGCTACATGTACTTCCGGGACCGTAGCGGGGATACCTTCCGCTGGCGAGGAGAGAACGTCTCCACCACCGAGGTGGAGGGCGTGCTGAGCCGCCTGCTGGGCCAGACAGACGTGGCCGTCTATGGGGTGGCTGTTCCAGGCAAGCTGGGGTTGCACGGGGTGGTCCTGAGGCATGGTCCTGAGGGAGCTCAGCCAAAAGGGGCTTAGAAGTACACATGCCTTTGGGCAGTGCACAACCTGGACAACTGCTCATGGCAGCCCAGGAGGAAGCACTGGATCTGGAGCCAGTTCACCTGGGTGATGTTGAGCCTCAGTTTTGTCATCCAGAAAATGGGATCATGAAAGCCCACCTGTCTTAGGGCTTCAACAAGCCAAGCAGGAGCTCCACAAAATGTGTGGCTGCTTCCATAAATGTCATCCCAGGTTGGGAGAGACTGGAGATTACAGACCAGGGGCTACTGCTTGACAGTGTATCTGGTCCTGCTGGTGGGGAGGATGAGAGGCGGGGTGTCCTCAGCTGAGCCTCTGCCTCCAGGAGTGGAGGGTAAGGCAGGGATGGCGGCCGTCGCAGACCCTCACAGCCTGCTGGACCCCAACGCGATATACCAGGAGCTGCAGAAGGTGCTGGCACCCTATGCCCGGCCCATCTTCCTGCGCCTCCTGCCCCAGGTGGACACCACAGGTGCGAGTCTCCCCCACTCCAACCTCTCTCTTCATCCATCAGTGTGTCTGTTGATTCGTGTCTTGGTCCATTTTGTGTTGCTCTAAAAGAATACCTGGCCGGGGCCAGGCACGGTGGCTCACGCCTGTAATCCCAGCACTTTGGGAGGCCGAGGCGGGCGGATCACGAGGTGAGGAGATCGAGACCATCCCGGCTAACACAGTGAAACCCTGTCTCTACTAAAAATACAAAAAATTAGCCGGGCACGGTTGCGGGTGCCTGTAGTCCCAGCTACTTGGGAGGCTGAGGCAGGAGAATGGCATGAACCTGGGAGGCGGAGTTTGCAGTGAGCCCAGATCACGCCACTGCACTCCAGCCTGGGCGATAGAGTGATACTCTGTCTCAAAAAAAAAGAATACCTGGCCGGGTGTGGTGGCTCACGCCTGTAATCTCAGCACTTTGGGAGGCTGAGGTAGGTGGATCACCTGAGGTCAGGAGTTCGAGACCAGCCTGGCCAACATGGTGAAACTGTGTCTCTACTAAAAATACAAAAAAAAATTAGCCAGGCATGGTGGCATGCGCTTGTAGTCCCAGCTACTCAGGAGGCTGAGGCAGGAGAATTGCTTGAACCTGGGAGGCAGAGGTTGCAGTGAGCCAAGATCAGGCCACTGCACTCCAGCCTGGGTGACAGAGTGAGACAATGTCTCAAAATAATAATAATAATTTCAACATGATTTTTGGTGCGGACAAACAAACCATATCCAAACCATTTATTCATCCTAGTTCAGGACAGTGTCCTGGGACTGACACAAGGGCTCACAGCCAGCTAGCACTGTGGGCTCTCACGGGTCCCTTCTGCTGTTTTATTTTAGTAGTTATTTATTTCAATTCCTCACTTCCACTGCCACTAAGCATTCTGAAATAGTGTTTTTTTTTTGTTTTGTTTTTTTTTTTTTTGAGATGGAGTCTTGCTCTGTCACCCAGGCTGGAGTGCAGTGGCGTGATCTTGGCTCACTGCAACCTCTACCTCCTGGGTTCAAGCGATTCTCCTGCCTCAGCCTCCTGAATAGCTGGGATTACAGGTGTGCACCACCATGCCCAGCTAATTTTTTTGTATTTTTAGTAGAGATCAAGTTTTACCATATTGGCCAGGCTGGTCTTGAACTCCTGACCTCAAGTGATCCACCTGCCTTGGCCTCCCAAAGTGCTGGGATTACGCGCATGAGCCACTGCACCCGGCCTCAGTGTATCTTTTCTTTTTCTTTCATTTTTTTGTTTGTTTGTTTGTTTGAGACAGGGTCTTACTCTGTTGCCCAGGCTGGCATGCAGTGGCACTATCATAGCTCACTGCAGCCTCAGCCTCCTGGGATCAAATGATCCTCCCACCTCAGCCTCTGGAGTAGCTAGGACTACAGGCAGGCACCATCATGCCTGACTAATTTTTTTGATTTTTTGTAGGGATGGGGTCTGTATTAGTCCATTCTCATGCTGCTAATAAAGACATATCCGAGACTGAGTAATTTATAAAGGAAAGAGGTTTAATGGAACTCAACAGTTCCACATGGCTGGGATGGCCTCACAATCATGGCAGAAGACGAAGGAAAAGCAAAGGGACTTTTTAATGGTGGAGGGCAAGAGAGTGTGTGCAAGGGAACTCCCCTTTAAAAACCACCAAATAAAGCCATCAAATCTCGTGAGACCCCTTCACTATCACGAGAACAGCACGGGAAAGACCCGCCCCCATGATTCAACTACCTCCCACCGGGTCCCTCCCACAACACGTGGGAATTATGGGAGCTACAATTCAAGATGTGATTTGGGTGGGGACACAGCCAAAATATATCAGGGTCTCACTGTGTTGCCAAGGCTGGTCTCGCAGTCCTGGGCTCAGGCAAACTTTTTCTTAAAGGACCAGATAGTTAATATTTTCGGCTTTGCAGGCCATACAGCCTCGATTGCTATTCAACGCTGCTATTCTTGTGCAAAAGCAGCCATAGACAATGTGCAAATGAATGAGCATGGCTGTGTGCCAATAAAACTTTATTTCTAAATTTTTATTTATTTTTTGAGACAAGATCTTGCTGTTGTCCAGGCTGGAATGCAATAATGCAATCATAGTTTACTGCAGCCTTCTCCTCCTGGGCTCAAGTGATTCTCCCACCTCAGCCTCCCAAGTAGCCGGAACTACACGCACGTGCCATGACACCCAGCTAATTAAAAAAAAAAATTGTTGGCCGGGTGCGGTGGCTCACGCCTGTAATCCCAGCACTTTGAGAGGCCGAGGCGGGCAGATCACTTGAGGTCAGGAGTTCGAGACCAGCCTGGCCAACATAGTGAAACCCTGTCTCTACCAAAATTTTAAAAATTAGCCAGGTGTGGTGGTGCACGCCTATAATCCCAGCTACTTGGGAGGCTGAGGCAGGAGAATCACTTGAATCCAGGAGGTGGAGGTTGCAGTGAGCCGAGATCACACCATTGCACTCCAGCCTGGGTGACAGAGCAAGACTGTGTCTCAAAAAAAAAAAAAAAAAAAAAAGGGTTTTTGTAGAGACAGAGTCTCACTATGTTGCCCAGGCTGGTCTTAAACTCCTGGGCTCAAGCGACCCTCCTGCCTTGGCGTCCCAAAGTACTGAGATTATAGGCATGAGCCATTATTGTGCCCGGCCCCAGTAAAACTTTATTTACAAAAACAGGTGGAGGGCCAAATTTGGCCCACAGGATGTAAGTTGCTAAACTCTTATTCACTGTGTAACAGACACAGCCCTGCCTGTCGTGTGGGGAATGGACACATGACCAGGCAGGGTATACATTTTCTTGCTCTGGTGAGGAGTGGTTAGGGAGGCCTCACTGGAGGAGGGGGCATGAAGCCAGGATCTGACAGACAAGGGGGAATCAGGCAGGCAAAATGGGGAAAAACATTCCTGCCCAGGGGACAGCCTGTGGGAAGGTCCAGAGGTGCAGGAGAGGATATTGAGTTGAGGCCTCCCAGAAGCCACCTGCTCAGCCCTTATCTGCCCCCCATCGCCACTATAGGCACCTTCAAGATCCAGAAGACGAGGCTGCAGCGAGAGGGCTTTGACCCACGCCAGACCTCAGACCGGCTCTTCTTCCTGGACCTGAAGCAGGGCCACTACCTGCCCTTAAATGAGGCAGTCTACACCCGCATCTGCTCGGGCGCCTTCGCCCTCTGAAGCTGTTCCTCTACTGGCCACAAACTCTGGGCCTGGTGGGAGAGGCCAGCTTGAGCCAGACAGCGCTGCCTAGGGGTGGCCGCCTACTACACACCCACCTGGCCGAGCTGTACCTGGCACGGCCCATCCTGGACTGAGAAACTGGAACCTCAGAGGAACCCGTGCCTCTCTGCTGCCTTGGTGCCCCTGTGTCTGCCTCCTCTCCCTGCTTTTCACCCTCTGTCTCCTTCCATCCCTGTCCCTGTCTGGCCTTAACTCTTCCCTCTTTTTCTTTTCTTTCTTTCTTTCTTTTTTTTTTAAGACAGAGTCTCACTCTGCTGCCCGGGCTAGAGTGCAGTGGTGGGATCTCGGCTCACTGCAACCTCTGCCTCCTGGGGTTCAAGTGATCCTCCCACCTCAGCCTCCTGAGTAGCTGGGATTACAGGCACCCGCCACCACGTCCAGCTAATTTTTATATTTCTAGTAGAGACGGGGTTTCACCATGTTGGTCAGGCTGGTCTTGAACTCCTGACCTCAGGTGATCCGCTGGCCTCGGCCTCCCAGAGTGCTGGGATTATAGGCGTGAGCCTCTGGCCCGGCCTTTCCTTTTTCCTCTCCTCTCCTGCCGAGAGTGGAACACGCGTGTCCTGGGAGCTGCATCTTGTGTAGGGTCCAGCTGCTTTTGGGGACTGCAGGAATCATCTCCCCTGGGCCCTGGACTCGGACTGGGGCCTCCCCACCTCCCTCTCGGCTGTGCCTTACGGAGCCCCGATCCAGGCCTCCTGTGGCTGTTGGGTTCCAGATGCTGCAGCTCCATGTGACTTCCAAGCAGGCCCTCCGCCCTCCCTGCTGAATGGAGGAGCCGGGGGTCCCCCAGGCCAACTGGAAAATCTCCCAGGCTAGGCCAATTGCCTTTTGCACTTCCCCGTTCCTGTCACATTTCCCCAGCCCCACCTTCCCCTCCTGATGCCCTGAAAGCTTCCGGAATTGACTGTGACCACTTGGATGTCACCACTGTCAGCCCCTGCCTTGATGTCCCCATTTAGCCATCTCCATGGAGCTCCTGCTGGAGGGCCCTGAACCCTGCACTGCGTGGCTGCCCAGCCAGCTGCCTCCTGTCCTGGGAGGAGACCGCCTGGGTGTCCTCATCTGGTGTGGCTACTGGAGGGTCCCACAGGAGAGGCAGCAGAGGGGTCAGGGGAGGTCTCCTGCCGGGGGTTGGCCTCTCAAGCCTCAGGGGTTCTAGCCTGTTGAATATACCCCACCTGGTGGTGGCCCCTCCGATGTCCCCACTGATGGCTCTGACACCGTGTTGGTGGCGATGTCCCAGACAATCCCACCAGGACGGCCCAGACATCCCTACTGGCTTCGCTGGTGGCTCATCTCGAACATCCACGCCAGCCTTTCTGGGGCTGGCCACCGAGGCCGCCTGTCCGTCTGTCCTCCCTCCAGCAGCACCCCCTGGCCCCTGGAGTGGTGGGGCCATGGGAAGAGACACCGTGGTGTCTCATGTGAACTTTCCTGGGCACTGTGGTTTTATTTCCTAATTGATTTAAGAAATAAACCTGAAGACCGTCTGGTGCCTGCTGGGAGCCCATTCATTGAGTGTCCCTATGTGGCACAGAACCCTTGCTGAGTTTCAGAAGGCAGGACCCGGCCAGCCGGGCATAGTGGCTCATGCCTGTAATCCCAGCACTTTGGGAGGCTGAGGTGGGTGAATCACTTGAGCCCAGGAGTTCGAGACCAGCCTGGCCAACATGGTGAAACCCTGTCTCTACTAAAAATACAAACAAAATAATTAGCTGGGCGTGGTGGCTCACACCTTTAATTCCAGCTACTCGGGAGGCTCAGGCAGGAGAATTGCTGGAACCTAGGAGGCAGAGGTTGCAGTGCACTCCAGCCTGGGTGGCAGAGCGAGACTCTGGTTCAAAATAGAGAGAAAGAAAGAGGGAGGGAGGGAGGGAAAGAGTGAGAGAGGAGAGGAGAGGGAGGGAGGGAGGGAATACAAAAAGTAGCCAGGCATGGTGGTGCGCGCACCTGTAATCCCAGCTACCCCAGAGGCTGGGGCAGGAGAATTGCTTGAGCCGGGAGGTGGAGGTTGCAGTGAGCCGAGGTGGTGCCACTGCACTCCATCCTGGGTGACAGAGCGAGACTTTGTCTCAAAAAAAAAAAAAGAAAAGAAAAAGAAGGGACCCTGTACCATGTGGCCCCATCTGCAAGACCAAAGGGACCTTGGGGCAGGGGCACTCGGGTTGGCCCTCTCACTGGCCTGCCGAGGGGGAGGCACCTCCCTGCAGCGTCTGGGCCTCACAGGCCCGCGTTGGCCTCGTGGTTGCAGGGGAGGGATGGCCAACCTGCCTGTGGGTTCCTGCAGGTGTTGCAGGATGGCTCAGATCACGGTATGTCCTGGCACCTGTGGCTGCCCTGGCAGTGTCCTCTTCCATGTACAGGCCGGCTGGTGTGAGAGCTCTGGGTGAAAGTCGCTAGGCCTGCTGGGGTGGCCGTCTGAGCTGGGATTTGAACCCAGGACTCCAAGCTCAGGAGTCTATACAGTATTCCTCCCAATCGCTGGGGGATATGTTCCAAGGCCCCAAATCAATGCCTGAAACTGACCATAATACTGAGCCCTAAATATGTTTTGTTTCTTTTCTTTCCTTTCTTTCCTTTCCTTCTTTTTCTTTCCCTCCCTCCCTCCCTTCCTTTCCTTCATCCTTTCCTCCCTTTCTAATTTTAATTTAATTTAATTATTTATTTATTTTTGAGATGGAGTCCTGCTGTCTCCCAGGCTGGAGTGCAGTGGCACGATCTCGGCTCACTGCAAGCTCTGCCTCCCAGGTTCACGCCATTCTCCTGCCTCAGCCTCCCGAGTAGCTGGGACTACAGGTGCCTGCCACCAAGCCCGGCTAATTTTTTTGTATTTTTAGTAGAGATGGGGTTTCACCATGTTAGCCAGGATGGTCTCGATCTCCTGACCTCGTGATCCGCCCTCCTCGGCCTCCCAAAGTGCTGGGATTACAGGCGTGAGCCACCGCACGCGGCCTAATTTATTTATTTTTAAGACAAAGTCTTATTCTGTTGCCCAGGCCAGAGTACAGTGGCATGATCATAGCTCACTGCAGCCTTGACCTCCCACACACAAGCAATCCTCCATCAGCCTCCTGCGTGGCTGAGACTACAGATATGCACCATCACGCCCAGCTAATTTTTTGATTTGTTTGCAGAGATGAGGTCCCACTGTATTGCCCAGGCTGGTCTTGAACTCCTGGGCTGAAGCCATCCTCCTGCCTCGGCCTCCCAAAGTGCTGGGATTACAGGTGTGAGTCACCGTGCCCAGTTTATACTGGTTTTTCAATCTCATAACCAGGAGGCTACTAAGTGACAAATGAGTGGGCATGGGGGGAGTGGTGTCTCCAGTATGGATCTGCTGGACAAAGGGGTGATTCATGACCCTGGGCGGGACAGAGAGGGATGGAGCAAGGCAGTCCGAGATTTCATCATGCTCCTCAGAACAGCACGCAATTTAAAACTTATGAATTGCTTATTTCTGGAATTCTCCATTTAATATGTTTGAACTGTGGAAACCTCAGAAAGAGAAACTTTGAATAAGCGGGGACTACTGTACTCTCAACTGACTCTCACCTCTGCTGTCCCCCTCGCGTGTCATAATGTTGGCATCCTGTTTGTTGTCTCTACCTCAGGGGACAGGAGGTGACAGAGCATTTGCTGGGAGAGGACACTGAGGGGGTGACCCTCGTGTGCAGATGAGCAAGTGAATTTTTTTGGTTTTGTTTTTTGCTTTTTGTTTTTTTTGAGACGGAGTCTTGCTCTGTCGCCCAGGCTGGAGTGCGGTGGCACAATCTGACTCACTGCAGCCTCCGCCTCCTGGGTTCAAGCAATTCTCCTGCCTCAGCCTCCTCAGTAGCTGGGATTGCAGGCACGTGCCACCACACACAGCTCATTTTTGTATTTTTAGTAGAGACAGGGTTTCACCATGTTGGCTAGGCTGGTCTCGAACTCCTGACCTCAGGTGATCCACCCACCTTGGCCTCTCAAAGTGCTGGAATTACAGGCGTGAGCCACGGCACCCAGCTGGGCAAGTGAATTCTGACTAATCTCTCTCCAACCTCGCAACCACTTCAGGAAGTGTCACCATGGTCCCCATTGTACAGATGCAGAAACTGAGGCACAAGAAGGGGAATGGACTCATTGCCAGGGGCTCCAGGTGAGACAGTGGCCCAGTGAACTTTCTTGTTCTAAAGCCTCTAGCTGCAATAGTGTCTAGGAAGTTCCCTCCGAGTTGGCCAGAAAATAATCCCAATGACTCTTAGGCTTGAACTCTGTTAGTTTTTCTTATTAATTAACAGACTTTTTGGGGTTTATTTATTTATTTATTTATTGTTTTGAGACGGAGTCTGGCTCTGTTGCCCAGGCTGGAGTGCAGTGGCGAGATCACGGCTCACTGCAAGCTCCTTCTCCCAGGTTCACACCATTCTCCTGCCTCAGCGTCCCAAGTAGCTGGGACCACAGGCGCCCGCAACCACACCTGGCTAATTTGTATTTTTACTAGAGACGGGGTTTCATCGTGTTAGCCAGGATGGTCGTGATCTCCTGACCTCGTGATCCACCCGCCTCGGCCTCTCAAAGTGCTGGGATTACAGGCGTGAGGCACCGCGCCCGGCCTATTTATTTATTTAAGAGGGAGTCTTGCTCTGTCGCCCAGGCTGGAGTGCGGTGGCGCGATCTTGGCTCACTGCAACCTCTGCCTCCTGGGTTCAAGCCATTCTCCTGCCTCAGACTCCCAAATAGCTGGGATTACAGGCATGAGCTACTACGCCTGGCTAATTTTTGTATTTTTAGTAGAGATGGGGTTTCTACTTCATTTGAGAGGCTAGTCTCGAACTCCTCACCTCAGGTGATCTGCCTACCTTGGCCTGCCAAAGTGTTGGGATTACAGGCGTGAAGCACCACGCCTGGCCTATTCCTTTTTTTTTTTTTTTTTTTTTGAGACAGAGTTTTGCTCGTTGCCCAGGCTGGAGTGCAATGGCGTGATCTCAGCTCACCACAACCTCCACCTCCGGGGTTCAAGCCATTCTCCTGCCTCCAACTCCCGAGTAGCTGAGATTACAGGCATGTGCCACCACGCCCAGCTAAGGCTTTGTATTTTTAGTAGAGACAGGGTTTCTCCATGTTGGTCAGGCTGATCTTAAACTCCCGACCTCAGGTGATCCACCCGCGTTGGCCTCTCAAAGTGCTGGAATTACAGGCGTGAGCCACCACGCCCAGCCCTCCTTTCTTTTTGAATAGTCCTGGCACCGTTGCCAAAGATGAGTTGACCATATATGCATAGGTTTATTTCTGCATCAGTTCCAATCATTTATTTATATGTCTATCCTTATGCCAATACCACAGTTTTGATTATTGTACCTTTTTATTGTTTGAAATGAGAAAGTATGAGTCCTTGTATTTTATTCAAGATTGTTTTGGCTATTTGGGGGCCATTTGCAATTTATTATTAATTTTAGGATCAATTTGTCAATTTCAACAAAAACATTAAATTTGAAAGGGATTACATTGCATCCGTAGACCAATTTGTGGAGTACTGCCATCTTAACAATATTATACTTTCCAATCCATGAACGTGGAATGTCTTACCATTTATTTAGATCATCTTTAATTTTTTTTTCACCAAAGTTTTAGTTCTTTTGCTTGTTTTGAGACAGGGTCTCACTCTATTGCCCAGGCTGGAGTGGAATGGCAGGAACACAGCTCACTGCAGCCTTAGTCTCCTGGGCTCAAGTGATCCTCCCACCACAGCCTCCCAAGTAGCTGGGACCACAGGCAGCTGCCACCGGGTCCAGCCTTGGCTTCCCAACGTGCTGGGATTACAGCTGTGAGCCACCAAGCCCAGCTACAGCTCTCAAGAAGTACAGTCTTGTACTTCTTTTATTAAATTTATGCCTACTTTATACTTTATGATGCTATGGTAAATGGAATTGTTTTCTTAATTTGCTACTGATTTTAAAATCCACTACCTATGTGAGTTGAACTGCGCTTACACACATCACTGAAATGTCCCACTCTCAGAAGTGGCCCAGCCTCCCCAGGCCCACCAGGCCTTCTTCTCCTTCCAGCCCTCTGTCCAGGCAAGAACTCGATTGGAGGCCTTTCTGGGCACTCAGAGGGACACACCACCACACTAGGAGGGTTAGCTTAAAAAATTCAACAAGCATGGCCAGGCGCAGTGGCTTTTGCCTGAATGCTACCACTTTGGGAGGCCGAGGCAGGAAGACTGCTTGAGCCCAGGGGTTCAAGACCAGCCTAGACCATATAGCAAGAGCCCGTCCCTCCGGAAAATGTAAAAAAAAAAAAAAAAATTCAACGAGCATATTTTCATCCCCTACTTTTTTTTGAGATGGAGCCTCGCTCTGTCGCCCAAGCTGGGGTGCAGTGGCACGATCTCGGCTCACTGCAACCTCCGCCAGCCGGGTTCAAGCGATTCTCCTGCCTCAGCCTCCCGAGTAGCTGGGACTACAGGCGCCCGCCACCACGCCCGGTTAATTTTTTGTGTTTTCAGTAGAGACGGGGTTTCACCGTGTTAGCCAGGATGGTCTCGATCTCCTGACCTCGTGATCCGCCCGCCTCGTCCTCCCAAAGTGTTGGAATTACAGGCGTCAGCCACCGCGCCCGGCGGTGCAGGAATTTTAAAACTCGCCAAAATACGCCCTCCTTCAGAAAATCCCTGCCACCTCGATAGGACGTCCTCTTCTTGAGCTCCCCTCTCCGGCCCTCCCTGATACCGCAAGGTTGAGCATTCGGGCACTGGCTTCCCGAACTCACTTCGACTCAGGCACAGCAGGCAAAGATTCAATGGGTAGGGCCGGACCGACTGCCCGACCTTCGCGGTGCTTCACTTGCCTCACTGCGCATGTGCCAAAGACAATCACCCAAAGTACTCGAAACACAGCGGGAGGGCCGGCCCTTGCGCAGGCGTACTAGCGGCCGTAGGGAGCGCTTCCTCCTCCCCGCCGCCGCCGCCCTCGCAATGGCCGCGCCGGCCCCGGGCCTCATCTCGGTGTTCTCGAGTCCCCAGGAGCTGGGTGCGGCGCTAGCGCAGCTGGTGGCCCAGCGCGCAGCATGCTGCCTGGCAGGGGCCCGCGCCCGTTTCGCGCTCGGCCTGTCGGGCGGGAGCCTCGTCTCGATGCTAGCCCGCGAGCTACCCGCCGCCGTCGCCCCTGCCGGGCCAGCCAGCTTAGCGCGCTGGACGCTGGGCTTCTGCGATGAGCGCCTCGTGCCCTTCGATCACGCCGAGAGCACGTACGGCCTCTACCGGGTGAGAGCTACGGGGGCCGCCAGGGATCACGCCGAGAGGGCCACAGCCACCGCGTACACCCCGGCTACGGAGGCCGCCGGGGGCCATGCCGAAAGGGCCGCGCCCACTATCTGCACCTCGGCTACGGGGGCCACTGGGTATCATGCCAAGCGGGCCGTGCCCACTGCCTGCACCTCGGCTACGTGGGTCGCTGGGGGTCATGCCAAGAGGGCCGCGCCCACCGGTTGCCCTCGGCTACGGGGGCCACTGGGGGTCATGCCAAGATGGTCACGCCCACTGCCTGCACCTCGACTACGGGGGCCGCTGGGGGTCTAGCCGACAGGGCTCGCCCGCCGCCTGAACCCCGCCTACGGTGGGTCCCGCAGGACCTCACTGCGCCCTCTGCCTTTATCTGGGCAGGGCTAGAAATGGTCTACTTGCAGTCCGTCTTCATGCTTCATCCGGTGGCCAGGCAGAGGGAACGGCACGGGCAAGGACCTGGAAGGGAATCCGAGTGGCCCATGTCAAACGATGCCCATAACTCAGCCCCGTAGCGGACGGGGGCACGAGGAATCAGGTGTAGAGCCTGAGTCTCAGGGTCCTGCTCTCTAACCCCAGCGAGTTCTCGGGGATCCCTGGGCAGCTTTGCCGCTCTGATGGCTCTGCTTCCAGGCTGTTCATCTTTGGCTTTGAGCCTCAGGATTCTATAGAATCAGAGGAGCGCGCTCTTTTAAAGACAGGGTAACTGAGGCTTGGAGGAGCCTTGGCCTGGCCGAGGGAAGAGTGGGAGGGGCGGGCTCAAAGGCCAGGAACCTCAAGTCACCTGAGCCTGGCAGCGTCAAGGGACACCCCATGCTGGGTGTGCCGTCTTCTCTTTGCATAGAATCTTGAGCTGATGATGGTTTTGTGGGTTTTTTATTAAGAGAAAAGGCTTACTGAACGCTTTATATGCATCAATTCATGAGTCCGTACCACAGCCTATGAGATGTTACACTCATTTCACAGATGGAGAAACTGAGGCCAGAAGAGGCGAGCTTACCTGCCCAAGGCATCTAGTGACCAGAGGGGCAGCCAGGGTGTGATCCTGCCTCATCTGACTTCGTAGTTGGGTACACATTTAACTTCCGCCTTCCTGTGTGTGTTTTCCAAGAGCATCATTAAAAAGTTTTGGCCGGGTGCGGTGGCTCACGCGTGTAATCCCAGCACTTTGGGAGGCCGACGTGAGTAGATCACCTGAGGTCAGGATTTCGAGACCAGCCTGGCCAACATGGCAAAACCCTGTCTCTACTAAAAAAAAATACAAAAATTGGCTGGGTGCGGTGGCTCACGCTTGTAATCCCAGCACTTTGGGAGGCTGAGGCGGGCAGATCACGAGGTCAGGAATTTGAGACCAACCTGACCAACATGGTGAAACCTGTCTCTACTAAAAATACAAAAATTAGCCAGGTGTGGTGGTGCGCACCTGTAATCCCAGCTACTCGGGAGGCTGAGGCAGGAGTGAGGCATGATCAGTGAACCGAGATCATGTCATTACACTCCAGCCTGGGCGACAGAGTGAGACTGTCTTAAAGATAAAAAAAAAAAAAAAAGCAGGTTTTTGGCCGGGCGTGGTGGCTCATACCTGTAATCTCAGCACTTTGGGAGGCCAAGGATGGTGGATCACCTGAGGTCAGGTGTTGGAGACCAGCCTAGCCAACATGGCGAGACCCCGTCTCTACTAAAAATACAAAAATTAGCTGGGTGTGGTGGCGTGTGCCTGTAATCCCGGCTACAGGGGAGGCTGAAGCACGAGAATCGCTTGAATGCGGGAGGCAGAGGTTGCAGTGAGCTGAGATCATGCCACTGCACTCCAGCCTGGGCGACAGTTGAGACTCTGTCTCAAAATAAATAATTGTGAAATGCTGCAGAGTGCTAGGGAATAGGGAGTGAGCATTCGTCAAGGGCTATGGGGTGGGAGGTCCTGAGAAGGTGCCATTTGAGCTGAGAGCTGGAGCATGTGCAGGAGCTGGCCATGGTCAAGCTGTGGCAAGAGGGCTCAGCTAAGGCCAAAGCCGTGTGATGGGAACAAACCTGAAGCCAGGACTTGCTCCTTCTGCCCGTTCTCTGTGAGGGGAATCATATTGGTTCCCTAGGGCTACATAACGAACGACCACAAACTGAGCGGCTTAAAGCCACAGGAATTTATTCTCTCACCGTTCTGGAGGCCAGAAGTCTGAAATCAAGGTGTTGGTGGGGTCATGCCCCATCTGAAAGCTCTTTGGGAGGATCCTTCATTTTCTCCTCCATCTTCTGGGGGCTCTGGGCGTTCCTTGCCTTGGGGTCACACCATTCCAATTCCTGTCTCTGTTGCATATGGCCTTCTCGGATTCTGTGTGTCTTCTCATATAAGGACGCCAGTCATTGGATTTAGGGCCCACACTAATCCACTATGACTTGTTCTTAACTAATTACATCTGCAAAGATCCTATTTCCTTCCTTCCTTCCCTCCTTCCCTCCTTCCTCCCTTCCTACACTTTCTTTTCTTTTCCTTTCCTTTTCTTTCTTTTTTTGAGATAGGATCTTGTTGTGTTGCCCAGGCTGGAGTGCAGAGGCACGATCGTGGCTTACTGCAGCCTTCATCTCCCGGGCTCTATCAATCCTCCTGCCTCAGCCTCCTCAGTAGCTGGGACTACAGGTGTGCACCACCAGGCCCAGCTAATTTTTTTTTTTGAGTTGGAGTTTCGCCCTTGTTGCCCAGGCTGGAGTGCAATGGCGCGATCTCAGCTTACCACAACCTCCGCCTCCTGGGTTCAAGTGATTCTCCTGCCTCAGCCTCCCAAGTAGCTGGGATTACAGGCATTCACCACCACGCCCAGCTAATTTTATATTTTTAGTAGAGGTGGGATTTCTCCATGTTGGTCAGGCTGGTCTCGAACTCCTGACCTCAGGTGATCCGCCTGCCTTGGCCTCCCAAAGTGCTGGGATTACAGGCATGAGCCACCGTGCCAGGCCGCTAATTTTTTATTTTTGGTAAATACGAAGTTTCACTATGCTGCCCAGGCTGGTCTCAAACTCCTGGGCTCAACCGATTGTCCCACCTCAGCCTCCCAAAGTGCTGGGATTACAGCCGTGAGCCACCATGCCTGGCCATTTTCTGTTGTTTATAAGCCTCAAGTTTATGGTGTTTTGTGATAGCAGCCTGCATAGATTAACACAGGGACCTTGGACAAAGCAGAGTGGTCTTTCCAACTATGGATACGATTGTGTCCCTCCCCAGCTCACACACCCTCCTTGGCTCCCCAGTGCCCTCAGTGTGGAGCTCATACTCCTCAGGTCAGCATTCAGGGCAGTCAGCCCCTGCGTTTACTTCGTGGCTCACCTTAGCATTGCCTCAGCTCACTGAGCTAGACTCTGCACAAACACGAGGCACCGAGACATGGACGCCATCTCAGAGCAGACCAGGGCCCCTGGGGCGCCTCTCAGTGGGATAGGGCTGCAGCTTTCTCCTTGATCCAAGGGCTTTTGAGTTAAATCTGCTGCCAACGACTCCACCATTCACAGGCCAGGGCATCTACTGTGCGCTGGCCACAAGTGCTGGGCCTGGGCAAGCCTGGCCCCCACTCCCTGTAGTGGGGCAGGTGCAGGCGGGGGTGGCTGCTCGGAGGAGGTGGCCTGAGGGATGTATATGAGTTTCCCAGGCAGCCTTAGGAGGGAGGGTGGGGATGGAGAAGGTTACCCTTCTCCATGGAGGGTGGTGAGGGGCTGAGTTTTATCCCAAGGGCCGTGGGACCCTGGAGGCTTTGAAACAGGACAATGGGCTGGCTAGACAGGTGCAGGCTATGGCCAGGAAACCCCCCAAATACAACGGAATTGAAAGACACCTGTTGGAATGCTGGCCCCCGCAGGAACCACCATGATCCCGATTCATCCAGGAGGGCCACCCTCCCGTCCAGCCCCCCAAGAGCAGCAGGGCTCCCTCTTGCCCTTGAACCTCCTCTGCCCTGACAGGCGGCGTCACCCAGGGCTCAGGATCCTGGCTTCCAGCATTCCAGAGGTGACTCACCAACCAAAGTGTCACTCACCAACCGAAGGACCTTGCACAAATGCGCCAGCCTCCCCATGCCTCAGTCTCCCCATCTGTAAATGAGTGTTATGACGGTACTGTCATAACCTCCCTGGAGGATCCAGGTGGTCACATTACTGTTGGTGACATTGTCCCTCTGTTGGCTGCAGACGCATCTTCTCTCCAGACTGCCGATCCCAGAAAGCCAGGTGATCACCATTAACCCCGAGCTGCCTGTGGAGGAGGCGGCTGAGGACTACGCCAAGAAGCTGAGACAGGTGAGCCCCGAGGAGCGGCCGCAAGGGAGTCACATCCAGGAAGCGGCCACACCCTGGGCAACAGAGTGGCCTTCTGATTGTCACCAGCAGGAACTGCCCCAGGGATCACTGGCAGATCCCTTTGAGGAATCCCCTCTTCGAGGCCACAGCCCTGCCCTGGGGAGCCTGAAGGCCACTCGGCCTCTGTTGCCCAGGTAACAGGCCTGGGTCCTCACATCTTGGGGAAATATGATGGGTGTGGCTATGGCTTTGATCACAGGCTACATTGAGCACTGTTTCCTGCGTTACAGCTACTTGTATTTCTTTCTTTTTTTTTTTTTTTCTTTGCGACGGAGTCTTACTCTGTCGCCCAGGCTGGAGTGCAGTGGCGTGATCTTGGCTCACTGCAAGCTCCGCCTCCCGGGTTCACACCATTCTCCTGCCTCAGCCTCCTGAGTAGCTGGGACTACGGGCGCCCGCCACCACGCCCGGCTAATTTTTTTGTATTTTTTTAGTAGAGACGGGATTTCACCGTGTTAGCCAGGATGGTCTCGATCTCCTGACCTCGTGATCTGCCCACCTTGGCCTCCAAAGTGCTGGGATTATAGGCGTGAGCCACCATGGGCCTTTTTTTTTTTTTTGAGATGGAGTCTTACTCTGTCACTCTGTCACCTAGGCTGGAGTGCAGTGATGTAATCTCAGCTCACTGCAACCTCTGCCTCCCGGGCTCAAGTGATTATCCTACCTCAGCCTCCCAAGTAGCTAGGACTACAGGTGCCTGCCACCACGCCTGGCCAATTTTTGTATTTTTAGTAGAGACAGGGTTTCATCATGTTGGCCAGGCTGGTCTTGAACTCCTGACCTCGTGATCCACCTACCTCGGCCTCCCAAAGTGCTGGGATTTCAGGTGTGAGCCACCATGCCCAGCCACAGCTACTTGTATTTTTTTATCTGACAACTGTTTCTGTGTCCTCTGAGTCTCCCCTGCCCCTGCCACCTACAACCTCTCAAGGCTGTCTTCTCCCCACGCCCAGGCATTCCAAGGGGACTCCATCCCAGTTTTCGACCTGCTGATCCTGGGGGTGGGCCCCGATGGTCACACCTGCTCACTCTTCCCAGACCACCCCCTCCTACAGGTGAGCACACCAATGCGGGGTTCCACCCTAGTCCTGAGCCCAGTCCCTAACATCTGGGACTTCCAGAGGGAGGGCCACCTGCCGGGTGGGGTGTCTAGAGCCAGGGTTCAAGTCAGCCTCCACCAACATACCTGCCTGCTGGGCTCAATCCTTCCAGGTCTCAGTTGAGCCCCTTAAAACAGGGACCTTAAACTACCCACCATGGGATTGTTAGTAGGATGGGATGGAACGGTGGCTGGACCAGGCCTGGTGTGTGTACGTGTCCAAGAAGCTGAAGTGACATTGTCCTTCTGCCTCCATCCCTGGGCTTCCTCCCCAAGGAGCGGGAGAAGATTGTGGCTCCCATCAGTGACTCCCCGAAGCCACCACCACAGCGTGTGACCCTCACACTACCTGTCCTGAATGCAGCACGAACTGTCATCTTTGTGGCAACTGGAGAAGGCAAGGCAGCTGTTCTGAAGGTAACAGCTGAGGGTTCTAGTCCTGGGAAGTTCATGGGCATGTGGGCCCCAGGGACAGAAAATGGCCCCAGACATTATTGTGCTGAAGCATCAGATCTGAAGAAAACTCAGTCATTCTTGGGTTGAAAGGTAACTTGAAATTGCAATTAGAAAAAAAGGAAGAAAAAAAACCCCAGAAAATTGCAATTAAAGGCTAGTTAGGTATTAACCGCTATGAAATGAAATTGATGAGATGAGGCCAAAGCTGCATTCAGAGGTAAATTAATAGCATTCAAATGCATTTAAAAAAAATTATTAAGTAGCAAACTATTGAAATAAATCAAGTGCTTTCCTGTAGAATTAGAAAAAGGACAATAATATAAATCTACAAAAGTCAGTGGCAGGACTAAGTGAAATTAAAGTCAGAAATTAATGAGTTGGTTAATATATTTTAAACTTTAATGGTAAGTAGATCTGAAAGATAGACAAGCTCCTGACAAGGCTAATCAAGAGAAAAAAAATCACGTGGTATTATGAATAAAAAAGGGTACTGTTATGTAAAGTATTTTAGGAAAATACAAATTCATTACAGCATTAAAAATAAACTAAATAATTAAAAAGGTTTTAGTTGCCTTCATTGAAAAGACCAACAACTACAGAAGAAACTGGAAATATATTTTTATTTATTTTTTTGTTTTTTTTGTTATTGTTGTTGAGACAAAGTCTCCCTCTGTCGCCAAGGCTGGAGTGCAGTGATGTGACCTCAGCTCGCTGCAATCTCTACCTCCCAGGTTCAAGTGGTTCTCCTGCCTCAGCCTCTTGACTAGCTGGGATTATAGGCGCCTGCCACCAGGCCTGGCTAATTTTTGTATTTTTAGTAGAGATGGGGTTTCATCATGTTGGCCAGGCTGGTCTCAAACTCCTGACCTCATGTGATCCACCTGCCTTGGCCTCCCAAAGTGCTGGGATTACAGATATGAGTCACTGTGCCTAGCCTGGTTTTTACTTTTCTAAGTGGTTGGAAAAAAGTCAAATGAAGAGCCAGGCCATGCTTATCATCCCATCTACTCAGGAGGCTAAGGCAGGAGGATTACTTGAGCTCAGGAGTTCAAAGCTATAGTGAAATGTAATTGCAACTGTGAATTACCACTGCACTGGGGAGCATCACGAGAACTCATCTCCAAAATAAATAAATAAATCAGGCTGGGCGCGGTGGCTTATGCCTGTAATCCCAGCACTTTGGGAGGCTGAGGCAGGCTGATCACCTGAGGTCAGGAGTTCGAGACCAGCCTGGCCAACATGGCGAAACCCTGTCTCTACTAAAAATACAAAAATTAGCCAGGCGTGGTGGCGCGCACCTGTAGTCCCAGCTACTCAGGAGCCTGAGGCAGGAGAATCACTTGAACCCGGGAGGCGGAGGTTGCTGTGGGCCGAGATCATGCTATTGCACTCCAGCCTGGGCGACAAGAACAAAACTCAGTCTCAAAAAAAAAAAAAAAAAAAATCAAATGAATAATACTCCTTGACCTTGTGAAGATTCTATGAAGTTCAGATTTCAGTGTCCAGAAATTGTTTTGTTTGTTTGTTTTTTTGAGACAGCTTCTCACCCTGTCGTCCAAGCTGGAGTGCAGTGGTGCCATCTCAGCTCACTGCAACCTCCACCTCCCGGGTTCAAGTGCTTCTCCTGCCTCAGCCTCCCAAGTAGCTGGGATTACAGGCACCTGCCACCACGCGCAGCTAATTTTTGTATTTTTAGTAGAGACAGGGTTTCACAACGTTGGCCAGGCTGGTCTCAAACTCCCAACCTCAAGTGATCCGCCCCCCTCGGCCTCCCAAAGTGCTGGGATTACAGGCATGAGCCACCGCACCCGGCCCAGAAAAGTTTTATTGGAACATAGCCACACCTGCTTATGTATATATTGTCTGCAGCTGTTCTGGGGCCAGAACTGTAGAGCTGAGTGGTTGCAATAGAGACTGGATGGTCTGCAGAGCTTAATCTATTGACTCTGGTCTTTTGCTGAAAAAGGGTGCCAACCGCAGTATTAAACAGTTACAGACCAGGCACAGTGGCTCATGCCTGCACTTTGGGAGGCTGAGGCAGAAGGATTGCTTGAGTCTAGGAGTTTGAGACTAGTCTTGGCAACATAGCAAGACCCTGTCTCTACAAAAAATAAAAAATTAGCTGGGCACAGTGCCACGTGCCTGTGGTCCCAGATACTTGGCAGACTGAGGCAAGAGGATCGCTTGAGCCTCAGAGATTGAGGCTGCAGTGAGCCTTGATGCCGTCACTGTACTCCAGCCTGGATGACAGCGCAAGACCTTGTCTCAAAAAAAAAAACAAATAGTTACAGTGGGCCGGGCATGGTGGCTCAACGCGGGAGTTCAAGACCAGCCTGGCTAATATGGTGAAACCCCGTCTCTACTAAAAATATAAAAAATTAGGCCAGGCGTGGTGGCTCACGCCTGTAATCCCAGCACTTTGGGAGACCTAGGCGGGTGGATCACCTGAGGTCAGGAGTTCTAGACCAGCCTGGCCAACATGATGAAACCGTCTCTACTAAAAACAAAAAAATTAGCCAGGTGTGGTGGGAGGCGCCTGTAATCCCAGCTACTTGGGGGGCCGAGGCAGGAGAATTGCTTGAAACCGGGAGGCGGAAGTTGCAGTGAGCCAAGATCGCACCATCACGCCATCACACTCCAGCCTGGGGGACAAGATCGAGACTTCGTCTCAAAAAAAAAAAAAAAAAAAAAAAAAGTTAGCCAAGCGTGGTGGCACTTGCCTGTAATCCCAGCTACTCAGGAGGCTGAGGCAGAAGAAGCGCTTGAAACCGGGAGGCGGAGGTTGCCGTGAGCCAAGATCGTACCACTGCACTCCAGCCTGGGCGACAGAGTGAGACTCCATCTCAAAATAAATAAATAAATAAATAAATAAATAAATAAATAAAAATAGTTACAGCGGATAGAAAGGAAGGGACTCTTGTCCCTGCTGTTTGGCACTAGGACAGCTGAGCTGGGCATTGTCACATTTTGAGGATACAAGAGTCTTATTTATCCTTGGTTGGGGAGCCAGGAGAGTGCCGAGGGGCGGCGCCTGGGCTGCAGGCAGGGCCTTACTCTTCTGCCCTCTTCTGCAGCGCATTTTGGAGGACCAGGAGGAAAACCCTCTGCCCGCCGCCCTGGTCCAGCCCCACACCGGGAAACTGTGCTGGTTCTTGGACGAGGCGGCCGCCCGCCTCCTGACCGTGCCCTTCGAGAAGCATTCCACTTTGTAGCTGGCCAGAGGGACGCCGCAGCTGGGACCAGGCACGTGGCCCATGGGGCTGGGCCCCTGCTGGCCGCTACTCTCCGGGCTCTCCTTTCAAAAAGCCACGTCGTGCTGCTGCTAGAAGCCAACAGCCTCCGGCCAGCAGCCCTGCCCGGGGCTCAACACACAGGCTGTGGCTCTGGACATCCGGATATTAAAAGGAGCGTTGCTGGAAGTCTGCACTGTCTCGCGGTGTTTGATGGCAGCAGGCCTGGGGGCGCCCTGGCCTGGGTTCTGATCCATAGCCCTCATCTGTGGGGAGGAAGGCGGGGCCTGCTTCCCTGGGGCATAGCCACCATGGATGAATTTCCTAAGACAACAGGCTGGGCACAGTGGCTCACACCTGTCATCCCAGCACTTCGGGAGGCCGAGGCTGGTGGATCATGAGGTCGGGAGTTCGAGACCATCCTGGCTAACACAGTGAAACCCCGTCTCTACTAAAAATACAAAAAAAAATTAGCTGGGCGTAGGTGGTGCACGCCTGTAGTCCCAGCTACTTGGGAGACTGAGGCAGGAGAATGGCGTAAAACCCAGGAGGCAAAGCTTGCAGTGAGCTGAGATTGCACCACTGCACTCTAGCCTGGGAGACAGAGCGAGACTCCATCTCGAAAAAAAAAAAAATACAAAAATTAGCCGGGCGTAGTGGTGTGCACCTGTAATCCCAGCTACTTGGGAGGCTGAGGCACAACAATCGCTTGAACCAGGGAGGCGGAGCTTGCAGTGAGCTGAGATCGCGCCACTGCACTCCACCCTGTGTGACAGAGCGAGACTCGGTCTCAAGAAAAAAAAAAGCTGGGCACGGTGGCTTACACTTGTAATCTCAGCACTTTGGGAGGCTGAGGTGGGCAGATCACCCGAGGTCAGGAGTTTGAAACCAGCCTGATCAATATGGCAAAACCCTATCTCTACTGAAAATACAAAAATTAGCTGGGTGTGGTGGCATGCGCCTGTAATCCCAGCTACTTGGGAGGCTGAGGCAGGAGAATTGCTTGAACCCAGGAGGCGGAGGTTGCAATGAGCCAAGACTGCGCCATTGCACTCCAGCCTGGGCAACAAGAGCGAAACTCCGTCTTAAAATGAAACAAAACAAAACAAAAAAACAAATGTATTCTGTCTTAGCTATAGAGATCAGAAGTCCAAGATCAAGGTGGCAGCAGGGCTGGTTCCCTCTGGAGGCTCTGAGGCAGAACCCATCCCAGGCCTCTCCTGTCCTTGGCATTCCTTAGCTTGTGGCCGTATCACTGCAGTCTCTCCTTGTCTTCACTTGGACTTCTTTCTCTTCTGTGTTCTCTCCTCCTATTTATTTTTTTGATACAGGGTCTCGCTCTGTCACCCAGATTGGAGTGCAGTGGTGCAATCACAGCTCACTGCAGCCTCCATCTCCTGGGCTAAAGCAATCCTCTCACCTCAGCCTCCCAAGTAGCTGGTGCTACAGATATGCACCACCACGCCTGGCTACTTGTACAAATTTTTTGCGGAGACGGGGTCTTGGTATGTTGCCCAGGTTGGTCTCCAACCCCTGAGATCAAGCGATCCTCCAGCCTCAGCCTCCCAAAGTGTTGGGATTACAGGCACGAGCCACTGTGCCCAGCATTCTTTTCTTATAAGGACACCTGTCATTGGATTTAGGATCGCCTTGCACCCAGGATGGTTTCATCTCAAGATACCAAATGAGTATTCCAAATAAGTTCCAAATAAATGCTTATTTGGAATAAGTATTCCGAATAAGGTCACATGCTGAGTTTCCTGGGTCAGGACGTAGACATGTCCTTTGGGGGACATAAGTCAACCCTCTGCTGAGCTCCAGCTGCACTGACAGGGCGAAGCACTGCATTCAGCCACGCTGCGGACCTGCTCAGAGCCTTGAAAGCACCAGAGAGTCTAGTCTCCATGTGCTGGGCTCCTGCACATTTTCCCAGAATGCATCTGCTTATGGCCCACCCTTCAGCTTTCTCTGGGCCCCAGGGACGACAGTGTGGGAGGCTGGTGGGTGCATGGGGGCTGCCCAGCCACGTGCAAGCTTCTGTGGGGGGATCCAGAGGAGGCACCCGGCTGAGCAGGAGGTGGGAATTGAAACCTGCGCAGAGGCGGCTGTGCAGGGTGAGAGTGGAGCCGAAACCACAGAAAGTGAAGTTTCCTTCAACGTCTTGTCCCGGCGGGCCACTCAGATGTGAGAGTGAGGAAGTGGGATGGGGCCTGACCGGAAGGAGGTTGGTAAACAGCAAAGAGAGCTGAGTGGAAGCTCAGCTGTGGGCCTGGTTGAGGGCAGGAGGCCGTGGCCCCCAGAGCGGTGGGCACGGGGCTGAGAAGTGAAGGGAAATTGAGCTGCCAACACAGTGACCCCACATGGATGGTTGTGCCTGGGGCTGTCACCATCTCCTACTCTTTGCGAGAGTGACAACTCTTCCTGCTCCTTTTGCCTTCGGAGTGAAATTCACCCTTCCCACAAGGCTCCACGTGGCCCCTTTCACCTCTCCCTCTCCCCAGCAACATCAGCCCCTCACTCAGTCTCCCTGCAGCGCACCCACTTCCTGCTGTTCCTGGAGCCCGCTGAGCACATTCCCACCCCAGGGCCTTTGCTTGTGCTGAGCCCGCTGCCTGGTATCTCCTTTCCTGCAGCTTTTTGCGTGGCTTGGGCCCTCGCTTTCTTTTTTGGGGGGACACGGTCTTGCTCTGTCGTCCAGGCTGGAGTGCAGTGGTGTGATCTCAGCTCACTGCAACCTCTACCTCACGGGTTCACACAATTCTCCTGCCTCAGCCTCCCAAGTAGTTGGTTCTACAGGCACCCACCACCACTCCCAGCTAATTTTGGTATTTTTAGTAGAAACATTGAGTTTCACCACGCTGGCCAGGCTGGTCTCGAACTCCTGACCTCAAGCGATCCACTTGCCTCAACCTCCCAAAGTGCTGGGATTACAGGCATGAACCACTGCGCCCAACTCCTCGCTTCCTTTCATCTCCGTGACCCCTCCATGCCCATCCTCTATCCCCTCCTGCTGCATTTTTCTTCCTTGCCCGTCTCATCATCTGATGGTTTTCTTTTTTCTTTTTTTTGAGACAGAGTCTCGCCCTGTTGCTCAGGCTGGAGTGCAGTGGTCCGATTTCAGCTCACTGCAACCTCCACCTCCTGGGTTCAAGTGATTCTCCTGACTCAGCCTCCTGAGTAGCTAGGATTACAGGCGCCCACCACAACGCCCGGCTATTTTTTGTATTTTTAGTAGAGACAGGGTTTCACCATGTTGGCCAGGCTGGTCTCGAACTCCTGACCTCAGGTGACCTGCCTGCCTCGGCCTCCCAAAGTGCTGGGATTACAGGCTTGAGCCACAACAGCCGGCTGAAAAAACATAAATTTTTTTAAAAGAAGAAATGAATCCTGGGCTGTTAGTGAAGATTACATTCAGATATTACTAGAGGCTTAAGCAAAACGGAGGTTTAGCTCTTTCTCTGGGGAGACACCATTCAGGGCTGGTAGAGCAATGTCACACATTCTTCAGGAACCCCAGCTCCTTCTACATCATTGCTTTGCCCTGTCATCAGCTGGATTCTGCCTCATGGCCCAAGGTGGCTGCTTGTGCTCCAGCCATTGTGTCCACGTTCCAGCTCTAGCATGAAGAAGCTTCCCAGGATTCACCGAAGACACTTCTGCTCACTCCTTTATGGCCAGCCTGGGTTGCACAGCCCCACATAGCAGCAAGGAAGTCTGGAAGATGAGTCTCCATTGGACAGCCATGGGCTCCGTTATGATCAGGGATTCTACTACTGAGGCCAATAGGAGCAATGGACATTGAGGGACATGTGTTCTCTATTCATTGATGACCTGCCCGCATGCCTCAGGGGCTCCCTGGGGATCTTGCCATCTGAGGGGCCACACTCTGGACTTTCCTTCCTCCAGCCTGGAGCCCCTGACTGCTGGGAAGTGTTCAGTGTCCTTGAGAGGTTTTCAGGGACCCACCCCACTCCCCAGCCAACGCTGGATCCAAAGCTCAGTGCTTGACATTCCCCTCATCAGAAAACCTGTGATGGCTCCATTTGATCACATTTCCGCTTGGAGTGTAGACTGCATGCCCTCCCTCCCTCCCTCCCTCCCTTCATTCATTCATTCATTCATTCATGCACACGTTTATTCATGCATTCATTCAGCAAACATCGAGGGCTGCTCTGTGCCAGGCACAAAACAGGTGAAGGGGTGGAGACGCCCAGCTAACCAAACCAGGTCAAATGCTGGGACATAAAGGTCGCGCCCAACCAGTCCAGGGGCACAGGGACGGCTCTCCAAGGGGCTGGTATCTGGTCTTTTCACCTGAGGGGTGAAGCTTGGGCGACCACGTGCAGGAGGTGGGAGCAAGAGTTCTCTAGGCACTGGACAAGACCGCGGGGGTCAGAGGGACATGGGGGCTTCGGGAGCTGCAGGGGGCTGAGTGGAGCCAGAGGGCTCTTGGAGCGATGAGGCTGGGCCCTCAGTGGTGCTTTCCCAGAGGGCAGTGGGAGAGCTTCGGGAGGTCGGCACGGAGGGTTTTGGGGTGCTAGAGATGAGGTTTGGGCCCAAGAAAAGGGACACCTTCGCTGGGTGACGTGGCTCACACCTGTAATCCCAGCACTTTGGGAGGCTGAGGCGAGAGGATCACCTGAGGTCAGGAGTTTGAGACCAGCCTGGCCCACATGGGGAAACCCCATCTCTACTAAACAAAACAAAACAAAATTAGCCAGAAATCGCTTGAACCCAGGAGGCGAAGGTGGCAGTGAGCCAAGATCATGCCACTGCACTCCAGCCTGGGCAACAGAGTGAGACACCGTCTAAAAAAAAAAAAGAACACTTTAGGAGGTCAAGGAGGGTGGATCACGAGGTCAGGAGTTTGAGACCAGCCTGGCCAACATAATGAAACCCCGTCTCTACTGAAAATACAAAAAATTAGCCAGGTGTGGTGGTGGGCACCTGTAATCCCAGCTACTCTGGAGGCTGAGGCAGGAGAATCACTTGAACTCGGGAGGTGGAGGTTGCAGTGAGCCAAGATAGTGCCATTGCACTCCAGTCTGGGCGACAGTGCGAGACTCCGTCTCAAAGAAAAAAAAAGGACACCTTTAAGAGACACTTAAAACGTGAAATATGCCAGGTGTGGTGGCTCATGCCTGTAATCCTAACATTTTGGGAGGCCGAGGTGGGTGGATCACTTGAGTCCAGAAGTTTGAGACCAGCCTGGGCAACATAGGAAGACCCCCCCCACCGTGTCTACAAAAAATACAAAAATTAGCCAGGCATGGTGGTGGCGTGTGCTTGTGGGCCCAGCTACTCTGGAGGCTGAAGCAAGACGGTCGCTTGAGCACAGGAGTTCCAGGCTGCAGTGAGCCATGATCGTGCCACTGCACTCCAGCCTGAGCAACAGAGCAAGACCCTGTCTCTAAAAAAAAAAAAAAGGAAAAAGAAATGGAGTCCAGGTGATGGACTGGTGGGAGGGACAGTGTTGGAGGCCTGAGGAAGGAATCAAGGATGAAGCTTCAGTGCCCCCAAGTCTCTGCTCACCCCTGCCAGGCCACCCATCCTCTAAGACCTTGGCATCTGCCCCCCTGCCCCAGCACTGACCCCAGGGACAGTCTGGGAGTGCCTGTCCAGCTCTGTCTCCCCAGCCTGGGGACTCCTAGGAGCTGGGCCAGGGCTGTATCCTCTCTGGGGTCCAGCCTCACCGGGCACAGGGTAGGCACAGTGGTGGTGGGGGGGTGTGGCACCAGGAACTAGATGCCGCATCCCTGCCCATCCCCCTGTTCCAGCCCCCATACACAATGACTGCTGGCCCGTCCTGCCAGATGTCTGCCCTGCTGCCCCCCTCCAAGACGAGCTATGATTTTCTTTCTCCCACACCCCACAACCTACCCCCGGGGCTGTCCCCGCAGCCTCTACAGAAACCATTGGCTCTGGGCAACACGGGCCCCAGGGGAATGGGGAGGACGCAGGTGCAGCGTGGGGTGGGGCAGGGGCGGGGCCTCTGAACCCACTGTGACCAAGCCTCTCACCCGCCATCCAGGTGTCCCTGAGCCAAGGAACGCAGGCGGTGGTCGTGGGGAAGGGAAGAGGAGCCCCGGGAGACGACAGCAGCATGGGCGGGCGGCCCTCGAGCCCTCTGGACAAGCAGCAGCGGCAGCACCTAAAGGGTGAGCAGCCGGGGAGGGGACAGGGTGGGAGTCCAGGTGGGTGGGGGCTCCAGCCATTGGGTCCACATGCTCCATGCAGCAGATGGGGTTCGGTTCAGACCTAGGGCTGTCAAAACACACAGGATGCCTTCTTAATGTAAATTTCACGCAGTGAATCTTTTTTTATTGTTGAGACAGGATCTTGTCTGTTGCCCAAGCTGGAGTGCCGTGGTATGATCGTGGCTCACTGCAACCTTGGCCTCCTGGGCTCAAGCAATTCTCCCACCTTAACCTCCCAAGTAGCTGGGACCACATGCATGTACCACCATGCCCAACTAATTATTTCATTGGTTTTTTTTTTTTTAATAGAGACAGGGTGTCCCTATGTTGGCCAGTTTGCTTTTGAACTTGTGGGCTCAAGCGATCATCCCACCTCAGCCCGAATAGCTGGGACCACAGGCATGCACCACCACACCTGGCTAATTTTTTATTTGTTTTTGTAGCGACAGGATCTCACTATGTTGCCCAGGCTGGTCTTGAACTCCTGAGCTCAAGCGATCCTCCCACATCAACCTCCCAAAGTGCTGGGATTACAGGCGGGAGCCACTGTGTCCAGCCTGCATCTTATTTTTAGTATAAGTATATCCCAAATTTTGCATAGTGCACACTTATGCTGAAAACCGATTACCCCTTTATGGTTTTTTTTGTTTGTTTTGTTTTGTTTTGTTTTTTGAGATGGAGTCTCCCTCTGTTGCCCAGGCTAGAGTGCAGTGGCGCAATCTTGGCTCACTGCAACCTCCGCCTCCAGGATTCAAGCTATTCTCCTGCTTCAGCCTCCCGAGTAGCTGGGATTACAAGCATGTGCCACCATGCCTGACTAATTTTTGTATTTTTAGTAGAGATGGGGTTTCACCATTTTGGCCAGGTTCGTCTCGAACTCCTGACCTCAGGTGATCTGCTCGCCTCAGCCTCCCAAAGTGCTGGGATTACAGGTGTGAGCCACTGTGCCCAGAAGACTGTGTCTTCTATTTTTATTTGGTAAATCTAGTGACCTGATTTAGGGCAGGGGTTCAGGTGGGAGGCATAGGGCCAAGTGGAGGGTGTCCCAGACCCAGCCAGGCCCTGAGGGATGTCTTCCTGAGTGGGCAGGGACCAGCAGGCCCCTCGGTAGGACCCTGGGGATGGAGGCTCAGTTCCCAATTTGAGACTAAGAGGGGTCAGTGCCAGATTCAGTGCCATTCGGGTCCCTCTGTCCTCATATGTGGGGTGAGCAACTGTGCTGGGTGCTGGGGACACTGTGGGGTTGGTATTGGCCTTACCCTCACAGGCTCATGGTCTAAACACCTTCCCTCTCGTGGCTCTGCTATGTGGGGCTTCTGTGCCCAAGGTGACCTCATGGCACAGAACGGCTGCTGGACCTCCAGCCATTGGGTCTACATTCCATGCAGCAGCATGGAAGAGTGTTTTTTTGGTTTTTGGGTCAAGTCATGACCCAAAATTGCATGGTGAGAATGATGGGAGAGAGCTCACATGTTCCTTGAGGGTGGGGAAGAGCAGAGGTGGATGACTGCCCACTGAGGAGACAATGATCAAGCCAGGGCTGGAGGGACGTGATGGCGTTGGAAGGAAGGAGATACCAGAAGAGCATTTTGGACAGGAGAAACAGCATGTGCTAAGGCCAGTGATGTATCTTGCAAACAAACAATTCACGTTCACACCCTGGTCATTCCCTCATTTGCTGTGTGCCCTTTGGTGAGTGACTTCACCTCCCTGGGCTTCATTCTCTTATATGTAAAATGGGGATAGCAACAACGCCTAGCTCATGGGGTTGGGGGGGGCATTGTAAGGATTCAAAGAGTTACTCTACGTAGTACTGGGAATTTTTTTCCCCCCGATAGTGGCTTAAACAAGATAAGGATTTTTTTTTTTCTCCTCAAACTGAGAGGTGTGGAAGCAGGCAGGCTAGTAAAAGTTAGACACCTAAAGTCCTTTCATCTCATGGCTCTGCCATGTGTGGATTCCTGTGCCCAAGGTAGCCTCATGGCCCAGAATGGCTGCTGGAGCTCCAGCCATTGGGTCCACATTCCAGGCAGCAGAATGGAACTATGTTTTATTTACAGTCAAGGGTACATGCCTTAGGGCAACAGCTCAAAGAGCTAGTCACCCATCACCCATATGACTACTTCCCAGATAGATCAGGATACAGGACACCTCCATCACTCACAGAAAGTTCACTTGTGTGCTTTGGAGCTTTAAAAGCTTTTGAAAAGCTCCCCAGGTAAAGCATATGGGGACACTTTTGGATGTGATGGATCCGCTCATCTTGATTGTGGTGAGGGTTTCACGGATGTGTGATTGTGTCAAAGCTCAGCAAACCATATGCTTACATGATACGTGAAATATAAGTGAAGGTGTGGCTCAACCTGTATTCCCAGCGCTTTGAGAAACCAAGGTGGGAGGATCGCTTGAGGCCAGGAGTTTGAGACCAGCCTGGATAACATAGCAAGACCTTGTCTCTACAAAAATAAAAAAATTAGCTGGGCATGGTGGTGCATGCACATGATCCCAGCTACTGGAGTGGGGCTGAGGTGGGAGGATCACTTGAGCCCAGGAGGTCAAGGCTGCAGTGAGCTGAGATTGCACCACTGCACTCCAGCCTGGGGGACAGAGACCCTGTCTCAAAAAAAAAAAAAAAAAAAAGTACAAGACAAGTGGATCACTGGAGCTCAGGAGTTCAAGACCAGCCTGAGCAACATGGCGAAACCTCGTCTCTACTAAAAATAGAAAAATTAGTCAGTCGTGGTGGCAGAAGCCTGTAGTCTCTGTAGTCCCAGCTACTTGGGAGGCTGAGATGGGAGAATCACCTGAGCCCAGGAAGTAGAGGTTGCAGTGAGCTGTGATCGTGCCACCGCACTCCAGCCTGACAACAGAGTGAGACCATCAAAACAAAAAACAAAAAACAAAACAAAACAAAACAAAAAACCCATCTCTACTAAAAAATACAAAAATTAGCCCAGCATGATGGCGTGCGCCTGTAGTCCCAGCTACTCGAGAGGCTGAGGCGGGAGAATTGCTTGAACCCGGGAGGCAGAGGTTGCAGTGAGCCGAGATCGTGCCACTGCACTTCAGCCTGGCAACAGAGCAAGACTCCATCTCAAAAAAAAAAAAAAAAAGAAGCTCCCTCACCCAGCCACATGGATGGAAACAGGCATGGAGGGTGAAGGATGAATGGAATTTGGTGACAACTTGTCTGGAAGCTCAGGATGACTACAGGAGCCCCCAGGTGGCTTCCCTGTCTGTTTTGCCCTCCCCAAGCAGGTCTCCTGGGCAGATTCAATTTGCTGGGTTCACTGTCCCCTTGTCCCTGTAGGTCAGGTGGACACCCTGCTGAGGAACTTCCTACCCTGCTACCGTGGGCAGCTGGCAGCGTCTGTCCTGCGGCAGATCTCTCGAGAGCTGGGCCCTCAGGAGCCGGCCGGAAGCCAGTTGCTACGCAGCAAAGTGGGTGTTGTGGGGGCAGAGGACGTTTGAGTGTGGGGGGAGGGTCCTGGAGGAGCCCTCCCTAGGCCATGCTTCCAACCTCAGACCTTTGCCATTGCCATAGGATGACTTTAAATACGCATTGTTTAAATAAACATTCACTGAGCAGCCAAGCAAGGTGGCTCCCGTCTGTAATCCCAGCAATTTGGGAGGCCAAGGCAGGCGGATCACCAGAGGTCAAGAGTTCAAGACCAGCCTCGCCAACATGGTGAAACCCCGAAACCCCATCTCTACTAAAAATACAAAAAAAAAAATTAGCCAGACCCTGTAGCGCGCACCTGTAGTCCCAGCTACTTGGGAGGCTGAGGCAGGAGAATCGTTTGAACCTGGGAGGTGGAGGTTGCAGTGAGCCCAGATTGCGCGACTGCACTCCAGCCTAGGCAACAGAGCTAGACTCTGTCAAACACACACACACACACACACACACACACACACACAACCATTCACTGAGCATGTAATTCATGCCACATCATGGGCTGGGCATGAGGACACACAGCCCTTGTCCAGTGACAAGGACAGATCCTGCGGTAACCTCTGGGGTTCACAATCTGATGGGAGGTAGAAGACTCCAAACAAGTTAGCATATCATGATGTGGAATGGAGTAACATTTTTTTTTAGATGGAGTTTTGCTCTCTCGTCGAGGCTGTAGTTCAGTGGCGCAATCTTAGCTTACTGCCACCTCCGCCTCCCAGGTTCAAGCGATTCTCGTGCCTCAGCCTCCCGAGTAGCTGGGACCACAGGCGCCCGCCACCATGCCTGGGTAATTTTTGTATTTTTGGTAGAGATGGGGTTTCACCATGTTGGCCAGGCTGATCTCGAACTCCTGACCTCAAGTGATCTCCCCACCTTGGCCTCCCAAAGTGCTGGGATTACAAGCGTGAGCGCCTGGCCTCCAGACATCTCTGGAGCCATGAAGTTGTGTGCCCCACACAACTCACTCAGTCTTCACCCCCTTGGTAGATGGGTTTTTGATCGATGAGGAAACTGAGGCACAGAGAGCCCAAATGGCCTTCCCGAGGTCACACTGCAGAGGTGTGATTTGAACCTGGGATCCACGCTTATTACTAATGCTTGGTCCCACGCTCCAGTTGGGGCTGAGATTTTTTGCCTCTCCAGAACACCCCACTTCCCAGCTGTGCCCACCCAGGGTGGGGGGCTCCAGGAGCTGTGGACACAGAGCCCCTTCCCACCTAGGACTCTCCCTGTCCAGCCTGGGGCATCACGGGACCTTAGCGTCACCCCAGGATACAGTGGGTGTCTGGGTGGTCGGGCCACAGGGACATCAGCCCACAGCCCCCTGACACCCACTGCTCCCTCTTCCTGCAGAAGCTGCCCCGAGTCCGTGAGCACCGAGGACCCCTGACCCAGCTTCGGGGCCACCCACCCCGGTGGCAGCCGATCTTCTGTGTTCTGCGTGGGGATGGCCGCCTAGAGTGGTTCAGCCACAAGGAGGTGCGTGATTGGCACGTGGCCTTTCTACTTCTGGGTCCCTCCTTCCCACCCCCACCAGCCTCAAGGTTTGTGGGATCCATATCTCAGCATAGCCCCACCTCTATCAATCACCCAGGATGAATCTTGTACCCCTATGTGTTTGGCCTGTTGTAGGCAACCATCTCGTCCCATCCCCTGCTGTGCTGGGTGGGTAGACTGAGGCCCAGGCCAGGGATAGGGTCATGGTCAGTATCAGAGCTGTGGTTTCAACCTCTTGGGGCCTTTGCAAGTCACACTTCTGGCCGCTCTGCTTTCTGGCTGGGGAGCTTGGAGCGATCACTACCTTTCTGAAACTCAGTTTCCACTTCTGTGAAATGGGATGTTTCACACCATGTAGGGCTTTGAGGGTTCAACAAGAGGGTCCTCAGACAGCACTTGGGACCGGACCGGCACGTGGGGAGCCAGTGGGTGCTGGGAGCTCAGGGACTGAGGGAGGAAGGGAGGGAAAGGGGAAAGGGAAGGAGGGAGAGAGAGGGCAAGAACAGGAGGAAGGAAGGGAAGGAGGGAGGAAGGGAGAAAGTTATGGGGGCAGAGGTAGGATGGATGGAGGGAGAGAGGAGGAAAAAAAAAGGGAGGGAGAGCTGGGCCTCGTAGCTCACGCCTATAATCCCAGCCCTTTGGGAGGCTGAGGCAAATAGATCCCTTCAGCCCAGGAGTTCAAGAACAGCCTGGCCAACATGGTGAAACTCCGTCTCTACTAAAAATACAAAACCTAGGGCCAGGCACGGTGGCTCAGGCCTGTAATGCCAACACTTTGGGAGACCAAGGCAAGTGGATCACCTGAGGTCAGGAGTTCAAGACCAGCCTGGGCAACATGGCGAAACCCTGTTTCAATTAAAAATACAAAAATTAGCCTGCTGTGGTGGCGGGTGCCTGTAATCCCAGCTACTCGGGAGGCTGAGGTGGAAGAATCACTTGAACTTGGGAGGTGGAGGTTGCGGTGAGCTGAGATCGCGCCATCGCACTCCAGCCTGGGTGACAGAGTGAGACTCTGTCTCAAAAACAAAAACAAAAAAAAAAAGAGAGAGGGAGGAATGGAGGAAAGGAGAGGGAGGGAGGGGTGGGAGGGGCAGAGGATTTTTCAGCTCATCTGAAATCTTCCCTTGATGGTATAGTTGGGACACAGAAGCCACAGTTCAGACCTGTCCCAGGTTGGTTCTCTGGGTACCTTTTGTAGGAATATGAAAATGGGGGCCACTGCCTTGGCTCAACAGCCCTGACAGGATACACGCTCCTGACTTCCCAGCGAGAATATCTCCGCCTTTTGGACGCTCTCTGCCCTGAATCCTTGGGTAAGGGTCCCGGGGTTCCCAGGAACAGGTTTCTCCACCCCAGCATCATTAACATGTGGGGCCAGATCCTTCTCTGCAGTGGGGGCGTCCCGTGTACAGCAGGGCGGTAAGCAGCATCCCCGGCTTCCACCCACTCCCTGCCTGCAGCAGCCCCCACCCTGGGTGCGACAACCACTAATGTCTCCAGCATTGCCAAGTGTCTCCCGGGGGCAGCGTTGCTCCGGGTGAGCATCCCTACTCTGGAAAACAAACAAACAAACAAACACCCACTCTTGCAAGGGTGAGGGGGAGAGTTAGGTCATGGGACCAGAATCAGAATAGCAAAGGATAAAAGCAGTAAAATCTGGGATGGGTGCACTGTCTCATGCCTGTAGTCCCAGCTACTCGGGAGGCTGAGGCGGGAGGATCGCTTAAGCCTGGGAGGTGGTGGCAGTGAGCCGAGATTGCCCCACTGGACTCCAGCCTGGGCAATAGACTGAAACCCCGTCTCCCAAAACAACAACAAAAACAATTAAAAACAATAGGCTGGGCACGGTGGCTCATGCCTATAATCCCACCACTTTGGGAGGCCGAGGTGGGCGGATCACTTGAGGTCAGGAGTTCGAGACTAGCCTGGCCAACATGGTGAAACCTCGTCTCTACTAAAAATACAAAAATTAGCCGGTGTAATGACATGCGTCTGTAATCCGAGCACTTTGGGGGACCAAGGCAGGTGGATCACCTGAGGTCAGGAGGAGACCTCATGAGGCCAGCCTGACCAATATGGTGAAACCCTGTCTCTACTAAAAATACAAAAGGTAGGCCGGGCGTGGTGGCTCACGCCTGTAATCCCAGCACTTTGGGAGGCTGAGGCGGGCAGATCATGAAGTCAGGAGATCAAGACCATCCTGGCTAACACGGTGAAACCCCATCTCTACTAAAAATACAAAAAGTTAGCCAGTTGTGGTGGCGGGCACCTGTAGTCCCAACTACTCAGGAGGCTGAGGCAGGAGAATGGCGTGAACCCGGGAGGCAGAGCTTGCAGTGAGCCGAGATCGTGCCACTGCACTCCAGCCTGGGTGACAGAGCAAGACTCCATCTCAAAAAAAAAAAAAAGAAAAGAAAAGAAATTAGAGAAGGAACAATTCCAATTCCAGGCATGTGCCTGGCAAATAACTCAGCATTGGGCTTGCACTATCTCATAAAGTCTGCCCAGCAGGCAGGCCCATCACTAACTACCCCATTTCACAGATAAGGACATTGAGGCTGAGGATTGTCACACAGTTAGTCAAGGGCAGAGCTAGAATTGCACCCTCTGCTTCACCTAAAAGCTATCTTGCTGTCAAAGGACACAAAGATGTAGTCTGCTGAGATGTTGATGCTGCTCAAAACATCAGAATCTGCCCAAATACCCATCTCTTGAGGGTTGATTAAATATATTATGGCCTGGCCCTTGGTAATGAACAGTGAGCTGGCTGTGGTGGCATATGCCTGTAGTCCCAGGTACTTGGGAGGCAGAGACAGGAGGATCCCCTGAGGCCAGGAGTTCCAGACCAGCCTGGGTAACATAGTGAGACCCCCATCTCCACAAACATTTTAAAAAATAAAATTACCTAGGTGTGGTGGCACGTGCCTGTAGTCCCAGCTACTCAGAAGGCAGAGGCGGGAGGATCACTTGAGCCCAGGAGTTAGGGGCTGCTGTGAACTATGATCACACCATTGAACTCCAGCAGCCTGGGCAACAGAGCCAGGACCTGTCTCTATTTAAAAAAATAAATAAACAAATAAAAACCTGGGTGCGGTGGCTCATGCCTGTAATCCCAGCACTTTGGGAGGCCAAGGCGGGCAGATCACCTGAGGTCCCAGCCTGGCCAACATGGCGAAACCCCACCTCTACTAAAAATACAAAAATTAGCCAAGCGTGGTGGCACACGCCTATAATCCCAGCTACTCAGGAGACCGAGGCAGGAGAATTGCTTGAACCTGGGAGGCAGAGGTTATAGTGAGCCAAGACAGCGCCACTTTACTCCAGCATGGGAGATAGAGCAAGACTCTGTCAAAAAAAAAAAAAAAAAAAAAGCCAGGTGGCTCACGCCTGCAGTCTCAGCACTTTGAGAGGCCAAAGTGGGAGGATCACTTGAGCCTAGGAGTTTGAGGCCACCGTGAGCTATGATCACACCACTGTATTCCAGCCTGGGCAACAGAGGAAGACTCCATCTCTGAAATAAAAATAAATTAAAATTTAAAAACAATAAATAAAAGAAAGCAAAACTTAGCCACTGAAAGTGTCCCAGACGTATCAAGGAGCAAAATGACCAGTTCCAAGGCAGAAAATCCCATCTTGTCACAGATATGCACCTCACACAGTTTCACGCAGATTTTAGAATCTAGAGAAATGTCCCCTAAACTATTAACAGTCATTATCGTCTCTGGGGGCTGAGGCTGGAAGGCTGAGATGATCAGGAGCTTCCACCTTCTGGACTATTGATTTCCTTTTCTTTTCTTCTTCTTTTTTTTTTTTTTTGGACAGAGTCTTGCTCTTGCTCTGTCTCCCAGGCTCAAGTGCAGTGGCATGATCTCTGCTCACTGCAACCTCCGCCTCCCAGGCTCAAGTGATCCTCCTGCCTCAACCTCCTGAGTAGCTGAGACCATAGGCACCTGCCACCACACCCTGCTAATTTTTGTGTTTTAGTAGAGACGGGGTTTCACCACGTTGGCCAGGCTGGTCTCGAACTCCTGACCTCAAGTGATCCGCCTGCCTCAGGCTCCCAAAGTGCTGGGATTACAGGCATGACCCACCTCGCCTGGCCTGGATTGTTGGGTTTTATCACAGTCTGTGTTTATCATCCTGGAAAGTGGAACAAAACACTGGAGACAGGATACCCTAAATATTTATTTTCATATACTTATGTTTTTAATAAAAAATATCTTGTGCAGGCTGGTCTGGAACTCCTGGGCCCAAGGGATCCTCCCACTTCAGCCTCCAAAGGTGCTGGGATTACAGGCATGAGCCACCGCGGCTGGCCCCCAAATAAATTAACCAAAGCTGAATTCACTTATTTTGTCTTGTCAATAATTCTAGGTCATCAGTATCACTGTTAACCCCATTTGGGCAGGAAAATCACAGCTCATAGAGCTGTGTGCCCTAGTCATAGAGCTAGAAAGTAGCTTGGCCAGGCTGGGCACAGTGGCTCACACCTGTAATCCTAGCACTTTGGGAGGCTGAGGCAGGCAGATCGCTTGAGCTCAGGAGTTCAAGACCAGTCTGGGTAACATAGTGAGACCCTGTCCCTTTTGTTAAAAAAAGAAAGAAAATGAAAGTGGTTTGGTCAGGTTGGAACCCGGGTCTGACTGACTCCAAAACCCCACATAAAGCCGGACTCAGATAACATCCCAGCTTGAATGGATTGGTGGTGGCTGCCAGGAGGACTGTCTTAAGGATGCTAAGGCTGGAAAACAGTTCTGGGATGGATTGGTGATGTCTGCCTTGGGCATGCAGTGGAAGAAGGTGATCCTGCCTCCCCCAAAACTGTGCCCCACCCAGTGCTGTTGGAATAAGGATGGTGGCAAGTATCATGGTATGACTCATATTTATCGAGCAACTGCCCATGCCAGGGACTGCTGTATGCATTTCAGGGGTATTTTCTCCTAGTGAATGAACGTCTAGAAGATGCGACCTCCTGTTTGTTTTCAGGAGACCATACTCAGGAAGAGCCTGACTCCCTCTTGGAAGTGCCTGTGAGCTTCCCGCTGTTCCTGCAGCACCCCTTCCGCCGGCACCTCTGCTTCTCTGCAGCCACCAGGGAGGCACAGCATGCCTGGAGGCTGGCCCTGCAGGGTGGCATCCGGCTTCAGGGCACAGGTGGGTCTCAGGACGGGTCAGACATTTGTGGGGCTAATGGTCTGGGGTCAGACGGCTCAGCCTCTTTTGGCTCGGGACCTCTCCAGGCCTCACTTTCTTTACCCAGAAAATGGGTTTTTAGGCCAGGTATGGTGGTTCATGCCTGTAATTCTAGCATTTTGGGAGGCCGAGGCAGGCAGATCACCTGATGTCAGGAGTTCGAGACCAGCCTGGACAACATGGCGAAATCCTGTCTCTACTAAAAATACAAAAATTAGCTGGGCATGGTGGAAGGCACCTGTAATCCCAGCCACTCAGGAGGCTGAGGCAGGAGAATCACTTGAACCCGGGAGGTGGAGGTTGCAGTGAGCCAAGATCGCGGCACTGCACTCCAGCCTGGGCAACAAGAACAAAACTCCATCACACACACACACACACACACACACACACACACACACGAAGAAAATGGGTTGTTGGGGGAGCCAGAAGGGACACCAGGCAGTTGTGAGTGACTAGGGCTGTAACAGAGACACACAGGGTGCTATGGGAGCTCAGCCTGAGGGATGGGGGTTAGAGCAGGCTTCCCAGATGAGGGGAAGCTGGGGTCTGTAAAAGATGAAGGACTAGCCGCCGGGCGCGGTGGCTCACACCTGTAATCCCAGCACTTTGGGAGGCCAAGGCGGGAGGATCACGAGGTCAGGAGATCGAGACCATCCTGGCTAACACGGTGAAACCCCATCTCTACTAAAAATACAAAAAATTAGCCGGGCGTGGTGGCAGGCGCCTGTAGTCCCAGCTACTCGGGAGGCTGAGACAGGAGAATGGCATGAACCCAGGAGGTGGAGCTTGCAGTAAGCCGAGATGGTGCCACTGCACTCCAGCCTGGGCAACAGAGCGAGACTCTGTCTTAAAAAAAAAAAAAAAAAAAGATGAGGGGCCAGCCAGATGAAGAAGGGGAATAGGTCAGGCACAGTGGCTCACGCTTGTAATCCCAACTTGACACCAAGAGCTCAAGACCAGCCTAGGCAACATGGCAAAACTCCATCTCTACAAAAAATACAAAAGTTAGCTGGGCGTGGTGGCATTAGCTTGTGGTATCAGCTACTCAGGAGGCTGAGGTGGGAGGATCACTTGAGCCCAGGACTTGGAGGCTGCAGTAAGCAATGATCATGCTACCGCACTTCAGCTTGAGCAACAGAGAGACCCCCTGAGAGAGAGAGAGAAAAGAAAAGAAAAGAGGAGAGAAGAGAAGAAAGAAAAGAAGGAAAAAGAAAGAAAGGAAGGAAAAAGAAAAGAAAGGAGAAAGAAAGAAGAAAGAAAGCAAGAAAGAAAGAGAAAGAAAGAGAGGGAGGGAGGGAAAGGAAGGAAGAAAGGGAGGAAGGGAAAGAGAGAAAGAAAAAAGTAGGGGAGCAGCAGGACTGACACACACAGTCGGGCAGGTTGTTGACTGCACAAACGATGCAACTAGAGGAACAGCTAGTGGCTGCAGTATGTATGGCCTGAACTGCTGGTCACGGGGGCTGCCAGTAGAGGGTTCCTTCTAAGTTGAATAAACGTGATGGTCTTGGGGGACTGTGTTCTCTGTGGAGGGCATTGCCTATGCAAAGTTCCAGAGATGGGTGAGACTTGGGTGTTGGGGACCTGGCCAGGCGGAGGGCTTCCTCCCCGGGCCATCGGGAGCCAGGCAGGGGAGCTACCAGCAGGCACTGAGGAGCAGCCCCTCTCAGTCCTGCAGCGAAGCCAGGCCCCTGCTGCCCGGGCCTTCCTGGACGCCGTCCGACTCTACCGGCAGCACCAAGGCCACTTTGGCGACGACGACGTGACCCTAGGCTCAGACGCCGAGGTTAGTGCCCCGCGAGGCCGCACCCGGGACCCCCAGGACCCCTCCCGGCCGACCGCGGCGCCCATGGCCCCCTCTCCTGCAGGTGCTGACCGCGGTGCTGATGCGGGAGCAACTTCCCGCGCTGCGAGCCCAGACCCTTCCTGGCCTGCGGGGGGCAGGCCGCGCCCGCGCCTGGGCCTGGACCGAGGTATGCACGGCGTCCGGATCCGGGATAGGGGGCGGGATGCGGGCGTTCGGGTTCCCCTCCCACGACTGTCGCCTAAACCCTCTCCCGATCTCTCTGACCCCCATCCCCGCCCCGTGTCTCGGCTTTGTCCCCCCTCGACCGGTCTGGGCAGCTTCTAGACGCCGTTCACGCAGCTGTCCTGGCCGGGGCCTCCGCCGGGCTCTGCGCCTTCCAGCCCGAAAAGGACGAGCTGCTTGCGTCGCTGGAGAAGACGATCCGCCCGGACGTGGACCAGCTGCTGCGGCAGCGGGCGCGTGTGGCTGGGCGGCTGAGGAGTGAGGCCCGGGGGCGGAGCCTGGGCTGGGAGGGGCGAGGCGATGCTGGGGAAAAAGGGGCGTGACCTAAGCGAAGAATGGGCTTAGAGTTATGTAAAATGAGGGGCGTGGTCAGAGAGGGGCGGGGCCAAGCATAGGATGTGTACGGGAACGGGTGGGGAAGGGGCGGGGCCAAAGCGAGACGGTGGGCGTGGTCTTGTGGTCGAGGCACTGGGGGCGGGGCCTAGAGTCTGTCCCGAGGAAACCAGGTCCTAAGGGGGCGGCTTGGATACAAAAAGGGCGGGGCCTCAGCGGGGGATAGGCGTGGCCTTGAGGCTGAGGCTCGAGGAGTTGAGGCCCAGAGTCGGGCCAATGCGGGTGGGCGGGCCTGGGAAGTAGAACAGCGGAGGAGGGGCGGGGGTAAAGGCTGATACATGGGCAGCGGTGGGCCAAGGTGGCCCCTACAAAGACCCAGGTGGGAATCCTGACTGGGCCCGCCCCTCCGAGGCTCAGTCTTCTCATCATTACAATGGGTAGAAGAGGGCGCTCAGCGTCCCTGCTCGCGTCCCCCTCGCCCTGCTGAACGAGGGCCCCTGCACATCCCCATCTGTGAGGCACCTTGCGGAGGGGACTCCAGACCAGTGTCTTCCACTCCCAGCGAATATCAGGGGACCGCTCGAGTCGTGCCTGCGCCGGGAGGTGGACCCGCAGCTGCCCCGGGTCGTGCAGACCCTGCTGCGCACCGTGGAAGCCTCGCTCGAGGCAGTGCGGACCCTCCTGGCTCAAGGCATGGACCGACTGTCCCACCGCCTGCGCCAGAGCCCCTCGGGCACGCGGCTGCGCAGGGAGGTGAGCTCCCGTGGGTAGGGGTTCAGTGAGCCAGAGGGTGATGTGTTAACTTGAGTCTTTCCTGTGGAGAATCTTCACTGAATTTGTTCTAGGCTGCTTTTTACTTATTGTGGACCCATCACCATACTATGGTCAGTGGAGCACAGTTTTTGTTTGTTTTTTGTTTTTGAGACAGGGGTGTCGCTCTGTCGCCCTGGCTGAAGTGTAGTGGCACAATCTTAACTCACTGCAGCCTCGACCTCCCGGGCTTAATCAATCCTCTTACTTTAGCATCCCAAGTAGCTGGAAATACAGGCACACGCCACCAAGCCCAGCTAATTTTTTAATTTTTTTGTAGAGATGGGGGTCTTGCTTTGTTGCCCAGGCTGGTCTCAAACTCCTGGGCTCAAGCGATCTGCCTGCATTGGCCTCCCAAAGTGCTGGGATTACAGGCTTGAGCCACCGCACTGGCCATGGAACACAGTTTAAAACGTGAGGGGAAAGGAGTTGGATGAGAAAAGTGGCAATTTAGCAAAATCAGTCTGAGGTCACCCCCAAACTCCTCCTCCCATTCCCCTGTAGGGCAACAACCCAGAGAATTCTGCTCAAGGCAGGTCACCTCAGTGCATCTGATATACAAGTAGCACCTAAAATACATACATACATACATACATACAAGTAGCACCTAAAATACATACATACATACATACATACATACATACATACATACATAGAATAGCACCTACTATGTACCAGGCAACCTTCAACTCATTCTTAAGCCTCCATTTCCTAATCACCTTCTCCGGGAACTGTCCCTGGTCCCCTCTATGTCTTGCAGTAGCCTGTGCTTCTCTTATCACAGCCTGACTTTCATACCACTGTGGGTGATTTCTATACTCTGTCTCCCCTAATTTGTAAGCAGAGACTGGGTTAGAGTATTCCATTTCTGCAGCCCCAGGGCCCAGCACAGACAGAACATGAGATGGTATTCACAGATCCGGGCCAGGAAATGTGCTCATTTCCTCTCAATTGTGCCAGCATCGCTTGTTATAGTTTTTTCAGGTTTTATCATTTTATGTCCATGACACCGTGCCTCACTGCTACATTTTATTTTATTTTATTTTATTTTATTTTATTTTTGAGACAGAGTCTCATTTTGCCGCCCAGGCTGAAGTGCAGTGGTGCGATCTTGGCTCACTGCAACCTCCTGGGTTCAAGCAATTCTCATGCCTCAGCCTCCCAAGTAGCTGGGAGTACAGGTGTGTGCCACTACACCTAGCTAATTTTTGTATTTTTAGTTGAGACAGGGTTTCACCATGTTGGCCAGGCTGGTATCGAACTCCTCACCTCAAGTGATCCACCCACCTCGGCCTCCCAAACTGATGGGACTACAGGTGTGAGCCACCATGCCTGGCCCACCACTATTGTATTATGAGTTTCTTTGGTGACAGCTGAGACGGGATGTATTTTCATTTGTGTTTCTCCTTTGGTGAATTGGTAATGGGGTCCTTGGCCCTTTGCAATCAGCCGACAGCATTTTTCCCCCAAAACTGCTTCCGGGAGCACAGGTTTACTCATTTGGGGAGATGCCGTGGGACTTGGCGCTGATGCAGACATGCTACCGTGAGGCCGAGCGGAGCCAGGGGCGCTTGGGGCAGCTGGCAGCACCGTTTGGCTTTCTGGGGATGCAGAGCCTCGTGTTTGGGGCCCAAGATCTTGCACAGCAGGTGAGGGTGAGAGGAGGCTGGGATGAGGCCAGGCTGTGAAGACAGCCTCCACTGAGCTCCTGCTAAGTGTGCCCTGGAGAGACCACGATGATCGAGACAACTCAGCGGGGCTGCCAGTCTCATGGGGACATGAGCCCGTGACCAGGCAGCAGCCACATGTGGTGGACAGAGCTGGGGCAGGGTGTACAGGGAGCGCCAAGGATGTTCCTGATCCACCTCCGGAGTTGACAGGACTTTCAGGAGGAGGGGACTTCCAACATGGGAGAGCAATGGGAGGAATGGGGTTGCCACCAGTCCCGAGTGAATAGTGTTGAGAGTGTTTGTCTGCATTTGGGGAACGTGGAGCAATTTTTCAGAAATGGGGAAGATAGGCCGGCGACATGGATGGGCAGATGGCGCAGTGCCTTGAACTTGGGGCTAAGGGGTGAGCTCTTTCCTGAGGGCAATGGGGAGCCAGAGCAGGTATGTGAGCAGGGGGAGGGCATGGCTGGATTTAAGGTTTAGGAAGCTCTGCCTGCCATAGGGAGCACAGGCTGTTGGGGGCAGGAAAAGAGGAGGCAGGGAGGAGGCCTGCACCAGGATGGGGGATGTCAGTGGGGAGAAGCAATAAGTGTTTTGAAGTCTGAGATGGGACCTGCTGATGGACATGGTGACAGAAGAAGACAGAGAGTGAGATGATCCAGCACTACCTGGCACAGTTGTTCAGTTTGTGCACTGCACAAAAGCACTCAGTGGAGGAGGCTGAACTCTGGCTGGCTCCCTACTCCCCGTTCTGGGCATCCTGGCACCATCCCCCAGAGGGAAGGGGCATTCTGTCAGTTTGCACATAGTCCCCCACAGACTAGACAATCCCCAGGTCCTGAGAGGAGGGGAAAGGTGTTTCCTGGGACAAGGAGGAGGAGGTTTGGCAGAGGTGGCTGGTTGGAGCAGGCTGGATGCTGAGAAGGGGTCAGCTGGGCAGGAGTGGGGCCCGGGAGGCTGGAACACAGATTCTGGGGTCATCATAGCATCTCCTCCCACAGCTCATGGCTGACGCCGTGGCCACCTTCCTGCAGCTGGCTGACCAGTGTCTGACGACGGCCCTCAACTGTGACCAGGCTGCCCAGAGGCTGGAGAGAGTCAGGGGGCGCGTGCTGAAGGTGTGTTCTGTGGGTACGGGGTGGCATGGGGTGGCAGTGGGCCTGGGTGCTCAGATGGTTGCTGGATGCACCGCTGGGTGTGTTGTGCAGAAATTCAAATCGGACAGCGGGTTGGCGCAGAGGAGGTTCATCCAAGGCTGGGGTCTCTGCATCTTTTTACCTTTTGTGCTGAGCCAACTCGAGCCAGGCTGCAAAAAGGTGAGTTAATGAGAAGCGTGCAAGAGGGTCTGACAGCATCACCATGCATCCACTTAAAGTGGGCAAGAATGCTCTTTGAGGCTGGGCGCAGTGGCTCACGCCTGTAATCCCAGCAATTTGGGAGGCCAAGGCAGGCAGATCACAAGGTCAGGAGTTCGAGACTAGCCTGGCTAACATAGTGAAACCCTGTCTCTACTAAAAATACAAAAAATTAGCCAGGCATGGTGATGGGCGCCTGTAATTCCAGCTACTCAGGAGGCTGAAGCAGGAAAATCGCTTGAACCCGGGAGGGGAAGGTTGCAGTGAGCCGAGATCGCGCCATTGCACTCCAGCCTGGGCGACAGAGTGAAACTCCGTCTCAAAAAAAAAAAAAAAAAAAAAAAGAATGTTCTTTGATCATTAGAGACCATTTGACCTTAATCCTAGCACTTTGGGAGGCCAAAGTGTGGGGATTGCTTGAGGCCAGGAGATCAGTCTGTACAACATAGTGAAACTCCATCTCTATAAAAATACAGAAGTTAGCCAGGCATGACAGCATGTGCCTGTGGTCCCAGCTACTCTGGAGGCCAAGAGGTGGGAGGATCAATTGAGCCTAGGAAGTCGAGGCTGCAGTGAGCTAGGATCGCACCACTGCACTCCAGCCTGGGCAACAGAGCAAGGGCCTGTCTCAAAAAAAGAGACTTCCATACCCTGAGCCCTGGAGCTGGGTCAGGTGGCTTTTCTGGGCTTCCACAATGCCCTGTGCTTCACCTATGATGGGGATCATTACCCTGTGTCTGCCACAGAAGAGCTGGGATGGGTCCCACACATCGCATATCACCTGGTGACATGGGCATCAGTGGAGGGAGGAGGTGGATGGAGAGTGTGGGTAAGGGTTGGGTGGGGAGTTACCAGGGAGTCAGGAAGGATGTCCCTGTGAAATGAAGGCATGGGCCATGTCCCAGGAAGGGCATTCCAGGCAGAGGGCACAGCATGTGCAAAGGCCCTGAGGCCTGACCGTGCCTGGTGTGTTGGAGGAACAGTGACAAGGTGGGTGTGGCTGAAGATCAGTGAGTGGAAGAGTGGGAAGGAGGTCAGGGGGAGTCCTAGGTACCTAGGCACACAGGGCTCATGGGCACCAGGCGGGTGTCTGACATGGGTACAAACAGAATCCTCTAGAGGAAGTGACTGGGAATTGGGGAAGTCTCAGCTGAGACACTCATACTATTCCCTGTGAGGTGTGATTTGCTGTGCCTAATTAATCCCATGAATCCTTTCCACAACACTAGAGAATATGGGCCACTGAGTCCATTTTAAAGATAAGGAAACTGAGGCCAGGCGTGGTGGCACATGCCTGTAATAGCAGCACTTTGGGATAGTGAGACCCCACCTCTACAAAAAAATACAAGAATTCACCAGGTGTGGTGGTGCACGCCTGTAGTCCAAGCTACTTGGGAGGCTGAGGTGGGAGGATCGCTTGAGCCTGGGAGGTCAAGGCTGCAGCGAGCCATGACTGCACCCCTGTAGTCCAGCCTGGGTGACAGAGCGAGACTATTTTATTTATTTTATTTTATTTTATTTTATTTTTATTTTATTTTTAGATGGAGTCTCACTCTGTCGCCCAGGCTGTAGTGCAGTGGTGTGATCTTGGCTCACTGCAACCTCCACCTCCCAGGTTCAAGCGATCCTCCCATCTCAGCCTCCCAAGTAGCTGGGATTACAGGCACCCGCTATAGGGACCAGCCCCACAGGGTCGGTGGGTCTCTCCCTGTGTGCAGAGACAAGAGAGTGTAGAAATAAAGACACAAGACAAAGAGATAAAAGAAAAGACAGCTGGGCCCGGGGGACCACTACTACCAAGTTGCGGAGACCGGTAGTGGCCCCAAATGTCTGGCTGCGCTGTTATTTATTGGATACAAAGCAAAAGGGGCAGGGTAAAGAGTGTGAGTCATCTCCAATGATAGGTAAGGTCACGTGGGTCATGTGTCCACTGGACAGGGGGCCCCTCCCTGCCTGGCAGCTGAGGCAGAGAGAGAGAGGAGACAAAGAGAAAGACAGCTTACGCCATTATTTCTGCATATCAGAGACTTTTAGTACTTTCACTAACTGACTACTGCTATCTAGAAGGCAGAGCCAGGTGTAGAGGATGGAACATGAAGGCGGACTAGGAGCGTGACCACTGAAGCACAGCATCACAGGGAGACGGTTAGGCCTCTGGATAACTGTGGGCAAGCCTGACTGATACCAGGCCCTCCACAAGAGGTGGAGGAGCAGAGTCTTCTCTAAACTCCCCCGGAGAAAAGGAGACTCCCTTTCCTGGTCTGCTAAGTAGCCGGTGTTTTTCCTTGACACTTTTCGCTACCGCTAGACCACGGTCTGCCTGGCAACAGGCATCTTCCCAGACGCTGGCGTCACTGCTAGACCAAGGAGCCCTTCTGCTGGCCCTGTCCGAGCATAACAGAAGGCTCGCACTCTTGTCTTCCGGTCATACCTCACTATGTCCCCTCAGCTCCTATCTCTGTATGGCCTGGTTTTTCCAAGGTTATGATTGTAGAGTGAGGATTATTATAATATTGGAATAAAGAGTAACTGCTACCAACTAATCATTAATGATATTCATATATAATCATATCTAAGATCTATATCTGGTATAACTATTCTTGTTTTATATTTTATTATACTGGAACAGCTCATGTCCTCGGTCTCTTGCCTCAGCACCTGGGTGGCTTGCCGCCCACAACCCACCACCACGCCCAACTAATTTTTGTACTTTTAGTAGAGACGGGGGTTTCACCATGTTGGTCAGGCTGGTCTTGAACTCCTGACCTCATGATCCGCCCACCTCAGCCAACCAAAGTGCTGGGATTACAGGCATGAGCCACCGCACCCGGCCTGTTTATTTTAAAATAAAAATATTTAAAAATAAAGATAAGGAAACTAAGGCCCAAGCCCCGCCCCCCAACCCCACAGCTAATCAGGCCCAGGGCTAGGGCAGAAGCCTGTGTTGTACGCCTCTAGAGGGGCCCTCCTCTCCATCCGAGCCCCTAACCCGCCATGGTTCCAGGAGCTGCCTGAGTTCGAGGGGGATGTCCTTGCCGTGGGCAGCCAGGCTCTGACCACTGAGGGCATCTATGAGGACGTCATCCGGGGGTGCTTACTGCAGAGGATTGACCAAGGTGAGTCCCGCCCTGCCATGGCTCAGAGGAGCCTGGCGTCCCCTGGCTGTATGTACCGAGCCCCACCAGGGCCACATCGACTCTCACTTCCTGTGAATACTTGCCATTTGACCTTAAGTCAGGACTTGGCCTGAGGGGGTCCAGGGTAGAGGAGCTCAGAGGGGCAGGGATGGATACTCTCTGAAGGAAGGGCCGTTGCATTGGGGCTGTGAGGGATGTATAGGAGTTCTCAGGATGAGAAGAAGGAGGCAGAGTTCAAAAACTACTGATAGAGGCTGGGTGTGGTGGCTCACACCTGTAATCCCAGCACTTTGGAAGGCTGAGGTGGGCAGATCACTTGAGGTCAGGAGTTTGAGACCAGCCTGACCAACATGGTGAAACCCCGTCTCTACTAAAAATACAAAAAATTAGCCGGGCATGATGGCACATGCCTGTAGTCCCAGCTACTCAGGAGGCTGAGGCAGCAGAATTGCTTGAACCCAGGAGGTGGAGGTTGCAGTGAGCCAAGATCGCGCCACTGCGCTGCAGCCTGGCGACAGAATGAGACTATGTCTTTTTTTTTTTTTTTTTTTGAGACAGAGTCTCGCTCTGTCGCCCAGGCTGGAGTGCAGTGGAATGATCTTGGCTCACTGCAACCTCCGCCTCCTGGGTTCAAGTGATTCTCCTGCCTCAGCCTCCTGAGTAGCTGGGACTACAGGCATGTGCCACCACGCCCAGCTAATTTTTGTATTTTTAGTAGAGATGGGGTTTCACCATGTTGGTCAGGCTGGTCTCAAACTCCTGACATCGTGATCCTCCCCGCTTGGGCTCCCAAAGTGCTGGGATTACAGGCGTGAGCCACCGCACCCGGCCAAGACTCCATCTTTTATTTTTTATTTTATTTTTGAGACAGAGTCTCACTCTGTCACCCAGGCAGGAGTGCAATGGCGTGGTCTCGGCTCACTGCAACCTCCGCCTTCTGGGTTCAAGCCATTCTCCTGTCTCAGCCTCCGAGTAGCTAGGACTACAGGTGCATGCCAGCACACCTGGCTAATTTTTGAATTTTTAGTAGAGACGGGATTTCACTATGTTGGCCAGGCTGGTCTCGAACTCATGACCTCGTGATCCGCCTGCCTTGGCCTCCCAAAGTGCTGGGATTACCGGCGTGAGAGACTCCGTCTTAAAACAAACAAAACTACGGATAGACATTTAAATTTATTCATTTAACAACCACTCCCTGTTTTTCTCTGGGCTGGCATTGAGGCCCTAGAGGTTTTCAGACTTGGAGTTGGCCTCTTAGGAGCTCCCGAGCTGGGAAGGAGCTCCAGAAACATCTTTCTCCCTCCTGCTTCCTGAATTCATTCATGGATTAATTAATGCCCATGATCACTGAGATGTGTGCACTGATTGGGGGGTGAACAGAATGCAGTGGGGATTCAGGGAATGTCAGCATCCGTGCAGCCAGCACAAGGGCACGGAGCGGGAGGCTGGAGGCTGCTGGAAGATGCGCAGGGCCTTGAATGACAGGCAGAGGAATTTAGACTTATGGTGCAGGCAGTGGGGAGCCATGGAGGGTGTGTGAGCAGAGGTCAACAGAAGCCAGACTGGAAGTGAGGGAGGAGGCTGAGGCCCCGGTTCTGGGAACAAAGGACAGGCCCCAGCAGGGGCGGCAGCCAAGGGAACAGAGTCTAGGAGGGAGGTGCGGGTGGGAGCTGGAGGTGCCAGAAGTGTTGGGCTTCAGGTGTCACTAAGTGAAGGAGAGGGGTTCCACAAGCCAGGGAAGGTGTGTGGAGAACAGAGGGGAATCTCAAAGAGCCCTCATTTGAAGGAAAGAGGAAGAACAGACATAGAAGGTGAGTTCAGCAGCCAGGCACTGTGGCTCACGCCTGTAAACCCAGCACTTTGGGAGGTTGAGGAGGGTGGATCACTGGAGGTCAGGAGTTTGAGACCAGCTTGGCCAACATGGTGAAACCCTGTCTCTACTAAAAATACAAAAATTAGCTGGGCATGGTGGCACATGCCTGTAGTCCCAGCTACTTGGGAGGCTGAGGCAGGAGAATGGCGTGAACCCAGGAGGCGGAGCTTGCAGTGAGCCGAGATTGCACCACTGCACTCCAGCCTGGGTGACAGAGCGAGACTCCATCTCAAAAAAAAAAGTTGTTTTTTTTTTTAAAATAAGGTGAGGTCAGAGAGTTGGGAGACACCCCCATAGATGGTGGGTTCTTGGGAGCCAGGGAATGAGGGAGAGGATGTGTCTGTGAGCATCTAAACAAGAAAAATGGAGCTTCCTTAAAATAGCAGAAGTTTTAAATAGGAAAAAAAGCTATTTTCTGACTGCAGAATTAAATCCAGAAACAGTTGACCTCAATAAGTTTCTCTTCCTAAAGATTTTATGTATCCTTAAGTGGGTCCATCCTGAATTGATTTGTGATGTCTGCCTAGAGCAGCATGTTGGGAGGTGGGACTGGCAGTGTCCAGGCTCAGTGAAGGGTGCAGGGATCGGTTAGCAATGTCTGCCATGGGTGCGGGCTTGAAGAGAGGCTCTATGTGAGCCACCTCTTTAGGATTTCTGCTTGAGACATTTGTAGTCTCTCTGGGAAAATGCAGGGAAGCCCCTTGATGCCTGGGCTTCCCCAGGTGTGTCCAAGAGTTCATCTCATTTCAGAATTGAAAAAGACCCTTGGTGCCAATGATGTATCCTGTACTCTGGACGGCTGCTTGGAGGTCCCATGGGAACAGGAGGGAGCAGGTGGGGAACTTCACAGGCTTCTGAAATATGCCAGTGATTGCTGGGGGTGGGGAGGTGGAGGCCCACATGGGGTGTATGGGATTGTCATGAGTGTGGGTTCATGGACGGAACAGAATGCACTTTGTCTCCTTACCCAGCCAGCCTGGCCAAGCTTGTGAACAAGCTCAGTGGGAAGTTGTGGAGTGCATCTGAGCCACAGAGGGACCCTCTAAACCCAGGCTCTGACATGCATGTGAGCTCAGCCCTGGGGGGCTGAGATTGTGGTGAATTTGTGTCCCATCTCTCTCTCTCGCTCTCTTTTTTTTTTTTTTTTGAGACAGAGTCTAGATCTGTTGCCCAGGCTGGAATGCATAATCTCAGCTCACTGCAACCTCCTCCTCCCAGGTTCAAGTGAATCTCCTGCCTCAGCCTCCCGAGTAGCTGGGACTACAGGCGGCGCATGCCACCATGCCCAGCTAATTTTTGTATTTTTAATAGAGATGGGGTTTCACCATGTTGGCCAGGCTGGTCTCGAACTCCTGACCTCACATGATCTGACTGCCTCAGCCTCCCAAAGTGCTGGGATTACAGATGTGAGCCACCAGGCCCAGCCTTTGTATCCCATCTCTAATCCTAGGACTTAGGGGGCATCTCCCAATGGCTACTTCCTGTCGCCAACTTGGAAAGGCAGATTGTAGTGACAGGGGCCTTAGGTTTACCACCAGCAAGAGCTTGCAAGATGGGCATAATTTGGGGGATAATTTTTTTATGCAGCAATAGCTAACTAATACACTTCCTAGCTGATCTGGGACAGAGAAACTGATCAATATTTACACTAACTTGGATAAATAGTTAAACAGTCCTAGAAAGACTTCTAAGGCCAGGCACAGTGGCTCATGCCTGGAATCCCAGCACTCTGGGAGGCCAAGATAGGTGGATTGCTTGAGCCTGGGAGTTTGAGACCAGCCTGGACAACATAGCAAGACCCTGTCTCTACAAAAATTTTAAAAATTAGTTGGGTGTGGTGGAATGCACCTGTAGTCCCAGCTAGCCGGGAGGCCCAGGTGGGAGGATTACTTGAGCCGTGGAGATGGGGTGGCATTGAACTATGATTGCACCACTGCCCTCTAGCCTGGGCCACAGAGAGAGACCCTGTCTCAAAAACACAAACTAACAAATACAAACATGAATGTTAGAATATTTCAGGATTTGCAATTGGACGTGAGGGATTGTAGATGGGCCCCTGAATTTATTTAACCAGAACCAAACCAACAGGCATTTGGTTTCTAGTCTTCCATACTAACAGCCAATGCCACAGGGATTAATCTTGTACATACTTTTTTTTTTTTTTTTTTTTTGCAAATGCAGGTTCCTGTGGGCAAATCCCGCAATGGGAAACCTCAGAATTTAAAGTATGTGTGTTTGTCATTTCAACAGAGGGCTGTCCACCAGGGTAGCCTCACTGGTGCCCCTCACCTTTGTCCGGGAGGTTTAGGAGCTGCTTTTAGCTCCTTTTCTGAGAACCTTCTCTCCTATCCTTCACCCTTTCATCTTTTGGCTGCTTATACATTTCTTTTTCTTTTTATTTATTTATTTATTTATTTATTTATTTATTGAGACGGAGTGTCGCTCTGTCACCAGGCTGGAGTGCAGTGGCAGCATCTTGGCTCACTGTAACCTCCACCTTGCGGGTTCAAGCAATTCTTCTGCCTCAGCCTCCCCAGTAGCTGGGATTACAGGCATCCACCACCACGCCCGGCTACTTTTGTATTTTTAGTAGACACGGGGTTTCACCATGTTGGCCAGGCTGATTTTGAACTCCTGACCTCAGGTGATCCACCTGCCTCGGCCTCCCAAAGTGCTGGGATTACAAGCATGAGCCACTGCACCCGGCCTACATTTCTTTTTTTTTTTTGAGATGGAGTTTCGCTCTTGTCACCCGGGCTGGAGTGCAATGGCGCGATCTCGGCTAACTGCAACCTCTGCCTCTCGGGTTCAAGCGATTCTCATGCCTCAGCCTCCCGAGTAGCTGGGATTACAGGCGCCCACCACCATGCCCAGCTAATTTTTGTATTTTTAGTAGAGACGAGGTTTCACCATGTTGGCCAAGCTGGTCTTGAACTCCTGATCCTTGGCCTCCCAAAGTGCTGGGATTACAGGCATGAGCCATTGCACCCAGCCAACATCTCTATTAACTCTGATTTTTTAAGTACTTATTACATGCCAGGCATCTGACACATCTGATTTTTGACGTCCGTATATTTTCCATTATACAGATGAGGAAACTGAGGCTGAGCGGGAAGGAGGGGCTTGTCCCAGGCAGCCAGACTCTGGTGCCCAGATCCAGCCACTCTGCCCACCGCCTTCTCGAGGAACATTCCGGAGCTGAATCTTCACCCACATCTATCTTGTTTCTATTGGATAAATGTCTACAAGTGGAATTTCTGGGCCAAAACAGATGTGCCATCTTTAGGCTTTTGTAACCCCTGCAACTTCAGAAAACTGTGCCATTTTATACTCCAAGCAGCAGCATTTATTTGTGTATTTTCCCCAAGCCTTTCTTTATTTTAAATTTTTTTTTTTTTTGAGACGGAGTCTTGCTCTGTCACCCGGGCTGGAGTGCAGTGGCAGGATCTCAGCTCACTGCAACCTCCGCCTCCCGGGTTCAAGCGATTCTCCTGCCTCAGCCTCCCGAGTAGCTGAGATTTCAGGCACCCGCCACCATGCCTGGTTAATTTTTGTGTTTTTAGTAGAGATGGGGTTTCACCATGTTGGCCAGGCTGGTCTCGAACTCCTGTCCTTAAGTGATCTGCCCACCTCAGCATCCCAAAGTGCTGGGATTACAGGTGTGAGCCACCACACGTGGCCTAATTTTTTTTTTTTAAATAATAGAGACAAGTTCTCGCTATGCTGCCCAGGCTGATCTCAAACTCCTGGACTCAAGCAATCCTCCTGCCTTGGCCTCCCAAAGTGCTAGGATTATAGGAGTGATCCACCATGTCCAGCCTCCAAATCCTTTCTAAACACTAGGACTTTTCATAAAAAGAAAAAAGCTATGCCAATTAGACACACACGGAAATCTCATGATTTTATTTTGAATTTCTTTGACTAAATTGAACTTACAAATAAGTTTATTATGGCCAGGCGTGGCAGTGCACACCTGTAATCCCAGCACTTTGGGAGGCTGAGGCGGGCAGATCACTTGAGCTCAGGAGTTCAAGACCAGCCTGGCCAACATAGTGAGACCTCGTCTCTACAAAAAATACAAAATTAGCGGCCGGGAGTCGTGGCTCACGCCTGTCATCCCAGCACTCTGGGAGGCTGAGACAGGTGGATTGCTTGAGCCAAGGAGTTTTGAGGCCAGCTTGGGCAATGTGGTGAAACCTGTCTCTACTAAAAAATAAAATAAATAAATAAATAAATAAAATTTAAAAGAAGCTGGGCTGAGATGGGAGATTTACCTGAGCCTGGGAAGTCAAGGCTGCAGTGCAGTGGTGATTGCACCACTGCACTCCAGCCTGGGTGATGGGAGTGAAACCCTGTCTCAAAAAACAAAATCCAAATATGTTGATTAGCCATTTACATGTTTGTAGTTTTTTTTTTTTAATTTCAGTGAATTGCCTGTTCCTAGCTTTTTTCTACTTTTCAGGAGTGTTTGTATTTTTCTTATTGATATCTAATAACTCTTTATATCTGAAGGATGTGAAAGCTTTGTGATACAGGTTACAGATTTTGGGGTTTTTTTCTCCGCTTGCTGTGAGCCTTTTGGGTTTGTTTCCTAGCTCCAAATCTTAACTTGGTGTCAAGTTTCCTGGCTGGGAGACAAGCTTTTACCGACTTCCTCTGCTTGCCAGCAAAGTCATCTGCTAACTGGATATTAGCAGCTTCTCTGCTGTCTTGCAGCTGCTTCCGGAGTGGGTTCCACAGGGATTCCCCTGTGTTCTTGGTTCAGCTCGCAGAGGGACTTTCACACTCCCTGGAGACCGTTTCCTCCCATTCTGTCTGGAGTTTTCAGCCTACCCCAAGACAATGAGATATTCCTGACCTTTCCACCTATTTCCCTCCAACCCCACCTTCCGAAATACATTTGCTCAATACATTTGCACTTCATAGGCTTCTTTAGCTGTCTTCCTTTTACCCCGGACGGGATGTAGATGTTAATTCTGGAACAATTGCAGCTACAAGAATTTGTCATCCTGCCCCTTTTGAGAAAACCATTGTTTGCCCTTGGGTCTAAATCCTTCCAGATGGGATGGGATGTATCTTGTCACCTCCTTTTTCTTACTTAATATGAAAAGACCTTTCCTCATCAAGTCCACAGAGTGTAAATTTGTTTTTACCTTTTTTTTTTTTTTTTTTTGAGACGGTGTCTCACTCTGTCACCCAGGCTGGAGTGCAGTGGTGCGATTTTGGCTCACTGCAACCTCCACCTCCTGGGTTCAAGTGATTCTCCTTCCTCGGCCTCCAGAGTAGCTGGGATTACAGGCGAAGCGCCACCATGACCGGCTAATTTTTTGTGTTTTTAGAAGAGATGGGGCTTCACCATATTGACCAGGCTGGTCTCGAACTCCTGACCTCAAGTGATCTGCCTGCCTCAGCCTCCCAAAATGCTGGGATTACAGGCGTGAGCCACTGCACCTGGCCTGTATCATTCTTAAAAATTAAGTTTTAGCGGGGCATGATGGCTCACTGGTAATCCCAGCAGTTTGGGAGGCTGAAGGGGGAGGATTACTTGAGCCCAGGAGTTTGAGAACAGCCGGGGCAACATAGTGAGACTCCATCTCTACAAAAAAATTTAAAAATTAGCTGGGCGTGGTTGAGTGCACTTGTAGTCCCAGCTACTTGGGAGGCTGAGGCAGGAGGATCAGTTGAGCCCAGGAGGTTGAGGCTGCAGTGAGCCATGATCATGTGATCACACCACTGCACTCTAGCCTGAGCCACAGAGTAAGACCCTCTCTGTGAAAATAATAATAATAAGCTGGGCGCGGTGGCTCACGCCTGTAATCCCAGCACTTTGGGAGGCTGAGGTGGGCAGATCAGGAGGTCAGGAGTTCGAGACCAGCCTGGCCAATATGGTGAAACCCCATCTCTACTGTAAACACAAAAAAGCCGGGCGTGGTGGCGCGTGCCTGTAGTCCCAGCTACTCAGGAGGCTGAAGCAGGAGAATCGCTTGAACCCGGGAGGCGGAGGTTGCAGTGAGCCGAGATCGCGCCACTGTACTCTAGCCGGGGCAATAGAGTGAGACGCTGTCTCAAAAAAAAAAAAAAAAGAAAAGAAAAAGAAAATAATAATAATGTTCAGATGTATTTTTTAAAGTTTTTATTGTTTTTAAAAATAGAGGCACCGTCTTGCTATGTTGCACCACTGCACTCCAGCCCGGGCAACAAAGCCAGACTCCGTCTCAAAAAAAAAAAAGTGTAATACTAAGTCAATCAATTTGAAAATGCGGCTCTAGAGTATTGGAAAACAATCCCTTGACAGCGTTTCCATGAAAACATGGCCCTTGTCTCTGGAAGAGCTTGTGCTCAGAACGGTCCATTATCATGTCCTGGCTCTATTTTCACGCCAACCCTATAGGGTCTCTATGATCTCATTTTATAGATGGACAGACTGAGGCTCACATATAGCAAGCCCAAGGCGGGGACTGAATGTGACGCCAGGTCTGTGGACGTCATGACCTTTATTCTCCACAACCCTCAATGACATCCCTGTGAGATCCAAAACTAGGATGGCAAAACCCACGTTGCAGCAGAGGAAACTGAGGCTAAGGTCTCTTGGGTCCCAAACCAGGTCCTAAGTAGCCAAGTCCGCCTGGTGGCACAGCCCGGGTTTTATACGTGGGGAAATTGGGCGGCGCATCTGGCGGAGGTGTCAGTGGTAGGAGGCGCCTGGAGGAAGCGCGGGTTCCTAACCCTAACGCTACCCCTAACATCCCTTCCACGCGCTCCGAGCGCTGTGTGCCTTTAAGATCGGTGCGGGGGCGGGGCGTCCTGGGTAGGGCTGCAGGTGACGTCACTCCGGGCCTTGGGTCTCGGAGAGCGTCTGGAGGCGGGGCCTGGACTTCACGCCCGGCGCGCTCCTCCCCTTTAAGGCGCGCGGCCGGGCGGGGCCCCTATCACCCCTTTAAGGCGCGGCCAGAGTCCTCCCGCAGAAAAACGACTTAAAGGAGACGCGTGGCGCGATGGCGGCGGCCCCACGCGCGGGCCGGCGGCGCGGGCAGTCGCTCCTGGCGCTGCTGCTTCTGCTGCTGGCGCCACTGCCGCCCGGGGCCCCGCCGGGCGCCGACGCCTACTTCCCCGAGGAGCGCTGGAGCCCGGAGTCGCCCCTGCAGGCGCCGCGCGTGCTCATCGCGCTGTTGGCGCGAAACGCGGCCCACGCGTTGCCCACCACGCTGGGCGCACTCGAGCGGCTGCGGCACCCGCGGGAGCGCACGGCGCTATGGTGAGCCGAGCCCGCTGTCCCCATCGGGCGGGTCACGCGAGCCCCTGCTTGCTGTCCCCATAGGGGTGGGTCCACGCGAGCCCCTGCCCGCTGTCCTCTTCTGGGCGGGTCCGCGCGTGCTTCCTGCTCGCTACCCCCATCGGGACGGTTCTACGCATGCCCCTGCCCGCTGTCCCCATCGGGACGGGTCCACGCGTGCCCCCTGCCTGCTGTCCTCCCATGGGGCCAGACACAGCCCTCCCCACAACACAAGCGGGACCGAGTTCCTCCTGCTGGCTCCTTGGGGGTGGGCTGGGCACCGCTCCTGCCTGCTGGACCCTACTAGGGCAGATCCGGCCTCACTGACTGGGGCTCTAACTCCCTCTGGAGCACGTACACCTGCAAAGGACGGAGCCCAGAGCCCCCACTGGGGCGTTGCCAGAGGCCACATCTAACAGCAAGCCTTTCTGTGCCGGCTGCTGCCCTTAAGCTTGAACTCAGCCTGGCTCCAGGCCCCAGTCAAACCCCTGCCCTCGGACCGGCGTGGGTGGAGTCCAGGACCAGATGGCCCAGGAGGAAGTGGATGCTTTCTTGGTAGGGAATGAGGCAGAGCTCTGAAGAAGCCTCTGACTGGTGACTTCTCACTCCCTGCCTCAGTTTTCTCAAATGGAAAATGGGTCCGGGTGCAGTGGCTCACGCAGTAATCCTAGCAATTTGGGAGGCCATGGTAAGCGGGTCACCTGAGCTCAGGAGTTCGACACCAGCCTTGCCAACATGGCAAAACCCCGTCTCTAGAAAAAAAATACAAAAATTAGCCAGGTGCGGTGGTGTGTGCCTGTAGTCCCAGCTATTCAGGAGGCTGACGCAGGAGAATCGCTTGAGCCCAGGAGTTCGAGGCTGCCGTGAGCTATGATTGCACCACTGCACTCCAGCCTGGGCTACAGAGTAAGACCTGCCTCTAAAAAAAGAAAAAGAAAAGAAAATGAGCGTGTTAATATAATTCTCTTTTTGGGTTTGTCTCTGAAGATTATCCAGTTAATGGATGTGGAGCCCTTGGGTCTGGCATGGGCTTGGCTCTCAGTGATTTTATTATTATGATTACTGTCATTGCTGGTGTTATTGTCAACTTAATTTATTGGGCAGAATTAGCTTTTGGCACTACGGTCAAACTAAACTCCCAAATGTCGCTTTTCCTTCCACCTGATTTCCCAGTCTGGATAATACAAATACACAATTGGTACTTAACAAATGCTTGTTGAATGAATAATTGACTGCAGCCCACTGAAGTGGTGCAGCTCACAGGAGAAGATGAAGGCAGGGTAAGGGATTTATGAGATTTACTTTGAGATATACTTTTTTTTTTCCCCTTAGATGGAATCTTGCTCTGTCGCCCAGGCTGGAGTGCAGTGACACGATCTCAGCTCATTGCAACCTCCGCCTCCGGGTTCAAGTGATTCTCCTGCCTCAGCCTCCCGAGTAGCTTGGGATTACAGGAGCGCGCCACCATGCCTGGCTAATTTTTGTATTTTTAATAGAGTCAGGGTTTCACCATTGTGGCCAGGCTTGTGTCGATCTCCTGACCTCATGATCTGCCTGCCTCGGCCTCCCTAAGTGCTGGGATTACAGGCATGAGCCACAGCGCCCTGCTGAGATATACTTTTTTTTTTGATACAGGGTTTTACATCTGTCGCCCAGGCGGGAGTGCGGTGGTGCAATCCCAGCTCACTGCAACTTCCCCCTCCTGGGCTCAAGTGATTCTCCTGCCTCAGCTTCTCGAGTAACTGGGACTACAGGCGTACGCCACTGCGCCCAGCTAATTTTTGTATTTTTTCTAGAGACGGGGTTTTGCCTGGTCTCGAACTCCTGAGCTCAAGTGACCTGCCCACCTCGGCCTCCCAACATACTGGGATTACAGGCGTGAGCCATTGCACCCAGCTGGTTTCTGATATATACATTTAATTTTTTAATATTTTTTATTTATTTATTTTTTGAGACTGAGTCTCGCTCTCGTTGCTCAGGCTGGAGTGCAGTGGCACGATCTCGGCTCACTGCAACCTCCTCCTCCCAGGTTCAAGCGATTCTCCTGTGGGTTCAAGCAATTCTCCTGCCTCGGCCTCCTGAGTAGCTGGGATTACAGGCGCCCGCCACCACACCCAGCTAATTTTTTGTGTTTTTAGTAGAGACGGGATTTCACCATGTTGGCCAGGCTAGGCTCAAACTCCTGGCCTCAAGTGATTCGCCCGCCTCGGCCTCCCAAAGTGCTGGAATTACAAGTGTGAGCCACCATGCCCGGCCTAATTTTTGTATTTTTAGTAGAGATGGGGTTTCGCCATGTTGGCCAGGCTGGTCTCGAACTCCTGACATCAGGTGATACACCCGCCTCGGCCTCTCAAAGTGCTGGGATGACAGGCGTGAGCCACCGTGCCTGGCCTGATCTATACATTACAAAAATTGCTGTGTGCGGTGGCTCACTCCTGTCATCCCAGCACTTTGGGAGGCTGAGGCAGGTGGATCACCTGAGGTCAGGAGTTCGAGAGCAGCCTGGCCAACATGGCGAAACCCCATCTCTACTAAAAATACAAAAATTAGCTGGGCATGGTGGTGTGCACCTGTAATCCCAGCTACTCAGGAGGCTGAGGCAGGAGAATTGCTTGGACCTGGTAGGCGGAGATTGCAGTGAACCAAGATTGTGCCACTGCACTCTAGCCTGGGCGACAGAGCAAGACTCTGTCTCAAAAGAAAAAAAAAATTAAGTTACACATATTTGTTAGTGAATGTGGTTTGCAAGATCTTAGATGCTCAGTAATAAAACAGCCAATCACTAATGTGTCTTTCCAAAATTAGCTTGTTTAATCCTTCCACTTCCCAGTAAACTGGGTCCTGTTCCCACCCCCATGTTACAGATGAGGAAACTGACATGGAAAGGGAGAAATGGGCCGGGCACGGTGGCTCACGCTTGTTAAGTCCAGCACTTTGGGAGGCCAAGGTGGGTGGATCACGAGGTCAGGAGATCGAGACCAGCCTGGCCAACATGGTGAAACCCCGTCTCTACTAAAAATAAAAAAATTAGCTGGGTGTGGTGGTGGGCGCCTGTAGTCCCAGCTACTTGGGAGGCTGAGACAGGAGAAGGCGTGAACCCGGGAGGCGGAGCTTGCAGTGAGCCGAGATCGCACCACTGCACTCCAGCCTGGGCAACAGAGCGAGACTCTGTCTCAAAAAAAAAACAAAAGAAAGGGAGAAGTGTCCTGTCCAGGGGTACATAGCTGGTGGGAGGCCAGTTGGGGATGGTGGTCCTTGACTTGCCTCACTGCTGCCTGGTCCTGCCTCAGTCTCCCCAAGTACGCTGCCTGTCCCCTCTCCCTGCAGGGTGGCTACGGACCACAACATGGATAACACGTCAACTGTGCTGCGGGAGTGGCTGGTGGCCGTGAAGAGTTTGTACCATTCCGTGGAGTGGCGGCCAGCAGAGGAGCCCAGGTGAGCATCTTTCCCCTGCTCCTCGTCTGATTGGGCTTTGCCTCTGCTCACATACCCTCTATGGCTCCCCATTGCCCCAGGACAATTACAGGCCCTCAGTCCCTGCCTCCAGCCCAGCCAGGCAGCATTAAGCTACTCTGACCCTCCCTCAGCTTTACAAATAGGCCATAATCCTCTTCTCAGACCTTTGCCCAAGCCGTTCCCTGTACCTAGAATTCTTTCACTCCCTTTTTCTTCTGGGGACGCCCACTGCTTTGTTTCCTGGCTCACTGACTCAGTCTTGGTCCCAGCACTGGCTTTGCTGTTTATCTACTCCCTAAAGCCCTGGGCAGCATGGACTCCCTGCCCCCACCCAGTTCCTTTCTGGGTTTTTTTTTTTTTTTGAGACAGGGTCTCACTCCCTCACCCAGGCTGGAGTGCAGTGGAGTGAACACAGCTTACTGCAGCCTTTAACTCCTGGGCTCAAGCCATCCTCCCGCCTCAGCCTCCTGAGTAGCTGGGACTACAGGCACATGTAACCATGCCTAGCTAATGTTTTTGTATTTTTTGTAGAGATAGGGTCTCACTGTGTTGCCCAGGCTGGTCTCAAAGTGCTGGCCTCAAGTGATCCTCCCACCTCTGCCTCCCAAAGTGCTGGGATCGCAGGCGTGGGCCACTGCACTGGACCCCACTGAGCTTCCTTCCTTCCTTCCCTCCAGTGTGCCTCGGGCTTTCTTCCCTCCAGGCCTTTGCACAGGCTGTACCTCCGGCCAGGAACATTCTCCCCACTTCTCTTTCCTCGTCGTTTACTTTTTCCCATCCCTCAGATCAGCTTACACGTCCCCTCCTCCAGGAAGCTCTCTCTGAGTACCCCGAAGGCAGCTCAGGCCCTCGCTGGGCTTTGATAGTGCCTTGTGATGTCCACATCACAGCTGCCTCCCCATAGGTCCTACCCGGACGAGGAAGGCCCGAAACACTGGTCTGACTCACGCTACGAGCATGTCATGAAGTTGCGCCAGGCAGCCCTGAAATCAGCTCGAGACATGTGGGCTGATTACATCCTGGTAAGTTTCTCAGCCGGCCGGATATGGATCACAGGCAGGTCTGGGTATCCCCAGGGAAGGCGGAGCAGCAGGATGCCAGGACCATCCTTAATGTTGTTTTGCAGAATGGTAAACTGAGGCTTAGAGAGGGGAGATGAGTTGCTTGAGGTGATATGGTTGGTCAGTGGAGGAGGAGCTGGGATTCATTTGATCCTCAGCACTAGGAATGAATGGGCTTTTCTGTCCCCAGTTGTCCCCTGTGTTTGGACACTTGGGTCAAGTCCATTTTTATTTTTTTATTTTTTTGAGACAGAGACTCACTCTGGTGCCCAGGCTGGAGTGAAGTGCCACAATCTCGGCTCACTGCAACCTCTGCCTCCTGGGTTCAAGCGATTCCCCTGCCACAGCCTCCTGAGTAGCTGGGACCACAGGCACCCACCACCACGCCCGGCTAATTTTTTATTTTTATTTTTGTGGAAGCCAGGCATGGTGGCTCATGCCTATAATCCCAGCACTTTAGGAGGCCAAGGCGGGTGGATCACTTGAGGTCAGGAGGTCGAGACCAGCCTGGTCAACATGGTGAGACTCCATCTCTACTAAAAATACAAAAATTAGCTGGGCGTGGTGGCAGGTGCCTGTAATCCCGGCTACCTGGGAGGCTGAGGCAGGAGGATTTCTTGAACCTAGGAGGCAGAGGTTGCAGTGAGCCGAGATCGTGCCACTGCACTCCAGTCACTGGGCAACACAGTGAGACTCCATCTCATAAATAAATACATAAATAAGTATTTTTTAAAAATAACAAATAAAAAATATTTTTGTAGAGACGGGGTCTTGCTATGTTGCCCCGGCTGGTCTCCAACCCCTGGGCTCAAGTGATCTTCCTGCCTCGGCCTCCCAAAGTGCCGGGATTACAGGCATGGGCCACCGTGCCTGGCCGTGTCACGTCTGTTTTTATCACCATCATATGTAATGGCCAAACCTTTGGGTCACTTCCAAGAAGCAGGAGGAAGGGGTCAGGGGCTGGGGGGTGGTGGCCACATTGAATTGCTGAGGCCTGACTTGCACTTCCTCCTCCTGTGGGGACATTGTCTCATGGGGAAGGGAACAGTTGAGTCTTTTTATTTTTTTCTTGAGCCAAGATCGTGCCACTGCACTCCAACCTGGGCCACAGTATGAGACTCTGTCTCAAAAAAAAAAAAAAAAAAAAAAAAAACAGGCTTATAGGTTGAATATTACTATTATTTTTTAATTTGTATAAACTTATGGAGCACAAGTGTAATTCTGTTACATGCATAGATTGTGAAGTGGTGAAGTCAGAGATTTGGGGGCATCCATCCCCTAAATAATATACATTGAACCCATTACACAATTTTCTATGATCAACCCCAAATGTTATTTCAGCCTTCATACTTTTCTATATTCTCCTGATTTTCTTTTTTCTTGTTTTTTGAGACAGAGTCTCTGTTGCCCAGGCTGGAGTGCAGTGGCACAATCTCGGCTCACTGCAGCCTCCTCCTCCTGGGTTCAAGCAATTCTTCTGCCTCAGCCTCCTGGGTAGCTGGGATTACAGGCCCCCGCCATCATGCCTGGCTAATTTTTATGATTTTAGTAGAGACGGGGTTTCGCCATGTTGGCCAGGCTGGTCTCTAAAGTCCTGACCTCAGGTGATCCAGCTGCCTCGGCCTCCCAAAGTGCTGGGATTACAGGTGTGAGCCACCACATCCAGCCCATCTCTTAAAACAAACAAACAAAAAGCAGAAAAGAAAAAGCAGAGTCAAGTGAGCAAAGTGATTACGATGCAGTAGTGGCTAGAGGTCCAACTACACAGGCCAGTGGAGGCACTTGGTGTCTACTTGGAGGGGAATGGGAAGCCATGGAGGGTGTATGAGCAGGGGAGGTCTGTGTTCTGATTTGAGATTTTCAGAAGCCTCTGTGGACCAGGCGCGGTGACTCATGCCTCTAAATTCAGTACTTTGAGTGGCTGAGGCAAGTGGATTGTTTGACTTCAGGAGTTTGAGACCAGCCTGGTCAACATGGTGAAACCCTGTTTCTAACAAAATATAAACATTAGCTTGGCATGGTGATGCGCACCTGTAACCCCAGCTACTTGGGAGGCTGAGGCAGGAGAATCTCTTGAACCCGGGAGGCAGAGGTTGCAGTGAGCTGAGATCGCACCACTGCACTCCAGCCTGGGCGACAGAGTGAGACTCCGTCTCAAAAAAAAAAAAAAAAAGGCCACACACTAGCAGGAGGCTGGAGTAGAGGCCCAAGCAGGGTATCAGCAATTGATGGACAGGCCTGCATGGGGTGGGGGCCGTGGAGAAAGGCAGGGGGTTCAGGATGCGTCACGAGGTGAAGGAGACAGGTTCTGCTTTGACACTGGATGTGAAGGTGCCAGGGAGAGAGGAACGGGGACAGTGCCACATCTAGGGAGGACGGATGGAGCTCCTGAGTGGACCCTTTCGCTTGGTGCCTTATCAGACCATTTTATAGGTGAGGAAACAGAGGCTGACAGAGGGAGGGGACATCTTGCCTGGTGGGGTGTCAGAACTGGCAAGGAGGTGGAGAGGTGGATCTGGAGCCTTCCAGAGCCTTCTGACACAAAGCTGCCTTGTCCTGCCTCTAGGATTTTGCTTTTGTGGTTTGAGGTTGCCTGGCTTTAGCTTTTTTTTCCCTCAGCAAACCGGGGTGGAGCTCAAAGTGCTGGTTCAAAACTCAAAGTGGCTTTTGACACAAAATAATATTTTCGTGTTTCTTTTTTTTTTTTTTTTTTGAGACAGTGTCTCACTCTGTCGCCCAGGCTGGAGTGCAGTGGCGCGATCTTGGCTCACTGCAGCCTCCACCTCCTGGGGTCAAGTGACTCTCCTGCTTCGGCCTCCCAAGTAGCTGGGACTACAGATGCTTGCCACCATGCCCGGCTATTTTTTTTTTTTTTTTTTTTTTTTTTTGTGACGGAGTCTCACTCTGTCGCCCAGGCTGGAGTGCAGTGGTGCGATCTCAGCTCACTGCAAGCTCTGCCTCCCAGGTTCATGCCATTTTCCTGCCTCAGCCTCCTGAATAGCTGGGACTACAGGCGCCCGCCACCACACCCGGCTAATTTTTTGTATTTTTAGTAGAGACAGGGTTTCACTGTGTTGGCCAGCATGGTCTCGATCTCCTGACCTCGTGATCCACCCGGCTTGGCCTCCCAAAGTGCTGGGATTACAGGCGTGAGCCACTGCGCCTGGCCCGACTAATTTTTTTTGTATTTTTGTAGAGACGGGGTTTCACTATGCTGACCAGGCTGATCTCGAACTCCTGACTTCAGGTGATCCACCCACCTCGTCCTCCCAAAGTACTACTGGGATTACCGGTGTGAGCCACTGCGCCTGGTCACAAAATTATATTTTTGTAACTGGGGACTTTGGAACCCATATTGGAATGTGAAATAGTTTGTCTAATGTTTTAAAATGATTGTTTGAAGGTCCTTCTTTCTCTCTCTTTTTACAAAAGCTATGGATGTTACTTGCAGGTAAAAATATATGAGCTGGGTGTGTCTCAGGCCTGTAATCCCAGTGCTTCAGGAGGCCAATGTGGGAGGATCATTTGAGGTCAGGAGTTCAAAACCAGCCTGGGCAACATAGTGAGACCCCCCCCATCTCTATAAAACTAACAAAAAAAAAAATTAGCCAGGTGTACTGGTTTGTGTCTGTAGTCCCAGCTAATTGGGAGGCTGAGGTGGGAGGATTGCTTGAGCCCAGGAGTAGGAGGCTGCAATCAGCCATGATTGTGTCACTGTACTCCAGCTTGGGTGACAGAGCGAGACCCTTTCTTAAGCTTCGTATATGTGTATGTGTGTGTGTGTGTGTATACATATATACATATATACGTGTATATGTATATATATCTATATATGTATATAAACATATACGTGTGTGTGTGTATAATATAGATATATATATGAAACTTAAGAAAGAAAAACATCTACTTTTTTTTTTTTTTTTTGAGATGGAGTCTCATTTTGTCACCCAGGCTAGAGTGCAGTGGCGCCATCTCGGCTCACTGCAACCTCTGCCTTCTGGGTTCAAGCAATTTTCCTGCCTCAGCCTCCGGAGTACCTGGGATTACAGGTGCCCACCACCATGCCTGGCTAAGTTTTTGTATTTTTAGTGGAGATGGGGTTTCGCCATGTTGGCCAGGCTAGTCTTGAACTCCTGACCTCAAGTGATCACCTGCCTCAGCCTCCCAAAGTGCTGGGATTGCAGGCGTGAGCCACCCCCCCTGGCCAGCATCTAAATTTTAATTGTATCTCCTGGAGAGATTCACTTTCTCCTCTTTCTTGTTTGTTTTAATTGAAGTCAGTTCACATATATATTTATTTGTTTTGCAACCACCACCTCTAATTCTAGAACATTTTCATTCCCCAGAAAGAAAACCCTATTCCCATCAGCAGTCACTCCCCAACTCCCCATTCCTCTCCCCTAGGCCCTGGCAGCCACTAATCTGCTTCCTGTCTATGGATTTGTCAGTGGAATGTCACACTATGTGGCGTTTCGTGTCTGGTTTCTCTCACTCAGCATTGAGTTTTCAGGGTTCATTACAGCCTGGATCAGTGCTTCCTTCCTTTGTATGGCTGACTCTTATTCCGTTGTCTGGGTGGACCACGTTATGTTGATCTCCTCATCCGTTGATGGACACACTTCAGTCACTTCCACCTTTTTTGGCTGTTGAGACTCTTTTTTTTTTTTTTTTTTTTGAGACAGAGTGTTGCTCTGTCGCCCAGGTTTGCAGTGCAGTGGCACGATCTCGGCTCACTGCAACCTCCATCTCCTGGGTTCAAGCGATTCTCCTGCGTTAGTCTCCCGAGTAGCTGAAATTACAGGCACGTGTCACCATGCCCGGCTAATTCTTTTTATTTATTTTTATTTTTAGTAGAGACGGGGTTTCACCGTGTTGCCCAGGCTGGTCTTGGACTCTTGACCTCATATGATCTGCCTGCCTTGGCATCCCAAAGTGCTAGGATTACAGGTGTGAGCCACTGCACCCGGCCTGGCTGTTGGGATTCTGACATGAACATGAGTGTACAAAGACCTGTTTGAATTATCTGGGCATGGTGGTGCGCGCCTGTATTTAATCGCAGCTACTCAGGAGGCTGAGGCAGGAGAATCATCTGAACCTAGGAGGTGGAGGTTGCAGTGAGCCGAGATCACGCCACTGCACTTCAGCCTGGGTGACTGAGCAAGACTCTGTCTCAAAAACAAACAAACAAAGAAGCTGTTTGAGTCCTTTCTTTCAATTCTCTTGGTTCATACCTAGGAATGGAATTCCTGGATCATGTAGTAATTCTATGTTTAGCTTTCTGAGGAACTGCCACAGTGATCTGGCTGTTTGTTCTGCATTAATATTCAAAGGTCACAGATTCAAACATCCAGAGGGACCGGATGGGGTGTGTAACATGACCACAGGGCTTGTCCTAAGACCCAGCCACCTCCCCTCTGCAACTGAAGGTTGCCATGTGGAAATGGTATTCTCACGTTGCCAGGGGATACTGGAATTCTAGTTTTTGTTGTTGTTTATGGCAGTTAATCCAAATATTCTAAACGATACTGCCTGGGTAACAGAAAGCATCTCTGTGGACCAGCAGTAAAAGAAAAAAAATCCAGACCGGGCACGGTGGCTCACACCTGTAATCCCAGCACTTTGGGAGGCCGAGGCAGGCGTATCACTTGAAATCAAGAGTTCGAGACCAGCCTGGCCAACCTGGTGAAACCCCATCTCTACCAAAAAACACAAAAATTAGCCTGACGTGGTGGCATGTGTCTGTAATCCCAGCTACTTGGGAGACTAAGGGAGAATTGCTTGAACATGGGAGGTGGAGGTTGCAGTGAGCCGAGATCACGCCACTGCACTCCAGCCTATGCAACAGGAGACGCCATCTCAAAAAAACAAAAACAAAAACAAAAACAAAAAACCTTCTGGTAGTTCTGTGATGTATCATGACTTCTGTGTCTTTACATCCTGGTAGAGGGGGAACGTCCAGACCTAATCATTTTCTATGTGTGATTTTATATATATATATTTAATTTTAGTCTAGGTGCAGTGGCTCAGACCTGTAATCCCAGAACTATTGTAGGCCATGGGGAGGATCGCTTTGAGCCCAGGAGTTCAAAACCACCCTAGGCAATGTAGAGGGATCCTATCTCTACAAACATAAAAATAAAAATGAAAACATTATCTAGGCATGGTGACGCGTGCCTGTACGCTCAGCTACTTGGGAGGCTGAGATGAGAGGATCACTTGAGCCCAGAAACTCCAGGCTGCAGTGGGCTACGATTACACCATTGCACTTCAGCCTGAGTGACACAGCAAGATGCTATCCCTTTAAAAAATAAAAAATGAAGAAAAAGTAAAATACTAGGCCAGGCATGGTGGCTCATGCCTGTAATCCCAGCACTTTGGGAGGCCGAGGTGGACGAATCACATGAGGTCAGGAGTTTAAAACCAGCCTGGCCAACATGATGGTACCCCGTCTCTACTAAAAATACAAAAAGTTACCCGGATGTGATGGTGCACGGCTGTAGTCGCAGCTACTCGGGAGGCTGAGACAGGAGAATCGCTTGAACCCAGGAGGCGGAGGTTGCAGCGAGCTGAGACCATACCACTGCACTCCAGCCTGGGTGACAGAGCGAGACTCCGTCTCAAAAAAAAAAAGGTTTTGCTACCTTCTTGCTCATTGGTTGTTCATTTATTTCTCAGGGCTATCTCAGTGCCTAGAATTTTCTTTGAAGGAACTGAAGACCTTTGCTTTATTTCCATGATCCAGGGGATCCTGCAGGCCCCCAAAACGGGGTCCCTGCTTCATTTCATCTGGTGTAGGGGGTGCTTCCAGAGGTCTTTGCCAGACCCCCAGGGCACTGGCCTTTGCCCCAGCTGTTCTGAATGGTAGCCTGACCTGGCAGCCCATGCTGATGCTTTGTGGGGTGTTCTGCAGTTTGTAGATGCGGACAATCTGATCCTCAACCCTGACACACTGAGCCTGCTCATCGCTGAGAACAAGACGGTGGTCGCCCCCATGCTGGATTCCCGGGCTGCGTACTCCAACTTCTGGTGTGGAATGACTTCCCAGGTAGAGTGAGGGCCTGGGGACTGTGGGGACTGGGCTGAGCAGGGGGGTGCTGTGGCTAGAGTGTAACTTACTGTCACACAACCTCGTGGTGTGTGTTTTACAAAAATCATCATGGAAGCTGGGCACGGTGGCTCACACCTGTAACCCCAGCACTTTGGGAGGCTGCGGCAGGTGGATTGCCTGAGCTCAGGAGTTTGAGACCATCCTGGGCAACATGGTGAAACCCCATCTCTACTAAAAAAAAAAAAAATTACAGAAATTAGCCGGGTATGGTGGCACATGCCTGTCCTCCCAGCTGCTCAGGAGGCTGAAGCATGAGAATCACTTGAACCCAGGAGGCGGAAGTTGCAGTGAGCTGAGATCACGCCACTGCACTCCAGCCTGGGTGACGGAGTGAGACTTGGTCTCAAAAACAAAACAAAACAAAAACTCATTATGGTAATCTTTAAACAGCCCTCTGAGGCCAGACAGGAGGGAAGAATAGAGGGTCCTTGATTGTCCCCCACCATGCTATTCCAGAGGTGGAAACAGAAACACAGAGAGGAAGTGACTTGCCTAAAGTCACACAGCTAGCAAGTGGTGGTGTCAGGATGGGACTTCAGGCATGGCTTGATCCAGGTGTTTGGATAACTGTCTTTCTCCATCCTTTGGGTGGGTTCATTCTCAGACAGCTTGAGAGTGATCCCAGCAGCGTCCAGCCATCATCCATTCTGATTGAGCCATTGCTAGTCTCCTCTCTACACTACCTCTGAACTCATTACTGAAGCTGGGAAAATACAAGGCTCTTTCTTATTGGCCATGCCTGGCCACAGGTCCCACACTGGGCTTGAGTCTGGGGTCCTGGGACCACAGGCACACACTGCTGTGCCTGGCTGTCCGTCTGGTCCTGTTTCATGCCGCCCACTATCACGGGTCTCCATCCTCACCTTTCAAGACCCCTACGCGGAACTCTCGCTCTCTCCCCACAGGGCTACTACAAGCGCACACCTGCCTACATCCCCATCCGCAAGCGAGACCGCCGGGGCTGCTTTGCAGTTCCCATGGTGCACTCGACCTTCCTGATCGACCTGCGGAAGGCGGCGTCCAGGAACCTGGCCTTCTACCCACCTCACCCTGACTACACCTGGTCCTTTGACGACATCATCGTCTTTGCCTTCTCCTGCAAGCAGGCAGGTACGTACATGAGGGGTCTGCCATCGCAGGGGCATCTGCCTGGTTCTTTGGGTTTTGCACTAAGCCAGTTCAGAACACACTGAAGATTCACAGAACCCAAACAATGCAGCGCAGGACTGACTTCAGGTGCAGCTGTATCTAGGTGTTCAGATAATGTCTCCAGGACCCAGTTTCTCTCCAGCCCTGGCTTTGCTGGTTAGCTTCATTCCCTAGCTCTTTAAGATCTATTGGTTGGTCAGGCAGAGTGGCTTATGCCTGTAATCCCAACAATTTGGCAGGCTAAGGCGGGTGGATCATTTGAGGTCAGGAGTTTGAGACCAGCCTGGCCAACATGGTGAAACCCCATCTCTACTAAAAATACAAAAATTAGCCAGACGTGGTGGTGCTACTCGGGAGGCTGAGGCGGGAGGATCACTTGAATATGGGAGGCGGAAGTTGCAGTGAGCCGAGATCATGCCACTGCACTCCAGCCTGGGCGACAAAGTAAGAATCCTTCTCAAGAAAAAAATACCTATTGATTGCATGTTACTATTATTTTTTAATTTGTGTAAATTTATAGAGCACAAGTGTAATTTTGTTACGTGCGTAGATTGTGAAGTGGTGAGTCAGAGATTTTAGGGCATCCATCCCCAAATAATATACATTGAACCCATTACACAATTTTCCATGATCAACCCCAAATGTTATTTCAATCTTCATACTTTTCTATATTCTCCCAATTTTCTTTTGTTTTTTTTTTGAAGTAGAGTCTTGCTCTGTCACCTAGGCTAGAGTGCAGTGGTGCGATCTCGGCTCACTGCAACCTCTGCCTCCTGGTTCAAGAGATTCTCCTGCCTCAGCCTCCCAAGTAGCTGGGATTACAGGCATACGCCACCATGTCTGGCTCATTTTTATATTTATAGTAGAGACAGGGTTTCCCCAGTTTGGCCAGGCTGGTCTCAAACTCCTGACCCCAGGTGATCCGCCCACCTCGGCCTCCCAAAGTGCCGGGATTACAGGAGGGAGCCACTGCACCTGGGTCATTCTCCTAATTTTCTACAGTTGAGCATATATTAATTGTTTAATTGGGAAAACAAATATTTAAAGAGACAGCACAGCCTCATGTTGACTTGTTGTTTACTGGAAACCAGAGGTTGGCAAACTGACCTGCAGGCCAAACCTGGCCCACTAATTACTTTTTTTTTTTTTGAGACGGAGTCTCGCTCTGTCGCCCAGGCTGGAGTGCAGTGGCCCGATCTTGGCTCACTGTAAGCTCTGCCTCCTGGGTTCACGCCATTCTCCTGCCTCAGCTTCCCGCGTAGCTGGGACTACAGGCGCCAGCCACCACGCCCGGCTAATTTTTGTATTTTTAGTAGAGACGGGGTTTCACTGTGTTAGCCAGGATGGTCTTGATCTCTTGACCTTGTGATCCACCCACCTCGGCCTCCCAGAGTGCTGGGATTACAGGCGTGAGCCACCACGCCTGGCCCCACTAATTACTTTTATATGGCCACAAGCTAACAACAACTTTTATATTTTATTTTTTTTTTTTAGAGACACAGTCTTACTCTGTCACCCAGCCTGGAGTGCAGTGGTGTGATCGTAGCTCACTGCAGCCTCAACCTCCTGGGCTCAAGCAATCCTCTCATCTCAGCCTCCAGACTGGCTGGGGCTATAGGCACCTGCCGACATGCCCAGCTAATTGAAAAAAAAATGTTTTTGTAGAGATGGGGTGTGCTATGTTGCCCAGACTAGACTTGAACTCCTGGCCTTAAGTGATCCTTCCCACCTCAGCCTCCCAAAGCGCTAGGAATATAAACGTGAGCTACGGTGCCTGGCCAACAATTTTTACATTTTTATTATTTATTATTTATTTATTTATTTGACACAGGGTCTCCCTCCGTTGCCCAGGCTGGAGTACAGTGGCATGATCTCAGCTCACTGCAACCTCCACCTCCCAGGTTCAATTGATTCTCCTGCCTTAGCCTCCCTAGTAGCTGGGACTACAGGTGTGCACCACCACGCCTGGCTAATTTTTGTATTTTTAGTAGAGATGGGGTTTCGCCTGTTGGCCAGGCTGGTCTCGAACTCCTGACCTCAGGTGATTCACCCGCCTCAGCCTCACAAAATGCTGGGATTATGGGCATGAGCCACCACACCCGGCCAATTTTTACATTTTTAAATCACTGGGGAAAAGAATCAAAAGAAGAAGAATATTGTGACACATGAAAACTGTATGAAATTCAGATTTCATTGCCCATCAATAAAGTGTCATCAGTACCCAGCCAAGCCCATTCATTTAAGTGTCGTCTGTAGCTCCTTTCAAGTGCCACAGGCAGAACAGAGTCATTGAGATAGAAACCGTCTGGCATACAAGCCTAAAATACTTACCACCTGGCCCTTTATAGAAGAAATTGACCAATTAAAATTAAAAGAGGCCGGGTGTAGTGGCTCATGCCTGTAATCCCAGCACTTTGGGAGGGTGAGGCGGGCGGATCACATGAGGTCAAGAGTTTGAGGCCAGCCTGGCCAACATGGTGAAACCCGTCTCTGCTAAAAATACAAAAATTGGCTGGGCATGGTGGTGGGTGCCTGTAGTCCCAGCTACTTGGGAGGCTGAGGCACAAGAATTGCTTGAACCCAGGAGGCAGTGAACGGAGATCACACCACTGCAATCCAGCCTGGGCGACAGAGCGAGACTCTGTCTCAAAAAAAATAAATTAATTAAATTAAAAGAGCATCATTGAGTTTTTTAGTCTAAAAAAGATGCACACTTGGCTGGGCTCAGTGGATCACTTGAGGTCAGGATTTTGAGACCAGCCTGGCCAACGTGGTGAAACCCCACCTCTACTAAAAAAAAATACAGAAATTAGCTGGGTGTGGTGGCGGGTGCCTGTAATCCCATCTACTTGGGAGGCTGAGGCAGGAGAATTGCTTGAACCCCAGAGGCAGAGGTTGCAGTGAGCCGAGGTGGCACCACTGAACTCCAGCCTGGGCGACAGAACGAGACTCTGTCTCAAAAAAAAAGATACACACTCATCAAAATTTAAACCATCCAGAAAAGGATAGATGTAGAAGGAAGTAACTTAACTCACATTTTGTCAAACTTTCCTTTTTGTGCCTCAACATGCATTTTTACTGTTTTTTTTGTTGGGTTTGTTTTTGAGACAGGGCCTTGCCCTGTTGCCTAAGCTGGAGTGCAGTGTGCCATCATAGCTCACAGCAGCCTCAAGTCTCCTGGGCTCAAGTGATCCTCCTGCCACAGCCTCCCGAGTAGCTGGGACCATAGGCAGGTACCACCATTCCCAGCTAATTTTAAAATTATTTGTAGAGCCGGGCGTGGTGGCTCATACCTGTAATCCCAGCACTTTGGGAGGCCAAGACAGGTGGATCACGAGGTCAGGAGATCGAGACCATCCTGGCTAACATGATGAAACCCCGTCTCTACAAATACAAAAAATTAGCCAGGCATGGTGGCATGTGCCTGTAGTCTCAGCTACTAGGGAGGCTGAGGCAGGAGAATCACTTGAACCCAGGAGGCGGAGGTTGCAGTGAGCCAAGGTAGTGCCACTGCACTCCAGCCTGGGAGAGTGAGACTCTGTCTTAAAAAAAAAAAAAGTTGTTTGTAGAGATAAGGTCTTGCTCTGTTGCCCAGGCTGGTCTCAGACACCTGACCTCAAGCGATCCTCCTGCGTTGGCCTCCTGAAGCCGTGGGATGGAAGGCATGAGCCACTGGGCCTCGCCTGTTTTTACATTTGTCTGTTGCTTCCCTGCCCACTGCAGAGGTTCAGATGTACGTGTGCAACAAGGAGGAGTACGGATTCCTGCCAGTGCCATTGCGCGCCCACAGCACCCTCCAGGATGAGGCCGAGAGCTTCATGCACGTGCAGCTGGAGGTCATGGGTGAGTCTGCCTGCACACCGCCCTGGGAGGTGCCAGGTTGCCTCCCTTTCACTGATGTCTCCAATCCGTCCCGTGAGCACTGACTGAGTGCCAGGCAGATGCAAGTCCCTGTGGGGGGTGCTGGGTGCAAGGGCATGTGTGAACGAGGTGGAGGGTTGTGTCTGCTCTCACAGAGTGCTGGTTTGCAGGTAGCTGTACACAGCATGCTTGGGGTTGTCGGGTGGGCTTCCTGGAGGAGGTGGTATTAAGAGGCAGGTTGAGTAGGAGTTCACCAGAAAGGGGATTGCAGCAGGAGGTGGTAGTGTGGGCAAAGGCTGGGAGGCTGGAAGGGACGTGAACCTGGGGAACAGGCAAGGTCAGTGATCCCCTGGGGCTGGTATCCAGGGCCAGGGTGGATGGCCTCAGAGACCAGGCTGAGGAAGGGACCTTCCCCCTGAGGACAGTCAGGAGCTATAGAGGACATGAAAACTGAGAGGACAGCAAGTTTTCACTAAAGAACTGCATGTATAGGCCAGGCATGGTGACTCAAACCTGTAATTCCAGCACTTTGGGAGGCCAAAGTAAGAGGATTGCTTGAGCCTAGGAGTTCAAGATCAGCCTGGGCAACATAGTGAGACCCCATCTCTATATTAAAAAAAATTTTGGCCGGGTGCGGTGGCTCATGCCTGTAATCCTAACACTTCGGGAGGACGAGACGGGCGGATCACAAGGTCAAAAGATGGAGACCATACTGACCAACATGGTGAAACCCTGTCTCTACTAAAAATACAAAAAAAATTAGCTGGGTGTGGTAGCGGATGCCTGTAGTCCCAGCTACTTGGGAGGCTGAGGCAGGAGAATCACTTGAACCCGGGAGGCGGAGGTTGCAGTGAGCCGAGATCGTACCACTGCACTTCAGCCTGGCAACAGAGTGAAACTCCGTCTCAAAAAAAAAATTTTTTTTAAATTAGTCCGACATGGTGGCACATGCCTGTATTCTAGCTACTCAGGAGGCTGAGGTGGGAGAATCCTTTGAACCCAGGAGTTGGAGGCCGCAGTGAGCCATAATCGTGCCACTGCACTACAGCCTGGGCAATAGAGTAAGTCTGTCTCAAAAATAATAATAATAAAAAATAATTATCCCAGCTCTTTGGGAGGCCAAGGTGGGCGGATCCCTGGAACCCAGTAGTTTGAGAATATCGTGGGCAACATGGTGAAACCTTGTCTTTACCAAAAAAAAATAACAAAAATTAGCCAGGCATGATGGCACACACCTGTGGTCCCAGCTACTCGGGAGGCTGAGGCGAGAGGATCCCTTGAGCCCAGGAGGTCGAAGCTGCAGTGAGCCAAGATTGCTTCACTGCACTCCAGCCTGGGCAGCAGAGCCAGACCCTGTATCAATAAATAAATAAATAAAACTTTAAAAAAATCCATGAACTATGAAACCAGCAGCCGTCCCTCTAAAACTGGAGGAGCACGCAGGGCTGAGCTGTAATTGAGGTTGTCTAGGGATGATGCTCCCATCTCAGCCATTGCTAATGTGGGCCTCGCCCTGCACTGGGCGCAGAAAGCCCTGCCAAAGCCACTGCCATTCCCACCACTGCGTAGATGGAGACTGGGTGGGAGGGGTGAGGCCTCTGTCCTGGGGCTCAGTTTCCCCAGCCTTACCGATTTCTGAACGAGTCTATCTGCGGCTCCCCCTGGTGGCTCAAGATGGAATAGCACCCTGCCCTTTGTTTTGGGGAGACTTTTTTTTTTTTTTTGAGACGGCGTCTCACTTTGTCACCCAGGCTGGAATGCAGTGGCGCATTCTGGGCTCCCTTGAAACCTCCGCCTCCTGGGTTCAAGCGATTCCCCTGCCTCAGCCTGCCGAGTAGTTGGGATTACAGGTACCTGCCACCACACCCGGCAAATTTTGTATTTTTAGTAGAGACGGGGTTTCACCATGTTAGCCAGGCTGGCCTCGAACTCCTGTCCTCAGGTGATCCACCTGCCTCGGCCTCCCAGAATGCTGGGATTACAGGCGTGTGTCACCGCACCTGGCCTGGGGGAGACTTTTGAGTCTTTTTGAGGTGACACCTGGAGACTGCACAATCACTGGGGCAGGCCCCCCACAACACCCAAGAGTGGCATACTTAGGTGTCCAGGTCCCACCCGGCTACAGTTGGGGGTGGTGGGTCTCCATTTATCACCAACTCCCATCAGAAACGGGCCTGAGAAGCGTCTCTGTGGCTACCAGTGTTTTCCCAGTTTAAGTTCTCACATATATTTGTGTTGTCATTTCCTTTTTTTTTTTTTTTTTTTTTGAGACAGAGTCTCGCTGTTACCCAGGCTGGAATGCAGTGGCAAAATCACAGCTCACCGCAGCCTCAACCTCCTTCATTTAAGCGATCCTTCCACCTCAGCCTCCTAAGTAGCTGAGACCACAGGTGCATGCCACTACCATGCTCAGCTAATTTGTTAATTTAGGTTTTTGGTTTTTTTGGTTTTTATTTTTTTGAGATGGAGTCTTGCACTGTCGCCTGGGCTGGAGTGCAATGGTGCGATCTTGGCTCACTGCAACCTCCGCCTCCCGGGTTCAAGTGATTCTTCTGCCCCAGCCTCCCAAGTAGCTGGGTTTAACAGGCGCTTGCCACCACGCCTGGCTAATGTTTTGTATTTTTATTTTTATTATTTTTTGTTTGTTTGTTTGTTTTGAGACGGAGTCTCGCTCTGTCTCCCAGGCTGGAGTGCAGTGGCCTGATCTCGGCTCACTGCAAGCTCCGCCTCCTGGGTTCACGCCATTCTCCTGCCTCAGCCTCCCGAGTAGCTGGGACTACAGGCGCCTGCTACCACATCCGGCTAATTTTTTGTATTTTTATTAGAGATGGGGTTTCACTGTGTTAGCCTGGATGGCCTCGATCTCCTGACCTTGTGAGCCACCTGCCTCGGCCTCCCAAAGTGCTGGGATTACAGGCATGAGCCACTGCGCCCAGCTAGTTTTTTGTATTTTTAGTGGGGACAGGGTTTCAGTATGTTGGCCAGGCTGGTCTCGAACTCCTGACCTCATGATCTGCCCACCTCAGCTTCCCAAAGTGCTGGGATTACAGGCATGAACCACTGTGCCCGGCCTTCTTTTTTGCTTTTTTTGGAGATGGAGTCCCTGTCACCCAGGCTGGAGTGCAGTGTCACCATCATAGCTCGCTGCAGCCTTGAACTCCTGGGCAATCCTTCTGCCTCAGCCTCCCAAGGAGCTACAGATTTCCCCTTTTAAAAGCACACAAGCCATGTGGATTAGGGCCCACCCTAATGACCTCATTTTAACTCGATGACCTCTGTACACAACCCTGTGTCCAAATAGGATCATATCCTGGGGTACTGGTGGTTGGCACTGGGGAGACACAGTTCACCCCATGACATAGTGCGTGATCTCATGACATCTCTTTGTGAAACCTCTCAGTGGCTTATTGGCCCATTTTATAGATGAGGAAAGCTGAGGCCCAGGCCAATCAAGAATATACAGCATGCCATCATTTCTTGGTTCATTCTACAAGCAATTACTGAGTGCCTGCTGTGTGCCAAGCCCCTGTGTTGGGCACTAGGGGCCCAGTGTGAGCAGACATACCTGGTGTCCTTCCCAAGGGGCTCACAACAGACAGGCACAGGGCCAGGGGGTTAGGGCAGCAAGGATGCGAGCTTTGGCTGTGCAAGTCCAGGTGCTGCTGGGGCCCAGAGGAGGTGCCTGGCTCAGCCTAGGGAGGTGGGAGTGGGGAGGGTGACCCCCATGCCCAGGGCATCATAGCTGAGAAGTAAGGTTACAGAGCAGGGAAAGGAAGGGTATTTCAAGCAGGGACCCAGCATGTGCAAAGGCCCTGAGGTAGGAATGGGGGTTCTTTGGGTTGGCAGGGGCATAGAGGTGGGGCTGGGGGGTAGAGTGAAGCTGGAGCATGGGGCGTGGCCAGGGCTTAGAGGCGGGGTTGGGGGCGGAGTGAAGCTGGAGCCCAGGGCGTGGCCACGGCTGAGAGTCGGGGCTGGGAGCAGGGTGAAGCTGGAGCCTGGGGTGTGACCAGGACTTAGAAGCGGGGCTGGGGGTCGGAGCGAAGCTGTTGCATGGCCAGGGTTTAAAGGTGGGGCTGGGGGGGTGCAGGGTGAAGTTGGAGCCTGGGGCATGGCCAGGGCTTAGAGGCAAGGCTGGGGGAGGCTGTGGGGTGAAGCCGGGGCCTGGGGCGTGGCCAGGGCTGAGTGGTGCGGCTGGGGGCCAGGTTGAAGCTATAGCCTGGGGTGTGGCCAGGGCTTAGAGGCGGGGCTAAGGGCAGGGTGAGGCTGGGACCTGGGGCGAGTCCAGGGCTGAGTAGCGGGGCCTTGGGCGCGGTAAAGCTGGGGCCTGGGGTGTGGCCAGGGCTGAGAGGCAGGACTGGGGGCGGGGTGAAGCTGGGGCCTGGGGTGTGGCCAGGGCTTTGGGCTGCTGTGCAGGGTTCAAATGACGTGGGAGGGGCTCCTAGAGGGCAGCGCTGATGTGGGCGGAGCCAGGTCGACTTTGTGGGCCGAGCCAGCCTGACTGGGAGCCATGGAGCGGGTGGGGAAAGCGGGTGGGGAAAGCGTATTGGAGAGAGGCTGGAGGCTCCTCACCGCAGCGACTCCTCAACGTCTGTGCCCCACAGTGAAGCACCCGCCAGCAGAGCCCTCCCGCTTCATCTCGGCTCCCACCAAGACACCGGACAAGATGGGCTTCGACGAGGTGAGCTGGGCCTTCCCTGGAGGCGGGGCGGGGGCTGGAGGGCCCTTGTTTGCAGGGGCTGATCTGGCTGGGGGACTCTCCGGGGTGCAGGTCTTCATGATCAACCTGAGGCGGCGGCAGGACCGGCGGGAGCGCATGCTGCGGGCGCTGCAGGCACAGGAGATCGAGTGCCGGCTGGTGGAGGCCGTGGACGGCAAGTGAGTCCGAGGCCTGGGGGTGGGGGGGCGAGTCCGCACGTGGATGTGGGTGTAGACCTCGCTGGTAGACGGCAGGTGATTCAGATGGGGGCGGGCGTGGTGTCCAAACAGATGGAGACCACGTCAGTGGGCGTAATGAAGGGGAAGTGAATGGGGCCCTGGGGAAGGGGCAGATCCTCACAGTTGTAGACCATGGAAGGCAAGTGAGTCCTGACCCAGGGGAATGGGTAGGTTTGCATGCTGCCAGTGTAGACTGGTGGGGACTGTGGAGGGGTAAGTCAGTCAGACCCCAGGAGAGGAGGAGAGCAGGTTTGCCCGCGAGTGTATACCATGTGCAGGCGAGTGAGGCCCCATGTGACCGGAAGGGGTGCCAGTGCTACAAGAGGTGGACCAGCTGCTCAACGCCGCAGGGGGTGGTGGAATGGCCGGGGATGGCAGAATGGCAGGCAGGGTGAACCTTCTTCGTGACCCTCTCCTCCTCCTCTCCAGAGCCATGAACACCAGCCAGGTGGAGGCGCTGGGGATCCAGATGCTGCCTGGCTACCGGGACCCCTACCACGGCCGGCCCCTCACCAAGGGTGAGCTGGGCTGCTTCCTGAGCCACTACAACATCTGGAAGGAGGTGTGTCCTGAGTGATGGGCGGGGCCAGAGTTATGACCCTAGATCTCATCGGAGATTTGGATGGGGAAGGGGTTGAAGGAGTTCCCCAGAGCCCCGGCTAGGCATCCAGCCTCAGCCATGGGACCCATGGCCTCTCTTTAGTGAATGATGCGTCACACCAGCTGTATCACCCCCAGGTGTGCCTGCCATCCTTCCATTGCGCAAATGTGGAAACTGAGCCTGGGGGAAGGGGTGAGCCCTTTTGAGCAGCAGGTGGTGTCTGGGGCTTGGGACCTATAAACAAATCCTCGTTACTCCCAGCCTGGTCTCTATGCTTGACGTTTAGTACTAGAAGTCATGGCCACAGAGCCACTTTAAACCAGCACCTGCCCAGTGCTGGGGGCACTCACCAGCCCAGGCATCCTCATCCACCCTCAGAGGGAGAGGCTGCGATTGGAGGAGGGTGTCTGACTAGGCTTCCAACTTGGGCCATCAGGGCCGGGCATGGTGGCGCACACCTGTGGTCCCAACTATTTGGGAGGCTAAAGTGGGAGAGTGGCTTAAGGCTGCAGTCAGCCAAGATCGTGCCACTGCACTGCAGACTGGACAACAGAGCAAAACTGTGTCTCAGAAAAAAGAAAAATGGCTGGGCGTGGTGGCTCATGCCTGTAATCTCAGCACTTTGGGAGGCCGAGGCAGGCGGATCACCTTAGGTCAGGAGTTCAAGACCAGCCTGGCCAACATGGTGAAACCTAGACTCTACTAAAAATACAAAAATTATCTGGGTGTGGTGGTGGGCGCCTGTAATCCCTCTACTTGGGAGACTGAGGCAGGAGAATCACGAACCCAGAAGGCAGAGGTTGCAGTGGGCTGAAATCATGCCATTGCACTCCAGCCTGGGCGACAAGAGTGACACTCCATCTCAAAAAAAGAAAAATAAAATCCGGGCGTAGTGGCACATGCCTGTAGTCCCAGCTACTCAGGAGGCTAAGGCAGAATTACTTGAACCTGGGAGGCGGAGGTTGCAGTTGAGATCGTGCCACTGCACTCCAGCCTGGGTGACAGGGCGAGACTCCGTCTCAAAAAAAAAAAAAACTTGTTATCATCAAACGTGAAGCCAAATGGGGGTGTGCGGCTGCAAGGCGGGAGGTGCATGAGGTGTGGGCATTTGAGGGGCTGGGAGGCCTTTCTCTTCTGAGATCCATCATGGATGGCAGAGGGCAGAGGTTTGGATGTCCAGATGTCCCTGGAGCTAGGAGAGGCAGGGAGATGCACTGGCTTCTCTACGGGTCTTTCAAACCTTCTCAAAGCAAAGCTCTGTGCTTTAGGGTCAGGCCTGGCCTTGGCCTCCCTGCGACGTGGCGGGGCTTCCTCCCTCAGGTGGTGGACCGGGGGCTGCAGAAATCGCTTGTGTTTGAGGATGACCTGCGTTTTGAGATCTTCTTCAAGAGACGCCTGATGAACCTCATGCGGGATGTGGAGCGGGAGGGCCTGGACTGGGACCTCATGTGAGTGGGGGTCTGAGGGTGGGGTGAAGCTGGGGCCTGGGGCAAGGCCAGGACTTAGAGGTGGGGGTGGGGGCAGGGTGGAGCTGGGACCTGGGGATGGGTCATGGCTTAGAGGCGGGGCTTGAAGGTGGGGTGGAACTGGAACCTAGGTACATGGCCAGGGCTTAGAGGTGGAGCTGGGAGGTGGAGTGGAGCTGAATCCTAGGGGCGTGGCCACAGCGCTGCAGCTGAGCCTAGAGCCTGTATGTCTGGGTGTGGTCAGGGTGGTGGGCGTGGCCTGGGGGCGTGGCCAACCCTTGGAAGCGTAGCAGGAGGGCTCACGTGGTCCCTGGGCCTGAAGGCACTGTCAGGGCTGTAGCCTATAGGGAAGGGCCTTGGAAGGATCACCCAGAACTCAAGGGACCTGGCCAGAAGCCTGCAGGCTTGGTCAGGGCTTAGAGACTTGACTGAGGCCTGTGGAGGTGGATGTGGCTAAAATTTGACCGGGCAGCCTGTGGGCGTGGCTGAAGAGCATGGGGGTGTGGTCAGAGCTGGAGGTGTGGCCGAAGAGTGTGGGGGCGTGGCCAGGGCGCCTGGGTCTTAGACAAGCCCCGGGATGGGAGTGCCACCAACGTGTTTCCAGCACTGGAGCCGTCCTTCTCTTCTGTAGGTGGGCTGGTTTGTCCTCTCCCTTCCTCCATCTCTTTTTTCCCTTCCATGTGCAGTGCCCTAATCTGCATTCTGGGAACACTGCCCCATGTGAAAAGTAACTGCACCCCTCCTTTCCTGACTGCCCCCCCATCAGGGCACCTCGCCCACCTCCACCCCCACTGTCCTCTGAACTCAGAGCAGCTTCAGCCTCAGAGAACGTCTGCGTGATCCTGCTCTCCCCAGCTCCAAATCCTCCATGGCTCCCTCACGCCCTTTGGAAAAACTCACTCTTCTCGCCCATGACCGCCAGACCCCTGGGCTCCTGCATTCGCTCCATCCAGTCACAGCGCTCCGCAAACATGCTGAGCCTGCTCCCATCCCAGGACCTGACGGGGTAACTAGATCCCTGGCTTTCTGGGCAAGCTCCCTCCGGAGGGCGCGAGGAGAGTGACACGCCCGATCTTGCACCCCAGCTATGTGGGCCGGAAGCGGATGCAGGTGGAGCACCCCGAGAAGGCTGTGCCCCGCGTGAGGAACCTGGTGGAGGCCGACTACTCCTACTGGACCCTGGCCTATGTGATCTCCCTGCAAGGCGCCCGCAAACTGCTGGCTGCTGAGCCGCTCTCCAAGATGCTGCCTGTGGACGAGTTCCTGCCCGTCATGTTCGACAAACACCCAGTGTGAGAGGGGCAGGCGGCTGCTGGGCTGGGGTTTCACGGTGGGTCTGTCCTGGGAGAGTGGGGGTGTGAGACTCACGGGCTCCGAGAAGATGTCTCTTCTTTTGCCTACTTCTCCCTCCGTTTGCCCCCTCCCAGATCTGTCTCCATTTGTATCCCCTGCACACTTACGTTTTAATCTGTCCCTGCTGACTTCTTCACCCCCAATTTTTCCTCCAGCTGTCCCCTCCCCTGAAGCCGTTGCTGCCCCTCACTCTCCTCCTCCTCCCCCCAGGTCCGAGTACAAGGCCCACTTCTCCCTCCGCAACCTGCATGCCTTCTCCGTGGAGCCGCTGCTCATCTACCCCACACACTACACAGGAGACGATGGCTATGTGAGTGACACCGAAACCTCAGTCGTATGGAACAATGAGCACGTCAAGACCGACTGGGACCGCGCCAAGTCCCAGAAGATGCGGGAGCAGCAGGCACTGAGCCGTGAGGCCAAGAACTCGGACGTGCTCCAGTCCCCACTGGACAGTGCTGCCCGGGATGAACTCTGAGGGGTAGCAGCCAGAAAGCCAAAGCAGCGATCGGTGGCCCAGGCTCCACGTGCTTACTGAGGACATCAGGGCCACCTCTGGACCCCTTGGCAGGCCACAGAGGGCTCTCGTGTGGGGTGGTGTCCAGCCAGCTCTTGCTAAGCAATCACGTGCACACAGGCAGCATTAATGGAGTGCCTACCGCATGCCAGCAACAGGGCTTGGCCCTGGGGAATTGGGAGGAACCAAGCCCTCTTCATCTGTTCATGTGCCCAGCATTTATTAAGCACCTGCTGTATGCAAGGTTCCCATGTTACGGCAGTGAATGAGGCATAATTGTTCCCTCCATCAGCGATTGATTCAGTCATCAAGCAGTTACTGATCAGATTAAGAATCAGGCACTAGTGATACACATTCATTTTTAAAATTCATTCAAGGATTTATTGAGTGCCTACTGTGTGTTGGGTGCCATTCCAGGCTCTGGGATTTTTTTTTTTTTAAGAGTAGGGTCTGTCTCTGTCACCCAGGCTGGAGTGCAGTGGTGTGATGTTGGCTCACTGCAGCCTGCGCCTCCCAGCGTCCAGCAATTCTTGTTTCTCGGCCTCCCAAGTAGCTGGGACTATAGGTGCGTGCCATCACATCTGGCTAGTTTTTGTATTTTTAGTAGAGACGGGGTTTCACCATGTTGGCCAGACTGGTCTCGAATTCCTGACCTCAAGTGATCTGCCCGCCTTGGCCACCCAAAGTGCTGGGGTTACAGGCATGAGCCACTGTGCCCAGCCCAGGCTCTGGGAATATTGAGATAAATAAGATGCTTCTATCCATTTATTCAAGCACATATTGGTCACCTACTGTGTGCCTGGCACTCGTGTCACAAAGATAAGTTCCTGATTCGGTACACTTACTGAGCACCTGCTGTGTGCAGGGAGCTGAGCTATGGGATGGGAATGGGAGTAAGCAAGGTACTTTTCACTTCTTTCTTTTTTTCCTCACTGCTAGATGGTGTGGGAACTTCTCACTCATTGGCTTCTTTCCCACACACCTGAAGAGCACTGACTGTGTGCCGGGCACTAGTGATACAAAAGAGTGTGACAGTTGTTCAGTCTGCATTTTCGATCATGGGCTACATGCCGCGTGCTGGGGCACAGAGATGAACAAGATCGGTTCCTTCACTTCTTCATGCCACAAGCGTTTATTGAGCACCTGTGTGCCAGGCCTCACAGACTCCCAGTTGTTGGGTTGAAGAATGGTTGACTGAGTTTGATTTTTCCTGTACCCCCCGTCGTCTGAGCTGTGTGCAGACAACATCCCCCCACCACCCAAGAGGGAGGGTAGCTCTTCCGCCACCAGGGGCAACCACAGGTCCTGGTGGCCCCATGCCACAAGTCAGCCCCCCTGGAGGGGGCGCCAGTTGGAGACGGGGGCTGGGTGTCCCTGGCCCACCCCCGGTCCCCTGTGCTTTACCTCCCTGCCCTTGTGTCTCAGGTGTGGTCCCTGCCTGCTTGATGAAGTTGCTCTGTTCAAGCCTTTGGTGGGATCATGTGTTTGGGGGCTTTTAGGGGACCCAGCTGCACTGGGGCACTGCCCGTGGCCTGGGTAGGACATTTCCCAGCAAGGGCTGGAGTTGCCGTGCCTTCAGCCTGAATCGAATGTCAGAACCAGCCAGCGGTGCTTCACCCTCTTGGGGATAACTTGCTTATTTTTTTAATAAATGTTCCTGGTTGGTTTTCACAGCAGTTTGTGGGATTTTGCTGGGCACCAAAACACTGCCCACATTCCCCACCCCTGGATGGCCGACAAGTTTTGGGAGGAAACCAGGGCAGGTGCAGTAGGGAAGCTGCCCAGTGGGGCCTGGCATGGTGGCTCATGCCTGTAATCCCGGTGCTTTGGGAGGCTAAGGGGGGCAGATCACTTGAGGTCAGGAATTCAAGACCAGCCTGGCCGACATGGTGAAACCCCCCTCTCTACTAAAAGTGCAAAAATTAGCCTAGTGTAATGGGGCCGGGGGAGGGGGGGGGTGCCTGTAATCCTAGCTACTTGGGAGGCTGAGGCAGGAGAATCGCTTGAACCTGGGAGGTGGAGGTTGCAGTGACCCAAGATTGAGCCACTGCCCTCCAGCCTGGGCGGCAGAGCAAGACACAATCAAACCAAAAAAAAAAAAAAAAAAAAAAAAAAGCTGGCCAGTGGAGCTTCTGTGGGCTGAGGGTGTGGTAAGAGCCCTGTGTCCCCTCATGCCATAAAACTTCCCCCAAACAGGCGGGGGACCGACAGCTCTGTCTTGAGTCAACTTCAGGATCCTTCCACATGACTTCGAATAAAGAGGGGCTGTCGTGCTTTGAGTCCCCCTAAAACAGACCTCAACATGAGGATTAGGGCTGGGCATGGTGGTTCACGCCTGTAATCCCAGCACTTTGGGAGGCCAAGGTGGGTGGATCACCTGAGGTCAGGAGTTCGAGACCAGCCTGATCAATAAGATGAAATCCCGTCTCTACTAAAAATGCAAAAAGTAGCCAGGCATGGTGGTGTGTGACAGTAGTCCCCGCTACTTGGGAGGCTGAGGCAGGAGAATCGCATGAACGCAGGAGGTGGAGGTTGCAGTGAGCTGAAATCTTGCCACTGCACTCCAGCCTGGGCAACAGAATGAGACTCCATCTCAAAAAAAAAAAAAAAAAAAAAAAGGATTAGGCTGGGTGAGGTGGCTCACTCCTATAATCCCAATGCTTTGGGAGGTTGAGGAGGTGAGAGGATTGCTTGAGGTCAGGAGCTCAAGACCAGCTTGGGCAACAGAGTGAGACCCTCATCTCTACAAAAAAAATTGAGAAATTAGTTGGGCATGGTAGGGCACACCTGTAATCTGGCTACTCAGGAGGCTGAAGCAGGAGTATCTCTTGAGTCTAGGAGGTTGAGGCTGCAGTGAACCATGATCACACCACTGCACTCCAGCCTGGGCAACAGAGCAAGACCTTGTTTCTATAAAACAAAACCAGAAAACTTCCCTGAAATAGCCCAGGGACAGGTGGCCAACTTCATTCTATCTTGGATCAACCACAGGATCGTCGCAGATGACTTCAAATGAGGAGGGGCTGTCATGGTTTGGGTCCCCCGAAACAGACCCCAAGATGAGGATTGAAGGGCACTTACGTTATCAGTGACCCCAGGAACTTGCTGTGGAGCAGTAGGGAAGAGAGACAAGAAGGGAAAGAGTGGTCCCACCCCAGGGAGAGGGGGCTGGGCATTCCAACATGCCCAGTTGCATTTGGATTTTCTGGGTCAAATGCTTACAAATCCTCTGGATTATTACACCTTTAGGGTGTGCAAGAATATACCCGAGACTTTTATAAACTAACACAGGGGCCAGGCGCGGTGGCTCACACCTGTAATCCCAGCATTTTGGGAGGCCGAGGCTGGTGGATCATGAGGTCAGGAGTTCGAGACCAGCCTGGCCAATATGGTGAAACCCCGTCTCTACTAAAAATACAGAAAAATTAGCTGGGCATGGTGGTGAGCGCCTGTAGTCCCAGCTACTTGGAGGCTGAGGCAGAAGATCCCTTGAACCTGGGAGGCGGAGGTTGTAGTGAGCCGAGATCACGCCACTGCACTCCAGCCTGGGCGACAGAGCAACACTCTTGTCTCAAAAAACAAAAAACAAACAACAACAACAAAAACCCTAACACTGATGGTGTTCAATCAGTGTGGAAAAAATCAGAACTTACAGCTAAGCAAATTGACAAAGCAAAAATTAAATCACACCTTTTCAGACACAACTAACATTTTCAAAAACTTTCCAGCCTTCCTTATTTGCATGGTGTAAATATATATGCATTTTTTAAAAAAGGAGGACCATGTTACATAAGCTACTGCAACTTGCCTTTTTATTTTTCATGGAACGCACTTTTATTTTCTAAGCATGGGATCAAACTGTACCTATTTTTTAAAAAACAACTTTTATTTTTAAATTTAACAACTATTGTAGACCTCCTTTCCAAAATAGGGTTATCATCTACGAGCTCTTTTTGGATTGTTATGGAAAATATTCCCTGCTGTTTCCTGCAGTGGATAGCATTATACAATACATCTTTCCTACTGGATTTTTTGTTTTTTGTGTTTTTTTGTTTGTTTTGTTTTGCTTTTTGAGACGGAGTCACACTCTGTCACCCAGGCTGGAGAGCAGTGATACGATCTTGACTCACTGCAACCTCCGCCTCCTGGGTTCAAGCAATTCTCCTGCCTCAGCCTCCTGAGTAATAGATTACAGGCGCCCACACCACACCTGGAGAATTTTTGTATTTTTAGTAGAGACGGGGTTTCACCATGTTGGCCAGGCTGGTCTTGAACTCCTGACTACAAGTGATCCACCCGCCTTGGCTCCCAAAGTGCTGGGATTGCAGGCGTGAGCCACTGCACCTGGCTTCCTACTGGATTTTAAAATTTCAGTTGGGTAAATTGAGACAGGTAGGATTGATGGATTAACCCGGATGTGCACTTCGAGTTTCAGTAGAGGCTATCATATTCCTTTTTCTTGTTGAATCCTAACTATTCATCATCTATTGGCCAGAGTGAATTATCTATGTTTATTAAACAGTCCCTTCTGTGAAACATTTTTTTTCCTTTGAGGCAGAGTCTCACTCTGTCGCCCAGGCTGGAGTGTAGTGGCATGATCTTGGCTCACTGCAACCTCCGCCCCCACCGTGGGTTCAAACAATTTTCCTGCCTCAGCCTCCCTAGTAGCTGGGATTACAGACACCTGCCACAATGCCCGGCTAGTTTTTATACTTTTAGTAGAAACAGGGTTTCACCATGTTGGCCAGGCTGGTCTCAAACTTCTGACCTCAGGTGGTCCTCCCGCTTCGGCCTCCCAAAGTGCTGGGATTACAGGCATGAGCCACCGCACCCAGCCCCTTCTGTGAAACATTTTTTTCTCATGCTTTGCAGGGAAGTTTCTAAATCTTATTTAACCCAGTGAGCCTCAACCAGGAGTAATTTTGTTCTTCAGGGGACGTTTGGCAATGTCCCCTAAACATCCTACAATGCTAACACCATCCTACATTGTACATCCTATGCGGTAGGATACAGCTAAATATCCTACAATGGACAGGACGCCCCACCATACAGAATGTTCCAGTCCAGAATGTTCATAGTGCTGAGACTAAGAATTCCTATTCCTGGTCAGGTATGGTGGCTCGTGCTTGTAATCCCAGCACTTTGGGAGGTTGAGGCATGCAGATCACTTGTCCCTAGGAGTTTGAGACCAGCCTGGGCAAAACCCTGTCTCTACAAAAAAATAGAAACACTTAGCCTTGTGTGTTGTCACGTGTCTGTGCCCCCCAGCCTCGGGAGGCTGAAATGGGAGGATTGCTGGAGCCTACAAGGTTGAGGCTACAGTGAGCAGTGATTGTACCACTGCACTCCAGCCTGGGCTACAGAGCGAGACCCTGTCTTGAAAAAATAAAAATAAAAAAAGAATCCCTGTACCCAATTCCTTTCAGCCTCTTGGGGACATGAGTCTTTAGAAAGATCTTCTCTGTGGTACGAAGTGAAGCTTCCTTTACTATGAAATTTATCTGAATAAAGCATAGATTCGCAGGCTCTGCTCACAGACTAAAGAATTAGAACTTGGAGGTAGCTGGGTGCAGTGGCTCACACCTGTAATCCCAGCAATTTGGGAGGCCGAGGCGGGAGGATCACCTGAGGTCAGGAGTTCGAGACCAGCCTGACCAACATGGCAAAACCCTGTCTCTACTAAAAATACAAAAAAATTAGCTGGGCATGGTGACGCATGCCTGTAATCCCAGCTACTTAGGAGGCCGAGACAGGAGAATCGCTTGAACTGGGGAGGCAGAGGTTGCAGTGAGCCGAGATCGTGCAATTGCACTCCAGCCTGGGCAACAAAAAGCAAAACTCCATCTAAAAAAAGAACATGGAGGTGGTGCCTGGGAATTAAATTTTATTTTGAAGGCCCCCATACAGTTATGTAACTCTGGTGTTGCCTTTGACCTCTGCACCTTCAGGAGAACCTCATCCTTCCTTCTGGAACTTTCTAAATACACACACACACAATGTATACTTTTCTTGTCTTTGTAAAAATTTTATTATTACTATTTTCTGAGACAGGGTCTCATTCTGTTGCCTAGGCTGGAGTCCAGTGGTGCAATCACGGTTCACTGCAGCCTCAAGCTCCCAGGCTTAAGTGATCTTCCCACCTCAGTCTCCTAAGTAGCCAGGACTACAGACATGAGCCACTATGCCCAGCTTTTTTATTTTTGTAGAGATGACGGTCTTGCTATGTTGCCCATCCTGGTCTCGAGCTCCTGGGCTGCAGCAATCCTCCCCGCTCAGCTTATCAAAATGCTGGAATTACAGGCATGAGCCACTGCACCTGGCACCTTTATTTTATGAATGCTATTTTTAATTGTAAAGTGATTCTTATTTATGGGGACACCCTTCAGTTGGTCTATTGGCTATTAGTTCCCTATTGCTACTCTAACACATTTCCACAAACTTAGTCGCTTAAAACAACATCAATGTATTCTTGTATGGTTTTGAAGGCCAGAATTCTGAAATCAGTTTCACTGGGCTAATGTCAAATCAAGCTGAGGCTGGGTGCGGTTGCTCACGCCTATAATTCCAGCACTTTGGAAAGCCGAGGTGGGTGGGTCACTTGAGGTCAGCAGTTCGAGACCAGCCTGGCCAATATGGGGAAATCCCATCTCTACTAAAAATACAAAAATTAGCTGGGCATGGTGGCACACACCTGTAGTCCCAGCTACTTGGGAGCCTGAGGCAGGAGAATTGAGGAGAACCCAGGAGGCGGAGGTTGCAGTGAGCTGAGATCGGGGCCATTGCACTCCAGCCTGGGCAACAGAGCAAGACTCTGTCTCAAAAAAAAAAAAAAAAAAAAAAATCAAGCTGGGTGCAGTGGCATACACCTGTAATCCCAGCTACCCTGTAATCCCAGCTACTCGGGAGGCCGAGGCAGGAGAATCGTTTGAGCCCAGGAGTTCAAGATCAGCCTGGGTAACATAGTGAGACTCCCATCTCTAAAAATAAATAAATAAGTAAAAATAAATTCAAGTCAGCAGGGTTGGTTTCTTCTGGAGGATCTGGGGGGGGGAAATCCTTCTCTTTGTCTTTTCTGGCTTCTGAAACCCACTGGCATCTTTTTTGTTTTTTTTTAAATTTTTTTGAGACTAAGTCCAGCTCTGTCACCCAGGCTGGAGTGCAGTGGCACGATCTCAGCTCACAGCAACCTCTGCTTCCCAGGTTCAAGTGATTGTCATGCCTCAGCCTCCCGAGTAGCTGGGATTACAGGCGCCCACCACCATGCCCGGCTAATTTTTGTATTTTTGGTAGGGAGGGGGTTTCACCATTTTGGCCAGGCCGGTCTTGAACGCCTGACTTCAGGTGATCTTCCTGCCTTGGCCTCCCAAAGTGCTGGGATTACAGGCATGAACCACCATGCCCCATCCCCACTGGCATCTTTTTTTTATGCTTTAAACAATTTTTTTTTTTTAGAATTCAAAAGCAAACTCTGGATCCTGAGCTTAACTGTAATGGAATAGATTACATTCCATTTATTTTTGTAAATTATTTTATTTTTTCATTGATGACTTAGAGGGACTATCTTCAAACCAGTACAAATATTTCATAGATAATACCTGGCCAATTTCTAACCAATTGAGTAATTTGTTGCATAATAAGCTACCTCAAGTCTTTCAGCAAGAAATACATTAAATTTGAATAGTGAAGACATTATACAATGAATTAGGACATAATTAAAATTTGCTTTAAATATTTCTTTGGTGGAGAGAACACCACACTTCTGCTCAATGAAGAGAAACATTTTCATACTCCAGAGGCATTTTATTTTATTTTATTTTATTTTTTTGAGACGGAGTCTCGCTGTGTCGCCCAGGCTGGAGTGCAGTGGCGTGATCTCGGCTCACTACAACCTCCGCCTCCCGGGTTCAAGCAATGCTTCTGCCTCAGCCTCCCGAGTAGCTGAGACTACAGGCACCTGCCACCATGCCCGGCTCATTTCTGTACTTTTAGTAGAGACGGGGTGTCACCATATTGGTCAGGCTGGTCTCAACCTCCCGACCTTGTGATCTGCCTGCCTCGGCCTCCCAAAGTGCTGGGCTTACAGATATGAGCCACTCTGCCTGGCCTTTTATTTTTTTGTTAACACCTATTATGTCATGAATTCACAGGGAAGAGTTTCCAGCAGCTAAGGCTCCTTCCCACTGGTTTTCATGCAGTGTGCTTCTCTGGGTGGAGCAGGCTGGCACTTCAGTTGAACCCAGGCACCTTTCTCTTTGGCTTCTTTCTTTTTCTGATCATTTTCCTTCATGCATTTCAGGAAGCTATCTCAGTTCTTAGAGTGCTTAATATGCTCAATACACACATCAATTCTCTTGGCAAGGATCTTGCCCTCGTTTGTTTACAACAATGCGAACAGCATGCTGGGGAACACTGTAGATTCTTCCAGTTTTGCCATGTTAACACTTGTGGAGCATTTCTTTTTGAACAGTACCCTCTCTTGATGTCTACAATATCACCTTTCTTATAGATTCACATATACGTGGCCAAAGGAACAACTTCGTGTTTTCTAAAAAGCCTAGAGAACATATATCGGGTGCCTCTCCTCTTTTCCTTTGTGTTTGTCATCTTGGCAAATTACTGGGAGATGGCGGTTCTGGCCGAAAAGCCCCACTGGTATCCTTTGCTTGTGGTCCCTTCTTGTGTCACTCCAAGTCACTCCAATCCCTTCAATGCTATGTATTCACCTAACTTCTTGCCTCCCTCTTCTAAGGACACTTGTGATTACATTTAGAGCCCATTCAGATGATCCAGGATAATCTTGCCATAATCTCAAAATCCTTGACTTAATCATATCTGCAGGGCTGGGCATGGTGGCACGTGCCTGTAGTCCCAGCTGTGAGAGAGGCTGTGGTGTGCAGTAGGATTGCTTGAGCCCAGGAGTTTGAGGCTGCAGTGAGCTATGATTGCACCACTGCATTCCAGCCTGGGCAGCAGGGCAAGATCTTGCCAAAAAAAAAAAAAAAAAAAGAAAGAAAAGAAAAATCACATCTGCATCTACAAAATTCCTTTTGCCATTTAAAGTAACATCCATAGGGCCAGGTGCAGTAGCTCACGCCTGTAATCCCAGCATTTTGGGAGGCTGAGGTGGGTGGAACACCTGAGGTCAGGAGTTCAAGACCAGCCTGGCCAACATGGTAAAACACCATCTCTACTAAAAATATAAAAATTAGCTGGGTATGGTGGCAGGCGCCTATAATCCCAGCTACTTAGGAGGCCGAGGCAGGAGAATCGCTTGCACCCAGGAGGTGGAGGTTGCAGTAAGCTGAGATCGCGCCACTGCACTCCAGCCTGGGCAACAAGAATGAAACTCCATCTCAAATAAATAAATAAAGTAACATCGACAGGTTCTGATCAATAGATGTGGATATCTCTGGGGGGACATTATTTAGCCTATTGCTACAGTATCCTTTGGAGGGGCTGACATTGTGTCTTGCTCTATGGATGTGTCAGTCATATGATACGTAGTTATGTATCATAGTACAGTGTATCAGTCATGGATCAAGGTGGGAAAACAGAAATCACTTGAGGTCTTTTAACAGAAAGGGGTTTCATACAGGAAATTGACAATGACTCCATGCTGCCATTGCAGCCTGAAAAACAACCACAGGCAATACATAAATGAATGAGCTTGGCTGTGTGCCAATAAAACTTTATTTGCAAAAACCAGTGTGGAGTCAGATTTGGCCCAGGGGCTGAAGTTTGCCATCTCTGGGTACAAAGGATCAGGACTGAGTCTGGTCCTACAGAGATGACCTTGAAGAAGTGGCTTTCCAAAGCGCCCGAGGTTGTCACTGAACAGGGGAATGCTAAAACCTCAACTGTTTCCACATCTGGCTGCTGGCAGAGTGAAGGGGAAGGAAAACCAAGACGACTCCAGTCCCTTTTGTTTTTCAGACTCCCAGAGGTGCATCTGGCAGGTGAACTTGGGCAGACACCCTGAGTCTGCCCAGCCACAGGGAGATCTGCCTGTGTAGCTGGGGCTTTGGAGTGGGGTGGGACAGGGGCGGATGCTGATGTCAACCTGCCATGGATGGCTTATTAGCGTAGGTTACAATGATGATAGGGACGACGGTGTAACTGTAGGATGCATAATCATCGTCACTATTACATGTAATTGCAGGATTTGGAGCAGAGTAATTATCATGCAATATAATCAATTATATAATGAAATGTAATCTCAGACAGATCATCAACGACATAATTGTGTCATGCCCTCCAGGAAATGGAATATGCATCTTTTTGAAGTTCCCGGGTGGTTCTGCCAGGATGGCTGGTGGTGGGAGAAGAAGGCAAGAGCCAAATGGGGTTAGGATGAGAGGGACAGTGATTGGGGTGGGGGTGTTTCAGGTGACAGTGGAAGGATAGTGATGGGCGTGAGAATAGTGTAAGAGTTTAGTCTGAGGTTGAGAGAAGTGAGGAGATGCAGGCGAATAAGTTGAAGAACAATGAGGTCAGGTTAGGGATTAGCAAACTGGATGAGGGCCAAATCTGACATCTGACTTTTTTTTTTTTTTTTGAGACGGAGTTTCGCTCTTGTCGCCCAGGCTGGAGTGCAATGGCGCGATCTTGGCTCACTGCAACCTCTGCCTCCCGCATTCAAGCGATTCTCCTGCCTAGCCTCTGGAGTAGCTGGGATTACAGGTGTGTGCCACCATGCCCGGCTAATTTTTGTATTTTTAGTAAAGATGGGGTTTCACCATGTTGTCCAGGCTGGTCTCGAACTCCTGACCTCAGGTGATCCACCCGCCCCGGCCTCTCAAAGTGCTGGGATTACGGGCGTGAGCCACCCCTCCTGGCCTCAAATCTGACTTGTTTTAAAAAAAAATTGGCAGGGCTGGGCACGGTGGCTCACGCCTGTAATCCCAGCACTTTGGGAATCACCTGAGGTCAGGAGTTCGAGACCAGCCTGACCAACATGGTGCAACCCTGCCTCTAAGAAAAATACAAAAATCAGTCGGGCGTGGTGGCACACACCTGTAATCGCAGGTACTCAGGAGGGTGAGGCAGGAGAATCACTTGAACCCAGGAGGCAGAGGTTGTGGTGAGCGGAGATCGTGCCACTGTGCTCCAGCCTGGGCGATAGAGCGAGTCTCCCTCTTAAAACAAGCAAACAAATAAAACAAACAAACAAACAAAACCCCAAAAATTATTTGGCTGAACACAGAATCTGGAAAAAAAATTTTTTAAATTGAGGTGAGAATCAGACAACATAAAATTAACCAGATTAAAATGTCCAATTTGGTGGAATTTAGCACATTTGCAATGTCACACGACTGTCACCTTTATCAAGTTCCAGAACATTTTCATCCCCCTAAAAGGAGATCTCGTTTCTATCAGCAGTCACTCTCCACTCCCTCTCCCCCAGCCCCTGGCACCACCAATCTGCTTCCTGTCTCTATGTGTTCCCGGAAAGGGGTCCTGATCAAGACCCCAAAAGAGGGTTCTTGGATCTCGTGCAAGAAAGAAGTCAGGGAGGCCGGGCGCGGTGGCTCACGCCTGTAATCCCAGCACGTTGGGAGGCTGAGGTGGGCGGATCACGAGGTCAGGAGATTGAGACCATCCTGGCTAACGCAGTGAAACCCCGTCTCTGCTAAAAATACAAAAAAATTAGCCGGGTGTAGTGGCGGGCACCTGTAGTCCCAGCTACTCGGGAGGCTGAGGCAGGAGAATGGCGTGAAGCCGGGAGGCAGAGCTTGCAGTGAGCCCAGATCACGCCACTGCACTCCAGCCTGGGTGACAGAGCAAGACTCTGTCTCAAAAAAAAAAAAAGAAAGAAGTCAGGGTGAGTCCATAGAGTAAGTGAAAGCAAGTTTATTAGGAAAGTAAAGGAATAAAGAATGGCTATTCCAGGCCAGACACAGTGGCTCATGCCTATAATCCTAGCACTTTGGGAGGCCAAGGCAGGTGGATCACGAGGTCAGAAGACTGAGACCATCCTGGCTAACACGGTGAAATCCTGTCTCTACTCAAAATACAAAAAAAATTAGCTGGGCATGGTGGTGAGCGCCTGTAGTCCCAGCTACTCGGGAGGCTGAGGCAGGAGAATGGCATGAACCCGGTGTCAGGCCTCTGAGCCCAAGCTAAGCCATCATATCCCCCGTGACCTGCATGTACACATCCAGATGGCCGGTTCCTGCCTTAACTGATGACATTCCACCACAAAAGAAGTGAAAATGGCCTGTTCCTGCCTTAACTGATGACATTGTCTTGTGAAATTCCTTCTCCTGGCTCATCCTGGCTCTAAATCTCCCCTACTGAGCACCTTGTGACCCCCACTCTGCCTGCCAGAGAACAACCCCCCTTTGACTGTAATTTTCCTTTATCTACCCAAATCCTATAAAATGGCCCCACCCTTATCTCCCTTCAAGGACTCTCTTTTCAGACTCAGCCCACCTGCACCCAGGTGATTAAAAGCTTTATTGCTCACACAAAGCCTGTTTGGTGGTCTCTTCACACAGACACGCATGAAATTTGGTGCCGTGACTCGGATCGGGGGACCTTCCTTGGGAGATCAATCCCCTGTCCTCCTGTTCTTTGTTCCATAAGAAAGATCCACCTACGACCTCAGGTCCTCAGGTCCTCAGACCGACCAGCCCAAGAAACATCTCACCAATTTCAAATCCAGTAAGCGGCCTCTTTTCACTCTCTTCTCCAACCTCCCTCACTATCCCTCAACCTCTTTCTCCTTTCAATCTTGGCGCCACACTTCAATCTCTCCCTTCTCTTAATTTCAATTCCTTTCATTTTCTGGTAAAGACAAAGGAGACATGTTTTATCCATGGACCCAAAACTCCGGCACCGGTCACGGACTGGGAAGGCAGCCTTCCCTTGGTGTTTAATCATTGCAAGAACGCCTCTCTGATTATTCACCCACGTTTCAGAGGTGTCAGACCATGCAGGGATGCTTGCCTTGGTCCTTCACCCTTAGCGGCAAGTCCTGCTTTTCTTGGGGAGGGGCAAGAACCCCTCAACCCCTTCTCCTTCACCCTTAGCGGCAAGTCTCGCTTTTCTAAGGGGCAAGAATCCCCAATCCCTTATTTCCATGCCCCAACCTCTTATCTCTGTGCCCCAATCCCTTATTTCCATGCCCCGACCTCTTATCTCTGCGCCCCATCCCTTATTTCCGTGCCCTGACCTCTTATCTCTGCGCCCCATCCCTTATTTCCGTGCCCTGACCTCTTATCTCTGTGCCCCAACCCCTTATTTCCGCACCCTGACCCCTTTCCGGCTTTTCTGGAAGGTAAGAACCCCCAAACCCCTTCCATCTGTGTCTCTACTCTCTCTTTTCTCTGGGCTTGCCTCCTTCGCTATAGGCAACCTTCCACCCTCCATTCCTCCATCTCCCTTAGCCTGTGCTCTCAAGAACTTAAAACCTAAATGCCTTGTTTTCTTCTGCAATGCTGCTTGACCCCAATACAAACTCAACAGTGGTTCCAAATAGCCAGAAAATGGCACTTTCAATTTTTCCATCCTGCAAGATCTAAATAATTCTTGTCGTAAAATAGGCAAACGGTCTGAGGTGCCTGATGTCCAGGCATTCTTTTACACATCGGTCCCTCCCTAGTCTCTGTGCCCAGTGCAACTCGTCCCAAGTCTTCCTTCTTTCCCTCTCTCCTGTCAACTCAGTCCCATCCCCAAGCGTCCCTGAGTCTTTCTAATCTTCCTTTTCTACAGACCCATCTGACCTCTCCCCTCCTCCCCAGGCTGCTGCTCACCAGGCCGAGCTAGGTCCCAATTCTTCCTCAGCCTCCGCTCCTCCACCCTATAACCTTTTTATCACCTCCCCTCCTCACACCCGGTCCGGTTTACAGTTTCATTCCGTGACTAGCCCTCCCCCACCTGCCCAGCAATTTCCTCTTAAAAAGGTGGCTGAAGCTAAAGGCATAGTCAAAGTTAATGCTCCTTTTTCTTTATCCGACCTCTCCCAAATCAGTGAGCATTTAGACTCTTTCATCAAATATGAAAAACCCAGCCCAGTTCATGGCTCGTTCGGCAGCAACCCTGAGACGCTTTACAGCCCCAGACCCTAAGAGGTCAAAAGGCCGTCTCATTCTCAATATACATTTTATTACCCAATCTGCTCCCAACATTAAATAAAACTCCAAAAATTAAACTCCGGCCCTCAAACCCCACAACAGGACTTAATTAACCTCACCTTCAAGGTGTACAATAATAAAGTAGAGGCAGCCAAGTAGCAATGTATCTCTGAGTTGCAATTCCTTGCCTCCACTGTGAGACAAACCCCAGCCACATCTCCAGCACAAAAGAACTCCAAACGCCTGAACCGCAGCGGCCAGGGATTCCTCCAGAACCTCCTCCACCAGGAGCTTGCTACAAGTGCCGGAAATCTGGCCACTGGGTCAAGGAATGCCCGCAGCCCAGGATTCCTCCTAAGCCGTATCCCATCTGTGTGGGACCCCACTGAAAATCGGACTGTTCAACTCACCTGGCAGCCACTCCCAGAGCCCCTGGGACTCTGGCCCAAGGCTCTCTGAATCCTTCCCAGATCTTCTCGGCTTAGTGGCTGAAGACTGACACTGCCCGATCGCCTCGGAAGCCCCCTAGACCATCACGGACGCCGAGCTTCAGGTAACTCTCACAGTGGAGGGTAAGTCCATCCCCTTCTTAATCAATATGGAGGCTACCCACTCCACGTTACCTTCTTTCCAAAGGCCTGTTTCCCTTGCTTCCATAACTGGTGTGGGTATTGACGGCCAAGCTTCTAAACCCCTTAAAACTCCCCGACTCTGGTGCCAACTTAAGACAATACTCTTTTATGCACTTCTTTTTAGTTATCCCCACCTGCCCAGTTCCCTTATTAGGCCGAGACACTTTAACTAAATTATCTGCTTCCCTGACTATTCCTAGGCAACAGCCACACCACATTGCCACCTTTTCCCCTAGTTCAAAGCCTCCTTCACATCCTCCCCTTGTATCTCCCCACCTTAACCCACAAGTATAAGACACCTCTACTCCCTCCTTAGCGACCGATCATGCACCCCTTACCATCCCATTAAAACCTAATCACTCTTACCCCGCTCAATGCCAATATCCCATCCCACAGCACACTTTGAAAGGATTAAAGCCTGTTATCATTCACCTGTTACAGCATGGCCTTTTAAAGCCTATAAACTCTCCTTACCATTCCCTCATTTTACCTGTCCTAAAACCAGACAAGGCTTACAGGTTAGTTCAGGATCTGCGCCTTATCAACCAAATTGTTTTGCCTATCCACCCCATGGTGCCAAACCCATATACTCTCCTATCCTCAATACCTCCCTCTACAACCCATTATTCTGTCCTAGATCTCAGACATGATTTCTTTACTATTCCTTTGCACCCTTCATCCCAGCCTCTCTTCACTTTCTCTTAGACTGACCCTGACACCCATCAGGCTCAGCAAATTACCTGGTCTGTACTGCCGCAAGGCTTCACAGACAGCCCCCATTACTTCAATCAAGCCCAAATTTCATCCTCATCTGTTACCTATCTCGGCATAATGCTCATAAAAACACACGTGTTCTCCCTGCTGATCGTGTCTGATTAATCTCCCAAACCTCAATCCCTTGCAAAACAACAACTCCTTTCCTTCCTAGGCATGGTTAGTGCAGTCAGAATTCTTACACAAGAGCCAGGATTGCACCCTGTAGCCTTTCTGTCCAAACAATTTGACCTTACTGTTTTAGCCTAGCCCTCATGTCTGCGTGCAGCGGCTGCCACTGCTTTAATACATTTAGAGGCCCTAAAAATCACAAACTATACTTAACTCACTCTCTACATTTCTCATAACTTCCAAAATCTATTTGCTTCCTCATACCTGACGCATATGCTTTCTGCTCCCCGGCTCCTTCAGCTGTACTCACTCTTTGTTGAGTCCCACAGTTACCATTGTTCCTGGCCCGGACTTCAATCTGGCCTCCCACATTATTCCTGATACCACACCTGACCTCCATGACTATATCTCTCTGATCCACCTGACATTCACCCCATTTCCCGATATTTCCTTCTTTCCTTTTCCTCACCCTGATCACGCTTGATTTATTGATGGCAGTTCCACCAGGCCTAATCGCCACACACCAGCAAAGGCAGGCTATGCTATAGTACAAGCCACTAGTCCGCCTCTTAGAATCTCTCATTTCCTTTCCATCGTGGAAATCTGTCCTCAAGGAAATCACTTCTCAGTGTTCCATCTGCTATTCTACTACTCCTCAGGGATTCTTCAGGCCCCCTCCCTTCCCTACACATCAAGCTTGAGGATTTGCCCCACTCAGGGCTGGCAAATTAGCTTTACTCAACATGCCCCGAGTCAGATAACTAAAACACCTCTTAGTCTAGGTAGACACTTTCACTGGATAGGTAGAGACCTTTCCTACAGGGTCTGAGAAGGCCACCGCTGTCATTTCTTCCCTTCTGTCAGACATAATTCCTCAGTTTAGCCTTCCCACCTCTATACAGTCTGATAACAGACCAGCCTTTATTAGTCAAATCAGCCAAGTGTTTTTCAGGCTCTTGGTATTCAGTGAAACCTTTATATCCCTTACAGTCCTCAGTCTTCAGGAAAAGTAGAATGGACTAAAGGTCTTTTAAAAACACACCTCACCAAGCTCAGCCACCAACTTAAAAAGGACGGACAATACTTTTACCACTTTCCCTTCTCAGAAGTCAGACCTGTCCTCAGAATGCTACAGGGTACAGCCCATTTGAGCTCCTGTATAGATGCTCCTTTTTCTTCACATGGACGCCCATGAAACCCGGGAGGTGGAGCTTGCAGTGAGCCGAAACCGCGCCACTGCACTCCAGCCTGGGTGACAGAGCAAGACTCCATCTCAAAAAAAAAAAAAGAATGGCTACTCCATAGACAGAGCAGCCCCAAGGGCTGCTGGTTGCCCATTGTTATGGTTATTTCTTGATGATATGCTAAAGGAAGGGTAGATTATTCATGCCTTGAGTTTTTAGACCAAATAGGGTAACTTCCTGACGTTGCCATGGTATTTGTAAACTGTCATGGTGATGGGGGGAGTGTAGCAGTGAGGATGACCAGAGGTCACTCTTATCACCATCTTGGTTTTGGTGGGTTTGGGCCAGCTTCTGTTTTTGTTGTTGTTGTTGAGACGGAGTCTTGCTCTGTCGCCCAGGCTGCAGTGCAGTGGCGCGATCTCGGCTCACTGCAAGCTCTGCCTCCTGGGTTCACGCCATTCTCCTGCCTCAGCCTCCCGAGTAGCTGGGACTACAGGCGCCCACCACCATGCCCGGCTAATTTTTTGTATTTTTAGTAGAGACGGGGTTTCCTTCCTTTTTTTTTTTTTTTTTTTTGAGATGGAGTTTCACTCTTCTCACCCAGGCTGGAGTGCAATGGCAGGATTTCGGCTCACTGTAACCTCTGCCTCCCAGGTTCAAATGATTCTCCAGCCTCAGCCTCCCGAGTAGCCGGGATTACAAGCACCTGCCACCATGCCCGGCTAATTTTGTATTTTTAGTACAGACAGGGTTTCACCATGTTGGACAGGCTGGTCTTGAACTCCTGACCTCAGGTGATCCACTCGCCTCAGCCTCCCAAAGTGCTAGGATTACAGGCATGAGCCACCGTGCCCAGCCGCTTCCTTCCTTTTTATGGCTGAATCATATTCATTGTATGAATAGACAACATGTTGTGTTTATCCATTCATTTGTTGGTGGACACTTGAGTTGTTTCCACCTTTTGGCTATTGTGAATAGCGCTATTCTGAACACGTCCAAGGGTTTGTTTGAATATATCCGCTTGATTTTCTAAATAAAGTTTTATTGGCATGCAGTCACGCCCATCATTTGCATGTTGTCATGGTTACAATGGCCGAGTTGGTTGCAACAGAGACAGCATAGTACACACAGCAAATCTATTTACTAGCTCGCCCTTTACAGAAAATTTTGTTGACCCCTGTATTGATCATGACCAAAATGAGTCTGGGAATTGGGTTGGGTTGCAGAAACTTTACATTAGGCCTGGATGACCATTCTCCTCTCCTTCTACCTATCCAGAACAAAGGGGTTACATTTCCCAGCAAGCAGTCTTGAGCCTCAGTCCCCAAGCCCCATTGGTAACACGATGGGTCCCACACACTGAAGGACAAGATCAAAGACTTGAGACCCTTTTGTAGCGAGGGGCAAATAGATCCACATCAGTCACAGTGCGTAGCCTATGCACTTGGGTACAGAAACAGCTAATGAGCAGGGGCACTCAAGGACCTGCAGGCTGCCTCTGCAGACATCATGCAGACAGCTGCAGTTTGTCCCCTTTTCCCAGCTATATGCTATTCTTTGAGAAGATACCACACCCCCACGTGCAAGTTTCTCAAAGGAGAAAAGTCCCCCAGGAGCGGGATTGCTGCGTGCTGGATAACTCCTGGTGTAAGCCACTTTCTGGCCCCACTTTTAGTCCTGTTGGCTGTTACTTGCAACCAAAAGCACTCACTGAACCCACTCCTGGTGGTGGATCCCACAGCTCCTGTCCTGTCTGCTCAAATGCAGAAATAACCCCAGACATAAGGAGGGGAATTTCGGAATTTACCGAGGAAACTGGGCTGAATGAGATTCCATTTCTGCTTCCTCGTGGGATAGAGACTCAAAACAGAAATTAAATTCAGCTGTTGGAAAATGGAGTTTCATTCCTCACACATCTGAGTTTATGAAATGAGATTCCCAGCTGCTACTTTTTTTTTTTTTTTTTTTTTTGATATGGAGTCTCGCTCCGTCACCCAGGCTGGAGTGCAGTGGCGTGATCTTGGCTCACTGCAAGCTCCGCCTCCCCGGTTCACACCATTCTCCTGCCTCAGCCTCCCGAGTAGCTGGAACTACAGGTGCCTGCCACCGTGCCCGGCTAATTTTTGGTACTTTTAGTAGAGACGGGGTTTCACCGTGTTAGCCAGGATGGTCTCGATCTCCTGACCTCATGATCCGCCCGCCTCGGCCTCCCAAAGTGCTGGGATTACAGGCGTGAGCCACTGCACCTGGCCCCAGCTGCTACATTTAAAACAGACATGGCCAGGGGCAGTGGCTCACGCCTGTAATCCCAGCACTTTGGAGGGCTGAGGCGAGAGGATCGCCCAAAGTGAGGAGTTCGAGACCAGTCTGGGCAACATGGCGACATCCTATCACTACGAAAAATACACAAATTAGCCAGGTATGGTGGTGCACACTACTCAGGAGGCTGAGGTGGGAGGATCACCTGAGCCTGGGAGGTTGAGGATGCAGTGAGTTGAGATTGTGACACTGAACTCCATCCTGGGTGACAGAGCAAGACCCTGTCTCAAAAACAAACAAACAAGAAGATCCCCAAAAACCCAACAAAACCAAACAAGCATGGGGGTGTGGGTTGAATTAAGGGCATGTATTCCTAGTGTTTGTATCTTAACTTCCTTGAGTTAAGGGCAACAGATGGCCGGGTGCGGTGGCTCACGCCTGTAATCCCAGTACTTTGGGAGGCCGAGGGAGTGGATCACCTGAGGTCAGGGGTTCGTGACCAGCCTGGCCAACATGGTGAAATCCTATCTCTACTAAAAATACAAAAATTAGCCAGGCAAGGTGGCGGGCACCTGTAATCCCAGCTACTCAGGAGGCTAAGGCAGGAGAATCGCTTGAATCTGGGAGGTGGAGATTGCAGTGAGCTGAGATTGCACCACTGCATTCCAGCCTGGGCAACAGAGACTTCATCTCAAAAAAAAAAAAAAAGCAATGGTTGCAAATGTTCTGAGTTCAAGTCCCAGCTCCATCTCTGCCTGGCTATGTGATCTGAGCAAGATCTTGTCTCTCTGTACTTCAGTTTCCTTCTCTGTAAAATGGGGATGACTCCAGTTGCGGATGAGCGGCGTTCATGGGCAAGCAGTGTTCTACTGAGTCTGCGCCTACCTAGTAGGTGCTAATCGTACGTGAGGTTTTTGTTTTTGTTTTTTTGCTGATAAAGGAATGCAAGGAGGAGGCAACCACGTGTCCAAGGCTGTGTGTGGTTTTTCTTTTTTTAATGTCTGCTGTTAATAAAATATTTTTACAGAGACAAAAAGTCAGAATAGTGCAAAACATCTCAACACCATGCATTCATGACCACTTCTCGTTTGTGTTAAACATTTGTTCCAAGTCACATATTTACAGAGAAATGAAGGCGTCTGTGCAGACACTGGACCGACAGGGTAGAATCAAAACAAAACAAAAAACAAACAACGTTTTGATTTCACATCTGCAATCACATGCTAAGAGTTGTGTGGAGGGGAAGCCTCCCCGGACTGCTTGGCCGGTTTGCGGGGGTCTGAGGGAGCACGAGACAGGGGTGGACAGGGGTCAAGTCCCCCTGGCTGTGTGGTTGGGGATGATCAGGGGACCCTCCGCCTGTGACCTGTGTCTCCAGAGAGCCACTATGGCTGGACGGGGGTAAGGGGTGGGGTGTTACTTGACACAGTCAACTTGATTTTTCTCTGAAAACAATAAAAGGCAAAGAGAAAAGCAACACGTGTCAGCAAAGACAACTTTGGTCCTCAACGATTCTTAGGAAAGGATTCTGGGGAGCAGATGGGGTTGTGATCCGGGACTAAGGCCCTCCCCCAACTTCCCCAGGGTGGCAGAGTTCCGGGAGGCCCCAGGTTGTCCCCATCTGCAAGATCAACAGCACATGGGGTAGGGGTAGGGGACAGAAAGGCTCTGAGATCCCAGCCGAGAGAGGTCCCAAGGATTTCTAGTTGGGTGTTTAGTTTTTTGCATCTCTGATGGGGGCATGGTGAGGTCTCAGGCTCTGGGGCCTGAGAGAGGAATTGGGGGTGTGGACAGGCACCTCCTCATTTTATGCAAATCATTCGAGGACAGACTGGTAAGAGTGAACAGATCCTTCTTTCTTCAGGACACCCTCTTTACTTCCCCCGACACCCCCTGCCTTGGTCTCTGCATTTACCTTTCTCTGTATATTTCCACCTCCATGTCTCTCTCCATCTCTGTCTCTCTCCGTCCTCATCGGGGCGTGATCTCACCCTCTGTCTCTGTATTTTCTACTCTATTCCTCTTGGTCAGGGGACTTTGACTCTGAGGCATCCCTCAATGTCACCCCTTTAACGCTTGCCCTGCCACAGGCCAACCCTCTTGTGCTGTTTCCCTGATTCATGGAAATGTGGGGCCAGCTCCTTGCATAAAGCGAGGTCCAGGGTTCAGAACCCTGGAGGTGTCATCCAAGGCTGGGCTCTGTGTCCACTTGCTGGGTGGCGTTGGGGAAAGCCCTGCTCCTCTCTGGGCTTTGTTCTGCCAATACAGGAACTTCCTGATTTCAAAAGGCTTTCAGCCCCCTGGACTCCTTGTCTTTTCTCTGTCCGTGTCTCAGCCATGTCCACTCTCTGTCCCATGTGTCAGGCTCAGACACCTCCTATGTGCCCAGGTCCGTGTGGAAGGGGAAGGTTGGTACGGACAGACATGGACAGACATGCATGCGGATGTGTATTCTCACACTGACCCTGCCCCAATACATAATTCCACTAGGCGTAGACTCCCTGTCACCCACTTGTGCCCAGCCTGTGCTAGGTAAAGTTGGGGGTCCTGAGAGTCCTCAGACCCCAGTCTGAGACTGAGAAACAGAGCTGGACAGAGAAACCCCCAGTCCCATGGCATCAGGCTGGACTGGAGGAGAGACGGTGGCTGGGAAAGTCCTGAGGGGAAGGAAGGAGGGTTTTCTCCAAGAGGGGTTTCCGTGATGGGTTTTGAAGGACGAATAGGAGTTCTCTGGGGGAAAGAAAAGAGGGTGGAAATTGCAAAAACAGTTCTAGCCTGGGAGTCAGGAAAACTCATTCAACAAATATTCCCTGAAGAAGCTTGTTTCCTTCACATGCCTGGGCCATTGCTGGGGAACCCTAAACACACACACACACACACGGAGGTCTTGACCAGAAAGACTCCTAAGGAAACTTTTGGGAAATATCTTGGCTCTCTCAGGCAGCTTGACTTCCCCATTTCTTTCCAGCCATCCAAAAATCTTCCAGATCACCCTCACCCCAGGTCACAGATCACTTCCCCTTTGGGCTCTATGGGTTACAACCCTGAATCATCCATCCACCCGGCCCCTACCCTCAGCCATGTCATGGTTCGAAATTCACATCTCCTCCTCAGTCCATATAACAGTCACATAAGCTTATCCCTGGCTACAACTTCCCAACCCTGTATGAGAATTTGCATTTTAACCTTTGGTTCAGAACCTCCAGTTACCTGCACCTGTCTGAATTTAAGGGACATGCAACATCTCCAAGCAAATTAGAAAGTGGCGCCACTTCTTCCAGACACTTGGGCCATTCACATGTCGGGAAACCAACGTCACAAACATACAACACTCAATATCTAGGATTTGCACGTGGCCTTCTTAGCAATGCCAAACCCTTGGGCACTGTGCAACTGGGACAACTGTACTCAGCAGCCCTGGAGCTCATCTAAGGGCAGGATTTTTTTTTTTTTTTTTTGGTGAGGTAGAGGGGAGGGAATGGAGTATTGTTCTGTTGCCCAGGCTGGAGTGCAGTTGTGTGATCACGACTCACTACAACCTCTGCCTCCAGGGTTCAAGCAATTCTCCCGCCTCAGTCTCCTGAGTAGCTGGGACTACAGGCACGCACCACTGCACCCAGCTAATTTTTGTATTTTTAGCAGAGATGGGGTTTCGCCATGTTGGCCAGGCTGGTCTCAAACTCCTGACCTTAAGTGATCTGCCAGCCTCGGTCTCCCCAAATGCTGGGATTATAGTCATGTCCCCACAGCTATAGGTGTCTTTTCAACACAGCCTTCAGAATCTTTCCAAGAATCCATTTCAGTGTCCCCAAAGCACCTCCACCTCTCCTCACTGGTTTTAGTCTTCACAAAACAGCTTTTGCAGGCTGGAATCCAGTCTCTCCCCAACTTAAAACAGCTCCTGGAGCTCCCCAACTGTCTTAGAATAAAAGTAAAACTCCTCAGGACTGCGTACGAGGCCCTGCCTGGTCTGATGCTTCTGCGGATCTCCCCAACCCCAAGGCTCCTCACGATCCCCCTTGCTGGCTCAGCTCCAGCCGTGCCACCCGTCTCGTTGTTTCAACAGTTCTTCTCTCCTGGCCTTCGCACGTGCTGTTCCCCAGGCCTGGAGCTCTTTTCTCTCTAGTAAGTGGTTCCCTCTCATTCTTCACCTCGGAAAGCCTCCCCATCTGATGTTCTATCCTCCAGAAACCCAGCTACTCAGCTCACCCCGTTTTCATTTCTCCCTAGCACAGCAAAATCTTGTCCTTCCCAATCCAGCAGAAAAAGGCGTGCCATACACACATGTGGAAAAGCAGATCCCAGAGCAAATATAGTCCACGCTGAACTTTCCCCTAAGGTCCTATGTGCACCAGGTAACTCCAGCCAGGTCACTGTAACTTTGCTCATTGGAGAAAGAGCTTCCAGCTGGCAAGAGGGCCATCTGAGGTATCCTGTGGCTTGGGTGTTTGAATCAATGAATAGGATCTTGGAGACTAAGCTCTCACTGTGTCACTGTGTTTGTGTTTCTCTCTCTCTCATTCTCTCTTTCTCTCATTCTCTTTCTCTCTCTCTTTCTCTTTCTCCCCCCTAGAGTTTCTGGTCTCCTTCTGTTCTTTCCTATTTGGAAAATTCTGGAAAAGGAAGAAGGGATGGAGAAACCTGGGACCAGGATCCCAAATTCTCTTTTGTGGTGGGAGGCCCTCATGGCATCCCCCATGGAGATCCCAGGAGAAAGGGCTGAGGGCAGAGGTCCTGCTTGGCAGCCGGAGAAGGAAAGGTGAAGTAGGGGTCTTGGCCTGGAATTCCCACCCCTTGGAGGAGGCCCCCGAGGGGGAATTAGCAGCAATAGGGAGCTGTGTCAGGTCATCCCGATCTCAGCCCACCCTTCCATGGGGCACACAGGCCTAAGGGAGGGGCACAGAGGGTATGGCACCTGGAACCTTGGCCAAGTCTCAAGCAGCTCTTTAAGCCTCAGTTTTGCCATCCATCAAATGGGTGTGTTGAACTCTATGATATGAGGACTGGGTTTGTTGGGGGAGAGGGAGAGGCAAACTCCCAAAGGGAAGTAGGGGCAGCGTGGGGAACCAGAGCCGTCCCCTCGGCCCCCAGGGTTTGGGCGCCCAAGGGCGCATGTGCTTTTGAAATCCCATCCTCCCCCCTCCCCCATTTATTTTTTGCACAAACATCTAAAGGGACTCCAGTATTCCGGGGCCCTCCAACCAGCATCCTGGTCCCTCCAGTCCCCAGGCCACCTAGAGGGGCGTTCCAGAGAGCCCTACCCCTTGCCCAGGGCCCCCCCTCGAGGGAGCTGAGATTTCCATACTTGGCAATTGGTCTGGGGTCCCAGGGGTCTGGGTCCCATCTTATGGCTTTTCCAGGGGACATGAGGTGGTGCCTCCCGGTACCAGAGCCCCGGGATGTGGCCTCCTCCATAGGGACGAGGTTTCCCCCATCCCAGCTCAAAATGCCCCCTAGGTGCTGGGGGCGTGGCCTCAAGTTGGGGATGTGGCTTCTTCCTTCGTCGCGCCCTTGGGCGTGGCCTCCCGAGAGGGCGGGGCACCCTCCATTCCTAATTCCCAAAAAGGGAAAGCTGAGTCAAGGGCGTAGGCGCAGCCCACCCTCGGCGTGGAGCCCCCCGAGCCCCGCCCCCGGGGAGGTCCCACCAAGGCGCAAGCCCCGTCCCTCCCCGCCCAGCGCCCTCCGCGCAGGCGCAGTGCCGCTCGGCCGCCCGCCCGCGCTAAGGCGCAGGCGCGGCACCGCCCTCCTCGGCGGAGCGCGTGTCCGACTTGAGCTTCACGAACTCCTTGGCCACCTCGTCGTTGCTGCGCTGCGAGAGGATTCGCAGCACCGTGAGGCCCGTGTCGTCCATGTGGATGCGGCGGCCGAGCGGCAGCCAGCAGGCGGCGCTCCCGCGCTGGGCAAGCTCACGCAGCTGCAGCACGGCCAGCCCCACCGTGCGGTCCTCGCGCGCGAAGCAGTAGTCCTTGACGCACACCTGCAGCTCATAGCACTCGGGACCCGCGTCGGCGCTCAGCGTGCTGCGTGGGGAGGGGCGGAACGTGAGACAGGCCACACCTACTGTGATGCCCCGCCCACGGCCCCGTCCCCACCGCATTTGCGGGCCACGCCCACACCGGGGTGCCCACACCGGGGTACCCACACCTGTCACCTCCCACGCTACGCTAGCCCCGCCCCTGCCCCGTTACTTGACCTACAACCCTGTGCTTGGCCGCGCCCACAGCAGCTGACCCCGAGCGGGGCCACGCCCACGCCTGTTCGTCCCATTTTTCCACCCACCGAAAAATGACCGCACAGCTTTACATCCAGCTCCCGCCCCTCAGACACCGCCCCGCAAGGCCATGCTCCCACCCTGAGATACCCGCGCCTGTGCCCTCTGCCGGCTGAACTGCTGCCCGCACGGCCCTGCCCCTAATGTCCCACCCAGAAGCTCTTTAACCAGGCTCTCCTCTAGACCCACGACGTGGCCCTTTCCCCAGCCCCCCACACCCGCAGCCCACCCCTCTTACTTCCAAGATGCCCTCCAGACATGAGCCTGCCCTGGTGCCTCACCATGGGTGACACCGCCTCCCGCATGCCCCTCACCTGTGCTCCTGCCCCTAAGCAGTCCCAGTGACCTGCCCTGACGCCAGCTGGATAAGAGCCCCTCCTACAGGGCCACGCCCAGCTGCTCCCTCTTGTCCACCTCCCAGGTTGTACCTCTATCCCTGAAGTACTCCGGCCCACCCTGGCTGACATCTGACCTCCCACTAGACCATGCTTCTCCTCCTGAGTATCCCCTAAAGGGGCCAATCGCCCCAAAACCTTCTGACCAAGAGCCCTGTGCTGACACGACATGGAACTGGCTTCAATCTTGTCCCATAAGAGCTCCCAGGCCCCCTAGATAATACCAGCTAACCAGCTCTGATTTACCCTTACCCTTGTGCATTTTTATTTATTTTTATTTTTTGAGTGGGCATCTCCCTCTGTCACCCAGGCTGGAGTGCAGTGGCACAATCGCGGCTCACTGCAACCTCTGCCTCCCGGGTTCAAACGATTCTTCTCTCAGCCTCCTTAGTAGCTGGGATTACAGGCATGCACCACCACACCGGGCTGATTTTTTGTATTTTTAGTAGAGATGGGGGGGGGGTCTCACCATGTTGGCCAGGCTGGTCTCGAACTCCTAACCTCAGGTGATCCACTGCCTTGGCCTCCCAAAGTGTTGGGATTACAAGCGTCAGCCACCGCGCCTGGCCCATAGTTTTTTGTTTTTTTAAAGACAGGGTCTCGCTATGTCGGTCACCCAGGCTGGAGTGCAGTGGCACAATCATAGCTCATTGCAGCCTTAAACTCCTGAGCTCGAGCGATCTTCCTGCCCCAGCCTCCCAGGTAGCCGGGACTACTTTCTTCTGCACTTCTGTCCCCTAAGAACATCCAACAATATTGCCCAGCCCCAGTGCTCGGTGAGGCTGACACTCGACCCAAGGATCTACCCCGGATGACCCCAACTCTACCCCTGCTAACCACCACCATCCATCTACCCCCGTGAACAGACTTTTTTTTTTTTTTTTTTTTTTTTTTGAGGCAGAGTCTTGCTCTGTCGCCCAGGCTGGAGTGCCGTGGTACAATCATGGCTCACTGCAACCTGTGCCTCCTGGGTTCAAGCGATTCTCGTACCCCTCACCCTCTGGAGTAGCTGGGATTACAAGCGCCTGCCACCACACCCGGCTAATTTCTGTATTTTTTATTTTTTTGAGTCTCACTCTGTAGCCCAGGCTGGACTGCAGTAGCGCCATCTTGGGTCATTGCAGCCTCCACCTCCTGGGTTCAAGCGATTCTCCTGTCTCAGCCTCCCGCGTAGCTGGGATTACAGGCGCCCACCACAACACCCAGCTAATATTTTTTATATATATCCTATATTATATACAATATATAATATATGAAATATATATTATATATACTTTTATATATAATATAATATATACTATATATAATTTTATTTATAATATATAATATATACTATATATAATTTTATATATCATATAAATATTATATATTATATATGTATATAAATATATATAAATATATTTTTATATATAATATATAAAAATATATTTATATGATATATATTTATTATATATTATATAATATAATATAAATACATATTATATATATAATTATATAATATAATATAAATACATATTTTATATATAATTATATAAATAATATAAATATATATTTTATATATAATTATATAATATATATTTCTTTTAGACGGAGTCTTGCTCTGTTGCCCAGGCTGGAGTGCAGTGGCACGATCTCGGCTCACTGCAAGCTCTGCCTCCCGGGTTCACACCATTCTCCTGCCTCAGCCTCCCGAGTAGCTGGGACTACAGGCGCCCGCCACCACGCCTGGCTAGGTTTTGTATTTTTAGTAGAGACGGGGTTTCACCGTGTTAGCCAGGATGATCTCGATCTCCTGACCTCGTGATCTGCCCGCCTTGGCCTCCCAAAGTGCTGGGATTACAGGTGTGAGCCACCGCACCCGGCCATATTTTATATTTTTAATAGAGATGGAGTTTCACCATGTTGGCCAGGCTGGTCTCGAACTCCTGGCCTCAAGTTATCTGCCCACCTTGGCCTCCCAAAGTGTTGAGCTTACAGGCGTGAGCCACCATGCTCGGCCAGAGCAGACTTTTTTTTTTTTTTTTTGAGGTGGAGTTTCGCTTTTGTTGCCCAGGCTGGAGTGCAATGGCTCGATCTTGGCTCACTGCACCCTCCGCCTCCCAGACTCAAGCGATTCTTCTGCCTCAGCATCCCGAGTAGTTGGGATCACAGGCGTGCGCCACCACACCTGGCTAATTTTTTTTTTTTTTTTTTTTTTTTGTATTTTTAGTAGAGACGGGGTTTCACCATGTTGGCCAGGCTGGTCTTGAACTCCTGACCTCAGGTGATCTGTCTGCCTCGGCGTCCCAGAGTGCTGGGATGACAGGTGTGAGCCACCACACTCGGCCAGAGCAGACTTTTTTATGCTGTCCACATCATCAGCATCCTCTAGACCCTATCCTGATACCCGCAGCCTAGGCCCACTCCCGACTCCAAGAACCTCCATCCAATGTGACCCCACCTCCACCCCACGTGACACCCACCCCCCAAGCCTGGGATCCATCTACACTCCACTCCTGTCCCCAGAGCCGACTCCTCCAGATGGGCTGCCCCAACGGTCCTGACAAGGCTCAATGTAGACTCCAGTAGTCCCCACCCCCATGCAACCTCAGTCCTGTCCCCAGGTCCCTCAGCCCCCCACTCATAAGCGTCATCACTGCCACCCTCATTCCTTCACCAGACAGAGTCTCCAGCCCCAGCAATGGCCCTGCCCACCATGCACTTCCTGCCCAGACTTTCCCTCCCCTTTGCAAGTCTTCATCATGAAGTTACCCCACTCTACTCATTGCCTCCCCTTGGATCTGCCAGCCCCCAAAGGTGACCTCCATCCTCGTGTCCCCTCGCTGATGTCATTCCTGCACTACTAAGGGGTCTCCCTTTCCAGCACTCCCACCTAGAATGTGGCCCCTCCCATTCCCGGGCCCAGATTCCAGATCCCTCCTGCCTAGCTGGCTTTGGGGTTCACCTGGCAGATGCCCCCTCCCTTGTCCCCATGCTCTTCAAAGCATCCCAAACTCACAACTGGAAGCTCTCATTGTACTTGGGAGCCCAGCTATTGTTCTTGGATTTGGTCGCAAACTTGCGTTTCTTGTCGCTGAGCTGGGGCCCAATGATGTTGACCTCGATGAACGGCCGGAAGATGCCAGAAGTCTGCCACTTGAGGTCATTGGCAGCCACCACTGTTGGGGGAAGTAGAGGGTAAGACAGGTCAGGTTCTCCCAGTTGGAAAAAGAAGATGTCTGTGGCTCTCAAAACCTGCCCAAGGCTGGGCGCAGTGGCTCACGCTTGTAATCCCACCACTTCGGGAGGCCAAGGCGGGTGGATCACTTGAGTCCAGGAGTTTGAGACCAGCCTGGGCAACATGGTGAAACCCTGTCTCTACGAAAAATACAAAAATCAGCTGGGCGTGGTGGCACGCGCCTGTAGTCCCACATACTTGTGGGGCTAAAGCAGGAGATTGCTTGAGCCTGGGAGGTGGCAGTTGCAGTGAGCTGAGATTGTGCCACTGCACTCCAGCCTGTGTGACAAAGCAAGATCCTGTCTACAAAAAATAAAAAATAAAAACACCCCCCCCTCGCCCGCCGCCAAAAACCCTGTCTGAAATAAAGACTACATTTCCCAGCATTCCCATGAAGCTAAGTGTGGTCATATGACTATGTTTTGGCCAATGAGGTGAGAGAAAAAAAATCACGTGTACTACTTCTCCACTGTGGCTTAAAAGGCAGGGAGTGAACCCTAAACTTTCTCCTTCCTCTAGCCGCAATCTGCAATGCTTGTGGGGGCTGAGCTCTTTGTGACCCTATAGTGGAGGAAAAACACATTTGGGTCCAGGTATGGTGGTTCACGTCTGGAATCCCAGCACTTTGGGAGGCCCAGGTGGGAGGACTGCTTGAGGCCAGGAGTTTGAGACCAGCCTGGATACCATAGTGAGACACCATCTCTACAAAAATATAATTTAAAAAGTAGCCAGGTGTGATGCTGCATGCCTGCAATCCCAGCGACTCCGGAAGCTGAGGCAGGAGGATCGCTAGAGCCCAGGAGTTTGAGGCTGCAGTGTGCTGTGATTGCACCACAGCGCTCCAACCTGGGCAACAGAGTGAGACTCTGGCCTCTAAAACAAACAAACAACAACAACACATTAGGGATGAAAATGCAACAAAAGATGGCAGCAGCACAGATCACCAACACTGCGAAGCCTCCATATCAGCTCGAGGCTGGTTGCTACTTAAACTGTTACCCCAGAGAAAAACCAATTCTATCATTTTTGTTTGTTTGTTTACATGGAGTCTCACTCTGTCACCCAGGCTGGAGTGCAGTGGCGCAATCTCAGCTCACTGCAAACTCCACCTCCCGGGTTCAAGCAATCCTCCCACCTCAGCCTCCTGAGTAGCTGGGATTACAAGCACACGCCACCACACCCAGCTACATTTTGAATTTTTAGTAGAAACAGGGTTTCACCATGTTGGCCAGGCTGGTCTCGAACTCCTGGCCTGATCCGCCAGCTTCGGCCTCCCAAAGTGCTGGGATTACAGGCATGAGCCACCGCGCCTGGCCTAATTCTGTCTTATTTAAGCCATGTCAAAAACAGCCCAATCTGTGTTCTAGTCAACAAAAACCAAGAAAAGGAAAGCAGGGCTGAGAGATGGAGAAAGTGGGATTCAGTCTTATAAAACTGTTTACACCGCTGGATCCAGCCATGCCTGAAGGTGGTGACCTTTGGACGTTTCCGTTTCATGGACCATGAAACAACAACAACAAAAAAAGGGTGTTGCTTAAGCCAGTTTGAGTTTGGTTTCTGTTTTAGAACCTAACAAGTCCCTCCCACCTCAGACCACTCACCTTTCACTGTGACCTTGTGTTCCCCAGTTCCTGGATGAGTGAACAGCTCAACATGGACAGAGACTTCACCCACAGGGTCTTCTACACCCAGGCCTGGGCAGGGCAGGGGAGGATGGTCAGCGTGAGCTCTGTTCTTTCCCACCCACCAGGAGGGACCTTGACGGCCTCCCACCCACCTGTGCTGGCGGCACCAGGTCATCAGCCCTGATAGGGAGGCACTGATGGGGGGCCAGGATGGGAGGTGCTCTTGGGAAGCCAAGAATCCTGGGTTCTGGCCTTTTACTGCCTTGCTGTGTGATCTTGCGTAGATTGCTTAACCTCTCTGAGCCTAATGCAATTCTTTTCTTTTTTCTTATTCCATTGACTGCCATGTTGTCAAAATTCAGTCTTCATGTTACATTACATCTTGGCAGCGTCTGGCACCCTGGCCTCCTGTGGCTGTTTATCCTCTTGGCTGCAACAACGTCACCAACTCGATTCTCATCCTACATAGTTGTCACTCCTTCCAACCCCCTTTTGTCATTTTCTCCTCCGTGGGTCCTCAAACTGACCCTGCACCTCAATATTTGACACTCTTCTTTGTCTTCACTTCCTCCCTAGGTGCCCATAAACTGGAAAATCCTGCCAGCTCTAGAGCCATGTCTTTTACCTGTATCCTACACCTGCCCCCAGCATCCCATGCCTGGACTATTGCAGTAGCCTCCTTGCTGGTCTTCCTTCCACTCTTTCATCTACTCTCAGTATACCAGCCAGAAAAATCCTATTAAGTCAGATCATGTTGGCAGGGCGCGGTGGCTCACAGCTGTAATCCCAGCATTTTGGGAGGGTGAGGCAAACTCACTTGAGCCCAGGAGTTTGAGACTAGCCTGGGCAACATGGCAAAACCCCATCTCTACAATAAATACAAAAATTAGTGGCCATGGTGGTGCGTGCTTGTAGCCCCAGCTACTCTGGTGGCTGAGGTGGGAGGAACACTTGAGCTCAGAAGGGTCCAGGCTGCAGTGAGACGAGATCGCACCACTGCACTTCAACCTGGGTGACAGAGCAAGACCCTGTCTCAGAAAATTAAAAAATAAATAAATAAAATTTAAAAGTCAGATCATGTCCCTCCTCTGCTCCAAACTCTTCCATGGGTCGGGCAGTGGTGGCTCATGCCTGTAACCCCAGTACTTTGGGAGGCTCATGCTTGTAATCCCAGCATTTTGGGAGGCTGAGGTGGGCAGATAACTTGAGGTCAAGAGTTCGAGCCCATCCTGGCCAACATGGCGAAACCCTGTCTCTACTAAAAATACAAAAATTAGCTGGGTGTGGTAGTGCACGCCTGTAATCCCAGCTACTTGGGAAGCTGAGACAGGAGAATCACTTGAACCTGGGAGGCAGAGGTTGCAGTGAGCCAAGATTGCACCACTGCACTCCAGCCTGGGTGACAGAGAGAGACCCTGTCTCAAAAAAAAAAAAAAAAAAAAAAAGAGAGAAAAGAAAATTAGCCAGGTGTGGTGATGCATGCACCTGTAGTCCCAGCTATCTGGGAGGCTGAGGCAGGAGGATCGCTTAATCCCAGCTGGTTGAGGCTGCAGTGAGCTATGATCCCGCCACTGCACTTCAGTCTGGGTGACAGAGCAAGACTGTCTCAAAAAACAAAACAAAACAAAGCAAAACCAAACTCTTCCATGGCTCCCACCTCACTCTGAAATAATCAAAGTGGTTTTTGTGACCTGCAACACCCCTTCCAATAGTGGCCCTTTCCAATAGGTTACTATTACCTCTCCCCACTCACCCCATTCTTGCTCTTGTTAACTCTGACCCAGCCTCACAGGTCACCTCATTGATCACCTGGCCCAGAATCCTCATCCCTCCTGATGTGACAGCTCATAGGGGCATCTTTTATTTTCCTTACCCCTATTTCCCTTCTAGTGCAGAATCTTAAGTTTCTTTTCTTTTTTTTTTTTTTTCTTTTTTTTGAGATGGAGTCTTGCTCTGTCACCCAGGCTGGAGTGCAATGGTGAAATCTCGGCTCACTGCAACCTCCGCCTCCCAGGTTCAAGCGATTCTCCTGCCTCAGCCTCCTGAGTAGCTGGGACTACAGGCGCACACCACCACACCCAGCTAATATTTGTAGTTTTGAGACGGGGTTTCACCATGTTGGCCAGGATGGTCTCTATCTCTTGACCTGGTGATCTGCCCGCCTCGGCCTCCCAAAGTGCTGGGATTACAGGCATGAGCCACCGCACCCGGCCTTCTTTTTTGTTTTTGAGATAGAGTCTTGCTGTGTCACCAGGCTGGAGTGTAATGGCACGATCTCGGCTCACTGCAAGCTCCGCCTCCCAGGTTAAAGCGATTCTCCTGCCTCAGCCTCCTGGGATTACAGGCATCCACCAACACGCCTGGCTAATTTTTGTTATTTTTAGTAGAGATGGGGTTTCACCATGTTGGCCAGGCTGGTCTCAAACTCCTGACTTCAAGTGATCCGCCCAACTTGGCCTCCCAAAGTGCTGGGATTACAGGCATGCACCACCGCGCCAGGCCTCAACCCCTAATTTTTCCATTATGGAGTCAAAAAGTTCCCTTGTCTGCTTGAATCATGGTGTGGTGTGCTTCTGTTTGGGGCCACCACACGTGTCCTCCATGGTGCCAATGGGGATCATTGATGGGGCAGCTTAAAAGAATCTCTCCCGGTCCCGCCTTCTGTGACTCGAAAGGGCATCCTGTGGGGCCTGTGGACCTGTGACCGCCAGCACCTCCACCAGCCCCTCCCCACCCCCCTCCAGGCAGCTCCCCACTCCTGGACCACCCCATGCATGGGGAGAAGAAGGGGAAAGTCAGAGGTGAGGGTGGGAAGTTGGGTCAGTCAAAGGCTGATTGGGTTACCTCACGCTGGACAGGAAGTGACTGAGGGTTGGGGAGCACAGGGGCCTGGAGACCCCCATCACCCCAGTACTGGGGTATGTGGCCCCGGTCTTTGCTGCACGCCCCAGGCCATCTTCCTTGTTGCCTCAGGCTCCCATTCCATCCCCGCCCCCTGCCACCAGTCACATGCTCAGCCGCCCCGCCCTCCCCCAGGCCGATGCTTCATAGCAAGCTCAATCCGGGCCAGACTGGGGTGCCGGGGGTGCCAGGGGGAATTGGACAGTGGTGGGTCAGGTGAGGGGTCAGACCAAGGCCAAAGCTAGTAAGAAGGGGGGAGGGAGGCAGTGCTGGGTGCCCCCATCCTGTGCTTTGCTGGCTCTGCGGGGAAGGGTCTTTCCTGGGCCTCTCAGTGCTTCTTCCAACCCCACTCCCCACTCCCCAAGTCCCGGGACCCCTGCAGGGGAAGGTTCCTCGGACAAGTGGTTGAATCTCCTTTGGCTCTCAGTATCTCATCTGTGGAATGATGTACCCCTCGTGGGGCAGTTAAAGAAATGTTTCAGTTTCCCCAAGAAGGCTAGGCACGGAGGCTCATGCCTGTAATCCCAGCACTTTGGGAGGCCAAGGTGGGAGGATCATTTGAGGCCAGGAGTTCGAGACCAGCCTGGGCAACATAGCCCAGGAGGTGGCGGCTGCAGTGAGCTGAGATTTCGCCATTGCACTCCAGCCTGGGTGACAGCGTCTGCCTCAAATTAAAAACAAAATGGCCAGGCGCTGGGATTACACCTGTCATCCTAGCACTTTGGAAGGCCGAGGCCAAGATGGAACACTTGAGGCCAAGAGTTCAAGACCAGTCTGGCCAACATGGCAAAACCCCGTCTCTACTAAAAATACAAAAATTAGCCAGGCGTGGTGGTGTGGGCCTGTAATCCCAGCTACTCAGGAGGCTGAGGCACAAGAATCGCTTGAAACCAGGAGGCGGACGGAGGTTGCAGTGAGCTGAGATTTCCCTACTGCATGCCAGCCTGGGCGACAGAGTGAGACTCTGTCTCAAACAACAACAACAACAACAAAACCAAATACAGATTCTTCAAGAAATGCCTGGCACGAGGTCCTGCTCAGCCTTAGAGCCTGATAAGTGTTCACTGAGATCAGCCTGGGCGACAAAGTGAGGCCCCCTCTCTACAAAAAAAAAATTAAAAATTAGCTAACCATGTGACGTGTGCCTGTAGTCCCAGCTCCTCGGGAGGCTGGGGCAGGAGGATCACTTGAGCACAGGAGGGAGGCTGCAGTGAGCAGTGATTGCACCACTGCATTCCAGCCTAGGTGACAGAAGGAGACCTTGTCTCTAAATAATAATAATATCAATAACAATAATCCTGTGAAGTAGGGTCCTTGACTGTCCCCATTTTACAGATGAGAAAACTGAGGCTCAGGGAGACAGATTCTTGCCCAAGGTGCCTACCCGTGGAGTGGCTGGGCTGGAATCAGAGCCCAGCTCTTAACCTGACAGTGCCTGTCCTGGGGTCCCAGGATCTGGCTTAAAAAATATGTCATATCAGGAGAAATGGATTCTGGGATTCCCACTGGAATCGCTTCTTCCCCATGTAGAACCAGCAAATCGTCCTTCCCCCTCACCCGCCTGGGCCCTCCAAGCCGCTCAGGCCTGGGCGGCGGCCCTGCAGGCCCTTGAGGCAGAAGGACGATCCTTTTACTAGCCGGGGCCAGGAGGGGCGCAGGCACCGGGCACCAGGCGCGGGCGGCGGGCGGGCGGCGGAGGCACGTACCCTTCTCAGGATAAATGTCTTCACTAAGGGTAAACCTAGTACCTTTTCCACCATGGACTAATTGGGGGAGGGTGGAAGGGGGAGAGAGGTGGGAAGCATGGGGAGCGGGGAGAGACGAGCCAGTGAGAGGTGAGGATGGAGGAGTGTGTGTGGAGGGGGCAGGGGAGGCGCGGAGAGGGGACAGCGAGTGAGAGGGAGGAAAAACAAGAGAGAGAGAAACGTCAGCTGCAGACAGACGGAGAGACAGACAGACAGCCTCCTGCTCCAGGGACACCAGGGACACTAAAAGCAGCCAGGACTGGAAGGGAAGCTGAGCTCAGAGACCCAGTGCCCACGGAGGGCCCTGGGCTGGCTGGATCGGGGGAGAAGGGGGCCGTTGGAGGCCACAGGGCTTTGCTCCCCTCGCCCCAGGCTGGGTGTCGATGGCGATTCTCCCTCCCCCTCCTGAGGTCAAGCCGCCAAACTTCTTCCCCTTGTCGGGACCAATTTTGAAAAGGGGGGGTCCCCAGGGAATCCTGCCCTCCATCCAGCCCCAGCTGCCGTGTGTGTGCGCTCAGAGAGGGACAGGAGACCGAAGCAAAAGACAGAGAGAAAGAGAGAGTTTGAGAAATGGGAACTCCCTCTCCGTCCACCCTCCCCCACCAAGTCGAGGTCCCTCCCGCCCTCGGAGCTGTCAATCATTCCTTAGCCCCATGACATCACAGAGGTCCCTCCTCAGGGGAGTTCAACCACTCTCTGGGACCATGACTTCAAAGTTCCCACCCATGGACCTGCCAATCATTCCTTGACCCCTTGACATCAGAGGTCCTGCCCATCCTGAGCTGTCAATCACTCCTGAAGTCTCCCAGAGCTGTCAACCCATGACTGTCCAGGTCCCTCAGGAGCTGACAATCATTCATTGGCCCTGGGACACCATTGATTTTCCCAGGAGATGACAATCGCCTTGTGGCCCTACGACATCACAGGTTCCACACCTAAGAGTCATCAATCCTACCCTGGTCCTTGATGTCAAAGACATTCCATCCCAGAGCTGTTAATCATTGTCTGGCCCCAGGACATCAACGATTTTCCCAGGGGTTGACGATCACCTCCCGGCCTGTGACGTCAGAGGCCCCGCCCCCATGAACCTTTGATCACTCATTGGTCCCTGGACTTGGTGCAGAGCTGTCAATTCCGCCCCATCCATGACGTCACAGGGGAGTGAGCCAATGGCAGCCGCTCAGGCTTGGGGTGGGGCTGTCTCCGCGGAGCCGGAAAAGGTGATCCGGTCTGGGCACCCTTACCCTGGGCCGATTGCGTCTGTACAAAGGTCTTGATCAGCAGGTCGGTGGCCTGCGTGTAGAGCGACAGGGCATAGCGCAAGGATTGCAGGTCCGGGCTCTTCTCCAGGAAGGTCTTCTTGAGGCCCACGCCACCCGCGTGGAAATATTGCTGGGGAGGACAGGGTGGGGAGAGGTGAGGATGGTGGGAACCTCTACCCACTCATAGGGCTGGGTAGCCCTGCTGTCCCCACTCCCAATTCTTCCCGCTACTACTTTCTCACCTCTTCCTTTGCTTTGCCTAGTGAACTCCTATGCATTCCTCAGAACCCACCTCTCACATGCCCTCTTCCAGGAAGCCCTGGCTTCTCCCACCTTGGGCTCCCCCAGCCCCCATCCTTCCCTCTACCCTTCTACACCTCAAGAAATGCCTGGCACGAGGTCCTTTACATCCTTCCCTCTACACCTTCTCACTCTTTGGGCTCCCCCAGCCCACATCCTTCCCTCTACCCCAAGCCTAATCCTACAAGGCTGAGAATGTCTGTATCCAGCAGTCTTCCCCGACCTGGGGCTCCTTAAGGCTCCAGCATTAGCCAGCCCAGCTCTGGCACAGACAGGGGAACGAGGGAGTGTTCATAAATTGAATGAATTAATGTGGGTCTGGGGCGAGCCTAAGTCCATGACCACAGCAGCCACACCATCTACATCCCCCACCTGGGATGGGGAGGGGTAGGGCCTCTCACCTTGATGGTGTCCAGGGCCAACTCAACAACCGCGCACTGCTTTGGGGTCAAGCTTTTGGCTTCTTCTCGTACCATGTGATCCTGGATGGATGGGGAGAGGGGCCATGTGGGTGGAGTGGGCTCCGCCTTTGGAATCTATGTCTATGGGTCTCATCCCTGTTAAACTTGGAGGAGCTGGGCTGAGGGTCTATGTTTTCATCATCCCAGCACCCAATATGTGACTGGTACACAGCAGGTGCTCAAAAAATATTGGTTGAATAAATGACTTGCCCTCTCGATCAAGCTGTACCTGAAGCTGAACCATTCACATCTTTCCGACACACTGGGGAGCAAATATCTTGTGCTTCAGTGAGTAGAGTTTCTGTCCTTTGAGCCTGTAATGCATGTCATCATCCTGGGACCCCTCCCCCAGGATGGTGGCAACCTGGAAGCCACATGAGTTTGGGGGGCAGTCCCTCACCCCATAATCTATCCCCACTCCTCACCTTGAGTTTGGACAGCTGACCCAGCTCCTTGGCTGCATTGAAGATCATCTGGGTTCCCTGCGGGTAACAACAGACAGCTGGGTGAGGGCAGGGGCACTACAGCTGACACTCCAGCCCCAGAGACCATCTTGGTTCTTGCCCAAAGGCTCTGGGCAGGGCAATAATTGTGTCCCAGGGACAGAGGTCTGGAATTCCCCAGGAAGAACTGAGGAGGATGTGGTGACCTTGTCCCTGAAAATCCCCGTCCTGTGAGGATAGTCCCCACCCTCTCAGCCCCACCCAGGCTTGTGTAACAGGAGAAACAGACAGGGACCAGACTGTGAGGGGCAGTGGGTTGGGGGAGCCTCAGACGGTGGTGTTTGTGGGTGTGGGCAGGGTTTCCAGGGAAAGGGAGCTTTGGGAACACAATAGGCTAGGCTGAGGTTTCAGAAAATGGCTCTGGTCAAACACCTCCTCCTCCTCAAGGGAGCATCCCCTCTGCAGGGAAATTTCCCCTGTAATCTGGGAGGAATTTCAGTCTGATTTTTCTTTTTCTTTTTTTTTTTTTTTGAGACAGAGTCTCCCTCTGTTGCCCAGGCTGGAGTGCAGTGGCATGATCATAGCTCATTGCAGCCTCAAACTCCTGGGCTCAAGCAATCCTCCCGCCTCCCCAGTAGCTGGGACTACACGTGTGAGCCACCATATCCAGCTAGTTTTTGAAATTTTTTTCATAGAGATGGGGTCTTGCTGTGTTGTCCAGGCTGGTCTTGAATTCCTGGGCTCAATCAATCCTCCTACCTCAGCCTCCCAAAGTGCTGGGATTACAGGCGTGAGCCACGTTGCCAGCCAGTCTGACCTTTTAAAGGAAAAATCCTCCCTCTATACAAACACCTCCATATCCATCCTCCACCCCACCCCCAAACAGACACTAGCAAGATGGTGATGTGGTGATGGCTCTGACAAGCCAGATGGGCCTGGGTTCAAATTGCAGTCCTGCTGTGTGGCCCTGGGCAAGTCACTTAACCTCTCTGAGCCTCAGTTTCCCCATCTAGATGAGGAAAATTATATCCACTTTGTGGCTTAGTCTGGACTAAACAAGTCTTTGCTCAGTGTTCGCTAATTATCACTTGGTCTCAAAGTCACGGGCAATGCTAAGGGAGACGGGGTCCCAGCCTGGAAGGCATGTGTCTAGCCTCCTCTGTCACTGCTGGATGGCCCCAGGCTTGTCCCTGAACGCTCTGAGCCTCAATTCCCACTGTGGCTAACAGGGATACCCATGGTAACTTGGGGGACAGGGTGGGGCTGAGTATTGAGGTAACAAGTCTTGTATTACTGGGTCCTGGGGTGGTCTGGGGGTCCTGGGTGAGGCTAGGTGGGGAGGGGGCCCATTTACAGTGGAGATATTTGGAATTATGTTCATAGTCTACCAGCTGGCCACCTGGTCATTCCTAGTGGTATTACTATTATCATCTTGGCTGTTACTATTCTTATTTCTTGTCTATGATCCTGAGGTTCTTACAAGGCACAGTTACTCAGGGGTCCAGCGGACTGGGCCTCAGTTTCCCCTGCTGCACCCACCTGTAGTCTGGCAGGGCTCAGGGGCCTTCCTGGGTACCCTCTGCCCTACCCACCAACCCCCCACCCACCACCCCCCACGAGCAAGCCAGACAGACAAAGGAAGAAGAGACCAACAGACAGGTTCACAGTACGCCCTCGGACGGCACGAACCACAGAGGTGGAAGGGGGCACAGGGGTGGGGTGGGGGGGAGTGGGATGGGAGCCAGACAGACAGTGAGAGGCCGGTCTTACGTCTGAGTGGCTTGGCAATTTCACCCTGCCCTGTGGAGAGAATCAGGCGGAGGTCAGAGTTCTGGTGACTGCTGGGAGAATACTCAGTGGGACTTCCCTGCCCCCTCAAAGCACAGTCTCACTTCCCAGCCCAGGAGCTCCTCCCCAGGTCCTGGGTCTAATGGTGGGCCCCCTCCCCAGCTAGCACCTCCTCTTGTCCCCTAGCAGGGGTTTAGAGGTCAGACTCCTTGACTGCCAGCACACTCTCGGGGTGCCCAGGAGGCTGGAAGCAGCCTCATCCCACAGTCAGCCTGCCCCAGGATGGGGCACCTGGGGAGGTGGGGAGATGAGACAGGGCTAGGAATCTCTCTCCTCCTCCATTCCCTAAGGGGCTGCCCCTATATCCCAGCACCCGAGTCTACAAAAAACATACTAACATATACTGTAAGTTCACTCAGTGCTGAAGAACCCATACACTAAACTACATACGTGCACTCCTAAACACTTGCAGGCACGTACACAATTATATCACACACAAAAACCCACACACCCTTGACCCCACACAGATTCACATCCACATATAGGGTGCCTGGGACACTGAATGTGCCCCGCAAAGGGCTGGCAGAGAGAGTACGGAACCCTGTGACCCACATTCACAAAGCTAAGACTCCATTTGCAGGCACAAATGTACAACGATATCTTCTGCACAAGTGTACAGCAAGACAGCTGCTTGCGTGTTGCTGTAGCTCCCATCTCCTTAACAACAAACACCCATTAGCACAGCAACAAAAAGAAATCTACATAAAAAACAACACGTCTCAATCCAGGGTGGTGATCTAGCGTGTAGGCTCCTCAAGAAGCCACAGAATTTCAGCTGAGCCCAGGGTTAGGATGAGCCCTGTGGGTATTGCTGTGGGAGGATGGGAGCTGTTTGTGCACACACATTAGTTCACATGTGGACACACACACTGCACGTTCTGTCCCTGGAGAATCACTTCATCTCTGACTTCTGGTTTTGCAGGACTTGGTTAGGACAGCTATCTCCTACCCATGACCCCCAGCTGCCCTTCCTGCCCAGGTGCACAGACACACACACATGCACACGCATGCCCAGACACTGGAGCTCAGGGCCTCAGTGACACGAGGCCCTCATTACCTTTTCTAATCCCTTGCCATGTTTTCTCAAGAGGTTCCCCTGCAGAGATAATGTCACAGGGTGATCAACCTGGCAAGTCGTGCAGGGTGGGAACCTGGGATGCTCACAGGAATATTCATGGGGATGGGGGAATCCACACTGCACAGGGTACTGGTGACTGGGTTGCATGGGGATAATGTGTTTGTGTGTGTGTCTGTGTGTGTGTGCACACGTGCGTGCGCTTTAATGACTCACTCTTAAATGGTGTGAGAGGCAGAGACAGGAAAGAGAGAAAGATACAGATACAGAGATAAGAAAGTCAGAAAGAAGGGAAAAAAGCCACTGCCAAAATATAATCCATTTACATTTACTGTACACATGAGACTCTTGGTTCTTGGGTTAACAGGAAAGCAAATGGGCTGCATATTCAGACAGATCTGAATTTGAATCCTGATTCTGGCATATATTTACTATATGACCTTGAACAAGTGACTCCTCTCTGAGCCTCGGCTTTCCTCATCTGCAAAATGGGGATAATAATATCCACCTCACTCAAAGGGTTATCATGAAGGTGAGCTGAAACAGGAGCTATGAGAAGGCCTGGCATATGGGGAGTCACTAAATGCGAATTCCTTTATTCCCCCTGCCTACAAATGCATTGCCTGTGGTTGGGTATGCTGCCACCAAGTGGTTATAGCCAAAGACCCAGGCTGCAGCTACCAGGAAGTAAGAAGCACTTGTAAACTTTTAACAAAGTGAAATCTTGTAACAGCCTTGTCTTGCCCACAAAGGGAAAATCTGAAGTTGTTTTGTCTCTGCTCTTATACATGTCTGCATATCACCACCACGACCACCACCACCACCACCATTAGCTCTGCCTCTGGGCCGGTCACTGAGAGTGCAGTGGCGCGATCTCGGCTCACTGCAACCTCTGCTTCCTGGGTTCAGGCAATACTGAGATGAGTATTTTAATGCATCATGCCATTTGGTTCTTAGAACTACCCTCAGGGAGGTGATGCAATGAGCCCCATTTTCCAGACAAGGAAACAGAGGCTGGGAGGTCAAGTGACTTCCCAAGGTCACAGAGAGAGACAGTGGCTGGGCTAGGATTTGACCCCAAGTCTACCTGACATCAAAGCCATGACAAAAGTCTCCCACTTGGGCACCTGGGTGTATGTCTGGGATTGGTGTGTGTTGGTGTGGATGGCGGGAGTTGGGTAGACAGGGTGGTGGGGTACCGAGGAATGGTCTGGAGCATGGAATTTCAGAGGAATCAGAAGTAGAGACCCTCATGGTGAGGACCTGCATTCTGGGAAGCTGCTGACAGTTCAGAGCCCAAAGAGGAGGTCAGAGGAATCCTGGGGTTGGTCCTCTTTCTAGCTTCAGGGCGTCTGGTGACATCTGGGCACGGGAGCAAGGTTGGATTCTACCCTTAGACGGCAGGTCTGCTGCGAAGGAGGAGCTGGGCTTGGGGTTTGGGAGTGGGTAGTGGGGCTCCTCTGGACTTCAATGGGACAGGAGGGTGGGCGTGGTCTCCCTTCCTCCCAGCCCCGCCCCCTCCCCATGCCCCGCCCCAGACAGACACAGGCACATCTAGGCGGGAGGGAGGATGGTGGGTGAGGAGGGGGCGCTGGGTGGGTGGGGAGAGGGGTGCAGCGACGCGGTGGGCCGAGTCCAGACACAGAGAGGACGGACAGACAGACGGACAGACGGGCCTCTACTTACGATCATCTGTCATCCGTGATGGGGGCGGGGCGGTGGGGGAGGGGGGAATAAGGTACCATGAGTCTCCCGGGAAGGCCAGGGAGGGGGCAGAGATGGCAGCACGGAGGGGCAAGACCCCTGCCCCAGCCCAGCCCAGAGGAGGTGGAAGGATGGAAGTCCGAGCCTCCCCCACCATCGTCGCCCATCTATGGCCCCCGCGCACCCTCCCCAAACCTCCGTGGTCCACCTGGGAAAGACCTCCCCACTCCCTGATGTGCCCACAGCCCACATGCCATTGCTGTCCTCAGGTTCTTGATGCCTCCCGGAGGGACCCACGCCCAGCTACATCCCTCTACAGATGTTTGGGTCCTCTTGGTCCCTAGAGATTATGGCCTCTGGTGTATCGGTCCTAGTCTCTGGATGGCCAATGACCTCTGCTTGACCTCTCTGACCTTGGATGCCCTCCATCACCTCTGGCTGACTTCCAGGAGCCCCTTGGTCTATTGATCTCTGATCTTTGAAGTCCATGGTGTCTCCCCTCTTTGGCTTTTGAATGAGCCCCAAAGCCCTTAGAAAAACCCATTGATGTCTATGCCTTTTTTTTTTTTTTTTTTTTTTTTTTGAGACAGGGTCTCGTTCTGTTGCCCAGGCTGGAGTGTGCAGTGGCGCCATCTCAGCTCACTGCAGCCTCTACCTCTTAGGTTCAAACAGTTTTCGTGCCTCAGTTTCCCAAGAAGCCAGGATCACAGGCATGTGCCACCACACCCAGCTAATTTTTGTATTTTTAGTAGAGATGAGATTTCACCATGTTGCCCACGCTGGTCTCGAACTCCTGACCTCAAGCAATCTGCCCGCCTCGATCCTCCCAAAGTGCTGGGATTGCAGGCGTGAGCCACGGTGCCTGGCCAATGTCTATGCCTTCCGTGGCTCAAGGATAACCTTGATCCCGAAACTGATCTGTTTTCTAGATGACCTCTGACCTTTGAAAGCTATTTTGACCTATATGTGACCTCTATGACTTTAGTGGTCTCTTGACTCTACCTGATGTCTTTGACCCCAGAGAAAATACAATGGACTCTGAATGACCTCTTTAACTCTTTGATGATCTTTAACCCCCGTGTGACCTCTCTGACCTCTGAATGGCCCCCCACTGACCTCTGGTGGCTTCCATGACCCTTGAATGGCCCTTGAGCCTGGATAACCTCTCTGAGACCGGATGCCTTTGTTCTTACCCCCAGCCTCTAGGCACCAAGTTTTCTGGGCTCTCGCCAGGGAGGTGGCCTAAATGTCCCCTCGGGCCCCCTGCAGGTCTCACCGTCTGGTCAGTGAGGGGCGGCAGGACGATGGTTTTCTCCATGGTGTTCATAACCAGCTTCCACAGCTCCTTCAGCACTCGCTTCAGCACAGTCTTCTCACAGATTTTGGCAAAGAGGGTCAGGCTGGGGACGAGGGGCAGGTCTGAGAGAGGGCCCAGCTCGCCCCAACCCACAGATCACCTTCCCTTAACAGGTGGGCAAGGCATTCCACAGATAGGAAAGAGGGCCCACAGCCTGTACAGGGACCCCTGGGTGGTTTGATGGGGCTATGATATCTGATGCATGAAGAGAAGAGTGAGTGGTGGTTGGACTAGTCAGCAGGGACCAGACGGGAAGGGGCCCCAATGTCTGGGAGGAAGGCTTGGGCCTTATCACGATGGGGGTAGTGGGGAGCCATGGAGTGTTCAAGAGGGAGACACAGCCAGACTTTCATGTTTGAAAGAACAGTGTGGGGGATGAACCGAAACAGGAAGGATGGAGATCAGGGACTATGAGGGAGAAGGCCATGCCCAAGAGGAACAGGAGGGGAATGGTCAGAGGAGGGCAGACTTGAAAGGGAAAACAGCAAAGAGATTGTGGTTGGATGGATAGGGGTTGAAGGAGATAGGCAGTCCACCAAGATCCATCCACCAACTGATCCAGTCACCCACCAATCCATCTCTCCCCCAGTGGTCCTTAATTCTCTATTTCTTTTTCTATCCATCCATCCATCCATCTGTTCATCCATCCATCCTTCCATGCATCCTTCTACCCATCCATCCACCCATCCATTCATCCATCTGTCCATCCATCTATGCATCAAAACATTTATTCATCCATCCAAATATTTCTCACCTATTAATCCATCCATCCATCGACCCACTCATCCACCCACCCCCCCATCTGTCCATCCATTTATGCATCAAAACATTTATTTATCCATCCAAATATTTATCCACCTATATCTATCCAGCATCCATCCATCTACCCACCCACCCATCCAGCCATCCATTTATTCATCCATCCACCCATCTGTCCATCCATTTATACATTAAAACATTTATTCAATGATCTAAATATCTATTGACCTATCCATCCATCCATTCATCCATCCATCCATCCAGCCAGCCAGACAGACATCTATGCATCAATCCATCTATACATCAAAACATTTATTCATTCATCCAAATATTTATCCACCTATCTATCCATCCATCTACCCACCCATCCATTTATTCATCCATCCACCCATCTGTCCATCCATTTATGCATCAAAACATTTATTCATCCATCCAAATATTTATCCGCATATCCAACCATTTATCCATCCATCCATCCATCCATCCATCCATCCATCCATCCATCGTCCATCCAACCATCCATCAAGCCAGCCTGCCAGACATCCACCCATCTAAGCATCAATCCATCTATGCATCAAAACATTTATTAATCCATCCAAATATTTACCCAACTATCCACCCATCCATCTTTTTAAAACATCTATCCTCCATCTATCCTTCTAAACATTTATCTTTTAATCCATGCGTCCACCCACCTACCCATCCCTCATGTCACCTATCCATCCACCATTCATTCATCCACACAAATATTTACTCACCAATCCTTCCAATTATTTGCCCACCCAACTTTCCATCCCCTTCATGCCACCATCTACTCAGCCATCCAACTATCCAGTGACCACCCAGCAAACATTCCCTGCACACCCTCTCCAGCCAGTCCCTGGGTCTCTATGGCCCTGTCCCAGCCCCTCCCTGGCCAGCCCAGTCCACCTGGCCCGTCTCACTTGCTGTCCAGCAGGTCCATGATGGGCTGCAACACATTGTCAGCGTCCTGGGCCACGCTGCTGCAGGCACTGGCTGGCACATTGCCTGTGCCCTTAACCTGGCTAAGGATGTCACCCATCTGTTTGACACACTCTTCAATGTGCGGCTGGAAGCTGGGGACACAGAAGGGAAGGGCTCAGACCACAGGAAGGGCTGGATGAGGACACAGATGCTGATCTGTGGTCCTTGAGGTCATATCATTTGCATCACAGCACATAACCGAGCAAGAATGGAGAACAGGCCAGATGCGGTGGCTCACGCCTTTAATCCAAGCACTTTGGGAGGCCAAGGCGGGCGGATCACGAAGTCAAGAGATCGAGACCACCCTGGCCAACATGGTGAAACCCTGTCTCTACTAAAAATACAAAAATCAGCTGGGTGTGGTGGCATGCACCTGTAGTCCCAGCTACTTGAACCCAGGAAGTGGAGGGTGCAGTGAGCCGAGATCGCGCCACTGCACTCCAGCCTGGTGACAGAATGAGACTTCGTCTCAAAAAAAAAAAAAAAAAAAAAAAAAGAGTGGAAAATAGTAACAGCAGAACCAGGCAAAGGGATAAGACATTTGCCCGCATTGTTCATTTCATTCTCAAAATCCTACCCAGGTTCTATTATTGTCATCACCCCAACTTTACAGAGGAATAAAAAAAAAAAAAAGGCTCAGAGAAGTTAAGTGACTCACCCAAGGCCACACAGCTAGTAAGCAGTAAAGCCAAGATTTGAACTCAGCCTTGTCTAACTCTGAGCCTGCAATCTTCACCTCTACATCTGCTGAGCCTCCAGATGCCCCAGGCTTAGAGGGCTGAAGGCTGTTCCCTCCCCACTGCCCCCAGCCCTGGAGATGCTCCCACCTGGTAGCAAACACCCGGCTGAGCTCATCCAAGACGTTATTGAGTTTCACCTGAAGCTCCTTCAGGATGTCACTGGCTTCAGCATCCAGCTAAGGAGGGAGAAGGGACACCAGGCCAGGTTCAGTAAGTATCCACATGTACTGGGCATTTTCTCATCTGACCCAGGGAAAGGGATCCCAAGGGGCTGCAGGGGAAACTGAGGCACAGACAGTTATGCTGCAAGCCTGGGTTTAAGAGCATGGTTGAGCTGGAATTCATCCCCAGGCCTGGTGGCATATGAGCTCGGGGGCCTGTAGGGACACAGTGGTGGGGGTGCCCCATCCCTTCTCCAGCCCTGCCTCGGCCCTGCTTCACCTCCTTTCCTCCCATAGCTTCGAACATCTTCTCCAGCTGAACTCGTAGCTGTTGAGTGTTATTCATGAGGATGCAGGGCTGTGGGTGGGAACAGAGAGGGGAGTCAAGCCTCAGGACCTCTCCCCAGAGCCTCCCCTACCCACCGCCAGGGACCTCGGGATGGTTTCAGGGTCTGGGTTTGGAGGAAGCTGGGGTCCCACGGGGTCACCTGCAAATGGAAGGGAGCTTTTGTGCTCAGGTTCCTGGGCGTGTTGTTGGGGCGGGCATCTCTGGGGATTGGTGGGGGCAAGGAGGACTCAAGTAATCCCACAACCCCAGGCCTCGTGGGTCCATGAGAAGGGCTGGGAACTCTGGGAGTAGCAGAGTTTCCTGCAAGAGCCCAAAGCTTTGCAGCTCACACCCTGAAGGCTTCATTTGCAACAGCCAGACAGTGACACACTGAAGGCGTGTGCCCTCACCCCGAGATATACACACGAGACCCCCCCCACAGATACACACACTCAGACATGCACAGCCAGACACAGCCATAGACACACACTCACACCACGCACATTCAACACCGCCATACCAAACCTGGTGAGACACACCCACCCAGATGTGCACAAACACACACACACACACACTCACACTATATGCAGTTAACTCAGCCAGACAAAACATGGTCACACACACCCAGACATGCACAGCTGGACACACACACAAGCATACACACACTCACACTATAACCAGTTAACACAGCTAGATAAAATATGAGACACACACCTAGATGTGTTGTATAGTTGAACACACATACTCACACATACATACACTCACACTATACCCAGTTAACACAGATGAAACATGGCTAGACACCCACACTCAGATATGTACAGACACACACAGATACACACACTCATGTTATACCCAGTTAACACAGCCAGACGAAACACAATCACACAGATACACACACTCATGTTATACCCAGTTAACACAACCAGATGAAACACAATCACACACGCACACTCAGACGTGCACAGTTGGACTCACACACACATTCATGCCATACCCTGTTAACAAAGCCAGACAAAACATGATCAGACATGCACACTCAGATGTGCACAGACTCACACACACACACACACACACACACACGCAGAGTATACCAGTCAACACAGACAATACACAATCAGACACATGCACTTACTTCCCATACACTCAGACACACACAACTAGATACACTCTGATCACACACATTCAAACAAGCACCTCTAAACACACAGACAATCCAGTCAGATCACACACAGGTGGACATACATAGCCCCAGGTGTCAGGGCCCTGGGGAGAAGGGAGTCCTGGGGATGCTGAATGGGGCTGAGGAGGGAGATAGGTCAGGGGCCCCCTCAGGTCACCACTTTCTCCTTCTCCTTGGAGCAGTAGGAGGCAAAGTCCTTGGAGATGATGTCTGCGTACTGGAGGAGCACATTACTGATGGTCTGGGGAAGACACAGAGTGTGGGTGAGAGGAGAGGCTGGGACCAAGGCAGGCGCCAGTCGTCCCATCAAGGCCACTAGTGAGATCAGTGATGAACCCAAACCCTATTAGGACCTAAGATGGGCCCTTGGGCTAGGCAAATTCTCCACTCAAGATGACCATCAAGACCTAGAGGAGATACCGCTCGATGAAGATGATCATTTTATGTAGACCCAGCTCTTTTTCAGAGCAACCAAGCATCATATTAACCCAGCCTCAACCACAAGATGACCTGATCTCAAATCAAAAGCCAATTCCTACTTGTAATTCCCAAGATCAACACAGCCTAATGCCAATGAATCAAACCTCAACCCCAATGATCCCAACCCTCAAACTCACCCCAAGACTCACTCAAATTGTGCATCAATCTCAGCACTCACTCCAATCTCAATTCCAAATCAAGACCCAACCCAGCCTCAAACTCCAACCAAACAGCATTGCCAACTCGCACTAATGACCTCAATTCCAACCCTGATCTCAACCCACACCTCAACTCCAACCTTACCCTACACCTCAACTCCAACCCCAATCTCAACTCCAATCTCAATTTAAACCCTAACCCCAACTCCAACCTCCATTCAGACCTCAACTCCAACCTCATCTCAACCTCAACCTCAACCCAAACTTCAACTCCAACCTCAACCCAAACTCCAACTTCAATCCCAACCTCAATGACATCACCAACTCCAACCTCAACCTCAACCTTAGCCCATCTCCAACTCAGACTTCAATTCCCTAACCCTGACCCTGTCCCCTAGCCCCAACCCTACCCACTCTCCCACACCTTGGCAAAGCGCCTCATGTAGTGCCCCACGATCTGAGGGTCGGGACACTCGAGTTTCTTGATGATTTCAAAGCTCTGGTTGAGTTGGGAGAAGACGTCCACCACGGAGCAGGAGAATAGGGCATGCTCCGAGGTCTGCTGGAACTGCAGGGGGAAGGAGGCCAAGAGGAAGGAGGAGATCAGCACCAGAGAATCCCTAGAGCCCAACTCTCCCACTCTCCATGCGGAGAGCCAGAGACCAATTTCCCCAGGGTGAGATGGACAGAGGGCGAGGTAGACTTAGAGTCAACTCTAGAGGTGGACGCAGAAGCCATGGGGTGCCTGGAGGTGTCCGGCTTGATGGAACTCACATTTTGTAGTTGATGAATGAACAAAAGATTTTAAAAACCATGAGCAAGACAAAGATGGCGGACACCTACCAGAGACTGGCCTCATCTCAAGGGCAAATTTCCACCTAAATTGAACCCCAATGGGAAGACTAGGAACTTGGTTGTAGGTTGGCCTTCTTACCCCATCCTTCTTGTCTCGCTCCAGGGCACCGTGCAGGAAATCCCGGGACACCTCCTCATTCTCATCCAGCCACTGGATGACGAAGGGTTCAAACCATCTGGAATGAAGAGCCGGGGTGGGGCTCTGCCACCTCTTGTCCTCCTCAACCTCTGCGCTGCCTGGTTCTGACCCACTAACGAGTGGAGCTATGGCTGCTCCTACTCTGCCTGGAGCTCACCCTGCAGCCTTGAGTGGCTGCTCCTCTGCTTGCCTCCTGCACTGAATCTCAGTTACTTTGCTCATGAAATAGATTGAGTGGCCTCTTTTACAACAGGGCCCAGGCCTGTGGGAATCCTAGTTCAGATAAGCTGCCCATGGCAAGTGGGTTTATTCTCTGAGTCCTCTCTGAGTCCTCCGTCCATCCTTCCCTCCCTCCCTCCCTCCTTCCTTCCTTCCTTCCTTCCTTCTTCAGATAAACTGCCCATGGCAAGTGGGTTTATTCTCTGAGCTCTTGTTTCCTCCCTCCCTCCCTCCCTCCTTTCCTTCCTTCCTCCCTCCCTCCCTCCCTCCCTCCCTCCCTCCCTCCCTCCCTCCCTTCCTTCCTTCCTTCCTGGGTCTTGTTCTGTTGCCCAGGCTAAAGTGCAGTGGTGCGATCATAGCTCACTGCAGCCTTGACCTGCTGGGTTCAAGCAATCCTCCCACCTCAGCTTCCCAGATAGCTGGCACTACAGGCACATGCCACCATGCCCAGCTAATTTTTTTTTTGTCTTCTTTGTACAGACAGGATTTCCCTATGTTGCCCAGGCAGGCCTTGAACTCCTGGCCTCAAGTGATCCTCCCACCTTGGCCTCCCAAAATGTTGGGATTACAGGAATGAGCCACCACATCCAGCCAGAGCTTTCATTTCTTGTACAACAGAAGACTAGCCATCCTCCTGTGCTGCTGGGAGCAGAGAACGACACCACAATTCTCAGGAACCAGCGGCACCGTACTATCCTCCAACACACAGCCCAGGAGTCAGATGTCCCGAGTTCAAATCTCGGGTCTGTCATGTACTGGGAGTCACCGTGGGCAAGGAATGTGGCATTTATTCACTCATTCATTTTGTTTTTATATTTATTTATCTTTTGAAATGAAGTCTCACTCTGTCGCCCAGGCTGGAGTGCAGTGACACGATTTCCGCTTACTGCAACCTCTGCCTCCTGAGTTCAAGCGATCCTCCTGCTTCGGCCTCCCGAGTAGCTGGGACTACAGGTGTATGCCATCACACCCGGATAATTTTTTCCTTTGTTTTTGAGATGGAGTCTCACTTTGTTGCCCCAGCTGGAATCCAGTGGTGCAATCTCGGCTCACTGCAACCTCCGCCTCCTGGGTTCAAGCAATTCTCATGCCTCAGCCTCCCAAGTAGCTGGGATTACAGGCACCTGCCACCACACCTGGCTAATTTTTGTATTTTTAGTAGAGACAGGGTCTCACCATGTTGGCCAGGCTGGTCTCAAACTCCTGACCTCTGGTGATCCACCCACCTTGGCCTCCCAAAGTGCTGAGATTACAGGCATGAGCCACTGCGCCCGGCCAATTTTTGTATTTTTGTAGAGCTGGGGTTTCGCCCTATTGGCTATGCTGGTCTCGAACTCCTGACCTCAGGTGATCTGCCCACTTCGGCCTCCCAAAGTCCTGGGATTGCAGGCACAAGCCACTGTGCCTGACCCATTCATTAATTTTAGAGATGGGATCTGACTATCTTGTCCAGGCTGGTCTCAAACTCCTGGGCTCAAGCAAGTCCTGCCTCAGTCTCCCAGATTGCTGGGGCTACAGGCATGTGCCACCATGCCTGGACATTTGGCATCTTTAACTCTCCAATTTCTCCTCCGCAAAATAGGAATTAAAATGATCCCACCTTAACTCATAGAATTGTCAAAAGGATAAAATGAGAAAGTCACATGGTTCGTGTTGCTGTTGACTGTGAATTTTCTGGGCTGTAGGAGTCAACTGCTCAATGGCTGAGAGTGGAGAACACTGGATTCAAGCCCCACCCATGCCCCTGATGCCCAGGTAACCCTAAGTAGGTCAGTCTTCCTCTCTGGCTTTCCTTCTAGCTGTCAGTGCTACAGTTCTGGCTTGGGTTGGGCCTGGGGCAGGGGACTTACGCAGGGTACTCAGGCACGCGGTCCTTGAAGGCGGGAAGTTCCGTCACATACTCATTGTAGAGCCATTTCACCTTGAAGTGGAGGTTCATGTAGTCAGCACTCTTGCATAAACGATGCTTGTCGTGCTCTGGCCAGGGACAAAGAGGATGGCACAGCTGGAAGGGTCTGCCACCTTCTGTCTCGGCAGAGAGGCTGCCTACTCTGGCCATCACTGATTTCCAACTCAGGCATGAGGGTATTACAGGGCGCTCACAGCCTTGGAGGGGACACAGAGGTACAGCCACCTGGTGTGGCCAGGCTGGGGAACACTGGGGTGGGAAACTCACCCTCCATGGCGTACTTCATGTCTTGGGCAAACAGATTCCACATTACTTCAGCGCTGATTTTACCCACATTCAGCTCCTGGGGAAACCTGGCAAAGTCATGGAAGTATACAACTTTGGCAGGCAGAAGGCAGATGGGATGGGCTGCTTTGTCCTTCCCTGCCCCACAGAGGAGTGTAGGGTAGGGTAGAGGGATTTGGGTTCAGGTTCCCTCATAGCCACTGCTGACTGACTCTGCACTAAGGCTTTGCTTCCCTTTGAGCCTCCACCCACTCATCCATTTGTCCCTCCATTCATTCATTCATCCACTCATGCAACTATCCACCCATACATTCAACAACTCATTGATCTATTCCTCCATCCATTCATCCATCCTTCCATCCATTCATTCACCCACTCATGCAACTGTCCACCCATCCATGTACCCATCTATCTATTCATCCATCCACCCATTATCCACCCATCCAACCATCCCTTCATCAATTCATTCACCCACTCATGCAACTATCTATCCCTCCACCTACCCATCTATCTATTCATCCATCCACCCATCCATCCATCCCTCTATCCATTCATTCACCTACTTATGCAACTATCCACCCATTCATTCACCTATCCATCTATCTATTTATCCATCCATCCCTCCATCCACTCATTCACTCATTCATCCAACTATTCATCCATCCACTCAACCACCCATCTATCTGTTCATCCATCTATCCCTCTACCCATTCATCCAACTATCCATCCATCCACCTACCCATCTATCTATTCATCTATCCACCCATCCATCCATCCATCCCTCTTTCCATTCATTCACCTAATTATGCAACTATCCACCCATCCGTTCACCTATCCATCTATCTATTCATCCATCCATCCATCCCTCCACCCATTCATTCGCCCATTCATCCAACTATTCATCCATCCACTCAACCACTCATCTACCTGTTCATCCATCTATCCCTCCACCCATTCATCCAACTGTCCATCCAACCACCTACCCATCTATCTGTTCATCCATCCATCCGTCCATCCTTCCATCATCCACCTATTTATCTGTCCTTCCATCCATTCATTCGCCCACTCATACAACTATCCACCCATCCATTAAATGACCCATCTATCTATTCATCCATCCACCTATCCATCCATCCCTCTATCCATTTATTTACTCACTTATGCAGCTATCCACCCATCCATTTACCCATCCATCTGTCCACCCATCCATCCATTCCTTTTTTTTTTTTTTTATTTAGAGATGGAGTCTCACTCTGTCACCCAGGCTGGAGTGCAGTGGTGCGATTTCAGCTCACTGCAACCTCCACCACCCGGGCTCAAATGATTCTCGTGCCTCAGCCTCCCAAGTAGCTGGGATTACAGGCGCAAGCCACTATGCCCGGCTAATTTTTTATATTTTTAGTAGAGATGGGGTTTTGCCATGTTGGCCAGGCTGGTCTCAAACTCCTGACCTCAGGTGATCCTCCCGCCTCGGCCTCCCAAAGTGCTGGGATTACAAGCGTGAGCTGCCACACCTGGCCCATCCGTTCCTTTATCCACACAGTCATCCTTCTACCAATCTATCTGTCCATCTGTTATTTACTTATTTATTTAGAGACGGAGTCTCGCTCTGTCACCCCAGGCTGGAGTGCAGTGGCGCAATCTCAACTCACTGCAACCTCTGCCTCCTGGGTTCAAGCAATTTTCCTGCCTCAGTCTCCCACTAGCTGGGATTACAGACGTGTACCACCACGCCCGGTTAATTTTTGTTTGTTTTTTTGTTTTTTTTGAGACGAAGTCTCACTCTGTTGCCCAGGCTGGAGTGCAGTGGCCAATCTCGGCTCACTGCAAGCTCCACCTCCTGGGTTCACGCCATTCTCCTGCCTCAGCCTCCCGAGTAGCTGGGACTACAGGCGCCCACCACCACTCCCGGCTAATTTTTGTATTTTTAGTAGAGACAAGGTTTCACCATGTTAGCCAGGATGGTCTCCATCTGACCTCGTGATCCGCCTGCCTCGGCCTCCCAAAGTGCTGGGATTACAGGGGTGAGCCACCGCGCGTGGCCAATTTTTGTATTTTTAGTAAAGATAGGGTTTCACCATGTTGGCCAGGCTGGTCTCAAACTCCTGACCTCAAATGATCCACCCACCTTGGCCTCCCAAAGTGCTGGGATTACAGGCGTGAGCCACCGTGCCTGACCCCATCTGTTTATTAATCCATCCATTCATCCACCCACCCTTCAATCCATCCAAATCCCTGATCTTAATTCCCTAACCAGGATATGTTAACGCCCCAAAGCTAGAGTCCTCTCTAGCACTCATCTGGCAGAGAAATAGAACACAGTAGCTCATTCAGCTAACACAGATGAAAATTCTACAGACATATAAATCCACAAATGAAAACTGTGCCCATATTCATACACAATACACAATATTGTATATTGTACAATATTGTACGTTGAATTGCATTCAACGATGTTACACGTATACAAATTAAACCCAAAATCCACTGACCACAACAATATACAAAATTACTTACATCCATACATATAAGATATAATGCAATTTAAATGTATGATATGTATTAGGGTAGCACATAGTAATACTTGAGCAACACTATTATTAATTAACCTACATACACATAAAAAATTATACACATATGTACACACAGTTATGCATGCAAATGAATACATACAAAATACATGTCTGATTATACCAGTGATTGTGAACATACACACAATTTTATGTTTATGTTTGCAAATTATACCCATATTTGAATTTCACACAGGTATAATCAGACCCACAATTACCCCTAGGTGCACATTTGTGTAATTAGACAAAATCATCTTGACACACAAGACACAAAGTTGTATACATACACAGGATGACACCCAGATAATTAACTACACAGATACACAACTCACTGGTTGAGGCAGGGAGTGTAGGAATTCTTGTCTTCCTCAATGATGGACACTATGAGTGTAATCAGCTTGGACCAGAAGTCGAGGTTCTTGATGCTGGGCCCCTGTTCCTCTGGGGGAACTTCCCCCTTCTTGGCCTGAAATGGACAGTGGAGACCTCGGTTATAGGGGGTCCAGAGGTTGGTGCCTCAGTCAGTTTATTACTGAAGAACAAGAGGTTTTAGAGGAATGCGTCCCATCATCATGTGTATGGTTCAGGTAAGAAATCTATATAGAGAGGAATTGAACTCATAAACTGGCCCAAACAGAGCTCATGTCAATGCAGCTTGATAAAGCTTAAGATTTTTAGACTCCACTCTAAAACTGAATGGAAATAAATGAAACCAAATTTAGTTGAACAAACCCAGCTCCACTAAACCAAATGGAAATGAAATGAATGCAAATTAAGCCCACTTAGCTTAACGGAAGTAAGTTCTTCCTCCGAGTTAAATCAATGGAACTGAACTTGGGCCAATTACACTGAATGGAGTGCAATTCAACCTAACTGGATTGAATTAAACTCAAATGAATTCCATTGGATTGAACCTAATCAACTTGTCCAAGATCAACATCAACCCAAATCAAAATAATGGAAATAAATCGACTGGAACTCAACTCTACCCAAGTCAACCCAATCCGATTCTACCTATCTAAACCCAACTGAACATACTCAGGGCAATTCAACCCAACTTTTGTTAATCAATGGAAATGAATATAATCAGCTGAAATTAGCCCAATTCAACCCAATTCAACTGAAATCAATTGCATCTAATCCAACAACCCAGTTCATCGTAACTCAAGACAATTTAACCCAGTTGAGAACAACTTGACTTGAATGTAAATGAACTAAATGGAAATGAATGAATTTGTACTCAATAAAACTCAATGCAATCAACCAACTTGTTCTTCTCTCTATTTTTTTTTTTTCTTTCAAGAGACAGAGTCTCATTCTGTCACCCAGGCTGGAGTGCAGTGGTGCAATCATGGCTCACCATAGACTTGAACTCCTGGGCTCAAGTGATCCTCCCACCTCAGCCTCCAAAGTAGCCAGGACTACAGGTGCGCCACCACACCTGGCTAATTTTTGTATATTTTGCAAAGATAGGGTCTCATTATGTTGCCCAAACTGGTCTTGAGCTCCTGGCCTCAAGGGATCCTCCTGCCTCAGCCTCCTAAAGTGCTGACATTACAGGTGTGAGCCACTGACCTCAGCCTGGCTCACTAATTTGTCAAGAACAATTTTTTTTTTTTTAATGAGACAGGGTCTCGCTCTGTCACCCAGGCTGGAGTGCAGTGATGCGATCTCAGCTCACTGCAAGCTCTGCCTCCCAGGTTCACACCATTCTCCTGCCTCAGCCTCCCAAGTATCTGGGACTACAGGCGCCCGCCACCGCGCCCGGCTAATTTTTTGGTATTTTTAGTAGAGACAGGGTTTCACTGTGTTAGCCAGGATGGTCTCGATCTCCTGACCTCATGATCCGCCCACCTCGGCCTCTCAAAGTGCTGGGATTACAGGCGTGAGCCACCATGCCCGGCCGTCAAGAACAATTTTAACTTAAGTCAACCAAATAGAAATAAATATAACTAAACTGATTATGGTTGAACTAAACAATCTAATTTAATCCAGTTCACCTCAACTCAATTCAAATGAGAGTGAGACTGATTCCAACTCTAGTCAACTGAATGTAAAGGAACAGAATGAAATCAAATTGAACTGAACACAGCTTATGTGTTATATCCTATCAGAACCTGGGTAGGGGCTGCCTCCAGCTCCCACAGCCTCCTGAGATCCCACTATCTCAATACTAACCATCCCTGTTTGTAAATTTCCAGTTTGTACATCTTTCCTTCATAATAGGCTATAAGCTCCTTACAGGTGGTGGCTCATGCCTATAATCCCAGCACTTTGGGAGGCTGAGGCAGGAGGATCGCTTGAGCCCAGGAGATCAGCCTGGGCAACATAGTGAGATGCCATCTCTACAAAAATACAAAAACTAGCCTGCCATGGTGGTGCGTGCCTATAGTCTCAGCTACTTGGGAGGCTGAGGTGGGAGGATCACTTGAGCCTGGGAGGTCGAGGCTGCAGTGATGCAATCATGGTGAGCCATGATTGCATCACTGCACTCCAGCCTGGGCAACAGAGCAAGACCCCATCTCAAAATAAATAAATAAATTCAATTCAACTCAACATTTACTGAACAGTGACTGTATGCCAGACATAAATTTTTATGCCAGGCTGGGAGTGGTGGCTCACGCCTATAATCTCAGTACTTTGGGAGGCCGAGGCAGGTGGATCACCTGAGGTCAAGGAGTTCGAGACCAGCCTGGCCAACATGGTGAAACCCCGTTTTTACTAAAAATACAAAAAATTAACTAGGTGTGGTGGTGGGCACCTGTAATCCCAGCTACGCGGGAGTCTGAGGCAGGAGAATCATTTAAACCTGGGAGGCAGAGGTTGCAGTGAGCTGAGATCACACCACTGCACTCCAGCCTGGGAAGCAAGAGTGAAACTTCATCTCAAAAAAAAAAAAATTTTTTTTATGCCAAACTTAACTACGCAACCAAATGTACTGAGTGCCGACTATATTTTATCTAAACTTACAGCTCATGAACTCTTCTCCCTAATCCTGAGATGTGGGTTAATGACCCCATTTTATAGAAGAAGATACTGAGGTTCAGAAGAGTTAAATCCCTCGGGAAGTGGCAGGGCTGGGACTTAAGCCTGTGTCTAGTTGGCATCACTGTTCCCTTCTGACCCATCTGGAGTCTCACCGGGTCTGTCTGGTACTCCCGGCTGTAGAGTTCATGGCAGTTGTTGAAGATGTACTCGTAGGTAGAATTAAGGCAGGCTTTCACACAGTCCTTTACCACCTGGCTGGCTCGGGGCGGGCTCTGGAGTTCTTGTACCTGAAGGGAGGGAGAGAGGCATAGGTGGCCACAGCTGTGACAGGAGGTCCCCAGGAAGTGACTGCGAGTCATTTTGGGTTTAAGGAAATGAAGTGGTATGAAGGGAAAAGGTTACTGAGAAAGGCTGCCACTCTCCAGGAGGAATGTCACTTGTCCTGGGAGCTGGGGATCCTAGAGAACCCTCCTTGGAGAGCAAAGGCAACTGGATCCTTTCCTACCTTCATCCGAAAGAAGGTGATGCTGGTGAGAAGGTCCACAGTGGATTTGAGGTCCTGGAGTCTCTCCGGGCTGCTGGCTGGGAAGTTATTCTGTTGGGAGCAGGAAGAGAAGTAGGGTTATGGAAGAAGGCTCGGGGAGGATGGGAGACTGCTTTTCAGGGGGATACAAAGGCTCCCCGGTTTCAGGCTGGGGGTTGATCAGAGCACCTCGAAGCAACTGGGGATCTGCTTGGATGCACCAAGCACATTACGGCAGGTAGTGCCCATGCAGGTGCACACATGCTGGAGGAACACATCGTACATGCGAAGATGGGTCCTCCCATGCACACACCTGCTGGTAGCTTTCCCCTCCAGGCACACACATGTGCATGGGGTGAGCAAATTCTCATGCACACACTTCCTACCCGGTACATGGAGAGGTCAATCCGCAGGGAGTTATGCAGCTGGTCCAGGAGTTTCACGAAGCGCTCTTTCTGAGGAGGAAGGGGAGGAGGGAGGATGGATGGAGGCAGGACATGGCCGCCATAGTGGCTGAGCGCCTACTGTACAGTAAGTATACCTCATCCACCACCCTCATAATGTCCATTTCCATTCTATGGCATTTTTTTTTTTTGTTTTGAGACAGAGTCTTGCTCTGTTGCCCAGGCTGGAGTGTAGTGGTGCAGTCTCAGCTCACTGCAACCTCCGACTCCCAGGCTCAAGCAATTCTCCTGCCTCAGCCTCCCAAGTGGCTGGGACTACAGGCACAGGCCACCACACCCGGCTAATTTTCTTTTGGATTTTTAGAAGAGACGGGTTTTCACCGTGTTGGCCAGGCTGGTCTTGAACTCCTGGCCTCAAGTGATTCTCCAGCCTCAGCCTCCCAAAGTGCTGGGATTACAGGCATAAGCCACTGCACCCGGCCTCCATTCTATAGCATTCTACAGAGGAATAAATGGAGGCTCAGAGACGGGAAGTGACTGGTGGAAAGTCACACAGCAATCAGGTCTAGACTGGGGACCCAGAAGTCACATCAGATCTGACCGGCATAAAGTTGGGCTCTCCCTCATTCTCCAATCCCAGTCCCCAGGACTGACCCCAAAGTTGGAGGCGGCGAAGCGGTCGGAGGCAGACACGTTGGTGGAGGCGGTGGTGTGTGCGTAGTAGGCATTGATGTTGGCGAGCAGGGTGCTCATGACGGCAGGCACCCCTGGGCACATATACTTGGAGGAGAGGCAGGCAAAGTGGCTGGAGAGAGGGAGCAGGAGGCACTAGGAGAGGGGTCCAGCCAGGATGGACCAAGATCCCCCCTAGAATGCCTCCAAGATAGCATCTGTGAGTGGGTCTCTGTCACCTCCTAAACCATCCCCTGCCTGATTCTGTCCTTTGGGTCTCCGCATCTCCTCTCCCCTCCATCTTTATATCCATTTGAGTTGCTCTAATTCTGCTTCTTTTTTTCTTTCTTTCTTTCTTTTTTTTTTTTTTTTGAGATGGAGTCTCACTCTGTCACCCAGGCTGGAGTTTAGTGGCGCAATCTCGGCTCACTGCAACCTCTGCCCCCCAGGTTCAAGCAATTCTCCCACTCTAACTTCCCGAGTAGCTGGGATTACAGGCCCAAGCCACCACACCTGGATAACTTTTGTATTTTTAGTAGAGACGGGGTTTCACCATGTTGGCCAGGCTGGTCTTGAACTCCTGGACCTGGAGTGATCCGCCCACCTCAGCCTCCTAAAATGCTGGGATTACAGGCTTGAGCCACCGTGCTCAGCCTCTATCTCTGCTTCTAAGTCTTCCCTCTCTTCCATGTCACTCCAGGTGTCAATCACAGAGCTCTCCTGATCTCCAGGGGAATTACGGAACCCACCACCACCACGCCCACTTCCTCTCTGGGTCTTCCCCCTGAGAATCCCTCCCACCCCAGACCTGCCAGTGCCCACTTGGTGACCTCCCTCTTGTTTCCTGCACCCCAGCCTGCAGTCTCACGTCATGGCTTGGTAGATGGACTCGACGCCGTAGCGCATGGCAAACTCGTCCACAATCTCCTGGGCTGTCTCATCGTAGTAAACCTTCCAGGCATCGTCACCCTTGGCATCTGGGATCTTCACGACCCCATTGTTCTGCACGTCGGTCACGAAGTGGAACAGGTTCTGCCACCATGGGAGAGAAAGTGTCATGGAGAGTGCAAGGGGTCGCCAGGGGTCAGAGGTCCCAGGGTCTGGGGCAGCTTACATCATCCATCTGCCTGTTTATTCATTAATTCATTCATCTACTCTTTTATCCATCCACACACCCACCCACCTAACTACCCCAAATTTCACCCATCCACTCTTCCAACCTTTCAGTAATTCAACCACACATCCATCCGTCCATCCACCCATCCATCCATCCCATACATTGATCCGCAACTTAATCCACCTACCCAATCATTCATTCTTTCATACAACCAACCATCCAACCACCCATCAATTTATCCAACCATCCATCTATTTTTCATCTGTCCACCAGCCACTCACAACCATCCATCTAAATATTCAGAAATTATGAACCCACTTATCAATACTTGCAATAGTTCAACCACACATCCTTCCATTCATCCACCCACCCATTCATCCATTTGTCCATCTGCCTATCCATCCATCCATCCATCCATCCATCTACCTATCTACCCATCTGACTATCAACAATTTCACCTATCTACTCAATCTTCCTTCTAATAACTCAACCACACTTCCATCCATCCCATCCAATACAACTTAATCTGCTCATCCAACATTTCATCTATCCACCCAGTCAATCATCTATCCAGCAATCTATCTATCCACTCATCAAGTTATCCATCCATCATTCATCTATACTCATCCATCATCTAACAATTACCCCCAAATTCACCCATCCATACATCTATACTTTCAATAGTTCAATCATATATCCATCCATCTGTCCATCCATCCATCATCCATCTAGCCACGAATCTACCCACCAACTCATCCATCTATCCATCCATGTACTCACCCATCTCTCCATCCATCCTTTTATCTACTCATCACTCATTCATCTGTTCAAACATTCATTCATTCACCAGCATTCATTCAACAAACTAGTTCCTGGGGATAAGAGTTCTTTCCAGGAAACCCAGGCAGCTGGAAGAGACATACCCAAACACAAACGGCCCAATCCTGAGTGGTTAGGGCTGGAATAGAAGGAAGAACCTGATCATGAGTAGTGAGAGTCAACCTGGAGGCCAAGGTGGGCTTCCCAGAGGAGGCGACCCTGAATCTGGACTTTGATGGATAGGGAGGAGTTTTCCAGGTAAAGGGAATGGCATGGCGGGCAGTCTCAGAGGGCCAGGAGAGTGTGGATGGTGTGGCCAGAAAGAGGAAGAGCTGGGCAGGCAGGAATGGTGAGTGGAAGTGGCATGGGAGGGGCCGAGCAATGACCCTTACCTCATGCAGACAGGTGTACTGGACATGGTACGGGGCCACCTTCTCCTCGCCTTTGATCTCCACACTGATGTGGAGCCGGATGGCACCCGACACGGCAGATTTGTCAGTTCGCTTGTCTGCAGGGCAGAAAAAGAAGACAGTGTCAGAACTTCCCACTATAGCAGTGGGCAATTTTTTTTTTTTTTAAGAGGGAGTCTTGCTCTTGTCACCCAGGCTGGAGTGCAGTGGCACGATCTCGGCTCACTGCAACCTCCACCTCCTGGGTTCAAGCGATTCTCCTGTCTCAGCCTCCCAACTAGCTGGAATTACAGGTGCCTGCCACTGTGCCCAGCTAATTTTTATACTTTTAGTAGAGACGGGGTTTCACCATGTTGGCCAGGCTGGTCTCGAACTCCTTACCTCAGGTGATCCACCTGCCTCAGCCTCCCAAAGTGCTGGAATTACAGGCGTGAGTCACCGCGCCCGGCCAGCCATGGGCAAATTTATTTTATTTTATTTTATTTTTTGAGATCTGTGGTCCAGGTTAGAGTGCAGTGGCGCAATCTTGGCTCACTGCAATCTCCACCTCCTGAGTTCAAGCAATTGTCTTGCCTCAGCCTCCCGAGTAGCTGGGACTACAGGCATGTGCCATCACACCCACCTAATTTTGTATTTTTAGTGGAGACGGGGTTTCACCATGTTGGCTAGGCTGGTCTCGAACTCCTGACCTCAGGTGATCCGCCCGCCTCGGCCTCCCAAGGCAATTTTTAATAGATGCACGATTCTGTAGTCCTCCCAGACTTCTGGAAACTAAGGCTTTGGTGTCTGTCTTCTGATTGGCTCCCTAGGCTTGAGTCTCCCTGCTTAGGCTAGAATTCCTTAAGCCCTGTCTCTTCCTTCAAACAGGGATCCCAGACCTTGCTTCTTCACTCAGATTAAGTTCCTGGCTATGTGCCTCCCTCCTTAGACTAGCAGCCCTAGGCCCCACTTCTTTCCCAGTCTGAGCTTCCAGGCCCTGCCTCCCCCATCAGATCATGCTCCCCGGAGACTACACATCTTAGACACTGTTCCTGGGTCTGTGCCTCTCTCCTCAGACTAGGACCCCCTGGTCTTGTCTCCCACCTCCCCCATCAGAATGGGATATCTAGATGTCCTCCAATCTAAGAGGTTTCTGGGCTCTGCTCACCTCTCTCAGGCTGGGTCCTTTCTACCCCCTCAGATTAGGCTCATACACCCTGCTTCCTCCATTAGATTGGACTCCCCAGATTCTACTCAACTTCCTTACACAGGGTTCCTTGATCTGTAGCAGCCATCTCAGATTAGGATTCCCAAACAATACCTCCCTCTTTAGACTGGATTCTTTTCTTGTGGTGGGGGGCCGGGGGGACACAGAGTCTCACTCTATCGCCCAGGCTGGAGTGCAGTGGCATGATCATAGCTCACTGCAGCTTCAACCTCCCAGGTACAAATGATGCTTCCACCTCAGCCTCCCAAGTGGCTGGGACTACAGGCACGCATCACCACACCCAGCTATTTTTTTTTTTTTTAATGGAGACAAAGGCCTTGTTATGTTGCCCAGGCTGGTCTCGAACTCCTGGGCTCAAGTGACCCTCCCAGCTCAGCCACCCAACCAATATGTTGGGATAACAGGTGGGAGCCACCATGCCCAGCCTGGATTCCATTTTTTTTTTCTTTTTCTTTTCTTTTTTTTTTTTTTTTGAGACGGAGTCTTCCTTTGTTGCCCAGGCTGGAGTGCAGTGGCTTGATCTCGCCATGTTGGACAATCTGGTCTCAAACTCCTGACCTCAAGTGATCTGCCTGCCTCAGCCGTCCCAAACTGTTGGGATTATAGGCGTGAGACACTGCACCCGGCCATATTTGTTTTTTGAGAAAGGGTCTCACTCTGTTCCCTGGGCTGGCGTGCAGCAATGTGATCACAGCTCACTGCAGCCTTTACCTGTCAGGCTCAGGTGATCCTCCCACCTTAGCCTCCAGAGTAGGTGGGACCACAGGTGAGTGTCACCCCGCCTAGCTAATTTTTGTATCTTTTATAGAGATGGGGTTTCACTATGTTGCCCAGGCTGGTCTTGAACTCCTGGACTCAAGTGATTGGCCTGCCTCAGCCTCCCATAGTGATAGGATTACAGATGTGAGCCACTGCCCGGCGCCCCTAGCCTGGATTCTTTTTTTTTTTTTTTTTTTTTTTTTGAGTGGGAGTTTTGCTCTTGTTGCCTAGGCTGGAGTGCAGTGGCGCAGTCTCAGCTCACTGCAACCTCCGCTTCCTGGGTTCAAGCGATTCTCCTGCCTCAGCCTCCCAAGTAGCTGGGACTACAGGCACCCACCACCACGCCTGGCTAATTTTTGTATTTTTAGTGGAGACGGGGTTTCACCATGTTAGCCAGGCTGGTCTCGAACTCCTGACCTCATGTGATCTGCCTGCCTCAGCTTCCCAAAGTGCTGGGATTACAGGCGTGAGCCACCATACCTGGCCCCAGCCTGGATTCTTAAAGCTCAATCTTCTTTCTTAGATTTAGTTCCTAGGTCTCTGTCTCTCCCCTCAAACTAGGATTCCCAGTTCTTGCTTCTTGCCTCCCCCATTAGACTAGAACATGGAGATTCTGTCCCCACCCTCCCTCCTAAGCTGAACTAAGAGGTTCCTGGGCTCTGCTCACCCTCCTGGCCTGGGTGCTTCCTGCTCCCATCAAACTGGGCTCCTAGACCCTGCCTCCCCCATCAGATTATGCTCCTCGACCAAACTCCTCCTGAGAACACATCTCTCTGCTCTTCATGGGCTCCATGCTCTGGCTGGATCCCTGGGACCCGTCCCCACCCGCTTCAGAACCCAGCTTCTCTCACCCAGGTTGTACCACACGTCCATCTCGCCGCTGAGCGTCCGCACCTCAATGATCGTCTGCCCCAGGAAATCGTCAGATTCCCTCTTGAACCTCTGTTTCACGCGGGATTTGATGTCGTCATCCTCGTCCCAGACGCGCACCTTGATGCGGTCGGAGGAATTGTGACATTCACTGTGGCGGGAGGAGGAGGCAGAGGCAGGGGTCAGGCAGCCAGTGTGAGTCCTGTCCTTGGAGCCCTCTTTTGGCTGCCCCAGCAGGGTGCCCCACATGGGGCCAGGGACCCAGCCAGGCACTTACAAGTGGAAATTCTCCTCCCACACCGGATTGAGGTTCCCATAGATGGTTTTTGTCCGTTTCTTGGTCTTCCCGACCTGGACGGTGACATAGGGGTCACTGGATCCTGTCTTGTCCTTTGCCTGCAAGCCCTGGGCGCAGACCACTGGAAGACACAGAGGGCATACACAGGTGTGCACTCAAGAAGCGAGGCATGCTGGGGACAGTCACTGCCACACGCTGCAGGCTGATAATTGGGACACCTGCAGCATGGCTGGAGAGCAATGGCAGGGCACGCTGGGCTTGCCAGAGAGGTTTTTTTTGTGTGTGTTTGTTTGTTTGTTTGTTTGTTTTTGAGACAGAGTTTTGCCCGTCACCCAGGCTGGAGTGCAACCTCCGCCTCCCGGGTTCAAGCAATTCTCCTGCCTCAGCCTCCCAAGTATGGGATTACCCGCACGTGCCACCCCATCCGGCCGATCGTTTTGCATTTTTAGTAGAGATGGGGTTTCACCATGTTGGCCAGGTCGGTCTCGAATTCCTAACCTCAGGTGATCCGCCTGCCTCAGCCTCAGCCTCCCAAAGTGCTGGGAAGGAGTCCCCAAACCATGAAGGATGGGAAGGTGCCCCAGCTGCCTTGCGCATGGGTAGAACCTCTCTCAGGTGTGAACTCCCTGAGGTCAGACACTTACAAGAACCCATTGCCCCCCCCCCCCCCCCCCCCCCGAGATCTCCTGCTCGTTGGTGCCCCCTGCAGGGTTCCTTCCCTCCCTGACTCACCACCCCAGCTCCGTCCTGGGGTCACTTCCTGGATAACCCACATAACCTGAAATCCTCATCCTCAGGTCTGTTTATGGGGAAACCCACATGAGGCTGGGTGTGGAGAAATGCCAGTATCCTCGCCCCTAAGTGGGGCCACACTGAGCTGCATGCTCGACATTGTCCCCAGTGGCCCCAGGATGGGCTGAGCCCCTTGCCCACAGCATTGTCTGCTCAACGGCATCTCCTTCAGGAGTCCTTCCATCCCTGTGTCAAGTCCTTGCCCCTCACCAAGTGACTTTCTGGGGTCACTTTCCAGATAAACCATGCACCCTCAATTCCTCTTCTTGGAGTCTCATTCTGGAGGGCACCATCCAAGACGCACCCAGATACAGTGCCATGAACAGGCGTTTGGAGGCACGCATGTCCCCCCATATGCGTGCACACACGGAGATGAGATGGAATGCACCCGACCGAGTGAGTGCGCGCTGCAAAGGAGAGGGACCAGGCCATGGGACAGGGCATGAGACAGGTCTCAGAGGGTGGAGAAGGAGGGGCCCTGTGGCGGCCCACGCCCCCTCACCGGTGATGCTGATCTTGGCGGACCACTTGGACGTGCCGTCCAGCACGCTCTGCTTGACCGCCTTCATCTGCTGCGTGTGCGCCGTCTTGGTCACCGCGAAGATCTCCTGGATGAGCTCGAAGATCTCGGGCTTGTTGCGCTCCCGGATCTTCATGCGGTCCTTGAGCACCATGATGATGTTCTGTGTCCGGTCCTCCGCCCCGTGCTTGGAGCTCTTCTCCGCAGCCCCTGAGGATGCCCGAGGCCGGCGCTGACCCCTGCGCGCCCTGCATAGTGGCCCCTCACCAAGGCGAGAGCCCCGCCTCCACTCATCAACCGGGGGGACTCAGGTGTCACCCCCTGAAGCCGGTTTCCTACCTGCTTTCTGTACCCCCCACCCAGACCCTTCACCCTTCCACCTCCTCTCGGAGCCATGCTCCTCTGAGTCGCCATGCTCCTCTGAGTCGCCATGTCCCTGCGTCCTGCCCTTCTCTGCCCCGCACCCCTTGGAGTCCCCACAGGTTTTTGGAGCCCCACCCCTCTAAGGCCTCTTCCCTAAGCCCCACCCCTCTGAGTCCCCGCCCCCCTCTGCGTCCCACCCCTCTGAATCTCCGCCCTCTCTGAGTCCCACCCCTCTGAGTCCCGCTGCCTCTCTGAGCACCACTCCTCTGAATCCCCTCCCCGTCTCTGATCTCCACCCCTGCGAGTCCCCTCCACATTCCTGAGCCCCTTCCTTCTCTCAGACCCCTCCCTTTCTCTTGGTCCCACCTCCTCTGAGTCCCCTCCCCCTTCCAATCCCCCCCTCCACAGTCCTCTCGCAGTCTGAACCCCTTCCCTCTCTGAGGCCCTCTTCCTCTCAGAGCTACCCCTAGCTAACCCATTTTATCCAGGGGAGCTGCCTCTTCTCACTAAGCCCGTCCTTTGCACAACCTAGCTAGTCCCTGAGCCCTGCCCCACCCCTCTCTGACACCCTCACAGCTTCTTTCCCCACCCCTCGACCCCCTAGCCCTTCCACCAGGGAGTCCTGCGCCTTTAACCCCACCCCTCCCTTTCAGCGAGTCCCTCCCCTGCCTCGCGACGCCCCGCCCCTTGCCCCGCCCCATGGTGCCCCACCCATCGCCTTGCCCTTCAGCCTTTCCCCGCCATGCAGGCCCCGGGGCTCCCCACGCCAACCCGTGGCCCTGCGCTCAGGCCCTGCGCTCACGCTGCAGGCAGTCGGCGTTGAGCAGGTCCTGGCACTTCTCGTGGCACTTGACACCGCACTCGGTGCAGCGCATGCCCTGCCTCGCGATGCCCCACAGCAGCCCCTCGCACTCGTAGCAGTAGGTGGGCGTGGTGGCCGTCCACACTTCGAAGTTGTGCGGCGTCGTGCACGAGATGGGGTAGATTAAGGCTTGCAAGGTCTTCTTGTAAACGTGGTTTTTCTGCAGGGAGGGATGGGGTGCGGTTGGGGGCGTCTAACCTGGCGCTGTCCCTGTCCTGCCCCATTCCGCCCCATCACTGAGCGCGGTAAAGTCCCAGGCCCTCCCCTGCCTCCACGCTGTCGGAATCCACGCTGCCTTCTGCCAGTCTGTGTCACACACACACCCTTCCTCTTCCCGGGGACCCACAGAGGCTTGGACAATTCCAGAAGCTCCTAGCCCAGTCCATCCCTGACCCGGGGAAAAAGAGGTGCCCCACGCACCAGCTCCTCGTTGTTCAACGTGCTGGAGGCCAAGGCCGAGGTGATGCCCGCTTTCCTGGACTGGACCAGGGACTGGGGAGGTCACAGAAGAGGGAGTCGGGGGGTTGACATCCATGAGATCACCACCAGGAGAGTTCACAGCCACGGATGGGGCCAGCAGCCACATTTTGGAGCCACAACCGCAAGTTGGAAACAGGTCACCGACAGCATCCGGGCCAGACCCAACAAAGAATTAGGAGGTGACAGAGGCTTTGAGTTAGAAGGGACCCTGGAAAGTGAGCAGCCCCGCACCCCTGACTCACAGCATCCAACACAGTGGGACATGGCAAGGTTCCCCCATAATCCATGAATTGGGGGCCTGTTAGAAGATCCCAGTGGGGGAGTTTGGGGAGAAGATCCCAGGAGGCCCATGTCGCCATCACTCACCATGGCCTGAAGTGTCCACGCAGCACATGGGGGTAGAAATCAGACCACCTTAGTCTCAGAGAATGCCTAGCTGGCCCCCAACCCCGGGTTGACCATGGGCAGTTCCACAGGTTGTGCACTGCTTATAGCAGGCCTGCTCTGCTCAGGGAGTAAAGGGCGAGGGTGCTTACCAAGTCGCTCACGAGTGGGATAGGTTTCCTCTTGCGGATGTCTGGCATGCTGTCGATGATGATGAGACCGCCCCCTGGGCTGAAAGACACAGAGGGACACTGAGGGCCCAGATGTCCCTATTCCTCACATAGAGCCCTGGGGAGAACATTCAACCTCCCCCAGGTGTTAAGGGGTTGAATTGGGTCCCTCAAAAAAAAAGATACGCTGATGCCCTAACCCCCACTACCTCAGAAGGTGACCTTATTTGGAAACGGGGTTGTCACAGATGTAATTAGTTAAGGTCATACTGGAGTAGGGTAGACACTTAATCTAATCTGACTGGTGTCCTTAGAAGAAGAGATACATGGGGAGAAGGTGGCTCTGTGACAGCAGAGGCAGAGAGCGACGTATCTACAAACCAATACTCCGGGGCCAAGGAATTCAAGCAAACTAGAAGCTAGAAGAGGCAGGGGAGGAATTCTCTTCTACAGATTTCAGAGGGAGCGTGGCTCTACCAATGCCTTGATTTCAGACTTCTGGCCTCCAGAACTGTGAGAGAATACATTGCTGTGGTTTTAAGCCACCCGTCTGTGGTACTTTGTGATAGCAGTCCTAAGAAATGGAGACACCAGGCCTCAACCTCCTCATCTGAAAAATGGGGAGATGATGTAATTGCCCACCTTGAATGAAAACGTGAATTAAGGCAAATCTAAATAATATACTAAAATATAAATGAGGCCAGGAGTGGTGGCTTACGCCTGTAATAATCCCAACACTTTGGGAGGCCGAGGCGGGCGGATCACCTGAGGTTAGGAGTTCGAGACCAGCCTGACCAACATGGTGAAACCCCGTCTCTACTAAAAATACAAAAATTAGCCAGGCATGGTGGTGCATGCCTGTAGTCCCAGCTACTCAGGAGGTTGAAGCAGGATAATTGCTTGAACCAGGAGGCAGAGGTTGCAGTGAGTCGAGATCACGCCACTGCAATCCAGCCTGGGTGACAGAGCAAGACTCTGTATCAAAAATAAAATAAAATATAGATGAAACCTTTCTTGGCTCATTGCAACCTCTGCCTCCCAGGTTTAAGCAATTCTCCTGCCTCAGCTCCCCAGGTAGCTGGGATTACAGGTGCCCACCACAATGCCTGGCTAATTTTTGTATTTTTAGTAGAAACAAGCTTTCACCATGTTGGCCAGGCTGGTCTCGAACTCCTGACCTCAGGCGATCCGCCCACCTTGGCCTCCCAAAGTGCTGAGATTACAGGCCTGAGCCACCATGCCCAGCCATCTTTCGAAACAAGATCTCACTCTGTCACCCAGGCTGGAGTGCAGTGGCACAATCACAACTCACTGTAGCCTCCACCTCCTGGGCTACAGCAATCCTCCCACCTCAGCCTCCTGAGTAGCTGGGACCATAGGTGTACACTGCCACACCCAGCTAATTTTTTTTTTTTTTTTTTTTTTTTTGAGATGGAGTCTCACTCTGTCGCCCAGGCTGGAATGCAATGGTATGATCTTGGCTCACTGAAACCTCTGCCTCCTGGGTTCAAGCAATTCTCCTATCTCAGCCTCCCAAGTAGCTGGGATTACAGGTGCACACCACGACACCTGGCTAATTTTCTGTATTTTTCGTAGATATGGGGTTTCACCATGTTGACCAGGCTGGTCTCAAACTCCTGACCTCAGGTGATCAACCGCCTCGGCCTCCCAAAGTGCTGGGATTACAGGCATGAGCCACTGCACCCGGCCCACACATAGCTAATTTAAAAAAATTTTTTTGTAGAGATGGGGATCTCTCTATGTTGTCCAGGCTGGTCTTGAACTCCTAGCCTCAAATGATTCTCCTGCCTCAGCCTCCCAAATAGCTGGGATTACAAGCATGCACCACCAAACCTGGCTAATTTTTGTATTTTTTAGTGGAGACGGGATTTTGCCATGTTGGCCAGGCTGGTCTTGAACTCCTGACGTCAGGCGATCCACCTGCTTCAGCCTCCCAAAGTGTTGGGATTATAGGCGTGAGCCACCACGCCTGGCCCCGAAAAGGTTTTCACTGGCCAGTGAGATAGGTGCCTGCAGCCAATGACTCCAGACAAGCCCTGCAGGGCTATTCAACCTACAAAGCTTTCTGCAGGAGCCAACTGAGGCTTAGAGACTCCTAAACCACATCTTTTCTCGGCAGCCTCCGCTTGTCTGACAGGTTTCTCCCGAGAGCACATCCTTCATAAGTCACGTGCACAGGAATCCCCATTTCAGGCCCCGCATCCAAGGCTCTCTAGCTAGGGCACCTGCTCATTTATTTAGGAGTCCCAGCTGCTGTCTCCCTGCCTGTTTGCCAAGGACGTACAAGGAAGGTCACTATCGTGCTGCTATTTTAAAACCTGAGCATATTTTTAAAATATCTTGTGCATCCTCTAACCTGAAAATCCATAACATAAGAGGTTAGACATGACCACATGCTCCACTGAAGTCTAAACAACTATCTTTAATTAAACAGCCCACAACTGTAGCAATAATCAAAGAGATTTAAAAATAGAATCAACACAAAAATTTTGCTCCAGGATTGCAAATATATAGTGTACATTTCCCAATAATGTCTAGTTCCTAATAGTGTCTGCTTTATCTTACATTTATTTCTTTATTTGTTTGTTTATTTTTGAGACAGTGTCCCGCTCTGTCTCCCAGGCTGGAGTGCAGTGGTGCAATCTCAGCTCACTACAACCTCTGCCTCTCGGGTTCAAGTAATTATCTTGCCTCAGCATCCCAAGTAGCTGGGATTACAGGCGCCTGCCACCATGCCCAGCTAATTTTTGTATTTTTAGTAGAGACAGGGTTTCACCATGTTGGCCAGGCTGGTTTCGAACTCCTCACCTCAAATGATCCTCCCGCCTCGGCCTCCCAAAGTGCTAGGATTACAGGCATGAGCCACCGCACCCCGCCCTATTGTCAAAGATGACTGTCTTTTGTGTCTGCGTATGGTTGTGTGCCTTATGAAAGTGACGTATTTTGCCCAAGCTCAATCTGTCCCCTGTCTAAATGGAACCCCTCCTCCTCCTCTCTGGGCTGAGGCTCAGGCGCAAACCAGCCTTGGGCTTGGGGTTCAAATCTTCCTCCCACCGCTCACAGTTTCATTACTTACCCGCCTTTGAACCATAGGGATTTAGACATCTCTCCTTCTCCCCGGGCCTGCAGGACAGACAGACAGATATGGTCAGTGTGGCTGTCCCTCCCCTCCCCAGAGCAGGCTCCACACCCACTTCTGACTCCCCTCTGGGCTGGGAGTCAGATGGCCTGGGTCCTAGTCCTGGCTGAGTGATTTTAGGAAGCTCCGTGGCTGTCTCTGGGCCTTAGTTTGTCCATCTGTAAGATGGGCTGGGGGAGAAAGAAGCTCTTCTCTTTCAACCACCTCAATGGACCTCAGTCTCTTCATTGATTATTCCCTAAACCCCCTATAGTCTCACTTGTTCATCTGCTCTCTTGCCTCGGGCTCTTTCCAGGAGTTGTGACTTCAGCTTGTACCTCTTCCCACCTTCTGCAGCTAACCAGCCTCTATTTATCATTCAGGTCTCAGCATAGACGCGGGGTCCACAGCCCCTACCTTCCCTCCATCTTGTAACTAAAGGGTTAACATGGGGTGGGGGTCCTATGAGGAACACAGGCAGCACTCTTCTGTTCTGAAATATTGAGGGGGTGTTTGGTTTTTTTAAAGACAGGGTCTTGCTATATTGCCCAGACTGGTCTTGAACTCCTGGCCTCATGTGATCTTCCTGCTTCAGCCTCCTGAGTAGCTGGGACCACACACACAAGCCACCACACTCAGCTCCTGAAATAAATATATATATATATTTTGTTTGTTTGTTTGTTTGAGACGGAGTTTCCCTTTTGTTGCCCAGGCTGGAGTGCAGTGGCGCAATCTCAGCTCACTGCAACCTCCACCTCCTGGGTTCAAGCGATTCTCCTGCCTCAGCCTTCCTAGTAGCTGGGATTACAGGTGCCCACCACCACACCCAATTAATTTTTTGTATTTTTAGTAGAGGTGGGGTTTCACTATGTTGGCCAAGCTGGTCTCGAACTCCTGACCTCAGGTGATCCACCCACCTCTGCCTCCCAAAGTGCTGGGATTACAGGCGTGAGCCACTGCATCCGGCTCTGAAATATTTTTTATTTTTTTCTTTTAGAGATGAGGTCTCACTATGTTGCCCAGGCTGGTCTCAAACTCCTGAGTGCAAGTGATCCTCCTGCCTCGACCTCCCAAATTGCTGGGATTACAGGCATGAGCTCCTGAAATATTGTTGAAATATTTTGGATATCACTTCTCCTTTTTTTTTTTTTTTCTTTTTTGAAACGGAGTCTCACTCGGTCACCCAGGCTGGTGTGCAGTGGCGCAATCTCGGCTCACTGCCAGCTCCGCTTCCCGGGTTCACGCCATTCTCCTGCCTCAGCCTCCCGAGTAGCTGGGACTACAGGCGCCTGCCACCACACCCAGCTAATTTTTTTGTACTTTCACTAGAGACGGGGTTTCACCGTGTTAGCCAGGATGGTCTCGATCTCCTGACCTCGTGATCCACCCACCTCGGCCTCCCAAAGTGCTGGGATTACAGGCTTGAGCAACCACGCCCGGCCATCACTTCTCCTTAAGTGTCATCTCCTCCACGGAGTTTTCCTGATTGCCTTGGATTAGTTTTATGCTTTTCCTATGAAACCCAGAGAGCCTTCCATGTGTCTTTTTCTTGTCATATTACTAGTTCCATAGTTTGTTTTTCTTGTATATCACATAGTTCCAATAGTAGCTGCTATTTTTTCAATTTAATTTCTTGACCTAGTGGAAGTTATCCAACAGCCTTTTCACTGTGTCCTCTTCCACCTGTCTCATTTAGAACCATATGTATGTACTGCTGAGTCAAAAAATAGATTTCTATTTTAAAACTGTTAAGAAATTTCGTTTGGTAATTTTGTGGCTCTGATATTTGATGGTCTAAACCTTTGGGAGTCTGTTTAGAATCTCCTCCTGCCAATCCCACTGCAGTTTGGAGGGTAACCCTGAAGAGCAACACAGCTGTCCCCAGCCCAGGGTGAGCTGAATGAAGGAATAAATGAATGGCCTCAACCCTGCTGCCCATCTAAACAGTCAGCTTGCCCCTGATGCTGATTGCTTCCCTTGATTCCTACTCCCCTACTGAGCCGGCCCCAGACCTTTCCCTAACCCTGACCATGACCTCCAATTTGGCCCTAAGCACTGACCCCTTTGCCTAACACCAATTCTAACCCTGACCTCTGATCTTTGATGGCTGAACTAACCCTGACCTTGATCCCTAACCATGACTTCAGCCCAATTTCAGCCCTAGTTTTCTCTCCTCCCTCTTGACCTAGAAACCCCAGGCTGACATTGGGAAGGAGGCTGGGCTGGGGATGTGTGGGGCCAGACTTGGTGCATGGTTTGGGAGTTAGCATAGCCAGGCTGGTGTGGACGGGCCATGGGGATACCCTGGGCTGTGTGTGTATGTGGCTAAGGAAGGGTCAGAGTGGGTGGGGCATCGGTGACATTGGGTGAGGCCAGGCTGAATGAGGGTGGGGCCAGGGAAGGGCTCGAGTGGCTGGGGCATGGGCACAGTGTGGGCACTGCACTGGGCATGCCCAGGCTAGGCTTGGGTATGGGTGGGGTGTTGGGCGTGGCCAATATAGGTGTGGGTGTGGCCAAAACATTGTGGGCGTGCCATTGGGCGTGGCCTGGCTAAGTGTGGCAGGGGCATGGCTGGGCGTGTCACTCACCTCCTGCAGCTGCATCCGCACCTTGTTGAAGGCACGCAGCCAGTTGGCCTTGGCCCTGGACATGGAGTCCTGCCCCTCCTGGCCTTCCTCATCCTCTCTCGGCCTGAAACTGAGGCAGGGAACGCTATGAGGCTCTGGGCTGGCTCTCCGTGACCCCTGAACTTCCCTTGACCCTCCAGCTGTGCAAGTGATGCATAGCTCCCCATGGTATCTCTGACCCCTCAGAGACATTAGGACCCACGTGAGTCCCCTGGCCCACCTCAGTGCCCCTCACCCCTTCCCACACACCCAATGCTTCTGTGACACTTCACTGTTCCTAGGCTTCCTTTTTACCAGCCCAGCCCCTCTGGCCCCCTATTTGCCCAGGATCTTGACCTCTCCGACCCCAGCAACCACTAAGATCACAAACTCTAAGTCTCCTTCACGGCCCCTTGAACCCTCTTTGACCTCCCTACTCTGCCCTGTCACCTCTGATCCCTTTAAGAAACCCAAGAGCCTGTGACAACTTCAGCCCCAGCAACTTCCCAGGTCCACGCTGACCCCATCATAGCCCTGCTGACCCTGTGACCTTGTGGCAGCCCCTCTGGCCCCTTGGCCCCGTCCTGTTACCTCTCCTCGTCCTTGGGTGGCTCAGCCTCAGGGATCTGCTCAGCTGCAGGCACCTCGTCGGGTGTGGCTGGCTTGGGGGCCACCTTGGCCATGTCGGGGGCCTCAGTGGGTGCCACTGGGGCCTTGTCCTCCTTCCCTGGGGCAGCTGGCGGGAGGCTGATGCGTTTGAAGTCTTTGGGCTCAGCCACAGCTACGTCTTCACGCTGGGCATAGCTGCCCAAATCGTCAGGCACCTCCTCCTCCTCCTCCTCCAGCTCCTCCTCATCTTCAGGCAGCTCCTCCTCCTCCAGGAAGTCCTCCAGGTCCTCCTCCAGCTCTTCCTCGTCCTGGTCCCAGCGAGGCGAGTCTTTGTGGTAGCTGACCGAGCTGTGGCAGGAGTGGTAGGAATCCCGGTCCCGCTCATCCTCCATGTCGGAGCCCTGCAGGCTGTGCTCGTCAGGGTCGAAGTCCTCGCTCAGCTGAGAGCTTCCCTGGCTCAGCTCCCCGGAAGAGGCATAGCGGCTGCTACCCGTGGGGCTGTGGGGATGGAACAGGGTTCAGGGACTGGGGTACCGAGTCACTGCCCACCTGAGCCCCAGTCACACAGGCATTGACTCATCACCGACTGAGCACCTACTATGTGCCAGGTCCTGCTCTAGGGGCTGGAAAACACAGCCATGATCAGAAAAGACAAAAATCCCCGCTTTTGGCCAGGTGCGGTGGCTCACGCCTGTAATCCCAGCACTTTGGGAGGCTGAGGTGGGCAGATCACCTGAGGTCAGGAGTTCAAGACCAGCCTGGCCAACATGGTGAAACCCTGTCTCTACCAAAAATACAAAAATTAGCTGTGCATGGTGGCGTATGCCTGTAATCCCAGCTACTCGGGAGGCTGAGGTAGAAGAATCACTTGAACCCGGGAGGTGGAGGTTGCAGTGAGCTGGGATCATGCCATTGCACTCCAGCCTGGGCAACAAGAGCGAAATTCCGTCTCAAAAAAAAAAAAAAAAAAAAATTCCCACTTTTGTGGCATTTGCAGTCTGTGGGGGACAGGCAATTGACTGTGCTGGGAACTCAGGGTCAGCGCCATCACCACAGCCCCGCAGCAGGTCTCCTGGCCTCCACCTGGAAAAAGTATGGGAAATGCATCCACTTCCCCGTACCCTGGGCCCCAACCCAGGCCAGCCTCTGCTGTCTCTACCAGATGCTGTCTCCACAGTTCCTGCTTCCCTTGGAAGCCACAGGGAATTGTAAATCCAATCACCTCCCTCCCCTGCTCTAAATCCTACCATGGCTCCCTAGTGCCTTGGAATAAAATCTGTGCTAGCCCTGTGTGGCCCATACGCTCCATACTCCCCCTGCATACCTCCCTCCACTTCTCCCCGCCTCCTCCATTCCGGCCACGCTGGCCACCTCGTTGTCTCTCCAACACCATAAACCTGTGCACTTGCCGTGGTCTCTTCCTTGTCTGCTTTATCTAGCAAACTCCTACCCACCCTCTGATACCCACTGAAACATCACTTACTTGTGCAAATGCCCCCCACTGTCTGGCCAGGTCAGGCCCTCTGTTATATGCTGCTTATGTGAACCCAGGATCGTGCTCAACGTCAACAGCAATATCTGTCTCTGTCTAAATACAGGCAGGGGGACATAGGGGCCACCACTCAGCCCTCTTCTAACCATTCACTTAGTCATTCAACGAACCTTATCATTTCCCGATTAGATACCTCCTCCAATCTTAGCGCCTGAGACCCTCTTCCCTGGCCAGCCTCGAGGATGCTATAGGAATAAAAAGGGGTTCAAGACTAGCCCAGGCAATGGAGCAAGACCCCCATCTCCACAAAAAATAAAAATAAATTAGCTTGGTGTGGCGGCCTGTGCCTGTAGTCCCAGCTACTGGGGAGGCTGAGGCAGGAGAATCGCTTGAGTCTGGGTGGTGGAGGTTGCAGTGAGCCGAAATGGTGCCACTGCACTCCAGCCTGGGTGACAGAGCAAGACTCCGTCTAAAAAAAAAAGAAAAGAAAAAAAAAGAAAAAAATGGCTAATTCCCACAAGAAAATGTGAATTCTGCCCTCCTGGATGGGTGAATTCTGCCCTTCTGGAACTCCACCTCCAGCTCTGTCCAGCCCCCTACCCCTCTCTCCACTCCAGGAGACACAGCAGGACCCACATGCATGCTGCACTCCGCAGCACCTACCTGAGGGCTTGTGGCTCAGAGAACTCCTCGTAACTGTGCATGGAGTCACTGTAGGACTCCCGGGAGCCCAGGGGTGGTGGGCGAACAGAATACTGGTGGACTGAGGCGTTGGGTTGTGACGTAGTATAATAGGGCGGCGGGATGCTGTTGCTCGTTTCACTGCGGTAGTCACTGTCACGATCATCCACTGCACTGTCGGGGTCATCGTCTGGGAGAGGAGGTATGGGAAGAGGGTGAGGAAGAGAGAGTGCACATGATGGGAGCCAATACAACTTCCCAGACTTACGGTGCTGCTACCGAAGAAGAGAATTTTTTACTAGTATGGATAAAGAATTGTGGATCATGTTAATAGAGATATAGGCTTCAGAACAAGGGAGGTGAAAACCCTGGTTTGCTTTATGTGGGTCAAATTGGACCTAAAGTCTAGGGGCTAGGGTAGGACCTACAATGTGAAGAAAACAGGGACAGAGTAGAGGGCATCCTTCAGCTCAAATGTGAAGAACAACTTTGCTGAAGGTCAGGATCTCTGAAAATGAGATGGGATTTTTTTCCACTGAGCAGTTAGTTTCCCATAACAGGAGTCACACAGACAGTCAGGGGGAAGTTGGAAGAAGATCAGGAGTTCAAAGTGGACGGAATGCTCTTTAACCCTTAGAGATTTCCTGATATCTGAGGGTGACGACCCCAGACCTGAACTTAACAAATATGCAAGAACCAAGAAGATGCTGAGACATGGTTCTGTCTTTTTCAAAAAGGATTAGATTCTTAGCTTGGCAAAGCCACCACACACTTGGAATCTATTGCTAAAATGGAATGTGGTAGAGTTGCCAAACTTCATGTTTAATAAGAACTAAAAGATATTTTGGTTTAGTTTGGTTTCCTTAGAAAAAAGAACAGTTTGTTTTCTAAATCCTAAAAAAAAAAAAAATTCCAATTCTAAAAGCAACATGTCTGGGTGGTGGCATAATTGGGGATTGTACATTTTCTTCTTTATTCTTTTCTGTACCTTCTGAAAAAAAAGATTTCAATAATGCAATCTTTTTAATTTTTTAACTAAAAAGAATGATAAAGTTATCTTTATTTTAAAAGTAAAGCAAAGGCCGGGCACAGTGGCTCACACCTGTAATCCCAGCACTTTGGGAGGCGGAGGCGGGCAGATTACTTGAGGCCAGGAGTTCAAGACCAGCCTGGGCAACATACCAAGACCCTGTCTCTACTAAAAATACAAAAATTAGCCAGGTGTGGTGGCATGTGCCTGTAATCCCAGCTCCTTGGGAGGCTGAGGCAGGAGAATCTCTTGAACCCAGGAGGTGGAGATTGCTGTGAGCCAAGATCACACCTCTGCACTCCAGGGGCTGGGTGACACAAGACCCTGTCTCCAAAAAATAAAATAAAATAAAAGTAAAGTAAAACCTAGTCCATGGGCCAGGCAAAGTGGCTCATGCCTGTAATCCCAGCACTTTGGGAGGCCAAGGCAGGAGGATCACTTGAGCCCAGGAGTTCAAGATCAGCCTGGGCAACATAGTAAGGCCCCATCTCTTTAAAAAAATTTAAAAATTAGCTGGGCGTGGTGGTGGGCGCCTGTAGTCCCAGCTATTCGGGAGGGTATGGCAGGAGCATTGCTGGAGCCCAGGAGGTCGAGGTAGCAGTGAGCTATGATTACGCCTCTGCACTGCAGTCTGGGTGTCAGAATGAGACCCTGTATCCAGAAAAAAAGAAAAAGTAGTCCATGAAGAAAACATGAGAAGTACGGGTAAGGGGAAGAGGATGTAAAAAAATGAAAAAACCCCCAGACCCCAAAATCTCAGAGCAATGAGTGAAACCTTCAGACTTTTGCTGTATTCATCCATTCATTTAGACAGGGTCTCTCTCACTTGGGCTGCAGTGCAGTGGCGCGATCAAAACTCACTGAAACCTCGACCTCCTGGGCTCAAGAGATCCTCGCATCTCAGCCTCCACAGTAGCTGGGACCACAGGCACACACCACCACACCCAGCTAATTTTATTTATTTATTATTTTGTAGAGATGGGATCTCCCTATATTGCCCAGGCTGATCTTGAACTCCTGGGCTCAAGCGATCCTCCTGCCTCAGCTTCCCAAAGTGCTGGGATTAGCCGTGAGCCACCTCGGCCGGCCAGCATTCTTTCTACCCAATTGTCCTTGACCGGGCTGAGACGTTTCCAGCCAAATTGCATGAGGCTGTGCACATGTTTACCCAGTTTTTTTTTTTTTTTCCTGACAAATTATCTGCTTATGAAGGGTAAATTACTTTGAGTTGGATTCTTTTTGCTTTTGCCCAGGCTCTGCTTTCTACTAAGTAGCTCTTGACTAAATTGCCTGCTTCTGGCTATTTTCAACCACTTTTGTTTTAACCCAACGGTCTGTTTTCGGTTCAATTGTCTTTCCTTTCTGACCCAATTATCTATCAGCTTTAGCTGCATTGGTGTTTTGTTTTGTTTGTTTTTTGGTTTTGGGGCTTTTTTTTTTTGAGACAGAGTCTCGCTCTGTCACCCAGGCTGGAGTGCAATGGTACTATCTCGGCTCACTGCAGCCTCCACCTCCCAGGTTCAAATGATTCTCCTGCCTCAGCCTCCCGAGTAGCTGGGATTAAAGGCATGCACCACCATGTCTGGCTAATTTTTGTATTTTTAGTAGAGATGGGGTTTCGTCACGTTGGCCAGGCTGGTCTCGAACTCCTGACCTCAAGTGATCTGCCTACCTCGGCCTCCCAAAGTGCTGGGATTATGGTGTGAGCTGCCACGCCTGGTCTATCTTTGCTTTTGACCGTACCGTTCGTTTGTGGCAAGTTGGTTGTTATCGAGCTTGCCCTGTCTGCCAAGCATTCATTTTGGCAAAATTGATTTTATTTATTTATTTTAATCTATTTATTTTTTAGAGACAGGGTCTCACACTGTTGCCTAGGCTGAAGTCTAGTAGCACAATCATGGCTCACTGCAGTCCCAACCTCCTGGGCTCAAACAACCCTCCCACCTCAGCCTCCCAAATAGCTGGGACTACAGGGGTGTGCCACCACACCCGGCCCTTTTTTTTTTTTTTTTTTGTAGAGATGGAGTCTTGCTCTGTTGCCCAGGCTGATTTCAGACTTTGGAGCTCAAGCGTCCATCCCGCCTCAGCCTCCCAAAGTGTTGGAATTACAGGTGTGAGCCAGTGTGGCTGGCCTAAGTTGATTTTTAACCAACTTGTTTTTGATAAATTGTGGTGGACCAAAGTGTTTGTCAACAGTTTCACTGGTCCTGGAGTTAGGTTTGTCCACCAGGATATGAGGAAGGAGTGAAGGACTCCCCAGTTGAAGGACAGAGAAGGAGGCAGATTTATCCTCAAAATAGAGGACTGGCCAGGCATGGTAGCTCACACCTATAATCCCAGCACTTTGGGAGGCCAAGGCGGGAGGATTGCTTGAGGTCAGGAGTTCAAGACCAGCCTGGCCAACATGGTGAAACCCCATCTCTACTAAAAATACAAAAATTAACCAGGCATAGTGGCGTGCACCTGTAATCCCAACTACTTGGGAGGCTGAGGCAAGAGAATCGCTTGAACCCGGGGAGGTGGAGGTTGCAGTGAGCAGTGATCGCACCACTGTACTCCAGTCTGGGTGACAGAGCAAGACTCCATCTCAAAAAAAAGAAAAAAGAAAGAAGGAAAGAAAGAATAGAGGACTGGATTTCTCTAGAAGAGGCGGGGTATGGGAGAAAGGGAGCAACTCTTTAGGGCATGGATCTGGTCTGTGGCCTGTTAGGAGCTGGGGCACACAGCAGGAGGTGGGCAGCGGTTGGGTGAGCGAGTGAAGTTTCATCTGTATTTACAGTTGCTCCCCATCACTCACATTACAGCCTGAGTGCCACCTCCTGTCAGATCAGTGGCAGCATTAGATTCTCATAGAAGGCCGGGTGCAGTGGCTCAAATTTGTAATCCCAGCCCTTTGGGAGGCCAAGGCAGGTGGATCACCTGAAGTCAGCAGTTCACAACCAGCCTGGCCAACATGGTGAAACCCCGTCTCTACTAAAAATACAAAAAATTAGCTGGGCATGGTGGCACGTGCCTGTAATCCCAGCTACTTGGGAGGCTGAGGTACGAGAATCACTTGAACCCGGAGGCAGAGGTTGCAGTGAGGCGAGATTGCACCACTGCACTCCATCCAGCCTAGGCAACAGAGCAAGACTCTGTTTCAAAAAAAAAAAAAAAAGATTCTCACGGGAGCGTGAACCCTACTGTGAACTGTGCATGTGCGGGATCTAGGTTGTGTGCTCCTTATCAGAATCTAATGCCTGATGATCTGTCACTGTCCCCCATCACCCTAAGATGGGACTGTCTAATTGCAGGAAAACAAGTTCAGGGCTCCCACTGCTTCTACATGATGATGAGTTGTATCATTATTTCATTACATACTATAATGTAATAATAATAAAAATAAAGTGCACAACAAATGCAGTGAACTTGAATCATCCAGAAACCATCCCCCAACCCCAGTCCATAAAAAAATTGTCTTCCATGAAACTGGTCCCTCGTGTCAAAAAGGTTGGGAACCGCTGTTAGGTAGAAAAATGGACATTTAATTAGGGCCAGGTGCCGTGGCTCATGCCTGTAATCCCAGCACTTTGGGAGGCCAAGGCAGGTGGATCACGAGGTCAGGAGATCGAGACCCTCCTGGCTAACACGGTGAAACCCCATCTCTACTAAAAATACAAAAAATTAGCCGGGCGTGTTGGCGGACGCCTTTAGTCCCAGCTACTCGGGAGGCTGAGGCAGGAGAATGGCGTGAACCCTGGAGGCAGAGCTTGCAGTGAGCTGAGATCGTGCTACTGCCCTCCAGCCTGGGTGATAGAGTGAGACTCCGTCTCAAAAAAAAAAAAAAAAAAAAGGAAAAGGAAAATGGACATTTAATTTAGGGAGGGGGTGGCTTGCCTTATTCCCTGGGAGAGCAAATGAAGGTGGAAGGTGAGGTGTGAGTGTGGGTGGACCTGGGGGGTGCTGAGGTCCCTGTGTGCATCTCCCTGAGGTCCCTGGCCCGCCGTTCTGTTAGAGACCCCGCCCACCCACTACCCTCTGAGTGACACTGGACGCATTTCCAAGTGGAAAAGGAAGACAGGAAGACCAAAAGGCAGGGGCTACAGGAGAGGAGGTGAGGTTATACGGCGGAGTGGGGTGCGGGGGTCACAGTGCCCAGCTGGAGACAAGCAGGTTGTTGGTCTAAATGTCCACTCCTCCAGGCTAAACCCCCCCACCCCACCCCAATGATGGTGCCCACTCCCCAGCAGATGGCAGGCCTCCCAAAACAGGCACTAATGAACAGGGTACAGGAAAGCTTGAAAGGGGTCTTGCCGAGCCCTCTGGCCCCCACGTGCTCATCACAGGCTCCTTGCTTCCCTGTGTGGTAGTGGGGAGGGGCCTTGGGATCACCAAGGTGCCCACCTTCCCATGTAACTCCCAGAACATCAATCAGGCTGAGTACTTACTGTGCTGCTCACCCCAGCCAAAATAATTCCAGTTGCCTACAAAGAGAAGGAGCAGAAATAATAAAAGGGAGCAGACAGAGGGGTGGGTGTACGAAGGGGGCTCCCCTGCTGTCCTCACTCTCCCCAACTGCTCCCCCCACCCCAAGAGTCCCTCTTGTCCTGAGTACCTTCCCTGAGTATCACCTTCATTGCTGACACTTGCTGTGTCTCTGCTCTCCACCTTGGGAGGAAGGTGGGATATCCCTGTTTGTTTATTTTTTTCTTTTCTTTAATTTTTTTTTTTTGAAACACGGTCTCACTCTGTCATCCAGCCTGGAGTAGAGTGGTGCAATCACGGCTTACTGCAGCCTCCAATTTCCAAGCTCAAGTGATCCTCCCACCTCAGCCTCCCGAGTAACTGAGATTACAGGCACACACCACCATGTTCAGCTAATGTTTTGGTTCTTGGTGGTTTTTCTTTTTGTTTTTTTGTGCGGAGATGGATCTTGCTATGTTGGTCAGGCTGGTCTCAAACACATGGTCTCAAGTGAGGCCGAGTAGCTGGGATTTACAGGCATGAGCCACTGTGCCTGGCTCAGTTTTCAATGAGAGGAAAGGCTCAGTCAGGAAGTAACAAAGTGGGTATTTGGGCCCAGGGTTTTCTGACTATGATGTCTAGGGTTAGCAGTCTCCCAGTCTCCACCCTTTTCCTCTCCCAGCTCTTGGATAAGGAAAGACACACTAAATTGGAAACCCTAAGGTTTGAAACACCCCTGTTGGGTGGATTTTATCATTCTACTCATTTTATGGGTGAAACTATGGGGCTCAGAGGGATGGAGTGAGCAGCCCAAAGTCACAGAGCCTCTGCGCATCAGGGCCAGGGCGAGAACCACCTTTGCCTATCACATGCAGTACCTGGCACTTCAGAAAAATGTCCTGGACCAGAATCCTGGCTCCTGGGACCATTGGCTGCTTTCTCTGGGAAATAGGGTGACAAAATACTCCAAGGGAGGACTTGTGGGTAAATACTGAGTGGTGGTCTCCACTTCCCAAAATGAACCTGCCCCTGGCTGTAGTCCATCTGCCCAGGGGCTCTCCGCCATTGCCTTCCTGCCTCCACTCTGCCTGGCCCCGCCCCCATTGCAACCTCTCAATGACCCCATTCACCAAGCAGGGGTTTGTAATTCCTTCTAGGCAGTGATGACCCCTCCCTGGCCAGGGAAGCCAAGGAACTTTCTCAATATGACTCCTCAAGTTAGTGTGGAAACAGGGTACCCCAACTGGAGTATCCCAAGCCCTCCTCAAGCCCCGCTCCATTACCACCCTCCTGGACACATGGTGAGGGAGACACAGATACAGGGAAAGCTGTGAGAGGGGAGAAAAGGAAGATGGAAAAGCAAATGGAAAAGGTGCCAGGCACGGTGGCTCACACCTGTAATCCCAGCACTTTGGGAAGCTGAGGTGGGCAGATCACATGAGGTAAAAAATTTGAGACCAGCCTGGCCAACATGGCAAAACCCCATCTCTACTAAAAATACAAAAATTAGCTGGGCGTGGTGGCATGTGCCTGTAATCCCCACTGCTCAAGAGGCTGAGGCACAAGAATCACTCAAATCCGGGAGGCAGAGGCTGCAGTGAGCCAAGATAGTACTATTGCAGTCCAGTCTGGGTGACAGAGGGAGACTCTATCTCCAAGAAGAAAAAAAAGAGAAGAAGAAAAGAAAGTAAATGGGAAAGGAGAAGGAGGCTAAAGAGTGCAGTGGGGTTTTGGTGTCAGCAGGTGGGAGCTCTGCCCTAAGGCTATATTTGCTACTTCTCCTCCACCACAGAGCAATGGGAAGTCATTTTAAGGAGGGAGACAGCTCCTCCATCCATGAAAAGACCTGGTCTGGATGCATCTGAGTGTCCACAGGGCCCAGGAAGATAAAAAATCTTGACAACTGCAGCCTTGATGGAAATAGGAAGAGGAACGTGATCATCATCATCACTAACAGACAAGGTGCAGTGGAAAGGGAAGCAAAGTTGGAGTCCCTCAGACGTGGGTTCAAATCCTGGCTCTGCCAGTTGCCGGGTGTGTGGCCTTGGGTAAATCACATCTCCTCTTGGGCCTCAGTTTCTCCATCTAAGAAAATGGGTTAGTGAAACAGCCTTCGTCTGTTGTACGTGCGCCCGTTGTACATGTGCTGGCAGGATCTTCTGCCTGTGTCTGTCTGCACCATCTGACGTGGGCTGCTCGGGGTTTGTGCTGGCCCCGTGAATAGTTTGTGGAATGAGTTATACGCCCTCATCCAGGATCTGATGAATGGAAGTGAAGCATCTACGAAGTGTTTTTCATGTCTCTAGATGTCCCAGATCCTTCCAACAGCCCTCAGAGTGAGGGGGCTGTCAGATGCGCTATTTCAAAGAGAGGGCCCCTAAATATCGAAGAGGGACACTGGCCTGCCCATGACCACATAGCAAGGTGGGAATCAAGCCCAAGTCTCAGAACTCTCCTTCCTTCCTTCCTTTCTTCCTTCTTGTCTTTCATCAAGCCCAAGTCTCAGAACTCTTCTCTTTCCTTTCCTTCCTTTCCTTTCCTTCCTTCCCTTCCTTTCTTTTCTTCTCTTTTCTCTTTTCTTTCTTGCTTTTTCTTTCTTTCTTTCCTCTCCTCTCCTTCCTTCCTTTCTTTCTTTCTCTCTCTCTCTCTCTTTCTCTTTCTCTTTCTTTCCTTCCTTCTTTTTTTGAGTCAGAGTCTCGCTCTGTCACCCAGGCTGGAGTACAGTGGCATGATCTTGGCCCACTGCAGATTCTGCCTCCTGGGTTCAAGCAATTCTCCTGCCTCAGCCTTCTGAGTAGCTGGGATTACAGGCACCCACCACCATGCCTGTACATTTTTTTTGTATTTATAGTAGAGATGGGGTTTTGCCCTGTTGGCCAGGCTGGTCTCGAACTCCTGACCTCGGCTTCCCAAAGTGCTGGGATTACAGGGGTGAGCCACCATGCCCAGCCTCAAAACGCTGATTTCTAATACACTATAAGTGGACACTGCACTCTCAGGACTTGTATCTCCGGACTGGAGGAGCCTTTAGACAGGACAGTCATGGGGTAGGGGAGGGATGAGGATTTCAGCTGATGCCCAAGGAAGAATCAAGAGGTACTTACAGCACTGGTTGCTGGGGACAGGCAGAGGCTTGTCTTGCTCATCTTGGAACGAATACTGAAGGGGTGGAGGAAGGAGAAAGGGCTTCTCTCAGAGGGGCCAAAGGCCAGGGGACCAGGATAGTCCTCTGATCTGTCCCATCCCGACTTCCCTCTACCTCCCAAATTCTCTCCCTCTCTATGAGAAGGATACAGGGAGTAAGAGAGAAAAGGAGAGAAAGACACACACACACACGAGAGAGAGAGAGAGAGAGAGAGAGAAGAGAGAGAGAGAGAGAGAAAGACAGAGACAGAGACAGAAAAAGTAAGAAACAGAGATAGAAAAAAGACTAGGGGCCAGGTGCAGTGACTCACACCTGTAATCCCAGCACTTTGGGAGGCCGAGGCGGGCAGATCACGAGGTCAAGAGATCGAGACCATCCTAGCTAAACGGTGAAACCCCGTCTCTACTAAAAATACAAAAATTAGCCAGGTATGGTGGCGCATGCCTGTAGTCCCAGCTACCCGGGAGGCCGAGGCAGGAGAATCAATTGAACCCGGGAGGTGGAGGTTGCAGTGAGCCAAGATCGTGCCACTGCACTCCAGCCTGGTGACACAGCGAGACTCCGTCTCAAAAAAGAAAAAAAAAAAAAAAAAGATGGGAACAGTAGACATTGGGGACTCCAGAAAGGAGGAAGGAGGGAGCAGGACAAGGGTGAAAAAACTACCAGTTAGGTACTGTGTTTACAATTTGAGTAATGCCATGGAATTCCAGACCTTAGCATCATGCAATATATTCGTGTAACAAACCTGCACATGTATCCGCCAAATGAAAAATAAAATTTTTTATTTTATTATTATTATCAATATTATTATTTTGAGACAGAGCCTTGCTCTGTTGCCCAGGCTGGAGTGCAGCAGCGTGATCTCGGCTCACTGCAACCTCTGCCTCCCAGATTCAAGTGATTCTCCCACCTCAGCCTCCCAAGGAGCTGGAATGACAGGCGCCCGCCACCATGCCTAGCTAATTTTTTGTATTTTTAGTAGAGACGGGGTTTCACCATGTTGGCCAGGCTGGTCTCGAACTCCTGGCCTCAAATAATCTGCCCGCCACAGCCTCCCAAATTGCTGGGATTACAGGTGTGAGCCACTAAGCCTGGCTAATTTTTTTTTTTTTTTTTTTTTTTTTAGTAGAGACGGGGTTTCACTGTGTTGACCAGGCTGGTCTTGAACTCCTGACCTCAGGTGATCTGCCCACCTTCGCCTCTCAAAGTGCTGGGATTCCAGGTGTGAGCTGCTGCGCCTGGCCTCTGTGTGTTTCTTGACCCCATCATTGTCTAGAGACTGGACCACATGGGTCATGGATGCAGTCAGGTTACAAAGAGTTAGAAACAGAGATGCAGGGAAAGACAAGCTCAGAGAGAAACAGCATCTGTAAGTAAAATCATGGGGAGACAGAGACAGAAATGAGGAAGAAACAGGCCCCTCCCACCCCAACACTCACTTCATCCTGGTCCCGCATAGCATTGAGCTGCTCCAGCTTCTTGGCCCAGTAGCGAGCCTCCTCTTCAGGAATGTCTGCAAGCAGAGCCCTGTCTGTGAGCCTGGAAGACCCTCCCTGCCGCTCAGCCTCCATCCTCCAGGCCTACTGAGCTCCACCCGGGCCCTGGCTTCTGGGGTCTTTGGCAAAGCCTCAGAAGTAGGGGTGGGCTGGTCTGCGGTCTCAGGAGGGTGGATGGAGATGAAGGGGAGGTACCGTGGTGCCTCTGACGCCCCTCTTCCCAGAGCTGAATGGAGAATAGTTGGAGGATGACAGGAGATGGTTCCTAGCCTTTACGAGGGTGGGGAAGCCATTGTTTTTATTTAATTTTTTAATTTTTAAATTGTTTTTTGAGACGGAGTCTCACTCTGTTGCCCAGGCTGGAGTGAAGTGGTACAATCTCAGTTCACTGCAACCTCCACCTCCTGGGTTCAAGCGATTCTCCTGCCTCAGCCTCCCGTGTAGCTGGGATTACAGGTGTGCACCACCATGCCCAGTTAATTTTTTTGTATTTTGAGTAGAGACAGGGTTTCTCCATGTTGGCCAGGCTGCTCTCAAACTCCTGACATCAGGTGATCCATCTGCCTCGGCCTCTCAAAGTGCTGGGATTATAGGCATGAGCCACCACGCCCAGCCCATTGTTTTTATTTTTATTTTTTTAGAGACAGGGTCTCGCTCTGTCACCCAGGCTGGAGTGCAGTGGCACAATCACAACTCACTGAAGCCTCAAACTTCTGGGCTTGAGCCATCCTCTTGCCTCAGCCTCCCAAATAGTTGGGACTACAGAAACCCAGCACCATGCCTGTTGAATTTTTAACTTTTTCATAGAGATGGGATCTCACTAGATGGCCCAGGCTGGTCTCAAACTCCTGGCCTCAAATGATCCTCCCCCCTTGGCCTCCCAAAGTGCTGGGATTACAGACATGAGAAGCTATGCCTGGCCAGCCATGGGTTCTTAGAATGAGGTGGAGAGACTCAAGGTGCTTCCAGGAAAGGAAGAGGGGACTATCTGTTCTCAGCCTCTGTCTACATGTCTCTCTCTGTCTCTCTTTGTCTCTCTGTCTCTGTCTGTCTCTCCTCCTATCCCCAGTTCACTGTTGCAGTCTCAGGCATCACCAAGGAACAGCCAGGATAGCTCAACCCTGAACGCCCTCGGTCGTGAAGCACTTGCAGCTCACTGGAAAGCTACGGGGCCCAGGTCATGGCCCGCACCCAGCAGGTTCACATCCCTGTTCTCTGCAACCCAAGAAACTCTCTCTCCTCCGGGGCGAAGGACCCTCATTCTCAGCCTGAAGGGTCAGCTAGACCTACCCAGGCCTGTTCACTCTCCTGGAATAGCTGAGTGAGTCCACAACTGGGGCTGGGGCTGGGTGAAGGTCCCGGGCCCCTGTACTCACCTAAGGGTAGCTCAAAGCGCGTGTCCAGGAGGATGCGGTGGAAGGTGGGGTCCTTGGTGCCACAGATCTCACTGTCTGCCATGATGACCTGGGAGTCCAGCGTCAGCCACTCTCCAGGGCCCTCCTGGGGGTTGGGGGAGGAGGTGTGTGGGTCAGGAATCTGCTGGTCACTAGTCCCCAGGGCCCCTACTCTCGCATGAGACATCCCCCTCACCCCTACCCCAAAACCAAAGTCATGTCTCCTCTCTCTTTCCTTCCGTCCTTCCTTCCTTCCCTCCCTCCCTCCCTGCTTCCTTCCTTCCTTTCTTTCTTTCCCTTCCTCCCTTTCTTCCTTTATTCCTTTCTTTTCCTTCCTTCCTTTCTCTCTCTTTTTTCTTTTCCTTTTTTTTTTTTTTTTTGAGATGGAGTCTCGCTCTGTCGCCCAGGCTGGAGTGCAGTGGCGCGATCTCGGCTCACTGCAAGCTCTGCCTCCCGGGTTCACGCCATTCTCCTGCCTCAGCTTCCCGAGTAGCTGGGACTACAGGCACCTGCCACCACGCCTGGCTGATTTTTTGTATTTTTAGTAGAGACGGGGTTTCACCGTGTTAGCCAGGATGGTCTCAATCTCCTGACCTCGTGATCCACCCATCTCGGCCTCCCAAAGTGCTGGGATTACAGGCATGAGCCACCATGCCCGGCCTAATTTAATTTTTTTGAGACAGAGTCTCACTCTATCACCCAGGCTGGAGTGCAGTGGCGTGATCTCAGCTCACTGCAACCTCCGCTTCCCAGGCTCAAGTGATTCTCCTAACTCAGCCTCCTGAGCTGCTGGGATTACAGGTACGTGCCAGCACACCTGGCTAATTTTTTGTATTTTTGAGTAGAGACGGGGTTTCACCATGTTGCCCAGGCTGGTCTGCTGAGCTTAGGCAATCCACCTGCCTCAGCCTCCCAAAGTGCTGGGATTACAGGTGTGAGCCACCATGCCCGGCCAAGGCTTCCTTTTAGACTCACTTACCTAGATTGTTGCAACCATTTCGTCCCTCTGCATTCATTCATTCAAAAACAAACACTCACTGGCCAGGTGCGGTGACTGACACCTGTAATCCCAGCACTTTGCGAGGCCAAGGTGGGCAGATCACTTGAGGTCAGGAGTTCAAGACCAGCCTGGCCAACATGGCGAAACCCCATCTCTACTAAAAATGCAAAAATTAGTTGGGTGTGGTGGCAGGCCTCTGTAATCCCAGCTACTCAGGAGGTTGAGGCAGGAGAATCACTTAAGCCAGGGAGGCAGAGGTTGCAGTGAGCCAAGATTGTGCCATTGCACTCCAGCCTGGGTGACAGAGCGAGACTCCATCTCACAGTAAAATAAAATAAAATAAAATAAAATAAAATAAAATAAAATAAAATAAAATAAAATAACAAAAATGAACAAACAAAAAACAGTCCCCAGTCCCTCCTCTATGCCTGGTTCATACTGGGTGATGCCAGGGTCCCCAAGAGGCCCAGCCATCATCACCCTGGCTCCTGAGAGCCCATAGCCCTGGGAAACAGGGCTGGACACAGGCACCCCCAGCCCCATGAGGTCATAGCCCAGAGGGAGGAAGGAGGGCTAAAGGATCTAGAGAGAAGTCAGAGAGGGCTTCCTGGAGGTGGGCACATGGGAATTTAGAAGGTGATGGAAAGGAGGACACTTGAAGCTCAGGGAACACACTATGCAAAGGTTCAGAGGGTGGAATCTGGGAGGGGTAGAGGTTAGAGTGTGGGGGGAGATGAGGCTAGTGGGCAGGTGCCATCTGAAGGGCCTCCCAAGGCAGATGGACAGGGGAGGACAGATCAGAGCTCCAGCTAATAAGGCCTTCCTGGGGTCAGCATGGAGAGGTTGAGACTTGAGGTTAGGAGGCCAGGGATTGGGCTGTGGGGACAGATGAATAGACATGACCATGGCCTGGCATGGTGGCTCGCACCTGTAATACCAGCACTTTGGGAGGCTGAGGTGGGTGGATTGCTTGAGCCCAGGAGTTCGAAACCAGCCTGGGCAACATGGCAAAACCCTGTCTCTATTAAAAATACAAAAAAAATAAGGGGGGCCTGGTGGCATGCACCTGCAGTCCCAGCTACTCAGGAGGCTGAGGTGGGAGGATCACCTGAGCCTGGGAAGTCGAGGCTGCAGTGGGCCATGATCATGCCAATGCACTCCAGCCTGGGCAACAGAGTGAGACCCTGTCTCAAAAATAAATAATTAAATAAAAAATAGACATCACTACTACCTGCTGACAATGATGCACAGGCTGAGGGGCCAGGGTTGTTACCTAGCACCGTCTTATGAGTTGGTGTAAGCTTCCTGCTGCTGCCCATCTGGGACACAAAATGCTAATTGCCTATATTATCCCTTTTCTCCTTCCAAGGTAATACATTTTTAGCTGTGCCTAGGGTAGCACAGCGCAGGACTACATTTTCCAGCCTAGGACTACATTTCCCAGAATCCCTTGCAGCAAGGTGTTGGCCACATGTCTAAGGTCTGGCCAATGAGATGTGCATGAACCACCCCCCTCCCCCACCACCAGCACCTTTCCGTGGTTGGAATGAAGATGCAATGGTGAGCCTAAAGCAGCCATCTGGGGCCACAAGGTGGAAGCCACATGGAGAGAGAGGCAGAGCAAGATGGAAGGTGTATAGGCCCTAGTGACTTTGGAAGGTTCGTGGCAATCCCGAGTGTCTACATTGATGTTGTCAGGGGATAGGAGATAAATGCCCATCTTGTTTAGTCCACTGGTCTCTGGGCTTCTGCAAGGCACTCCTCCTTCTTCACCCTCAGGCCACCCGCCACTCACCTCATTGGACTGGCGGATGGTCCTCAGTGGGATCCACACAGTGCCCACCATTGTGTCCCAGATGAGACCCTTATTCCACACCTCCACCGTCAGTCCCAAATCCAGACGGTTAATCTCACTGCAGAAAAAGGAGAGGGGGCGTCGAGGGAGCAGGAGGGAGGAAACGGGGGCCCAGAGAGTTTAGTTGATTCGCCTGAGAACACACAGCATACTGCAATTCAAACCTAGGCCTGGGAGTGTCCTAGGTGGTAGGGTAACATGGTGGTTCTCATTTTATAGAGGGGAAACTGAGGCCAGTGGGGGAAGTTAAGAGCTCGGGGTATCACAAAAGAACCAGGATTCAAAGCCGGGAAGGATGGTGTGGGGACAGATGTTACACATCGCCTGCACCTTCATCTTTCTGAGCCCTTCCTTGGGCCCTCCAACCCTGGCCATGCTGGGTAAGTGAGGAAGAGGCTCAAATACCCTCCATAGCTCCCTTTACCTACAGGATAAGGACATTCGGGTCACCTCTGTCCTTCCCAGTGTCATCTCCATCTAATGATGTGAGGACACGATCCCACCTCAAAGCACTTTCCCTGCAGGCCTCGCCCTAGACATATGTGAATTTGGGGGAGCAGGAAACTTGGTGAAATGTGAGATTCACTGAATTTACAGTTTACCAAAGATTTATCTTAAGGAATATATTTTTAAAATATGGCCGACCACGGTGGCTCACGCCTGTAATCCCAGCACTTTGGGAGGCCGAGACAGGCGGATCACCTGAGGTTGGGAATTTAAGACCAGCCTGACCAACATGGAGAAACCCCATCTCCACTAAAAATATAAACTTAGCCGGGCGTGGTGGTGCATGTCTGTAATCCCAGCTACTCGGGAGGCTGAGGCAGGAGAATTGCTTGAACCCAGGAGGCGGAGGTTGTGGTGAGCCGAGATCACACCATTGCACTCCAGCCTGGGCAACAAAAGCAAAACTCAGTCTCAAAAAAAAAAAAAGTATATATATATATCTGATATATATATCTGTTGGCTGGGAGTGGTGGCTCCCGGCTCATGCCTATAATCCCAGCACTTTGGGAGGCCGAGGCAGGTGGATCACCTGAGGTTAAAAGTTCAAGACCAGCCTGGCCAACATGGTGAAACCCGGTCTTTACTAAATACACAAAAATTAGCCGGGCATGATGGCACGCACATGTAGTCCCAGCTACTCGGGAGGCTAAGGCAGGAGAATAGCTTGAACCCAGGAGGCAGAGGTTGCAGTGAGCCGAGATTGCGCCACTACACTCCAGCCTGGGCCACAGAGTGAGGCTCTGTCTCAAAACAAAAAAAAAAAGAAAAGGAAAAAAAATCCATTGGCCAGGCACGGTGGCTCACATCTATAATCCCAGCACCTTGGGAGGCTGAGGTGGGCGGATCACCTGAGTCCAGGAGTTTGAGACTAGCCTGGCCACCATAGTGAAACACCATCTCTACTTAAAACACAAAAATTAGCCGGGTGTGGTGGCACACGCTTGTAATCCCAGCTAGTTGGGAGGCTGAGGCAGGAGGATCACTTGAACCTGGGAGGTGGAGGTTGAAGTGAGCCGAGATACGCCACTGTACTCCAGCCTGGGCAACAGAGTGAGGCTCTGCCTCAAAACAAGCAAACAAACAAACAAAATTGGTGGCAAGGCCTGGGAAGGCATGATGCCCTGAAATTGTAGCTTGGAGGTAGTGGTCAGGGAGGGCTTCACTGAGGAGGTGACACAAGCTGAGACCTGAAGGAGAAGAGCCAGCTGGGGACAGGAGAGCAAGTGCAAGGGCCCTGGGGCAAGAACAAGCTGGGAAGTGTTGGAGAAAGGGGCAGAGGTGGGTGTGGCTGGGGCAGGTGAAGGAGATAGAGCGAGAACCTGGTGGGAATCACGGGGAAGGCTGTGGGTTTTATTGTGAGGTCGATGAGCCACGGACAAGTTTGGAACATGGGAGCGACAGGATGTGATTTGCAGTTTTAAAAATATCCCCCTGGCTGCCTGGAGGAGAACAGATTGTAGGAGGTGGATGGCACAGGAGGCCAGGGCGGAGGCTGGCGGGCAGCAGGGACTTGGCTGGTGGCCGCGGAGACCAAGGGAAGTGATTGGATTGGGGATGTGTTTTGGAGGTGAAGGTGATAAGGTGGACAGGGGAAGAGGGAGGACAGAGGGGAGTCACCCGGGATTCCCCAGTGTCCAGCTCTGCCCTGAGGGGCCAGCGAGGTGCTGGGCTATGCCAGAGAGTGAGGTCATGCCAGACGCTGCAGACTCACAACATGAAATCCTGCTCCCAGCTGGGCTGGCTGCCCCGCACCGCGATGGTCGTGCTCTTGACATTCTGCACTTTCAGGGTCACATACGTGTTGAATTTCTCTGTGGCAGTGAGAGTAGGGGTCAGCGCTGGGGCTCAGGGACTCTCCAATGCCCCTTCCCAAGCTCTAGACCATCTGCTGTGATCCCCTCAGGAATTTCTGGGCCACTCACCCCCTAACCCACAACCCCACCCTCAGGGCACAAGGGAGGGGCCTCAGTGTGGGGAGACGTGGAATTTTGGGATACTTCATCCAGCTGCTTCGAAATGACCATGCCATTGGTTTTCAGCCAAAAAGACTGAGGTCCCAGAAAAGGGGAACAAAATTGACTGTAAGAAACCCCCTTTGCAGGCTGGGTGCAATGGCTCGCGCCTATAATCCCAGCACTTTGGGAGGTCAAGGGGGGAGGATTGCTTGAGCCCAGCAGTTCAAGACCAGCCTGGGCAACTTGGCAAAACCCTATCTCTACTAAAAAATACAAAAAAAAAAAATTAGCTGTGTGCAGTGGTGCACGCCTGTGGTCCCAGCTACTTGGAAGGCTGAGGTGGGAGGATTGCTTGAGCCCGGGAGGTTGAGGCTGTAGTAAGACATGATTGCACCACGGCACTCCAGCCTCAAAAAATAAAAATTTTAAATAAAAATTAAAAAAAAAAAAAGGCAGGGCACGGTAGCTCACGCCTGTAATCCCAGCACTTTGGGAGGCCGAGGCGGGCGGATCATTTAAGGTCAGAAGTTTGAGACCAGCCTGGCCAACATGGCGAAACCCCATCTCTACTAAAAATTAAAAAATTAGCCGGGCGTGGTAGAGGGCGCCTGTAATCCCAGCTACTTGGGAGGCTGAGGCAGGAGAATCGCTTGAACCCAGAGGCAGAGGTTGCAGTGAGCCGAGATCACGCCACTGCACTCCAGCCTGGGCAACAGAAGGAGACTCTGTCTCAAAAAAAAAAAAAAAAGAAGAAGAAGAAAAGAAAGAAACTCCTTTCTCCTCTCTGAGCCTCATTTTTCCCACCTGTAGCCCCATCTAAGAGTCCCCATTCTACCTCTTAGGACCCTGGGAAGAGCCACTGGCTCAGGGCAAGCCCCACCCCTTACAGACTCTCCAAGGATGGCTGGGGAGACCCGGGGAACCCCATACAAACTGCAGGGACCCCAGGCCAATGGCTGCCCCTCCCCCTATTTAATCTTCTGACCCCTCTCCTGATGCTCAGAAGACATAAAGCCCAACTCTAAGTCTGGGCTGGGACCCCCTCCCAGTCTCTCCAAGAGACAGACAGACAGACAGACAACACGGGACAGGACAGCAAGAGAAGCCACTTACCTTGGGCACCATCAAACTTGGCTTTTTTGACTGTGGAGAGAGACAGAGATAGGGAAGGGAGATGGGGAGAGATGTGGGGAGGAGGAGGCAGAGATACGGAGAGATTCAGAGACACACCAAGATGGAGACATAAGGAGAGAGACACAGAGGAGAGACAGGCAAAGATAAAAAGCAAAAGAGACAGATGTTAAAAAAGATAAAGATAGAAGCAATGTCAGAGACAGAGACAAGGGGAGGAGGAGAGGTAGGAAAGAGGAGGCAGGGATGAGAGGGAGAGAGAGAAGCCATCAGACAGATGAGCACAGGCAACCCTAGAATGGAAGGAAATTTGGACCCTGAGAGCATTCCCTGCCCCTCCCTCTCCCTCCATCCCCTGTCCCCATCAAACTCCCCAAGCTCCCAACTAGCTGTGCCTTTACCCACAATTGAACAAGATTAGAAAGAAAGAGCTGGGCAGATGGTGGGAGAGGCCTCCTACAGGAAGCCCTCCAGGATTGCCCCAGAAGAAGAGGGGAAGTTGAGGAGGTGGAGAAGAAGAAGGCGAGGATAAAGACAATCTCTGATGACTCCACCAGCCCCGACAGGTCAGCAAGACCTCTCCCTTGATTGTCCAGCTCAGTCTGCAATGTCAAATGCTCCCAGGGTTTGGGGAAGCCTCAAAGAAGGCTGGGTGAGTTGGGACAAAGCAACCCAGAGAGCTGGCTCTCAAAATGCATGTGGAGGGCGAGGCACGGTGGCTCACACCTATAACCCCAGCACTTTAGGTGGCTGAAGCAGGTGGATCACCTGAGGTCAGGAGTTCGAGAGCAGCCTGGCCAACATGGTGAATCCTTGTCTCTACTGAAAATACAAAAATTTGCCAGGTGTGGTGGCAGGCGCCTATAGTCTCAGCTACTCGGGAGGCTGAGGTAGGAGAATCACTTGAACCCAGGAGGCAGAGGTTGCAGTGAGCCAAGATCATGCCACTGCACTCCAGCCTGGGCAGCAGAGTGAGATTCTTGTCTCAACAACAACCAAAAGTAATGTACAGGGAGACCCTTGGGTCCTGGATGGAGGGTTGACAGAGATTGTCCAGCCCCACTTGCTTGTGGGAGGTGTAACCTGAATATATGTCAGGCACCCCACTGAGGTCCAGTCTTCTCACATTTCACATAATCTCACAGCCCCAAGAGATTCAAAGCCATGTCGCCCCCTCCTGGCTCTTCTCAACAGGTATTCAGTTTCCATTGCCAACACCTCTCACACCTTGCTTTTGTCTCCCACATCTTTTTCCTCCATTAATTCTCTACTCCCACCCCCAATCTTCTCCCACACTGAGCTCTTCCCTCCCTTTCCTTTCTTTCTTTTCTTTTCTTTTCTTTTTTTTTAGGGACGGAGTCTTGCTCTATTGCCCAGGCTGGAGTGCAGTGGTGCCATCTCAGCTCACTGCAACTTCTACCTCCCAGGTTCAAGCAATTCTCCTGCCTCAGCTTCCCAAGTAGCTGGGACTACAGGCGTGCACCACCATGCCCAGCTAATTTTTGTATTTTTTAGTAGAGACAGGGTTTCACTATATGTCGGCCAGGCTGGTCTCAAACTCCTGATCTCAGGTGATCCGTCCGCCTTGGCCTCCCAAGGTGCTGGGATGACAGGCGTGAGCTGCCACACCGGCCCCTTTTCTTTCCTCCCTCTTTTCTTCTCCCCTTTTCCTTTTCAAATTAGTGTCTTTGTTTGTGTAGGCAATGCATGCACATGTTGTAAAATCCAAAACAACCAAAAGATGAGGCACTGAGAATAAAGCTCTTTCCATCCCAGCCCTTCATCTCCCTCCCAAATGCAATCAACGTTGGCAGTTCCTTGTTCCACTGGAGATGGTCCACGCGTCGGCAACCATACCCACGTTCGTTTTGCTTGACTTCCAAGACAAATGGTAGCATTTGACACCCACTGTTCTAATCCTTCATGTTTTTTCAGTATGTCTTGAAGAGCGTGTACTAGCGAGTTGAAGGATAAATTCCTAGAAACAGAATTGTGTTTCTATGGGCAGATGTCACAGCCTCCCATCCCGGGTTTGTATCTCTGTCCTCATCGCTTGAATTTCTGTCTCACAAAAGGCACCTGAGTGGAGCCAGTGAAGAGAGAATTCCCGTGAAGAGCGGGGGAAGTGCGATGGCCCTAAACACATGTCAGTAAAGACTGTCTGTTCCTGGCCAGGAGCGGTGGCTCATGCCTGTAATCCCAGCACTTTGGGAGGCCGAGGCAGGTGGATCACTTGACGTCAGGAGTTCGAGACCAGCCTGAACAACATGGGGAAACCTCGTCTCTCCTAAAATAACAAAAATTAGCCGGGTGTGGTGGCACGCACCTGTAATCCCAGCTACTCGGGAGGCTGAGGCAGGAGAATCCCTTTAACCTGGAAGGCAGAGGTTGCAGTGAGCTGAGATTGTGCCACTGCACTGCAGCCCTTGGGTGGGCCTTGAGAGAAGTGAGTGCTGGTTTGAGCCAGGTTCAGATTCCAGAGCTGTGTGACCCTGGGCAAGTGAACCCCTCTCTCTGGGCCTTCATCTCTGCTTCCATCTCTGTCTTTTTTTTTTCTAAGTCTGGTTTTTTCTCTCACATCCTCAGCCCCACCCAGCCCCCAGGGAGCGCACCCACCCAGCACCTCACCCCTGGGACTGAAAGAGGCTCAGGAACACTCAGGAATGTGCCCAGCAGGAGCTTTGGGCCTGGCTCCTGGAGGAGGTCCAGGCTGCAGGCGTGCGGACTCTCTGTGAAGGGGGTGGGCAGGGGAAGGGGCAAGAGGTAGAATGTGACGGGATCGGGGGTGGAGGGGATGCTGACAGAGGCTGAGAAAGGCACCCACAGCTGGAGGGACTCATACAGGGAGAGGAAGGGAGAGGATAGAGGAAGAAATGATGGGCATGAAAGCAAGAGAGGAGAGTCTGGACAGATGGAGAGAAACAGAGAGACACAAGGAGACAGCGAGAGTACCAGGCATAGAGGCACATGCCTGTAATCCCAGCTACTAGGAAGGCTAAGACAGGAGGATCCCTTGAGCCCAGGAGTTCAAGACCAGCCTGGCCAATGTAGTAAGATCCCATGTCTAAAAATAATAATTTAAAAGGGAGAGAGAGGCCGGGCGCGGTAGCCCACATCTGTAATCCCAGCACTTTGAGGCCGAGGCAGGTGGATCACATGAGGTCAGGAGTTCGAGACCAGCCTGGGCAACATGGTAAAACCCTGTCTCTATTAAAAATACAAAATTTAGCCGGGCATGATGGTGCACGCCTGTAGTCCCAGCTACTCGGGAGGCTGAGGCAGGAGAATCGCTTGAACCCAGGAGGCGGAGGTTGCAGTGAGCCAAGATCGCGCCATTGCACTCCAGCCTGGGCGACAGAGCAAGACTCTGTCTCAAAAAATATATAATAATAATAATTAATAATAATAAAAGAGAGGGGGGGAAATATTTCCACTAGGGAGGGCAGGCAGGTGGAGGAGACACTGGGGAGAGGAGAGGCAGTTGGGGGAGAAAAGTAGGGATGCATATGGGGGTGGGAAAGTGACAGGCTCTGGGGGGTGATACAAGGGGCTCACTGGGGTCTAGCCTGGGCTGGGCTCACTTGAAGCTCCTCCAACTGTGCCCCGTTTTATAAACCATGGATTTAGGCTCAGCGGGGAGCCCAGTAGCTCCTTGATCTGTTCTCTCTCTCTCTCTTTCCCAATCCCTGTCTCTCATCTCCCTCCTCCCTGTTCTATTTCTCTCCACTCTGGTCGTCTTCTTTTGGTCTCTGTTCTCTCCTTCTCTCTCTCACTGTCTCTGCCCTTCTTGTGCCCCTCCCTTGGTCAGTCCGGCTCCTCTTCCCTAAGCCTCAGCTCCTTCCTGCAGCCTCTCTTGGCTAGAGGGGAATGGTCTCCGTTGGGGTCCTCAGGCAGTGGGGGACCGGCTGGAGGGCTGTACCCTCTGATAGCTGAAGCCAGGCTCCTGCCCTTAGCTCCCTGCCGAGGTCCAGGTTGACGACATCCATGATTTTTCATCACTGGGGCTCCCAGTGGGAGAGGGGTCTCAGAGGGAAAAGGGGACAGGAAAGGGGGCCGAGAGTGGCGAGGGGGTTCTCAGGAGGGAAGGGTGTTCGCGGTGAGGGAGGGGATTCGGGAAGGGGGATGGGCGCAGAGGGGAGGGTGGTCTCGGGGGAGAGGCTTGGAGGAGGAAGGGGGCTCAGAGAAGGAACCCAGTCTCTCTCCCTGTCTTCCCCGGTCAGTAAATGGTCCCTGAGTCACCGTCTTCGTCGTCACATCCCGCCACCTCCCCGCCTGCGCCGGGTTGCTGTATCAGGGTCAGCGGGGCGGAAGCGCCACCCTTCCCCAGCGGGCTTCGGGTCACACGCATGAGGCTATTTATAGCGTGGGCGCGCGGAGGGCGTGGGAGGCGCGCCGGCGGGCAGGGGGGCGGGGATGAGGGGGGTGCCCACTGCTGTCCCCAGCGACGAGCGGGTGAAGACACCGCGTCATGCGGCCTCAAAGGTCTTTGGGGCCCCCCAGCAGCGCTGACTGATGAATGTAGTGGCCGTACCCGGGGAGGCTGAGGCAGGAGTTCAGGCTGCGGGACACCCCTGCAGCCTGGCTTCGCGCCTCCGTTTCTGCATCTGGAAAATGGGGAGACGGAGTGGCTGATCTCCCTTCCCTCTCCTTTCTCCTCCTCTTCTTCTCTCACCCCTTCTGCAGAATGATTATAGTGTCATTTATACTATTATTATTATTACTGATATCTTTACTGTTTTTATTATTTGGTTGTGTTCTAAAGGTGTCCCTGGCCTGGATTCTAGGATTTGAATACCCTGGATTCTTTTCTTTTTCTTTCTTTTCTCTTCTTCTTCTTCTTTTTTTTTTTCTTTTCTTTTCTTTTCCTTTTTTTGACAGGGTCTCTCTCTGTTGCCCAGGCTCCAGGCTGGAGGGCAGTGGTGTGATCATGGCTCACTGCAGCCTCGATCTCCCAGGTTCAAGCGATCCTCCCCACTCAGCCTCTCGAGTAGCTGAGACTGCAGGTGCGCATCACCATGCTTGGCTATTCTTTTTTTTTTTTTTTTTGTAGAGATGGGGTCTTGCTATGTTGCTATGGCTGGCTTCAAGGCTCAAGCGATCCCCTCGGCCTCCCAAAGTGGTGGAATTACAGGCGTGAACCACATGGCTGACTGACCCTGGATTCTAATTAGGGGGGACTGCAGTCTTGGGGCACTGGCTCCCTGACCTGCCACGTGGGATGGGGTGGGGAGACAGGAGGTGGAGATCCAGCCGTCTAGGGCTTCTGAAAGCCCACCCGCCCCAGGATTAGCTTGGGGGAAGGGAGGAAGCATAGAGAATCCAGAAATAGATTATAGGAGATTTGATCGTTTTGTGTGTGATGTTGGTGGGGGGCATTTCAGCGGGAGATGGATGGGCTTTAGGATAAAAGACCTCAGCTGTGCTGGTTTCGCATCTGGGAGACACTAAATGAGGACCCTTATCCTCCGTTGACACAAATAGACCAGAGCCAGACTGAGCCTTCAGTGTAAAAAACACCAAGAACTTGGAGTTCCAGAGAGCTTCGGGAATAAGGGATTTGTGTGTGTGTTGTTTACCATGAACCACTTAGAAGTAGGCCTAGCCTATAGTAGGTGCTCATTAAATAGTAATTCACGGAAGGAATGACGTCACCTCCTCCATTAATCCTGGGAGGTTGAGCTAAGAGCTGTCCCCCAGAGGCGCGGGCAGGCGCTGTCCACGGTGCTGAATGCTCGGTCCCACCCGTGTACCCTCAACGAACTAGGCTCCCTCCTGCGAGTGGCCCTGGGGGACCCCTCTTGGAGCGCTCCTCGGGCCCCAGAATGCAGTGGACTCTCAGAAATGTCCTGCACTCAGAACCGCCTTCCAGAAAGCTTTTAGTCTCCATTAATAAAAACATCATCATTCATTTTTTTTTTTTTTTTTTTTTTTGACGGAGTCTCACTCTGTAGTCCAAGCTGGAGTGCAGTGGCGCGACCTCGGCTCACTGCAACCTCCGCCTTCGGGGCTTAAGCGATTCTCGTGCCTCAGCCCCCTGAGTAGCTGGGACTACAGGCGCGCCACCATACCCAGCTAATTTTTTTGTATTTTAGTAAAGACAGGGTTTCACCATGTTGCCCAGGGTGGTCTTGAACTCCTGAGCTCAGGAGATCTGCCCGCCTAGGCCTCCCAAAGTGCTGGGATTACAGGCGTGAGCCACCGCGGCCGGCCCATCATTGATTTTTCATGTCTTTTGCTCACGATTATTGGGCCTTCCCGTAGGCCAGGAGTCATGCCAAGGGCTCTGCAAGCCTCATTAGAGAGTTCTGGCAAACGTAGATGGTGGATGCTACTCCTGTGCCCATTCCACAGATGAGCACACCAAGGAATGCAGAGGATGTGAGACTTGCCAGGAAGTGGTGGACTTAGCAATTCACACTCAGGCCTGCTGGACCCAGGATGCCCTTATTGGCACCTTGCAGAAGAGGTCCATTGTATGTGGAAGAAAAGTGAGGCCAGGTTAGGGAAAGGGTTAGGCTGCAGCCCTGAAGATGCAACTCTGGAGGGCATCCCATGAGGACGGTAGGAGCTAAGACCTAGATGCAGCTCCTCCTAGCTGGAGGGTATCAGGGACTGAGTAGTCAGGAACGGAGGGATGTGTGAAGGCTTCTTAGGCAAGGAGCAGGGGAATAGCCCCGAAGAATGGAGAGATTGTGACATGTCTGTTTACTAGATGCATGAGAGAAGAAAGCAATCCTGGCTGGGCACAGTGGCTCATGCCTGTAATCCCAGCACTTTGGGAGGCCAAAGCAGGTAGATCACTTGGCGGTCAGGAGTTTGAGGCCAGCCTGGCTAGCATGGTGAAACCCCATCTCCACTAAAAATACAAAAAATTAGCTGGGCATGATGGTGTGCATCTGTAATCTCAGCTACTCAGGAGGCTGAGGCAGGAGAATTGCTTGAACCTGGGAGGAGGAGGTTACAGGGAACTGAAATTGTGCCACTGCACTCCAGCTTGGGCAACAGAGCCAGATCTGTCTCCAATAAATAAATAAATAGAAAGAAGAAGGCAATCCCAGGGCAGATCGTCACTCCACAGAAGGGACTTGGCTGTCTCCGAGGTCCTGGGGTCTGAGAGAAGGCTCAAACTTCTCCTGCCAACCCCAGTAGGCTCTGGAGTCAGTCAGCTCCACCTCTGGCTCTGTTACACCAGGCAAGTTGTTAAAGCTCCCTGAGCCTCAGTTTTCCTCATCTGTACAAAGGGGCTACTGTGAGAGTTAAAGAGGGCATGGGCATAAAAATCCTTAACATCGTGCCTATGAAATGCTGGGCTGGGCACGGTGGCTCGAGCCTGTAATCTCAGTACATTGGGAGGCCGAGGCAAGAGGATCACTTGAAGTCAGGAGTTCGAGACCAGCCTGGCCACTAGAGATGTATTTGTATTTTTAGTAGAGATGAGAAAACCCATCTCTACTAAAAATACAAAAACTAGCTAGGTGTGGTAGCACGTGCCTGTAACCCCAGCTACTCGGGAGGCTGAGGCAGGAGAATCGCTTGAACTTGGAAGGTGGAGGTTTCAGTGAACCGAGATCACACCACTACACTCCAGTCTGGGTGACAGAGTGAGACCGTGTCTCAAAAAACAAACAAACAAACAAAAAAGCTGGATAAATGGGGTTTGTTGCTGATATTATTGTCAGTTGTGAAGCAAACCCACCCTCACCTAAATTCACTGATTTGTTCATGTCATTTATTCATAAAATGTTTATAGAGCCTTTAAAACATCAGTTGGGCGTGGTGGCTCACACCTGTAATCCTAGCACTTTGGGAGGCTGAGGAGGGTGAATCACTTGAGCCCAGGAGTTCAAGACCAGCCTGGGCAGCAGGGCAAAACCCTGCTTCTGCAAAAAATTAAAAAGAAAAAAGTCAGCCGGGTGTGGTGGTGCATGCCTATAGTCCCAGCTACTTGGGAGGCTGAGGCAGGAGGATCACTTGAGCCCTGGAGGTCAAGGCTGCAGCAAGCTGAGATCATGCCACTGCACTGCAGCCTGAGTAACAGGCTTTGAGTGAGACTCTGTCTCAAAACAAAACAAAACATCAAGTGGCCTGTGCAAAATGCTGTGAGGCACATAGGAAGATCTGGAACTAACCCTTCACACCACCATGCTTTTGCTTATGCTGTTCCCTCCACCCAGAGCACCATCTCCCTCCTGCTCATCTCCCCCTCATCACATCTTCTGAGACTCAAGTAAATGGTGGTGGTGGAATCAGGGTAGGCTTCCCAGAGGAAGAGAGCCCTGGATACCCCACTCCTCAGCTCCCTTAGCCCTCCCTCATCTCTTTCATTCTAACCCCATGGGAGGTGCAGGAGTGATGGCTAGGAATAGGGCTGGGTCCCAGAGCCAGGAACAGTGCCTGGTATACAGTAGGTGCTCAATTAATGCTTGTTGCATAAATAAAATAAGTGACTTCATGAAGGAACCAGGTGGCATTTACCATTCACAGCCTCAGGATCCTGCCAAGACCTAGTGAGTGGATTAAGATGTTGGGAAGCAGCGGGGCACCACATGAATAAATAAATGAAGGGGGCAGAGATAAGGCCCATACACCATACGGGGTGGTCTGCTATGTGTTGGTGCTGGGTGTATACACAAGAGCTTGCATTTGCCTGTACTTGCTTGGGTATTTGCAGCAGTAGTTGGCTCATCTTACCAGGGCAGGCAGGTGCCTGCCTCTACATGGATATGAGTGTGCGTGTGTGCCGAGTGTGTGCACCATTTAAGTGCAGGTGGGAGTCTGCACATGTGTGTCTAGGAGTGGGGTGTCACTACATCAGAGACACACTGGTGTGTGTGAGCTTGTGGGTGATATGTTAGGTGGAAAACACACATATTGATGTTTGCATGTGTACATGGATGCAGTTCTGTGGCAGCTGTATTTGTTTATCTGCATACATGTATGCACTTGTGTGCAATGAAATACTCAAATGTGTATTTACTTGTATGCATCATCATCCACTTGTTGAAAGGGGCTGCTTTGAATGTCCAGGCAAGTGTTGTCATGTGCATACACACATGGCTTTGACATGTGCTTATATGAATATATATGTGCTTCATGGGGTTGGGGACCTTAACAGATATGTATGGGTACATGTCTGAGTGTTAGGACATGAGTGAATCTTTTTTTTTTGAGACAGAGTCTCACTCTGTTGCCCAGGCTGGAGTACAGTGGCAGGATCTCAGCTCACTGCAACCTCCACCTCCCCTATTCAAGTGATTCTCCTTCCTCAGCCTCCCGAGTAGCTGAGACTACAGGTGCGCGCCACCACACCTGGCTAATTTTTTGTATTTTTTAGCAGTGACAGAGTTTCACCATGTTGGCCAGGCTGGTCTTGAACTCCTGACCTCAAGTGATCTGCCCACCTTGGCTTCCCAAAGTCAAAGTGATGAGATTACAGGCCTGAGCCACTGCGCTCGGCTGGACATGGGTGGATCTTTATGTGACATGTATATTGTGAACATTCATCAGACACGTGGATACATCTATATGCGTGCTGGCAGACACACACACTCACACGTGTGTTGCTGGGACTATATCTGTAGCGGCAGACTGTGTCCTATATACACGTGTATGCTTGTGTTCACACAGGCATTTGAGTACACACGTGTGCCTATGGAATGTGCCTTCCCAGGCACATGGTCTGCGTAGAGCCTTCATACATCCTAAGCATTTGTGTCCACACAGGAACAAGTCTGGGTATGAATGTGTGTAGGGATTGGCAAACGCCTGTGGGTCCCCGGTGGAGGGGAGGGGGGGCAGGTATTTCCTCAGCTGAGCTCAGGCAACACGGCAACCCATCTCAGCCTAGCTTCACTCCTGCCAAGCCCACCCCAACATCTCTCGTGCTCAGCCATCCCAGCCCCTCCCCTCTCTGGGCACCATCCCACCTCTCCCTGGGAGACTGGCCTCACCCAGCACTTCTCCCTCTCCCCACCCCTCCCTGCCTCCTACTCCTCCTCACTCCAACCTCACACCTCCCTTTACACCTGAGGGCCTTACCTCCCACCCCTGTCAACCTCTTCCCCAGCCTTGCCCCTCCCAGCGATTCCTCTCCACTCAGCCGGGCCCCTCCCTGTAAAGTCCACAGAATCCAGCACAGTCCTCCCCCAACGTCTCTGTTTCTGGAAGCCTCATCCCTCTTGCCTCCTGCTGCCCCCCCTTAATGCCACCCCCGCAGCCGAGCCTCCTGTTTGCGTCAGAGTTAAGGGTGAGATCCCCGCCCCCCCCACTCCACTAGGCAAACCTTCCAGAGAAGCCCAACTTGGAGGATGTGAGGCGGGGTGGGGCGGGATGCTGGGGGGAGAAGAGAGAGGATAGAGGAGTCAGCCAAGAACACCCACGTCGGAACCTCCTCCAGTGCCACCTTTAAGAGCCCGGCTACTTAGAGCTGGGGGAGAGGTCAGTAGGGGGTCTGGACATTCAAGTTCTCCTCCCATTCCGTCCTCAGGCCTAGGCGGTGGGGGTCGCCTAGGGGTCTCTTTCACTTCCCTACTCCCCTAACTCCATAGGCCTGGAGGCTAGGGGATGGAGGAGTTGACCTTTGACTCTAGGGACCCTTCTTCTACCACCCCCAGCCCCGTCCAGCAGAAACGAGCTTAGAGAAAGTAGGCCCCTGTCCCTTTAAGAACACCCGCGTCCACGCCGGCCCAGCCCGGCCTGATTTGCACTCGGAAGCTGCCGCGGCGGGGAGCGGGCGGGCGGGGCAGGGTTTGTGAATGAATCGGCCGAGGGGGAGGGGAGGGAGGAGGAGGGGCGGCGGGGGCGGTTCCCGGCTCCCCGGCCTGCCCACCCTGTGTCCAGGCAGCAGGAGTTCAGCACACGCACGCTTCCTGTCGCCCGAGGTCTCCCGAAGCCTGCCGTCTCAGGCTTGGCAGACACACCCCTTCCCCCACCCCAGCCTTCTTGAAATGGGTGGGAGTGACGGGGGGACCCCAGTCCTTAAGAACCAGGGGTTCAGAGCTCTGTAGGCGTGGAACGGCGGTCCACCTCCACCCCTGCCGCCCAAGGTCTCCCAGAGTTTGATTTCTCAAACGGGAGTGCCCAGAACGCCTGGGTTCGGTTGGGCTGGATTCCCCACGACCCCAGAGCCATAAAGGTGTGGGGTGGGGGGTCATGCCCCTCCCACGTCTCCCTCCCTCCTCCAACCCCAACGCAGAGCGTGGGCCTGGGCGTGGGCCTCTGTGCAGATGGCGTTCTGGCCCCAAAATAGCTCCCCCCCCCCCACCTCACGTCTCCCTCCCTCCCTCTCTCCAGTGCAAAGTGGGTGAGGTGAGGATGGGCCAGGAGGGGGACCAGGAGACATTGCTCTTCCAAGAAGTAGGCTCCCTGCCGAGAAGGCCCTGAAACGTGTTTGGGAGAACCGGAGGGGGCAGGGAGCGGGAAGACCTTCTGGACATTCCTCCAACCCCCTCACTCGGGAGGCCAAAGAGTTAACTGGAAAAGCGCCCCCAGACCTCCAGTCACAGCCCTCTCTGGACGCTGGGAGGGGTCTCCTGTCTCCACACTCCCCCCACTCCAGTCCTCTTTACACCCAGGGCTGGGAGAGTCCTAGAACTCGTGGATGCCCTGATGGCCAAGCCCCTCTACCTATATCTTACATCCCCACGGCTTGGAGAACCCTCCCACCGCACTCTCCTTCGAATTTCCAGCCGGGTCCGCGTCCATGAGGACCCGTAACCCAGCCCACAACACCAGACCCCTTCCAAGCACCCCTGCAGGCTTCAATCAAACTACCGAGCCCAGACTCTTCCTCACTGACCCTCTAAAAACCCGGTCTACACAGACGCCCCAGTCTAGATCGTTTCCGGGTAGAACCCCGGATACCCGTCCACGTCCACACGGGCCTCCGCGTTCAGCCGCGTCCACACGACCCCTCCAGCAGCGGCCACCAGGACCCCCGAGAGCCCTGCCGCGTCTACACGGATCACCCCCTCCGGGGCCCAGCTGCGTCGACAAGGGCTACCCCTCTCAAAAGTCCAGCCGCCTGGACTCGGGTCACCCCCCCAGGAACCCCCTGGGAGCCGCATCCACGCGGACCCCGACCCCAGCCCGCGTCCACACGGGTCCCCCGACCCCCAGCCTCGCCTCCTACCTCCAACGCAAAGCAGAGACATGTCTCCGGGCTCGCAGGCGGGCCGGAGGCGGCCGGGCCGGCTCTGTCGGGTCGGGCTCAGCGGCCGCTGGGCTGGGGCATCTCCCGGCTGCAGCCCGCGCTTGGCTCACGCCGGGGCCCGGCCGCCACCGGCCATCTTGGTTCAGCACCGGGGGCGCGGACAGCGCCTGACGTGGCGCTGATGCGGGGCGGGCAGGCGGAGCCCAGGGACGCCTGATGGGGCGGGGGCGCTGCGGGCTGGGGGGGCGTTAAAGGGCCTGGCTCCGGGAAGGGCCACACCTCCTCGTTGCAGGGGGACAAGGGGCGACGGCGGCCCCCAAGCAGGTTTCCTCCTGTGCAGACCCTCACCTGCACTGAAATGGTGCACGTGCCCCCGCCGCCCATGCATGGACATTCCTGCCCTGGTAACCTGGGCAAACGCCTCCCTGCAATACTCAAGCAAGTACAGGCAAATGCAAGCTCTTGTGTGTACGCCTGGCACCAGCACCGGGCAGATGGTCCTGTTCTCTGAGTATCTCTCTTCCTCTGTCTCTACGTCTCTGTCTCTCTAACTCTACTGCCTGGTCTCTTTCTCTCCCTGGGTCTCTGTTCCTCTGACTCTGTCCACTGCTCTCTCAGTCATGTGTCTCTTAGCCTCTCTCTGTAAAGTCTTTTTGCAGCTCTACTGCATCCTGTCTAGGTCTCTCTCTATGTCTCTAAGCCATCCAGCCCATGGGTCCTTGCCCACACTCTGAACTCCTTTTCATCCATCAATGTCTTGTCTGAATATCCTCTCCTCCAGGAAGGCTTCCCTGACTGCCCCAAGCTGAGCCTTTGTTTCTCCTCTCTGGACTCCCACAGCCCCTATCCCTTCCTCTGATTGGGCCCTGATCCGAACGAAACTCTGCCACTCCTCCCCACTTTAATTTTTTTAGATGGAGTCTCCCTCTGCAGCCCAGGCTGGAATGCAGTGATGCAATCTTGGCTCACTGCAACCTCTGCCTCCTGGGATCAAGAGATTCTCCTGCCTCAGCCTCCCTGAGTAGCTGGGACTACAGGCGCATGCCACCATGCCCAGCTTTTTTTTTTTTTTTTTAGTAGAGACGAGGTTTCACCATGTTGGCCAGCCTGGTCTTGAACACTTGACCTCAGGGGATCTGCCCATCTCGGCCTCCCAAAGTGCTGGGATTCAGACCTGAGCCACTGCGCCTGGCCCCCTCCCCGCATATCAAACTCGGCAGCTCCATGTGGGCCCCTTGCCCTGCAACCTGCTCACTGTATCACTGGCACCTAAACTAGCATGAAAGGCTGAGCCCCACAGGGTCTCCTGCCCCCAGCCCACATGAAAGAGCTTCATAAATGCAGAATGTGCATGGAGTTGAGTGAGGCCATTGTTCAAAACCAAACTCTGTCTCTCATCACAAGCATGGCCTTGGGCAGGTCTTGTGACCTCCTCGTGTCTCAGTTTCCACACCTATAGAATGAATATGATAACAAGTCCTGCCTCACAAGGTTGCTGGAGGTATTACATGAGTTAACATGTGAAACCAGTTGTAATTTTTTTTTTTTGGAGGTGGAGTCTCAATCTGTGGCCCAGGCTGGAGTGCAGTGGCACCATCTCAGCTCACTGCAACCTCAACCTCCAAGTGATCCTCCTGCCTCAGCCTCCTGAGTAGCTGGGATTACAGGCGCTCGCCACCACATCCGGCTAATTTTTTTGTATTTTTTGTAGAGACGGGGTTTCGCCATGTTGGCCAGGCTGGTCTCAAACTCCTGACCTCAAGTGATCCACCCACCGTGGCCTCCCAAAATGCTGGGATTACACGAATGAGCCACCGCGCCTGGCCCCAGTTGTAATCTTAATGCCTAATAGTAACCATGTTTGTATCTGTCACTGCTTTAAATTTTTTAAAAAATCAGCACAGCTAATTTTTGTATTTTTTGTAGAGACAGAGTTTCACCATGTCGCACAGGCTGTCTCAAACTCCTGGGCTCAAGTGATCCTCCCGTCTCAGCCTCCCAAAATGTTGGGATTACAGGCTCATGAGCCACCATGCCCGGTCTTAAATTTTTATTAAACATCAATGAGTAGATGTTTTATTAAACACTGATAATCAATAAAACATTGATGTTTTATTAAACATCAATGAGTAGATAAACTATGAGGAGCAGGCTTGGATAAAAAAAATTACCATCGACCGGGCTCGGTGGCTCACGCCTATAATACCAGCACTTTGGGAGGCTGAGGCGGGGTGATCACAAGGTCAGGAGATCGAGACCATCCTGGCTAACACGGTGAAACCCGTCTCTACTAAAAATACAAAAAATTAGCCGGGCGTGGTGGCGGGCGCCTGTAGTCCAAGCTACTTGGGAGGCTGAGGCAGGAGAATGGCATGAACACGGGAGGCAGAGCTTGCAGTGAGTGGAGATCATGCTACTGCACTCCAGCCTGGGTGACAGAGCGAGACTCCATCTCAAATTAAAAAAAAAAAAAAAAAGACAGAGAGAGAGAGAAAGAAAGAAAGAGCAAAAGAAAAGAATAGAAAAGAAGGGAGGGAGGGAGGAATGAAGGAAGGGAAAGAGAGAGAGAGGGAGAGAGGGAAAAAGGGAGACAGGGAAAGAGAGAGAGGGAAAGAGAGAAAGAGAGACAGAAAGAGAGACAGAAAGAGAAAAAAGAGAAAGAAAGAAAAGAAAGAAAGAGAGAAAGGAAAGGAAAGAAACAAAGAAAAAGGAGGGAGGGAGGGAAGGAAGGGAGGGGAAAGAAAGGAAAGAAATCATTTTCTGTCCCAGCGTCATAAAGATCTTCCCATACGTATTCTACATTTTTTGAGTCTTGTCATTTGCAATCATGTCTTGACTTCTCTTGGAACTGATTTCTGAGTGTGGAGTAAGATAAAGTCCAATCGCATATTTTGTCCATGGGGATGATCTATTGTCCCAATACCCTGTAATGAAACTCACAAAGCAAGTTTTCATGCATGTGTGGATTTAACAGCAAGCATAGAGCAACCAGAAGTCAAGCAGTGCTGCTGGATGTCTGCCCACCTGGAAGTCTGGTCTAGGATCTCTCTTCTGTCCCAGAGGCTGATCTATTCCTGGTAGAAGCTTTGTGCTAATCGTTTACATCTGCCAACACCAGTCACTCATCTTGCTCTGCTTCACAAGCATCTGACTTATTCTTTGCTTTCTTCTCAGCTTTTTGGGTTGCATGGAGAAACTCAGTTGGGACTTAGATTGGAATTGCATTGAATCTATAAACCAAATCAGGAGAATGAGCATCTTTTGTGATAGAATCTTTCAAAGTGAACATACAGTGAATAATTCCATTTATCTATCTTTCAGCAAAGCTTATAACTTTGGGATTTTTTTCTAGATGCTTTGAGTATTTGGTGCTGTGGATAAGTGGCCTATTTATTTGGGGGACAGGGTCTGACTCTGTCACCCTTTCTGGAGTGCAGTGGTGCAATCATACCTCATTATAGCCCCAACCTCCCTGGCTCAAGTGATCCTCTTGCCTCAGCCACCCCAGTAGCTGGGACTACAGGTGTATGTCACCATTCTTGACTAATTTTTTATTTTTTGTAGATATGGGGTCTCCCTATGTTGCCCAGGCTGGTCTTGAACCCCTGGGCTCAAGCGATCCTCTTGCCTCATCTCCCAAAGTGCTGGGATTACAGTCGTAAGCCACTGTGACCAGCATCTATCAAGCTTTCTCAACTTTTTGTAAACCCAATAATTAGATGTGCACATTCTTTGGGGGTTTATTGCGTATGAGGATGTTATCTGCAAATAAAGACACTCTTTTTTTTTTCTTTTTCCTTTTTTTTTTTTTTTTTTTTTTTGAGGCAGGGTCTCGCTCTGTCACCCAGGCTGGAGTACAGTGGTGCGATCTTGGCTCACTGCAACCTCTGCCTCCCACATAGCTGGGATTACCCTCCCCAGGCTCAGGTGATCCTCCCACCTTAGCCTCCTGAGTAGCCAGGACTACAGGTACACACCACCATGCCCAGCTAATTTTTTTTTTTTTGAGATGGAGTCTCACTCTGTCCCCCAGGCTGGAGTGCAATGGCGCAATCTCGGCTCATTGCAACCTACACCTCCCTGGTTCAAGCAATTCCCCTGCCTCAGCCTCCCGAGTAGCCGGGATTAGAGAAGGGACAAGAGTGAGTCCAGGTCAGGCAAGCCACCACGCCCAGCTATTTTCTGTATTTTTAGTAGAGATGGGGTTTCGTCACATTGGCCAGGCTGGTCTCGAACTCCTGGCCTCAAGGTCTCGAACGCCTTGGCCTCCCAAAGTGCTGAGATTACAGGCGTGAGCCACCGTGCCAGGCCTAAAGACACCCTTAATTCCTCCTTTCCACTCCTCAGAACTTTCATTTCTGGTTTTCTTTAGTAAAATGCCCAGCACCATGTTAACAGGCATTCCTGCCTTGTTCCAATTCTGAAAGAGAATGTTTCAACGTTCATCATTGATCATTTGGATCCAATTAATTTTTAAGCCCTGGTGCCTCATTTCATTCCCACCAACAGCATAGCTCGGCTGATTCGAAAGGTATTGATTTGAGCTGTCTCCTCCTCCCTCCAATTAATTATGCCATGCTGCTTCTGTCTTCTCTTGCCCTCTCTTCTCTGTGGCCCCCTCTTTTTTTTTTTTAGACACAGTTTTGCTCTTGTCATCCAGGCTGGAGTGCAGTGGCATCATCTCAGCCTGCAACCTCCGCCTCCCAGGTTCAAGCGATTTTCCTGCCTTAGCCTCCCAAGTAGCTGGGATTACAGGCATGAGCCACCACACCTGGCTAATTTTGTATTTTTAGTAGAGACGGGGTTTCACCATCTTGGCCAGGCTGGTCTCGAACTCCTGACCTTACGTGATCCACCTGCCTCGGCCTCCCAAAGTGCTGAGATTACAGGCGTGAGCCTCCACACCCGGCCGGCCCCCTCTTTTATTTATTTATTTATTTACTTATTTTTGAGACAGTCTTTGTCACCCAGACTGAAGTGCAGTGACAAGATCTCGGCTCACTGCAACCTCCATGTGGCCCCCTCTTAACTTCATTCCCCTCCAGGTGCATCTGCATTTGGAGCCTTTGCAAACCCTGTGTGACTCTCTGTGTCTTTCCATCTCTCTTCTCTTGGCTTCCAATTTCATGCTTTCTCTCCACCACCCTAGGAAACCCACAAAGAAAAATAATTGAAAGAGAAGTGATGGGAGATAATGTACAGGCTGGTGAAAAGTACAACCCCCCCACCTGCAGTGAGGCTACCACTGCCAGCAAATGCAGACACATCATTCCTGCCTTGCTGAGCTCCAGGGCTTCCCCAGGGACCCTGCTCTTATCAAAACCTGCCCACCCCCGGTGCCAAAAGCAGCGATGAAAACATCTGGGCTTTAGATGAGAAGAGTTTCACGGCACAGCATCTGTCCAGCTCAGCTTTTGAATGGAGAATGAATGGTAAGAGCTTTTTTTCTTCTTTTTGTGAGATGGTGTCTCACTCTGTCACCCAGGCTGGAGTGCAGCGGCACAATCACGGCTCACTGCAGCCTCAACCTCCCCAGGCTCAGGTGATCCTCCCACCTTAGCCTCCTGAGTAGCCAGGACTGCAGGTACACACCACCATGCCCAGCTAAGTTTTTTTTTTTTTTGAAATGGAGTCTCTGTCGCCCGGGCTGGAATGCAATGGTGCAATCTCGGCTCATTGCAACCTCCACCTCTCTGGTTCAAGCAATTCCCCTGCCTCAGCCTCCCGAGTAGCTGGGATTACAGGCGCACGCCACCACACCCAGCTAATTTTTTTGCATTTTTAGTAGAGAAGGGGTTTCACCATGTTGGCCAGGCTGGTCTCAACATCCTGACCTCAGGCAATCTGCCCCCTTCGGCCTCCCAAAGTGCTGGGATTACAGGCATGAGCCACCGCGCCCGGCCCCAGCTAATTTTTTGTACTTTTGTAGAGATGAGGTTTCATCGGGTTTCCCAGTCTGCTCTTGAACTCCTGGGCTCCAGCAATCCTCCCACCTTGGCCTCCCAAAGTGCTGGGATTACAGGCATAAGGTACCCGCACCTGGCTGGGCAGAGCTTTTTCTAGCAGCCCCAATCCAAGGCAAACTTGCTTGGTCTTCAAATAAATTCCCAGTCCTTACGGGGTGCATTTGATGTTCCTGGCACTGCGCAAAGCTCCATGGAGTAGACGGATACTGATGAGACGTCAATTTGTTCAGCCAGCATTTGCTGGTGCCATCTGGATGCTGGGAACTAAGCTTGTCACCAGGTTCTGCCAGGCGACGTTGTCCCTAGCATGGGAAGTGGGAATGAATAAGCAGGCAGAGGAAGTCAAGGACGATTATGAGGCAATGAGAAGGGTCTGGTGATAGAGAGGGATGGAAGGTGTGGGGGAATCTGCTTCCTGGAGGAGGCAACACGAGAGCCAAGATGTAAAAGAGGTGGAGCCAGGCAGGGAGAGAGATGAGGGACAGGCATTCACAGGACAGGTGCAAAGGCCCTGAGGCGAGGCTGTGCCTGGTGTGTTGGAGAAGCCGAGAAGGCTTGTGTGAATGAGTGAGGGGGGGAGAGGAAAAGAGAGAAAGGGGACCGGACATGGTGACTCACCCCTGTAATCCCAGCACTTTGGGAGGCCAAGGCGGGCAGATAACCTGAGGTCAGGAGTTCGAGAGCAGCCTGCCCAACATGGTGAAACCCCGTCTCCACTAAAAAATTACAAAAATTAGACAGGGGTGGTGGTGCACGCCTGTAGTCCCAGGTACTCCAGAAGCTGAGGCAGGAGAATCACTTGAGCCTGGGAGGCAGAAGTTGCAGTGAACAGAGATTGTGCCACTGCACTCCAGCCTGGGCAAAACAGCGAGACTCTGTTTCAAAAAAAAAAAAAAAGAAGAAGAAGAAGAAGAATAGAGAGAAAGGGAACTGCGGGGGAAGGTCGTTCAGGGCCTCAGGGCAGGGGATGGAGAAGGCTCTGGAATTTACTCTGAGATGGACAGACAGAGAGATGGAGAGAGAGTGACTGAGAAGGAAGAAGAGATGGGGATTCAGCTCTGCAAGACAGGGCTGAGACTCCAGCCCAAGCCTAAGTGGCCACTGAGGTCTTGTTCTAACCCGTGTCTCCCCACCCCCAGACCTCTCTCTGATGCCCCCAACTGCACTGGCAGGGAGTGACCACCTTGAACGGAAAACGGAATCAGAACACTGTGGGCACTCCATAAACATGAGTGAGTCAGTACATGGTGGAGGGAGTGAGGGAGGGATGGAGTCGGGGGCGGGGAGGGGGGCAGGTCAGCAGGGATACAGACTATGCCAGGCCTCCTGATCACAGGAAAGAGTGTGGGCTATACTATGAGGGTAATAGGGAGCCACGGGAGGGCTTTGAGCAGAGGAAGGGCGTGATCTGCTTTATGATTTTTTTTTTTTTTTGAGATGGAGTCTCGCTCTGTCGCCCAGGCTGGAGTGCAGTGGCACGATCTCGGCTCACTGCAAGCTCTGCCTCCCGGGTTCACGCCATTCTCCTGCCTTAGCCTCCCGAGTAGCTGGGACTATAGGTGCCCACCACCACGCCCAGCTAAATTTTTTTGTATTTTTAGTAGAGACGGGGTTTCATATGTTAGCCAGGATGGTCTCGATCTCCTGACCTCGTGATCCACCCATCTTGGCCTCTCAAAGTGCTGGGATTACAGGCGTGAGCCACTGCTCCCGGCCTGCTTTATGATTTTAAGAATCCATCTGGGGCTCCCTAGGGGAGCAGGGATGGCTGGGGGCAGGAGTGTAGGTGGCAGGGAGACAGGGCAGCATCCACACAGGATACAGCAGGCCCCTTGGGAGCTCAGGGAGGCTCAGTTTCATTCCGGAGCCTGAGACTGCAGGACCTGCTGATGCACTGGACATGCAGGGTAAGGAAAGAGAAGGGACAAGAATGAGTCCAGGTCAGGCGCAGTGGCTTATGTCTGTAATCCCAGCACTTCGGGAGGCCGAGGCGGGAGGATTCCTTGAGGGAGACCAGGAGTTTGAGATCAGCCTGGGCAACAGAGTGAGACCCCATCTCTACAAAAATTTTTAAATGAGCTGGGCATGGTGGTGTGTGCCTGTAGTCCCAGCTACTCAGGAGGCTGCAGTGGGAGGACTGCCTGAGCCAAGGAGATGGAGGCTGCAGTGAGCTATGACTGCACTACTGCACTCCAGCCTGGGTCTAGGTGACAGAGTGAGACTCTGTCTCTTTTTTAGTTTGTTTGTTTTGTTTTGTTTGTTTGAGACAGAGTCTCCCTCTGTTGCCCAGGCTGGAGTGCAGTGGCACAATCTCGGCTCACTGCAACCTCCGCCTCCTGGGTTCAAGCGATTCTTGTACCTCAGCCTCCCGAGTAGCTGGGACTACCATGCCCAGCTAATTTTTTTTTTTTTTTTTTTTTTTTTTGTATTTTAGTAGAGATGGGGTTTCACCGTGTTGGCTAGGATGGTCTCAATCTCCTGACCTCGTGATCCACCCGCCTCGGCCTCCCAAAGTGCTGGGATTACAGTCAAGTGCTCATTTATAGATGGGGAGACTGAGTTCCTGAGAGTTTGGGGCAGCAGGCAGCGGGGCGGCGGAGGGGGACAAGGCTGGGACGTGAAGTGGGTCTGGACTAACTCTCAGAATAGGCCGTTTCTGCAATGCAGACGTCTGTGTAATCGTTCATTCACTCAATGAACGTAGTCTGGATCCACACCCATGCCCATCTCGCGCTGATCTGAAAGGGGACGTTTCTTCTAGGTGTGGTGGCTCACGCCAGTAATCCCAGCACTTTGGGAGGCCAAGGTGGACGGATCACCTGAGGTCAGGAGCTGCAGACCAGTCTGGTCAACATGGTGAAACCCCGTCTCTACTAAAAATACAAAAAGAAATTAGCTAGGCGTGGTGGCGCCTGCCTGTAGTCAGTCCCAGCTACTTGGGAGGCTGAAGCAGGAGAATCACTTAAACCTCGAAGGCAGAGGCTGCAGTGAGCCGAGATCACGCCACTGCACTTCAGCCTGGGTGCAACAGAGTGAGACCTCATCTCAAAATAATAATAATAATGATGATAATAATCATAATGATGAAAGGGGCATTTCAACGTTCACCATTGAGCACTCGGATCCAATTAATTTTTAAGCTCTGGTGCCCCATTTTCTTCCAGCCAACAGCTCAGCTAATTCCAAAGCTATTGATTTGAGCCTTCCCATCCCGCCACTTAATTATGCCGGTACTGTCTGTATGTTCTCTTGCCCTTTTTTCTCTGCGGCTCCTTCTTTGCCAAGGTCAAGGGTCCAGCGAGCAAGGAGGATCTCGCTCAGCACAGGGAATTGGAGGAAGGACATTCCTGGCCGAGGGCAGGGCGTGTGCAAAGGCTCTGAGATTGGACCTCTTATTGAACTTTATTGTAGCTGTCAGGCTGCCTGGGGCGGAGAAATCGATGAGGGCAAACTTGGCTTATCGCCTACAAAATGAGGATAAAAAATAATGGTTTCTGCCGGGTGCGGTGGCTCAAGTCTGTAATCCCAGCACTTTGGGAGGCCAAGGCGGGCAGATCACCTGAGGTCAGGAGTTCAAAACCAGCCTGGCCAACATGGTGAAACCCTATCTCTACTAAAAGTTTAAAAATCAGCTGGGCGTGGTGGCGGGCGCCTGTAATCCCAGCTACTCGGGAGGCTGAGGCAGGGGAATCGCTTGAACCCAGGAGCCAGAGGCTGCAGTGAGCCGAGATCGCGCCACTGTACTCCAGCCTGGGCAACAGAGTGAGACTCTGTCTCAAAAACAACAACAATAACAACGACAACAGATAATAATAATAATAAATAATAATGGTTTCCCAGAGAATTAAATGGGACAAAGGCAACATCAATCTTTTGAAAGTTCCAGGCCCTGCCCTGCAGGGATGTAGGGTGGAAATAACGCTAGGCTGCAAAATGACTGGATGGGCCTGGAGTGGTTGGATGGGATTGGATGGATCATAAACAAAAGTGATTGGATTGGTCAAGAGGAGGAGACAGAGGCGGGAAATAAAGGCAGACAAAGGAACGTAATAGGTTCAGACCCAATGGAGGCGAGGTTCCGGACTCAGAGAGGGGGCCTCAGCCCAAAGTTCCCAGAGTGGCCAGCTGGGGGCAGCATAAGCCATTAGGCCATCCCAGGGCTGGGAGCAGAGGGGAACCAGGGACCCTCTGTGACCCTCTGACGGAGGTTAACTTATTTGACATGTGCCTGCAGTGTGCCAGACATGGAACAGAACTCTACAAGCACTCATTTAATCCCCATAATAGAGTTTGCAGATGGGGAAACTGAGAACAACAACGTTAAGTCGCTCACCCAACGTCACACATCAGGGGAGTGGCAGAGCTTGGATTTGAATTTAGGAAGCCCAGCTGAGGCCCTTAACCCTCTGCACTCTACTGGCTCTCCTTCCCCTAAATCTCCTAAAATGACAGTTTAAAACTTTTTTTAAGGTGGCGCCGGGTGGGGGCGGGGGGGGGGGGCGGGTGTGGATAGGGCACGGGCATGGTGGCTCACGCCTGTAATCCCAGCACTTTGGAAGGCCAAGGCGGGCAGATCACTTGAGGTCAGGAGTTCGAGCCCAACATGGCCAACATGGTGAAACCCCGTTTCTACTAAAACTACAAAAATTAGCCGGGTGTGGTGGCGCCTGTAGTCCCAGCTACTCGGGAATCTGAGGCAGGAGAATCACTTGAACCTGGGAGACGGAGGTTGCAGTGAGCCGAGATCACGCCACTGCTCTCCAGCCTGGGGGACAGAGCGAGACTCCGTCCCCCACCAGAAAAAGTCAGGCCAGACGTGGTAGCTCACACTTGTAATCCTAGCATTTTGGGATGCGGAAAGATTGCTTGGGCTCAGGAGTTCAAGACCAGCCTGGGCAACAATAGTGAGACCTCATCTCTACTTTATTTATTTTATTTATTTATTTATTTATTTTCTGAGTCAGAGTCTCGCTCTGTCACCCAGGCTGGAGTGCAATGGCACAACCTTTGGCTCACTGCAACCTCTGCCTCCCGGGTTCAAGTAATTCTCCTGCCTCAGCCTCCCGAGTAGCTGGGATTAAGGTGCCTGCCACTATGCCCAGCTAATTTTTGTATTTTTGGTAGAAATGGGGTTTCACCATATTGGCCAGGCTGGTCTCGAACTCCTGACTTCGTGATCTGCCTGCCTCGGCCTCCCAAAGTGCCGGGATTACAAGCGTGAGCCACCACGCCAGGCCCTCTACTTTAAATATGTATATATTTTTTAAGTCAAAAAAAGCAAGGGCTCCCTCTCAACACTCTTTCTGTGTATCTCACTTATATGTCAACTCTGGAAGTGGGTACCATCATTTCCATTTTACAGATGAGGAAACTAAGGCACAAAGGAGTGAGCTGAGGGCCAGGTGGTGTTATGTCCAATGTAAGTATCCTAAGAGCATGTGAAATGAATTTTTGGTTGGGCCTGGCTTGGAAAGGGGCCAGCACGAACCTTGTCTTCTGCAGCCTCCAGTACCTCCGCTGTCGCCACTGGATCCAGCCATGTCCCTAGACCCGCCCTAGCTCAGGGCTACACCCGGACTCACTCTGATCCTCCAAGTCCTGTTTCCCCACTCTAGACTGGCTGGAGACCTCGTGGACTCACAACCAACCTAAGAGGTTGAAGTAGGGAGGGGAGAGAACACTCACCGTGGGGCCTCTCTTTCCTTTGACCCGTGAGAAAACCATAGACCAGGGATGCCAAGGCATTTGCCCAAACCACCCAGGTAGTAGGAGACATTGCTGGACCCCAACTCAGGGGTTTGACTTCTCATATCTATAGGACCACCATAAGGGGACTGTCAGGCAGGCCTATCTCAGACCCTTGGTGGCCGCAGCTGAAAAGCACTCTGGGGCCCTATGAAAATGCTTTACCGGGCCCGGTGGCTCACGCCTGTAATCCCAGCACTTTGGGAGGCTGAGGTAGGCAGCTCACCTGAGGTTAGGAATTTGAAACCAGCCTGGCCACCATGGCGAAACTCCATCTCTACTGAAAATACAAAAATTAGCTGGGCATGGTGACATGTACCTGCAATCCCAGCTACTCTGGAGGCTGAGGCAGGAGAATCGCTAGAACCTGGGAGGCGGAGGTTGCAGTGAGCCGAGATGACGCCACTGCACTCCAGCCTAGGGGATAGAGCGAGACTCTGTTTCCAAAAAAAGAAAGAAAAAAAGAAAAAGAGAAAGAAAGAAAACGCTTGAGACCCAGAGGCCTGTTCACTTTGGCTCCAAAATGCAAAAAGAGAACTGCAAAGTCCAAATGAATCGATGTTTAATTATATTCAGACACAGGATGTCACCTTTATTTGGGTTAAATTCAATGCATCTAGAAACAGCCCTGGGGTTGATTCACTATCCCTAGGAAGACCTCAGGCAGATTGCTACCAGCTGCCAGAGAGCTACTTGTAGCCAGTAGATTTCCAAAATAAAATGATAAATTACAAGAATTAAGTAATACCAGGTGAGCGCTTAGCATATGCAGGGTTACACCCTCGGGCTGTTTTAACTCTTTTAATCCCCACAGCGACCCTACCAGTTCAATTGATGGCGAAATCAAGGCCCAGGGAGGTCGCACCTCTGGGGAGAGACAGAGCTGAGATTTGAACCCCACCAAGCTTGGTGTCTGTGCCCTTGACTCCTCAACCTCACGTTTTACAATAGGGTCATTAGTAGAAAGGGAGGTGCGGGGACGTTGGTGACCGTTAGACTTGCTGCGTGTCTGGATGTCGACACATGATGCTGCTTGGGGGCCCAGACGTGAGCAGGAATTGGAAACTGGGTCTGGACCCAGGTTGGTCACCTCCGCCGGGGTAACAACACTGCGCGCCACTTCGGTAGGTCGCATCCAGCTCGGGATCTGGACCACGTGGCTGGGATGCAGCACAGCCCCTGACCACGCCTCTGTGACTGCCGCTGCCTGGACCACGGCTGGCGACCAATGAGAAGGCGCACATCAAAAGCTCCGCCTACAAGGCCGTTCTTGCTTGCTGATCGGCCATTTCAGCTTCCCATCACCTCTCCCAGCCTCTGGCCTACAGCCTCCCTGGAATTTTGCCCACACATCTCCCCCGCAGGCCTTTGCACACGCTGTTCCCACAGCCAGAAATACCTTTTCCCCTCTTCTCCGGGATAAACTGCTTTATCCCCCCGTCTCTGCTAAGATGGCCCCTCCTCCAGGAAGCCTTCCCTGACTCCCAAAAGTGAGCGGAGGAGGTCAGCTGCTCTCATCACATTAGTTTTCTTATTTGCCTCCCAAGCAGGCTATAAGCTTCTTAGAAGCCAGGACTGGGTCTCAGATAGCTTTGTCTCTCCATTGCCTCACATAGTAGGTACTCAAGAAACGTATGTCAAATGGAATAATTAATGAATTAATCTGGTCTCAAAGATTGAGGAGCACTGAGCTAGCAGTTAGGAGCTAGGAAATCCTGAAGTCAGGGCTGGGACACCCGCTGCTGGCTTGGCACAGAGTCTAACACACAGTGAGTGCTCAATACATGTGTGTGGAATGGAGGAGGGAAGGGACATGTACGTCATCCCTGAGGACGGCCCACAGTATGTGCTTGATGTTGGCTCACTGCACCATTTCATAGTCCCCCACAGCCCCAGGGACCTAAGTCAGTCTTATCACAGTTCCAGCCTGTCCAGTTGGCCACCTCTTTCCCCATTTGCCCCCCATAGCCAGCCCTGAGGGTGGTGGCGGGAACATGGTTTCACTCTGTCGCCCAGAGTGGAGTGCAGTGCTGTGATCTCGGCTCACTGCAACCTCCACCTCCGGGGTTCAAGCAATTCTCATGCCTCAGCCTCCCAAGTAGTTGGGACTACAGGTGTGCACCACCACACCTGGCTGATTTTTGTATTTTTAGTAGAGACAGCGTTTCTTATGGTGGCCAGATTGGTCTCGAACTCCTGACCTCAAGTGATCTGCCTGCCTCAACCTCCCAGAGTGCTGGGATTACAGGAGTGAGCCACCACACCCAGCCCAAGCCATATATTTCAAAGCAAAAATATTCGGCTGGGCCCGGTGGCTCACACCTGTAGCCCCGGCACTTTAGGAGGCTGAGGCAGGTGGATCACAAGGTCAGGGGTTTGAGACCAGCCTGGCCAACATAGTGAAACCCCATCTCTACTAAAAATACAAAAAATCAGCTGAGTGTGGTGGTGGGCTCCTGTAATCCCAGCTATTTGAGAGGCTGAGGCAGGAGAATTGCTTGAACCTGGGAGGCAGAGGCTGCAGTGAGCCGAGATCATGCCACTGCACTCCAGCCCAGGTGACAGTGCAAGACTCCATCTCAAAGAAAAATTATATTTATATATATAATATATATAATATACAATATATAGTATATATACTATATACTATATAATATATAGTATATATAATGTATAATATATACTATATATGATATATACTATATCATATATACTATATATAGTATATATTATATATACTATATATAGTATATATTATATATACTATATATAGTATATATTATATATGCTATATAGTATATATTATATATGCTATATAGTATATATTATATATACTGTATAGCATATATTATATATACTGTATAGCATATATTATATATACTATATATAGTATATATTATATATTTTATATACTATGTAAATTATATATACTATATTGTATGTATTATATATACTATATATAATATATAGTATATAGTATATATAATATATAAATATATAATATATAGTGTATATATAATATATAAAATATATAATATATAGTGTATATATAATATATAAAATATATAATATATAGTGTATATATAATATATAAAATATATAACATATACTGTATATATAATATATAAAATATATTATATATAGTATATATTATAAACATATAATACGTAAGATTACATATAATATATAACATAATATAATATATTATATATAAACATATAATATATATTCACCATCAACTTCCACTCTGTGAGAATCAATTGCAACCACACTCTCTTCTCCCAAGAGACCCCCTGTGGTCCCCTTCAGAGCCCCCAGTTCCTCTACCCAGGGCACCTCCTGCTCTCACCCCTTCTTCCAGCCCATTCATGATCACCTGGAGAGTCTGTATCTGGTTCTGTCTCCCTGAGCCTGGAGGATCCTTGAGGCCAGGCTGGAGTGAGAGTAGCACAGAGGGTTTGGCTGGTGGTAGTGGGGAGGGGGATTGTTGAGTAAATGAATGCATTATCTGACTGGCAAACTCCCACGCACTCCTGAAAACCCCAGTTGCAAAGTCTCGTTTTTCAGGATAAGTTCCCTGTCTCCCCAGACATAGTCCCCACTTTCCCAGCTCCTGGCTTCACCCTCTATCCCAGCCCTGACATCACAGAGATGGGGGACATCTGTGTCCAGCTGATCTTCCTCCAGACCGATGTCTCCTTGGGCACCAGGACTGAGACCGCTTGGGTATGCCAGCATCACCCAGCACAGGAAAGTTGTCAGGGAGTGTTTATTGAATGAATGAATGGATGGATGGATCTCTTGCAGGGCCTACAGTCAGTTCCCCTGGGTTCACATCCCAGTCATTGCACAGGTCACTGAATCTGTCCCTTGATGTCTCTGACCCTCACTTTCCAGGCAACTGCATGTGTTTACTCAAAGCCCATGCCCCAGGTGGTTGCGAAGATAAACTAACACACAAATCTTGTGACTAAAGGGACGTCAGGCTCCCTGGCATCCCAGAGCAGGAGTGAATTGCACCCAGAACCAGCAGCTCTGTCCTCCCCCTGCCACCCCACAGGTGAATCGCCCCACCACTAGCATCAGCACCCAGAACAGGAATGTTGTCAACACAAGTGCTTAGTGAATGCTGATACATAGGGTTGGCCTGAGGACGAGGCAAGGAGACAAGAAAGGTGACTATTAAAAATCTAACAACCTGAGCTTGGTACAGTGGCTCATGCCTGTAATCCTAGTGCTTTGGGAAGCCAAGGTGGGAGGATTGCTTGAGCCCAGGAGTTTCAGACCAACCTGGGCAACATAGTGAGACCCTGTCTCTACCAAAAAAAAAAAAAATTTTTTTTTTTCAAATTAGCTGGGCACGTTGCCACGCACCTGTAGTCCCAGCTATTCAGGAGGCAGAGGCAGGAGGATCACTTGAACCCAGGAGATCAAGGATGCAGTGAGCCATGATCATGCTCCTGGACTCCAGCCTGGGCAAGAGTGAGGCCTTGCCTCTTATAAAAATTTTAAAAAATGTGGCTGGGTGTGGTGGCTCACACCTGTAATCCCAGTGCTTTGGGAGGCCGAGGTGGGCCAATCACATGAGGTCAGGAGTTCGAGACCAACCTGGCCAACATGGTAAACCCCATCTCTACTTATAATACAAAAATTCACTGGGCATGGTGGTGGGCACCTGTAATCTCAGTTACTCGGGAGGCTGAGGTGGGAGAATCGCTTGAACATGGGATGTGGAGATTGTAGTGAGCCGAGATCATGCCACCGCACTCCAGCCTGAGCAACAGGGTGAGACTCCGTCTCAAAAAAAAAAAAAAATCTAGACCTGGTGTAGTGGCTTACACCTGTAATCCTAGCCCTTTGGGAAGCCGAGGCAGGTGAATCGCTTGAGCTCAGGAGTTCAAGATGAGCCTAGGCAACATGGCGAAACTCCGTCTCTACTAAAAATATGAAAATTAGCCAGGTGTGGTGGCGTGCACCTATAGTTCCAGCTACTTGAGAGGCTGAAGTGAGAGGATTGCTTGAACCTGGAAGAAGGGGCTGCAGTGACCTGAGATGATGCCACTGCACTCCAGCCTGGGTGACAAAGTGAGACCCTGTCTAAAAGAAAAAAACAAAAAGGCCAGGCGTGGTGGCTCATGCCTGTAATCCCAGCACTTTGGGAGGCCAAAGCGGGCCGATCACGAGGTCAGGAGATCGACACCATCCTGGCTAACATGGTGAAACCCCGTCTTTACTGAAAATACAAAAAAAAAATAAAAAATAGCTGGGCGTGGTGGCGGGCGCCTGTAATCCCAGCTACTTGGGAGGCTGAGGCAGGAGAATGGCGTGAACCCGGAAGGCGGAGCTTGCAGTGAGCTGAGATCACGCCACTGCCCTCCAGTCTGGGCAACAGAGCAAGACTCCGTCTCCAAAAAAAAAAAAAAAAAAATCTGACAACCGAAATATTGGTAGGAAACAGCCTAGATATTTGTTATCCAGCCATTCCAACCCTGGGTAGTCACCGGAGAGACAGGGGGTATATCCACCAAAAGATATGTATAAAAAGGCTTAAAACAGCTTTTTTCTTTAAAGATTTTTTGAGACACAGGATCTCATTATGTTGCCCAATCTGTTCTCGAACTCCTGGCCTCCAGCAATCCTCCCGCCTTGGCCTCCCAAAGTGCTGAGATTACAGGCGTGAGCCCCCACGCCTGGCAATCAAAACAACAACTTTATCCACAATTGTCAACACCTTGTTGAGGCTCAGAAAACAAACCCCTAAAATGAAGGTCTCAGAAACACGAGATTTTCTCTGACCTTCTTGGCTGTCTCCGAGGCCCCTTCCCCTCCGCCAGGGTTACCACAGAAACTATAATTATTTTCCCCAAAGTAGGACAGAGAAACCAGAACTCCTTTTCCCCAAAGCCAGCCATAAGCCCTAAAAATATGACTAACTTGCCCTGTGCCCTTCTGTGTAAAAACTGGCCATAAAGAAATTGGCCGGGCGCGTGGCTCACACCTGTAATTCCAGCACTTTGGGAGGCAGAGGCAGATGGATCATTTTAGGTCAGGAGTTCGAGACCAGCCTGACCAACATGGTGAAACCCCATCTCTACTAAAAATACAAAAAAAATTACCTGGGCACAGTGGCATGCGCCTGTAATCCCAGCTAATTGGGAGGCTGAGGCAGGAGAATCACTTGAATCTGGGAGGCAGAGGTTGCAGTGAGCCGAGATCGCACCACTGCACTCCAGCCCGGGAGACAAGAGTGAGACTCTGTCACAAAAAAAAAAAAAAAAAAAAAAAAGAGAAATGATCTAACCTACCTTGTTTGACTGTATGCCATAAGATCCCCATTCCAGAGAGGGTCTTGCCCTATACCCAGAAGGAAAGAACGCTGCTCAGAGAGGCCAAGAAGAATCTAGACAGACAGGCCTTGCAGGGTTTCCCCACTCTGTCTCTGCACATTGAACCTTTTTTGCCCAATGTTTGTTTTTGTTTTGTTTTGTGCTTTGTTTTTTGGAGACAGAATCTTGCTCTGTCACCCAGGCTGGACTGCAGTGGCGTGATCTCAGCTCACTGCAAACTCCTTCTCCCGAATTCAGGTGATTCTCCTGTGTCAGCCCCCCAAGTAGCTGGGATTACAGGCACCCACCACAATGCCCAGCTAATTTTTGTATTTTTAGTACAGGTACGGTTTCACCATGTTGGCCAGGCTGGTCTTGAACTCCTGACCACAGGTGATCCTCCCGACTCAGCCTCCCAAAGTGCTGGGATTACAGGCATGAGCCACCGCGCCCGGCCAGCCCAATCTTATTTCTACATCGCTGCTCATACTTTGTTAAACCAAAGCATAAAAACGGACAACTTCCCCTGTGTCTTGGGGGCTTCATTCTGAAGGCTCCCGCATATACAGGTTAAATAAACTTCAATGCCTTTTTTCCTAGCAATCAATCGGCCCCATGGCAATGACTTTTCTGTGAACCTTCAGAGGGTCAAGGAAAACTTAACCCCTTTATCCCTGCAACCTGGAAACAACCCAAATGCCCACCAATAGGTGAATGGATAGTGAAAAATTGGTACCCAGTGGTTATGTTTTTTTTTTGAGGCGGAGTCTCCCTCTGTCTCCCAGGCTGGAGTGCAGTGGCGTGATCTCGGCTCACTGCAAGCTCCGCCTCCTGGGTTCCCGCCATTCTCCTGCCTCAGCCTCCCAAGTAGCTGAGACTACAGGGGACCGCTACCATGCCCGGCTAATTTTTGTATTTTTAGTAGAGACGGGGTTTCACCGTGTTAGCCGGGATGGTCTCGATCTCCTGACCTCGTGATCCTCCCGCCTCGGCCTCCCAAAGTGCTGGGATTAACAGGCGTGAGCCATGGTGCCCGGCCTTTTTTTTTTTTTTTTTTTTTTTTAGATAAAGTCTTACTCTGTCACCCAGGTTGGAGTGCAGTGGCATGATCTCAACTCACTGCAACCTCTGCCTCCTGGGTTCAAGTGATTCTCCTGCCTCAGTCTCCCAAGTAGCCGGGATTACAGGTGCCCACCACCACACCCGACTAATTTTTGTATTTGTAGTAGAGATGAGGTTTCCCCATGTTGGCCAGGCTGGTCTCGAACTCCTGACCTCAAGTGATTGGCCTGCCTTGGCTTCCCAAAGTGTTAGGATTACAGGCATGAGCCACCACGCCCCGCCATGATTTTTTTTTTTTTAATAGGAAAACCCCACCAAAGTGTTGGTGAGGATGTGGGCATATTAGAACCTCCATACGATGCTGGTGGGAGTGTAAAATAGTGTAGCTGTTGTGGAAAACAGTCTGGGTCTGGCAGTTCTACAAAAAGCTAAACAGAGGCTGGGTGCTATGGCTCATACCTATAATCCCAATACTTTGGGAGGCCAAGGTGGGAGGATCACTTGAAGCCCGGAGTTCAAGAGTAGCCTGGGAAGCATAGGAAGTCTTTATCTCTAAAAACAACAACAACAACAACAAAAATAAAAGTTAAAGGGCTGGGCGCGGTGGCTCATGCCTGTAATCCCAGCACTTGGGGAGGCTGAGGTGGGAGGATCACCTGAGGTTGGGAGTTCAAGACCAGCCTGACCAACATGGCGAAACCTCGTCTCTACTAAAAATACAAAATATTAGCCAGGCGTGGTGGCATGCGCCTGTAGTCGCAGCTACTCAGGAGGCTGAGGCAGGAGAATTGCTTGAATCCGGGAGGCAGAGGTTATAGTGAACCGAGATCGTGCCACTGCACTCCAGCCTGGGTGACAGAGCAAGACTCCATCTCAAAAAAAAAAAAAAAAAAAAAAGAAAATGTATATTCACACGAAAACTTGTATACAAATGTTCATAGCAAAAAAAAGCCAAAAGGTGGAATCACAAGAGCCAATAATTGTGATAGCCAAAAGGTGGAAACAACCCAAATGTTTATTAACAGATGAACGGATAAAGAAATGTGGCCCGGCTGGGCCCGGTGGCTCACGCCTGTAATCCCAGCACTTTGGGAGGCCAAGGCGGGCGGATCACAAAGTCAGGAGATTGAGACCATCCTGGCTAACACAGTGAAACCCCGTCTCTACTAAAAATACAAAAAAATTAGCCGGGCATGGTGGCGGGTGCCTGTAGTCCCAGCTACTTGGGAGGCTGAGGCAGGAGAATGGCGTGAACCCGGGAGGCGGAGCTTGCAGTGAGCGGAGATCACGCCACTGCACTCCAGCCTGGGCGACAGAGCAAGACTCCATCTCAAAAAAAAAACAAAAAAAACCCCACAAAAAACAAAAAAAGAAATGTGGCTCATCCATATACAGGAATATGATTCAGCCATAAAAAGGGAATAACGTACTGACACAAGATACAACGTGGGTGAAGCTGGAAAACATTATGCTGTGTGAAGGAAGCCAGCTGCAAAAGGCCACTTACTGCCTGAAATGCCTAGAGTGGGCAAATCCTTAGGACAGAAAGCTGATTTGTGGTTGTGAGGGACTGCGGGGGGGAGTGCATAATAGGGAGTTACTGCTGTTGAGGATAGCATTTATTTTCTTTTTTTTTTTCAATTTTTATTTAAAAAATTATAGGCTAGGCACAGTGGCTCACACCTGTAATCCCAGCACTTTGGGAGGCTGAGGTGGGTGGATCACCTGAGATCAGGAGTTCAAGACCAGCCTGGCCAACATGGCGAAACCCTGTCTCTACTAAAAATAAAAAAAATAGCCAGGCGTGGTGGTGCATGTCTGTAATCCCAGCTACTCAGGAGGCTGAGGCAGGAGAATTGCTTGCACCTGGGAGGCAGAGGTTACAGTGAGCTGAGATGGTGCCACTGCACTGCAGCCTGGGTGACAAAGCAAGACTCCTTCTCAAAAAAAAAAAAAAAAAAAAAAATCCGAATAGAGCGATAGGGTTTCCTTATGCTGTCCAGCCTGGTCTCGAATTCCTGGGCTCAATGGATCTTCCTGCCTCTGCCTCCCAAAGTGCTGGGATTACAGGCATGAGCCACCATGCCCACCCTAGGACAGAGTTTCTTTTTAAGAGGACGAAAGTATTCTGGAACTAGATATTAGCAAGGGTGGCAGGACGTTGTAAATGCACTAAATGTCACTGATTTGTACACTGTAAAATGGTTAAAATGGAGGCCGGGTGCAGTGGCTCATGCCTGTAATCCCAGCACTTTGGGAGTCTGAGGCAGGTGGATCACCTGAGCTCAGGAGTTTGAGACCAGCCTGGGCGATACGGCAAAATCCCATCTCTACAAAACATACAAAAATTAGCCAGCAGAGGTGGCCTGCACCTGTAGTCCCAGCTAGTCAGGAGGCTGAGGTGGGAGGACTGCTTGAGCCCTGGAGGCAGAGGTTGTAGTGAGCTGAGATTGTGCCACTGCACTCCAGCCTGGGTAACCTGACCCTGTAATCCCAGCACTTTGGGAGGTCAAGGTGGATCTCTTAAGCCTAGGAGTTTGAGAGCAGCCTGGGCAACAAGGAGATGCCATCTCTACAAAATATACAAAACATTAGCCAGGCATGGCAGCGCACACCTGTAGTCCCAGATACTTGGGAGGCTGAGGTGGGAGGATCGCTTGAGCCCTGAAGGTCAAGGTTGCAGTGAGCTGAGATCAAGCCAGTGCACCTCAGCCTGGGTGATAGAATGAGACCCTGTCTTAAAAAAAAAAAAAAAAAAAAAAAAAAAGGCCGGGCACGGTGGCTCATGCCTGTAATCCCAGCACTTTGGGAGGCCAAGGCTGGCCTGACATCGGGAGTTCAAGACCAGCCTGGCCAACATGGTGAAATCCCGTCTCTACTAAAAATACAAAACTTCCTGGGCATGGTGGCAGGTGCCTGTAATCCCAGCTACTTGGAAGGTTGGGGCAGGAGAATCACTTGAACCTGGGAGGCAGAGGTTGTAGTGAGTCGAGATCACACCACTGTAGATAGATACAGAGAGAGAGAGAGAGAGAGAGAGAGAGACTCATTCTGTCAAGCAGGCTGGGTTGGAGTGCAGTGGCGTGATCTCAGCTCGCTGCAATCTCGACAGCCCAGACGCAAGTGATCCTCCCACCTCAGCCTCCTGAATAGCCCACAACCACACCTGGCTAATTTTTGTATTTTTAGTGGAGACGGAGTTTCACCATGTTGGCCAGGCTGGTCTCAAACTCCTGACCTCAAGTGATCCGCCTGTCTCAGCCTCCCAAAATATTGGGATTACAGGTGTGAGCTACTACACCCATCCTGACCATGTCTATATTAAACCTTAACAAAACTGTTAAAATGAGAAAATAATTGCCAGGAGAAGATGAGAATATCCAGCAGTCCTGAGGGCTCAGGGTTCCGTTTTCCCCACAAATGCCATCATCTGACGCCTCTGGGGATGGTGACCTTGAAACAGTCATGGAGCTGGGCCAGAAACCAGAGACCGGAGTCCCATGCCTGGGATTTGAGCAGTGGTCTCAGAGGCTTCTCAGTTTCTAGGGAAATGCACCCCACATGTCCCACACCAGAGTCCTCAAGCTTGGGAGATGCTTTGCGACAGGAAGACCTCATGGCTCCAAGTACTCAGGACATTATCTCCCAAAAACCTAACTGGGGAGACCTTCATCCCCAAATCAGATCCCCCTAGTGGAGACATTTCTTCAGGCCCTGTAAGACCAACTAGTAATAGAATTAATACCAACAGGCCGGTGCAGTGGCCCATACCTATAATCTCAGCACTTTGGGAGGCCAAGTGGGGCAGCTTACTTGAAGTCAGGAGTTCGAGACCATCTGGGCCAACATGGTGAAACCCCATGTCTCTACTAAAAATACAAAAATTAGCCAGGCATGGTGGTGGGTACCGTAATCCCAGTTACTCAGGAGGCTGAGGCAGGAGAATCCCTTGAACTCGGGAGGCGGAGCTTGCAGTGAGCCGAGGTTACACCACTGTGCTCCAACCTAGCCTGCTTGACAGAACAAGACTCTCTCTCTCTCTCTCTCAGAATGATTCTGGCAAGGGCGACAGAGCGAGAATCCGTCTCAAAAAAAAAAAAAAAGAAAGAAAAAAAAGAATTAGTACCAACAATCATAATTCACAGCGTGGGCAGAAGGAAGTGGATAGACTTCCATTCAGAAGCTCCTGGGTTCGAATCCTGGACCCATCCATAAATACACAAGGAAGGAAGGAATGAATGAATAGTGGACAAATAGGCCTTTCAGCCCATTCCAAAAGACTTTATCATATCCCTTCTCAGATGCCCAAGCCTTGTGTTGCACAAGGCCAGGGCCCCAGAGAGGCCTCAGGCTTCCAAAAGTTTCCAGCCTTATAGGGGAGATCGTGCCTGACACAGACACTCCCACTACTATTACTGCTCACAGCAATAACAGAAGAAATCACAGGCAGGCGAGACACAGGGAAGGGAGCCAAGGGGGAGGGACAAGGTTAGAGGAAGGATGCCAGAACCAAAAAGAGAGAGAGGAAGTGGAGTGCAAGAATGGTAGACGGCACGTGGCCAGTGGCTGTTACACACTGGCCAGGGAGGAAGTTGGGCTGAACAACCTAGATAATAAACGGCAGCGGGAGGCTGATTCGCCTTCCCAGATCTTTCCCGTTTCTGTTCTGCTTTTCTTTGCATACTCCCGGAGACAGGGAGCTCACTCCTGAGAAAGGAGGTTCAATGTTTCCTGGGCATGGACCACTGTCCAAAAGTTCCAAGCAAGATGATTTGTCAAGTAGTAGCCCCTATGGGTCAAAGGGCTAAAGGGGGCCAGGCGCAGCGGCTCACGCCTGTAATCCCAGCACTTTGGGAGGCCAAGGCAGGAGGATCACTTGAGGTCAGGAGTTCGAGACCAGCCTGGCCAACATGGTGAAACCCCATCTCTGCCGGGCACGGTGGCTCACGCCTGTAATCCCAGCACTTTGGGAGGCCGAGGCAGGCAGATCACAAGGTCAGGAGATCGAGACCACGGTGAAACCCCGTCTCTACTGAAAATACAAAAAATTAGCCGGGCACAGTGGCGGGCGCCTGTAGTCCCAGCTACTCGGGAGGCTGAGGCAGGAGAATGGCGTGAACCTGGGAGGTGGAGCTTGCAGTGAGCCGAGATCGCGCCACTACCCTTCAGCCTGGGAGACAGAGCGAGACTCTGTCTCAAAAAGAAAAGAAAAGGAAAGAAAAGAAAAGAAAAGAAACCCCATCTCTACTAAAATACAAAAATTAGCAGGGCATGGTGGCGGACACCTATAATCCCGCTACTTGGGAGGCTGAGGCAAGGGAATCGCTTGAACCCGGGAGGCAGAAGTTGCAGTGAGCTGAGATTGTGCCATTGCACTCCAGCCTGGGCGGCAGAATGAGACTCCATCTCAAGAAAAGGAAAGGAGAGGAGAGGAGAGGGGAAAGGAGGGGAGGGGAGGGAGAGGAGGGGAGGGGAGGGGAGGAGAGGAGAGGAGAGGGGAGAGAAGGGGAGGGGAGGGGAGGAGAGGAGAGGAGGGGAGGGGAGGAGAGGAGACGAGAGGGGAGGAAAGGAAAGAAAAGCCTAAAGAGGATTATCTGGGGAGAGAGAGGTACCCATGTGCGCAACGCAGGCAGTCCCTTGCACAGGCTGGATCTAGAGTAAGACTCACTTGGGTTCAAACCTGCTCTACCACTTACAGGCCTGGTGACTTCATCCCTCCAAATCTCAGTTTCCTCTCCTTTCCTCTGAAAGTGACCACAGTAACTGTGCCTACCTCATCGCTTTGTGCTTGTATGTAATGAGCTAATGCAATAAAATGCCTGGCGCACAGGAGGTGCAGAATAAGTGTTGCCCTGTTCCAGGCAGGCCCAGAGTGCTCCGGTTGTGTCCCAAACACACATGTACTTTCTTACCTCTAAAACTTTGCACCTGCTGTAAACTTCTGCCTCACCTGCTCTTGCCCCACCACCCACACAAGGCAAACTCCTACACATCCCTTAAAGCCCAACCTACAAGATAGATTTCTTTTCTCTGTTCAAGCCCTGACCTAGAGAGCTGGGAGCATCCATAGGCACCGGGTTCTGATGCGGCCTACTGTCATGTGATGTGAGTTCCTGGAGGGCAGGAGTTCTGACCTACATGCAGCAGGCACGCAATCAAAGCTTGTTCAATGAAAAAAAAAATGAATGAATGGTCGCTTGGGAGAGGCGGCTCCCAAGCGGACACCCAGGAGTCGGCCAACCCCTTTAACGCCCGCATCCCCTGCTCTCCACGACCTCAAAGGGCCTGTAAGTGGTCGACAAAAAAGGGCGGGGATGGGGTGGTTCCGGGCGGGGTCTTCAGCCCTTCCGGTGCGGCCCCTTTAAGAGGCGGGGCCTGCGGGGCGGGCGCCGAGAACGCCGGGGCGGCCCGAAGATGGCGGCGGTGGCTGGATCTGGGGCTGCCGCGGCTCCGAGCTCACTGCTCCTCGTGGTGGGCAGCGAGTTCGGGAGCCCGGGGCTCCTCACCTACGTCCTGGAGGAGCTCGAAAGAGGTCGGGCTGGCCTGGGGGCCCGCGGGAGCCCGGGAGGCGGGCCCGTTCGCGCGTCTGGGCCCGGGGCCGGCGGGGTGGGGCGGCGGCGGCGGCGGCGGCGGGGCCCGGGCTCAGGGGCGGGGGTCGCGGGCCTGGGGCTGGGTCCCCTTCACCGTTAGGCGCACGACGCGGGCAAAGGCGGGGTGCCTGTGGGTGCCCGCGGAGGAAGTGGCATCCGGGCCTGGGCTGGGCAGGGCTGCCCCGCCCCAACTCCGGGTGAAGATAGGGGAGGGGACACGGGCCTGGGCTTGGGGACCCTTGCAGTTGGACCACGGCTCCGCTTCCCGCCTGACTGGCCCGCCCGGGGGGAGGGCCTGGGGTCGCTTTGGATCTCCAGGTCTTAGCAGCTTAGATAGAGATCTCCCGGAGAGAGAAGCAGATATGGGGGAGGCTGGGCCTGGAGCCCCGGGGCCCGCTTTCTGTTGCCTCACAAGGAGCTGCTAATTGGGGTGTGGGCGGGTGCGGCCTGCCCTGGGGATTTGGCACCTAGGGAGGTGAGTCATAGGTGCACCTGCCAGGTTCACCTGCAGCCACTTGGCTCAGTGGGACTGGCGGGCGTGATGCGCCCGTGGGTGGAGATGGGTGTTCATCCCCCATCCCTCGGAGCATCTGGACCTGGCGTTTCATTGCATGTAAAATGGGACAGGAACACGCACCTCGGTTCATGTGCTTGAGGAGTGTTTAGTGAGCACCTGCTATGCGCCAGGCCTTTGGGCAGTGGACACAGGGATATGGCCGGGATGATAGACAGGTTCAGCCCTGCCAACACAGGTCTGGTTTGGGGATAGACCCAAAGCGAGTGAGGAGATTGAACAAGCTTCCGGCTCACATGGTGTCAGGAAGGATGAGAAGGCTGCAAGGGACTGAGAGGACAGTCAGTCTTAGCACCCGAAGGTGCTGAGGGGGAAGGGCCCCCTGGCCAGTAGGAACAGGTGGGGGCGGCAGGGGGATGGACTTCCAGGCAGGGGAAACAGCTGTTGCAAGGGCGGTGAGTGGAAACGGGTCTGGCAGGGCATAGGAGCAGCGAGGAGGTGGAGATGGAGGAGGTGGAGGCTTTGTTGCTGATGAATCTTGTGTGTAAAATGATGAGGTGTGCTCTGGGTCCCCTGGCTCAGCTGCAGCGAGACTTGAAGGTGTTGGGTACTTATGAGTCTCCAAGCTGTGAGTGAAGGGAGGAGGCTGGGGCGCTCCCCACCCACGGGGTGCTAATTATTGAAATATTCTGGGAGCTGGGGGGCCCGGCTGAACTCCCGCCTTGATCCCTCCTTCCCACCAGGCATCCGGTCTTGGGATGTCGATCCTGGCGTCTGCAACCTTGATGAACAGCTCAAGGTCTTTGTGTCCCGACACTCTGCCACCTTCTCCAGCATTGTGAAAGGTGAGGCTGGGGTCCCCCTGACTGCTCCCTACCTCTTGTTCTTTGGGGAAGTGCCAGCCGTGTGCCAGGCATGGGGGGTGGGATGCAGCTATAAATAACAACAGTAATAATACAGTTGAGACCTTTCAAATGCAAGCCGTGACCCAGTGATAACCCCCTCAGTCCTCAGCAACCCACAGTGCAGGAACTGGTGTTTTTGTCCCTGATTGACAGATGAGGAAATTGGCATTGAAGGGGGAAGAGGCAGGGAGATCTCTGAGGAGGGGGTTTTTTGATGAGAAACTGCTATGACTGGTGTGTCCAGTGGAAGGGAAGGGCCCCAGTCAAGACCCAGCAGTGGACAGAACATCTAGAATGAACCGGGCGCGGTGGCTTACGCCTCTGATCTCAGCACTTTGGGAGGCCGCAGCGGGCGGATCACTTGAGGTCAGGAGTTGGAGACTAGCCTGGCCAACATGGAGGAACCCTGTCTCTACTAAGAATACAAAAATAACGGCATGGTGGCAGGCGCCTGTAATCCCAGCTACTCAGGAGGCTGAGGTGGGAGGATCACATGAACCCAGGAGGCAGAGGTTACAGTGGGGCTGAGACTGCGCCACTGCACTCCTGCCTGAGTGACAGAGTGGGAGGGACTCTGTCTCAAAACAAACAAACAAACAAAAAACATCTGGAAGGTGGAGGGGGCACTGAGCAGGCCCTGGAAGATGGAGTGTGGGCCCCTTGCAGGCAGGGACTGATATTGGTTCACAGCCACAGGCCTGGGTATACAGTAGGCAGGGAACTGAAAAGGAGTGAGATCAAGAAGGGCCCAACTCAGCACGAGGCTCCCTTCTAGGGTGACCCAGGGTGAGCAGAGCAGCAGGCGGGCAGGCAGGGCTTGGGTGTTGCCTGCAGCCGCCCCCTGCTCCTGATGGTCTCTTGAGTCACCTCCCCGCTGCTGCTGGAGAGGAAGGAAGTGTCTGTAGTCTCATTGTCCCAGTTGGTCCTTGTGGCTTCCTGACACTTCATGGGGCAGAAAGTGGAGCTGGAAATCCTGTCTGCTGTGTGTGAACTTCGTGGCCACTTCCCTTCTTTATGCCTTGATTTCCCCACCTGAATGGGGCAATATCCCTGTGTGGCAAAAAGCGTGCTAAGGCTGGGTGGGGTGGCTCTTGCCTGTAAACCCAACACTTTGGGAGGTCAAAGTGGGAGGATTGTTTGAGGTCAGGAGTTCAAAACCAGCTGGGGCAACATGGTGAAACCCTGTCCCTACTGAAAATGCAAAAATGAGCTGGACCTGGTGGTGCACACCTGTAGTCCCAGCTACTCAGGAGCCCGAGGAGGGAGGATCGCTTTTACCCAGGAGGCAGAGGCTGCAGTGAGCTAAGATTGTGCCACTGCACTTCAGCCTGGGCAACAGAGCGAGACCCTGTCTCAAAAAAATAAACTTAGGCCTGACATGGTGGCTCACACCTATAATCCCAGCACTTTGGAAGGCTGAGGTGGGTGGATCACCTGAGGTCAGGAGTTCGAGACCAGCCTGACCAGTATGGTGACACCCCATCTCTACTAAAAATACAAAAATTAGCTGGTTGTGGTGGCAAGCGCCTATAACCCCAGCAACTTGGGAGACTGAGGTTGGAGAATTGCTTGAACTCAGGAGGCAGAGGTTGCAGTGAGCTGAGATCGTGCCACTACACTTCAGCCTGGGCAATAGAGGGAGATTCCATCTCAAAAAAGAGACAGAGAGAGAGGGATGGAGGGAGGGAGGGGGAGAGGGAGGGAGAGAGAGAGAGAAAGGAAAGAGAAAGCTAAATGTGATAAGGGCGAGAGAGAGAGAAAGGGAAAAGAAGGAAAGAAAGTTAAATGTGATAAGGGCTGGCAACACTAGAGGGTCTCTGCCTCTCAAGACTCAGCCTTGTTCATGGTTCAGTCCTGCCTCAGGGGCCTTGGCTGGTGCTGTACCCTGGTCCTGGTTGGCCCTCACTGGCCCCCCCCCCCCGGCTCTGGCTCCTTGCCACCCCTCTCTCACAGTACTGATGTTTAAAACACATACGGGCCCTGGGGGACAGAGCAGGGTCAGGATCCCAGAAACAGCCCTACTTCAGCCCCGGCCCTTATGCTGCCCCACCCCTAGCTGAGTCCTGCCTCAGGACCTTTGCTCCGGATGTACTCTCGTCCACGTTCGCCCTCATTGGCCCTCCTCGAGCTCTGGCTCTCTGTCTGAAAAATAAATGTGGCCGGACGGGTGCAGTGGGTCAAGTCTGTAATCCAAGCACTTTGGGAGGCCGAGGCAGGCGGATCACCTGAGGTCAGGAGTTTGAGACCAGCCTGACCCACATGTTAAAACCCCGTCTCTACTAAAAATTCAAAAAATTAATGGGGCGTGGTGGCGTGTGCCTGTAATCCCAGCTACTCGGGAGGCTGAGGCAGGAGAATTGCTTGAACCCAGGAGGTGGAGGTTGCAGTGAGCCCAGGTTGCACTGTTGCACTCCAGCCTGGGCAACAAGAGCAAAACTCCGTCTCAAAAAAAAAAGAAAAGAAAAAGGCCGGGCGCGGTGGCTCACGCCTGTAATCCCAGCACTTTGGGAGGCCGAGGCAGGCGGATCACGAGGTCAGGATATGGAGACTATCCTGGCTTACACGGTGAAACCCTGTCTCTACTAAAAATACAAAAACTTAGCCGGGTGTGGTGGCGGGCACCTGTAGTCCTGGCTACTCGGGAGGCTGAGGCAGGAGAATGGCGTGAACCCGGGAGGAGGAGCGGAGCTTGCAGTGAGCAGAGATTGCACCACAGCACTCCAGCCTGGGCGACAGAGCGAGACTCCGTCTCACAAAAAAAAGAAAATGGTGGCATCACTCCCAGGGGTGACAGCTGCAAACCAGGCCCTGCGCACGATGGGGCCCTCTGGTTACTGCCTCTCTTAGGCCAGCCGGGGTGGTTTGAGTTTCTCTTTCTTGCCTGGTCCTGACCTGCAGCTCTGCCGTGCGCCTGTTAATCTCCATATGATCCCTGGGTGGGTTCCCAGAGGGGTTCGTGTTCCCTGAGGGTCACACGGGGAGGCAGGATTTGACTCCGGGACGGCCTGATTCCCCCACAGGCCAGCGGAGCCTGCACCACCGTGGAGACAACCTGGAGACCCTGGTCCTCCTGAACCCATCAGACAAGTCCCTGTGTGATGAGGTAGGGAATGGCTGACGTCCTGGAGGGGGCAGGCTGCTGGGACCCGTGCCTTCTCTGTCTTCCTGTCTTGTGTCCTTGTCTTCATGCTGCCCCAGATCCTCTCAAGACACCCGGCACCACACTTCTTCGCCCACGAAGCCTTCCCTGTGGCTTCAGCCTCCGCTTCTTCCCTCCTCTGGGGTGGGAGCAGAAAAGCCTGGACTTTGGGAGGGAGGGGAGGGTAAGCACTCCCAGCTCAGGGCCCAGGACAGCGTGGGTCTGGAGGTGGGAAGGCCAGAGCAGACAGGTTTTCCTCCTGTGGGTTCCCTCCGGCTAGGCCCCAGGAGTTGTCTGAATTGACTCACTAACATTAACCGGCTTGTGGCCATCTGTACTCTACCAATTATACATCCGGAAGATGAACCAGACAGAGCCCTGGGGCATCCCGCTACAGACCTTCTTACAGGTTGATTCCTTGGATCAACTTTTCCCTTTTGTTCCCTTGAGGGGCTCTCAGTCTTTAGGAGACAGAGTGAGACACAGACACCCCCAGCCCTGTGGCATCAGGGCTGGGCTGGAGGGAGAGGTGGACTAGAGAGAACCCAGAAAGGGCAAGTAGTGCCTTCAGGAGGAAGGGACATCAGAGCTGGGCTTTGTAGGATGAATAGGAGTTTGCTAGGGTTGCTCCAGGGCCCAGCAGGAGACCTGGAGACTGCCTTCATAGCTAGTTGAGCACTGGGCTGGTCGTGGGGTGAGGACAGGAGAGGGGTGGTTATGTATCGACTCGAGGCTACCCCAAAGAGGACTGCTGGATACGTCACTGCACAGAACGGGGCCTTTAGTGTTCACCCCCTCCCTCAGCTCCGGAACCTTCTGTTGGACCCTGCCTCTCACAAGCTACTGGTGTTGGCTGGGCCCTGCCTGGAGGAGACGGGGGAGCTGCTGCTACAGACAGGGGGCTTCTCGCCTCACCACTTCCTCCAGGTCCTGAAGGACAGAGAGGTAAGCCACCCCTTTGCCATCCCCTGCTTCCCCAGCTCTGAATCCTGACTGGTGTGTATCAGGCTGTGTGGCACCAGCGACCTGCTGTTTTCCATGGCCTGGTCTCCCTGTCCTCTGTAGGATGGCAGTGGTGACACATGCCTCCTGGCTGTCTGGGGTCAGTCCCATTGCCCACGAAAGGGTGTGGTGTGAGCTGAGTTTGTAGGTCAGCAGATGTCCCAAAGTCCTGATGAGGGATGGAGCCAAATGGGTCCTTCCTGGTGCCCGCAGTCTGGGTAGGACACATGGGCAACATGGCAAACCTCACTTTCACATTGTAGTGGGGCACTTAAAAATGGTGAGAAAAGGTTCAGTAGACAGAGGTGGGGCGTGGAGAGTCTCCTTGGAGGGAGCTGTGCCCTGGGAGGAGAGAACGGTGAGTGTAAAGGCCCTGGGGCAGGGAGGCATTTGAAGGGGAGGGAGAGACAGGAGGTGAGGCCAGATCAAAGAGCCTTGTGGCGCTGGAGAGGGTTGGGTTTTGGCGGGAGGGCCCTGAGGAGCAGGCCCGGGGGAAAGGATGAGGGTGTCCTCGCCCAGTTTTCCCACCGGGCTAGGTGTTGCCTGGCTCTAGGTGGTCCCTTACCACTCCTCCTCCATACAGATCCGGGACATCCTGGCCACCACGCCCCCACCTGTGCAGCCGCCCATACTCACCATCACCTGCCCCACCTTCGGTGACTGGGCTCAGCTGGCACCCGCTGTGCCCGGCCTTCAGGGGGCGCTCCGGCTCCAGCTGCGGCTGAACCCCCCAGCGCAGCTGCCCAACTCTGAGGGACTGTGCGAATTCCTGGAGTACGTGGCTGAGTCTCTGGAGCCGCCGTCCCCCTTCGAGCTGCTGGAGCCCCCGACCTCCGGGGGCTTCCTCAGGCTGGGCCGGCCCTGCTGCTACATCTTCCCCGGAGGCCTCGGGGATGCCGCCTTCTTCGCCGTCAATGGCTTCACTGTGCTGGTCAACGGTGGCTCAAACCCCAAGTCCAGTTTCTGGAAGCTGGTGCGGCACCTGGACCGCGTGGATGCCGTGCTGGTGACCCACCCTGGCGCCGACAGCCTCCCCGGCCTCAACAGCCTGCTGCGGCGCAAACTGGCGGAGCGCTCCGAGGTGGCTGCTGGTGGGGGCTCCTGGGACGACAGGCTGCGCAGGCTCATCTCCCCCAACCTGGGGGTCGTGTTCTTCAACGCCTGCGAGGCCGCGTCGCGGCTGGCGCGCGGCGAGGACGAGGCGGAGCTGGCGCTGAGCCTCCTGGCGCAGCTGGGCATCACGCCTCTGCCACTCAGCCGCGGCCCCGTGCCAGCCAAACCCACCGTGCTCTTCGAGAAGATGGGCGTGGGCCGGCTGGACATGTATGTGCTGCACCCACCCTCCGCCGGCGCCGAGCGCACGCTGGCCTCTGTGTGCGCCCTGCTGGTGTGGCACCCCGCCGGCCCCGGCGAGAAGGTGGTGCGTGTGCTGTTCCCCGGTTGCACCCCGCCCGCCTGCCTCCTGGACGGCCTGGTCCGCCTGCAGCACTTGAGGTTCCTGCGAGAGCCCGTGGTGACGCCCCAGGACCTGGAGGGGCCGGGGCGAGCCGAGAGCAAAGAGAGCGTGGGCTCCCGGGACAGCTCGAAGAGAGAGGGCCTGCTGGCCACCCACCCTAGACCTGGCCAGGAGCGCCCTGGGGTGGCCCGCAAGGAGCCAGCACGGGCTGAGGCCCCACGCAAGACTGAGAAAGAAGCCAAGACCCCCCGGGAGTTGAAGAAAGACCCCAAACCGAGTGTCTCCCGGACCCAGCCGCGGGAGGTGCGCCGGGCAGCCTCTTCTGTGCCCAACCTCAAGAAGACGAGTGCCCAGGCGGCACCCAAGCCCCGCAAAGCACCTAGCACAGCGCCCAGCACGTCCCACTCTGGCTTCCCGCCGTTGGCAAATGGACCCCGCAGCCCGCCCAGCCTCCGATGTGGAGAAGCCAGCCCCCCCAGTGCGGCCTGCGGCTCTCCGGCCTCCCAGCTGGTGGCCACGCCCAGCCTGGAGCTGGGGCCGATCCCAGCCGGGGAGGAGAAAGCACTGGAGCTGCCTTTGGCCGCCAGCTCAATCCCAAGGCCACGCACACCCTCCCCTGAGTCCCATCGGAGCCCCGCAGAGGGCAGCGAGCGGCTGTCGCTGAGCCCACTGCGGGGAGGGGAGGCCGGGCCAGACGCCTCACCCACAGTGACCACACCCACGGTGACCACGCCCTCACTGCCCGCAGAGGTGGGCTCCCCGCACTCGACCGAGGTGGACGAGTCACTGTCGGTGTCCTTTGAGCAGGTGCTGCCGCCATCCGCCCCCACCAGTGAGGCTGGGCTGAGCCTCCCGCTGCGTGGCCCCCGGGCGCGGCGCTCGGCCTCCCCACACGATGTGGACCTGTGCCTGGTGTCACCCTGTGAATTTGAGCATCGCAAGGCGGTGCCAATGGCACCGGCACCTGCGTCCCCTGGCAGCTCGAATGACAGCAGTGCCCGGTCACAGGAACGGGCAGGTGGGCTGGGGGCCGAGGAGACGCCACCCACATCGGTCAGCGAGTCCCTGCCCACCCTGTCTGACTCGGATCCCGTGCCCCTGGCCCCCGGTGCGGCAGACTCAGACGACGACACAGAGGGCTTTGGAGTACCTCGCCACGACCCTTTGCCTGACCCCCTCAAGGTCCCCCCACCACTGCCTGACCCATCCAGCATCTGCATGGTGGACCCCGAGATGCTGCCCCCCAAGACAGCACGGCAAACGGAGAACGTCAGCCGCACCCGGAAGCCCCTGGCCCGCCCCAACTCACGCGCTGCCGCCCCTAAAGCCACTCCAGTGGCTGCTGCCAAAACCAAGGGGCTTGCTGGTGGGGACCGTGCCAGCCGACCACTCAGTGCCCGGAGTGAGCCCAGTGAGAAGGGAGGCCGGGCACCCCTGTCCAGAAAGTCCTCAACCCCCAAGACTGCCACTCGAGGCCCGTCGGGTGAGTACTGGAGCTGGGGCCCTGGGCTGGGTTAGCAGCTGCTTAGGCTGGAGAGCATAGCTCGTCCTCCTGTTTTTACATTTTCAGTTTTTTTAAAAGAGATGGTCTCACTCTGTCTCTGAGCTGGAGTGCAGTGGTGCGGTCACAGCTCATTGCAGCCTTGAACAGTGGGGCTCAAGCCACCCTCCCACCTCAGCCTCTCCAGTAGCTGGGACTACTGGCACGGCCACTACCCCTGCCTAATTTTAAAATTTTTGGTAGAGATAGGGTCTTACTATGTTGCCTGGGCTGATTTCAAACTCCTGGCCTCAAGCTGTGTGCCCACCTCAGCCTCCCAAAGTGTTGGGATGACTGGCGTGAGCCACGGTGCCCTGCCAGTTCTTTTTTTTTTTTTTTTTTTTGAGACAGAATTTCGTTCTTGTTGCCCAGGCAAGAGTGCAATGGCACGATCTTGGCTGACTGCAACCTCTGACTCCCGGGTTCAAACAATTCTCCTGTCTCAGCCTCCCGAGTAGGTGGGATTACAGGTGCCTGCCACCACGCCTGGCTAATTTTTGTATTTTTAGTAGAGTTGAGGTTTCACCATGTTGGCCAGGCTGGTCTCGAACTCCGGACCTCAGGTGATCTGCCCACCTTGGCCTCCCAACGTGCTGGGATTACAGGCATGAGCCACTGTACCCAGCCAAGTCCTCCTGTTCGTAATTACTTCGTGACCTCAGCCGTGCCCACCTCTCCGGGGCTCAGTTTCTCCTGTGAAATGGAAACTGACCTCAGTGTTGAAGCACTTGCCATTCTGAGGTGCCTGGACAGGTGAGCACGTATGCCAACTGTGGGTTTCTAGAAGCCACAATAAGTAAAATGAAACAGTTGAAAATTTAAATAGCGTATTTTATGTAACTGATTGGTTAGGAGGACCCGGCCTATGGTTGCACTCATAGCAGAGCAAAATCAGCAAAGAGAAAAGGCACATAGGGTGAAGTCCAAAGGAAACCAGGCAGAAGCTTGCAGAATCCTCTCCCAGTGGGGCTGCACACCACAGGCTTCATTTCTCCAGTAGCAAGTTGTAACAATGTGTCCCTCATGGAAGCTCATTAGACACAGCATGCCCAGGTTTCCTATTGGGCCATTACATAGGCATCCTCTGCCTGGCACACACACTCTAGACTCCCCAAAAAGGAGAAATCAGGTGTGTGGTCCAGTCCAGGCACAGGGAGTCCCTCTCAGACAGGGAATGGTGGGAACCCTCTGCCTAAGATCCAAATTCCCAGAGACCAGCCAAAGGCTCACATTTTAAGCAGGCCTTGCTGAGAGGAGGGTCTCTGGCCTGCTGTGCTGTTCTTTGTTTTTTTCCTGAGACAGAGTCTCACTCTGTCATCCAGGCTGGAGTGCAGTGGCGCAAACATGGCTCACTGCAGCCTCGACCTCCTGGGTTCAAGCAACCCTCCCACCTCAACCTCCCGAACACCTGGGACCACAGACACGCACCATAACGGCCAGCTAATTTTTTTTTGAGACGGAGTCTTGCTCTGTCACCAGGCTGGAGTGCAGTGGTGCGATCTGAGCTCACTGCAACCTCTACCTCCCGGGGTCAAGCGATTCTCCTACCTCAGCCTCCCAAGTAGCTGAGATTACAGGCACGCGCAACCATGCCCAGCTAATTTTTGTATTTTTAGTAGAGATGGGGTTTCACCATGCTGGTCAGGCCGGTCTCGAGCTCCTGGCCTTGTGATCTGCCCGCCTCGGCCTCCCAAAGTACTGGGATTACAGACGTGACCCACTGTGCCCAGCCTACGCCCAGCTAATTTTAAAATTTTTCAGTAGCACTGGGGTCTCACTATGTTGCCCTGGCTGGTCTTGAACTCCTGAGCTCAAGTGATCCTTTGGCCTCGGCCTCCGAAAGTGCTGGGATTATAGGCATAAGCTGGGATTATAGGCATAAGCCACCACGCCCGACTCAATGTTTAATTTTGGATGAACCGCCAGACTGTTTTCCACAGCAGCTGCTTGACGCTAGCCAGTCTAATGGGTGTGAGGTGGGATCTCATTGTGCTTTTGATTTCCATGTCCCTAATGATCAGTGATGTTGCATCTTTTCATATGCCTATTGGCCATTTGTCTGTCTTCTTTGGAGAAATGTCTATTCAATTCCTTTGCTCATTTTAAAATTTTGTTTTACTTTTTAGAGACAGGGTCTCGGTCTGTTACCCATGCTGGAGTGTAGTGCAAACACAGCTCATTATAGCCTCAACTTCCTGGGCTCAAGTGATCCTCCCAGCTCAGCCTCCCAAGTAGCTGGGACTACACAGGTGCATGCCATCGTGCCTGGCCAATTGTTTAATGTTTTGTAGAGATGGAGTCTCACTATGTTGCCCAGGCTGATCTTGAACTCCCAGCCTCAAGCGATTCTCTCGCCTTGGCCTCCCAAACTGTTGGGATTACAGGCATGAGCCACCATACCTAGCCCCCTTTGCCCATTTTTAAATTGAGTTGTTTTCCGTTGCTGAGTTTTAGGAGTTTTTTAAATCATTCTGGACATTAATCCTTTAGCAGATAAATGGCTTGCAAATATTTCCTCCCATTCTGTGAGCTGCCTTTTTATTCTTTTGCTAGTGCCCTTTGATGCACAAAAGTTTTAAATTCTCATGAAGTCCATTTTGTCTATTTTTTTCTTTTGTTGTCTGCACTTTTGATGTCAGACCCAATAAATGATTGCCACATCCATTTTTTTTCTTTTTTTCTTTTTTTTTTTTTTTTTTTCAGATGAGTCTGGCTCTGTTGCCCAGGCTGCAGCATGGGAGCACTATCTTGGCTCACTGCAACCTCCGCCTCCCGGGTTCAAGCGATTCTCCTGCCTCAGCCTTCCAGCCTTCCTGAGTAGCTGCGATTACAGGCACCCACCACCACACCTGGCTAATTTTTTTTGTGTTTTTAGTAGACACGGGGTTTCACCACATTGGCCAGGCTGGTTTCAAACTCCTGACCTCAAGTGATCTGCCCGCCTCGGCCTCCCAGAGTACTAAGATTATAGACGTGAGTCACCATGCCTGGTCAAATCCAACAGTGAGAAGCTTCTACCCCATGTTTTCTTCCAGGAGTTTTAAGTTTTCCGTTTCACATTTAGGTCCATTTGGAGGTAATTTTTGTATGTGGTGAAAAGATCCAGTGTCATTCTCTTGCATGTGGAAGCCCAGCTTTCCCAGCACCATTTGTTGAAAAGACTATCCTTTCCCCATTGAATGTTTGGAACGCTTGTTGAAGATCATTTGACCATACATGTGATGATTTATTTCCAGGCCTCTATTGTATTCCATTGGTCTATATGTCTGTCTTTATGCCAGTGCCACGCTGTTTTGATTACTGTAGCTTTGTAGTAAGTTTTGAAATCCGGAAGTGTGAGTCCTCTATCTTGATTCTTCTATTTCATGATTGTTTAATTTCCTTTTCACATTGTTCATTGTTCACGTATAGAAATTCAACTGTGTTTTGCCTGTGGACTTTGTACCTTGCTTCTTTGCTGAATTCGTTTATTATTATTTTTTGAGATGGAGTCTCACTCTGTCGCCCAGGCTGGAGTGCAGTGGCACAATCTCAGCTCACTGCAACCTCCACTTCCCGGGTTCAAGCAGTTCTCCTGCCTCTGCCTCCCGAGTAGCTGGGATTACAGGCGCCTGCCACCACGCCCAGCTAATTTTTGTATTTTTAGTAAGAGACAGGGTTTCGCCATGTTGGCTAGGCTGGTCTTGAACTCCTGACCTCAAGTGATCTGCCTGCCTCAGCCTCCCAAAGTGCTGGGATTACAGGCGTGAGCCACTGCACCCCCAGGCCTGATTTTTTACATTATTGTTCATAAAGTCTGTTGAACTGGCATTTTCTTGTAGAATTAAATATCTGTGCCTGGCTTTGGTATTAAGACAATTCTGGTCTTATAAAATGAGTTAGGAAGTGTTCCTTCCTCTTCAGTTCCTCGGAAAAGTTTGAGAAAGGCTGATGTTAGTTCTCTAAATGTTTAGTGGCTTCCCCAGGGCTTTTCTTTGTTGGGAGGTTGTAAGTTACTGATTCATTCTCCTTGCTAGCTACAGGTATGTGCTGATTTTCTATTTTTGTGATTGTGTCTTGGTAGTTTTTGTGTTTCTAGGAATGTGTCCATTTTGGCTGAGGGTATGCATTTGTTGGTATACAGACGGGGTAGTACTCTTACCCCCTGAGCTGGGCAGCAGCTGTGATTGTAAGATGCAGGGTCTGGCAGGCTTCTTGTGCCCGAGACCCAGCCGTATCCTTTCATTCCATTGATCATTCACTTGCCCAGGGCTGGTGGCCTTGTCCCCTTTGGCCCTAAGGTCAGGGTTTGGACAAGGCCCCCAGAGCTGCTGTCTCATCCGCATCCAGCACCCCGCAGTGATCTTGGGCCTGCCTCTCAAGGCTCTGTCCACCCACCCTGGCTCCCCATCACCCTTGGGGCAGGGATTCTGTCTGTCTTGGTCACAGCCCTGTTTCAGGGCCTGGTGCCCATGAGGTTCTGTTAAATACCCCTTGAGCAAGTGAACCAGACAAATGCTGCAGAAGCAGCAGATGGTCCAGGCACTGGCTGCTTTCAGGGCTCAAACTCTTAAACCCTCCTCCAGGAAGCATTCCCTGATTGCCACCCACTCGCCCCCCAGCCCTGGGGATGTGTATGTCCAGGGACTGGCTGGGGATGAGTCAGGCTCTTGGCACAAAGGGGTGGCTGGTGGTGTTTGTAGAGTGAGTGAAGAGTCACTGGAGTCAAGGCGTGGTGACACGCACCTGGAGTCCCAGCTACTTGGAAGGCTGAGGCAGGAGGATCACTTGAGCCCAGGAGTTTGCGACGAGCCTGGGCAGCATAGCGAGACCCCATTTCTTAAAATAAGATTCACTGGAGTCATGAGCGCACCAGGCCTCCCCAGAAAACTCTTTGAGTTCAGGCCTCCTGCTGAGGAGGGAGCTGCTCTGAGTGGTGCAGGTCGAACTTGGAGCCTCGGCCCCTCCCCAGCCCCAGGAGCTCATCCCTGCCTCCCCATCCCCCCGCCCGCAGGGTCAGCCAGCAGCCGGCCCGGGGTGTCAGCCACCCCACCCAAGTCCCCGGTCTACCTGGACCTGGCCTACCTGCCCAGCGGGAGCAGCGCCCACCTGGTGGATGAGGAGTTCTTCCAGCGCGTGCGCGCGCTCTGCTACGTCATCAGTGGCCAGGACCAGCGCAAGGAGGAAGGCATGCGGGCCGTCCTGGACGCGCTGCTGGCCAGCAAGCAGCATTGGGACCGTGACCTGCAGGTGCGTGTCACCCCAGGGCCTCTGCTGGTAAGTGTAGTTAGCACAGGTGGGTCAAACCACCCTCCACCCTCAGAGACTAAGCTACGTCCCCCAGGCCACACGGGAATGGGGGCGAACGTGGGAGTCTCTCATGGCTCAGCCCTTAGGGGTCTCTTCAGACTGATTCTGTCGTGTCACTGTTGTCATCGGCTGTGCTGGAAGCCTGGGGGAGGACGCAGGGCCTTGTGAAGCCTCGTGGTTCTATCCCTTCCCCAGACACCTTGTCACTTAGCCATTGTTCCGCTGTGAGAATTAGTCGGGATGGAATAGGTGGGCTGGGTGGTATCTGTGCGGCTGAGAACCCTCCCCCAGGGCTGCATGAAGCTGAGAGACTGAAACCAAGCCCTGCAGGGCGAGGCGCATGTGGGCAGAGGGAGGACCGCCTCACACCGCGGCCCCTGCCCTCTCACAGCTGCTAGGCTGGCTTCAAAGGAGTGTCCCTGTAGGGTGCACGACCCAGGAAAAGGCCCAGAGGTAGGAAAGAGGTTGGTGTGTTCAAGGAGCAGGGGGAGATCCAAGTGAGTAGAGAGGGGTCTCAGGCCAAGGAAGGCCTTGCAGAGGAGGAGCTCCGTCTCCTGTGTGCTGAGAAGGCTCTTTGGGTGCTGGTTGGGAGGAGCGGGGACCTCACAGACGGGCTGACCACCCATTGCAGACCTCAAGGTGGAGCACACAAGATCAGGGAAAAGCCAGGAGGGGTCTCAAATGCCAGGAAAGGAAGGCGACTTGGGCCCAGGCCAGAAGGGCAGGGGGCACCCCCCTCACTGGTGGTCCACTCTCCCCACACACCCCCCTCCACCTGCAGGTGACCCTGATCCCCACTTTCGACTCGGTGGCCATGCATACGTGGTACGCAGAGACGCACGCCCGGCACCAGGCGCTGGGCATCACGGTGTTGGGCAGCAACAGCATGGTGTCCATGCAGGATGACGCCTTCCCGGCCTGCAAGGTGGAGTTCTAGCCCCATCGCCGACACGCCCCCAACTCAGCCCAACCCACCTGTCCCTAGATTCAGCCACATCAGAAATAAACTGTGACTACACTTGGCTGTGGCCTCTCTTCTTTCTGTGATGGGAGACTTGGCATGTACCTCCTGGTCCTGCGGGTGGGGACAGCTTCCATGGAATCCCCAGTGACCCTGCGGTCAGGCCCACTCTGGCCTCCATGTCGCAGATGGGAGAAACGCAGGCTTCACTGGGCCTGGTTTGGGGAAGGAAGTGCCTCTCAGAGTTAATGACCACTGACCGGTGGAGCTCCTGACTATGGCCTCCACCCCGACTCAGCAACTGTGAGGGGCCCAAGTTATAGGCGCGAAGTAGCTACCTGACTATCTGTCACACAAACCAGTTGGTGGCAGGGGGAGATTGAATACCTGTCTCTGCTCCAAAGCCATCAAACAAAAGCTATCCTGCTGTCCCTAGAGGAGATGGATGCTTGTTCCAGAAAGTCTTACTCTGCAGGAAGGATTTACAGAGGAATCTGAAACCCAGAGATTACAGAATATCCACTTCTGGCTAATGCACCCTGACCCCTCTCTGCAGAAATACAAGCACTTAGGTTTACTATTAGATACAATGTCATCTGTACTGGGTTGAATGGCAGCCAGCCCCCAAAACACATTCAACACCTGACCCCTGACACCTGTGAATGTGATGTTATTTTGAAAAAGGATCTTTGCAGATACAGTTTTATTATTTTTTGAGATGGAGTCTTGCTCTGTCACCCACGCTGGAGTGCAGTGGGGCGATCTTGGCTCACTGCAACCCCCGCCTCCTAGATTCAAGCGATTCTTGTGCCTCAGCCTCTCTAGTAGCTGGGATTACAGGCACACGCCACCACGCCCGGCTAATTTTTGTATTTTTAGTAGAGACGGGGTTTCACCAGGTTGGCCAGGCTGGTCTCCAACTCCAGACCTCAGATGATCCACCCGCCTCGGTCTCCCGAAGTGCTGGATTACAGGCGTGAGCCACCATGCCTGGCCCTTCACAGGGTCTTATGGTCACAGGGTAGGTGATCAGGAAGGGCAGGTGGAGCAGAGGAGCCATCTCTGTGCCTGCCACCTCCTGTCCAATGCCTGCTAGCAATGCCAAGATCGCTGAGCTCAGCCAGCCACCTCCCACTTCCACCTACCCACCCTCCACACCTCTGCAGCGGAAACTTAACAGGGATGGGAGTCCTGGGAGAAAGGCCCCAGCCTAGGCGAGTTGACACAGCAGTGCAAAGCCAGCCCTGCCCAGTTCCCCATCAGTTGGCACTCAGGTTATGGCCTTTTCTCCATTGCCAGGGTAAGGATGGACCTCTTCTGGAGTCACCATTTATACATGAGGATGATTCCCCTGGGTTTCTTGTTTTGGCCAAACTGTCTAGTGACCCCTGCTGCCTACTTGTTCTTATTTCAATTGTCCCATTATCAGGGAGGTTTCTTTCTATTTATGGGCTCTTTCTTTTTTTTTTTTTTTGAGACAGTTTCTCTCTTGTCCAGGCTGGAGTGCAATGGTGCAATCTCAGCTCACAGCAACCTCAGGCTCCGAGGTTCAAGCAGTTCTCGTGCCTCAGCCTCCCGAGTAGCTGGGATTACCGGCATGTTCCACCATGCCCGGCTAATTTTTGTATTTTTAGTAGAAATGGGGTTTTGCCATGTTTACCAAGCTGGTCTCAAACTCCCGGCCTCAAGTGATCCACCCACTTCAGCCTCCCAAAGTACTGGGATTCCAGGCATGAGCCACCGTGCCCAGCCCAGGCCTTTTTCCTTCTTTCTTTTGAGACAGGGTCTCGCTCAGTCACCTAGACGACTGCAGTGGCACAATGTCGGCTCACTGCAACCTCTGCCTCCTGGGCTTAAGTGATCCTCCCACCTCAGCCTCCTGAGTAGCTGGGACTGCCTGGCTAATTTTTTGTATTTTTGGTAGAGCCGGGGTTTTGCCATGTTGGCCAGGCTGGTCTTGAACTCCTAACCTCAGGTGATCCACCCACTTTGGCCTCCCAAAGTGCTAGGATTACAGGCATGAGCCACTGGGCCCAGCCCTTTTTTTTCTTTTGAGACAGGGCCTCACTGTTGCCCAGGCTGGAGGGCAGTGGCATGATCATGTCTCATTGCAGCCTCGACCTCCCAGACTCAAGTGATCCTCCGACCTTGGCCTCCCAAGTAAGTAGGACCACAGGTGTGCGTCACCACACCCGCCTAATTTCTTTTATTATTTGTAGAGATGAGATCTCACTATGTTGCCCAGGCTGATCATGAACTCCTGGGCTCAAGCGATCCTACTTCGGCCTCCCAAAGTGCTGGGATTTACAGGCGTGAGCCACTGTGCCTGGCTTACAGGCCTTTTTCTAATTAGCTGGTTTGATATTTTTCTCATTGGGTATTTGTCTTTTTCTCATTCCTACACAATTTTCTTTTTTAAATTAGGGATAATAAACTTATGTGGTAAATGTTTTCCAAATGTACTTTTCCATTTTGTTTAGGCATGGTTTTGCTGTAGAGATATATATATTTTTTTGATGGTCTCTCGTTGCCCAGGCTGGAGTGCAGTGGGTGGGATCACAGTCACTGCAGCCTCGAACTTCTAGCTTCAAGTGATCCTCCCACCTCAGCCTCCCAAAGTGCTGGGATTACAGGCATGAGCCACTGCACCTGGCCAAACTGCAACTTTTTTTTTAAAACGGAGTCTTGCTCTGTCACCCAGGCTGGAGTGCAGTGGCGCGATCTTGGCTCACTGCAAGCTCTGCCTCCCGGGTTCACGCCATTCTCCTGCCTCAGCCTCCCGAGTAGCTGGGACTACAGGCGCCTGCCACCACGCCCAGCTAACTTTTTTTTTGTAATTTTAGTAGAGATGGGGTTTCTGTCTCTATTAAGATGAGGAGAGTACATAGAACTTGCCAGTCATTTCAACAAATGTTGTAAATGGACAGAAATCTCTAGTTAAAAGGCAAAAGGTGGCTGGGCACAGTGGTTCATGCCTGTAATCCCAGCACTTTGGGAGGCTGAGGTGGGCAGATCACTTGAGGTCAGGAGTTCGAGACCCCCAACTTGGGCAATGTAGTGAAATCCCATCTCCACTAAAAATACAAAAATTAGCCAGGCATGGTGGCACATGCCTGTAATCCCAGCTACTCAGGAGGAGGCTGAGGCAGGAGAATCACTTAAACCTGGGAGGAAGGACGTTGCAGTGAGGCGATCGTGCCACTGCATTCCAACCTGGGCGACAGAGCAAGACTCTGGAAAAAAAAAAAAAAAGCCAAAGAATAAACTTTGTTGGTATTGTAAGCCATATAGTCTGTCCAGACCACTGAATTCCTTTGTTGTAGGCTGAACAGACTACAACAAATGGGTGTGGTATAAACATAGAACCAGTCCAATCTGGTTCAGCTTTGTTAGTAACAAAATGTAACAAAATGATGAGTCGTTTTTCAGTGCAATGGACCCCCAGGGTGCAAGTCACATATCTGTGGAGCATTAACAGATGAACAAAGCATGCCCAATTCATAACCCTTGGGTGGAATGAAAAAGTCAACTACAGGTAGAACCCAAGTACTCGGATCAAGGAATGGGGACTATGCTGGGCGTGGTGACTCACGCCTGTAATCCCAGCACTTTGGGAGGCCCAGGCAGACGGATCACCTGAGGTCAGGAGTTCGAGCCTGGCCAACATGGTGAAACCGTCTCTAGTAAAAATACAAAAGAAACTAACGGGGCATGGTGGTGCGCACCTGTAATCCCAGCTACTCAGGAGGCTGAGGCAGGGAGAGTTGCTTGAACCCAGGAAGTAGAGATTGCAGTGAGCTGAGATCCCACCGTCACTGAGATCCAGCCTGGGTGACAGAGCGAGGCTCCATCTCAAAAAAAAAAAAAAAGGAATGGGGACCAAATTAAAAAGAGAAAGCTGGGTGTGGTGTCTCATGCCCAGGAATTGGAGACTAGCCTGGGCAACATAGTGAGACCCCGTCTACAAAAGATACAAAAATTAGCTGTGTGTTGTAACATACGCCTGTAGTCCCAGCTACTTGGGAGGCTGGGGTGGGAAGATCACTTGAGCTCCTGGAGGTTGAGGCTACAGTTAGCTGTGATTTCGCCATTGCACTCTAGCCTGGGCAACAGAGCAAGACCCTGTCTCAAAAAATAAAAGGGGGAGGGCGGTGCCTTGTTTACTGCAGTGTGGACTTGAGCACCAAAAACGCATCATCGCCCCTGCACGTGATGCAGTCATATCACCCCCATTGCATTTCCGTATCTCTCCCATGATAACCCTCTGCCTATGAAACCTGCCCCCAAGCTCCAGCTTGAAGAGACAGATTTGAACTTCGCCTACTGTCTCCTTGCCAGTTGACTCTCAAAAAAGCTTTTTAGGCCAGGTGCAGTGGCTCATGCCTGTAATCCCAGCACTTTGGGAGGCCGAGGCAGACGCATCACTTGAGGTCAGGAGTTCAGGATCAGCCTGGCCAACATGGAGAAACCCCGTCTCTACTAAAAATACAAAAATTAGCCAGGTGTGCTGGTGCACGTCTTGTAATCCCAGCTACTCTGAGGCAGAAGAATTGCTTGAACCTGGGAGGCAGAGGTTGCAGTAAGCTGAGATCGCACCACTGCACTCCAGCCTGGGCAACAGAGCAAGATTCTGTCTCAAAACAAAATAAAAACAAAAACTGTTGGAAGTTCCTCCCACTGGGCAAACAGTGTCAGGTGGGCGAGTGAAACACAAAGAAGCAACAGCCCATGGTGTGAGGTGTGGGGAGGTGGCACGCGCACCCCGAGGGCTCAGAGGAAGCCTTTTAGCACTGCCGCCTTGGGGGTTAAAGGAGGCTTCCCAAAGATGCAAAAGGGTGAGCCTTATTAGGGAAGGGGAAGGGTGCTCCTGGAGGAGGGACCGGCAGAGGCAAAGGCCTGGTTTGCTGGAGGAACCGAGAGAAGGGTGACATTGAAGCCCCCGCAAAGGGGGAAGAGTGTGGGAGGCAGCTGCCTGGAGGCCTCACTGAGCAGCTGGGACCAAATCCCATGGGGCCCTGGGGGAGGGGAGACGCAGGGGAAGCGGGCTTAAAGTGGACTTGGGAGAGGCCCGCCAGTGGAAGAGGGGTGGGGGTGGGGGTGCCAGGTCCTGGTGGGGCGTGGCCAGAGCTCTTTTCTGGGAAGATGTCAGCTCTTCCCAGAGAGAGGCAGTGATGGGGCAGGGCGTGGTGGAGCCCTGCCTGGTATGGTACCTCCTCCAGGTAGCCCTCCTTGCTACCTCTTAGTCCACTGCCTGGACCCTTCCTGACTCCCTCTCTTAAAAGTGTCCTGGCCAGGCATGGTGGCTTACGCCTGTCATCCCAGCACTTTGGGAAGCTGAGGCAGGCGGATCACCAGAAGTCGGGAGTTTGAGAACAGCCTGGCCAACATAGTCATACCCCATCTCTACTAAAAATACAAAAATTAGGGCCGGATGCAGTGTCTCACTCCTGTCATCCTAGCACTTTGGGAGGGTGAGGTGGGTGGCTCACCTGAGGTCAGGAGTTCAAGACCAGCCTGACCAACCTGGTTAGCGGGGCATGGTGGCACACGCCTGTAATCCCAGCTACTCTGGAGCCTGAGGCAGGAGAATCACTTGAACCCGGGAGGCAGAGGTTGCAGTTACCCGAGATCGTGTCACTGCACTCCAGCCTAGGCGACAAAAGCAAAACTCCGTCTCAAAAAAAAAAAAAAAAAAAAAATTATTCGGGCGTGGTGGTGGGTGCCTGTAATCCCAGCTACTCGAGAGGATAAGGCAGGAGAATCGCTTGAACCTGGGAGGTGAAGGTTGCAGTGAGCTGAGATGGCCTGGGCAACAGAGTGAGACTGTCTCAAAATAAATAAATAAGGCCGGGCGCAGCGGCTCAACGCCTATAATCCCAGCACTTTGGGATCACCTGAGGTCAGGAGTTTGAGACCATCCTGGCCAACATGGTGAAACCTCGTCTCTACCAAAAATACAAAAACTAGCTGGGCCTGGTGGCGGGTGCTTGTAATGCCAGCTACTCAGGGAACTGAGGCAGGAGAATCACTTGAACTCGGGAGATGGAGGTTGCAGTGAGCCGAGATCACACCATTGCACTCCAGGCTGGGGGACAAAAGCGAGACTTCATCTCAAAATAAATAAATTAAATAAATAAATAAATAAATAAAGTGTCGTCCTGTCCACCAGCACATCTCCCTGTTGTATTTCCTTTTAGTCCATAGCCCTAGCAGACTCTTACTTGTTTATATGTTTATATGTCAATATGTTTATATTGATTCCCCCCACTGTGAGCCCATGAGAGCTGCACCCTCTCCATCTTGGTTGTTTCTGGGTCCCCGCTGCCCAGGACAGGACCCAGTACCTGTACCCACACAGCAGGTTCTTGGGAAATGTTGGTTGTGCCCCAGCTTGGCAGCACTGCTGGGTGACCTCGGGAATGTTCCTTAACCTCTCTGGGCTTCTCCTTTTCCCCAGTCTCAGAAATAAGAAAGTTGGCCTGAACCTCCAGGAAGAGCAGGGAGCCTTGGGCTGTTTTGGCAACTGGACCCCTGAGTTTTCTTCCCTGGCCTGTTCAGCCCCAGGCACTCCAGACAGGCCTGACCTATGTCATCCTGTCCTCCCCACCCCCTACAGCATCCTTTGGGATCTGGGCCCAGGGCAGGTGTGAGCTGTGGTACCAGCACACCCATGTCAAGTCCTGCCTCTGACGTGTGTTTACTGTGTGACTTCCAAGAGTAGCTTGCTTTCTCTGAGCTCTGTTTCCCCTGGCCCAGGCTTGGGAGTGGAGTGTCTGGGGGAGTGTGGATGCAGTTCAGACCTCACCTGACAGGTGTGGATAGTACCAGGGCCCCCAAGAAGCTCCCAGGCTGGAAGGGGAGGGGGCAATGCCTAACATAACATCCCAGTCCTGGGGGATCAGCACTGGCTTGGAAGGAAAACCAGATGGGTTTTCAGGAGCCTGGGAAGCTAGCTGGAGGGCTTCTTGAAGGAGAGGACCACATAGGAACTAAGAGCTAAAGGTGGGAAGGAAATCTGGGATGCCAGGAGGACTTCCTGGAGGAGGGGACCACATAGGAACTAAGAGCTAAAGGTGGGACGGGAGCCTGGGAGGCCAGAAGGAGGGCTTCCTGGAGGAGGGGACCACAAGAGCTAAAGGTGGGAAAGGAGCCTGGGAGGCCAGATGGAGGGCTTCCTGGAGGAGGGGACCAAACAGGAACTAAGAGCTCAAGGTAGGAAAGTTACCAGTCAGATGCACCCTGAGGTGGAACGGCTTTTGTGCCCCCTGCATTGAGGTGGGTAGACAGAGGTGAGGACAGGAATGTAGGGAGGGCCGGACCCCATAAGCATGATGGGCTGCTGAGACAGGTTTGCAGTTTTTACCAAGAGTGCTGGGGAGTCTGGGGAGTGTTTCAAGCTGGAGAAAAAGGTGAGCAGTTTCTGTTTGAAACCCCACTGTGGGTCCCAGTTAAACATTCTGGAATTGCTACACACATGCACTTCAATGGAACAGCTGAGCACGTGAAGGTGATAAGGACAGGCAAGCCTCAAAATTGGGGCTTAGTCTGAGAGGGTTCTTGGCTTCACCCAGGAAGGAATTTGAGGGCAAGTCAATTGTGTTAAACAGCAACTTTTTTCTTTTTTCCTTTTTTTTTTTTTTTAAGATAGGGTCTCACTCTCATGCCCATGTTGGAGTGCAGTGCCATGATCTTGGCTCATTGCAGCCTCCAGGAGTCCTCCCACCTCAGCCTCCTGAGAAGCTTGGACCACAGGCACAGTCCACCATGCCCACCTAATTTTTTTTTTGAGATGGGGTCGTCTTGCTCTGTCACCCAGGCTGGAGTGCAGTGGCGTGATCTCCGCTCACTGCTCCCTCTGCCTCCTGGGCTCAAGGGATCCTCCCACCTCAGCCTCCCAAGTAGCTGGGTCTACAGGCACAAGCCATGGAGCCCAGCTAATTTTTTGTATTTTTGGCACAGGCAGGGTTTCACCATTTTGCCCAGGCTGGTCTCAAACTCCTGAGCGCACGTGATCTTCCCACCTGGGCCTCACAAAGTGCCAGGATTACAGGTTTGAGCCACCGCACCTGGCCTAATTTTTGTATTTTTTTTTTTGGTAGAGATGGGGTTCGGCCGTGTTGCCCAGGCTGGTAAACAGCAATATTTTCTTCTTCTTCTTCTTTTTTGAGATGGAGTTTAGCTCTTGGAGTGCGATGGCATGATCTTGGCTCACTGCAACCTCTGCCTCCTGGGTTCAAGCAATTCTCCTGCCTCATCCTTCCAAGTAGCTGGGATTACAGGTGCCTGCCACCACACCCAGCTAATTTTTTTGTTCTTAGTAGAGATGGGGCTTCATCATATTGGCCAGAATGGTCTTGAACTCCTGACCTCAGGTGATCCGCCCATCTCAGCCTCCCAAAGTGCTGGGATTATAGGTGTGAGCCACCATGCCTGGCCTTTTCTTTCTTTCTTTTTTTTTTTTTTAGACAGGGTCTCGCCCTGTCACCCAGACTGGAGTGCAGTGGCACCATCTCGGCTCATTACAACCTCCACCTCCCAGTATCAAGTAAATCTCGTGCCTCAGCCTCTCCAGTAGCTGGGACTACAGGTGCCCACCACCAGGTCTGGTCTGGCTATTTTTTTTTTTTTTTTTTTTTGAGACAGAGTCTTGCTGTTGCCCAGGCTGGAGTGCAGTGGTGTGATGATAGCTCACTGCAGCCTCCAACTCCCTGACCCAAGCAATCCTCCAGCCTCAGCCTCCCGAATAGCTGGGATTATAGGCATGAGCCACCATGCCCAGCTAATTTCTGTATTTTTAGTACAGACAGGGTTTCTCCATGTTGGCCAGGCTGGTCTCGAACTCTTGACCTCAGGTGATCCACCCATTTCGGCCTCCCAAAGTGCTGGGATTACACCGCGCCTGGCCCTAAACGGCGGCATTTACTGAAATGGCCGTGTAGAGCAGCATCAGAGGTGCTGTTCCTTGCTGAGCAAGACCACTGTGCATAGGCAGTCCACCCAGAATAGTAGCTCACAGGCACAGCTGCACTCATACGTATACCCACTTTTAATTATATGCAAATGAAGGCCAGGCGTGGTGGCTCAAGTCTGTAATCCCAGCGCTTTGAGAGGCTGAGGCGGGTGGGTCACCTAAGGTCAGGAGTTTGAGACCAGCCTGGCCAACATGGTGAAACCCCGTGTCTACTAAAAATACAAAAATTAGCCAGGCATGGTGGTGTGCGCCTGTAATCCCAGCTACTCAGGAGGCTGAGACAGGAGAATCGCTTGAACCCAGGAGGCAGAGGTTGCAGTGCGCTGAGATTATGCCACTGCACTCCAGCCTGGGCAACAGAGCAAGACACCATCTCAAAAAAAAAAAAAAAATATATATATATATATATATATGTATATATATGCAAATTAAGGGGCAGTTTATGCAGAAACTTCCAGGAAAAGGGTGACAACTTCTGAGTCATCAGGGTTGTTGCCATGGAAAAGGGTGGTAACTTCTGCATGTTGTCATGGCAATGGTAAACTGACATGGCACACCAGTGGGCATGTCTTAAGGAAAGCCCCTTCCCTGGGGGTCTGTTTTATAATAGCTAGTCCTCAATTTGGTCCAATGTCGCAACCCCACCTCTGGAGTTGAGTCCTGCCTCCTACTTTGGAGGGCTGACAGTGGGAGCCAGGTTTCTCAGGGATAAAGTAGAAGATCACAGACAGGCAAGGGGAGGAGGCTGAGCTCATGTTCAACCCAATATAGATAGTTACAGCAAAATATGTACAGATATGTGTATATACATATATACACACATACAGCTCCCTGCTCTGTCTGCAGACAGGGCCTCCAAGACACGTCACCCCAGTAACAAGTACACATTGGCCGGGTGTGGTGGTTTATGCCTGTGATCCCAGTACATTGGGAGGCCGAGGCAGGAGGATAACCTGAGGTCATGAGTTCACGACCAGCCTGGCCAATATGGCGAAACCCCGTCTCTGCTAAAAATATAAAACTTAGCTGGGTGTGGTCGTGGGCGCCTGTAATCCCAGCTACTAAGGAGGCTGAGGCAGGAGAATTGCTTGAACCTGGGAAGCGGAGGTTGTTGCAGTGAGCCGAGATCACGCCACTGCACTCCAGCCTGGCAACAGAGCGAGACTCTGTCTCAAGAAAACAAAGAAACAAAAAACAAACAAACAAAACAAAAACTACAAAAAGCCCCCAAACCTGACAGATGCCATTCGGCCGGGAAATCAAGGTCAACACCAGCAGCGTAAGTCATGTTGACAGTTTGTACCTTTGATATGGTGTGATGAGATGGGTGCTTCACCTCTGTGGTCTTCCTTCCCCAAATCCATTACCCTCATTTAACTGTGAGAAAGACATCAGAGAAACCTCAATGGAGGGACATTCTGTAGAACACCTGACCACCATTCCTCAAAACTGTCCCCGAAAACAAGACAGTTTGACAAACCGTCACACCCCAGAACAGCCTAAGGAGACATGAGGAGTAAGTGTCATGTAAGATTCTAGGACAGAAAAAAGACATTGCAACCAATGGCCATACCAGTGGAAGGTGATAATCATGTGGGAGGCGGGCCGGGCGCACTGGCCCACTCCTGTAATCCCAGCACCTCGGAAGGCCGAGGCAGGCAGATCACCTGAGGTCAGGAGTTTGAGACCAGCCTGGCCAACATGACGAAACCCCATTTCTACTAAAAATACAAAAATTAGCTGGGTGTGGTGGTGTGTGCCTGTAATCCCAGCTACTCGGAAGGCCGAGGCAGGAGAATTGCTTGAACCTGGGAGGCGGAGGTTGCAGTGAGCCGAGATAGTGCCATTGCACTCCAGCCTGGCCAACAGAGTGAGAATCTGTCTCAAAAAAAAAGAAAAAGAAAAAGGAAAAAGACACTGTAACAAATGGACATACCAATGGAAGGCGTTAATCACGGGGGAAGCAGGCCAGGTACAGTGGCTCACGCCTATAATCCCAGCACTTTGGGAGGATGAGCGGGGAGGATGGAGTGAGCTCAGGAGTTCAAGACCAGCCTAGGCAACATGGTGAAACTCTGTCTGTACAAAAAAATACAAAAATTAGCTGGACGTGGTGGTGCGTGCCTGTAATCCCGGCTACTTGGGACACTGAGGTGGGAGGATTGCTTGAGCCCGGGAGGCAGAGGTTGCAGTGAGCTGAGATGGCACTACTGCACTTCAGCCTAGGTGACAAGAGCAAGACCCCGTCTCACCAAATAAATAAATTAATAATAATAATAATAATAATAATAGGCCGGGTGCAGTGGCTTACACCTGTAATCCCAACACTTTGGGAGGCCGAGGTGGGCGGATCATGAGGTCAGGAGATCAAGACCATCCTGGCTAACACGGTGAAACCCCATCTCTACTAAAAATACAAAAAATTAGCCGGGTGTGGTGGCGGGTGCCTGTAGTCCCAGCTACTTGGGAGGCTGAGAATGGCGTGAACCTGGGAGGCAGAGCTTGCAGTGAGCCAAGATCATGCCACTGCACTCCAGCCTGGGTGACAGAGCGAGACTCTGTCTCAAATAATAATAATAATAATAATAATAATAATAATAATAGACCAGGCACAGTGGCTCATGACTGTTAATCCCAGCACTTTGGGTGGCTGAGGTGGGAGGATTGCTTTAGCCCGGGGGTTTGATACCAGCCTGGGCAACATAGGGACACCCTGTCTCTATTAAAAAAAAAAAAATTAAAGAAAAAAATAATAGGAGAAGCTGGGTGTTGGGTATACAGGAACTCTCTGTACTCTCTTCACAATAATTCTAAAACTGCTCTAAAATAAAAGGTTTATTTGGAAATAAAAGGAACTGGCCAGTTTCAGTGCTTCACGCCTGTTGTCCCAGCATTTTGGAAGGCTGAGGTAGGGGGATCGCTTCAGCCTGGGAGTTTGAGGCTGCAGTGAGCTATGATCACACCATTGCACTCCAGCCTGGGCAACTGAGCAAGACCTTGTCTCTAAACAAAGAAAGAAAGAAAAGAAAGAACAACTACAGTTGCCTTGGAGAATAGGGATTGTCTAGGGCTGGGATGGAGGGAACAAGAAACACAAATAAGAAACCGAGTTGGCATCCAGGCTGAAGATAATTGGGTCTTCGCTGGGACCACTATGGGGTGTAGGAAAATGGACAATTTGGAACTGTTTCAGAGACACTGAATCCACGGGATGAAATGCTGGTAATGAAGGGAAGAGAAGATCCTTAGGGCCTCCCAAGCTTCTGGTCTGTGCTCCTGGGCTGCCCTGATTGAGCCTGGGAGGCTGGTGGAGGGGCAAGAAAATCAGCCGGGTGCCCTGACCCTACGCAGAGGGTAGGATGGGGGACTGGCAGGGGTTGTGTAAGTTTATATTTTCTTTTTCTTTGTTTTTGTTTGTTTGTTTGTTTGTTTTTTAAGACGAAGTCTCACTCTTGTCGCCCAGGCTGGAGTGCAGTGATGTGATCTCGGCTCACTGCAACCTCCGCCTCTCGGATTCAAGTGATTCTCCTGCCTCGGCCTCCCAAGTAGCTGAGATTACAGGCGCCTGCCACCATGCCCAGCTAATTTTTGTATTTTTAGTAGAGACAGGGTTTCACCATGTTGGTCAGGCTGGTCTCGAACTCCTAACCTCAAGCGATCGAGTTCGAACTCCAAAAAAGAACTATCACATGGCATATGAGGGGATGACCTCCTCTGCAAGGTGCCGGATCCCGGGGCTGCCCTAGGCCGGCTGCAGACTTGCTGTGTGGCCTCCAAGCAAGATCTTGCCCTCTCTGAGCCTCAGATTTCCCATTTGTAAAATAAAGACCAATAATGTCCAGGTTACAGGCTTGTGGGGGGTCATCAACTGAGCCCTGCCTGTTCGCTCAATAAACGTTGGTCGCTCCTTACTCCTTACCACTGAGTCTCAGGGCGAAGTAGTGGCGCCTGTCTCTTTAAATTATGCAAATAGACTGCGGGTGGCGTAAGCGGGGGGAACATAAAAAGGAGCCTAGTCTTCGGCTGGACCAATCAGCGCGCTGAGCTGGCGGAGCTGGACGCCTAAATGGCCCAATGGGGGACCGCGCGGGATCAGAGCCCGCCCTGCCTCCTGGCGCCGTCGCGGGGGTGGGGACTTTCTAGGCCACGCCCCGGGGGCGGAGCCCGCCGGCAGCCGCGCCGCAGCCGCGGAGGGAGGGGCGGGGCGGGCTCGGGTGTCAGCGACCAAGCCGCAGGTGGCGGCGAGCGCGGGGCTCGGCCCGAGCTCAGGAGGTGAGTGTTGCCCCCCGGAACCCCCTGGGATACCCTGGCCCGCGCAGCCTCCCACGCGCTCCGTGCCCTGCAGCCCCGGCGGCTGCGGAGGGCAAAGGCGCGGCGGGACGCGAGGGATGGAGAGCAGGGGGTTGGGGCTACGCGGTGGGCGCCCCGGCTTCCCCCCCGCAAGTGGTAATTGGGGGTCCGCAGGCGGAAATGGGGACCGCTCCCCAAATCTCCCGTCTCCTGGCCTAGAACCGAGCGTGCACGGGGGCGGCGACGACGCGAGACCCCTCCCCAAATTCTTTTATTCTAAGCCTAGGTCTGGGTTCTGGGGCTGCAAAGATGGGGGCGCCGCTCCCCTTCCAGCCTGGAACCCTGGGCGGTGGCTGAGATGGGGACCACCCGCAAATTCCCTCTTCCCAGCTCCGGCCTGCAGACCACCGGGGACCGAGACGAAGGACCCCTTCCCTTTTCCTCCACTGTGAACCCCTATCCAGGCCTGGTGGCTGGAGGAGCTGAGGTGTCACCTGGCCCCTCCTCTAATCTGCCCCATCCCAGTCCCCCACCTTAAGGATGGGGTGGGGGGCGTTTCACTGGCATCTTCTGTGGGGACCCCAAGGTTGGAATTTTGGGGAGGAGGTCACTGTGGGGTCCCCTGCCTGGCACGGTTTATCCAGGCCAGGCCTTGAAGGGCCTGGAGCCTGGACTTGGGGGGGGGGGTCCCTCTTTTACTGAGGGGCGGGGTGTACAGCTAGCATCTGTTCCTGGGGATTAAAATAAATCGAGGTAAATTAGGATCTTGCCAGAGGCTGGCTGTGAGTGGGGTGCGGAGGAGGCTTGGGGGGTGGGGGACCCCTCCATCTGCCTTGGATCCCCCGAGTCACCTGCCCCAGCTGCACTGGGGACCAGGAGGCAGTGTCGAATGGACCTGCTTCACTGGTGACCTTGGGCAGGTGACAGCACCTTTCTGAACCTCGGTTTCCTCTTTTGAAAATTGAGATTGGGAGCTTCGGACCCTGCATTTTACAGATTCTGAACTCACCCAGCCCACATTTTGTCCAATGGTGATTCACTCTTTTGCTTAACATGTGGGTGGATTGGGGTCAAGACAGCATTGGGTTTGGAGACCCTCCCACAGTGCCTTGCTATCCTCTCAGCCTCAGTTTACTGCACTGCAAAATGGGTTGATGATGACACTCTGATATTGGGGCTGAGGGCATGGGGACAGGGAGTAAAACATAGGACCAAGCTGCAATGGCTGGGATGGGGCATCGCCACCCTGGTCTCACCATTGGGGCCACTTAGGGCACACCCTGACCCACATACCATCACCCACGCCAGGGGTGAACCTGTTCTCGGGCGAGGTCCTGGGCAGGAGGGGGTGGGAGTTGCCAGGCCAGCTCATTCCCTGTCCCTTGGAGCGCCCTCCCAGCGGTGGGCACGGGGCTGGGAGTCTGACACCCCCAGGTTTGAATTTGCCTCTACCTGTGTGTGTGTTTTTCCCTCGGTGCCTTTGTTTGTTCTTCTGTGAAATGGGCTGAATTCCTCTGGGAAGATGGGAGGAATCTGTGGGAGGAGGAAGCTCTGTAAATACAGACGTGATTATTAGAATATTAATGACAGTATTAGTGCTCTTTAAATCGGGTCACAGCTGACCAGGAGGAGGGAGGGGAAGGGGGAGTCTACCAAAGGCATTGCCTGAGGAGACTCCAGCACCTGGGAAAGTTAGGTACACAGTAGGCATTCAATAGATGTTTGCCAAATGAAGTGAGGAAGAGGGAGGGGACCCATGGGGAGGACAGAAAATTTCTGAGAATCCCTGGCTCAGATTCCCACTTGGTGGCCCGAGTCACTGTGTGACCTGGGGCACGTGTCTCAGTTTCCCCATCGTGGTGCTGGTTGAGATAAGATACTGCCTTGAGGTGTGGTGACGAGAATCAAGCCAGATTGTCTAAGTGATCGCAGCCCAGGTGGCAAGGCCAAGAGGGGAGACATGACATAGTGGGTCATTGAAACAGCATGGTACCTGCTTGAACCAAGTGACTGGTCCGTGGGAAGGATGAGAAAACCCTTGCTACTGGCCCTACTGTACATACACTGGGGTCCAAGAGAGAGGGAAATGTGAGATCCTGTTTCCCAGGATCCTGGAAGCCAGATCCTGGAAGGTCAGGAGTGGCCCAAGGTCATCAGGCAAGACGTCAGCGGCTCCGGACACCCAGCCAGGCACCACTCGATTCCCAGGATGGGAGCTCGGGTCTTGCCTTTGTTGCTGATGTGGTTCCTGCTTTGTTTTATCTGTTCTGGGGCTGCTCACATGTCTCAGCCCCAGGTTTGCAAGACTTGGTGCCGGGAAGGCAGGATGGGGACCTCTGAGTCAGCTGGCAATGTGCTGTGTAACCTTGGGCAAGTCTCCGGCCATCTCTGGGCTTTGTGCTGGTGCTGTACAGGCTGGGAGACTTGGGTTCTAGCAGGGCTGACTTCTCCATCAGACCCAAAATGCCCAATGTCTCAGGCTCACAGTGCTTTTAGGGGTCCCTAGGTTGATGTTTTCACTTCTTTTAAAATCCGAAGGGAAAAAAATGAACTCTTGGGTTGAAGGAAACATTTTTGTGTATAATATTAATATATTTGTCTTTATGTCAATGTAGTTGTAAAATACAGTTTTGTTTTGTTTTGTTTTGTTTTTGAGACAGAGTCTCTCTCTGTCGCCCAGGCTGGAGTGCAGTGTCTCGATCTCCGCTCACTGCAACCTCCATCTCCTGGGTTCAGGCGATTCTCCTGCCTCAGCCTCCCGAGTAGCTGGGATTACAGACATATGCCACCCCACCCAGCTAACTTTTGTATTTTTAGTAGAGATGGGGTTTTACCATGTTGCCCAGGCTGTTCTCGAGCTCCTGGGCTCAAGCAATCCACCTGCCTCGGCCTCCCAAAGTGCTGGGATTCCAGGCATCAGCCACCACCTAAAATATAATTTTAAATTTCTTTTGTAATGAAGGAAAGCGCTCATGAATGCAAAAATGTCTTCCCCTTTCTTTTTTTTTTTTTTTTTTTTGAGATGGAGTCTCACTCTGTCGCCAGGCTGGAGTGCAGTGGCGCGATCTCGGCTCACTGCAACCTCTGGCTCACTGCAACCTCCACCTCCCGGGTTCAAGTGATTCTCCTGCCTCAGCCTCCTGAGTAGCTGGGACTACAGGCATGGGCCACCACGCCCAGCTAATTTTTGTATTTTTAGTAGAGACGGGGTTTCACTGTGTTGGCCAGGATAGTCTCAACCTCTTGACCTCGTGATCCACCCACCTTGGCCTCTCAAAGTGCTGGGATTACAGGCGTGAGCCACCGCGCCTGGCCATGTCTTCCCCTTTCTGAGCGCATTTCCCTCTCTGAGCCTCAGTTTGCCCAGTCTGTGAAGTGGGTATCGGCCTACCTCAGGATGGCAAGATGTTGAATGCCTGGGCCAGGGTTGGTGCTCAGTTATTTCCCAATTGCCATGATTAATATTTGTTCGGTAAGAACAGCTCCAGGTTCAGGCCGGGGGGCTCCAGGTTCAAGCGCCTCTTGTTTACTCACCCATGGCCTGTGTAGTTCCAGGGAGGTCCCACGGGTGCTGATCGGGCGGGGGAGGAAAGGTGGCGGTTGGATGGTAGGCGGGGCGGGGTGAGCTTCCTGTCCCCCCCCCAACCCATGCACACAAGCCTCCAACTTGGTGCTGACGGAAGTGGCCTCGTGGCTGTCTCCTGGCGCCTGCCCCGTCAGACAGGGGCCCCATCCCACTCTCTACCCTGTCCGGTGAGTTTGAGCCCTGGCCAGTAGATACCCATCATCTCGCCTTGGCCCCCCTCAGGAACAGAGGGGAGGCCCCCCTGCCCGGAGCCTGGGTTTCAGGAGAAGTAGCAGGTGTCACTTCCTGGGCTGGCCAAAGCCTGCATGGGGCCACCCGTTGCCCTGCCCCCCGTCCCCCATTCCAGCTGTGAGTGGTGGTTTGGGTTAGGGGGGCGGCAAGGGGAGCTTGGAAACCCAGAGAGCCACGCGTGATGGTTTCAAACAGGAGGTCATTGGCAGACAGACCAGGGGCAAAATCACAGTCAGCCGGGACCAATGATTGATCTCTCTGTGTCTCGGTTTCCTTCATAAAGTTGGGGTTGCCTCTGAGGGCATGGCATGAAGATTGGATGAGCAGATGCGTGTGAATAGTTGGGTACAGGGTCGCACACATACTGGTGCTCCATGTGTATCTGTCTGCCAGAGGTGGGGTGAGGCAATCTAATTGAAACTGTGAAAACAGTAGTGAGATTCTTGGTTTCTGGGGAACTTGGGCTCCTTGGTTCCTGGGATCTTCTAGAACAATGTTGGCCGTAGGACTTTCTCATCTGTGCCATCCAATACAGCAGCCATCAGCCCCATGTAGCTACTGAGCCTTGGAAGAGAGGCTGGCACAGCTGAGGAGCTGGGCATATAATTGTATGTATGTATGTATGTATGTATGTATGTATGTGTGTATGTATTTAATTATTATTTTTTTAAGACAGAATCTCACTCTTTCAACCAGGTTGGAGTGCAGTGGGGCAATCTTGGCTCACTACAACCTCCGCCTCCCAGGTTCAAGCGATTCTCCTGCCTCATCCTCCCAAGTAGCTGGGACTACAGGTGTGTGCCACCACGCCCTGCTGATTTTTATATTTTTTGGTAGAGATGGGGGTTTCACCATGTTGGCCAGGCAGGTCTCGAACTCCTGACCTTAAGTGATCCACCCACCTCAGCCTCCCAAAGTGCTGGGATTACAGGCGTGAGCCACTGCGCCCAGCCAATTGTATTTAATTTTACTTGGTTTAACATTAATACAAAAATTAATACAAAAATTAAGGCCAGGGGTTGTGGCTCATGGCTGTAATCCCAGCACTTTGGGGGTCCCAGGCAGGAGGATGGCTTGAGCTCAGGAGTTCGAGACTGGCCTGGGCCACACTAGTGAGACCTAGTCTCTACCAAAAAAAAAAAAAAAATTTTTATTTTTAATTAGTTAGACATGTAGTCCCAGCTACTCGGGTGGCTGAGATGGGAGGATCACTTGAGCCTGGGAAGTCGAGGCTGCCGTGAGCTGTGATCATGCCACTGCACACTCCAGCCTGGGTGACAGAGCAAGACCCTGTCTCCAGAAAAAATAAAAAAATAAAAAAAACTTAATACAAAAATTATTCAGGCGTGAGCCTGTAGTCTCAGCTACTCGGGAGGCTACTATTCAAGGCTCCCTTGAGCCTGGGAGGTGGAGGCTGCAGTGAGCTATGATCTCACCACTGCACTCCAGCCTGGGCAACAGAGCGAGACCCTGTCTCCAAAAAAAAAAAAAAATTAAGTCACCACATGGGGCTAGTGGTTCCCATGCCAGTCAGCACAGCTCTAAGAGATTTGGAGATGCTTAGGGTCCTGGTCATGGACGGAAGCTACGAAATGATATGGAAATTTAGGGCTTTTCCCCTAGGGATGTCAGTGTAGCATGCTCACCACCCTACCCCTGCCACCAAACTAGGTTTCCTAAGGGGCTGTGGTGGGGACTGAAGTTTTTCAGGGGCCCTGTCATTAACCAGTGCAGGGTTGGGAATGTTTGTTGAAACAAATAATTCCTTGCCCAGTGAACTCCTATTCATGCTTTAAAACCCCAACTCCCATGAGCCCTCCTTTAGTCTAGGTTCTTTTGGACCTTGTCCCTCCATCTGGCCCAGCCCTGACCATGCAGGACGGGGATATCTGTGTCCAGCTCTGTCTCTCTAGACTGGGGACTCCTGCAGGGCCAGGCCCGGGGCTGAATCAACTCAGGGACCCTGACATTGTTCTAGTCTGGGTGAGCAAGTAGGAGGTCTTGGGTGACTCACAGAAGTCCCGGGATTGGAGGCTCAATGATAATGGGTCCAATTAAACTAACTTTCTTTCTTTCTTTTTGAGACAGGGTCTTACTCTGTCGCCCAGGCTGGAGTGCAGTGGTGCCATCTCAGCTCACTGCAACCTCCGCCTCCCAGGTTCAAGCAATTCTCCTGTCTCAGCCTCCCAAGTAGCTGGGATTACAGGTGCCCGCCACCACACCTGGCTAATTTTTGTATTTTTAATAGAGACAGGGTTTCACCACTTTGGCCAGGCTGGTCTCAAACTCCTGACCTCAAGTGATCTGCCTGCCTCGGTCCCCCAAAGTGCTGGGATTACAGGCGTGAGCCACCACTTCTAGCCTAAACTAACTTTCAAGATTAGGTAAACTGAGGCACAGAGAGGGGCAGCCTTGCCCAAGGTCTTGCTCAGTCCTTTCCTGGGGAGGCCCCGGGAGCTTCCCCATCCTGTGGTCACGGGTCCCTGTCACTCCTGCCACTGTTCCTACCAGGCTCCCAGCTGCTACTGAGCTGCCTGTGGGGTCATGAATTATGCATGAGGCCTGCAGGCTCCAGTGACAAGCCTGGCCTCTAGAACATGCCAAGGACACTGCCTGTCCGTCCCCTGCCGGGCGGCCTGACCCAGCCTCTTGTGCAGAGACACCTGGGGCTCCCCGGCAAGATCCCTTCTAAGCATTCCTTCTTATTTTGCAGATGGGGAAACTGAGGCACGGAGCTGGACAGTGACTCAGACACCAGGTGAACACTGGCTTTTGAGGGCAGGGTTGGGACTCGTGGGGGCAGCAATGCCAGCTGGGTCATCACAGTGAGGAGTGAGCTCTGACTCCCAGGAGGGTACATAAGGTGAGGACTGTCCTAGAGGAATTCAGAAGACCCCAGGGGACCCTCAGGGATACTTCAGGGACCCCAACCCCCATGTGGCTGATCACAGCCCCTGCATCTATTTCTCTTCAAACGCTTTTCCTGCAGGAGCTGCCTGGAGTGGAGCTGAGAGCTCAGGTCTGGGCTCAGCCAGTCCAGAGTGCAAATCTACTGTCCCTTCCTAGCTGTGTGATCTTGGCAAGTGACTTCCCCTCTGGGGGAGGGGAGGGCTCAGTTTTCCCATCTGTGAAGTGGATCAGAGCTTTCCTGTCAAGGTTAGGGGTCATCCAGCACTGCTCCTACCCACTGCTATGAACTCTTATACATGCCTAAAAACCCCACATTCCATGCCCCCTCCTCCAATCTAGACTCCCTCAGCTCTTGTCCCTCCACCTAGTCCAGTTCTGACTCTGTGGAATTGGGGGCATCTGTGTCTTGTTCTGTCCCCCTCTACTGGAGCTACTTGGGACCAGCACTGGGGCTGAATTATCTCAGGGGTCCTGGCATGCTCTTAGCATTGGAGCTTTCAGTTCCTCCTTCATCCTTTCTCTCCTTCCTCTACAGGGAGGGACTTTCCCCCCACCAAGCCCACACTGGCAATGACTCTGTAGCTCAAACTTGCCTCTCTCTTCAGACAGGCACTGGACGGGGCCTGCAGGGGTCTCCACAGAGACCATCAGGATGTCGTATTTTGGGGAGCATTTTTGGGTAAGACCCACTCTTATTTAGGCGGGGGATGCTGGCAGGGCTGTGGGGACTTTTATGGAGATGGGGGGACTGGGTGAGTTGCGGTTACAGCCTTGGACAGGTAGAGGATCTGCAAGGGATGGAAGTTAAAGTGGGAAGAGTCAGGCTGGGTTTGAATCCACACCCACCCCAGACCTCACAGGCCTTACAACCTTGGGCAAGTCATAGCTTGTGTCATAGGGAGACCAAGGCCCAGAGTGGGAACGTCTAGGCAACCTGAAGTTGCCCCATGAAAAAGTGCAGAGTCAGTGCTCAAACCCAGGGCCAAACTGAACTTCCAGGACCCAGGGTCATTCCAGCCAGGGAATTTCCACCCCCTTCCCATCCTGGAGAACTGGGGGGTTTTCCTGACCTGGCGTCTCATGGCCTGTGCACCCCTCCACTGTCCAGGCTGGAGATCACCTCCTGTAGCCCAAGGGCTGCTGAGTGAGACAGAGTTGTTTTCATTCATTCATTTCCTCTCTCCCTGCCACTGTGACCTCATCCCCAGCCAGCCCTAGGAGATGCTGGGGTCTCCAAGAGAATCCATCCCAGCCCCAGCCCCAAGGGAGGAGTCCCCAGTCTGGGGGACCCAGAGCCAGCTTAGACACCTTCAGCCCTGCAGGACCAGGGCTGAACCCAGCCTTGGGGGTCCTAGAGTAGGAACCAGGACACAGAATCGTGTTTGCTGTGAGAAAGCCTGGGCAAAAGACCAGAGATGTGACATTGAGTGGCAAGTTCAGGGAACAGGGACTCCTCCTGCAGAGCCAGGCTAACAGGGTGCCACAGAGGATGGGTGAACAGGGGAGGGCCCAGGAGTCAGGGAAGGACCAGGTCAGAAAGCCCCTTCCCCAGTTGCAAGCCCTGAGCTTGCAGTGAGGAAGCCTGTTGCTAGGCGACTGGTTGCCCCTGGCAACAAGCCCCACTCCTGCCCTTGCTCCCTCCCCAGCTGGGGCTCCTCTTGAAAGCACTTGCTTTCTTAAAGGGGCCGCACTCCCTTGCCACCTGCAGGGGTGTGACCTCCACCCTCTCTCCAAAGGTCAGACTCCCCGATTTGCCCCTGAAAGGCTGTGTGACCCCAGTGAGGGGCTACGCCTTTCTGAGCTCCTTTTAGTACTGCTGTGTAATGGAGGTGACCATTTGAGGATCAAAAGTCACCTGCATTTTGGAACCCCGACAGTGGCACCTACATTTATTTTAAATCCTTTTTAATTGTGTGAGGCGTGCAGGCTCGCTGCAGAAAATTCAGATCAGCAAAGAGAAAATAGAAACCGCCCCCGACTTCCCCACCCCACCCAAAGATATCCTGGTAGAGAATGGTTAAGAGCTTTGAGTTCAGGATTCGAATTGACTCTGCTGGAAGCCCTTGAGCAAATGACTTTGCCTGCCCGAACCTCTGTTTCCCCATCTGGGAAAAAGGGATGAAATTCCTGCACCGCCACTCCCACCCCATGCACCCCACACACCCCCAGACTCAGGGAGGCCTCCTGTGACATCTGTCATCAGTTGCTAGTATTGAAGCCGCCATAGAAGCCTGGTTCTTTGCTGGGTGGTGCTGGGGAGATTAAGCCAGACAGGGATGCCCCAGTCTCATTGCGCCAGGGCAGGGCCGAAGCATGAAGTGTACTAGGGAGCCATGGGGGAAGTGTGAGCAGGAGAGGGACATAAACAAGCTCTGTTACAAAGACCACACTCTTGGCTGGGCGCAGTGGCTCATGCCTGTAATCCCAGCACTTTGGGAGGCCGAGGGAGGCGGATCACCTGAGGTCAGGAATTGGAGACCAGCCTGGCCAACATGGCAAAACCCCATCTCTACTAAAAATACAAAAATTAGCCGGGCATAGTAGCATGAGCCTGTAGTCCCAGCTACTCGAGAGGCTAAGGCAGGAGAATTGCTTGAACCCAGGAGGTGGAAGTTGCAGTGAGATCGCGCCACTGCACTCCAGCCTGGGTGATGGAGTGAGACTCCGTCTAAAAAAAAAAAAAAAAAAAAAAGACCACATTTTGGCTGGCACAGAGGCAAGTCTGAAGTCTAGAAGTTCTGGTGGGAGAGACAGACCTGAGACAGCCCCTCCTAGGACCCTCGGCTGCCAGCCCAGTCCAAGGGAGGCAGACGCCGCTGGGGGTTTGCCAGGTCTGGGAAACGGGCCAGCAGTTGGCTCTGAGTCAGACCCAGATGCTGGTCTGGGCGGTGGTGCCTGGTGCAGCCTCACCCGAGGATCTCCTGGGGCCAGCACTGTGCCAGCCTCATCCCAGCAAGACCCTTGGGAGTTGGGTGCTGTTGTTGTCCCCATTTGTCACACAAGGAAGGAAACTGAGGCCAGAGAGACGAAGTCACCAACCCAAAGTGACCCTGCACGTATAAGGAGATTGGACACTTGAACTTTGAAAATATAATTCCAAACACAAGAAGAGAGAAAATATAGGTGGAGCGTGGTAGCTCACATCTGTAATCCAAACACTTTGAGAAGCTGAGATGGCGGATCGCCTGAGCCCAGGACTTTGAGACCAGCCTGGGCAACATAGCAAGACCCCGTCTCTACTAAAAATACAAAAAATTAGCTGGGTGTGGTGGCGCGCACCTGTGGTCCCAGCTACTTGGGAGGCTGAGGTGGGAGGATCGCTTGAGCCTGGGAGGCAGAGGTTTCAGTGAGCCAAGATCATACCACTGGACTCCAGCCTGGGCGACAGAGCAAGACCCTGTCTCAAAAAAAAAAAAAAAAAAAAAGCCGGGTGCGGTGGCTCACACCTGTAATCCCAGCATTTGGGAGGCCGAGGCAGGCGGATCACAAGGTCAGGAGATCGAGACCATCCTGGCTAACACGGTGAAACCCCGTCTCTACTAAAAATACAAAAAATTAGCCGGGTGTGGTGGCGGGCACCTGTAGTCCCAGCTATTGAGGAGGCTGAGGCAGGAGAATGGCGTGAACCCAGGAGGCGGAGCTTGCAGTGAGCCAAGATCGCATCACTGCACTCCAACCTGGGTGACAGAGTGAGACTCCGTCTCAAAAAAAAAAAAAAGAGAAAACGTATTCCTGGCGAGCTGGAGGGAGCAACAGTGAAGTGGGGGAGGGGGTTGAGCAGGGTTAGGGAAGTTTCTAGAGCAGGTGGCAATGATCCTTGGGAAGTGGAAGGATGTGGATGGGTGGAAGGAGATGCAAGCTGGAGAGCTGATGGCGGGAATAGCCTGGGCAAAATGTGGTGGTGGAAAGGCACTGCCTGTCTTTGCTATTTGCTGTTTTGTGGGTGAGGCTAGGAAGAAGCTAGGAGATGAGGCTGGAGCAGCAATTCCAGGCCATGGACTTGGACTTCAGCATCTGGTGGGCAATAGGGACCCACTGATGATTCTAGAATGAAGTGTGACCATTGGGAGATTTGGGCTTGAGGCTGACCTGGGTCTGCCCCAGTCTTGGCTTCGGTGTCTCCATTGGTGCAGCAGGAAACGTTATCTAGCAGTGACTTCTGGCTTTAACTTTCAAGCTTCTGGCCAAGTGTGGTGACTCACGCCTGTAATCGCAGCACTTTGGGAGGCTGAGACGGGAGGATTGCTTGAGTCCAGGAGTTTGAGACCAACCTTGGTAACATAGTAAGGCCCTATCTCTACTAAAAATAAAAAAAACTAGCCAGGCATGGTGTCACATGGCTGTGGTCCCAGCTACTTGGGAGGCTGGGGTGGGAGGATCTCTTGAGCCCAGGAACTTGAGGCTGCAGTGAGCCATGATTGTGCCGCTGCACTCCAGCTGGGGAGACAGAGCAAGACCCTGTCTCAAACATAGAAAAATATGTATAACATTCAAGCTTCCAGGTACCTGGGAGGGTGAACCTGGTAGGTTGGAGGAGGGCACAGGAAACTACCATTTATGGAAAACCCGCCAAATGCTGCCAGAGGGATGGCTTCACTGATGTGTGTTGGGACTTAAATGGCATCAGATCCCTCCACAAGCCTTCTCTTCCAGTGTTATTGTAAGACCTGATTTGGTGCTAAAATGTCCCCAGTTCTCTCAGACCCCAGCTGATTACCTTTTTTTTTTTTTTTTTGAGACAGAGTCTTGCTCTGTCAGCCAGGCTGGAGTGCAGTGGCGGGATCTCAGCTCACTGCAACCTCTGCCTCCCTGCTTCAAGCAATTCTCCTGCCTCAGCCTCCCGAGTACTTGGGACTACAGGCGCCCACTGCCACGTCTGGCTAATTTTTGTATCTTTAGTAGAGACGGGGTTTCACCATGTTGGCCAGTCTGGTCTTGAACTCTTGACCTCGAGTGATCTGCCCGCCTCAGCCTCCTGAAGTGCTGGGATTACAGGCGTGAGACACCACACCCATCTAGTCATTGATTTTAAAGTTGTAATGGTGAGTTTTAAGTCCAAATCTAAAGGTGTCCAATTCCAACAGCGGGCACAGAGGACCAGGTCTCCAAGGGGTGGAGAGAAGCGGGATCAGAAGGTGTGTATGAGGCTGGGCGTGGTGGTTCACGCCTGTAATCCTAGCACTTTGGGAGGCCGAGGCAGGCAGATCAATTGAGGTCAGGAGTTCAAGACCAGCTTGACCAACATAGTGAAACCCTGTCTATACTAAAAATACAAAAATCAGCCAGGTGTGGTGGCACACACCTGTTAAAAAAAAAATCCTCATGTTTAATCTATATTGGTCTTGCTTTTAGCCTTTTCCTCAGTTCTATTCATATTGTTTATTATTTTTTGTTTTCTGTAGATGGTCATATAATCTGGTCTCAATTATTTTTCTTACCTTACTGCATTTGCCAACACCTCTACATCAGCATTAAATATTAGCCATGATTTGAGGCATTCCTGCCTCATCCTGAAATACGTTGTGTCTCCTGTTTTGCCATCTTTTTTTTTTTTGCATTGGGGGACAGAGTCTTGCTATGTCACCCAGGCTGGAGTGCAATGGCACGATCTCAGCTCACTACAACCTCTGCCTCCTGGGTTCAAGCGATTCTCCTGCCTCAGCCTCCGAATAGCTGGGGTTATAGGCATGTGCCACCACGCCTGGCTAATTTTTGTATTTTTAGTAGAGACGGGGTTTCACCATGTTGGCTAGTCTGGTCTCGAACTCCTGACCTCAGATAATCTGCCTGCCTCGGCTTCCCAAAGTGCTGGGACTACAGGTGTGAGGCACCGCGCCCGGCCTGATTACCATTTTTAATGGACAGCTTAGTAGTGTTCAGGCATGATGCCCTTCCCAGGTGACAGAATCTGGCCGGCGTTAAGATATAGTTGTTGCCTCATTTTTTCCTACTCCTTTCATGCGGCAGAGGGTCCCAATTTTCCATTGAGACTGGCAGAAAAAGTTGCCCTTTAACATAAATGTCTTTGGGGAAGAAGCATAAGCAAATTTAAAACAAATGCTAACTATTAATAACTAATGTTACGAATTAGCAAAAACTAGAGTGGCCTTTGGGGCTTTGGGGAGCATTGACATGGATTATCTTGCTGCTTGTATCATCTCCATGTAAGAGGCAGATGTCTCCCAGGCTGTAGTGCAGTGACATGATTTTGGCTCATTGTAACCTCCGCCTCCTGGGTTCAAGTGATTCTCCTGCCTCAGCCTCCTGAGTAGCTGGGATTACAGGCACCTGCCACCGTGCTTGGCTAATTTTGCATTTTTAGTAAACACGGGGTTTCACCATTTTGGCCAGGCTGGTCTCGAACTCAAGACCTCAAGTGATCTGCCTGCCTCAGCCTCCCAAAGTGCTGGGATTACAGGCGTGAGCCACCGCGCCTAACCTCCCTGCCCCATCTTAATGAGGAGCTGCTAAAAGCTCAGAGGGGGCAGTGACTTGCCTGGGTCACACAGTGCAGCCCTGGCCTCCCCCACCATGACAACCCCAGAAATTGGAGTAAGGAGATTTTGTGCAAGGCATTCGCAGGCACCAGGGTAGAAATACTCAGTTCCCAGTGGCACTAACAGGTAACAGCAGAATCATTTGTTTATTTATTCAACAAACTCAAATGCCCTTTCTGTCTCTCATTCTGTGCTGGGCTTTGGTGGGTCCTGGGAGAGAACTCAAACCTGGACCCTAATTTGGGTTCTCATAGGGGGAATTTCCATGTTGACAAGAACAGAAAACACAACTACAGTGACTTAAGCAACGGGGACTGTATTGGCTTATAAGATCAAATGATTATGGGGGAATGTGGCTTTCAGGGTTGGTTTGATCCAGCAACTCAATTTAACACACTTTTTTTTTTTTTGTAGCTAGTATAAATGGGATCACTTTCTTGATTTCTTTTCAGCTATATTTTATTAATGGTGTATAGAAACGCTACTGATTTTCATGTTGATATTTGTATTTTGCAATTTAACTGAATTTGTTTATCAGTTCTAGGAGTTTTTTGGTGGTGTGTTTAGGCCTTCCTATACATAAGTTCATGTTGCAAAGAGAGACAATTTGACTTCTTTTCATGTATGTATATATATATATATATATATATATATTATATATATATATATACACTTCCCCCCCGCCCCGAGACGGAGTCTTCCTCTGTCGCCCAGAGCTGGAGTGCAATGGCGTGATCTCGGCTCACTGCAACCTCTGCCTCCCACATTCAAGCAATTCTCCTGCCTCGGCCTCCCAAGTAGCTGGGATTACAGGGGTGCGCCACCATGCCTGGCTAATTTTTGTATTTTTAGTAGAGACAGGGTTTCTCCATGCTGGCCAGGCTGATCCCAAACTCCTGACCTCATGGTCCGCCCGCCTCAGCCTCCTAAGGTGCTAGGATTACAGGCGTGACCCACTCCAATTTATTTTTATTTTTATTTCATTCATTCATTCATTCATTTATTTTGAGACAGTCTTGCTCTGATACCCAGGCTGGAGTGCAGTGGTAGGATCTCAGCTCACTGCAACCTCTGCCTCCTGGGCTCAAGCAATCCTCCTGCCTCAGTCTCCCAAGTAGCTGGGATTACAGGCACGCGCCACCACGCCTGGCTAATTTTTGTATTTTTAGTAGAGACGGGGTTTTGCCATGTTGGCCAGGCTGGTCTCGAACTCCTGACCTCAAGTGAACCACCCACCTTGGCTTCTCAAAGTGTTGGGATTACGGGCGTGAGCCACCGTGCCCAGCTCAACACACTTTTTTTTTTTTTTTTTAAAATATAAAAGCCCTCTGGTTCAGCTTCTTTCTAAGGTTCGCGGTTTCCATTTGACTTCCAGTATCCCCTGTGGCCACATAATTCCTCATTTATGGAAAGACACAAAGAGAAAAGGGGAGGAGACTGAGACAGAAACAGGCAGAGAGACTCAGAAAAACGGAGAGAAAGACAGAGACACAAAGACAGAAGGAGACAAAGACACAGAACAAATGAGATTCCTCCCCAGCAACTATAGGACAAAAAGAAAATCCCAGGCTTCTCTCTGATTGGACAAATTTAAGGTCCATAGACAATCCCTATGGCCCAGGGGAAATGCAGCAAGCTGATTCGCTCAGGCCTGAACGAGTCCCTACAGCCAAGGGGATGGACTTCTGCTCCTTGGCCACGCCCCCGTTGCTAAGCAACTATGATGTTCTCTCCATCCTTTCTCAATCTCTATTCCCATCCCCTGCAGGGCGAGAAAAATCATGGCTTTGAGGTCCTGTACCACAGCGTGAAGCAGGGGCCCATCTCCACCAAGGAGCTGGCGGACTTCATCCGGGAGAGGTGAGGTCCCCAAGCCCCATCCACCAGAGGCCACGCCCACCATCCTGTAGTCACGCCCACCTAATGGCTACGCCCTGCATGGTCAGGGGCTAGAACCCTGGGGATTCCAGGAACCAGAGGGGCTCGAAAATCCTGGAAATGACCGATTCTCAACCCGGTCAGGCCCATATCTCCTTTTAAACAACAATCACCTGATTTCGAAAGCTCCCCTCCTCAAAAGAGGATGATATAACCTACTCATGGTTGGAATTTTTTTTTTTTTGGAGACAAGATCTTGCTTTGTTGCCCAGGCTAGAGTGCAGTGACCCAATCATAGCTCACTGCAGCCTCGAACTCCTGAGTTCAAGAGATCCTCCTACCTCAGCTCCCGAGTAGCTGGGACTATAGGCATGTACCACCACATCTGGCTTTTTTTTTTTTTTTTTTTAAACAGTTTCGCTCTTGTTGCCCAGGCTAGAGTGCAATGGCGCAATCTCGGCTCACTGTAACCTCTGCCTCCCGGGTTCCAGCGATTCTCCTGCCTCAGCCTCCCAAGTAGCTGAGACTACAGGTGCCTGCCACCACGTCTGGCTAATTTTTTTATTTTTAGTAGAGATGAGGTTTCACTATGTTGGCCAGGCGGGTCTCAAACTCCTGACCTCAGCCTCCAAAAGTGGTGGAATTACAGGCGTAAGCCACTGCACCCTGCCTTTTTTTTTTTTTTTTGGAGACAGAGTCTCACTTTGTTGCCCAGGGTGATCTGATCATAGCTCACTGCAGCCTCGACCTACCGGGCCCAAGCGATCCTCCCACCTCAGGATCCTGAGTAGCTGGGACTACAGGCATGCACCACCACACCTATCTAAGTTAAAAAAATTTTTTTTTGTAGAGAAGGAGTCTCATTATATTGCCCAGGGTGGTCTCGAACCCCTGGGTTCCAGTGATCCTCCTGCCTCGGCCTCCCAAAGTGCTGGGATTACAGGCATGAGTCACCATGCCCAGCCTACTACTGTTGTTAATAAAATATATTACGTAAGAAAAAATCTTCTATGAATTTTCAAAACATCCCTCAGAGTGTTGTGTCATCCCCCCATTATGGAAAGCCACTGCTAAGGTGTTTGAGATGGGGAAACTGAGGCCCAGAGGAGCAGTGCCTCTCTCAAGGGTATCTGAAAGCTTCTTCATCTTTTTTTTTTTTTTTTTGCGATGGAGTCTTGCTTTGTCACCCAAGCTGGAGTGCAGTGGCACGATCTCAGCTCACCGCAACCTCCACCTCCTAGGTTCAAGCGATTTTCATGCCTCAACTTCCCCAGTAGCTGGGAATTACAGGCATGCACCACCACACCTGGCTAATTTTTGTATTTTTAGTAGAGACAGGGTTTCACCAAGTTGGCCAGGCTGGTCTTGAACTCCTAACCTCAGGTGATCCGTCCGCCTCGGCCTCCCAGAGTGCTGGGATTACAGGCGTGAACCACTGCGCCTGGGCAGTTTCTCCATCTTTACCTCATTCTCCTCCCCAGGGCCACCATCGAGGAGACCTACTCGAAGGCGATGGCGAAACTCTCCAAGCTGGCCAGCAACGGGACCCCCATGGGGTGAGTGGGGTAGGGGTCACCAACATGGGGACATTGGGAGCCTCCTCCTTGGTGGACATCTCTTCACACTCGGTGCATGTAGAATAGAGTGTCATCCACCTCGATTATGGGGCTATTTGGATAGAGGGATGTATATCATTCATTCACCCACTAGCTCATTCATTCATTCCACAAATATTTTTTGAGTGCCTTCTGTGTGCCAAGCACCAGCAGCAACCCAGACAGATAAAACCCCAGCCACCTTCATGCAATGTACATCTGGGTTGTGTGACAAGAGAGATGTTAAATACAAACAAAAACATTTTTTTTCTGAGGTGAAAAGTGCTGGGAAGGGGGCCAGGTGCGGTGGCTCATGCCTGTACTCCCAGCACTTTGGGAGGCTGAAGTGGGCGGATCACCGGAGGTCAGGAGTTCGAGACCAGCCTGGGCAACATGGTGAAACCCCTCTCTACTAAAAATACAAAATTAGTCCTGTGTGGTGGCGGGTGCCTGTAATCCCAGCTACTCAGGAGGCTGAGTCAGGAGAATCGCTTCAACCCAGGAGGCGGAGGTTGCAGTGAGCCGAGATTGTGACACTGCACTCCAGCCTGGGCAATAAGAGCGAAAACTCCGTTTCGAAAAAAAAAAAAAGGTGCTGGGAAGGGAATGAGATAGGAGTGTGAGAGATCGGGCACTTTCTCTGGGGGGGCCCGACCTCCCTGAGCTGAGACCTTAATAGAAAGGGGCAGGCCATGGGGATGTCTGAGGGACAGAGGCCCCGGGCAAGTGGCTCAGCCAGTGCGAAGGCCCTGAGTTGACAGGCGTGGCATGTTTACGGAAGAGTGAGGAGGCTGGCCTGGCTGCAGGGCTTGGGTAACGTGGAAAGGAAGTAGGAGGGGAGATGGCAGGGTGAGGCCTCAGGGGCCTGACACACAAATGACTCTGCATGAACCTTGTGCCCGGGCGCGGTGGCTCAAGCCTTTAATCCCAGCATTTTGGGAAGCTGAGGTGGGAGGATCACTTGAGGCCAAAAGTTCGAGACCAGCCTGGGCAACATGGAGAAACCCCTGTCTCTACTAAAAATGCAAAAATTAGCCGGGCATGGTGGCATGTGCCTGCAGTCCCAGCTATTTAGGAGGCTGAGGCAGGAGGATGGCTTGAACCCAGGAGATGGAGGCTGCAGTGAGCCATGATTGTACCACTGCACTTCAGCCTGGGTGACAGAGCCAGACCCTGCCTCAAAAAAAAACAAAAATAAAAACAAAACACATAATGTGGTCCCCCGATGGCATTTGCAATTTTCTTTGTGGCTGCTATGAGGCAAAAGTTCTGTGGGGAGGGCAGAAGTGGAGGCAGCAGGAGGAGAAGGTGGAGGGAGGCTGGATGGGGCTTCTGCTGAGTGGGGCAGGCCAAATTGACTTGATTGGGGCATGTGGTGTCTTAGCCACTCTTTTTTTTTTTTTTTTTTTTTTGAGACAGAGTCTCACTCTGTCGCCCAGGCTGGAGTGCAGTGGCGCGATCTTGGCTCACTGCAAGCTCCGCCTCCCGGGTTCACGCCATTCTCCTGCCTCAGCCTCCCAAGTAGCTGGGACTACAGGTGCCCACCACCACGCCCGGCTAATTTTTTGTATTTTTAGTAGAGACAGGGTTTCACTGTGTTAGCCAGGATGCTCTCAATCTCCTGACCTTGTGATCTGCCCGCCTCAGCCTCCCAAAGTGCTGGGATTACAGGCGTGAACCATTTTTTTTTTTTAAGATGGAGTCACCCAGGCTGGAGTGCAGTGGTGCGATCTCGGCTCGCTGCAAGCTCCACCTCCCGGGTTCAAGCGATTCTTCTGCCACACCCAGCTAATTTTTGTATTTTAAGTACAGACGGGGGTTTCACTATGTTGCTCAGGCTGGTCTGGAACTCCTGACCTCAAGTGACCTGCTCGACTCGGCCTCCCAAAGTGCTGGGATTACCAGGGCCTGGGTTTAAATTCCAGCTCTAATGTTGATTTGTTGAGGGGCCTTGGGAGGAGCTGTAGAGCTCCCTATGCCTCAGTTTCCCCATCTGTCACAGGCCTGCCTCTTACAGCTGCCATGGAGATTAAATGAATTAGTATTCATTCATGTTTAGCAGGGCTCAGCGTGCAGCACATACCTGAGCCAGTGCCAGCGCTGTCCCGGGGTGGGGTGAGCCTGATGAACCCTGGGTGTGACCTTGCCCGCCCCCAGGACCTTCGCCCCGCTCTGGGAGGTCTTCCGCGTCTCCTCGGACAAGCTGGCGCTGTGCCACCTGGAACTGACACGGAAGTTACAGGATCTCATCAAGGACGTTCTCCGCTACGGCGAGGAACAGCTCAAGACCCACAAGAAGGTGTGTGTCGTGGGCGCCGCCCAGCGGCTGGGTGGGTGTGGAACACCAGCAGCTCACAGGACCCCAGATCTTCTGGGGCTTTATAACCTGCGGATGTCCGCCTCCGAGAATTCCGTTAATTCCACAACGTCAAGCCCAGGGTCTTACGGACCTGAGCATTGTTGAATTTCAAACTTGCAAAATTCCAGACCAGGAGTTAGCACACTGTGGCCCACGGGCCAAATCCCGCCCACCCCCCACCAATGTTTGTACAGCTAAGAAGGGTTTTTTTTCTGCTTGTTTGTTTTTAAGAGACAGGGTCTCACTCTGTCACCCACGTGCAGTGGCGTGATCAGAGCTCCCTGCAGCCTCAAACACTTGGGCTCAAGCGAACCTCCTGCCTCAGCCCCCACAGAATAGCTGGGACTACGTTGCACGCCACCATGCCTGGCTAATTTTTAAAAAATGTTTGAGCCTGGCGCAGTGACTCATGCCTATAATCCCAGCACTTTGGGAGGCTGAGGCAGGAGGATGGCTGGAGCCCAGGATCCTACAGGAGTTTGAGACCAGCCTGGGCAACATAGGGAAACCCCGTCTTTACCAAAAAAAAAAAAAAAAACACCACCCAAAAGTACCCAGGCATGGTGGCACATGCCGGTAGTCCCAGCTACTCAGGAGGCTGAGGTGAGAGGATCACTTGAGCATGGGAGGTCGAGGCTGCAGTGAGCCATGATCATGCCACTGCACTCCAGCCTAGGCAACAGAGAAAGACTCTGTCTCAAAAAAAAAAAAAAAAAAAAAAAAGAGAGAGAGATGGGTTATCACTGGTTTTTACATTATTAAAGTGTTAGAAAAAAATCTAAAGAAAAATAAAATTTCACCACATGTGAAAATTGTATGACAGTCACATATCAGTGCCAGTAAATAAAGTTTTATTGGCACACAGCCATGCCCATTGATGTGCCTGTCATCTGTGGCTGTTTGGCACTGCAGCGACAGATTCAAGTGTTTGTATCAAGCCAAACACATTTGCTATCTGTCCCTTTACAGAAAACATTTGCCAACAGCTGTTCTAAAGCATTGGAAGATACAGATATTCATATTTACTATTTTTACACTCTTATAAACCTAGAATCAGAAGAACCATCTTAGACTCTTAGAATTCCACAATATCCAAAGCTTATAATTGTAGAATCATAGATGCATTGTCTTTACAGAGTTCCAAAATCTGCATGTTTTTAAGTCTTGTTTAAAAAGGGAGTTGGTAATACTTTGTTTTTGTTTTGTTTTGTTGAGATGGAGACTTGCTCTGTTGCCCAGGCTGGAGTGCAGTGTGCACAATCTCAGCTCACTGCAACCTCCATCTCTTGGGTTCAAGCAATTCTCCTGCCTCAGCCTCCCAGGTAGTTGGGATTACAGGTGTGCTGGTGCACGCCTGGCTAATTTTTTGTATTTTTAGTAGAGACAGTGTTTCACCATGTTGGCCAGGCTGGTCTTGAACTCCTGACCTCAGGTGATCTGCCCGCCTCAGCCTTCCAAAGTGTTGGGATTACAGGTGTGAGCCACCGCACCTGGCTTTGCTGATTTTTAAATTTTTTGTATAGAAGGGATCTTGCTAGCCAGGAGTGATGGCTCATGCCTGTAATCCCAGCACTTTGGGAAGTTGAGGCGGGCATATCCCTTGAAGTCAGGAGTTCCAGACCAGCCTGGCCAACATGGTGAAACCCTGTCTATACTAAAAACACAAAAATTAGCCAGACGTGGTGGCACACACACCTGTAATCCCAGCTGCTCAGGAGGCTGAGACAGGAGAATGACTTGAGCCCGGGAGTTGGAGGTTGCAGTGAGTTGAGATCGTGACACAGCACCCCAGCCCGGGCGACAGAGTGAGACTCTGTCTCAAAAACAAAACAAGGCAAAAAAAAAAAAAAGAGAGAGAGAGAGAAGGGGTCCTGCTGTGTTGCCCAGGCTGGTCAAACATCTAACATGTCTGCCTCAGCCTTCCAAAATGTTGGCATTACAGGCATGGGTCATTGTGCCTGGCCAGGAGTGAATTTTTAAGTGGTAAAAGCAGGCCAGGCGTGGTGTGCATGCCTGTAGTCCCAGCTACTTGGGAGGCTGAGCTGAGGTGTGAGAATTGCTTGAGCCTAAGAGTTAGAGACCAGTTTGGGCAACACAGTGAGACCCCATCTCTTAAAAAAAAAGCTGGGCACAGTGACTCATGTCTGTAATCCCAGCACTTTGGGAGGCTGAGGTGGGCAGATCACCTGAAGTCGGGAGTTCAAGACCAGCCTGGCCAAAATGGTGAAACCCTGTCTCTACTAAAAATACAAAATTAGCCGGGCACGGTGGTGCATGCTTGTAATCCCAGCTACTTGGGAGGCTGAGGCAGGAGAATCGCTTAAACCCGGGAGGCGGAGGTTGCAGGGAGCTGAGATCGTGCCACTGCACTCCAGCCTGGGTGAAAGAGCAAGACTCCGCCTCAAAAAAAAAAAAAAAAAAAAAGGCCTGGCATGGTGGCTCAAGCCTGTAATCCCAGCACTTTGGGAGGCTGAGGCAGGCAGATCACGAGGTCAGGAGATCAAGACCATCCTGGCTAACACGGTGAAACCCCGTCTCTACTAAAAATACAAAAAAAAAATTAGCCGGGCGTGGTGGCGGCACCTGTAGTCCCAGCTACTCAGGAGGCTGAAGCAGGAGAATGGCGTGAACCCAGGAGGCGGAGCTTGCAGTGAGCCAAGATCACGCCACTGCACTCCAGCCTGGGTGACAGAGCGAGACTCCGTCTCAAAACACACACACACACACACACACACACACACACACACACACACACACACAAAACGGTGAGTTAAGCAACACAGTCTGCCACTGTTTGTCATAAAACATGGGTTAGAACAAGCATCTTTATCCATATGCGGATTATTTCTAGAGAAGTATCACAGTAATAATTGGGGACTTCTAGGCTGGAGGGCCCATATATGGGAGGCTTTTTCCTGGCTTACCTCTTACAACTTTCTGAAATACGAACCATGTGTAAATAGTACTTTTTTTTTTAAAGTTAAAAATGTTTTGAAATGAAAAATGTACAGGCCGGGCATGGTGGCTCACACCTGTAATCCCAACACTTGGGAGGCTGAGGCAGGTGGATTGCTTGAGTCTAGGAGTTTGAGACCAGCCTGGGCAACATAGTAAGACCCCATTGCTATTAAAAACACACACACAGGCCGGGCGTGGTGGCTCACACCTGTAATGCCAGCACTTTGGGAGGCCAAGGTGGACAGATCACCTGAGGTCAGGAGTTAGAGACCAGCCTGGCCAACATGGTGAAACCCCGTCTCCACTAAAAATACAAAAAATTATCTGGGTGTGATGGTGAGCACCTGTAATCTCAGCCACTTGGGAGGCTGAGGCAGGAGAATTGCTTGAAACCGGGAGGCAGAGATTGCAGTGAGCCGAGATTGTGCCACTGCACTCCAGCCTGGACAACAAGAGCGAAACTCTGTCTAAAAAAAACCAAAACAAAACACACACACACACACACACACACACACACACACACACACACACACATAGAAAAAGACTGTGGAGCTGACATCACATGGAGTGTTTGGGAGGTCAGGAATTTCACAGTCTACCCGTGAAATCCCCTCCTACCCCGCAGTGCAAGGAGGAAGTGGTGGGCACCTTGGATGCTGTGCAGGTACTCTCGGGCGTCAGCCAGCTCCTGCCCAAGTCCCGCGAGAACTACCTGAACCGTTGCATGGACCAGGAGCGGCTGCGGAGGGAGAGTACCAGCCAGAAGGAGATGGACAAGGTGGGCTCACAGTGGGGGGTTCCGAGGAATTTGCCACGGGGCAGAGGGGCTGCCTGATCAGAGAGTGGAAACACGTCCCAGAGCGACGGTCCTGGAACCTGTGGGTGATCACACCCTAGGTACCCCAAGGAGTTCACCTGCCAGATGATGGGGCCTGGGGGAGGCCCCCCGAGTATCGCCCTCCCATCCCCGTTTCCTCCCTGTGCTTTGTAGGCGGAGACTAAAACCAAGAAGGCGGCAGAGAGCCTGCGGCGCTCAGTGGAAAAATACAACTCAGCCCGAGCTGACTTTGAGCAGAAGATGCTGGACTCAGCCCTGGTAAGAACCAGGCATCTGTACCTTTAAGACCCACACATGCCTTTGCCCTGGAGGTTATGGACTGCAGAAATCCCAGGCAGGGTGTGGTGGCTCACACCTGTAATCCCAGCACTTTGGGAGGCCGAGGTGGGAGGATCACCTGAGGTTAGGAGTTTGAGACCAGCCTGGCCAACATGGCGAAAGCCTGTCTCTACTAAAAATACAAAATTAGCTGGGCGTAGTGGCAGATGCCTGTAATCCCAGCTACTCAGGAGGCTGAGGCGGGAGAATCACTTGAACCGGAAGGTGGAGGTTGCAGTGAGCCAAGATCGAGCCATTGTACTCCAGGTTAGGTGATAGAGTGGAACCCTGTCTCGAAAAAATAAAATAAATTCAAGCAGATTGGAATCTCAGGATTAGGAATCAGAACTTTTTTCAAGTTACAAGTGATAGAAGCCTTCATTCAAACCGACAGGTGTATATAAAAAAAAAAAAAGAAAAGAAAAAGGCTGGGCGCGGTGGCTCATGCCTGTAATCCCAGCACTTTGGGAGGCTGAGGCAAGCGGATCACGAGGTCAGGAGATCGAGACCATCCTGGCTAACACGGTGAAATCCCCTCTCTACTAAAAATACAAAAAAATTAGCCAGGCGTGGTGGTGTGCGCCTGTAGTCCCAGCTGCTCAGGAGGCTGAGGCCGGAGAATGGCGAGAACCCAGGAGGCGGAGCTTGCAGTGAGCCGAGATTGCGCCACTGCACTCCAGCCTGGGCGACAGAGCGAGACTCCGTCTCAAAAAAATAAAAAATAATAATAAAAAATAAAATTTTAAAAAACTGACAAGCTCAGGGAACTGAAAAGTTTTATTTTTGAGTTGTGGAGGTTTCAGTCATAGCCGAATCCATGTGCTCAAATAGTGCTGGCAGGAAATTGTGAATTTCTGCTGCTTTTATTTTTTTGAGATGGGATCTCTCTGTCACTCAGGCTGGAGTGCAGTGGCGTGATCTCGGCTCACTGCAACCTCCGCCTCCTGGGCTCAAGTGATTCTCCTGCCTCAGCCTCCCTAGTAGTTGGGATTACAGGCACGTGCCACCACACCCAGCTAATTTTTGTATTTTTAGTAGAAATGGTTTCACCATGTTGCCCAGACTGGTCTTGAACTCCTGACCTCAGATGATCCGCCTGCCTTGGCCTCCCAAAGTGCTGGGATTACAGGCATGATACACCACAGCTGACCACCATTTCTGCTTCTTAAGTCTGTTTTTCTCTCTGGGGACATCACTCCCATGCAGACATCCCCTTGTGTGTGTGTGTGTGTGTGTGCATGTGTGTGCAAGCATGCACATGTGTGCATCAAACTGGGCACCAGCAACCCCCACTTACATCCCATCAGCACATTGGCTTAGGAATGGAAGTGCCTTTTCCTATAGAGTCAACGAAAGTCCTAGGGCAGACTCTCATTGGCCCTTCCCCAAATCAATCACTGAGCCAAGGGCTTAGAGTATTCTGATTGGTCAGGCTGAGTCACATGGCCACTCCTTCTTGGCCCTGACCTCCTTTCCACCTGCCTCTGCCCTCCTGCTTCAGCGCTTCCAAGCCATGGAAGAGACACACCTGAGGCACATGAAGGCACTGCTGGGCTCCTATGCTCACTCGGTGGAGGACACACACGTGCAGATTGGGCAGGTGAGTTGGGCATGTGTGAGGAATGAGGCTGGGGTCACTGCTGGGCAAAGGGGCCTTGACCAGTTACACACCCCGCCCACCCGGCACAGGTGCATGAGGAATTTAAGCAGAACATCGAGAACGTCAGCGTGGAGATGCTACTCAGGAAGTTTGCAGAGAGTAAGGGCACAGGCCGGGAGAAGCCTGGTGAGTCAGGGCAGCCATTGGGGGTCGGGCTTTGGGGCCACAGCTGCAGACAGGCATGTGCCACCATGCCCAGCTAATTTTTTTTTTTTTTTGTATTTTTAATAGAGACGAGGTTTCACCATGTTGGCCAGGCTGGTCTCAAACTCTTGACCTCAGGTGATCCACCTGCCTCGGCCTCCCAAAGTGCTGGGATTACAGGCGTGAGCCACTGCACATGGCCAGGCCTTGGTTTCTTCGTGGGAAAAATGGGCTGCTGACAAGTCCAGCTCTCCAGCCTGATCTTATGTGTAAATGTCTTTGAACCAGATCCCAGAGGAGCCTTGAATCCCATGCTCGGCTGATCAGACTTCACCCCCAGGGCCTAAGGGAGCCATTGAGGGTTGTTGAGCAAAAGAACAATTTGCGAATGCGCAGATGCAGGACTGGGGAGGCGTTAAGAGCAAAAGTTTTAGAGTGAGACGTGGGTTTGAGTCTTTTCTTCATCGCTTGCTGTGTGACCTAGGACCTGTGCTTTGACTTCTCTGAGCCTCAGTTTCCTCATCTGTAAAGTGAGGATGTTAATAATGTTGTAACATTCAGTGATTTCATGCAGGTAAAGGGCAAAGGGTGTGCCAGGCACACAGTAGGCACTCACTAAATGCTGGTATACAGTTACGTCCTCAAGTCTTGTTAACTAGCAAAACCTGTTCTTTCTCCCTCCTGTCGCTCTGGCTCGGCCCTGGCTCAGGTCACCCCTCCCTGCATGGGGCCCCACTCTTGCCCTTCACAGGCCCCAGATCTGTTTTGTCCTCCTCCTGCTCACACACCTTCCATGGCTCCCCATTGTTCTTGGGAGAGAGTTCCCACTCCTTATCCTGTCACTCAAAGCCCAGCCCACTGCACAGACGCATGGTCCATTCCCTGACCCAACCCAAGTTCCAGCCACAAATGCTGGAAGTATGTAGAAGTAGCTCATGTCACCCCCTGCGGTGGCACTGCCCTGCTGGAACCAGACCAGCCCCTTGGTCCATCCCACTTCTGATGATATGGGGCTGGTTCTTGTCCGGGAACCTGATGGACCTTGAGTTCAGATCCAGGTGCCCTTTTGTGGCCAAAAGTGTACTACCCTTTCCAAGCCCAGTCTCCCCACCCTCAATTTAGTTTCTTTCTCTCTCTCTCTCTCTTTTTTTATTTTTTATTTTTTATTTTTTTGAGGCAGAGTCTTGCTCTGTCGCCCCGGCTGGAGTGCAGTGGTGCAGTCTCGGCTCACTGCAACCTCCGCCTCCTGGGTTCAAGCGATTCTCCTGCCTCAGCCTCCCGAGTAGCTGGGATTACAGGCGCCTGCCACCATGTCCGGCTTTTTTGTAATTTTAGCAGAGACAGGGTTTCACCATGGTGGCCAGGCTGGTCTCGAACTCCTGACCTCAGGTGATCCGCCCGCCTTGGCCTCCCAAAGTGCTGGGATTACAGGCATGGGCCACTGTGCCCAGCCCCTCAATTGAGTTTCCGTCTCCTGTCTCAGGACCTCTGGACTTCGAGGCATACAGTGCGGCTGCCCTGCAGGAAGGCAAGTACGTCTGGGCCTGGATGCCCAGGCTGGACCATGGGGGTGAGGGAGGCTGATCTGAATGTGAAAGGAGGCTCACAGTGCTCAGGTGCCCCCCAATCTATCCTCAGCGATGAAACGTTTGCGGGGAGCCAAGGCCTTTCGCCTTCCAGGACTAAGCCGGCGGGAGCGGGAGCCGGAGCCACCTGCAGCTGTGTGAGGAAGCACCCCTGCCCGGTCTGGCCCAGGCTATCCAGAGATCCCTTCCCCTGCCCAGGCTATCCCAGAAGTCCCCTCCTAGGATAGCCCAGGAGTATCCATATTCCAGGCTGGACCAGGATTCCCTCTACCTGAGCTAGACCGGGAGTACCTCTGTCCCAGGCTAGCTCAATATTACCGCTGCCCAAGCTAGTCCAGAATTCTTCCTTTTGCTAGGTTAGGCCAGGAATTGCCTGTCCCAGAGTAACGTAGCATTTTCCCTGCCCAAGCTGGCCCAGGATTGTTCTGTTTGCCAAGGCTAGCCCCGACTTTCCCTATCTTCACAAGGCAGCCCTTCAAATGAGTTCCAGGATTCCTTCCCTCCCAGGCTGTTTGAGAACACTCTCTACTCAGCTAACTTCAGATTCAACCCCCTCCCCAAGCAAGCCCCATGGTCCCACCGCCTCTAGGGCTAGCTCAGGGCAGTATCACAGTCTGGGAGCTGCCCCAGCTTCCGAAATGTCCAGTGTTGGGGGCTGACAGGGGGCACCAGATGGGCTGCGGAAGCTGACACCAACATCTCTTCCTCCATCCCCAGAGATTTCCTGGAGCCCGATTCAGGGGTGAGTGATGTGGGAGGGGTCAGGCTGGGCTACAAGTGGAAGGAGTTTGATCCCACTCTTGGCTCCTAGAGTCCCGATCCCTACTGGAAACTAAAGAGCCGAGATTGAGGGGCGGGCTGGAGCCTGGGGGCTGGGTTCATATCCCACCTCAGCTGCAAAGTCCCGTGGACTACGTGGGTGTGAATAATGTCCCTGCCGAAGCTCAGTTTGTCCCAGGAACCTGCCCACACACCCAGGGAAGACAGTTGTTGCCATCAGGGTTGGTTTTGAGGTCTGAGTCAAGGCCTGGGGGCGGGGCGGGGGGCGGTTGGCAGGGTGAGACGGAAGGTTCGATAGTGGGGCGCCTGACTCACTGCTGCCCCCCGACTCCCCTAGACATGTCCAGAGGTGGATGAAGAAGGTTTCACTGTCCGGCCTGATGTGACCCAGAACAATATCCTTCTGGCACCCCCTGGGGGCAGTTGTTGGCACAGCAAGGACAAAATTCTCCACAATAACCAGTCCACCTTCAGCAGTCCTCTCTGTGTACATCCTGGAGAGAGTCTCTTTTGTGGATGAAGCCAACCTAAATGTAAACACCCACTCTATGGGGTCAGCACTGGGCAAGAGGGAGAGAGAAAAGGAGAGCTAGCAGGGCTTCCTGGAGGAGGGGGCACCAGTGTTGGGGTTTTGCAGCTGAATAGGAGTTTGCCAGTTAGTTCTGGGCATGCTTGTGCAAAGGCTTCGCTGGGGGGTGGGAGTGCTGGTGGGACACGGTGTCAGGACTGAAGGTGGCGCGTGGTGAGCGATGGGATTGGGCAGGACCTTGAAGGGTTTGAGCAGGGAGAGACGAGGCTGGATTGGAGAGCTGACTGGGGGAAAGCTTGTGTTGGGATTGGCTTGGACCTTGACTGCAGCCCACGCACGGCCGAGCCCTCCCGTTTCTCATCCAGCGACTCCGACTTCGACGATGAAGAGCCCCGCAAGTTCTACGTGCACATCAAGCCCGCCCCGGCCCGGGCTCCAGCCTGCAGCCCCGAGGCAGCAGCGGCACAGCTCAGGGCCACCGCGGGCAGCCTCATCCTTCCTCCTGGCCCAGGGGTGAGGCGTGGGAGGGGTGCCCTGGGTGTTGCTAGAGAGGCTGGCTGGATGCACTCGTGTGTGATGTTGCCCACTTTGTCCACAGGGCACCATGAAACGCCATTCTTCACGTGAGTAGCCTTTGGTCTTCAGAGTGGGGAGGATCCTAAGGAAGGGAGGCTATGGGTTTGGGCTTGAATCATAGCTCCGTTTTGTAACTTTGGGCAGGCTGCTTAACCACACTGACCTTCAGTCTCCTTTTCTGTAAAATGAGGTCATTATGAAATTAAGTGAGAGCTGAAAGGGGTAGCTGGGGCCAGGAGAAGCCAGCATCTGGAGACAGGCTTGCTTAGGCTTGAATCCATGTCTGCCTGATTTGCTGATCACCTTGGGCAACTGGCTGGACACCCCCGAGCCTCGGTCCCTTGGTCTGTGGAGTGGGGAGCATTGCAGGCAGGGTGACAAGAAGGCTGAAGGAGGTGCATCTCTTGTAGGGGACGCTGCTGGGAAACCCCAGAGACCTCGGTCTGCCCCCAGAACCAGCAGGTGGGTTCCACACGAGTGGGCAGGTGGGGGCTGTCCCCACCTCCTCCCTCCACCTCCCCATGTCTCCGCCTGGTGTTCTCTTGTCCCGGCTGGGAGTTGATGTCATGCTGGGTTTTTTTTGTTTTTGTTTTGAGACAAGAGTCTCACTCTGTCACCCAGGCTGGAGTGCAGTGGCGCGATTTCAGCTCACTGCAACCTCCACCTCCTGAGTTCAAGCGATTTTCATGCCTCAGCCTCCTAAGTAGCTGAGATTACAGGCACCCACCACCACACCCAGCTAACTTTTGTATTTTTAGTAGAGACAGGGTTTCACCATGTTGGCCTGGCTGGTCTCGAACTCCTGACCTCAAGTGATCTGCCCACCTCGGCTTGCCAAAGTACTGGGATTACAGGCATGAGCCCTTGTGCCTGGCCCATGCTGGCTTTTGAGGGACCATTTAGTCATTCATTTGATGAACATTTATTGAGTGCCTGCTGTGTACCTGTGCTGTTCTAGGGCCTGGCTTCTGAGACAGGTCTCCCTTCTCAGAGTCACATTCTAGTGACTCAGATTTTAAGAATAGCAAATAGGGCCAGGCGTGGCGGCTCACGCCTGTAATTCCAGCACTTTGGGAGGCCAAGGCAGGCGGATCACCTGAGGTCGAGAGTTCGAGACCAGCCTGACCAACATAAAAAAACCCCGTCTCTACTAAAAATACAGCATTAGCCAGGCATGGTGGCGCATGCCTGTAATCCCAGCTATTCGAGAGGCTGAGGCAGGAGAATCGCTTGAACCTGGGAGGCGGAGCTTGCAGTAAGCCACTGTTGCGCCATTGCATTCCAGCCTGGGCAGCAAGAGGAAACTCCGTCTCAAAAAAAAAAAAAAAAAAAAAAGCAAATAAGTTAGAGCATATTCGATACTTCTAAGTGCTACGAAGAAACTAAAGCCGATGACGCGAAGACAGGAGGAGGTGACTTCCCTTGAGGTGGGGTTGGGAACCTCCCTGAGGGGGTGACTTGCAGCTAAGCCCCAGAGAGGAGCTAGGAGGTGACTATGAAGAGAGCTGGGGAAATGGAACTCCAGACTGGGAACAGGCTGCGCACAGTGGCTCACACCTGTAATCCCAGCACTGGCCAAAGCAGCCAGATCACTTGAGGTCAGGAGTTTGGGATCAGCCTGGCCAGCATGGTAAAACCCCGTCTCTGCTAAAAATACAAAAATTAGCCGGGCATGGTGGCAGGTGCCTGTAATCCCAGCTACTCTGGAGGCTGAGGCAGGAGAATTGCTTGAACGCAGGAAAGGGAGGTTGCAGCAAGCTGAGATCGTGCCACTGCACTGCAGCCTGGCCGACAGAGCAAGACTCCGTCTAAAAAAAAAAAAAGACTGGGAACAGCATGTGCAAAGGCCCCAGGGTGGGATGAGGCTTGGGAAAAATAGAAGCAGCCCTCTTGGCCTCACCCTCTCTAGCTGTGCAGAGAGATTGCAGTCAGAGGAGCAGCTGTCCAAGAACCTCTTTGGGCCGCCCCTGGAGTCAGCCTTTGACCACGAAGATTTTACAGGTGATGGGGATAAGGGATTGGAGGGCATGGGTGTGGCCGGAGGGAGGTTGGGTGGGGCCATTGCAAAGTTAGGCCAATGAGGTCCCCTGGAAGCCAGGCTGGAGGGAGGACTAGTCCGTGTAGGGCTGGGCGGGGCCAGAGTGCGCGTGGGAGGGGCCATAGATAGGGTGGGGCCTTGGCCAGTGGGCGGTGACTGGGTGGATGGGCCGGACATTTGTGGAGAGGGAAGTCACCAGAAGGCGTAGCCTTGGGGGCGTGCACAAGGACTTTGAATGGGGGCCCCCCTGACCTTCCCTCGACGTGGCCGTGGCCTGCAGGAGGATGGGCAGGGACTCTGAGTGGGCGAGGGTCGGAGCTGACCGCCCGCTTCCCTCCCCAAGGCTCTAGCAGCCTGGGCTTCACCTCCAGCCCCTCCCCTTTCTCCTCCTCGTCGCCCGAAAACGTGGAGGATTCCGGCCTGGACTCTCCGTCCCACGCGGCACCTGGCCCCTCCCCAGATTCCTGGGTCCCCCGCCCAGGCACCCCGCAGAGCCCGCCCAGCTGTAGGGCGCCACCCCCAGAGGCCAGGGGTATCCGGGCACCGCCTCTGCCAGACTCGCCGCAGCCCCTCGCCTCGTCTCCAGGCCCCTGGGGGCTGGAGGCCTTGGCCGGAGGAGGTGAGTCCAGCGGGCCTGGGCCTGAGAGTTGCTGGAACCCTGGGCGGGGGATTTAGCGCCTGCTTTGGGTAGGGCCTGATCAGGCTGCTGGAGACACAGCCAGGACCAGGCAGGCAGAACCTCCCACCGTTGCAGGGACAACAATGAGATGGACATTTAGCAAGGCAGGCGGTAGCGGGTGCCAGGTGGGGGCTGTCCCTGAGGAAGAGACAACTGAGCTGAGATTTGAGGGAGGTGAGGACAGAACCACGTGGACATGAGGGGAAAGGCGTGCTGGGCAGAGGGCACAGCCCCTGCAAAGGTCCTGGGGCAGGAACGCGCTAGGCCTGTCTGAAGAACAGCAAGGAGGTCTGCCTGCTGGAACGGGGTGATGACGGAAGGAGGAGGAAGAGAAGGCAGGGACCAGGAAGGGCCTGATGGGCCCAGGGAGGGCTTGTGAATGTTACCCTGAGTAACGCTGAGGGCCATGAGCAGGGGAGGGGCGGGACCTGACTCAGGGGTCACAGGCTCCCTCTGGCAGCTTCGGGAGTGACGGCAGAAACCAGAGACTGGGGAGGCAACCAGGGAGGCAAGTAGGCGATGGGGGTAAGGGTGGCAGTGGGAGAAGCAGGTGGACAGATCGCTGCAGGGGAGAGTTCGGAGGAGTAAGGATGGGGAAGGGGCGGAGTCAAGGGAGGGAGGAGGATGGGGAAGGAGCGGAGTCAAGGGAAGGAGGAGGATGGGGAAGGAGCGGAGTCAAGGGGAGGAGGATGGGGAAGGGGCAGAGTCAAGGGAGGGAGGAGGATGGGGAAGGAGCGGAGTCAAGGGAAGGAGGAGGATGGGAAAGGGGCGGAGTCAAGGGAGGGAGGAGGATGGGGAAGGGGCGGAGTCAAGGGAGGGAGGAGGATGGGGGAAGGGGCGGAGTCGAGGGAGGAGGATGGGGAAGGGAGGGAGGGGGATGGGGAAGGGGCGGAGTCGAGGGAGGGAGGAGGATGGGGAAGGGGCGGAGACAAGGGAGGGAGGAGGATGGGGGAAGGGGCGGAGTCGAGGGAGGAGGATGGGGAAGGAGCGGAGTCAAGGGAGGAAGGAGGATGGGGAAGGGGCGGAGTCGAGGGAGGGAGGAGGATGGGGAAGGGGCGGAGACAAGGGAGGGAGGAGGATGGGGAAGGGGCGGAGACAAGGGAGGGAGGAGGATGGGGAAGGGGTGGAGTCAGGGAGGGGTGGGGGACGTCGTGGCTGGGCCTTTAGGTGTCAGGTGCACAGTGGACCCTGAGTGTGGGGAAGGTCAGGTCAGAGCACCCCCTCCTTGAAGACGTCATCAAAACAGGAAGAGCAGCCGCCCAGGGAGAGCAGAGGAGAGGACAGCAGGGGAGCCCAGAGGGGTTGGAGACAGGAGGACAGCAGGAGATGGGGGGAGAGCGGCGGGATGGGCTCCTGGGGGCTGCCTGAGGAGAATGGGAAGTCCCCGAGTCAGAGGGACTGTGGGCTGTGACCACCCGAGGTCCCCAGTAGTGTCAACAAGGGCTCCTGGCACCCTCCATAGGAAAGGGCCAGGCTGGAGCCCGTTCAAGGGAGAGCTGAGTGGGTGGAGACCACAGAGTGGGGGCAGAAGAAGCTCTTTTTTTTTTTTTTTTTTTTTTTTTTGAGAGGGAGTTTTGCTCTTGTTGCCCAGGCTGGAGTGCAGTGGTGTGATCTTGGCTCATTGCAACCTCTGCCTCCCAGGTTCAAACAATTCTCTGCCTCAGCCTCCCAAGTAGCTGGGACTACAGGTACGTACCGCCACACGTGGCTAATTTTTGTATTTTTAGTAGAGATGGGGTTTCACCATGTTGGACAGGCTGGTCTCGAACTCCTGACCTCAGGTGATCTGCCTGCCTCGGCCTCCCAAAGTGTTGAGATTACAGGCGTGAGCCACCGCACCTGGCCTGAGTAGAGGCTCTTATCCAACCTTGCAAATTCTGCCCCCCCAGGGGACATTGTCAGTGTCTGGAGACATTTTTGGTTGTCACCACCAGGCAGGAGTGGTGCTCCTGGCATTCAGTGGGTGGAGGCCTGGGTTGCTGCTCAGCACCCTACAGTGCACAGGGCAGGCCCCACCCCCGAGAATGGTCCAGCCCCCAAATATCCGCAGTGCTGAGGCTGAGAAAGTGGGGTAGAGCAGGGAGCACAGCCTGGGGTACAGGTGAGAGGGGAGGTAGGTGGGAGGGGAGGCGGGCAAGCAAGGGAGCACGTTCATAGATGGAACAGAACCAGGACCCTGAGGAAGCAGGAGAGGGAGGGGAGCTTGGGTGTTAAAGGCATGAGACTCAGACACAGACCACAGTAGGTGGCTGCAGTCACGTTCTCGGAAAGGGTAGAGGTCACAAAATGGCTGAATGTTGGCTAAAAATCCTCTGCTGAATCCCCCTTACAGCATGCCTGCGTCTTAAGCCTTCAGTGCTTGCTTGCATACTCCCAGTGATGGGGAGCTCACTCCTTATTGGGCCTCCATTCTGGTGTCTGGGAGGGTTGGGGGTGTGGACAGTATCTGCAATCCTGTCTGGCACCTTTTCTGCAACACCAGGACTTCAGACCCATTGGGGGTCTCTGCAGAAAAGCCCACCTCCTAAGATTTTGGCTGAGTTTGTGCCCCTGGGAAGGCCCCAGAGGCCCCGGGCAGCATCTCAGCAGTGCCTCTTTGTACTCGCTCCTAGACCTGATGCCTGCACCTGCTGACCCCACAGCCAGGGAGGGCCTGGCAGCCCCACCCAGGAGACTTCGCTCTAGGAAGGTGTCCTGCCCTCTCACACGTAGCAATGGGGACCTGGTAGGTGAGGGGGCGTGGCAGGAGCTGGACTGGGGGTCGCCTCTGGGGTCCGCTTTTGGGCACTGGTCCTGGGGCACTCACAGCCAAGACTGTCTCTTTCCCTTCCAGTCTCGTTCCCTGAGCCCCTCCCCACTGGGCTCTTCAGCTGCCAGCACTGCCTTGGAACGGCCCAGCTTCTTATCCCAGACAGGACACGGTACGTGAGGGCGGTCCTGGGCCTGGCTTTGGGCCTCAGTGTCACCTTCTCTGGTCTGGGTGGGTGGCTTCTCTGTTGGCAGAGGTGTGGTTGGGCGGGGGGAGTCTCGAGCCTGGAGCCTATATTCACGCTGTCTATCCGTTGTTCCCCATTCCCTCCCCACCACCCCCAGGAGTCTCCCGGGGTCCGAGCCCCGTGGTCCTGGGCTCCCAGGATGCCCTGCCCATAGCCACAGCCTTCACGGAGTACGTCCACGCCTACTTCCGTGGCCACAGCCCCAGGTACCCAGTGATGGGCAGACAGGGCCCGTGGGAAGTCTGTGTTGGGGGAGTCCAGCAGGGACAGCTTTCAGATGTGCTTCATGGTCTGTCTTATGGTGAAAGGGCCTTGAACACTGAGCCAAGTGACCAGGCCCCTGTCCTGAGGGCAGTGGAGCCATAGGAGGGCCTTTTTTTTTTCTTTTTTTTTTTTTTTAGAGACGGAGTTTCGCTCTTGCTGCCCAGGCTGGAGTGTGCAGTGGTGCAATCTCACAATCTCAGCTCACTGTAACCTCTGCCTCCCGGGTTCAAGCAATTCTCCTGTCTCAGCCTCCCGAGTAGCTGGAACTACAGATGCGTGCCACTGCACCCGACTAAATTATTGTACTTTTTTGTTTGTTTGTTTGTTTGTTTGTTTTGAGACAGGGTCTCACTCTGTTGCCCAGGCTGGAGTGTAGTGGCGTGATCTCAGCTCACTGCCACCTCTGCCTCCTGGGTTCAAGAGATTCTCCTGCCTCAGCCTCTCGAGTGAATTCTGGGATTACAGGCACATGCCACCACACCCTGCTGATTTTGTGTTTTTAGTAGAGACGGGGTTTCACCATGTTGGCCAGGCTGGTCTTGAACTCCTGGCCTCAAGTAATCCACCTCCCAAGGTGCTGGGATTATAGACATGAGCCACCGTGCCCAGCCATAGGAGAGCATTTAAGCAGGGCTATGCATTGCTGTAGACGCCAAGGCTGCCGTGGGCGTTGAGATGAAGGGAGTAATACTAGAAGTTAGGCCCAGTAAGTGGGTAAGGGCGTGGGTTAGGGACAAGCGGAGTGCAGGGATATATATTGGGGTGGCCTTCAGCAGAAAAGATATGAAAGTCAAACCATGAACAAGAGGAGAGTGTCAGATCAAAAACCCAAGCAAAGGATAGCTAAAAAACTGAACATTTTAATTTGAGCTTCCTGGTGGCCTAGGAGAAAAGAGAACTAGGGATGGAGATGTTCCTGCCTCCTTCAGCCCAGGGTGGATTCTTCCTGTCCAGGCAGGAACGAAAGAGGAGGTTGGGGGAAAGGATACGGGGGATCATCAGGGCCATCCTCCTAGATCCGAGGAGTCTGGGGAGCCACAGGCACCAGTGAAACCAGGAGAAGGGAGAGGATGAGGCACCAGGCAGAGCCCTAAGCCAACACCCAGTCCCCTCATCCTCCCCAGCTGCCTGGCTCGAGTAACTGGGGAGCTGACCATGACCTTCCCTGCTGGCATCGTGCGTGTGTTCAGCGGGACCCCACCACCACCTGTCCTCAGCTTCCGGCTTGTACACACAACTCCTATTGAGCACTTCCAGCCCAACGCCGATCTGCTGTTCAGGTACTATGGAGGGGCAGTGGGAGAGGGCCTCGGAGGCTGCTGGGGATCAGGCTTCCGGACTCTGAGTTCCCTCTCTGCTTCCTGGGATTTTTTTTTTCTTTTTTTTGTAGAGACGGAGTCTTGCTCTGTCGCCCAGGCTGGAGTGCAATGGCGTCATCTCGGCTCACTGCAACTCCGCCTCCCGGGTTCAAGCAATTCTCCTGCCTCAGCCTCCCAAGTAGCTGGGATTACAGGCACGTGCCACTACACCCAGCTAATTTCTTCCGTATTTTAGTAGAGACAGGGTTTCACCATGTTGCCCAGGCTGGTCTCGAACTCCTGAGCTCAGGCAGTCTGCCCGCCTTGGCCTCCCAAAGTGCTAGGATTACAGGCGTGAGCTACTACACCCGGCTTGATTTTTTTAAATTATTATTTTTTTGAGATGGAGTTTTGCTCTTGTTGCCCAGGCTGGAGTGCAGTGGCGTGATCTCGGCTCACTGCAAGCTCCGCCTTCTGGATTCAAGCGATTCTCTTGCCTCAGCCACCTGAGTAGCTGGGTTTACAGGCATGTGCCACCATGCCTGGCTGATTTTTGTATTTTTAGTAGAGATGGGGTTTCACCATGTTGGTCAAGCTGGTCTTAAACTCCTGACCTCAGGTGATCCACCTGTCTCAGCCTCCCAAAGTGCTGGGATTACAAGCATGAGCCACCACACCCAGCCACCTCCTGGGATTTGCTGTGTGGCGTGGGGCAAGTAACTTGCCCTCTCTGACCCTTGTTTTACATCCCTCCTTTACTGCCCGCACCACAACCACCCAGGTAGGGCTTTGCTGGGCCTAGGGTGGGCCAGGAAATTGCATCTTTAGGAAGGGGTAGATTGAATGCTGGGAGCCCTGGGAGGGCATGTCCTGAGGATTGGGGTGATCAGTCCGGGTCTCTGCAGTGACCCCTCCCAGAGTGACCCTGAGACCAAAGACTTCTGGCTCAACATGGCAGCTCTGACCGAAGCCCTGCAGCGCCAGGCAGAGCAGAACCCCACCGCCTCCTACTACAACGTGGTGCTGCTGCGATACCAGGTGCGCCACCCGCATGGGGCCGGGAGGAGGTGGTGGAGTGGGGGACACGGTGAGCCGGCAGCAGACATGGAGGTGCCTGCATGTTGGCCAGGCTGGTCTCGAATTCCTGACCTCAAGAGATCCAATCTGTGAGAGCCGATGAGCTGCAGGGAGTAGGCAGTGGGGGTCGGGAATGAACGGTGGAGGAGTAGGCAGTGTGGGAGAGCATGCATCCCCTGTTGCAGATAGTATGTTTATATGAACTAGAAGCAGCCCAGCCCCGGAACCTTACACTTGAACTTCCCTGGGAGACTTTGTTAGAATGAAGCGCTCTCCTGCCCCCTGCTGGAAACCTGGTGTAATACAGCCTCTCATCCATCAAATCTCCCTGTGATTGGACCCCCTTGGGGCGGTGCCTGCATCGCAGGGTCAAAGTGGTTGAGTAGCGCATGGTGTGGCAAGACAGGATGGCCCAAGCTGTGTCCTCTCTCTTTCTCATTCTCATTCTTTCTAGTTCTCCCGCCCGGGTCCCCAGTCTGTGCCTCTGCAGCTCAGTGCCCACTGGCAGTGTGGAGCCACCCTCACCCAGGTCTCAGTGGAGTACGGCTACCGGCCCGGTGCCACGGCTGTGCCCACACCACTCACGAACGTCCAGATCCTGCTGCCTGTGGGGGAGCTTGTGACCAACGTCCGCCTGCAGCCGGCTGCCACCTGGTGAGGGCGTGCGGGAGGCCAAGGAAAACTCAGCAGTTTCCGCCATAACCCCAGACCTTCTCCCTGATGCAACAATTAAAGGGTGCACCCTCAGCCTGACTGTTAACTGTGAGCCCACCCTGCTTAGCACTAAGGGTGATATTATGAGTGCCAGGTGCAGTGGCTCATGCCTGTAATTGCAGTGCTTTGGGAGGCTGAGGTGGGAGGATCACTTAAGGCCAGGAGTTTGAGACCAGCCTGGGCAATATGGTGAGATCTCATCTCTACAAAAAATATTTTATTTATTTATTTATTTAATTTATTTATTTTGAGATGAAGTCTTGCTCTGTCGTGCAGGTTGGAGTGCAGTGACACGATCTCAGCTCACTGCAATCTCCGCCTCCCGGGTTCAAGCGATTTTCTCTGCCTCAGCCTCCTGGGTAGCTGGGATTACGGGTGCCTGCTACCACACCCAGCTGATTTTTGTGTTTTTTTAGTAGACATGAGGTTTCACCATGTTGGTCAGGCTTGTCTCGAACTCCTGACCTCAGGTGATCCACCCGCCTCGGCCTCCCAAAGGACTGCGATTATAGGCATGAACCACTGCACCCAGCCTTACAAAAAAATATTTTAAAAAGTAGTCAGGCCAGGTGCGGTGGCTCACACCTGCAATCCCAGCACTTTGGGAGGCCGAGATGGACAGATCACGAGGTCAGGAGATCGAGACCATCCTGGTTAACACGGTGAAACCCCGTCTCTACTAAAAATACAAAAAAATTATCCGGGCGTGGTGGCGGGCGCCTGTAGTCCCAGCTACTTGGGAGGCTGAGGTGGGAGAATGGCGTGAACCCGGGAGGTGGAGGTTGCAGTGAGCTGAGATCATGACACTGCACTCCAGCCTGGGCGACAGAGTGAGACTCTGTCTCAAAAAAAAAAAAAAAAATAGTCGTGGTAGTGTGCTCTTGTAGTCCCAGCTACTCGGGAGGCTGAGACAGAAGGATCACTTGAGCCCAGGAGTTGAGGCTTCAGGGAGTTACCCTGGGTGACAACTGTCTCTTAAAAAACAAAAATTAAAAAAAAAAAAAAAGTCGGTTGTGAAGAAGCCAGACTTATAGGACAGAATGCGTCATCTAAAAGTGCTGCAAGGAAGCCGGGCATGGTGGTTTATGTCTGTAATCCCAACACTTTGGAAGGCCAAGGCAGGTGGATCACCTGAGGTCAGCAGTTCGAGACCAGCCTGGCCAATATGGTGAAACCCCATCTCTACTAAATTACAAAAATTAGCCAGGAATGGTGGCGGGTGCCTGTAATCCCAGCTACTCAGGAGGCTGAGGGAGGAGAATCGCTTGAACCCAGGAGGCATAGGCTGCAGTGAGCAGAGATCGCACCAATGCACACCAGCCTGGGCGACAGAGGGAGACACCATCTCAAAAAAAAAACACAAAAAAACACAAAACAAACACACACACACACACACAAGTGTTGCAAGGCTGTGTGGCTCCACGGCTGTTCCATATCTCACCCTCATTTCACAGATGGGGAAATTGAGGTGAAGTGGGGGGGAAGGTTTGTTGGGGTCACACAGCCAGGAGGCAGCTGAGGCGGGACCCTGGGCTCTCAGCATCCTCTCTGGGGAAGCCCTGATTAAGATTCTTTCTCTGCCAGGAACCTGGAGGAGAAGCGGCTCACTTGGAGGCTTCCAGATGTGTCCGAGGCAGGCGGTGAGCTGTGGTTGTGCATGAGGGCTGGGTGGGAGGGACTGGGGTCAGGTGGGAGGCACTTATTTATGTTGGGGAAGAATTGGGGACATACTGAGGGCGGGCAAGTATGGGCATTGAGGAAGTCTTTAAAAAGCTGGAGGAGGGCCGGGCTGGGTGGCATAGGTCTGTAATCCCAGTGCTTTGGGAGGCCCAGGCTGCAGGATCACTTGAGTCCAGCAGTTGGAGGCTGCAGTGACTCGTGATCGTACCACTGCACTCTAGCCTGGGCAATAGAGCCAGACTCTGACTCAAAAACAAACAAACAAACAAACAAGGCCAGGTGTGGTGGCTCACGCCTGTAATCCCAGCACTTTGGGAGGCCGAGGTGGGTAGATCACTTGAGGTCAGGAGTTCAAGACCAACCTGGCCATCATGGTGAAACCCTGTCTCTACTAAAAATATAAAAATTAGCAGGGTGTGGTGGCACGCACCTGTGATCCCAGCTACTTGGGAGGCTGAGGCAGGAGAATCGCTTGAACCCAGTAGGTGAAGGTTGTAGTGAGCTGAGATCGTGCCACTGCACTCCAGCCAGGGTGACAGAGCGAGACTCTGTCTCAAAAAAAAAAAAAAAAAAAAAAAAAAAAGCTGGAGGAGGGCCAAGGACAGTGGCATAGGTCTGTAATCCCAGTGCTTTGGGAGGCCCAGGTGGGAGGATCACTTGAGCCCAGGAGTTGGAGGCTGCAGTGACCTATGATTGCACCACTATACTCCAGCCTGGGCAACAGAGCCAGACCCTGTCTCTAAAAAAAAAAAAAAGCTGAAGGAGAGGGCGTCCCAGGGCCAGATGGCCAGACACAGCAGGTGCAAAGGCCCTGAGGCAGGACTCCCTTGTCAGCCACACAAAGCCCAGTGATGCCAGGAGAGACAGATGCAGGGGATCAAAGGGAGGTCTGATGGGGCACATAAAGGCCACAGAACAGAGGGCTTCAGGTGTGGGCCAAAAATGAGCCTGGTTCACAGCTGGGACGGGGGCTGGTGCCAGGGCGCAGCTGACTGCAGGTCTCCCCAGGTTCTGGCCGCCTCTCTGCCAGCTGGGAGCCGCTCTCAGGGCCCAGCACACCCAGCCCCGTGGCTGCACAGTTCACCAGCGAGGGGACCACTCTGTCGGGCGTGGACTTGGAACTGGTGGGCAGCGGTTACCGCATGTCGCTGGTGAAGAGGAGGTTTGCTACAGGTACTCCCCAACCCTGCTGCTGGGTGACCTCAGGAGCCGGGACCTTATGGGGGCAAGCCCCGGGGTGTGGGGAGGGATTGGGGTGTGGGGATCCTTGGGAAGGATAGGTGGGTGTTGGGGCCAGGAGACCCCAGATGGGGGGCACAGGTGGGCAAGGAGTCAGGGCCCTGTGTATCTGGGGCTGGCCCCTGGAGGACGTCCTTGAAAGGACCCCAGCCAGGGAGCCCGAAGTCCCCCCTGCCACCCCCTCCTCCAGCCCCACCCTGTTCTCCTGCCCCCAACAGGGGGCTCCTGGGGCCCAGTGGCAACAGGGACTATGAGTTACGGGGGTGTTTTGAAGAGGACAAGGATGATTGAAGCATCCCAGGGTCAGAGCCGGGGAACCCCTCCCGTACCCCTCCTCCCCACCCCTCCCCCTCACAGCTGCGCCCCCACAGGGATGTACCTGGTGAGCTGCTGAACCCGCAAATGCTGCTGCCCCAGCTCTACACTGCGCCCTGGTGCCGGCTGACCACTCCCTGCCCTCCTGCCGGACCCTGGGGCCTCCCACCCCAGCCTCCCTGAGGCCCATACTCCATGGAGAGGAGCCCCATGCCCAGCCTGGCTGAGCCCGAGATTCGCTCCTCCGCCTCATGCCAACCCCACACAGGTCCTGGCCTTTTAACGTTCTTTGAATAAACACTTTATTTTCTAATAAAATAAAAAAGGAAACCTTTTCCTGCTCCAGGAAGTATCCTTTGCGTTGCCAGAGAGGGGAGGAAGAGAAGGTGGATGGATATGAGAGACCTAATGCACCTCCCTCCCTGCACTGCGCTCAACCTGTACAGGGCCATTCTGGGAGAGAAAGAACGACACAGACACCCCAGCCCCATGGGCTCAGAGGTGGGCTATAGGGAGGGAGGAGGACTACAGAAGCCCAGAAAGGGGTGTCAGGAGTCTTCCCAAGCAGTCAGGAAGACTTTCTAAGGAGGGGGCATTATAAATGATGTTTTGAGGTATGAGTAGGAGTTTGCAAGATAGGAATGGGCATCCCAAGCAAAGTGATGGAAGGTTGTCAGTTCAATGAGGAAGCAATTAGTCAACCTACAAATATTAATTGAGTATCTACTGTATACCATGTAGCAGAGAGAGAGCTATGAGCAGGACAAAGTTCTTGGAACCCAGGAAGTGGAGATAGGAAGCCTGAGTGAGGAGCCTGCTTGGCCGCTACTGGCTGTGTGACTTTGAGCACGGGACATGAGCCTCAGTTAGCTCATCTGCAACTCACCTCACTGGATATCTGTGGGAGGTCACATACTTAGAAGAGTGCCAACTACAGGGCAAAACCCCCAGTAGTACCAGGCAGCTTTGGGAGCCCCAGGAGGAGGGTGGACCTTGGTGCAGGTGTGCAAGAGTGGCCCACTGGGGAGGGCAGGACAGAAGCAGTAACAGCAGACTGCAGTGGGGAGCAGGTCCGAGCCCAGTGGACAGTCTTGGGTCCTGACGGACATTCAGGGAACCAGGGCCCGTGTTCCTGACCTTGAGGCTGTACAGACCCCAGGGAGCAAGCCCAGACTGGACGAAGCTCAAAAGGAAGGAAGTAGGAGGCAGGATTTGGCCTGAGACTTGCTGTGCGCTGTCTCTGATCATCCCACCCTGTCCTCCAAAGAGAGAGTGCCTCTGGCTGTGTGTCAGTTTCCTTGTCTGTAAGATGGGAGGAATCCTGTAGTTGGGAGAGGTTCAGGGAGCATTCTTGGCACAAAGCAAGTGCATAATTAACATTGGCTGAGAGTCGGGCACCGTGGCTCACGCCTGTAATCCCAACACTTTGGGAGGCCGAGGCAGGAGGATCACTTGAGAGCAGGAGTTCAAGACCAGCCTGGGCAACATAGCAAGACCCCCTGTTTCTACAAAAATAGGAAAATTGACCAAGCATGGTGGCACACGCCTATGGTCCCAGCTACTTGGGAGGCTGAGGCAGGAGGATCAATTGAACCCAGGAGGTTGAGGCTACAGTGAGCTAAGATCACACTGGTGCTCTCCAAGGCTCTGGGCAGCCACAGAGTGAGATACTGTCTCTTAAATAGGCCGGGTAGGGTGGCTCATGCCTATAATCCCAGCACTTTGGGAGGCTGAGGCAGGTGGATCATTTGAGGTCAGGAGTTCAAGACCAGCCTGGCCAACATGGTGAAACCCCGTCTCCACTAAAAATACAAAAATTAGCCAGGCGGTAGTGGTGTGCACGTGTAATCCCTGCTACTTGGGAGGCTGAGGCAGGAGACTCACTTGAGCCTGGGAGGCCGAGGTTGTGATGAGCCCAGATTGTACCACTGCACTCCAGTCTGGGTGACAGAGTGAGACCCTGTATCAAAACAAAACAAAACAAAACAAAAACAACAAAAACGTCAGCTGTAGGAAGGAAGGATGATTATAGGAGTTGGGGCATCAAATAGGGGCAGAGGTGGCTGCAGCACCTGCCCTGTCTGGCTACAAACAGCCCAGGGACTTCCCAGCCCTTCATGTCTTCTCCCTTGCAGGTCTTAGCACCTAGGCTGTAAATTCAGAGACCACACCTGCCCAGTGGGGCCCTGGGTGTCAGAGAGTAGTGGCATCCATGGGGCCACTGGGTGTCAGACATCCATGGGGCCCTGGGTGTCAGAGCTGAGCTTTATAGAGGTGACAAAATCAAAATCTGTTTGCCACCACCTCCTCATAATGTAGCCTAATCTAGGCATGGGTTCTTCCCTGTCTGATAAGTGGCGGGTACATGGCACATCCTAGTAGCTTTTATTTGCCTTCCTGGGGACACAAATGAGGCTGGGCACCTTTTAAAATGAAGAAGGCATCTGGGCATGGTGACTCATGCCTGTAATTCCAGCACTCTAGGAGGCCAAGGCAGGTGGATCACTTGAGGTCAGGAATTCGAGACCAGCCTGGCCAACATGATAAAACCCCATCTCTACTAAAAATACAAAAATAAGCCAGGCGTGGTGGTGGGCGCCTGTAATCCCAGCTATTCGGGAGGTTGAGGCAGGAGAATCTCTGGAGCCCAGGATGAGGAGGTTGCAGTGAGCTGAGAACATGCCACTGCACTCCAGCCTGGGAGACAGAGACTCCATCTCAAAAAAGAAACCAAACAGGGCTGGGCGCATTGGCTCACGCCTGTAATCCCAGCACTTTGGGAGGCCCAGGCCGGTGGATCACTTGAGGCCAGGAGTTCGAGACTAGCCTGGCCAACATGGTGAAACCCCATCCCTACTAAGAAAACAAAAATTAGCTGGGCGTGGTGGCAGGTGCCTGTAATCTCAGCTACTCGGGAGGCTGAGGCAAGAGAATTGCTTGAACCCGGCAGGCAGAGGTTTCAGTGAGCCAAGATGGCACCACTGCACTCCAGCCTTGGTGACAGAGCAAGACTCCGTCTTAAACAAACAAAAACAACAACAAAACACAAGCAAACAAAAAAGCGCAGAAGGCACTTTTCCCAGGTGTGGCCTCCTAACTGCCCAGCCTTCCAGAGCAGGTGTGACGTGACCTATCTCAGAAGAGTGAATTCCAAGAGAGAGGGCGCGGAACCCGTTAAACCTGCCAACCCCGGGCAGGCGTGATGCCATTATGCAGTTTACATGCCCTGGTCTCTTCCACCCGGGTGGCCTTAAAACCTCAGCTGTGGTACAGAGTGATCCATTGGCACAGCACCATCAACTGGGCCACGTGTCAGAGGCCACCCCCAGCTGATAAGTGGCCTAATTGGATTTTCTTTTGAGCTGAAATTCACAAAACAAAAAATGAACCACTTTAAAATGAACAATTCAGTGAGTTTCAGTATATTCATAATATTGTGCAACCACACCCTTTACCTAATTTGTGCACATTTTCATCCCCTCCGAAAGGAAACCCCGTCCCCTTCAGCAGTCATGCCCCATTTCCCCTCCCACAGCCCCTGGCAACCACTAATTAGCTTCCTGTCTCTGTGGATTTGCCTGTTCTGGGCATTTCATATAAATGGAATCATACGACATGTGGCCTTTTGTGTCTGGCTTCTTTCACTCAGCATCGTGTTTTTTATTTCATCCCTGTTGTAGCAGGGATCAGGACTTCAATCTTTTATCAGGACTTCAATCTCTCTTTTTTTTTTTTTTTTTTTTTTTTTTGAGACAGAGTCTCGCTCTGTCATCCAGGCTGGAGTGCAGTGACATGATCTCAGCTCACTGCAACCTCTGCCTCCTGGATTTGAGCAGTTCTCCTGCCTCAGCTCCCCGAGTAGCTGGGATTACAAGCATGCGCCACCATGCCCAACTAATTTTTGTATTTTTAATAGAGAGGGATTTTGCCATGTTGGCCAGGCTGGTCTCGAACTCTTGACCTCAAGTGATCTGACTGCCTCAGCCTCCCAAAGTGCTGGGATTACAGGCGTGAGCTACTGGCCAGGACTTCAGTCTTTCTGATGGCTGAAAAAGACTCCAGGCAGGGCACAGTGGCTCACACCTGTAACCCCAGCACTTTGGGAGGCTGAGGCGGGTGGATTGCTTGAGGTCAGGGGTTCAAGACCAACCTGGGCAACATGGCGAAACCCCCGTCTCTACTGAAAATACAAAAAGTAGCCGGGCGTGGTGGCAGGTGCCTATAATCCCAGCTACTCGGGAGGCTGAGACAAGAGAGTTGCTTGAACCTGGGAGGTGGAGGTTGCAGTGAGCCAAGATCCTGCCACTGCACTCCAGCCTGGGCGACAGAGCGAGACTCTGTCTCAAAAAAAAAAAAAAAAAAAAAGACTCAAGACTCCACTGACGGACCACATGTTGTTTATCCATTCATCCATTGGACACTTGGGTGGGTTATCACCACCCAAGCAGCTGAAAAGAACACTGTGAATCATGCTGCTATGAACTTCCCTATGCAAGCATTTGTCTCAACACCTGTTTTCAACTCCTTTGGGTAGATACCTATGAGGGCAATGGCAGGATCATAGGGTCATTCTAGTCTGGATTTCAACCCGGGCCCTCCAGCACCAGAATTCACTCTATTGCGTCCAGTGAACCCAGGAAGCACCCGGTTTAAAAGGACTGGGGGCTCAGGGTGTCTGTATGTCTTACACATGGGAAAAGGGTGGGAGGGTTCAGTTTCCCTGGGTGAGTGGGGCGGGGCTAGAGCTCACATCCTCCCAGCAGCCTGAATTCTGGAGGGCCAGTACCTGGTGGAGGAGGGGATGGGCGGGGACCCTGTCACAGGATGGTACTTTTTTTTTTTTTTTTTTTTGAGATGGAGTCTCACTCTGTCGCCCAGGCTGGAGTGCAGTGGTGCGATCTTGGCTCACTGCAACCTCTGCCTCCCAGGTTCAAGCGATTCTCCTGCCTCAGCCTCCTGAGTAGCTGGGATTACAGGCGCCCGCCACCACACCTGGCTAATTTTTTTGTTTTTTGTTTTTTTTTTGAGATGGAGTCTCACTCTATCTCCCAGACTGGAGTGCAGTGGCATGATCTCTGCTCACTGCAACCTCCACCTCCTGGGTTCGAGTGATTCTCCTGCCTCAGCCTCCCGAGTAGGTGGGATTACAGGCACCCGCCAGTATGCCTGGCTAATTTTTGTACGTTTTAGTGGAGACGGGGTTTCGTCATGTTGGCCAGGTGGTCGCAAAGTCCTGACCTCAGGTGATCCCCTCACTTTGGCCTTTGGAAGGTGCTGGGATTACCGGCATGATCTGCCCACCTCGGCCTTCCAAAATGCTGAGATTATAGGGGTGAGCCACCCCGCCCGCCCAGGATGGGACTTTTGGTTCCGGCTCCTTCCCGGCCGACAAATCCCTTCCTGGGGCCATGACTTGGTGAACCCAGGGACCCAACAGGGTGAGCATAGACTCTGAATCAAAGTCCAAGGATGTACCACAGTAAGAAAGTGTGTGCATCCGGAACCGAGGCCAGTAGTGCCACATTTGACACTATGACATTTCCGGTAATTGCCCTCCATACAGTTTTAATCATGCATTTGCTCTGAGGGTTCACTCCCCAGACCTCTCCCATCCAGAGGACCCAGGAGCTATTTCTTACATTTTACAGGTGAGGAAACTGAGGCACAGCCAGGCCACGTATACACCTCGACTTCCTCCTCGGGAAGAAACAGGGATGAAGGAGGAAGGAGGGGTTTCCTGAAACCATAGCCCAGCTCACACACCTGGACTTCCCCAACCCCAGAGCTCCCAACGCTGGGTCCAGGCTAGAATCTCCTAGAGATTCAGAGGCAGCACGGAGCAGGGTTCGAATCCTAGCCAACCCCAACCCTAAAAATCTACAAATCTGAGGCCAGGTGCGGTGCAGTGGCTCACATCTATAATCCAGCACCTTGGGGATCTGAGGCAGGCAGGTCACTTGAGGCCCACAGTTAAGACCAACCTGGGCAACATATCAAAACCCCATATCTAGAAAAATGACAAAAATTAGCCAGGCATGCTGGCGGGTGCCTGTAGTCCCAGCTACTCGGGAGGCTGAGGTGGGAGGATTGCTTGAACTGGGGAGGTCGACATTGTAGCGAGCCGAGATCACACCACTGTACTCTAGCCTGGGTGACAAAGCGAGATCCTGTCTCTCAAAACAAGAAAAAAAGAAAAAGAAAAGACAACAAATCTGTCTGATTGTTGACTTCCAGAACCCTTCCAAATGCCAGCAGGTGGCATCTGGATGTCTGGGGGCACATCGTAGGTTTTCGGGTCCTGGAATTATTTTAAATATAGAGATGGAATCTCACTATGTTGCCCAGGCTGGTCTCAAACTCCTGGGTTCCAGCGATCCGCCCCCCTCGACCTCTGGAAGTACAGGAGTGAGCCACTGCGCCGACCCCAGCTTCAGGAATCTTTGAACTCCCCGCAGAGAGCAGAGGTGCCGCAAGGTTTAACCTGCCTCCCTCCCTCCTTATCGCCATGGCCTTATCCAATCATTTCTTCACGGAACACACGTGGGCCAACGCTGACCGGGCTCTGTGCCAGGAACCCGCAAGGCGCTGCTTGTTCATCTCCAGCCACGGGGAGCTCATTCCCTAGCAGCGGGCCAGACCCAGGGTGGGGTCGTGAGCCCCGAGAGGGGCGAGGGTGGCAAGAGCGGGATGGCAGAGGTGGCAGCTGGGACCGGAGAGGGGAAGAGGCATGGCCGGGGAGGGAGGAGCCGGCAGAGAACTTCGTCTGGGCCACCAGGAAACTCAGCCGAGCTGGGAAGAGGGGGACTGGCAAGCGGCCAAGGCGGAGGGAGGCAGGAAGGCGTGAGGCCGGGTGGGAGGGAGGAAGCGGGAGAGGGGCGGGAGCTCTGGCTCAGGTAAAAACTCTTTCTTCGGCTCGCGAACGGAGAGGAGCAGGTAGAGGGGCAGAGGCGGGACTGTCGTCTGGGGGTGAGTGTCGGCAGCCCCCGGAGGATCTGGCGGACCCCAGTGGTGGGGGTTTGGGGGTGAGGAAGTTGGGGCTCTGGAGAAGCCCCTGCCGGTCTCCACCGCGCATACCCTGCAGATGTGGGAACATTCGGGAGCCCCGAGTCTCGAGAACCCGGTTGCCCTCACCCATCCGTAATTGTCTCTGGCGTTCCCAAGGCCAGCTCGGACCTGGGTCGGGGAGGAAGCCTCCCCCACAGCTGGCGACCCGGGACCCCGGCGCCCCTCCCAGATTGGGCGGGATCAGACCCCCGAGGCGGATGCCGCTTAGTCAGCCTTGGCTGTTACTGTTACCTGTGTTGTTGAGATTATTGGCCCCTTGGTTGGGAGTATCTGGGCAAGCCAGCGCTGAGGTCCCCGGTTGGGTTTGGGAACTGCAGGTGACCCCCCGTCTCTCCCTGCGGTTCCGGTGCTGCCAGCCCTGCCAGGTGGCTGGGCGGCATTCCAGGGGCCCTGGCTGCGTGGCATGGACACATTGCTGTTGGTCTCTGAACCGGCCTCAGTTTCCCCTCCGTGAGGTGGAACAATGGACCAGCTGGGATGAGGATGCCCGAAGCCTTTAGTCAAAGGAAATTTTTGTGATGAGGTGTACTGCTGGCCACTGGGGGCCCTTGCGTGACTGGCGTTAGGTCTCTGAGCCTCAGTTTCCCTGTGTGTTAAGGGGGGGTCTCATGGCATGGGACCTTGGCGAGGATGAGTTGAGTGGATCAGAGCTGTGGCCACTCAGTGGGTGCCCAGGGACAGTCAGCTGTCATCATATTAATTATGTCTGTAGCCACTGTTCAGATTCATTCCTGTTCCAAGAATCCTGACCATCTTTTCCTCTGGGTCAGATTTAAACTTTTTGTTTGTTTGTTTTATTTGTAGAGGTGGGGGTCTCACTTTGTCACCCAGGCTGGAGTACAGTGGCTCCATGCACTGTACTCACTGCAGCCTCAACCTCCTGGGCTCAAGTGATCCTCCCACCTCAGCCTCCCGAATAGCTGGGACTACAGGTGCACACTACAGGCAGCTAATTTTAAAATTTGTGTGTGTGTGGAGACGGGGTCTCACTATGTTGTCCAGGCTGGTCTCAAACTCCTGGGCCCAAGCAATCCTCCTGCCTTGGCATCCGAAAGTGCTGGGATTTCAGGCATGAGCCACCATGCCCAGCTCTGATTTTTTTAAATGGACACTTCTCAAGAGGAAACTGAGGTCCCCCCTCAACTTGGGCCAGGGACTCCTGCAGTCCAGATCTGGGATTCAGGGCCCAGGGGAAGCCACCTGGCTGTCTAGGTCTGGGGCCAGCCCTGGGGGCCATCTTCCTCCCACTGGCCTGTTCTCAAGGTGACACCAGGCAGGGCTGGTGTCAGGAGGAAGAGGTGTGGCCCCCAGGTCAGGCAGCTGGGCCCCCACATGGCCTAGGTGAGCAGTTGGGTGTTTGCTCAGTCCAGCCTGGACACCCTCCCTCACTCTCACCCCTAGGGTGTGGCAGTTCCTGGCAGGTGCTCTGGGTGTGGGAGAACCAAAAGGGGGCCTTGGTGCTTCTCTGTTCCAGGCCAGAGTTCAGGAATCCAGACAAGCCAGGTCAGCCCAGGAGGAGCAAGTAAGGGCTCACTGAGTGACATTTCCTCCTGCCACCAGCCTCTGAGGCCCAGAGCAAGCAGGAATTTGCTCACTCCCCCAACCCCATGAGCCAGGGAGGATGCCTATTGTGGACCCTCTTCCTGGTGGGAATCTGGCTTGCCTTGATTGCTCCTCATGATGGTGAGGTCACTACCAACGTGGCAAACTAAAGGAAATCTCATCAGCTGGGAGTTAAAGACAGGAACTAGGCTCCCACCCAACCTTTCTTAGGTGGATTTCTAGGCCTCTCTGTGCCTCAATTTTCCTATCCATAAAATTGGAGCTAATGCAGCCCTACTTCTCAGCACAGATATAGAGTTTAGATGGACAGACGGTGGCCAGGCTGCACACAGGACCTGGCATATTGATCCTAATCCTAATTATGCAGCTCATTATGTTCTCATTTATAACATGTATCTTTGCACACAGAAATAATATCATGAATATTTCTGAGCTCTAAGTACAAGACTTGGAGAAGAGCTCTGACCAGCCTGAAGGTGTGGGGGTCCAGGAAGTCCCCAGAGGAGGGGCCCAGGAGACCTCAGTTCCCCCATCACTCCTGGATTGTGGGAAGGGTCTGAGGTTGAACTGCGATGCACGGCCTGGCTTCCCAGCCTGTTTCCCCATCTATGGAGTGAGCCCAAAGATGCCCTTTGAGACTCCGCTGGGCCAGGGCTGGTGTTATGCAGGGGCCCCTTTCCAGTCTCACATAGGTGCCCCAGGCAGTTCCTGCAATGGGGTAGGGCTGGCATGGATGACATACAATTAGTCATCCATGTCAGAGCCTCGGGACCTAGAAACCCGGGACACCAAGGTCTAAAGTGCATGTGTCACCGTGCCCAACCCCACCCCTTTTTCCATACCCAGGCACTCCCTGGTGCAGATATTGAGTATATATTGACAGAGAACTCACTAGTACACATGGTTTCACTAAAGCAGGGTCCGGCCATTGTGAACTTAAAGGATTTACTGGGCTATTTCTTCTTCTCTTCTTCCCCTTCTGTTTGCAAAAGCAACTCCTGCTCCTTGTCAAAAGGGACCAGCCTATCATTACTGGGAAACCCAAACTGGTAAGAACTGGTGAGGAACCACCCACAGGGGCTGGCAGATCAGGGTTCAAATCCCACCAACGCGCCCTGGCCTCAGTCGGCTGTGTGACCTTGGACAGAGTTGCGCCCTCTCTGCACAGATCGTCCACCTGGACCCTAGGCTCCCCTCTGGAAGGCTCAGTGAGACTCCTCGGGTTCCTCCACAGGCCAGGGGCTCACACCCTCTCCTGTAAGCGTCCCCAACTTCCACCCTGGAGTTTCTTCACCCCTAGAGGTTGCACTCCTCTGGAAAATTGTCCTGTTTGCCACTTCTCTGTCCCCTGTTAGTGGTGTATCAGCGTCCTGGGCACACGAGTGTTTCTCTCCATCATCTTGGCTGTGTCCTCGGAACCTAGACCCAGATGTGGCATACGCTAGGTGCTCAGCACTTGCTCAGAGCAGTCACAACTCTGCAGGTGATAAGGGTGGTGGCAGCTGCTATTAAATCTCATTGTGGCTGGGCGTGGTGGCTAACACCTGTATTCCCAGCACTTTGGGAGACCGAGGCGGGCGGATCACCTGAGGTCAGGAGTTTGAGACCAGCCCAGGTGACGTGGTGAAACCCCATCTCTACTAAAAATACAAAAATTAGCTGGGCATGGTAACGCACACCTGTAATCCCAGCTTCTCTGGAGGCTGAGACAGGAGAATCGCTTGAACCCTGGAGGCAGAGGTTGCAGTGAGCCAAGATAGCACCACTACACTCCAGTCTGGGCAGCAGAGTGCGACTCTGTCTCAAAAAAAAAAAAAAAAAAATCTAATTGTGGCTGGGTGCAGTGGCTCACAACTGTAATCCCTGCACTTTGGGAGGCTGAGGTGGGAGGATCACTTGAGCCCAGGAGTTGGAGACCAGCCTGGGCAACATAGCGAGACCCATCTCTACAAAAATGAAATTAGCCAGGGGTGGTGATGCATGCCTGTGGTCCCAGCTACTCAGGAGGCTGAGGCAAGAGGATCAGTTGAGCCCTGGAGTTGGAGGCTGCAGTGAGCTATGATCGTGCCACTGCACCACTCCAGCCTGGGTGACAGAGCAAGATCCTGTCTCAAGAAAAGAAAAAAAAATTTCATTGTTGGTGCTTCACATATGTGCCACTTGGAGAAAAGGCCACTGCTTGGAGCTACCACTTGACCCTCTAGCCTTTCCCAGGACTCAAATCCGTATGTAGTCAAACAGGATTCTTCCAGAAGCTTCTCTCACCCTCCACCTCTTGCCTTGCCTTTTGGCGGCCTCAGAATGTTCCACACCTCCATCCAAATCCCAATTTAGGATGGGTGAGAATTGGAGAAACAGCGGCCACAACAATGCTGATAGTCAGTTGGTGGTTCTGCCACCATTCCAGCTTTTTTTTTTTTTTTTTTTTTTTTTTTTGAGATGGAGTCTCATTTACCCGGGCTGGAGTGCAGTGGCGCAATCTCGGCTCACTGCAACCTCCGCCTCCTGGGTTCAAGCGATTCTCCTGCCTCAGGCTCCTGAGTAGCTGGGATTACAGGCGCCCTCCACTATACCTAGCTAATTTTTTGTATTTTTAGTAGAAATGGGGTTTCACCATGTTGGCCAGGCTGGTCTCGAACTCCTGACCTCATGATTCGCCCGCCTCTGCCTCCCAAAGTGCTGGGATTACAGGTGTGAGCCACCGAGCCCAGCTGACCATCCCAGCTTTGCAGAGGAGGATGCTAAGGTCTGGGTGGCCCCAGCTACTTGGCCCAGGTCCCATGGAAGGTCAGTAGCTGGGTCAGAAGGCCCTTCCTCAACGGCTGTCGGGGGTCCCCATGGCTGCTTCAAAGGCATCAGCTCACAGACCAGTCCTCCCAGCTGCAGGCAAGGCAGAGACTGAGAGCCAGTGACCAGGCTGGTTAGGGGTATACAGGCCTGGGAGTCCCTGAAGAGCCATCCAGAAGTAGCCCTATCTGGGCCTCAGTTTCCTCATCTGGAAAGTGGGAGTTTCACAGGGAGAATTACCTTAATGCTATGGAGACCTCTGAGTCAGTGTCATTCAGGACATCCCCCGCCCCCTGTGCCACTCCCCATCACCTGTGGTCTCCAAATAGTCCTGGGAGTGAGGGGGGCAGATCTAGCCCCAGGTGGTGCCAGCAGGGTCCTTGATGACTTTCACATGCCCCACATCTCTTGCAGACAGTGACAAGAACAGGGTTGAGACTGGGCGCAGTGGCTCACTCCTGTAATCCCAGAACTTTGGGAGGCCGAGGCGGGCAGATCACTTGAGGTCAGGAGTTTGAGACCAGCCTGGCCAACGTGGTGAAACCCCGTCTCTACTAAATATACAAAAATTAGCTGGGTGTGGTGGCGCACACTTGTAATCTCGGCTACCTGGGGGGCTGAGGCAGGAGGATTGCTTGAAACCAGGAGGCGGAAGTTGCAGTGAGCCAAGATCACACCACTGCACTTCAGCCTGGGGGACACAGCGAGCGAGACTCTGTCTCCAGAATAAAACCAAAAAAACAGGGCTGAGGGCGACAGAGGTGCCTGGAGCCACTTGCACCTGGGGCAAGGGCCCAGCCTTGACTGCCCCCTGGGAGTGGCAGAGGACATGGGGCCAGGGTGCAGCTGCCAATGCCTACGATTCTGCTGAGCAGACAACCCTTCTGCATATTTAGTGGTCATTAATTTTCAATGAGTCATTAATACTTAGTATCACCTGTGCATTGAAGCATGAATATTCAGTGACCATGAATATTTGGTATCTGAAGACTGTTTGTGGCTTGTTAATATTCCTCATGATACTATTAGGCTGGGCGAGGTGGCTCATGCCTGTAATCCCAGCACTTTGGGAGGCTGAGGTGGGTGGATCACCTGAGATTAGGAGTTTGAGACCAGCCTGGCCAACATGGTGAAACTCTGTCTCTACTAAAAATACAAAAATTAGCCGGGTGTGGTGGTACATGCCTGTAATCCCTGCTACTCAGGAGGCTGAGGCAGGAGAATCACTTGAACCCAGGAGGGTGCAACCTCCAGGGTGCAGTGAGCTGAGATCATGGCGCTGCACTCCAGCCTGGGCGACAGAGGCTCTATGTAAAATATATATATATATATATTCCTCATGATAATATTCAAGTATCATGTATGTGACTTGCAACTTTAAAAAAAATTCAGTATATTTGGGCACAACTTGCAACTTTTCATTATTGCTTTGCAACTATTTTGTATATTACGAATAGTAGGCACCTCCTCTGTAGTTAATGGATTGTTAATGTTCAGTACTTCACTAACACGCAGCACTTTTTTTGTTTGTTTGTTTTGTTTTTGAGACAGAGTCTTGCTCTGTTCCCCAGGCTGGAGTACTGTGGCGAGATCATGGCTCACTGCAGCCTTGACCTCCTGGGCTCAAGCGATCCTCCCACCTCAGCCTCCCAAGTAGCCAGGACTACAGGCGCACACCACCATGCCTGGCTAATTTTTGTATTTTTTGTAGAGATGGGGTTTTGCCATCTTGCCCAAACCCTTGGGCTCAAGTGATCCTTCCTTCTCAGCCTCTCAAACAGCTGGGATTACAGGTACAAGCCACCACACCCAGCTGTTTTTTGTTTTTTTGTTTTGAGACAGGATCTTGCTCTGTTGCCCAGGCTGGAGTGCAGTGGTGCTATCACAGCTCACTGCAGCCTCGAACTCCTGGGCTCAAGCAATTCTCCTGCCTCAGCTTCCCAAGTAGCTGGGACTACAGGTGCACGCCACCACACCTGGCTAATTTTTACACTTTTTGTAGAGACAGAGTCTCACCATGTTGCCCAGGCTGGTCTTGAACTCTTGGGCTCAAGTGATCCTCCCACCTCAGCCTCCTGAGTAGCTGGGACTATAGGCACTCACCACCACCACACCAGGCTAATTAAAAAAAATTTTTTTGGCTGGGCATGGTGGCTCACGCCTGTAATCCCAACACTTTGGGAGGCTGAGGTGGGCGGATCACTTGAGGTCAGGAGTTTGAGACCAGCCTGCCCAACATGGTGAAACCCCGTCTCTACTAAAAATACCAAAAGTAGCCAGGCGTGGTGGCACATGCCTGTAGTCCCAGCTATTCAGGAGGCTGAGGCAGGATAATCGCTTGAACCCGGGAAGCAGGGGTTGCAGTGAGCTGAGATCATACCATTGCACTCCAGCCTGGGTGACCTAGCAAGATTCTGTCTCAAAAAAAAAAAAAAAAATTATTGTAGAGACAGGGTCTTGCTGTGTTACCCAGGCTGGTCTTGAGCACCTAAGCTCAAGTGATCCTCCTGCCTCGGCCTCCTAAAGCACTGGGATTACAGGTGACTTATCTTGACTGAATCACGGGTGCCCAAGGCTTACTAGTCTCCCAAGCTATAAATCTGTCTTCTGAGGCAGAACCTGTGCGGCAGGGGACTGTGGCTGCTGCCTCGTGGAGTGGGGGCGAGGCTGCAGTGAGATAGGAGGTGATGGCTATCGTACTTTTTCCCTTCTGCAACAAACTAGGTAGCATCCTGTGGGAGCACAGTTGCAGGAGATAAGATGCCCAGCCCTGGGGCTTCAGGCTGGCCGGGCAGATGGACAGGAGAGAAGCGAAGAGATTTCCCATGTCTGATGGTGGTGAATGCTACAGACATCAGCAGTGCTGGGGCTAGGTGTTTTAGCCAGGAGGTCGAAGCCTCTTGGAGGTGACATTTCAGGGGAAGCCTAAATATGAAGACTACGGAAAGAGCTGGAAAGGAAGGGGGTCCTAGGTGGAGGCAGTGGCAGGTGCAAAGGCCCTGAGGCAGGGCTGAGCTTGGGTGGTTTTTGTTTGTTTTGAGACAGGGTCTCGCTTTGCCGCCAGGCTGGAAGTGTGATCACAGCTCCCTGCAGCCTCCACTTCCAGGGCTCAAGTGATCCTCCCACCTCAGCCTCCCGAGTAGCTGGGACTAAAGGCATACACCACCATACTCAGCTAATTTTTTTACATTTTTTTTTAATTTTTAGCACAGACAGGGTCTCCCTTTTTTGCCCAGGCTGGTCTTGAACTCCTAGGCTCAAGCAACCCTCTTGCTTCAGCCTCCTAAAGTGCAAGGATTATAGGCATGAGCTACTGCATCCAGCCTGAGCCTGGGTGTTAAAGGATTTTTTTTTTTTTTTTTTTTTGAGACGGAATCTGGCTATATTGCCCAGGCTGGCGTGCAGTGGCACGATCTCGGCTCACTGCAACCTCCACCTCCTGGATTCAAGTGATTCTCCTGCCTCAGCCTCCTGAGTATCTGGGATTACAGGCGCGTGCCACCACACCTGGCTAATTTTTGTATTTTTAGTAGAGACAGAGTTTCACCATGTTGGCCAGGCTGGTCTCAAACTCCTGACCTCAGGTGATCTGCCCTCCTTGACCTCCCAAAGTGCCGGGATTACAGACGTGAGCCACCGCTCCCGGCCATGTTTAAGGAGGCTGGTGCAGCTGGAGCAGATGAGTGAGGGCAGAGATTGTGTGGGAAAGATGGCAGCAGAGGACCCACATCCTGCAGCCACACCCCAGGCGGCGGCTTCTGGGTCTTGGAAGGGGAAATAAATGGCTTTTCTGTGCATTTGAGGAAGTGGGTTCTGGAGGATGGCAAAATCGCACTGGCACGTGAAGTGCAAACAGCTCCAGGCAGGACCGACTGGTCTGGCAGCGGGCGGCCAGGCAAGGGTCCCCAAGAGTCAGCCTGGATGTCACTGCTGGACACTGGTGGCACTGTGTCTGGCTTGGGGTGAAGTTTTTTCACCCACCTTGAACAGGAGTGCAGGGTAGGCGCTGTAACATGCAGGGAACATATGACAATTGCCTGTTGGCACCAGGCGTGGTGACTGGTGCCTGTGGTCGCAGCTACTCAAGAGGCTAAGGCAGGAGGATCACTTGAGCCCAGGAGCTGGAGGCTGCAGTGAGCTATGATCGCCACTGCACTCCAGCCTGGACAACAGAGCAAGTGAGATCCTATCACTAAAAAAAAAAAAAATTTTTTTAATTAGCTGGCAAGGTGGCTTATGTCTGTAATCCCAGCACTTTGGGAAGCCAAGGCAAGAGGATTGCTTGAGGCCAGGAATTCAAGACCAGCCTGGACAACATAGTGAGACCCTGTCTCTTAAAACACAGCACACACAATCAATACCTGTTGGGCCTTCCTGGCTTATAGGCCATGGTGTGCCAACAGCTCTCACCTGGATACCAGACTGAGCCTCCCACTGCCCAGAGGTTCCTCACATTCTGCTCCTACTGGTCCTTCTTTTTCCACCCCCTAATATCTGGGCTGTAATCGAAACATTGATGATGACTTTCTTCATCTTATTTTCCTTTTTTTTCTTTTCTTTCTTTCTTTTTTTTTTTTTTTTTTTTGAGACAGAGTCTTGTTCTATCGCCCAGGCTGGAGTACAATGGCGTGATCTTGGCTCACTGCCACCTCCGCCTCCCAGATTCAAGTGATTCTACTGTCTCAGCCTCCTGAGTAGCTGGGATTACAGACACGCACCACCACACCCGGGTAATTTTTGTATTTTTAGTAGAGATGGGGTTTTGCCATGTTGGCCAGGCTGATCTCGAACTCCTGAGCTCAAGTGATTGCCTCGGCTTCCCAAAGTGCTGAGATTACAGGCGTGAGCCACTGTGCCCAGCTTTTTTTTTTTTTTTTTTTTTTTTTTTGAGACGTAGTCTTGCTCTGTTGCCCAGGCTAGAGTGCAGTGGTGTGATCTTGGCTCACTGCAACCTCCGCCTCCTGGGTTCAAGCGATTTTCCTTCCTCAGCCTCCTGAGTAGCGGGGATTACAGGCATGAGCCATGAACCACCAAGCCCTGCTAATTTTTGTATCTAATATTTTGTATTTAGTAGAGACGGGGGTTTCACCATGTTGGCCAGGCTGGTCTCGAACTCCTGACCTCAGGTGATCCACCACTTTGGCCTCCCAAAGTGCTGGGATGACAGCTGTGAGCCACTGCCCCCAGCCCTTCACCTTATTTTCTAAACCTGCCTACTCTCCTATACCCCAGCAGCCAGCCTCTGTCTAGGCCACCAAACTCTTCCACCTAGATGTTACCCAATCTCCCCCCACCCAGCCTCCTGAGTAGCTGGGACTACAGGTGTACACCACCACACTCAGCTAATTTTGTTTCATTTTTTTATTTAGCAGAGACAGGGTCTCCCTTAGTTGCCCTGCCCTGATTGAAATGTCCCTAATCCCTTAGTGACCACAGGGAATTTTTTTTTTTTTAAATGACAGTCTCTCTCTCTTGCCCAGGCTGGAGTGGTGTGATTATAGCTCACTGCAGCCTTAAACTCCTGGGATCAGGCAATCCTCCCACCTCAACCTCCCGCATAGCTAGGACTACAAGTATGCATCATCACGCCGGCTAACTTTTGTATTTTGGGTAGAGATGGGGTTTCACCATGTTGCCCAGGCTGGTCTCAAACTCCTAAGCTCAAGCGATCCTCCTACCTCAGCCTCCCAGAGTGCTGGGATTATAGGCCTGAGCCACCTTGCCCAGCCCACAGGGGACTTCTTAAAGGCATAAATCAATCTGATCCCTCCCCTGCTCATAGACCCTCCATGGCTCCTCATTGCTTCTCACAGGAAACATAAGACATTCTTTCTGGCCTGCCCATTCTATTCTTGTACCCTAGCAGGGTCCCATAACTCCACCATCACCTCCTTTCTCTCCCCCTGTCCCAACCACATCAGCCTCCTCGCTCTGCCACCAGCACCCTAAATTTGTATCCATCTCAGGGCCTTTGCACATGCTCCACTCTGTCTGGAATGCCCTTCCCCACAGTCTGCCCAAGTGAATTCCCATCATCCTTCAGGACCTCCCTGATCCTAGGTTGCTCAGGTCCCCTGTGGACCTGCCTCAGTAACAATTAGTATGGCTGTCACTAATTGTTAGTATCATTTACAATTTTTTTTTTTTTTGAGACAGCATCTTGCTCTGTTGCCCAGGCTGGAGTGCAGTGGTGTGATCATAGCTCACTGCAGCCTTGAACTCCTGGGCTCAGGTGATCCTCCCACCTCAGCCTCCCAAGTAACTGAGACCTCAAGCACATGCTACCACAGCCTGCTAATTTTTTGTTTTGTTTTGTTTTGAGACAGAGTCTTTCTCTGTCATCCAGGCTGGAGTGCAATGGTGTGATCATAGCTCACTGCAGCCTCCACCTCCTGGGTTCAAGTGATTTTCCTGCCTCAGCCTCCCGAGTAGTTGGGACTACAGGCGCCCATCACCATGCCTGGCTAATTTTTGTATTTTTTTTTTTTTTTTTTTTTGTAGAGAGTGGGTTTCCCCACGTTGGCCAGGCTGGTGTCGAACTCCTGACCTCAAGTAATCCACCTGCCTTGGCTTCCTAAAGTGTTGGGATTATGGGTGTGAGCCACTGCGCCCAGCCTAATTTTTGTGTTTTTTGTAGAGACGGGGTTTCACCATGCTGCCCAAGCTGTTCTACTTATTATTATATTGAGGGCAGGGCTGGCTTGGTCACAGCTGTATCCCCAGCATCTAGCATACAGTAGGTGCTCAGTTACACTCTAGGGCTGATGAGTCACTGTGACAGTTAACAGGATTGGACTCATGCACGTTCATGGATATTCACCTGTCTGTGCCCCAGGTGGCCGAGAGTTGGCCAGGTTCTCTTTGAGGGATGTTTGGTGCCATCCATGACGCAGTCCCTTGTGACAGATTCTGGGAGGCCCTGAGGTCTTGGAAGGGAGTCTCCCAGTGACCCCGAGTTGAGGGACGTATGAGATGGGCATACTGCACCCATCAAAGTTCTGGGTTCCGGCTGGGGACGGTGGCTCATGCCTGTAATCCCAGCACTTTGGAAGGCTAAGGTGGGCAGATCATGAGGTCAGGAGATCGAGACCATCCTGGCCAACACGGTGAAACCTTGTCTCTCCTAAAAATACAAAAATTAACTGGGTGTGGTGGCGCGTGCCTGTAGTCCCAGCTACTCTGGAAGATGAGGCAGGAGGATCGCTCGTATGCAGGAGGCGGAGGTTGAAGTGAGCCGAGATTGTGCCACTGTATTCCAGCCTAGGCAACTCCATCTCAAAAAAAAAAAAAAAAAAAAGTCCTGGGTTCTGATACTGCTCCATGCTGAGCCTCAATGTCCCTGTCTGTAAGTGGGAATAGCTGGGGAATCAAGGTAGCCAGGATGGTGGACTCATGGTCACTGAGGCGGTCACCACACAGCTAATATGCATCAAGCCCTTTTGCAGTCAGGGAGCAGTGGCCCCAGTGTGTGTGTGTGTGTGTGTGTGTGTGTATTGGAGCAGGGAACCTCGGCACCCCCATGTCCTAATAAGGAAACTAAGACTTCACACAGAAAGGCAGGGCACAGTGACTCATGCCTGTCATCCCAGCCTTTTGGGAGGCCGAGGCAGGTGGATCACTTGAGGTCAGGAGTTCAAGACCAGCCTGGCCAACATGGTAAAACCCCGTCTCTACTAAAAATACAAAAAAATTAGCCAGGCATGGTGGCTCACACCTGTAATCCCAGCTACTCAGGAGGCTGAGGCAGGAGGATCGCTTGAACCCATGAGGTGGAGGCTGCAGTAAGCTGAAATTACACCACTGCACTCCAGCCCGGGCAACAGAACGAGAGAGAGAGAGAGAGAGAGACGCTGTCTCAAAAAAAAAAAACAAAATCAAAAAATTTAAAAAATTAATCCCCAGCAGGGAGGGCCAGGGCACCTGTCAGAGCCAACAGGGGTTGGAGTGCTTTGAAATGGGTCTTGCAAGGGGTGGAGGAGTTAAGAAGGGGGTGAATTTCAATATTTTGCCAACCTGAGCAACTGTACAGGTGCAACCAGATGTTGGGGGCCACAGGAAAAGCGCTTTGCTCATGGCGAGTGTTCAGTGAGTTTTGTTTTCCACAGGAGCCGCCCAGGAGGCTCCTCAGGCCGACCCCAGACCCTGGCTGGCCAGGATGAGGTATCTCCGGCACCTGCGGCCCAATGCCACCCTCATTCTGGCCATCGGCGCTTTCACCCTCCTCCTCTTCAGTCTACTAGTGTCACCACCCACCTGCAAGGTCCAGGAGCAGCCACCGGCGATCCCCGAGGCCCTGGCCTGGCCCACTCCACCCACCCGCCCAGCCCCGGCCCCGTGCCATGCCAACACCTCTATGGTCACCCACCCGGACTTCGCCACGCAGCCGCAGCACGTTCAGAACTTCCTCCTGTACAGACACTGCCGCCACTTTCCCCTGCTGCAGGACGTGCCCCCCTCTAAGTGCGCGCAGCCGGTCTTCCTGCTGCTGGTGATCAAGTCCTCCCCTAGCAACTATGTGCGCCGCGAGCTGCTGCGGCGCACGTGGGGCCGCGAGCGCAAGGTGCGGGGTTTGCAGCTGCGCCTCCTCTTCCTGGTGGGCACAGCCTCCAATCCGCACGAGGCCCGCAAGGTCAACCGGCTGCTGGAGCTGGAGGCACAGACTCACGGAGACATCCTGCAGTGGGACTTCCACGACTCCTTCTTCAACCTCACGCTCAAGCAGGTGCGCTGGACTGGGGTCACCTGATCGGGGCCACCTGTCCTTCTTGTCCAAATTACCACCCACTCCTGAGGGACCCAGGGGACCAGAAGCCCTCGTCAGTCCATCACAGCCCATTCTGCCCCTCTGCTGTCCTCACCAGCCTCGTGGAGACCCAAAATGGTCTTCTTCTAGGGGAGGCTAGGGGGAAGGGCAGAGGAGCTAGGTTACTAGCACAGAGCTCAAGCCTGATGATGCGGGTTTGAATCCAAGCTCTGCCTCTTACTTGGTGTTCGACCTTGGAGGAGTTCATTCACCTCTCTGTGCCTCACTTTTCTCACCTGGAAAATGGGATGTGAGTGAGTCCCACCCACCTCTGAGGGCTACTGTGAGGTTTACAGGAGATGGAGTTTATAAGGCACCCAGACCAGTGCTGGATGTCCAACTCAACTTGGCAATGACGGGGGACACATCTCCTTGTTTATTTTTATGTTTATTTTTTTTTTTTAATGGAGTCTTGCTCTGTTGCCCAGCCTGGAGTGCAGTGGTGCGATCTGGGCTTGCTGCAACCACCTCCTGGTTTCCGGCGATCCTACTGCCTCAGCCTCCCAAGTAGCTGGGATTACAGGCACTCACCATGCCCAGCTAATTTTTGTATTTTGAGTAGAGACGGGGTTTCACCCTGTTGGCCAGGGTAATCGCAAACTCCTGACCTCAGGTGATCTTCCCGCCTCGGCCTCCCAAAGTGCTGGGATTACAGGTGTGAGCCACTGCACCCGGCCAACATCTCCTTGTTTATTTGTTCCGGTTCTGTCTCCCCATGAGGCTGGGGGCCTTGTCTGTTTCACTCACTGCTGTGTCCCTAATGCCTAGAATAGATTCAGGTGCACAGCATGTGCTCAGTCAAGACCTTTTTGATGGACAAGAACCCATGAGAGGTAGCTAGGCTTGGTGGCTCATGCCTGTAATCCCAGCACTTTTGGAAGCTGAGGAGGGAGGATCGCTTGAGCCCAAGAGTTTGAGGCCAGCCTGAGCTACATAGCGAGACCTCATCTTTTTCAAAAAAAACATTTAATTAATTAATTTTTATGTTTTTTTAATTAATTTTTTTTTTTTTAGATGGAGTCTGGCTCTGTCCCCCAGGCTGGAGTGCAGTGGTGCAATCTCGGCTCACTGCAACCTCCACCTCCCAGGTTCAAGTGATTCTCCTGCCTCAGCCTCCTGAGTAGCTGGGAATACAGGTGCATGCCACTATGCCCAGCTAATTTTTTTGTACTTTTACCAGAGATGGGGTTTCACCATGTTGGCCAGGCTGGTCTCAAACTCCTGACCTCAAGTGATCCTCCTGCCTTGGCCTCCCAAAGTGCTGGGATTACAGGTATGAGCCACCACGCACAGCCTCGTCTCTATTTTTTTAAAAAAAGAAGCCATGAGAGGTGAGAAAATCCTGCCCATCTGCAGATGAGGAAATGGAGGGGCTCTAAGAACCCCTCCTAGGTCCTCGAGTAGAACAAGACAAGTAGAGACAACATTTTCAAGGAGGAACAGGGAACTCTGCAGGTTCCTGCTCATAGGAGGTACAGACAGGCCTGGGTTCAAGGCCTCTGGTAGCTGTTTCTCTGCGGGTGACCTCACTGCAGTTTTCTCTGGAGAGCCTCTGTTCCCTCATCTGTAAATAAGATTGAGGACCACTTCTGCCTCCTAAGGGTGCATTCAGGATTCAGGGTAGGGTAAGCACCAAGCACAGAGCCGGGCAACAAACAGATACCCAGCCTGTGTAGGTTACCATAGGGGAAACTGAGGCTGAGGCGGGTAGGGGCCATGGCCTCTTAACATGCTGTGTTCTGAAAACACAAAAGTGGCCAGGCACAGTGGCTCACGCCTATAATCCCAGCACTTTGGGAGGCCGAGGTGGGCGGATCACTTGAGACCAGGAGTTCGAGACCAGCTTCTTGGGAGGCTAAGGCAGCAGGATCGATTGAACCCTGGAGGCGGAGGTTGGAGTGAGTCAAGATCGTGCCACTGCACTCCAGCCTGGGTGACAGAGTGAGACTCTGTCTCAAAAACAAAAACAAAAAACCCTTTAAAAGTGTGTGATAAACATCAGCTTGACAAATATGAACCCAGCACCCGTGAAGCACCGGCACTATGCTGGGTGCTGAGGGAGATGGCATGAACAGAAAAGAGAGACACATGCCCAAGGAGGGAAGTCCAGTGTTTGGTGGAAGAGGGGGATGTTAACAATCACACAGGTCAGGCACGGTGGCTCACACCTGTAATCCCAGCACTTTGGGAGGCTGAGGCAGGTGGATCACCTGAGGTCAGGAGTTCAAGATCAGCCTGACCAACATGGTGAAACCCTGTCTCTACTAAATACAAAAAATTAGCCAGGTGTGGTGGTGCATGCCTGTAATCCCAGCTACTTGGGAGGCTGAGGCAGAAGAATTGCTTGAACCTGAAAGGCGGAGGTTGCAGTGAGCCGAGATTGCACCACTCCACTCCAGCCTGGGCAACAAAAGCGAAAACTCCATCTCCAAAAAAAAATAATAATCATAATAAAATAAAAATCACACAAAGGCCAGGAGTGGTGGCTCATGCTTGTAATGTCAGCATTTTGGGAGGCTGAGGTGGGAGGATCCTTTGAGGTCTGGAGTCTGAGACCAGCCTGCGTAGCATAGCAAGATCCCATCTCTTAAAAAAAAAAAAATTTATTAGCCAGGAGTAAGTAGCGGCATGTGTCTGTAGTACCAGCTACTTGGGAGGCTGAGGTGGAAGGATCACCTGAGCCCAGGAATTTGAGGCTGCGATGAACTATGATCATAGCGCTACACTCTAGCCTGGGCAATAGAGCAAGACCCTGTCTCAGAAACAAACAAAATTCATACAAATGATTATTTAACAACAGGGCTTGGCCAGGCAGAGTTGGGAGGAACAGCAATACATGTAAATGTAACAATTTTCCAGCATTTCTTGGTGCTTCATGGAGCATGGTCTCCATGGATTCCCCAACACTCCTAGAGGCACATGATAAGGCCTGTTTGGAGAGTTGAAACCAAGGCACAGAGAGGGTTTCCCAAGTAACCCCACAGGGCAGGGCCTTAACCCAGGCTGGATTGTGGACACTTCCTTTCCTGGGCTCAGTGGGCTGGAGTGGCTAACAGAGACCCAAGGCCAATTTCTCCAGCCCTCAAGCGAGCATGCCCTGTCTACCCTGCCTGCAGGTCCTGTTCTTACAGTGGCAGGAGACAAGGTGCGCCAACGCCAGCTTCGTGCTCAACGGGGATGATGACGTCTTTGCACACACAGACAACATGGTCTTCTACCTGCAGGACCATGACCCTGGCCGCCACCTCTTCGTGGGGCAACTGATCCAAAACGTGGGCCCCATCCGGGCTTTTTGGAGCAAGTACTATGTGCCAGAGGTGGTGACTCAGAATGAGCGGTACCCACCCTATTGTGGGGGTGGTGGCTTCCTGCTGTCCCGCTTCACGGCCGCTGCCCTGCGCCGTGCTGCCCATGTCTTGGACATCTTCCCCATTGATGATGTCTTCCTGGGTATGTGTCTGGAGCTTGAGGGACTGAAGCCTGCCTCCCACAGCGGCATCCGCACGTCTGGCGTGCGGGCTCCATCGCAACGCCTGTCCTCCTTTGACCCCTGCTTCTACCGGGACCTGCTTCTGGTGCACCGCTTCCTACCTTATGAGATGCTGCTCATGTGGGATGCGCTGAACCAGCCCAACCTCACCTGCGGCAATCAGACACAGATCTACTGAGTCAGCATCAGGGTCCCCAGCCTCTGGGCTCTTGTTTCCATAGGAAGGGGCGACACCTTCCTCCCAGGAAGCTGAGACCTTTGTGGTCTGAGCATAAGGGAGTGCCAGGGAAGGTTTGAGGTTTGATGAGTGAATATTCTGGCTGGCGAACTCCTACACATCCTTCAAAACCCACCTGGTACTGTTCCAGCATCTTCCCTGGATGGCTGGAGGAACTCCAGAAAATATCCGTCTTCTTTTTGTGGCTGCTAATGGCAGAAGTGCCTGTGCTAGAGTTCCAACTGTGGATGCATCCGTCCCGTTTGAGTCAAAGTCTTACTTCCCTGCTCTCACCTACTCACAGACAGGATGCTAAGCAGTGCACCTGCAGTGGTTTAATGGCAGATAAACTCCGCCTGCAGTTCCAGGCCAGCCAGAAACTCCTGTGTCCACATAGAGCTGACATGAGAAATATCTTTCAGCCCAAGAGAGAGGGGTCCTGATCTTAACCCTTTCCTGGGTCTCAGACAACTCAGAAGGTTGGGGGGATACCAGAGAGGTGGTGGAATAGGACCGCCCCCTCCTTACTCGTGGGATCACATGCTGTAATGGTGGAGGTGTGGGCAGAGGAGGGAAGCAAGTGTCCTTTGAAAGTTGTGAGAGCTCAGAGTTTCTGGGGTCCTCATTAGGAGCCCCCATCCCTGTGTTCCCCAAGAATTCAGAGAACAGCACTGGGGCTGGAATGATCTTTAATGGGCCCAAGGCCAACAGGCATATGCCTCACTACTGCCTGGAGAAGGGAGAGATTCAGGTCCTCCAGCGGCCTCCCCCACCCAGTATGTTTTACAGATTACGGGGGGACCGGGTGAGCCAGTGACCCCCTGCAGCCCCCAGCTTCAGGCCTCAGTGTCTGCCAGTCAAGCTTCACAGGCATTGTGATGGGGCAGCCTTGGGGAATACAAAATTTTGTGAAGACTTGGAAATCTTTTTTTTTTTAAGCAAATTTACAAGTTTCGACAGACAAGTCCACATTCATCCCTAAAAGTCTCATTTTCCAGTAGAAAATATACACTGGTAAAAACGGGGCATGGGGCCGTGGCTCAGGGCTGTAATTCTAGCACATTGGGAGACCAAAGTGGGAGGATCACTTGAGCCCAGGAGTTCTGGATCCTGTCTCTGCACAAAATAAAAAATTACTCAGGCGTGGTGGTGCTCACATGCCTGTAGTCCCAGCTATACTTGGGAGGCTGAGGCGAGAGGATCGCTTGAGCCCAGGAGTTGGAGGCTGCAGTGAACCATGATTGTGCCACTGTACTCCACTGGGCGGCAATAAGAAGACAAAAACATAAAACAGGACATGTGTGAGGCAAAAGCTGCAGGAATTTCTATCAGGCAGATCTGACCTCATCCCACCCACCCCCTGCTCAGATACCCTTCATAGCTCCTTATTGCTTTCAGCTCATATCCCCACATATCCCCAAAGACAGATACTTTTTTTTTTTTTTTTTTTTTTTTTTTAAGACGGATTCTCATTCTGTTGCCCAGGCTGGAGTGTAGTGGCGTGATCTCGGCTCATTGCAACCTCCGCCTCCCAGATTCAAACAATTCTCCTGCCTCAGCCTCCCAAGTAGCTGGGATTACAGGTTACAGGCATGTGCCACCATGTCCAGCTAATTTTTGTATTTTTGATAGAGACGGCATTTCACCATGTTGCCCAGGATGGTCTCAAACTCCTGACCTCAAGTGATCCACCCGCTGGCCTCCCAAAGATGCTGGGATTACAGGCGTGAGCCACAGTGCCTGGCCAGCCAAAGATAGAGTCTTGCTTCCAGGTTGTCAGCAGACTCAGGAGTGGGAGGTACAGGGTGAGATGCTCTTAGCTGGATTGGACGCTGGGCCCACCTTGGCCTCCTGCTTCCAGCAAGGCCCCCTCTGAATACCATCCCAGCCACCAGCAGCCTCCCTCTCCTTACCAGGCTTGCCTTCCCTGGTTGGAACCTCAGATCTACTGCTCTCTGTAGCTCATCCTTTCCGCCCCTCCTCAAGTGCTTATTATGCACCTGCCGTGTGCTACACGCCTTGCCCTGTACTCCTCCTCCCTCCTGTGGGAAGGGTCAGCTGATACAGACCCACCTTATGGTGAGGAAACAAACCCGAAAATGATCAAATGGGAAGTTCCCGGGAGCAATAAGAGCTTTGAGCAGAATTTTTTTTAAATTTAATTTAATTTTATTTTATTTTATTTATTTTTGAGACAGAGTCTCGCTCTGTTGCCCAGGCTGGAGTGTGGTGGCACGATCTCATCTCACTGCAACCTCCGCCTCCTGAGTTCAAGTGATTCTCATGCCTCAGCCTCCCAAGTTGCTGGGATTACAGGCATGCGCCACCACGCCTGGCTAATTTTTGTATTTGTAGTACAGACAGGGTTTCACCATGTTATCCAGGCTGATCTCGAACTCCTGGCCTCAAGGGATCCACCTGCCTCAGCCTCCCAAAGTGTTGGGATTAGAGGCATAAGCCACTGCACCAGCCTGAGCAGAATTTAAATGGGATAACAGGGCCAAACACAGTGACTCATGCCTATAATTCCAGGGCTTTGGGAGGCAGAGGTGGGAGGATCACCTGAGCCCAGGAGTTCGAGACCAGCCTGGGCAACATAGCGAGACCCTGTCTCTACAGAAAAAAAATTAGCCCAGTGTGGTAGTGCCCACTTATGGTCCCAGCTACTCGGAAAGCTGAGGCGGGAGGATCACTTGAGCCTGGGAGGTTGAGGTTGCAGTGAGCCAGGACCATGCCACTGCACTCCAGCCTGGGTGAGAGAGAGACCTTGTTTCAAAAATAAAATGAGGCTGGGCATGGTGGCTCACGATTGTAATCCCAGCAGTTTGGGAGGCCGAGGTGGGCGGATCACCTGAAGTCAGGAGTCCAAGACCAGCCTAGACAAGGCGAAACCCCGTCTCTACTAAAAATACAAAAATTAGCAGAGTGTGGTGGCATATGCCTGTAATCCCAGCTACCTGAGAGGCTGAGGGAGGAGAATCACTTGAACCTGGGAGACGGAGGTTGCAGTGAGCTGAGATTGAGCCACTGCACTCCAGCCTGGGCGACAGAGTGAGAATCTATCTCAAAAAAAAGAAAAAAAAAAATAGGCCAGCCGTGGTGGCTCACACCTGTAATCCCAGCACTTTGGGAGGCCGAGGTGGGTGGATCACGAGGTCAGAAGATTGAGACCATTCTGGCCAACATGGTGAAACCTCGTCTCTACTAAAAATATGAAAATTAGCCAGGCGTGGTGGTGTGCACTTGTAGTCCCAGCTACTCAGGAGGCTGAGGGCAAAAGAATCGCTTGAACCCGGGAGGCGGAGGCTGCAGTGAGCCGAGATCATGCCACTGCACTCCAGCCTGGGCGACAGAGTGAGACTCAGTCTCCAAAAAAAAAAAAAAGATGGTTAAAAATGGCTGCTCTGGGGACTGGAGGGAGCTGGGAGGATGAGACACCATCCTGCAAATCAGGCCTGGATGAGGTGGGGCTGCAGGGCTTTCTGACAGGCACATCTGACCTCATTCTGCCCCTGCTCACACAGCCTCTGTGGCTCCCTATTGCCATCAGGGGAGAGTCCCAGCTCCCCTGCTCCACTGGATTGAGTAGTGTCTGGCAAGAATTCATGTCTGAGAATTCATATTCATATTCTGAGAATTCATATTCTGAGAATTCACCTCAGAATATGGGCTTATTTGGAAATAGGGTCTTTGTAGACAGACATGAGGTTATCATGGATTAGGGTGGACCCTAAATCCGATGACTGGGCCAGGCACGTGGCTCATGCCTGTGATCTCAACACTTTGGGAGGCTGAGGTGGGCGGATCACCTGAGTTCAGGAGTTCAAGACCAGCCTGGCCAACATGGTGAAACCCCGTCTCTACTAAAAATGCAAAAATTAGCTGGGTGTGGTGGCGGGTGCCTGTAATCCCAGCTACTTAGGAGGCTGAAGTGGGAGGATCACTTCAGCCCAGGAGTTGGAGGCTGCAGTAAGCTATGATTGTGCCACTGCACTCCAGCCTGGGCGACAGAGTGAGACCCTGTCTCAAAAAAAAAAAAAAAAAAAAAGACTAATGTGTTTTGTGATGATCATTTTCAGACATTTGTTTTGTGTCTAATGTCTACCATTCTAAGTCCTCAATGCTAAGGACTCCCATGGGCCTTGGTAGAGACCTCGGTTCAAGTCCTGCACTTACCCTTCCCTGTCTGACCTTGGCAAGCAGCCCTCTCCCTGGGCCTCAGTTTCCCCACTTTGCGTTGCAATGCCTCTCTAGTTATCAAGCTCCTGGAAGTGCCGGTGGGTCCATGGCTGCTGGGGGACAAGCCCACACAGGGACTGACTGAGGCTTGTCCCTTTTTCTAGAGAAAATGCAGGAAGCTGCTTTGGGTCGTTTATTTACTAAGAGACAGCAAGAAGGGGTGTTACACATGCAGGGAGCGGAGCGTCTGGGGCTCCTCTGGAGTGAGGACATTTGGCTGTCAGTGTCCAGCATCTGTGAAAGCGGGGATCCTCCAAGCCAGGGCTAGGGTGTGATTTATTCTGCAGTTGACTCCACAGGCTGCAGGTGGCATTGGTCTGGGGTAGATAGTGAGCACCCCATCCCAGGAGGTAATCAGAGGCCTGCAGACGTGAGACTTTATGGTGCTGTGTGGCCTCAGGAGCTCACCAGACCAGACCCTCTGGGCCTCAGGCCACTCTGAGGCTGCACCCAAGGAGGAATCAGTAGGGACAGAGGGTCAGCAGGTCTTGTTGGGTACAGCCACTGAGGCAGCAGTAGCGTGCAGGGTTGGTGGCAGCTGCACGGTGGTGGCGGTGATGGTGAGAGGTCTGGGGCAGGGGCTGCAGGCCAGGTCCCAGTGTGAGATTACTGTTGGCCACCAGCCCATGGAGCAGATGTCGTCTCTCCAGCCACTGTAGCATCTCACCTGGGGACAGAGTGAAACTCAGCTGGAACGGAAACGACAGAGGACATGCTACCCCATGCTGCATGTGCACAAATCCACACACATCCCACTGAGTAACCCACCAAACACTCATGCATGCAAATAAAAAGTGAGCACTGGCCGGGCACGGTGGCTCACACCTGTAATCCCAGCACTTTGGGAGGCCGAGGTGGGTGGATCACGAGGTCAGGAGTTTGAGACCATCCTGGCTAACACAGTGAAACCCCTTCTCTACTAAAAAAAAAAATACAAAAAATTAGCCGGGTGTGGTGGCGGGCGCCTGTAGTCCCAGCTACTTGGGAGGCTGAGGTGGGAGGATCGCTTGAGCCTGGGAAGGCAAGGCTGCAGTGACCCGAGATCGTGCCACTGCACTCCAGCCTGAGTGACAGAGCAAGACTGTCTCAAAAGAAAAAAAAAAAGGACTTATGAAAATTTAGAGGGTTGTTTACCCTCTACCCAATCTGCAGTTTACAATTGACACCAGTGGTTCTCAAACCAGGGTGATTTTGTTTCCAGGGGATACTTGTCTGGGGACAGTTTTAGATGTCACAACTTGGGTGGGGTGTGAGGCTATTCATGGCATTAGGGGGCAGAAGACAGAGATGTTATCTAACACCCTACAATATACAGGACAGCCCCACTACCATATACATCCCCAAATGTCAGCATCAGCTTTTTTTTTTTTGAGATGGAGTTGCCAAGCTGGAGTGCAGTGGCGTGATCTTGGCTCACTGCAACCTCCGCCTCCCGGGTTCAAGTGATTCTCCTGCCTCAGCCTCCTGAGTAGCTGAGACTACAGGTGTGCACCACAACTCCCGGCTAATTTTTGTATTTTTAGTACAGATGGGGTTTCACCATGTTGGCCAGGATGGTCTCGATCTCTTGACCTCAGATCCGCCTGCCTGGGTCTCCCAAAATGCTGGGATTACAGGCGTGAGCCACCGCGCCCAGCCAGCCTTAGCTTTTTTAAATAAAATAGAGATGGGGTCTCCCTATGTTGGCCAGGCTGCTTTTGAACTCCTGGGTTCAAGTGACCCCCCCTGCCTCAGCCTTCCAAAGTGTTGGGATTACAGGTGTGAGGTCGGGAGTTCAAGACCAGCCTGACCAACATGGAGAAACCCCTTCTCTACTAAAAATACAAAATTAGCCAGGCATGGTGGCACATGCCTATAATCCCTGCTACTGGGGAGGCTGAAGCAGGAGAATCGTTTGAACCCGGGAGGCAGAGGTTGTGGTGAGCCGAGATCGCACCATTGCACTCTAGCCTGGGCAACAAGATTGAAACTCCGTCTAAAAAAAAAACAAAACAAAAAAACAAACTTGGTGGCCGGGACTTGTAATCCCAAGCCTTTGGGAGGCTAAGGTAGGCAGACTGCCTGAGCTCAGGAGTTTGAGACCAGCCTAGGCAACATTGTGAAACTCCCATCGCTACTAACAATATAAAAATTAGCCAAACATGGTGACATGTGCCTATAGTCCCAGCTACTCAGGAGGCTGAGGTGGGCAGATTGCTTGAGCCTTGGAGGCAGAGGTTGCAATGAGCCGAGATCATGCCACTGCACTCCAGCCTGGGTGATAGAGTGAGACCCTGTCTCAAAATATATATATATAATAATAATAATATTAATATTTTTCCTTTTTTCTAGACAAGGGTCTCTGTCTCAGGCTGAGTCTCATATTGCCCAGGTTGGTCTCAAACTCCTGGCCTCAAGTGATCTTCCCTCCTAGCCTCCTGAGTAGCAGGGATTACAGGCATGAGCCACCACGTCCAGCAAGATAAGTATTTTAATGCAATACTTTTAAAATAAAATTTAAAATATTTGTAAAAAGGCCAGGCACAGCGGCTCACGCTTGTAATCCCAACACTTTGGGAGGCTGAGGCGGGCAGATCACCTGAGGTCAGGAGTTCAAGACCAGCCTGGCCCGGGCACAGTGGCTCATGCCTGTAATCCCAGCCTTTTGGGAGGCCGAGGCAGGTGGATCACGAGATCAGGAGATTGAGACCATCCTTGCTAACATGGTGAAACCCCATCTCTACTAAAAATACAAAAAAATTAGCTGGGCGTGGTGGCAGGCGCCTGCAGTCCCAGCTACTCAGGAGGCTGAGGCAGGAGAATGGCGTGAACCCAGGAGGCGGAGCTTGCAGTGAGCCGAGATCACACCACTGCACTCCAGCCTGGCGGACAGAGCGAGACTCAATGTCAAAACAAAACAAAACAAAACAAAACAAGACCAGACTGGCCAACATGGTGAAACCTGTTGTTTCACCTGTTCACCTGTCTCTACTAAAAATACCAAAAAAAAAAAATCAGCTGGGCATGGTAGTGGGTGACCTGGGGAGTGGCCTGTAATCCCAGCTACTTGGAAGGCTGAGGCAGGAGAACTGCTTGAACTCAGGAGGCGGAGGTTGCAGTGAGCTGAGATCGTGCCACTGCACTTCAGCCCGGGTGACAGAGCGAGACTCCATCTCAAACAAACAAACAAAATACAAAAATTAGCCAGGTGTGGTGGTGCGTGCCCACAGTCCCAGCTACTCTGGAGGCTGAGGCAGGAAAATTGCTGGAACCCGGGAGGCAGAGGTTGCAGTGAGACGAGATCACGTCACAGCACTCTGGTTTGGGTGACAGAGCGAGGCTATGTCTCAAAATAAATAAATAAAAATAAAATAATAAAATAAAGTAAAATAATTGTGAAAAGCAATACTTTTCAAAAGCAATACTTTTAAATACTTTTAAGGCTGGACACAGTGACTCACGTCGCTAATCCCAACACTTTGGAAGGTCAAGGTGGGAGGATTACTTGAGCTCAGGAGTTTGAGACCAGCCTGGGAAACAGAGTGAGACTCCCTCTCTACAAAAAAAAAAAAAATTAGCTGGGTGTGGTGGCAGCACCTGTATCCCAGCCACTCCGGAGGCTGAGGCAGGAGGATGGTTTGAGCCCAGGAGGTTGAGCCTGCAGTGAGCCGAGATCTCACCACTGCACTCCAGCCTGGGCGTCAGAGTGAGACCCTGTCTCAAAAAACAAACAAACAAACAAAGCAAAATTAAGGCAAAAATTCATGAAGATCAAAATATTGAAATTTTAAGACAGGATCTCACCATGTACTTGCAAGAGCCTACCTCTCCTGCCTCACTCTGTTTCTGGCCCCTCAGGGGGACTCATGCTCTGGGGACTTTCTTTTTTTTTTTTTGAGACGGAGTTTCACTCTGTCGCCCAGGCTGGAGTGCAATGGCATGATATCGGCCCACTGCAACCTCTGCTTTCCGGGTTCAAGCGATTCTCCTGCCTTGGCCTCCCAAGTAGCTGGGATTACAGATGTGCATCATTACCCCCGGCTAATTTTTTTAAAAATTAGTTTTAGTAGAGATGGGGTTTCACCATTTTGGCCAGGCTGGTCTCGAACTCCTGACCTCTGGGGATCCACCCGCCTCAGCCTCCCAAAGTGCTGGGATTGCAGGCGTGAGCCACCGCGCCTGGCTAATGGCTCCGGGGACTTTCACACGCGCGCTCACACACACTCCAGTGCGGACCCACGATCTGTGCACGCAGCCGGCACATGCATGCAAACCTGCCCACCTCCCTGCACGTGTGCATCTGCGCCTGCGTGCACCTGCCCCACCTCGGCTTCCCAGAGCGCTGTCCCTGCCCGTCCCCACTCACGGTCGCCTCCGGCCGCAGGCCTCCTGGCTTCGGTGGACCAGCGGGGGCCCCCGCACACGCGCACCAGCGCGCGTACGAAGTGGTGGCCGCACAACTTCTCACGCATCTCTGGGGTGGGCGCGGGGCCCAACGCGAACACCAGGGCAGGGCCCAGCAGCACCAGCGCCCAGGCGGGCAGACGGGGGTCCATGGTGGTGGGTGGCGCCGGGGCCAAGCGGGGACCCCCTTTATAGGCGCCTGGGCCGTCCCAGCTGGGGGCCTTGGAGAAGGGACAGAACATTCTTCAGGACCGCCCAGGAAAAAGATCAAGGGTGGGGTTAGTGCCAGGGCCTTTCTCCCAGGGCCAGGGCCTTGGATGTACTTCTCCCAGAGGGAGCACTGGGCAACGAGTCTTTCTTTTTCATTTTTTTCTTTTTTTTTTTTTTTTGAGATGGAGTCTCACTCTGTCACCCAGGTTGGAGTGCAGTGACTTGATCTCGGCTCACTGCAACTTCTGACACCCGGGTTCAAGCGATTCTCCTGCCTCAGCCTCCTGAGTAGCTGGGATTACAGGTGCGCATCACTATGCCTGGCTAATTTTTTTTTTTTTTTTTTTGCATTTTTTTTTTTTAGTAGAGACTGGGGTTCGCCATGTTGGCCCAGCTGGTCTCCAACTCCTGACCTCAAGCGATCCATCTGCCTCGGCCTCCCAAAGTGCTGGGATTATAGGCATGAGCCGTGCCTGGACTATTATTATTTTTATTATTATTATTGAGACAAAGTCTTGCTCTGTCTTCCGGGCTGGAGTGCAGTGATGCGATCTCGGCTCACTGCAACCTCCACCTCCTGGGTTCAAGTGATTCTCCCACCTCAGCCTCCCAAGTAGCTGGGATTACAGGTGTGAGCCACCACGCCCAGCCACCTATTTTTATTTTTTATTTTTGAGACGAGGTCTTGCTCTGTTACCCTGGCTGGAGTGCAGTGGCACGATATGGGCTCACTGCCACCTCCCTATCCCTGACTCAAGCAATTCTCCCACCTCAGCCTCCTGAGTAGCTGGGACTACAGGCCCATGCCACCACACCCTGCTAATTTTTTGTATTTTTTTGTAGAGATGGGGTTTTGCCAAACGTTGCCCAGGCTGGTCTCAAACTCCCGGACTCAAGTCATCTTCCCGCCTCAGCCTCCTAAAGTCCTGGGATCACAGGCGAGAGTGACCACACCAGGCTATTTATTCATTTTTGACATAGGATCTCTCTGGGTTGGCCTGTAAATGGCAGGATCATAGCTCACTGTAACCTCATTCCCCTGGGCTCAAGCGATCCTTCAGCCTCTGCCTCCTGAGTAGCTGGGACTACAGGCCTGCAATACAATGCCCAACTAATTTTTAATTTTTTAATTTTTATTTTTATCTTTTTAGACAGAGTCTTACTCTGTCGCCCAGGCTGGAGTACAGTGGTGCGATCTCGACTCACTGCAACCTTTGCCTCCTGGGTTCAAGCGATTCTCCTGCCTCAGCCTCCTGAGTAGCTGGGATTACAGGCACCCACCACCAAGCCTGGCTAATTTTTGTATTTTTAGCAGAGACGGGGTTTCACCATGTTGGCCAGGCTGATCTCAAACTCCTGACCTCAAGTGATCCACCCGCCTCGGCCTCCCAAAGTGCTGGGATTACAGGCGTGCACCAATGCACCCGGCCATTTTTAATTTTTTAATTGTAGAGGCAGGGGTCTTGCTATGTTGCCCAGGCTCATCTAGAACTCAAGTGGTTCTCCCTACTCGGCCTTCCAAAATGCTGGGATTACAGGTGTGAGGCACCACACACGGCCAAGTCTTCGCTATTGTCTTAACCATTTTAAAGAGATGAAATAGATCAACTGAAAAGTAATAATCCTGCATTTTCTGGGGGGCAGGGGGGAAGACAGTGGGCATCTTCCAAGACCAGAAATGTTCAGAATTTTGTTGTTTCTATTACTGTACAAATGAGAAAACTGAGGCACACAGGCCAGGTGCAGTCGCTCATGCCTGTAATGCAAGCACTTTGGGAAGATGGGGCAGGTGGATCACTTGAGGTCAAGAGTTCGAGACCAGCCTGCCCAATATGATGAAACTCTGTCTCTACTAAAAATACAAAAATTAGCCAGATGTGGTGGTGCATGCCTATAATCCCAGCTACTCGGGAGGCTGAGGCAGGAGAATCACTGGAACCCAGGAGGTGGAGATTGCAGTGAGCCGAGATGGTGCCGCTGCACACCAGCCTGGGGGACAGAGACTCCGTCCCCTCACCAGAAAAAAAGAAAGAAAAGAAAAGAAAAAAAAGAAAACTGAGGCACAGAGAAAGGACCCCAAACTTGCCCAAGGTCACAGGAGGCCGAGCAGAGCCCAGGTCTTCTCAAGGCGCCTGACACGCAGGGCTGGGGGTGTCCCATCCGAAGCTCTGTCTCCCCAACACGGTTGTCCCCTCTGGGTGAGCAGGGGCTGGGGGACCCAGAATAGAGCAGGATTTATTTGTTCAGCGGATGCTTGGCCCCCGCTTCATGCCTAGGGGGTCTTATAGCTTTGTTTTTCCAAGGAGGGAATCTGAGGCTGAGAGAGGGAAGGATGCTTGACCCTAGGCAGGAGAGAACCTGGGCTGGAACTCGAGTCTTGCTTGACCCCAGAGCAGCTCCCTCCCTATTTCTACCAAATTAGGGGGCCCTCTGGGGCTAAGAGAGCAGGGACAGGGATCTCTCTCTCTCTCTCTCTCTGAGTCTCTCTCGGCCTTCATCTCTCAGTTTCCTTCTGTATGTCTGTCTCTGTCGGCATTTTTCTTTTTTTTGAAACGGAGTCGCTCTGTCGCCCAGGCTGGAGTGCAATGGCATGATCTCAGCTCACTGCAACCTCCACATCCCAGTTTCAAGCAATTCTTCTGCCTCAGCCTCCTGAGTAGCTGGGATTACAGGCATGTGCCAGAACACCAGGCTAATTTTTGTATTTTTAGTAGAGACGGTTTCGCCATGTTGGCCAGGCTGATCTCATACTCCTGACCTCAAGTGATCCTCCTGCCTTGGCCTCTTAAAGTGCTGGGATTACAGACCTGAGCCACTGAGCCTGGCCACTCTCCACATCTTTCTAGCAGTTATGAGGTGCACATGACGGGGGCCGGTCAGTGGGGAGGTGGTCCGGCCCCAGTGATGCTGGTCGCCTCCCCACAGCCTCGCTCCCCCAATCTGGCCTTGTCCTCTGACCACTGGGAGAGCATCCTGTTCCTTCCCCACCCACAGAGAGCCTGTAATCAGCTCCCCCAGGCTGCAGCCAAGGCCAGCAGCTGGGGCTGGGAGTGAGGGGGCTCTGTCCTCGAGGGCCCCAGCCAAGCCCCACCCAGTGGTCCTCCTCCACCAGCCTGCCCTGGGGCCCCCACAGTGGCTCCCTGAGAGGTCTCTGGCCCACAGCTCTAACCGCATCCCTCCCAGCTCACACACCCTCTGAGGCTCCCCATCGCCCCAAGTCCAGCACAAACCATCTTTTCCACTGAATTCCTTTATTCAGTCAACAAACACTTCCAGAGCCCCCTCTGTACTGAGGCCTCAGCCCAGCCCCCAAGGAACCCTGAGGTCAGGGGAGACAGCTGGACACAGACACTTCCCCAGCCCCAGGGCCAGAGTGGGGCTGGAGGGAAGGACAGGGCTACAGTAGTAGTGGGGGTATATGAGGGAAGGCTGCAAGGATGTGGTAGCTGGAGTTTTGAGAGATGGATAAGAGTTTTCCAAGGAGGCAAAAGTGGCAGAAAAGCTTTGCAGGTGAGGAGGAGCAGCAGAAGCTTAACCTGCAGAGAATCCCTCTCACCAGTCAGAAAGTTGACCCTGCACAGCCAAGGGGTAAGCTCTGACCATTTTGCAGGGGACAGAACTGAGACCCAGAGAGGGAAAGGAACTTGCCCACTGTCACACTGCATGGAAGGGGCAAAACTGTAGGCTCCAATACTTGGGCTCTTAACTTCCTTACTCTGAGCCTTCTCACGCTTGGCATGCTGTTCCCTCTGCCAGGAATGCCTTTCCTTCCCTTGATTGCGTGAAAAGTTCCTGCCAGGTTTGGTGTCATCCCTTTGTGCCCCTTGTAGGGTGAGGACAGAAAGGGTCCCATTGGACAGTGGGAAAACTGAAGCCCTAGGACACTCAGATACCATTAGGGTGGACTGGGACCCCAGCCTTTCCTGCCCCCTTTCAGGATCCCAAAGAGATACACGGGCTCCCCTAAAAGGCAGAGTCCCAGCCACAGCAACTGCTCTTGTCCTTGGCTTCCTCCAGAGAAACAGAGATCGGGGAGCAGAAGTCAGATCATACATTTAAAGCTACATGAGGGCCGGGCGCAGTGGCTCATGCCTGTAATCCCAGCACTTTGGGAGGCCGAGATGGGCGGATCACGAGGTCAGGAGATGGAAACCATCCTGGCTAACAAGGTGAAACCCCGTCTGTACTAAAAATACAAAAAATTAGCCGGGTGTGGTGGCTATCTGTATAAACATGGAAATATCTACACCATGATCTGTATAAACATGGGCGCCTGTAGTCCCAGCTACTCGGGAGGCTGAGGCAAGAGAATGGTGTGAACCCAGGAGGCGGAGCTTGCAGTGAGCCGAGATTGCGCCACTGCACTCCAGCCTGGGCGACAGAGCGAGACTCCATCTCAAAAAAAAAAAAAAAAAGCTACATGAATATCCCCATTGGAAATAAGACAGGAAACTCAAAACTAGGTGCCTGTAGTCCCAGCTATTTGGGAGGATAAGGCAGGAGGATCACTGTAGCCCAGGAGTTCAAGACCAGCCTGGGCAACGTAGCAAGATCCTGTCTCTTAAAAATAATAATAATAAATTTTAAAAAATAAAAGCCTGGGTGTGGTGGCTCATGCCTATTATTCCAACACTTTGGGAGGCTGAGGTGGGAGGATCACTTGAGGTTAGGAGTTCAAGATCAGCCTGTCCATCATGGTGAAACCTCATCTCTATTAAAAATAAAAAAAATTAGCCGGGTGTGGTGGTGCACACCTGTAATCCCAACTACTCAGGAGGCTGAGGCAGGAGAATCGCTTGAACCTGGGAAGCAGAGGTTGCACTGAGCCGAGATCGCACCACTGCACTCCACCCTGGGTAACAGAGCGAGGCTCTGTCTCAAAAATAAAAATAAAAATAAAAAAAATAAAAAGAGACAGAGAGAAAAGGAAACTCAGGGGGCCAGGGCTTAAGGGGTTGGGAAGATGCGAGAGTCTTAAATTTGGTTCCTTGCTTCTTTGGGCCAGGACTCAGAGAGCCCCACTGACACATATGCCCATCTGTCTTGAACCTTAACAAATTGCAAAGGCCACAGGCTATTCTACAGGCCACGGGAGCCCCCCCGAATGCAATGTCATGGGGGTGTTCCTGAAGTAGAGGACCCTCATAAGGCCTCCGAGGCCCAGAGAGGGGCAGCTCCCTGCCTAAGGTCACACAGCCAGTCAACAGAGACCTAATCCAGAGGTCTGCGGGCAGGAGCTATGAAAAGGACAGGGAGTGGTGTTTGCCCTCTGGGTGAGCAGTGAAGGCATGAGTCTCACACCCCCGGCTTCCGCTCCACAGCATGTCCAGCTGGGGGCCCAGGGCGCTGAATGATGGCCGGTCCTGTGGGCTAGGGGCCCAGCACAGCTTCATGAGCTCGTGAACCTGAGGGGCGGGGGACAGATAATGGGGTCGTGCCTGAGCAGTCCAAAGGACACAACTCCCATTCAGTGTATTTGTTTTTGTTTTTTTGAGACGGAGTCTAGCTCTGTTGTCCAGGCTGGAGTGCAATGGCATGATCTCGGCTCACTGCAACCTCCGCCTCCCGGGTTCAAGCAATTATCCTGCCTCAGCCTCCTGAGTAGCTGGGATTATAGGCATGTGCCACCACACCTGGCTAATTTTGTATTTTTAGTAGAGACAGGGTTTCACCATGTCGGCCAGGTTGGTCTCAAATTCCTGACCTCATGTGATCCACCTGTTGCGGCCTCCCAAAGTGCTGGGATTATAGGCATGAGCCACCGCACCCATTCAGTTTTAAAACACAAATTAAATTCCATCCCATCTCTGCTCCAAAAACTCCCATGGCTCCCTATGGATCTTATTTATTTATTTATTTGAGATAAAGTTTCGCTCTTGTTGCTCAGGCTGGAATGCAGTGGTGCGATCTTGGCTCACTGCAATCTCTGCCTCCTGGGTTCAAGCGATTCTCCTGCCTCAGCCTCCCAAGTAGCTGGGATTATATGCACACACCACCACACCTGGCTAAGTCTGTATTTTTAGTAGAGACGGGGTTTCACCATGTTGGTCAGGCTGGTCTTGAACTCCTGACCTCATGTAATCCACCCACCTCGGCCTCCTAAAGGGCTGGGATTACAGGTGTGAGCCACCGCGCCCAGCCCCTATGGATTTTACAACACACTTCTCCTTTCGAGACCACCCTGACCAACATGGAGAAACCCCATCTTAACTAAAAAAAAAAAAAAAAAAAAAAATTACAGGTGGCGTGTGCCTGTAATCCCAGCTACTCGGGAGTCTAAGGCAGGAGAATTGCTTGAACCTGGGAGGCGGAAGTTGTGGTGAGCCGAGATTGCGCCATTGCACTCCAGCCTGGGCAACAAGAGCAAAACCATGTCTCAAAAAAAAAAAAAAAACAAAAAAACACCACCTCTCCCTGATGCCCTCCTTCGCTCATCTCCATCCCTCCCTCCCTCATTTGTTCCAGGCAGTCACACCTGCCTCCATCGCACTGGTGCTTAAAGGCACCCAGCTCATTACCTCCCCAAGGCCTTTGTCCCTTCCGTGTCCTCCACTGGAAATTTCTTCTCCTAGCTTTACTCATGGGTAGGCTCCTCCTCCTTCCAGCGTCGGCCCCGTAAGAGGCCCTCTTTGACCACCCCCACCCCACCATTTCCCTCTGTTCATCTCTTTCAAAGCACTTATCACTACCAGAATTTTGTTTTTTTTTTTGTTTTGTTTTGTTTTGTTTTGAGACAGGGTGTCACTCTGTTGTCCAGGCTGGAGTGCAGTGGTACAATAATGGCTCACTGCAGCCTTAACCTCCTGGGCTCCAGTGATCCTCCTGCCTCAGCCTCCCTAGTAGCTGAAACCACAGGTGCATGTCACCACACTGGCTATTGCTTGTATTGTTTGTAGAGACAAGGTCTCACTATGTTGCCCAGGCTGGTCTTGAACTCCTGGGCTCCAGTGATCCTTCTGCCTCAGCCTCCCAAAGTGTTGGGATTATAGGCATGAGCCATCGCGCCCAGCCTAGAATGTTCTTATCAGATTTTGCTAGTTACTGGGAGGACAGGGTCTTCAGCACCCAACAAGTCCTGGCACACAGTTGGCACTCAATAAATGTTTTTGGCCTGAGCAAATTAATTTATCAATGACCAACTGCATGTCAGACACTTCCACAAAGGTTATGATTATATGATTATAAACCATGAGAGGGTGGGATGTGGTGGCTCACGTCTGTAATCCCAGCACTTTGGGAGGCCGAGGCAGGAGGATCACTTGACCCCACGAGCTCAAGACCAGCCTAGGCAACACAGAGAGACCCCATCTCTTTAAAAATTTTTTTAAAATTAGCCAGGCACAGTGGCTTATGCCTGTAAATCTCAGCACTTTGGGAGGCCAAGGCAGGAGGATCGCTTGAGCCCAGGAGTTCAAGACCAGCCTGGGCAACATAGCGAGACCTTGTCTCTTAAAAAAATTATTTTTATTTTATTTGTTTGTTTGTTTATTTATTTATTTATTTATTTTGAGATGGAATCTTGCTCTGTCGCCCAGGCTGGAGTGCAGTGGCATGATCTTGGCTCACTGAAATCTTCCCCTCCCAGGTTCAAGCAATTCTCCTGCCTCAGCCTCCCAAGTAGCTGAGATCACAGGCACCCACACATGGGTAATTTTTGTATTTTTAGTAGAGACAGGGTGTCACCATGTTGGCCAGGCTAGTCTCGAACTCCTGACCTCCGGTGATCTGACCGCCTCAGCCTTCAAAAGTGCTGGGTTTACAGGTGTGAGCCACCACACCTGGCCAAAATTATTTTTAAATTAGCCAGGCATGGTGATGTACACCTATAGTCCCAGCACTTTGGGAGGCTGAGGCAGGAGAATCGCTTGAGCCCACGAGTTCAAGACCAGCCTGGGCAATATAGTGAGGCTCCCATCTCTAAAAAATTATTTTTAAATTAGCCAAGTGTGGTGGTGTACACCTGTAGCCCCTGCTACTAGAGACACTGAACTAGGGGAATCACTTGAGCTCAGGAGTTGGAGGCTGCAGTGAGCTATAATTGCGCCCCAGCCTGGGCAACAGAGTGAGCCCCCATCTATAAAAAAAAAAAGAAAAAAGAAAAAAAAAACCCATGAACGTCATAGAGCATCGACTGTGTGCTCGGCTTTGAGCTGAGCCCTCATAGGCACAGGTGTTCAGGAGTCTGATCTTCCCTCACCCTATAAGGCATTACTATTCTCATTTTGGAAAAGGGTAAACTGAGGCTCTGAAAGTGCTCTGACTTGCCACACAGTGAGAGAGTAGCCAAGTGGGGGCCAGGATCCTCATCGGCCTCACACTCTAGCCTTTCTTCTCAGTACAGAGACTCAGGCGCCAGCTGGCTTGCCCGAGACCCCGGCCCAATCTACAGACTGGGAAACTGAGGCTAGCCCTGCGGCGCTCACCTCAGCAGGGCAGGCAGGAGGCGCCGGCAGCCTCTGGCCCTCCTCCAGCAGTTCCAAGAGGCGGCAGAGGGCGGGGACATCCCGCTCACATCCCATCATCCGCAGGAACTCCTGGAGCCAATGAGGAGCGCATGTGGTGGGGGAGGAGCCTCCGTGGGTGGAGGGGGAGGGGCCACCCGTGGTGGGGGTAGGGGCCATCTGTGATGGAGTGGGGAGGGGCTGCCTGCACCGTGAAGGGGTCAGAAAGGTGAGGAAGGGTCCTCCCCACTGGGGCCTATGATGCTGGGACCAGGTGACCCCATGCTAAAGAGGGACGCAGGCGCAGACAGGTTGGAGATCGGCCACGAGGGGCGTGGAGGGAGAAGAAGGCTGGGGGCCCTGGGAAGCCGACTCACGGCCGAGGGGCTGCAGCTTTTGTCGCAGTAGGTGAAGAGCTCGTACAGGACGACCCCGAAGCTCCAGACGTCTGACTGGCGAGAGAAGATGTTGTCCGAGAGGGATTCGGGGGCATACCTGGAGAGGGGACAAGGTCTTGAGATGCGAGGGTGTAGAAAGGACAGGAAGAGGGGGGCAGCCTTGGAATGGGGAACTGCTCAGGGTAGGTGGGGACTGTGAGCAGGTCAGTCCCGTCTCCAGGGTCTTGGTTTCCCTGGCTGTGGGATAGGTGGATTCTCCAGCCCTGGGAGGTGCCTGGGAAGAGCTAAGGCTGTGGGGAGGAGGCGGGGGCAGCACGGAGGGGCGGAGATGGGGCGGGGCCAGAGCCGTGGGAGGGGGAGGGGCCAGAACTGGGCGGGGGGAAGGGCGGAACTAAGAGGGGGCCAGCCCTGAGGGGCGGAGCCAGCGTGTTGGAGGGGTGGGGTTCTGAAGCTTGGGCGGGGCGAGAGCTGAGAGAAGGGCGGGGCTAAGGCTGGGGGCCGCTGACAGCAGGGCAGCGGGAGACAGAGGAGCCAGTGCTGTTGAGGGGGCGGGGCTCTGGGGAGTGGGAGGGGCCAAAGCTGCAGCGGAGGAAGGGCGGGGCTAAGGCTGGGGAGCAAAGCAGCGGGAGGGGGCGGGGGCATGGCTGGGGGCGGAGCCAGAGCCGTGGGGAGTAGGGGCGGAGCCAGAGCCGTGGGGAGTAGGGGCGGAGCCTAGGCGCGGGTTCCCCACCAGAAAATGGGGCTCTGGCCCGGCTCGCGGACCACGTAGTAGTCTTTGTCAAGCGGCAGCAGCTTAGCTAGGCCGAAGTCAGCGATCTTGACGTGTGCCTCGCTCTCCACGAGGATGTTTCGGGCGGCCAGGTCGCGGTGCACGCAGCGGCGGGAGCCCAGGTACTCCATGCCCTGCGGGCGGGCGGTGTGAGCGTGCAGAGAGGATCCCAGGATAATCCGGCAGGTACCCCAAGCGTGACCTGGCACCCCAACCCAGACCCCAACTATAACCCTACCCCCGAGCCATCCTCCACTGAAGTTCTGATCCTGAGCCCTAAGCCAACACCACCACCCCCGAGACCTGGACCCCAAACCACTCCTCAGCCTTCACCGCGACCTCCAAGCAGACCCCTGCCCAGGCCGAGCCAGCTAAATCCCCACAAGTCCCGGGGCGCCCCCTCGCACCTTGCAGATCTGCGAGGAATAGAGAAGGAGGCGGCTGGCATCGAGGCGCGCGCGGTGCCGCTGCAGGAAGTCGCGCAAGCAGCCGCTGGGCAGGTACTCCATGACCAGCCGCAGGCTCTGGCGGCCTGGTGAAGGCAGGAGCTGTCACAGCCCGGCCCAGCCCTGCTCGCCCCCCCGTTCTTCCCCCCTTTCACAGTGGGACCTTGTGTCCCTCTCGACCTCAGTTTTGCTGACTGTAATATGGGAACCGCAACAATGACACATTGCTAATATCTCTTGAGTACTTTCTACAACATACATTGATGTGTTTATATATCACGGCCAGGTGCAGTGGCTCACGCCTGTAATCCCAGCACTTTGGAAGCCTCACTTGAGGTCAGGAGTTCAAGACCAGCCTGGCCAACATGGTGAAAACCCATCTCCACTAAAAACACAAAAATTAGCCAGGTGTGGTGGCACGCTCCTGTAATCCCAGCTACTCTGGAGGCTGAGGCAGGAGAATCACTTGAACTTGGAAGGCAGAGGTTGCAGTGAGCCTAGATTGAGCCACTGCCTCCAGCCTGGGTGACAGAGCGAGACTCTGTCTCAAAAAAACAAACAAACAACAACAACAACAAAGTAAATATCACAATGGCCCATTTTTCAGCTGGAGAAACCGAGGCTCAGAAAAGTTAAGGTTTGACAACTGGTAAGGGGTAGAGTCAGGATTCAAACCTGTAACCCATGTGAATCTGGATCAATAATCACGTTCCCAGCCTACTTAAAGTGGCCTGGCAGGAGGGTAAGAATGTGCACTTTGAAAAGCACCCATACGTCTTGGTTCACTCATCCGGGAGCTGGCTCACCCGGGCCATAGCTGACACCACGATACTTGACAATGAAATCACTGTGCAGTGCTTTGAGGATCTGAATCTCCCGCTGAAAGTCCCTCTGCTGGTCTGGCCCGCTGTGCTGCAGCTGTTTCACGGCCACCAGGGCACCTGTATTGTCGCCTAGCGGGTCATAGCGGCACAGCTCCACACTGCCAAAGTTGCCCTGGGGGATAGCGGGACTGATGTCCAGGCACCTGGATGCTGCCCTGCCCTCTCCAACCCACCCTGGCCCTGCCCACCTTACCTTGCCCAGCTGTGAGATGTACTTGAGGTGTCTCTCCTCGAAGATCGTGGGGTCTTGGCAGGCATAGAGCTGGGCACCATTCCACAGCCCATCACGAGGTGCCAGGGCACCAGGTGTGGGGTCTGAGAGGAGCTCATAGTCTGGGGTGGGGGCATGGGCAGTGGTAAGCAGCACCTCTCATCCTGGGCCCCACTCCTGAGTTGACTTGCTGTGCAACCTCCATCTGCATATTGACCCTCTCTGTGCATTATGGCAGGGCCATTGCAAGCCAAAGGGTACCTTGTGGAGACTGGAAAAAGGTGTCTCCCACTCCGTCCCAGCCAAAGGAAGCCTCCTTGTGCAGTGCACACCCTGTGCAACTCCACATGGCTACAAAGATGGAGGACATAATGAGAACTCATTTCCCCAGTTCCACTGCTATGAAATGTGGCCACATGACTGAGCTCAGGCTGATGGACAAGATATGCTGGGTGCCCCTCCAGTCCTGACCCATGGAAACCTAATACAGGGCCCTCCACACTCTCTCTTTTATCTGCAGAGGATCCAACGGGGACCCAACGCCTGAGGTGAGTGCAGCCACTAAGTGAGAGGTTCCTGTGGGCCTGGACACCCTCATTGAATGAAGACTATATATCACACTGGGCATGGTTGTGTGTGCCTGTAATCCCAGCTATTTGGGAGACTAAGGCAGGAGGATTGCTTGAGCCAGTAATTCAAGACCAGCCTGGGGAACATAGCAAAACCCCATCACAGAAAAAAAAAAAAAAAAAAAATCCAGCCTGGTGTGGTGGCTCATGCCTGTAATCCCAGCACTGGGAGGCTGAGGTGGACGGATCTCTTTGAGACCGGGAGTTCAAGACTAGCCCGGCTAACATGGCAAAACCCTGTCTTTACTAAAAAATACAAAAATTTAGCCGTGTTTGGTGGCACACCCTTGTAATCCTAGCTACTTGGGAGTCTGAGGCGGGAGAATTGCTTGAACCAGGGAGGCAGAGGTTGCAGTGAGCCACGATCACGCCACTGCACTCCAGCCTAGGTGACAGAGGGAGATAGTGTCTCAAAAATATAAAATAAAATAAAATAAAAATGCATACAGGCATGCATCACCATGCCTGGCTAATTTTTTGTTTGTTTGCTTGTAGAGATGGAGTTTTGCCATGTTGCCCAGGCTGGTCTTGAACTCCTGGGCTCAAGCGATCCACCTACCTATAGCTGGAACTATAGGCATGAGCCACTGCGCCCAGCCAAACATTTTTTTAAAAGAATGAAATAGACCAGACATGGTGGCTCACACCCGTAATCCCAGCACTTTAGGAGGTAGAGGCGGGCAGATCACCTGAGGTCAGGAGTTCGAGACCAGCCTAGCCAATATGGTGAAACCCCATATCTGCCAAAAATACAAAAATTAGCTGGGCATGGTGGCACACACTGTAATCCCAGCTACTCAGGAGGCTGAGGCAGGAGAATCGCTTGAACTAGAGGTTCAAGGAGGTAGAGGTTGCAGTGAGCCGAAATTGTGCCACTGCACTCCAGCCTAGGCAACAGAGCAAGACTCTGTCTCAAAAATAAATAAATAAATAAAATATCATCATGTTGAACCTTGAACTGAGGGGACTGTTCGTTACAGTAGCTGTTGAAGCTCACACTGACTGTCACAGTCACCAACCCCTCCAACCTCACCAGACACACAGGGCGTGGCCTGCTGCAAACCACGCTCCTTCCACTGGGCCCAATATGACATCACAGCCCTCCCCACCCAACCCGTCCCAGCGGGCACCTGAAGAGATGAGGCTATTGAGGTCACGAATGACGGCTCGGAAGGAGGGCCTCTGGACCGGCTCATAGGCCATGCACTGTTGAATCAGCAGGGCCAGCTCTGTCCACTTGGGGGCCGGCAGCTGCTGCCGGTCCTCATAAAATTGGAGTTTCTGAGGGTGAGAGGAGCAGTCAGTAATCCCCAACCCAACAGACCCACCCCAATCTCCCTAGACTGGATGTCAGTCTGCCCTTCTGTCAAAGTGGGGGTTCGGAGACCGATGCCAGGTGAGGGGCTCTGACCTTAGCAGGATCCAGGGCGCTGATGGGCATGGTGACGCCACTAAACACTTCCCAGACCGTGGCGCCGAAGCCCCACTTGTCAGCTTCCAAGCTAAGTGTCTGGGCCTCCCGGAGACACTCGGGGGCCACCCAGGGGATCCTGTCGGTGAGCACTGAGGGAATGAAAGTGGGATCAGGGATCCACTTCCTTGCCCTGCTCAGCCCCTCCCTCCTCCACCTCCAGGAACTTACTCTCCAGGCTTAACACAGCAGGGCTGACCCCAGGGTCACTCAGCTTGATGAAGGGCGGGCTCCCATCAGCCCCCTCCCGAGCCAGGAGCACCTTCCGGGCAGAGACATTGCCATGGGGGAGGCCTTTGTCCTCCTAAGGGGGCCAGGCACAGGAAAATGCCCGGGAGGGTTTGATGAATGAAAAGTCTGTTTGGCAAACTCCTATACATCCTTCAAAACCACTTGGTACTGCTCAGACATGCTCCAGCATCGTCCCTGACTCCTGACATCCTGTCTTGCCCCTCTAGTTCACCCCCTACACTGACCTGGCTATGTCCCTCCCCTTCTCAAACACCACCCCATCCTGTGACTCCCCAGTGCCTTTGACACAAAGTGAAAGTGCCTCAGCCTGGCATTCAAGGCCCTTGCTCAAGCTTCCAATGAACTTCCCTTCCACACTTGCACCCTGGTCTCCTGCCAACAGAACTGCCTGATAGGCCCCAGGGGATGCAACACACTATCTAGCCTGCAGGCCTTTGCCTAGGCTGTTCCCTCAGCCTGACATTCCTTCCTTCCTTTCTTCTCTTGATGAACTTCTACTCAACTTTCAAGGCCCTATCTCCAATGTTCCTTCTTCTAGGAAGCCTTTCTTCCTGCCCAGCCTCGTCATTCACTACACGCCCTGACATCCAAGAATGACTTGTTCTCTTCTAGTGTTCTCACAACCTCAACCTAAAATGCCCTCCCCTCGAACCATTACCAAACTCCTATGCATACTACAGAGCCCACTCCCAATTCCTCTTCCACCCAGAGAAAGCCTTCCCTGGGAATGGAGGGTGGAGCAGGCAGAGGAGCACTCACCAGATAGTTGAGGGCGTAGGCCAGCTGTTTGACCACCTGCAGCTTCCAGCTGGCTGGCACCAGGTGGCCACGTTTTCGCAGATACATGTCTATGGCCCCCAGGTGTACAAATTCCTGCACCATGGTGCCTGGTTGGCAGCAGGGAGAGGCGGGGTTGGGAGACTGAACTGCACTTGTGTTGAGCAGGTTCTGCCAACACCCTGGCTCTCAGGGTCTCTCAAACTCTCATCTCTGTCTGTTCCCTCCCCTGCTGCCTCTGTTCATACAGTACTCACCTCTCCTCCCACCTGATCTCTGAATGATTTGCCTGGAATGCCTGGAAGGTGCTGAGCCCTGTCTATATCTGTATCTCACTTTTTTTTTTCTTTTTTCTTTGGAGACAGAGTCTTACTCTGTTGCCCAGGCTGGAGTGCAGTGGTGTGATCTCGGCTTACTGCAACCTCTGCCTCCCGGGTTCAAGCGATTCTCCTGTCTCAGCCTCCTAAGTAGCTGGAACTACAGGCGCATGCCACCACACCCGGCTGATTTTGTATTTTTAGTAGAGACGGGGTCTTGCCATGTTGGCCAGACTGGTCTTGAACTCCTGATCTCAGGTGATCCACTCGCCTCGGCTTTTCAATTACAGGCATGAGCCACCATGCCCAGCCTCTGTATCTCACTTCTAACCCTTTGCATGTTCTGTGTCCTCTGCCTAGAACACCCCTCTTCCTTTCCTAATCCACACTTGTCCTTATCTTTCCAGGTTAGAATGCATCTCTGTCTTCCCACAAGCATTGCCCAACCCCCAGGCTGGCCCAGCAGCCTCTCTGACCATCCACAGTGCTCCGTGCTGCCCTCCTCACACCTCATCACACCCTGCCTGTCACATTCTAGGCTCTGTCCCCAGCTCCTGGCCCATCCTGGACTCCCAACCAATGAAACCAAGGCTCAGAAAGGTTATGTGACCCGTACAAAGCTGCAGAGATTAGAAAGCCAGGTTTGTCTGACTTCAGGTCATTCTGGGGCTGGATATGGGTGGGAACCTGGAGCCGCTTTCCAAGGAGTGATGATGGAGAGACATAAATAAAGGGTAATGAACACGGCTCCCATCCAGGGTGGCCCAGTGTGTTGCTGGTGCTGTCATATAGCGGCTCAGAACAGAGGTGGGAAGAACAGCCTGGACTTGGGTGAGGCAGGGGTGGGGTGGATGGGTGGGGGGCTCTCACTGTCTCCAGCCATGCACACGCCGTGGAGCAGCACGAGATGCCGGTACGACACTTGGCTCATCAAGCTCGCTGCTTCCAGGAATGACTGGGGAAGGTGGGAAGGGAGAGAAGATGCGTGGGTTTCTTCCACTCCAATAATCCCAAATTTTGTGCTCACAGACCTGCCTTAGGGGAACACCTGGCCACAGGTCACCTTTGGCCCTGGAGTCTGCCATTAGTGCACACAGCACTACCATGATTTTCTGATACGGGACAGAAGTTCCCACTATCATCTATGGTTTTTTTTTTTTTTGAGACAGAGTCTCCCTCTGTCACCCAGGCTGGAGTGCAGTGGCACGATCTTGGCTCACTGCAACCTCCACTTCCCAGGTTCAAGCGATTCTCCTGCCTCAGCCTCCCGAGTAGCTGGGATTACAGGCATGCACCACCATGCCCGGCTAATTTTGTATTTTTAGTAGAGATGGGGTTTCTCCATGTTGGTCAGGCTGGTCTCGAACTCCCAACCTCAGATGATCTGCCTGCCTCAGCCTCCCAAAGTGCTGGGATTACAGGCGTGAGCCACCGCGCCCGGCCTAAAATTTTTTTGTCAAGACGAGGTCTCGCTATGTTGCCTAGGCTGTTCTTGAACTCCTGGCTTCAAACCATCCTCCTGCCTCAGCCTCCCAAAGTGCTGGGATTACAGGCATGAGCCACCACGCCCGGGTCCCCGTGTGTTTTTAAATTTCTCTGCATCCACGACCCCCTCTCCAGCCAGCCCCAACTCCAAAAGTCTGGTCCCCATCGCTCTCACCTCCATGCAGTTCTTGTGCTTGGCATCCATCACCTTCAGCAGCACCTCTGTCTTTCGGGCCTCCCCATCCACCACCTCATGGCGACAGCCCCGGTAAATCTTGGTGAAGGACCCATGGCCCAGGTTCTCATGCTGAATGGTGAGGGGACAGCAGAAGAGGCCAGTGAGGGGGTTCCTGCAGGATCCCAGCCCAAGCGAGACACAGCTGCTGGCCCCATTTTACAGATGGGAAAACCGAGGCAAGGTAAAATTATAGCATATGCCTGAGGCCACACATCTGAGTCTCTGGACCCCAGACTGAGGTATCGCCTCATTTCCCAGGGCCTCTTACCCACTCCAGGCTGTCAGCAGGGATCTTGTGAAATGTCATCTGACTCAGCTGGTATTGGGATTGGGGCTGAACCAAGGATGATGTGGGTGGGCTGTGACCTCTCTGGACCACGATCAGGTTGGACTTTTCTATGGGGAGAGGATGAGGGAGAAAAACCAGAAATCAGAGGTGAAAAGTCCCCAAGAGTTAGCTAACTCATGCCGTAGTTTGAGGTACCCTCTAGAAGCCGACCCTGAGATGAAGACTTCAGGGCACATGGCTTTTTGTTGTTGTTTTTGTTTTGTTGTTGCTGCTGCTGTTGAGACGGAGTCTCACTCTGTCATCCAGGCTGGGTGGGCAGTGGTGCGATCTCAGCTTACTGCAACCTCCACCTCCCAGGTTCAAGCGATTCTCCTGCCTCGGCCTCCCGAATAGCTGGGACTACAGGTGTGTGCCACCGTGCCCGGCTAATTTTTTTTTTTTTTTTTTTTTTTGAGACAGAGTCTCGCTCTGTCACCCAGGCTGGAGTGCAGTGGTGCGATCTCGGCTCACTGCAACTTCTGCCTCCTGGGTTCAAGTAATTCTCCTGCCTCAGCCTCCCAAGTAGCTGGGACTACAGGAGTGTGCCAGCACACCCGGCTAATTTTTGTATTTTTAGTAGAGATGGAGTTTCACCATGTTGGCCACGCTGGTCTCAAACTCCTGACCTCAAGTGATCCATCTGCCTCAGCCTCCCGAAGTGCTGGTATTACAGACGTGAGCCACTGTGCCTGGCTGGCACATGGTTTATTTGAAAGGAGATCCAGAAAGCCCCCATAGGGATTTGGGATGAGCGACAAGGAAGGAAGGAGCCCTGCAGGGGGCTTTAATGAGCAAGTGGCACTGTGGACAACCAGGGATCGGTTCTACCAGGGATTCTGGGAGACTCAGAAGAACTCACATCTCAGAATTGTCCCATCAGAGGGGTTTGTCCAGGAGTGAAATTCACCCAGAGGAAGAGCTGAGAGCTGGAGAGAGACTAGGTGCAGATGACATGGCTCACATCTAGCTGTGCCTAGATCAAGCCAGACCTAAAGGTTATATATCTCTAACTTCCTGAGCCAACAAATCACCTTTTCTTCCCTAACCCACCTTGACCTGCAGTTTCTGCCACTTGCCACCCACACAGGAGCTGTCACAGACATAGAAAGCCAGGGTCCCAGATCAGCCACTCATTTCAGGGGAGGAAGGGGCTCACCTTTGGGTCTGGGGATACAGCAGGAAGTGAGGGTCACTGCCACCCCATCTACGTGCAGCCCCCCATCCCAGCAGGTTGCCAGGAGCTCTCGAAGACTGCTGTGGGGTCGGCTGAGGCCAACCAGAAGGAAGGTTCCTGTGGGGCTGCGCCGGATGAGGCAGCCCTTATAATCAGGACCAAGGGGGGTCTGCAAAGAAGAGTGGCCCCTGAGTGGGACTGAGCGACACTCTCCCTCTCAGTCCTTCTTCCTTTTTTTTCTCTCTTTTTCTTTTTTTTTGGAGACGGAGTCTGGCTCTGTCACCCAGGCTGGAGTACAATGGCGTGACCTTGGCTCACTGCAACCTCCGCCTCCCAGGTTCAAGCGATTCTCCTGCCTCAGCCTCCCAAGTAGCTGGGACTACAGGTGCCCACTACCACGCCCAGCTAAGTTTTATATTTTTAGTAGAGACAGGGTTTCACCATTTTGGCCAGGATGGTTTCGATCTCTTGATCTCGTGATCTGCCTACCTCGGCCTCCCAAAGTGCTGGGATTACAGGCGTGAGCCACCGTGCCCGGCCTTTTTTTTTTTTTGAGACAGAGTCTCGCTCTGTTGCCCCAAGCTGGAGTGCAATAGCGTGAACTCTGTTCACTGCAATCTCCATCTCCCAGGTTCAAGTGATTCTCCTGCCTCAGCCTCCCGAGTAGCTGGGATTACAGGCTTGCGCCACCATGCCCAGCTAATTTTTGTATTTTTAGTAGAGACGGGGTTTCACTATGTTGGCCAGGCTGGTCTCGAACTCCTGACCTCAAGTGATCTGCCTGCCTTGGCCTCCCGAAGGCTGGGATTACAGGCGTGAGCCACCGTGCCCAGCCTCAGTCCTTCCTCCTAAAGCACCATGAACTCATTCCAGTCTTTAGACCTTTGAATATGCTGTTCTGTTCACCGGGGGAGTCTTTTCCCTCCTATTCTTCAGGAACCAAATGCTGACTGATCTTTTAAATCTCAACTCAAACGTCACCTCCTCCAGGCAGCCCTCCACTACCCACCCTAGCAGTAGACCGACCTGGACACAGACAGTGAGGAGGAAGCTGTCAAAGTCCTGGGGGCTGCGGCGGAGAACATAGGAGCCAGGATGTGAGCCCCCAGTCTTGAGCTTGTTGATGGCAAAGTCCAGACTGTGGGGGAAGGTGAGAGGGAATGGGGAGGAGTCAGAGACAGAAGAAGACAGAGAGACCTGGGCTCAAATTCAGGTACCTCTGTAGCCCTGGGATCCTTGCCAGGTGACACCCTCCCCCCATTTATAAAATCAGCCATGGGCCAGGCGCCGTGGCTCACGCCTGTAATCCCAGCACTTTGGGAGGCCGAGGCAGGTGGATCACAAGGTCAGGAGATCAACACCATCCTGGCTAACACCGTGAAACCCCGTCGCTACTGAAAATACAAAAAATTAGCCGGGCGCGGTGGCGAGCACCTGTAGTCCCAGCTACTCGGGAGGCTGAGGCAGGAGAATGGTGTGACCCTGGGAAGCAGAGGTTGCATTGAGCCGAGATCGTGCCACTGCACTCCAGCCTGGGCGACAGAGCCAGACTCCGTCTCAAAAAAAAAAAGAAAAAGAAAATCAGCCGTAAGTCTTGGCCTCTTCTGGGAGATTGTTTGTTTGTTTGTTTGTTTTAATAGAGACAGGGTCTTGCTTGGTTGCCCAGGCTGGAGTGCAATCTCAGCTCACTGCAGCCTCCAACTCCTGGGCTCAAGTGATCCTTCTGCCTCAGCCTCCGGAGTCGCTGGGACTACAGGCCAACCACCACACCCAGCTATTTTTTTTTCTTTTTTTGTAGAGATGGGGTCTCTCCTGTTGCCTAGACTTGTCTCCAACTCCTGAGTTCAAACAATCCTCCCGCCTTGGCCCCTCAAAGCGCTGCGATTGCAGGTGTGCCCCACTATGCCTGGCCCTTCCTGGGAGATTAAACAAGAGGCTGTAGGTGAAGGTGGGCGACTTGTCCATCTCCAGGAAATGGCCCTGGGGTCAGAGAGAGAGAGAGTAGTGGTCGCCCTGTGAAGCAGAAGGAATACTTCAGCTTCACTGAGCGCTGACTGTGCGGCAGGTGTGGTTTGAAAACTTGACCCCTGTCCAGGGCTCCTGGAAGGTGAGGACACTGAGGCATAGAGAAGGGGAGGGGCCCTGAGTGGCCACAGAGGCCGGGAATGGGGGACAGGTCCTTACGTGATGGGGCCGTGGCACTGCTCGGCCACTTCCTCCAGCAGCCTCGGCGGTGCCACCTCCTTGCAGAAGAAGTGCTGGGAGTCCGTGGTCAGCCGGAAGTAGCCGTCCACGAGCGCCACGAACGACAGAGCCTCGGGCAGCCCTGGGAACTCGGCCTCCTGCGAGGGACAAGCGTCAGAGCCCAGTGAAACCCGAGGGTGCCGGTCCCGCCCTCGGGGTAAGGCTGGAGGGGAGGGGAATCCTGCACCCACTAAAATCTGGTTGTCTGTCCTGGTAACAGTGACCAGGCGGTGCTCTCCGGCCGGGCCAACGCGCGGGGCCTGCTTGATGCTAATGTCTACGATTTCTGGAAAGTCGCAGAAGGGCTGGAGGACCTGGGAAGGAGGGGGAGTACCGAAGTGGGGGCCCTGGGGGACCCCGCCAAACCACGCCCATGAACCCACCCCCAAGCCACATCATCCACTCCCTATCCCTTTCCCACTCAACCCTTCCAAGCCGCGCCCCCTCCTATCAACTCCAACCTCTCAACACCTCCCCTACCCATCCCCAAACATCTCCCACCCCCTCTGCCAATCCCCGCCTCCTTCTCTCTGCCGGACCCCGCCCCTTGATCCCTGCCCCGCTTCGCAGCCTCCCAGCTCTCGGAGCCTCACTCTGCCTCTTAGTCTTGCCTCGTTCCAGCGCCCACCCACCCACTCCTCAACCCCTCCCATTTTCATTCCCGGGTCGCTCAGCCCAACCCTTCACTCAGTTTGCCCCTCCCACTCCCGCAGTCTCCTCCCTCACTAAGCCCCGCCCCTCATTAAGCCTCCCCACTTCCCCAAGTCTTTCGTTTTGGCTCCGCCCCACATCCCCTACCACTCTCCGGCCCCTCCCCGAGCCCCGCCCCACGGCCCCGCCCAGCGGGGGAGTCCGCCCTCACCTCCTGTTCTCCCTGGGTCCAGGCGATGCCGCCGTCACCAGCCACGCGGAGCAGCCCCAGCCCGTCGTGGCCACCAAGGGCCCCAGGGAGGCCCACGTGGAAGGTCTCGGCGGCCCCGGCTGGATCCAGCCGCTCCAGGTCCATGATGTACTTGGCCATGAGCGAGTGCCGGTCTGCCTGGCAGGCGGCCACGCGGCGCAGGGCTCTGCGCACCGTCCTCCGAATACGCCTCCGCGTCACGAAGCTCAGGCCCTGGATCAGGTCGCGCAGGCTTGGGGGTAGGCAGGCCTTGTAGCTGCAGGGGTTGGAGGGGAGGGAGCCGGCCCTCAGCGTCGGGAGGGGTCCCCGCGGGGACACACACAAACCCAGGCTTTAGCCCAGGGGCTGGGGTGCGGCCCTAGTTGGGGCACCAGGCACACACAGACTCTCATTCAGGGTCAGGTATGAGGACCGGACCTCAGAGTAGGGGAGGGCCATTGGCGCCCACAGGTCGGACAGGGACCCCACAGGCCTTTTAGCTGGGGGAGGTCAGGTGTCTGTCCAGCTGGAGCCTGGGGGTGGAGAGGGCTGGGTTCGTGGGAGGCCCTGGGTCATAGGAACACCCTGAAAGCTTGCAGGAGAACTCCATGGTGGGAGCCCGGCAAAGCCCCGATGGAGCCCACGTTGCTCACTCCCAAGCAGAGGCCGTCCCCACAGCCTGGTGGCTCTCACCTGACAGTCTTCAGCAGCTCTCCCGGCCGCTGGGCCTGCTCTCGCGCCATCCGGGCCAGGTCCAACACGGCCAGGCTGAGACACTCACCCTGCTCCTTGAGACTGAGGCCCATGGGGAGGCGCCCACTCACCAGGTCACTGCGGTGCTGGGGGGCCGCCACAGGGGGCATCAGCTGAGGCCACCCAACTTCAAGCCCTGTTGTTAACCTGCAGACCCCCCCAATCCTGGGCTGACCCCCACCCCTGGACTGCCACAGGGAGGGTCAGACGAGGCCCCACCTGATTGCATGCCAGCCCTGATGTTGCCCCTTGGGCCCCCAACCCCCTGGGTCAAACCCCAGGCAGAACCCCACCTGGGCAAAGAGGTGCTCCAGGACTGGCAGGTCAAGGATAGCACTGGCCAAATCCTTGCGTAGCCCGAAGCGGTGGCACTTCTCCAGCCCAAACCAATTGGGGAAGTAAAAGCTGTGAGGAGAGGAGAGAACCCTGGGATGAAAGTGCAACCCAGCCTCAGTAGGAGTGACATTATGGTGGGGGCGAGGGACAGATTCTGCGGAGGCCTCACAGAGCCCAGCTTGTACCTTTAACTTGCTGTGTGACCTTGGGCAAGTGACCCACCCTCTCTGGTCTGTTTCCTCATCTGAGAAATGGGTAGTGATCATACCTCCCTGGGGCAGGGGTGTGGGCACCTCGAAATGCAAGGAGATGATAAAATTGTACAGTCCCTGGGGGCTGGGGGGCACTTCCTACCGAATCCTGTAGAGCAGGACTTGGGTGCTGGCATCCTCCACGGAGAAGATGTGGCTCGGGGGGAACCAGCAGGACAGGTCCTCCGTGGCCAGAGCAAAGAGGGAGTGGTACACAGGCAGGATGCCTACAGGGGATGGTCCCATCAGCTCCCTCCTGAGTCACCCCATCTGTGCCCTTCAGGAGTGCCAGCATCATACCCAACCGTCCAGATCCTTCCATACCTCAAGGTATGACCAGCTGTTCCCTTCATGTGCCGTCACACCTCTCCGTCTGCACAGGCCATTCCCTCTGCCTCAGAAGCCAACCCTGCACACCCTTCTCCATTACCAAACTCCTGCTCATCCCCCAAAGCCCCAGCTCCAATGCTGACTTCTGCAGGCAACTATTCCAGCTTCCAATCTTGGCCCCACACAGCCCTATCCTTCCCTCTGGCCCGATCCACTAGGGATGCACTCACCGCTGGCCTTGGCAGCCTGCACGCACAGGTCCTCAGCCAAGTGGTCCCCAAAGGAGAAAGATAGGCGCTGGGGGGGCCCGGGGCCCCGAGCGGGCAGCAGCACATGCAGGGCACCAGCCTCCGTGGACAAGAGGCTGCATGAACGCTGAGGGATCAGGGGCGTCTCTTCACTTGGAGGTGCCATGAGTGCAACTTGCCTGGGGCACAGAGAGAAAAAGCCCCTCAGTCCTGGTCAGAGGGGATTGGACTTCTGAGCAGGGAGGGCATGGAAAGGAGTGCTGGAGGCCAGGTGCGGTGGCTTATGCCTGTAATCACAGCATTTTGGGAGGCCGAGGCGGGAGGATCACTTGAGGTCAGCAGTTTGAGACCTGCCTGGCCAACATGGCGAAACCCTGCCTCTAAAAAGTGCAAAACTTAGCCGGGTGTGGTGGTGCGTTCCTGTAATCCCAGCAACTCGGGAGGCTGAGGCAGGACAATCACTTGAACCTGGGAGGCAGAGGTTGCAGTGAGCCAAGATTGCACCACTGCACTCCAGCCTGGACAACAGAGTCAGACTCTGTCTCAAAAAAAAAAAAAAGAAAGAAAGAAGGAAAGCCTCCCTGGGATGGGCCCAGGAGGAAACTGGCCCCCTGCTTCCAGCCCCCAACAACACCTCCCACCCGCTCGCTCACTTGCCCTGAGAAACCTCAGCACTCAGGGCCCTCAGCTGGGTGGGGCAAGGGGTGGGGCTTCGAGTCCCCTGAGAAAAATTGGGGAGAAAAAGGAGGTCACTCAAATTGACCTGAATGAAGAAGATCTGAAGAAAATGTTGGGAAAAACAAACAAAAACCTAAGTTCCAGCAGGGCGCAGTGGCTCATGTCTGTAATCCCATCATTTCCGGAGGCCAAGAAGGAAGGATAGCTTGAGACCAGGAGTTTGTTTTATGTTTTTTGCTTTTTTGAGACAGAGTCTCGCGCTGTCACCCAGGCTGGAGTGCAGTGGCGCAATCTCAGCTCACTGCAACCTCCGCCTCCCAAGTTCAAGAGATTCTCGTGCCTCAGCCACCCCAGTAGCTGGGATTACAGGTGGGCACCACCACGCCCAGCTAATTTTCTTGTATTTTTAGTAGAGATGGGGTTTCACTGATCTCAAACTCCTGGCCTCAAGTGATCAGCCTGCCTCAGCCTCCCAAAATGCTGGATTACGTGTGTGAGCCACCGTGCCTGGCCGAGACCAGGAGTTTGAAACCAGACTGGGCAATATAGTGAGACCCCCTCTCAAAAAGAAAAAAAAGCCTTGTAATCCCAGCACTTTGACAGGCCGAGGCAGGTGGATCACTTGAGGCTAGGATTTTGAGACCTCATCTCTAAAAAATTAGCAGGGCATGGTGGCACACCCCCATAGTCCTAGCTACTTGGGAGGCTGAGGCAGGAGGATGCCTTCAGCTCTGCAAGTTGAGGCTGCATTGGGCTATGATCACACCACTGCACTCCAGCCTGGGCGACACAGCAAGACCTTATCTCTAGAAAAAAACACAATACAAAAACTATGATCCAAAATAATGCCCTGTGGCTGGGGTGGGGCGGCATTAATGAGGGTTTTTTTGTTTTTGTTTTGAGACAGAGTCTAGCTCTGTCGCCCAGGCTGGAGTGCAGTGGCACAATCTCGGCTTACTCTGCATCCTGGGTTCAAGTGATTCTCCTGCCTCAGCCTCCCAAGTAGCTGGGATTACAGGGGCACGCCACCATGCCCGGCTAATTTTTGTATTTTTGGTAGAGACGGGGTTTCACCATGTTGGCGAGGCTGGTCTGGAACTCCTGACCTCGAGTGATCCTCCTGCCTCGGACTCCCAAAGTGCTGGGATTACCGGCGTGAGAAACTGCACCCGGCCTAATGAGGTTTAAGACAATCAGAGGACTAGGACCCCTAGGACTCAGCTTTCGCAGCTGTGAAATGGGCTGACTCCCCAGCATCCTCATTGAGGTGGTTTGCTGAGCGCAATCCAGGCCTAAAGTGTCAACTCAATTAATGTGCATTAATTTTTATATTTCTTGATGATGTGCCGGTAAGCGATCAACAAACGCCTGTTAAACCAAACAGGAAGGGCAATTGGCACAGCGGTGTGGTGGTTACTGTGGGAAGGGAAGTCTTGTGGGGGAAAGAACCTTACCAAAGGGACACTTTGATGTCACCGATGCCCAGACCAAGAATGAGCACATTCCTAGTCCCAGGAAACTTGGAGGAGCCCCATCTCTCCCACAGAGAGATTGATGCCTAGTTTTGCCCTTTATAGAAATAAAATCACACACCATAGCCTCTCTATCGTCCCCTCAACATCAGCCAATCAAGTTTTTTGTTTGTTTGTTTTTTTGGGACGGAGTCTCGCACTGTCACCCAGGCTGGAGTGCAGTCGCACGATCTTGGCTCATTGTAGCCTCTGCCTCCTGGGTTCAAGCAATTCTCATGCCTCAGCTTCCCAAGTGGCTGGGATTACAGGCGCGCACCACAGCGCCCAGCTAATTTTTGTATTTTTAGTAGAGACGGAGTTTCACCATGTTGGGCAGGCTGGTCTCAAACTCCTGGCCTCAGGTGATTCGCCTGCCTTGGCCTCCCAAAGTGCTGCGATTACACACGTGAGCCACATTGCCCAGCCTTTTTTTTTTTTTTTTTTTTTTTGTAGGGGGGAGGACGGATTCTTGTTCTGTCTCCCAGGCTGGAGTGCAGTGGCATGATCTCGGCTCACTGTAAACTCCACCTCCCAGGTTCAAGCGATTCTCCTGCCTCAGCCTCCTGAGTAGCTGGAATTACAGGCACCCGCCACCAAACCTGGCTAATTTTTGTGTTTTTAGTAGAGATAGGGTTTCACCATGTTGACCAGGCTGATCTCGAACTCCTGACCTCCAGTGATCCGCTGGCCTCAGCCTCCCAAGGTGTTGGGATTAAGGCATGAGCCACTGTGCCCAGCCCCAATCGAGTTTAAAATAAGGCTTCGGTGGCAGTGGCGCCCCACTGCAATCCCAGCTACTCAGGGGGCTGAGGCAGCAGGAAAGCTTGAGGCCAGGGGTTAGAGACCTGCCTGAACAACATAGCAAGACCCCCATCTCCAAAACAACAACAAAAAAATCTTAACAAAATATTATTATTTTGTAATATTGAACAAAAAAAAAAAAATGAAAAGTCAGAGGTGATGTTTGGTCCCAGAAAACGCCATAGTTTTTTTGGTTTTTTAAAAATGTTTGTAGAAATGGAGGTCTGGCTATGTTGCCCAGGCTGGCCTTGAACTCCTGGCCTCAAGCTATCCTCCCGCCTCGGCATCCCCTGTTTATAATCCTCAACGTTCTGCAACCTGGCATGGTCGGGTACCCTGTGTCTGGACCGGGAAGGCCTGGAGGGTAGGGGCTGGGAACTCCGCCCCCCAATCCCTCCTCCCCACCCCCCAACCCCGCAGCCCCCTTCGCGCATGCGCAGTGACTCCTCCAGGGCCGCAAGGCAGGCATCTCCCGGCCTTAGTCAAAGCCGAAGCCCAGAGAAGCGAGCGACCGGAGGATGCGAGTCTCGGCTCACGTCTGTCTCGCAGCTTTCCTCCGAGGCCTGGAAGGCGAGCTAGCCTTTGCCCTGGCAGCACCCTGCCCCAGCCCAGCCATCCCCAGCCACCACCATCCTCCCCCAGTGTCTGGGCAGAGCCCTGCGGCATCGCCAGCTCTTACCTAGCGGGCAGGGACCCTGGACCTTCGAAGGGAGGGCAGAGCCGGGAGGCAGCGAGAGGAAAGTCCCACTCGGCTCCTTCCTGTGTGGGCCCCTTGGTTTCCTGAGCCACTGTCATTTACCGAAAGTCAGGGCCCTGCGGGAGCCGGGGGCGGGGAGGCGGGCAAGGAGGGGCAGAAAGTTCCGGAAGCCTCTGCATCAGCCGCCCCGTTCAGACAGGCTGCTGGAGACCCCTAAGCCAAAGGAACTGATGATAGCACAGAGAAGGGTCTGGGTCACACCAGGGGCTCAGCCGACTCTAGACCCACTTGTTAAGTGGGGCTCTGGCCCGGCCCTTATTGCCTCAGTTTACCCATCGGTAGCATGTGTGAGTTGGGCACCCAGTGGAACTAATTTTGCACCCAGGGAAGGAAACCTGGCTGGATTTGCCCAGGAGGGAAGCAGGGAAGTTGCCCCAGAGGAAGGTCAAGTTCTTCTTTGAGGTATTTCTCCCTTAAAGACTCAGGGAGACGCTGGGCGCAGTGGCTCACACCTGTCATCCCAGCACTTTGGGAGGCTGAGGCGGGCGATCACTTGAGGTCAGGAGTTTGAGACCAGCCTAGCCAACATGGCGAAACTCCGTCTCTACTAAAAATACAAAAATTAGCCAGGCGTGGTGGCCTGTAATCGCAGCACTTTGGGAGGCTGAGGCGGGCGGATCGCTTGAAGTCAGGAGTTTGAGACCAGCCTGGCCAACATGATGAAACCCTGTCTCTACTAAAAACAGGAAAATTAGCCAGGCCTGGTGATGCCTGTAATCCTAGCTACTCAGGAGGCTGAGGTGGGAGGATTGCTTGAATCTAGGAGGCAGATGTTACAGTGAGACAAGATGGCGCCACTGCACTCCAGCCTGGCAACAGAGCGGGACTTCGTTTAAAAAAAAAAGAAAAGACTCAGGGAGAGATAATGACCCATTTCTGCCTGTGGTGCCCTGGGCCCAGCCCTAAAAAACCAGGTGGATCCGGCCTGGTCTCTTGGAACTTGTGATCTGGCGCTGAGACAATGAGCAAATGAAGGAGCCAAATCATCGCAGACAACAAAGAAAGCCAGGGTGTCAGGACAGGCACAGACTGGAACTTGGACCCGAGGCAGGACAGGGAGCTGGCCAGGGAAAGGGTGCTCCAGGAGGAGGGCACAGGATGGGCAAAGACCTTGAAAGGGCAGTGATCTTAGCAGCTTGAAGAGCAGTCAGGAGGCCAGGGGCAGGGGTGAGATGAGGGGGAAGGGGACTGCAGGGCGGTCAACAGGGGCAAGATCGTGGGGGGACAGGGGGATCAGGGTCTTTGGGAGAAGGGTGGGTTTTGCCCGGAGCATAATCTGGAGCCACAGGAGTGTTGGAAGTAGGAGCTGTTATAAATGGAAGAGGCAGAAGGCCCGGGCAGCATCCAAATGCAAAGAGACTTGGGCCAGTGTTCTTAGGATAATAGGATCAGAGCCCCGGAAGTAGAGCTTCAGGAATAGACTGACAAAGTGGTGACCGGGTGCAGTGGCTCACATCTGTAATTCCAGCACTTTGGAAGGCCCAGGTGGGAAGATTGCTTGAGCCTAGGAGTTCGAGACCAGCCTGGCCAACATGGTGAAACCCCATCTCTACTAAAAATATAAAAATTAGCTGGGCGTGGTGGCATGCGCCTGTAATCCCAGCTACTTGGGAGGCTGAGGCAGCAGAATCACTGGAACCCAGGAGGCAGGCGGAGGTTGTAGTGAGCTGAGATTGTGCCACCGCACTCCAGCCTGGGCGACGGAGCGATACTCTGTCTCAAAAAAAAAAAAAAAAAAAAAAAAAAAGGAATAGATTTAAGAAGTTGTGGCCAAGAGCAGTGGCTCACACCTGTAATCCCAGCACTTTGGGAGGCTGAGGCAGGAGGATGGCTTGAGCCCAGGTGTTCGAGACCAGCCTGGGCAACATGGTGAAACCCTGTCTCTACAAAAAATACAACAACAACAACAACAAAATAATAAGCTGGATGTGGTGGCATGTGCCTGTAGTCCCAGCTACTAGGGGAGGCTGAGGTGGGAGGATCACCTGAGCCCAGGAAGTTGAGGCTGCAGTTAGCTGTGGTCATGCCACTGCACTCCAGCCTGGGCAATGGGAGTGAGACACTGTCTCAAAAAAAAAAAAAAGACTTTTCATCTCTGTATCACCATCACAAGTCTTAACACAAAATGGTTTGGTAAGTATTTTGTTGATCTTAACTGTTCAATCAGCCAGAGATGCTTATTGGGTACAGCCTGTGTGCAGGGAATCGGGGACAATGCAGACCCAATCCCCATCCAGGGAAGCTGACAGTCCAGCAGGGGAGATGGCAATAAACAAGCTATTGCCCAATAATTATATCAGTTGCCCCTGGGACCAGTCTGCTAAGAGAGATGATTGGATCTGGGAGGGCTTCCTGGAGGAGGTGGCTTTGATACTGAAATCCAACAACAAGTGGGACTAGCCAGAGAGTGACCTGAGAATGTGGGAGTGTGGGCAGTTCTGGCAGGCAGAACAGCCCAGGCAAAGGCCGGGAGGCTTCACGAATTCACAGTGTTCCTGAGAAGAGCAGGATGTCAGGGACACGGGGGGCTGAGACTCATTTGATGGCGTGGGTAGGGCCGCGTGGGTCAAGGGAAAGAGATATAGATATATCTATATCTATAGAGATATAGATTATGTCCTCAGCTTAGTGGAGCTTAGTGGAGCCACAGCTGACCTGCGGCAGGAAGTGCCAAGCAGAAGCTTAGTTGTAGTGTTTTCTTTCACTTCCTGGGTGGCTTCAGCAGACAGGAATGCAACCTTATGTTCTCATCCTTGGCCTGAGACTGAAGCCTCTGCTTTCCGGAAGTACAGTGAGTTTCTGGGTCTCTGCTACCTCCAGTGTGATGGTTTCTGCAATATTTTGAGAATAAGTAAGAGGAGATTGGGGTGAGGATCAAAGTGGTACCTTCAGCCCCAGAGAAGGGCATGTGAAGGCTCTAAAAGGAAGTTCTGGCCGGGCGCGGTGGCTCACGCCTATAATCCCAGCACTTTGGGAGGCTGAGGCGGGCGGATCGCCTGAGGTTAGGAGTTCGAGACCGGCCTTGCCAACCTGGTGAAACCCCATTTCTACTAAAAATACAAAACGCAGCTGGGTGTGGTGGCGGGCGCCTGCAGTCCCAGCTACTCAGGAGGCTGAGGCAAGAGAATCACTTGAACCTGGGAGGTGGAGGTTGCAGTGAGCCGAGATCGCGCCACTGCACTCCAGCCTGGGCGACAGAGCAAGACTCCGTATCAAAAAAAAATAATAATAATAAATAAATAATTTTTTTTTAAAAAAAGGAAGTTCTGGGGACAGAACCCAGAACTTGCCCGAGAAAAATGGGGCACGTCAGTGATGCAAACACCCACATTTTTCTGCTGACAAGAAGTCCATAAATACAATCAAAGAATAAAATACAATCAAAGTGTAACTGGAAACAAAATTGAACTCATGGATAAAATATCCTCATTAAATAAGTAACATCTAGAAAGCAGTAAGAAAATGCCAACCACTTAGGCGGATATGAATCCAGAAGTCACAGAAAATGGAGGACAAATAGCTCTTAAACCCAGAAAAAGTTCCTCAGCTTCGCTTGCCAAATGAAAATTAAGAGTACAGTGAGGCAGGGCTGGGCGCGGTGGCTCATGCCTATAATCTGAGCACTTTGGGAAGTCAACGTGGAAGGATCATTTGAGCTCAGGAATTGGAGATTAGCCTGGGCAACATGGTGAGATCCGTCTCTACAAAACATACAAAAATTAGCCAGGCATGGTGGTATGCACCTGTAGTCTCAGCTACTTGGAAGACTGAAGTGGGAGGATGGCTTGAGTCCAGGAGGCAGAGGTTGCAGGGAGCCAAGATTGTGCCACTGTACTCCAGCCTGGGCGACAGAGCGAGACACCATCTCAAAAACAAAAACAAAAATGGTAAAAGACTGAATAACTTCCTCCTGAGATTGGAAACAAGACAAGGATGTCCATTTTCACCACCTCTATTCAACATTGTTCTGGTGATGTTAGCCACCGTAATAAGAAAAGAAAAAGCAGGCCGAGGCAGGAGAGTGGTGTGAACCAGGGAGGCGGAGCTTGCAGTGAGCCAAGATCGGGCCACTGCACTCCAGCCTGGGTGACAGAGTGAGACTCCGTCTAAAAAAAAAAAAAAGAAAGAAAGAAAAGAAAAGAAAAGCTGGGCATGGTGGCTCACGCCTGTAATCCCAGCACTTCAGGAAGCCGTGGTGGGAGGATCGCTTGACCCCAGGAGTTGGAGACCAGCCTGGGCAATATAATGAGACGCCATCTTTACAAAAAATTTAAAAATTGCTGGGTGTAGTGGCTCACACCTGTACTCCCAGCACTTTGGGAGGCCGAGGTGGGCAGATCATTGGAGGTCAGGAGTTTGAGACAAGCCTGGCCAATATGATGAAACCCCGTTTCTACTAAAAATACAAACATTAGCCCAGCGTGGTGGCACATGCTTGCAATCCCAGCTACTCAGGAGGCTGAGGCATGAGAATGGCTTGAACTGACAAGGTGGAAGTTGCAGTGAGCCGAGATCATGCCACTGCACTCCAGCCTGGGCTGGACAACAGAGCAATACTCTGTCTCAGAAAAAAAAAAAAGGCCAGGCACGGTGGCTCACACCTGTAATCCCAGCACTTTGGGAGGCTGAGGTGGGAGAATCACAAGGTCAGGAGTTCAAGACCAACCTGATCAACATGGTGAAACCCCATCTCTACTAAAAATACAAAAATTAGCCAGGTATGGTAAAAATACAAAAATTAGCCGGGCGTGGTGATGCGCACCTGTAATCCCAGCTACTCAGGAGGCTGAGGCAGGAGAATCGCTTGAACCCGGGAGGTGAAGGTTGCAGTGAGCCAAGATCGTGCCACTGCACTCCAGCCTATGTGACAGAGGGAGACTCTGTCTCAAAAAAAAAAAAAAAAAAAAATTAAAAATTGGCAGGGTGTGATAGCTCACACCTGTTGTCCCAGCTATTTGGGAGGCTGAGGATTGCTTGAGTCAGGGAGGACAAGGCTGCAGTAAGCCATCATCACACCATTACACTCCAGTCTGGGCAACAGAGCGAGATCCTGTCTTAAAAAAAAAAAATAGATGAGAAAAATAAACAAGTCAGGTGTGGCTGGGCATGGTGATACATGCTTGTAGCCTCAGCTACTGGAGAAGCTGAAATGGGAGCCCAGGAATTTAAAGGCAACATAGCAAGATTCTGTATCAAGCGAAACAGAACAAAATAACTAATAAAAAAAAGTAAATAAAACTGTTGCTATTTGCTGATGATATGATTGTTTATGTCAAAAACCCAAGGGAATCTATAAGACAACTACTGAAATTAATACATAAATTCAGCAAGTTACCAGGTTTAAAAAGTCCGTTGAATTCAATACAAAAGTCAATTGAATTTTTATACACCAGCAGCAAACAATTGGAACATAAAAAAATTTTGAAAAATTTCCTTTGCAGCAGCACTGAAAAAGATAAAATACTGTGATGGTCTGAGAGTTTGCATCTCCCCAAAATTAATACATTGAAATCCTAACCTCGAAGGTGATGGTATTCAGAAGCGGAACCTTTTAAGAGGTGATTAGATCATGAGGGTTGAGCTCTCATGAATGGGATTAATGCCCTTATAAAAGAGGCCCCTAGGCTGGGCATGGTAGCTCACGCCTGTAATCCCAGCACCCTGGGAGATTTGCAGGCTGGTCTCTGACAAACAACTTGTGTTTGAGGCCAGCCTGGGCAATGTGGCGAAACACCACCTCTACCAAAAAAAATCACAAAAATTAGCTGGGCATGGTGGTGCACACCTGTAGTCCCAGGTCAGGAGTTTGAGGCCAGCCTGACCAACGTGGAGAAACCCCATCTCCACTGAAAAAACAAAATTAGCCGAATGTGGTGGTGCATGCCTGTAATCCCAGCTACTTGGGAGGCTGAGGCGGGAGAATCGCTTGAACCCAGGAGGTGGAGGCTGCGGTAAGCCGAGATCACACCATTGCACTCCAGCCTGGGCAACAAGAGCAAAACTCTGTCTCAAAAAAAAAAAAAAAAAAAAAAAAAAAAAAGGCCGGGTGCAGTGGCTCATGCCTGTAATCTTAGCACTTCGGGAGGCCAAGGTGGGTGGATCACCTGAGGTCAGGAGTTCAAGACCAGCCTGGCCAACATGGTAAAACCCCGTCTCTGCTAAAAATACAAAAATTAGCTGGGTGTGGTGGCGCACGCCTGTAATCCCAGCTACTCTGGAGGCTGAGGAAGGAGAATCGCTTGAACTCGGGAGGTGGAGGTTGCAGTGAGCTGAGATCGCGCCACTGCATTGCACTCAAGGTTGCGTGACAGGAAAGAGGCTACATCTCAAAAAAAAAAAAAAAAAAAAGAAGGCCAGGGACCTGGAGTCCGGAGTGCACACAAGTGGGTGGCTTTACAGTGTTTTGAGGACCAAGGGTCAGAAACCAAGATTTGGGTGTCTTGGGCCCAGCCTTGGGAAGGCACTGGTGCCAGTAAGTGAGATGAGGGAGACAGTGGGAAGGATGAGGCAGATCAGCATTGTGAACGCTCCGTGATCCAAGCTGTGGCTTGGCCCAGAATCCTGGATGAACAAACTGGTGCCTTCAAAGTCCCTGGGAAAAAGACAGGGGGGACAGGGGTGCCCTTGGACAGCCCTGCCAACCAGGAACTCCTCGCCTGGGCCCCACTGGATGGTGATAATAGAGACACAGACTAGCCCAGGACCAGCCTGCTCAGGTCAGATTCCTGCATGGCCCGAGGTGGGGGCAGAGGAATCCTGCCGGGCCAAGTGTGTCACTAGGAAGCTGGGGCCACGGCATCACTCAGGCACCGACAACATGTAAAAGAAAGAAAAATAATAAAGCTTTTTTTTTCTTTTAAATTAAGACAGTTTCACTCTGTTGCCCAGGCTGGAGTGCAGCAGCATGATCTTGGTTCACTGCAACCTCCGCCTCCAGGGTTCAAGTGATTCTCGTGCCTCAGCCTCCCGAGTAGCTGGGATTACAGGTGTGTGTCACTGCACCCAGCTAATTTTTGTATTTTTAGTAGAGACGGGGTTTCACCATGTTGGCCAGGCTGGTCTCGACTCCTGACCTCAAGTGACCTGCCCGCTTCAGCCTCCCAAAGTGCTGGGGTTACAGATATGAGCCACTGTGCCCAACCAAAAAGAAAAATAATAAAGCTCTGGGCCGGGCGCGGTGGCTCACGCCTGTAATCCCAGCATTTTGGGAGGCTGAGGTGGGCGGATTATCTGAGGTCAGGAGTTCAAGACCAGCCTGGCCAACATGGTGAAACCCCGTCTCTACTAAAATTACAAAAATTAGCCGGGCGTGGAGGCAGATGCCTGTAATCCCAGCTACTCAGGAGGCTGAGGCAGGAAAGGATGGCTTGAACCCGGGAGGCAGAGGCTGCAGTGAACTGAGATTGTGCCACTGCATTCCAGCCTTGGCAATGGAGTGAGACTCCGTCTCAAAAAAAAAAAAAAAAAAAAAGAAACAAGAAACCCTGTCTCTACAAAAATTAGCCAGGCATGATGATGGGTGCCTGTAATCCCAGCTACTCTGGAGGGTGAGGCAGGAGAATCGCTTGAACCTGGGAGGCAGAGGCTACGGTGAGCTGAGATCATGCCATTGCATTCCAGCCTGGGGAACACAGTGAGACTCCATCTCAAAAAAAAAAAAGAAACTAAAGAAAAATAATAAAGCTTTGAAACAAACAGTCAGCACATCACAACCCGTGCCCTTCCCCACCCTGGCATGCCCCTCCCTCCGCTCCAACCCAGGCCTTGAAGGCAGAAGCACGAGGCCCCAAGGTTCCTCCTCCCCTGTCCTCCCTAAATTCCTTTTCCTGCCCCTCTCCTGCTGTCCCAGGATCCAATTTGTGCTCCAGGCTGCGCTCTGCCCTTTCCAGGATCTCTTTCCACCTGCTTGTAGCCGCTCAGCACTTTGGGGAAACTGAGGCCAGAGCGGTGAGTTCCAGCATAGAGGGAAGGGCAGGGCCTCAACCTTCCCAGTCCAAACAATCATACGCCATTTAAATCTCACAACAACCCTAAAAGCTGGCGACTATTATTGGCCTCATTTTGTGGAAGGGGAAACTGAGGCCCAGAGCGGCAACGCGGCCAGCGAACCATCGGTAAGATTTGAACCTGGTTGTGTATCGTTCAACGGTCTCGCACTTGGCCTCAGCTGGGCCACTGCAGATGGGACATGGTTCTGCTGCCACCTGGTGGACACTCGCGGCAGCGCTGTTGGGATAGAGCCGCCTCTCACCTGACGTCCTGCCCCGAAAACCCCAGCCAGAGGAGGGCTGACCTGCTCCCCTGGCCTCCCTGCCCCGCGTCACACCCATCAGTTTTCCGAATTTTCACAGTCTAAGTGTCCACCAGGAAGGGACTGGGTAACTAACCACCTGTGCTACAGTTGGGCTAAAGATTTTAGTGCAAAAGTTAATTTGCCCACCTCACAAGAAATACTAAAAAATATGTATATTTTTTCGAGACAGAGTCTCACTCTGTTGCCCAGGCTGGGGTACAGTGGCACAATCTCGGCTCACTGCAACCTCCGACTCCCAGGCTCAAGCGATTCTCATGCCTCAGCCTCTCAAGTAGCTGGGACTACAGGCACCCGCCACAATATCCAGCTAATTTTTGTATTTTTTAATAGAAGCGGGGTTTCACCATGTTGGCCAGGCTGGTCTCGAGCTCCTGACCTCAGGTGATCCACCCACCTGGGCCTCGCAAGGTGCTGGGATTACAGGTGAGAGCCACCGTACCCACCCAAAAGAAATTCTTTAGGCTGAAAACAAGGGACCCCAGACATGTATTCCAATCCACGTGAAAATCTGAAGAACACATATAAAGGTAATGTATGTAATTTTAAAAGATTGCATAAGGCCAGGTGCTTTGGCTCATGCCTGTAATCCCAACACTTCAGGAGGCTGAGGTGGGCAGATCAATAGAGCCTAGGAGTTCAAGACCAGCCTGGGCAACATAGAGAGACCTTGTCTCTACAAAAAATACAAAACTTGGCCGGGCACGGTGGCTCACACCTGTAATCCCAGCACTTTGGGAGGCCGAGGCGGGTGGATCACGAGGTCAGGAGTTTAAGGAAAAAAATATAAAACTTAGCTGGGTTTCATGGCATCCGTCCTAACTACTCGGGAGGTCTGAGGTGGGAGAATCTCTTGAACCTGGGAGTTCGAGGCTGCAGTGAACAGAGATCTCGCCACTGCACTCCAGCCTGGGCAACAGAGTGAGATCCTGTATCAAAAAAATAAGGCTGGGCACAATGGCTCACGCCCGTGATCCCAGCACTTTGGGAGGCCGAGGCAGGCAGATCACGAGGTCAGGAGATCGAGACCATCGTGGCTAACATGGTGAAACCCCATCTCTACTAAAAATACAAAACATTAGCTGGGTGTGGTGGTGTACGCCTGTAATCTCAGCTACTCAGGAGGCTGAAGCAGGAGAATTGCTCGAACCTGGGAGGTGGAGGTTGCAGTGAGCCGAGATCATGCCACTGCAATCTAGCCTGGGTGACAGAGCGAGACTCCGTCTCAAAAAAACAAAAAACAAACAAACAAAAAAACAGGCTGGGTGCGGTGGCTCATGCCTGTAATCCCAGCACTTTGGGAGGCCGAGGCGGGTGGATCATCTGAGGTCAGGAATCTGAGACCAGCCTCGCCAACCCAGTAAAACCCTATCTCTACTAAAAATACAAAAAATTAGCCAGGCGTGGTGGTGCACGCCTGTAGTCCCAGTTACTCGGGAGGCTGAGGCAGGAGAATCGCTTGAACCTGGGAGGCGGAGGTTGCAGTGAGCTGAGATCGCGCTACTGCACTCCAGCCTGGGCGACGGAGCTAAACTCCATCTCAAAACAACAACAACAACAACAACAACAAACTATATATTAATTGTATTGTTGGGTCTACAATATAGAGAAAGGTAACATATTTGACATTAACGGCACAAAGGAGGTGAAGGGAGCCAAGTTGTACTGGAATAAGAAAATCATTGGGCCGGGCGCGGTGGCTTACGCCTGTAATCCCAACACTTTGGGAGGTGGAGGCAGGCGGATTACCTGAGGTCAGCAGTTCGAGACCAGCCTAACCAACATGGTAAAACCCTGTCTCTACTAAAAATACAAAAATTACCTGGGCATCGTGGCGGGCGCCTGTAATCCCAGCTACTCTGGAGGCTGAGGAGGGAGAATTGCTTGAACCCAGGAGGCAGAGGTTGCAGTGAGCCGAGATAGCGCCACTGCACTCCGGCCTGGGGAAAAGAGTAAGACTCAGTCTCAAAAAAAAAAAAAAAAAAGAAAAAGAAAAGAAAAGAAAATCACACCCAGTAGTGACTTGAATCCACAAAACCAGATTAAGAGAACCAGAAATGCAAAATAAGAAAATGAAAATTAAAAATTGCATGCTTGCTGTCCTTTATTTTCTTTCTTTCTTTCTTTCTTTTTTTTCTGAGTCGGAGTCTCGCCCTGTCTCCCAGGCTGGAGTGCAACGGCCAGATCTCAGCTCACTACAACCTCCATCTCCCAGGTTCAAGCGATTCTTCTGCCTCAGCCTCCCGAGTAGCTGGGATTACAGGCGCCCGCCACCACGCCCGGCTAATTTTTGTATTTTTAGTAGAGACGGGGCTTCGCCATGTTGGCCAGGCTGGTCTCGAACTCCTGACCTCAAGTGATCCACCCGCCTCGGCCTCCCAAAGTGCTGGGATGACAGGCGTGAGCCACCGCGCCTGGTCTTTTTTTTATTTTTTTTTATTTTTATTTTTTTTTTTTTTTTTGAGACAGAGTCTCACTCTGTCGCCCAGGCTGGAGTACAGTGGCGCAATCTCGGCTCACTGCAACCTCTGGCTCCTGGGTTCAAACGATTCTCATGCCTCAGCCTCCTGCCTCTTTCCTCTTAATTTTACTTCATAGCCTTGTCATCAGGGAGTTGTTTGCGGCTGTTTCTTTTTTCATATCTGGTCCCCGTCCTCATCCCCAGGAGGGCTTCTTTCTGCCCGAGCAAACTGCTAAGTCCAAGCCCCTCAAAGTGGGCGGCTGGATCTTGATCCATTCCCCGGCTCTCCGCGCGCCCTCCCCCAACCCCCGCTCCCTCAGGTTCTTATGAACTGGAGGCAGACAGACAGAGTTTGAATCCCAGCTACTACGAAACACAAATCGGACCCCAAATTAACAAAAACAGCATTCCAGCGCTTATTCAATATTCGTGCTGCAACATCGCTAGGAGAAAAATATATTATTTGTATTCCCATTTTACAGATACCCTCAGGTATCTGGTGGAGACCTCCGTAACACACCTCCCCGGAGGATGAGGCCCCGAGTGTGAAGCATCGGGATCTCATGGTAAACACCGCAGCCACCCGAGGTCCGGTTCAATGCTTAGGCATCCTGCAGGCGGCGCGCGCCGCCGCCCCCAGTTGCAGCCGGGACTGGCGGAGTGCCTACAACTCCCGATGTGCCGCGCGCGCCGACGCTCCGTTACGGTCGTGGTGGAACAGGTGGAGCTTGCCTCGTTGCCTTCTGGGAAACGAAGTCTCGCTGAAGAGAGGTCGAACTTTGAGTAGCAGGTGGATCCGTAGCCAATGAAGACGCGGATCGCTTTGAGTGCGGGGCAGAGGAGCCAATGGACGTGCGGCATTGGGAGGGCGGGTCTTCCGGTAGTGAAGGCCTGGTGAACGGCTGCGCGAAAGAGGACACTTCCTTTTGCGGGTGGCGGCGAAGGCGGAGAGCACGCCATGAAGGCCTCGGGCACGGTAAGGCGGGCGCGGCGCGGCAGGGGGCCAAGGGATGGGGCACGGGCCCCATCAGGGGCCTGCATAGGTGGCGTGGGTCGGGTTGGTGCCGCGCGCTTCTGTTTGGGCCCCCCTTGGCCGCGCACCGGCTTCTCTTGTTGCACCCAACATGGCGGCCATGGTGGGAGCCGCGTGGAGAGAGCGATGCGTGACCTGGGCCAGCTCAGGGATCGCGGGGGCCCAAGGACTCCGGGTCTTCTTCCCGGGGGAAGGAATAAGTCGCGCAGCATAGAGGCCCTAGCCCCGGCACCTCGTCGAGCCGCCAAGTTTCTGTTTTCCTTTCTGCAGCGTGGACGTGGCGGTAGAGCAATAGTGTTTTCTTTCTGCCGGAATGGCTGTGAGAAGCAGATGAAAATTGCTAACAGTGAGCCGAAACGGGGAGCGCGAGGCTTAACGCTGTGATACATACTGGATAGAATCAAACGGCTCTATGGCGCAGAGATAGGAGAACCTGGACTCCCATGGAGTGGGTGTATTATGTCCAGATCTCCAGCTTCGGTTTCCTTGCTGTCAAAGGGGCGGGCCCCATTGTTCCCTTCCTGAACGTGTGCCGAGGCCGGTGGGTCAGGTTCACAGTAAAAGTAGGAACTGCGATAATTTGTGACTATTTTTCATTGATACTAGTGAAAAGCTGGCGAGTCAGTTTCAGAGGTGGTTTCTTTGTGCCATATCACAGAGCCTGGACTTGACTAAAGATTCTCACCTCTGCATCTGTAAACCGGGAGTCTTCCCTGGGCCAAACGTTTGGATTGCAGTTGGGAAAACGGAGGCAGCCGCAGCTCGCGTGGCGACAGTGCAGGGATCCCAGGGCTGGGGAGAGACCTGAGGTCTTGTCCTAGTTCTGCCTGGAATGGGCTGTGAGATCCCATGCTGTTCACTGGGCCTCAGGGTGAAAGAAGATGTTGGCTGGATGTTTTGAGGTGCAGAGTGGCTGTTTGACGGCGACTGCAAAGCAATTCAGGACTGCAGCATGAAGAAAGGAGGCTGTGGGCCTAAGCCACAGCTTTCCTGGTCTGAAACCCTTAGCCCAGGCAAAGGAGAGGCAGGCAACTCAATTAATCTTCCCTGGAGACCTCCCTCTCCTCAGTTCATTTTGTGTATAAAGTTGTGGTCGGGAGTGTGACCCACAGTCACCAAGAATCCACATGGAGGCCCTAGGGTGGCCCTGCCTCCTGCTTCCCGAATCTGTGGTTACTAGGTGCAGGAAAGGGAGTGAGGTGGATCTCCACAGTTGCCTCTGGGTGCTGGCCTTAACCTCACTCCTGTTTCCTTTCAGCTACGAGAGTACAAGGTAGTGGGTCGCTGCCTGCCCACCCCCAAATGCCACACGCCGCCCCTCTACCGCATGCGAATCTTTGCGCCTAATCATGTCGTCGCCAAGTCCCGCTTCTGGTACTTTGTATCTCAGTTAAAGAAGATGAAGAAGTCTTCAGGGGAGATTGTCTACTGTGGGCAGGTATGGAGAGGCCGGGGCTACGTGGGGTCTGGAGTGGATTTGCGCCTCTTGGGACATCGTGCATCTCAAGAATTAATCAGACATCGACCGGGTGCGGTAGCTCACACCTGTAATCCCATCACGTCAGACATCAGAGCCCCGGGTTGTGTTTCTGCCTGGGTCACGGGACTGGAGCAGAGCTTATGTGCCATTTCCCTGATTAGAAAGCCAGGGACCCAGGGAGCGGGTGGGTGGCATGGTGGGACACCTTGGTTGGTGCTGTCTTCCCTGGGCCCTGTGTGTTAAGTGAGGAGAGGTGATGGCTATCTGGTCAGTGGGTGGTAGCTAGGTTGGCCCAGACAGGTTCCAGGAGACTTGAGTTCAGGAACTGCATCTGGGGCTGGGTTGGTGTCCGTGGCAGAAGCCTGGACTTCAAGCTGTTGCCATGGGAAGTTCCCTTACCTCACGCTCCCTGAGGGTGCCTGAAGGTAGGTGGGGCTGGGGAACTGAGGCACAAGAGTCTGGCCATAGAGTAGGCCTGGAGCCTGGGGTGTGCTTTAGAGGCCGAGGGCTCAGTGAGGATGGGGCTAGGGCACATCGGCTTGCTGCTCTCACATCTCCCTGTGGCCTCTCCTTGGCAGGTGTTTGAGAAGTCCCCCCTGCGGGTGAAGAACTTCGGGATCTGGCTGCGCTATGACTCCCGGAGCGGCACCCACAACATGTACCGGGAATACCGGGACCTGACCACCGCAGGCGCTGTCACCCAGTGCTGTAAGCCGCCTGTCCCGCCTTCAGCTTTTTAGACCCTCCTTGACTCCCTCACACTGAGGCAGGGCAAATGCCAGAGGTTCCCAGTGCAGGAGAGTCTCAGGACTGGTGGCGGGGCACAGGAAGACGAGAGGATGCCCTAGGCCCCAGATGGCGCTTTTCTGAGAGCCCTGCCAGGCTCGGTTGTAAATCACATCGCATCTGGAAACTCCCTTTTTGGGTCTGCACCTTGTTTAGACTGGGATCCACATCACCACTGTTTTCTGGGACCTGCTTAGAACCGAATTGAACCCCTGCCTGGTGTTGGGAGCTGGCACCTTTTCCCTGGCTCACCTGCCAGGGTCTGTGAGACCCCCACACCTCCCTGATTGCACCTAAACCCAAGAATCACTGTTTCTTATAGCGGTGGTTTAAACAGAGGTGCAAACAGCAAGTGGATCTCGTCGCCTTTGGGGGGCTGTGGCCGTGCCCCTCAAAGTGAATTTGGAGGTTCCACAACTCTAGTGGCCAGTGACTGCAGGGACCCAGGCCTTGGGCTATCTCGCTTCCCCACCACCACCTTCCCGTGAGCCCCGAGCCCTCAGGCAGTTGCTGTGACCAACAGGATGTGTCAGGTCATTGGGCAGGCACTCAGGAGGTTTGCTGAATGCCCAGAGCCCAGGCAACACCGTCACCCTGGCCCCACTCCTTTCCACAGACCGAGACATGGGTGCCCGGCACCGCGCCCGAGCCCACTCCATTCAGATCATGAAGGTGGAGGAGATCGCGGCCAGCAAGTGCCGCCGGCCGGCTGTCAAGCAGTTCCACGTGAGTGCCCTGGGGGACTCCCCTGGAGGGAAGTGCCTGCTCTGACGCAGGAGCCCAGTGGGGGGCGGCTACACCTTGGTGGCCCCACAGGATGGGGTGTTAAGAGGCTTCCAACCCCCTCAACATGCCTCCCTTCCTCACAGGACTCCAAGATCAAGTTCCCGCTGCCCCACCGGGTCCTGCGCCGTCAGCACAAGCCACGCTTCACCACCAAGAGGCCCAACACCTTCTTCTAGGTGCAGGGCCCTCGCCCGGGTGTGCCCCAAATAAACTCAGGAACGCCCCGGTGCTCGCCGCGTGTTTTCTTTGCACACTGCAGAGCTCAAAGGGGTGCTATGAGAGGCCGGCCCAGTCACCTCCTGGGGTGCAGCTGAGCTGCCATTTCTCTGTCCTGGGAGGGGTCTTCAGTGCAAACAAACAAACCCTCACATCCTCCTGTCCTGGAGTGGGCCCTCCAGGTGCCCCCACCCCTGAGCTCCCTCTTGCTTGGTCAGTTCTCAGCCCTACTGGCAGCCCTGGGCTATGAGCTGCAGGGGTACTGTCTGTCCTGGGCCCTAAATCTGTCCCAACTGCTTTGTGAGACACAGGCCTCCCAGGCTCCCCTGCTGAGTCTGGACCAGGGAGAATCTCCGTAGATAGTGGGGTTGGCGTTCACTCCCTGGGGATTCCCCTAAGTCTCGTTCCCAAAGTTCTCAGAGTAGACACAAGAGGGCACCCGAGGGGCGCTCTCTGCTGCTTGGGGGCTGTTTCCCTTTCACTGGTTGGGGGCCTCTTAGATGACGCCCTCATCTTGCCCAAGGAGGTCAAGGACTCACCACAGGTACTCATCTCTGGGAAACTGCTTCAGGCCTGGAAAATTCCAGGCATGACACTAATCCCACCCTGGCTGAGTCCTTCTGTCAGGTGGAGGCTAAGCTGGCATTGGAGAAGCTTGAGACACAGCCAAGAGCTCAGGCTCTGGGAGCCTCCCATCCTTTGTTGCGTGACCTTGGGCAGCCCTGTTCTGGGCCAGCGGCCCTTCTGGGGCTTGCTGTCTTGATCTCAACATCGGGTTCCACATTGATGTGGGAAGTGACGCTGTGCAGTTGCTGGGGGCAGCCTATGGGGCCCTCCTTTGTCCCAGAGAGCCCAGGATCAGGAGGAAGCCAGGACTAGGTAGTAGTTACGGCTTTTTGAAACAGGGTCTTCCTCTGTTGCCCTGGCTGGAGTGCAGTGGAGAGATCATGGCTTACTGTAGCCTCGACCTCCTGGGCTCAAGTGGTCCTCCTGCCTCAGCCTCCCAAGTAGCTGGGACTACAGGGGCACCACCACACTCAGGGCAAGGACACAGCCTTTCCTCCACCTGTGGAGGAGCTGTGTGGTTTCCAGGAAACCAGGCCTTTTCCAGCCTCACCTGTGGGGTGTTGTAACACCCAGGAACTTGGAGAGGCGCCCAGAACCTGGGCAGGGTCAGCACACAAGCACCCATTCTGCGTAAGACCCAGGCCTGAGGACAGCCCTGTAGACCACAGAACCCCATGGGTCCCGTCCCCAACAACTGGCTCCTTCCCACCCTAGGGCCTTTGCACTTGCCTGGAATACCACAGGTTCCCCCAGGCTGGCCTCACTCAAGTTTTACAAACTGCACGTGGGTTCCCGGGACTGGGCTATATTTGATTTCTATCCCCCACTAGTTCTGAGAGGGCAGGGGCCGTGTGTGTCACCCAGGGTATCCAGGAGGGGCTCAACTTTCCATGGTATCCTTTTTGTTTCGTGAAAGCTCTTTACATATGCGGGGCAAAAGCTTGGGAAAAGTCATACATTTTCTCAGGATATCTTTCTCTTTTTGAGACGGAGTCGCACTTGGTTGCCCATGCTGGAGTGCAGTGGCACAGTCTCAGCTCACTGCAACCTCCGCCTCCCAGGTTCAAGGGATTCTCCTGCCTCAGCCTCCAGAGTAGCTAGAATTACAGGTGCCTGCCACCACGCCTGGCAAATTTTTTGTATTTTTAGTACAGATGGGGTTTCACCATGTGGGCCGGGCTAGTCTCGAACTCGACCTCATGACACCTACTTTGGCCTCCCAAAGTGCTGGGATTACAGGTGTGAGCCACCCCGCCTAGCCCAGGATATCTTTTGATGTTCCTTAGAGTATATTGGATGGGGGGTGCTAGCTGGAAATTTTAAAATTTTGCCTGAATGTCATTCATCTTGTGGTTTCTAGTACAAACTCTCCTTTCTCCATAAGGGAATCTTCATACTTAAGTGCCACCCAGAAAAGAAAATACATTTCCTAACCTCCATAGCTATGGCCAGGTGTGGCTCATGGCTGTCATCTCAGCACTTTGGGAGGCTGAGGTAGGAGGATCACTTGAGGCCAGGAGTTTGAGACCAGACTGGTAGACATAGTGAGACCCTGTCTTTACCAAGTAACATTAGCTGGGGGTTGCGGTGCACACCTGTAGTCCCAGCTACACGGGGGCCTGAGGTGTGAGAATCACTTGAGCCTGGAGGTTGAGGCTGCAGTGAACCATGATCGTGCCACTGTACTCCAGCCTGGAAACAGGACGAGACCAAACAAAACAAAAATACAGTACTGATGTGCCATTTCTGAGAAAGAACGCCTCTGGCTGGTGTGTGGACATGATGGCCAGTGCTCCAGCAGTCATTTTGGACTATGAAGAAGCAACACACAGGAGCAGTGAGGGAGAAGGATCTCCGGTACTTGACCCTGTGCAGTGCTGCCCCCCTCCCTGAGGCTTGACCCTCCTACCCCCTTGATTAGAACACGGGGAGGAGACATGAGTCCTGCTTAGGCTGTAATGGAGCTGCTCTGTTAGATGTGACCTTACCTTACCTTGAGCTGGGCCTGAAGCAGGGCGTGGCACTGTGGACTCAGGCCATAACTGCCTGGAAGTCCCTGCCCACTCTGAGCCATTTCTTCCTGTATAAAGTGAGGGCGGTGATCCCTCCAGGCTGCAGGGCAGGCGAGGTGATATTAGGTGAGTTGGAGGATGAGAGATCAGGAGAGTGGAAGGCTCACGGCCCCACCAAGGCCCACTGCATACCCTCATCTCCACCTCAGTCCCCTCCCTGTGCCTTGGAGCCCCTCCAGGGCTTCAACCACGTGGCAACAGCCTGGGAACCACTTGGGAGAGCTCTGCCCCAACTGGCTGAGACATGGAGGCCAATCCCATTATTGAGGGGCCATTGACAGAGGATGAATGTGCTCCCAGATCACTAGCCTGCACCTATTCACCTACCTTGCCATACTCAGCCTCTCATAAATGTGCCCAGAATCCCCTCTACCACCGAATTCCCCCACCCCCTGCCAAACCCCATCCTTCCATTCAGTCAGATTCCTCCACCATCCAACCAGCTACCTGTCCATCCATTCGTCCACTCAATCCACCCACCCCATCCATTCATCCTTCCACTCATCCACCTACCCATCCATCCATCCACCCAACCATCCAGCCATCCATCCAGCTATCCACCCACCCACCCATCCATCAACTCACCCATCCATCCATCCACCCATCTATCCATCCATCCATCCATCTACCCACCCACCCATCAATCCATCCATCCATCCATCCATCCATCCATTCACCCATTCAACCACCCACCGGTTGATACATACATCCATTTATCCATCCATCCATCTATCCACCCACCCATCCATCCATTTACCCATCCACCCATCTGTCATATCAAATCCTCTACCCAAACTCCACGTGCCCACCCCCACCCCACACACACCATCCCTTTGTTGCAGCCTCAATTGTCCTTGAGTCCCTACTTTGTGCAGGGGCCTGCATTAATTCCGGTGTGGGTGATTGAAGGAATACACAGACCCTGGTTCTTTCTCAGGAGGGAGAGGAACAGTCACAACCCCATGCAGAGGCTGGGCGTGGTGGTGGTGTGCCCATAGTCCCAGCTACTTGGGAGTCTGAGGCAGGAGGATCACTTGAGCCCAGAAGGTTGAAGTTGCAGTGAGCCGTAACCTCTCCACTGCACTCCAGCCTGGGCAACAGAGCAAGCCCCTGTCTCAGAAAAACAAACAGAAAAAATAAGCAAACAAAAAGAACCGCCCCTGGCTGTTGAGGAGAGAAGGTACAAGACCAACCAGAGCGAAAGCCCTGGGGCTGGGCAGAAATGGATCCTTTCACGTGGCTGTGAGTGGGGCCGATGAGGCAGAGGCTGGCCAGCGAGAGCCTGGATGTCCGCTGGGGTCTGGAGCAGGACAGGTCCTACCCGGGCTCACCCAGTTAACCCAAGGATAAGCAAGGGCAGGAATCCAGGAACTCCTCCCACCTCCTCAGGTGCTGAGGCGCTCCTGGGTCTCGTTCCTGGGCTTGTCAAGGTGCCAGGTGTCACCTCGGTAGGGCCGTGATCCCTGGGGGAGCGACATTCAAAGCCTCCCCTCCCTGACCCGCCCTGCACTTCTGCTCCTGAGTCAGAACCAGTGGGGACAAGGGCAGTGCCAAAGCAGGACAGACGAGTAGGGACTCCAAGAGACCCCAGCCCCAGTTCCTGCAACCAAGACAGACTATATGAGAATCACAGAATCTGAGACTCACAGTTGAGTCTCAGGACTTAGAATTATGGAATCTTTTTTTTTTTTTTTTTTTTTTGAGATGGAGTTTCACTCTTGCTGCCCAGGTTGGAGTGCAATGGCATGATCTCGGCTTACTGCAACCTCTGCCTCTTGGGTTCAAGCGATTCTCCTGCTTCAGTCTCCCGAGTAGCTGGGATTACACATGCCTGCCACCATGCCTGGCTAGTTTTTTGTGTTTTTAGTAGACACGGGGTTTCTTCATGTTGGCCAGGGTGGGCTTGAACTCCTGACTTCAGATGATCCACCTGCCTGGGCCTCCAAAAGTGTTGGGATTACAAGCGTGAGCACTGTGCCCAGTCGAATTATGGAATCTTACAGACAGCAGCAGCAACAAGGAAGAATAGTTTGCATTTATTTATGTTTTTAGAGACAGGGTCTCCTTCTGTCGCCCAGGCTAAAGTGCAGTGGCGCAATCACCGCTCACTGCAGCCTCAACCTCCCCAGCTCAACCAATCCTTCTGCTTCAGCCTCCTAAATAGCTGGGACCACAGGTGCACACCACCAAACTCGGCTAACTTTTAAAAATTTTTGGCTGGGCACGGTGGCTCACACCTGTAATCCCAGCACTTTGGGAGGCAGAGGTGGGTGGATCATGTGAGGTCAGGAGTTCGAGACCAGCCTGGCCAACATGGTGAAACCCCTTCTCTACTAAAAATACAACAAACAAACAAAATTGTAGAGTTGGGGTCTCACTATATTGTTCAGGCTGGTCTCCAACTCCTAGCCTCCAGCCATCTTCCTGGCTTGGCCTCCCAAAGTGCTGAGATTACAGGCATGAGCCACCGAAACTGGCCTTTTTGCACTTGTTGAGTGCAGAGTTGAAGTTCAAGGACAGATTCTGGCTCCCCATGGCGTGGGTTCAAATCCCACTGTCGCTCCTAGCTCACAGAAGGGGAATTGATGTCCAGGGCCACCCAGCAGGTCGTGCTGCAGTCACAGCAGCTCACAACTTCTCACCCCAACCCCTGCTGCATCTCCCAGGGAACCAAGGGGCAGGGGACAGTGCCCCGACACTGCCGCCACTCTCCCATTCCTGCACATTCTGCTCACATTGTCTGCCGCGGCCTTGGGCCCTTCCTAACTCACATCCTGGGGTCCTGCTGCCCGCTCCTGTCATTGGAATCACAGTCAAGGAAAGTGTGACCTGATTCTCCCCACTCTGCTGCTTTTCCTCTCCAGGCTCACAATTCCCTCCGCTAGGGCAGGAGATGGTCCCGCCCACTCTGCAGGGGCCTTCACTCCAGGCCTCCTTAGGAATTCCAAAGTGCATTCCAAATCCACCCCCCTCTCCCCACTCGGCAGCCACCCCACTCCCGCCACTTGGATATGACCCATTTTTCAGAATCTAGAAATCTCATCAGACTCCTCACCTGCTCCAAACTCTCCTAGAGTTCCCTAGCACCCTCAGAACAAAATCCACACCCCTTCCGGAGGCCCAGAAGATACCCCGTGATTGTCTGTCTCTGCTCAACCTGTATCCAGGCTGGAATTCACTGGTGTGATCACTGCTCACTGCAGCCTTGACCTCCCGGGCTCTGGCGATCCTCCCACCTCAGCCTCCCAAAGTGCTGGGATTATAGGTGTGAGCCACAGTGCCCGGCTGAAATGAGTATTTATCTGCTGGTCGGGTCAGGGCCATCACCACCCTGGGGTGGGTCCACCTGGATCATGCTGTGTTCCCAGCACCTGCCGGAGGGCCCTGCACACAGTATGCACTCAATGAACCGGCCTCAGCCCAGGCCTCTGGCCGCAGCCTGGACCCCATGGTGGGAAGAAGAGAAGCTATGCCTTCCCAGAACGTCCCTGGAGAGAAGGGGTCCATTTACATGTATTTGCACAATTTGCATATGTCGGCAGGGCTTTGCAAGTAGGGGATCCCGCTCGGATCTCCCATTGATTGATTGATTGAGACAGTCTCGCTCTGTCGCCAGGCTGGAGTGCAGTGGCACGATCTCGGCTCACTGCAACCTCCGCCTCCCGGGTTCAAGCGATTCTCCTGCCTCAGTCTCCCGAGTAGCTGGGACTACAGGTGCGTGCCATCACGCCCGGCTAATTTTTGTATTTTTAGTAGAGACGGGGTTTCACCACGTTGGCCTGGATGGTCTCGATTTCCTGACCTCGTGATCCGCCCGCGTCGGCCCCCCAAAGTGCTAGGATTACAGGCGTGAGCCACCGCGCCCGGCCTTGATTTTTATTTATTTGTTTATTTGTTTATTTATTTTTTGAGACGGAATCTCTCTCTGTCGCCCAGGCTGGAGTGAAGTGGTGCGATCTCGGCTCACTGCAACCTCCACCTCCCGGGCTCAAGCGATTCTCCCGCCTCAGCCTCCCAAGTAGCTGGGATTACAGGCGGCCGCCACCACGCCCGGCTAATTCTTGTATTTTTAGTAGAGACGGGGTTTCACCATGTTGGCCAGACTGGTCTTGAACGGATCTCAAGAGACCCGTCCGCCTCGGTCCCCCAAAGTGCTGGGATTACAGGCGTGAGACACCGCACCCGGCCGGATCTCCCCTTTTCCAACCGGGTTTCCAGGAGGATGCCTGACCAGGGTGGAAGGAGAAAGAACTTGGTGCCTAACCCACTCTCCTGGCGAGGGCAGGAGGTACGCTCCAGCCGGCAACAGGTGCCCGTGTAGCCGCCGCAGTGTCACAGCCCCCGGGGAGGGACAGGTCCACCCTGCACAGCAGAGAGGGAGCAAGAGGACTGTCCGGGGGTTACGTGGGGACGCGTTGAGAAACGCTGGACCCAGCTGGAGCGGCTAGGGCAGAGGGTAGGCCAGAGGAGGCCACCAGGGGGCAGCAGAGGCTGGCGAGAAGCGCTCGAAAGCCTTTTTTTTTTTTTTTTTTTTTTTGGAGACGGGGTCTTGCTGTGCTGCCCAGGCTGGAGTGCTGTGCAGTTCTCGACCACAGCTCATTGCAGCCTCGAACTTCCACGCTCAAGCGATCCTCCCACTTCAGCCTCCTGAGTAGCTGGGATTACAGGCATGTGCCACCACGCCTCGCTAATTTTTGTATTTTTCATACAGACAGGGTCTCACTATGTTGCTCAGGGTAGTCTCGAATTCTGGAACTCAAATGATCCTCCCACTTCAGCCTCCCAAAGTGCTGGGATTACAGGCATAAGCCATCATGCCCGGCCTCTGACGCTGTTTCATTCAACCCCCAGGATTTCAGATTCCACCAACTTATGGAGAAGGGAACCAAGTTTGAGATGTGTGATTGCCCAGAAAGTTGGAGGCTGAGCTGAGACTTGAACCCAGAGACCAGAACCTCCAGAGGTCAAAGTCCTCCTGGGTAGAGAAGGGCCCTGAGATGACAGCTCGTTGGTCCTCATGGTAGCGTGACCCCCCCAGTAGACTTTCTCCCACACCCAACCTTGGTTTCCTCATCTATATGATAGGGACAAGCCAGACTCTACCTCCCTGGTGGTCATGGTCTCCGCTTATTCGGGTTCATAACCTTAAAGGCCCCTCGCACCACCTCAGTGAGCCATTTATGCCTGGCACAGGGCCAACTCTCAGTGCATATCTGCAAAGGAACCAATGAATGAATGAATGAAGTGACAAATGAATAAAGGAATGAATTAGGCACTTATCATGTACCAGGCTTTCATTACCACGTCCCATTTATTCCTCTGAGGCAGGGTCTATTTTATCCTTGTTACAGATGGGGAAACTAAGGCCCAGGGAGGAGCAAAGTCTTCCCCAAGTATGTACCCACTCAGAACTTGAGCTCTGAATGTCTCCCACCCAGCTTAGCCCAAGAGCGGGGTTCAGTGATGCCCACCCCCTAAGGCTCTAGAGAAAGGGGGTAGGCCCACATGCCAGTTTGGGGGTGGTAAAGCCAGGTAAGTTTTCTTTATGGGTCCCCTGAAACCCTGAAAGTGAACCCCAGTCCTGCATGAAAGTGAGCTCCCCATAGCTCAAGGTATTCAAGCACAATACGGCTTTGAGTGCCGAAGCAGGCTGTGCAGGCTTGGATAGTGACATGCCCTCTCTGAGCCTCAATTTCCCCACCTGTCAACAGCAGACAGTGACAGCTGTGATCAGGGGATCACAGTGCATGGGGATGGGTGGGTGCATGGGGATGGAGGGGCATTTGGGAGCCCTCCCCGATACCACCCCCTGCAGCCACCCAGGTAGCCTGTCCTGGCCTGTCTGTCCCAGTCCAGGGCTGAAAGGGTGCGGGTCCTGCCCGCCCCTAGGTCTGGAGGCGGAGTCGCGGTGACCTGGGAGCCCAATAAATCTGCAACCCACAATCACGAGCTGCTCCCGTAAGCCCCAAGGCGACCTCCAGCTGTCAGCGCTGAGCACAGCACCCAGGGAGAGGGACAGACAGCCGGCTGCATGGGACAGCGGAACCCAGAGTGAGAGGCGAGGTGGCCGGACAGACAGACAGCAGGGGCGGACGCAGAGACAGAGAGCGAGGACAGGGAGGCCGACACGGACATCGACAGCCCATAGATTCCTAACCCAGGGAGCCCCGGCCCCTCTCGCCGCTTCCCACCCCAGACGGAGCGGGGACAGGCTGCCGAGCATCCTCCCACCCGCCCTCCCCGTCCTGCCTCCTCGGCCCCTGCCAGCTTCCCCCGCTTGAGCACGCAGGGCGTCCGAGGACGCGCTGGGCCTCCGCACCCGCCCTCATGGAGGCCGTGGAGACCGGGGAACGGCCCACCTTCGGAGCCTGGGACTACGGGGTCTTTGCCCTCATGCTCCTGGTGTCCACTGGCATCGGGCTGTGGGTCGGGCTGGCTCGGGGCGGGCAGCGCAGCGCTGAGGACTTCTTCACCGGGGGCCGGCGCCTGGCGGCCCTGCCCGTGGGCCTGTCGCTGTCTGCCAGCTTCATGTCGGCCGTGCAGGTGCTGGGCGTGCCGTCGGAGGCCTATCGCTATGGCCTCAAGTTCCTCTGGATGTGCCTGGGCCAGCTTCTGAACTCGGTCCTCACCGCCCTGCTCTTCATGCCCGTCTTCTACCGCCTGGGCCTCACCAGCACCTACGAGGTACCGGACAGAGGCCCGGGGGTAGGACCTGCCCCACTGGCAGTGCTGGGACCCCGTGTGGGGGAGGCGCTGGGGCTTTGGGCCGCTGTACAGGAGGACGCGGATGGCACCTCCGTGCTTTAACGAAGGGGGCCCCTAGCCAGACACGTGGGGAGGGTTCTAGGAAGAGGCCCCAGGCGCCCGGCGAGGGGCAGGAAGGAGGAAGAGAGAGCCTGGCGTCCTGCTCCTTCGGTGGAAGCGCGCGCGGGGCGGGGCCCGGCTCGACCAGGTGTGTCCTCACGGGTGGACACACACCTGCCCCCCACCTGCCCGGGCGTGCAGACCCACGTGTGCGCGCTAGAGGGGACTGCTGACGGCTCCGGGGTTCGAAACCTGGCTTCACTGCTTTCTTGTATCTTGGGCAAGGGGCGTGCCTCTCTGTTTGGGTTTCCCAGCTGTCCAATGGGAGAATTACAGGACCTCCCTCCAGGGGAGAGGGTAAAGCGATTAAAATCGTGACCGGGGCCCGGCGCGATGGCTCACGCCTGTAATCCCAGCACTTTGGGAGGCCGAGGCGGGCGGATCATTTGGGGTCAGGAGTTAGAGACCAGCATGGCCAACATGGTGAAACCCCGTCTCTACTAAAAATACAAAAATTAGCCGGATGTGGTGGTGGGCACCTGTAATCCCAGCTACTTGGGAGGCTAAGACAGGAGAATTGCTTGAACCCGGGAGGTTGCAGTGAGCCGATATCGCGTCACTGCACTCCAGCCTGGGCGACAGAGCGAGACTCTTGTCTCAAAGGAAAAAAAAATATTGTGGCAGGGCGCAGTGGCTCACGCCTGTAATCCCAGCACTTTGGGAGGCCGAGGTGGGTGGATCACGAGGTCAGGAGTTCAAGACCAGCCTGGCTAACATGGTGAAACCCCGTCTTTACTAAAAATACAAAAATTAGCCGGGCATGGTCGCGCGCGCCTGTAATCCCAGCTACTCAGGAGGCTGAGGCAGGAGAATTGCTTGAACCTGGGAGGCGGAGGTTGCAGTGAGCCGAGATCGTGCCACTGCACCCTAGCCTGGGCGACAGAGCGAGACTCCGTCCCCCCCCCCAAAAAAAAATCGTGACAGGTATATCCTAGGCGGCCAACACCATTGGCCCGGGGCACTGTCTACACTGTGCGCTTGCGGGCCACGTCGGTGTCTGCTGAGCGGTGGCTGCTCCAGGAGCCCGCGCCCGTCAGGCGCAAGTGGGAGGGCGCGTGCACACGCATGGACCAGTCCTCCAGGTCCACGGGGTACGCACAGGCACGGGATGGCACCTGTGCACGGGTGTGTGCGTGCGGCGGGGCCCCCACGTGCAAGAATCTGGCGGGCGCGGTTGGCTTCCGGAGGGAAGGGCCCACCTAGAGAGCAGACCAGGGACCCGAGAGGCCTCGGCTCCTGAGTAAGGACTGTCCAGGTGACCTCGAGTCCCTCCTTGCAGTACCTGGAGATGCGCTTCAGCCGCGCAGTGCGGCTCTGCGGGACTTTGCAGTACATTGTAGCCACGGTGAGTGGCCTCGGCCCCGCCCTCCGCTCAGGGCCCCGAGAGCGTCAGGCTTCACTAGCCCGGCCCCCACCATTCAAGACCCCGCCCAGACCCCGCCCCATGCTCCCGTTCTGACCCCGCCCCCATCAGTCCCCTCCCACACCACAGCCGGCCTGACCCCGCCTGCACTCTGGAAGACCCGGCCTATCTGCCCCGCCCATATTCTGGGACCACCCTTCTGCCTCCTCTCCCCATCCCCAACTCGCCCAGACGCCCTCCCTGCTCACCCGCCCCACACTCTGTCTACAGATGCTGTACACCGGCATCGTAATCTACGCACCGGCCCTCATCCTGAACCAAGGTGTGACTCTGGGAGATTAGGGAAGCATGTCTGGGAAGAGAAAGGGAGGGAGAGGAGAACCCAAGACTAAGTTTGCGCCCTGCCCAGGGGCCTAACAGGGGGACCTCTTTTTGCATAGTGACCGGGCTGGACATCTGGGCGTCGCTCCTGTCCACCGGAATTATCTGCACCTTCTACACGGCTGTGGTGAGTGGCCCTGGGAACTCACTCCATACGGGGGATCGGGCCCACTGTGTCTCTTGTGGGGAGACTCTGGGCTTGCCCCTTTCTCCTGAGGAAGCCTCTGTCCCAGCTGGGACCCAGTGTCCTCATCTTTATAGTGAAAAATGATCTGAAAAGCTTATTGCTGAGAATCTAGAGGTATGGTAGCTTCAGGCATGGCTGGATCCAGGCTTCCACCTCTTCTGGCTTCCAGTCCAGCAGGAAGTGAGCTCCTGCTTCATCCTGGGGCTGGCTGAGTTCCCAGGGAGGGCTACCTTTGGCTGGCTCAGGTCTGACCTTGATGGCGATATTATCATCGTAGTGATAATAATAGTAATGGCGGCTGGGCGCGGTGGCTCACGTCTGTAATCCCAGCACTTTGGGAAGCAGAGGCAGGCGGATCACCTAAGGTCAGGAGTTCGAGACCAGCCTGGCCAACATGGTGAAACCCCGTCTCTACTAAGAATACAAAAATTACCTGGGCGCAGTGGCACGCACCTGTAATCCTAGCCTCTCAGGAGGCTGAGGCAGGAGAATCGCTTGAACCCGGGAGGTGGAGGTTGCGGTGCGTGGAGATTGCGCCATTGCACTCCAGCCTGGGCGACAGAGCAAGACTCCATCTCAAAAAAATATAATAATAATAATAATAGTAATGGCAGCAATCACTCACTGACACTCGTATATGTCAAGTCATATTCCAAATCTTTTTCACTTATTAACTTGTTTAATTCTACTGGGCACAGTGGCTCATACCTGTAATCCCAGCACTTTGAGAGGCCAAGGTAGGAGGATCACTTGAGGCCAGGGGTTCGAGACCAGCCTAGGCAACATAGTGAGACCCCCGCCCCCATCTCTACAAAAAAAATTTTTTTTAATTAGTCGGGCATGGTGGCACCTGCTGTAGCTCCAGCTACTCCGGAGGCTGAGGCAGGAGGATCACTTGAGCCTAAGAGTTCCAGGCTGCAGTGAGCTGTGATCACACCACTGCACTCCAGCCTGGGCAAAAGACAGAAACCTTTTCTTTAAAAATAAAATAACTAACTTAATTCTTACAACAACACAGTAAGAAGGTATTATTATTAATCCCACTTTAGAGAGGAGGAGACTGAGGCATAGAAGGGCATCAGTCCTAGGCACCACTGAAGGCCAGGTCCCCCATCTAACCGCCCCTCTCCCTCTCTCTGTCCCATGCTGCAGGGCGGCATGAAGGCTGTGGTCTGGACTGATGTGTTCCAGGTCGTGGTGATGCTAAGTGGCTTCTGGGTTGTCCTGGCACGCAGTGTCATGCTTGTGGGCGGGCCCCGCCAGGTGCTCACGCTGGCCCAGAACCACTCCCGGATCAACCTCATGGAGTGAGTGAAAATGCAGAGGATACTCCAGCAGGATAGGGCTGGGACCAGGGCGGTGGCTCACGCCTGGTAATCTCAGCACTTTGGGAGGCCGAGGCGGGCAGATCACTTGAGCTCAGGAGTTCGAGACCAGCCTGGGCAACATGGTGAAAACCCATCTCTACAAAAATACAAAAATTAGCTGGGCGTGGTGGTGCACCTGTGGTCCCAGGTAGTTGAGAGGCTGAGGCTGGAGGATTGCTTGAGCCCGGTAGGTGGAGGCTGCAGCAAGCTGAGATCACACTACTGCACTCCAGCCTGGATGACAGAGCTAGACCCTGTCTCAAAAAAAAAAAAAAAAAAAAAAAAAAAAGAGGCTGGGTGCAGTGGTTCATGCCTGTAATCCCAGCACTTTGGGAGGCCAAGGCGGGGGGATCACCTGAGGTCAGGAATTTGAGACCAGCATGACCGACATCGAGAAACCCCATCTCTACTAAAAAATACAAAATTGGGCTGGGCGCGGTGGCTCATACCTGTAATCCCAGCACTTTGGGAGGCCAAGGAGGGCAGATCACAAGGTCAAGAGATCGAGACCATCCTGGCCAACTTCATGAAAGTCCGTCTTTACTAAAAATACAAAAATTAGCCGGGCATGCTGGCGGGCGCCTGTAATCCCAGCTACTCAGGAGGCTGAGGCAGGAGAATTGCTTGAACCCAGGAGGCAGAGGTTGCAGTGAGCCGAGATGGCGTGACTGCACTCCCGCCTGGCAACAGAGAGAGACTCCGTCCCCCCCTGCCAAAAAAAGAAAAAATTAGCAGGGTGTGGTGGCGCATGCCTGTAATTCCAGCTACTCGGGGAGGCTGAGGCAGGAGAATCGCTTGAACCCAGGAGGTGGAGGTTGTGGTGAGCCGAGATCACACCATTGCACTCCAGCCTGGGCAACAAGAGCGAAACTCCATCTTTAAAAAATAAAATAGAGGATGGGGCTGGGCTCCCTTTGTGCCCTGGGATGGTAGAAATCAGCCAATGCCTCCTGCTCCAGGAGGCCCTCGCTGCTCTCTTCTCCTCCCCTCAGACCAGATTGGGGGCTAAAGCCTCTCTGAACTCTCAGCTGGGCAAAGAAAGAATGGTTTTTAAGCGCGTGGATAGATGATTCAGTAAACAAATACGTGAATTTTCAATCTGGCAAATGCCTATGCATATGTCAAACCCACTCCATTTATTATTTATTTATTTTTAATTTAATTAATTTTTTTTTTTTTTTAGATGGAGTCTCGCTCTGTCACCCAGGCTGGAGTGCAATGGCACGATCTCAGCTCACTGCAACCTCCGCCTCCTGGGTTGAAGTGATTCTCCTGCCTCAGCCTCCCAAGTAGCTGGGATTATAGGCACCCGCCATTATTCCCAGCTAATTTTTGTATTTTTATAGAGATGGGGTTTCACCATGTTGGCCAGGCTGGCCTTGAACTGTGACCTCAGGTGATCCATCCGCCTTGGCCTCCCAAAGTGCTGGGATTACAGGCATGAGCCACTGCGCCCGGCCAACAAAACCCACTCCAAATGTCCCCTATAAGGTCCAGAAGCGCTGTCTGGGGCCCTTGGGAGGGTGAAGTCAGCGTGACATCTCCACGTGGCTAACTCGCCCTGTCCCCACCCAGCTTTAACCCTGACCCGAGGAGCCGCTATACATTCTGGACTTTTGTGGTGGGTGGCACGTTGGTGTGGCTCTCCATGTATGGCGTGAACCAGGCGCAGGTGCAGCGCTACGTGGCTTGCCGCACAGAGAAGCAGGCCAAGCTGTGAGTGTTTCGGGGAGCAAGGTCGGGGTTTCTGGGACATGCTGCCCCCCCTCCACCAGCTTGAGGCTATCCCCTAAGCCTGAGGCTGCCTCTTCCCCCAGGGCCCTGCTCATCAACCAGGTCGGCCTGTTCCTGATCGTGTCCAGCGCTGCCTGCTGTGGCATCGTCATGTTTGTGTTCTACAGTGACTGCGACCCTCTCCTCCTGGGGCGCATCTCTGCCCCAGACCAGGTGAGTCCCACCCAGGCTCCTGGTTGGCTCTGCACTCCCTCACTACCTTGGTGGGATTGAGGTCGAAGAGCATTCCTAGCAGAGGGAATGGCCTGTGCAAAGGTCAAGAAGTAGGAAAGAGCTGAGAGGAGGCCAGGTGCGGCGGCTCATGCCTGTATCCCAGCACTTTGGGAGGCTGAGGTGGGTGGATCACCTGAGGTCAGGAGTTTGAGACCAGTCTGGCTAACATGGTGAAACCCCGTCTCTACTAAAAATATAAAAATTAGCCGGAAGTGGTGGCACGCACCTGTAGTCCCGGCTACTCGGGAGGCTAAGGCAGGAGAATCTCTTGAACCCGGGAGGCGGAGGTTGCGATGAAGGGAGATCGCACCACTACACTCCACCTTGGATGACAGAGTGAGACTCTGTCTCAAAAAAAAATAAAATAAAATAAAATAAAATAAAGAGCTCAGAGGAGGATCTGCAAGGAATGGGAAAGGTGAGTCTGGGAGGCAATGGACCACCCTCAGTAGGTGTGAGCAGACGAGGGCCACATTCAGATCTAGAGTTCCAGAGAGTTCCAAAGATCCCCTGGGAGATGCTCAGGAGGAGATGAAACCATGACCCAGGCCGGGCATGTTGGCTCACGCCTGTAATCCCAGCACTTTTGGAGGCCGAGACAGGCAGATCACTTGAGGTTAGAAGTTCGAAACCAACCTGGCCAACATGGTGAAACCCCCCTCCACTAAAAATACAAAAATTACCTAGGCCTGGTGATGCATGCCTGTAATCCCAGCTACTCGGTAGGCTGAGGCAGGAGAATAGCTTGAACCCGGGAGGTGGAGGTTGCAGTGAGCAGAGATCGTGCCATTGCACTCCAGCCTGGGTGACAGAGAGAGACTCCATCTCAAAAAAAAAAAAAAAAAAAAACCAAAACAAGGCTGGGCGCGGTGGCTTACGCCTATAATCTCAGCACTTTTGGAGGCTGAGGCGGGGGGATCACCTGAGGTCGTGAGTTGAAGACCATCCTGACCAACGTGGAAAAACCCCTTCCCTACTGAAAAATACAAAATTAGCTGGGTGTGGTGGTGCATGCCTGTAATCCCAGCTACTCGGGAGGCTGAGGCAGGAGAATAGCTTGAACCTGGGAGGCGGAGGTTGCGGTGAGCTGAGATGGCGCCATTGCACTCCAGCCTGGGCAACAAGAGAGAAACTCCGTCTCAAACAAAAATAAAAACAAAACAAAACAAACCCACAAAAACAGAAACAAAAACTGTAATCCAGCGGGAACTAATCATGTTGATAATAATAATGACCAGCTCCGGTCTCCCATGTCCCAAGCGTTTACTCTGTGCCTCATGCTGTTCCCTTCACCAGCAGTTAGTTCTCCATCTAATCTTTCTTCTGAGAAAGGCAGGGCAGTCACGGCTCCAACTTTACAGATGAGGAAATTGAGGCTCGGGGGGAAGTAACTGCCTGAGGTCAATGGGCAAGTCGGGGGGCGGTGCCAGGACCCATGCCTAGGTCACACCCCAAGTAGAGTTTTGACCATGGGGTTCAGAGTTAGCAGAGGGTACGGGGGACCACCCCATCTGCAGTCTTCCCTGGAGGTCAGATCCGGGACTGCTGGACTGTGTAACTTCAGGGAGGGACTGTACCTCTCTACCTCACAGTCTTCATCAATAAAATGGGGATGACACGGGTCCCTGCTTCACAGGGATCCCAGGGCTCAGAACACAGTGGGGCTCAGGGACAATTCTCAGGTTCATGCAGTTGATCAACAAATGCACATTATAGCCTGAGGAACATAGGGAGACCCCATTTTTATACAATTTTTTTTTTTTTGAGCCAGAGTCTCACTCTGTTGCCCAGGCTGGAGTGCAGTGGCGCAACCTCGGCTCACTGCAACCTCTGGCTCCCAGGATCAAGCCATTCTCTTGCCTCAGCCCCCGAGTAGCTGGGATTACAGGCATGCACCACCATGCCCAGCTAATTTTTTTGTATTTTTTGTAGAGGTGGGGTTTTGCCATGTTGGCCAGGCTGGTCTCAAACTCCTGACCTCAGGTGATCCGCCTGCCTCAGCCTCTGAAAGTGCTGGGATTACAGGCGTGAGCCACTGTGCCCAGCCTTTCTTTCTTTTCTTTCTTTCTTTTTTTTTTTTTGAGACAGAGTTTGGCTCTGTTGTGCAGGCTGGAGTGCAATGGCGCGATCTCCACTCACTGCAACCTCTACCTCTCAGATTCAGGCGATTCCTCTGCCTCAGCCTCCCAAGTAGCTGGGACTCCAGGTGCCAACCACCACACCCAGCTAATTTCTGTATTTTGGGTAGAGATGAGGTTTCACCATGTTGGCCAGGCTGGTCTTGAACTCCTGAGCTCAAGTGATCCACCCGCCTCAGCCTCCCAAAGTGTTGGGATTACAGGCGTGAGTCACCCTGCCCGGCCAGACCCCTATCTTTACACAAAAATTAAAAAAAATTAGCCAGGCATGGTGGCGCACACCTGTGGTCTCAGCTACTGGGGGACTGAGGCAGGAAGATCGCTTGAGCCCAGGAGTTCTAGGCTGCAGTGAGCCACATTCATGGCACTGCACTCCCACCTGGGCAACAGAGCAAGATCTTTTCTCAAAACAAAACAAAACCACAGACAAAAACTAAATGCATATTAAATGCCGACTCTGAGCCCTGTCCGTCCTGGGTGCTGGGGACGTGCAGCATCAGGACAGATAGATGCCCCGGTCCTCGGGGTGCTGCTGTCTGGGAGGCTGACCCCCAGTTCTCCCCAGTACATGCCTCTGCTGGTGCTGGACATCTTCGAAGATCTGCCTGGAGTCCCCGGGCTTTTCCTGGCCTGTGCTTACAGTGGCACCCTCAGGTGAGCACCCCTGCTTGTTCATGGAGCATTATTTCAGCCCCTGGGAGCCTCCTTATCCTGGCCTGCCATCCCCCTGGGGCGTGGAATGTTCTGGACCTGTCCATCAGTCCCAGTTCCTGCTTGATTCCTAGAAGACAGCTCAGGTAGGCACTGGCAGAGAGCATGCCCTGGGCACAGGGACCCCAACTGCAAGGGTTTACCTTCTTATCACCTTTCAGGGCCACGCCTGACTCTCCTCTCTTCTTCTTCCTTCTTTCCTTCCTTCCTCCCCAGACAAATATTTATTGAACATCTACTATGTGGCAGGTACTGTTTTTTTTTTGTTTTTTTTCCGGATGGAGTCTTGCTCTGTCACCCAGGCTGGAGTGCAGTGGTGCCATCTCGGCTCACTGCAACCTCCACCTCCTGGGTTCAAGCGATTCTCCTGCCTCAGCCTCCCAAGTAGCTGGGATTACAGGTCCACGCCACCACAGCCGGCTAATTTTTGTATTTTTAGTAGAGACGGGGTTTTGCCATGTTGGCCAGGCTGGTCTTGAACTCCTGACCTCAGGTGATCTGCATGCTTTGGCCTCGCAGAGTGCTGAGATTGCAGGCATGAGCCAACGTGCTCAGCCCAGGTACTGTTGTTCTAAACCCTGGGGCACAGCCATGACCAAGCAGTCCCCTGCTTCTGCCTTCCAAGGCCACACACTCAGGTGGTTTCCACTCTTCCGGGACTTCTGGTCACATGCCCTCACTGTCCCTTTTGCAAATCTCCCACATGTGACTGCAGTCCCTCTGGAACCAGAACCCACCTGTCTGTCCCACCTGCCCTTGGTCACAGGTGTCCTTGCTCCTGTAGGGATGCCTCAGGTCTTCGGGGAGGGGAGGGGCAAATATCTCCTTCACCTTTGCAGGACTGGGTTACCCCCACCGTTGCCCTCAGGCTGGGTGAGGTCTGGCAGGCCAGATGGTGTGGACGGTCTCTCCATATGGCCTGAGGACCCCCCGCTGCCTTCCTCACACAGCACAGCGTCCACCAGCATCAATGCTATGGCTGCAGTCACTGTAGAAGACCTCATCAAACCTCGGCTGCGGAGCCTGGCACCCAGGAAACTCGTGATTATCTCCAAGGGGCTCTGTGAGTTTCAGGGAGACCTGGGTGGGAGGCCAGGGCAGTCCCTCCCCGTTGACCGTGCCATCCTCATCCACTACAGCACTCATCTACGGATCGGCCTGTCTCACCGTGGCAGCTCTGTCCTCACTGCTCGGAGGAGGTGTCCTTCAGGTGAGACCCCACCTGCCCCCTGCCCTGGTCTCCCTGAGAGGTGGGTGCACCTTTCCCTCTTTCCCATTAAACTGAGGCTCAGAGAGGTCACATGTGTCAGTGGCAGAACTCACTTCTATGTTTTTTTTTTTTTTGAGATGGGGTCTCACTGTGTTGTCCCAGGTTGGTGAGCAGAGGCCCGATCATAGCTCACTGCAACCTCCAGCTCCTGGGTTCAAGCCATCCTTCCACCTCAATCTCCCAAGTAGCTGGAGTTACAGGTGTGTGCCACCATGGCTGGCTAATTTTTTTCTTTTTTCTTTTTTTTTTTTTTGAGGTGGAGTGTCACTCTGTTACCCAGGCTGGAGTGCAGTGGCATGATCTCAGCTCGCTGCAACCTCCACCCCCTGGGTTCAAGCAATTCTGCCTCAGCCTCCAGAGTAGCTGGGATTACAGGTGCATGCCACCATGCCCGTCTAATATTTTTGTATTTTTTTTTTCTTGAGACGGAGTCTCGCTCTGTTGCCCAGGCTGGAGTGCAGTGGCGCCATCTTGGCTCACTGCAAGCTCAGCCTCCTGGGTTCACGCCATTCTCCTGCCTCAGCCTCCCGAGTAGCTGGGACTACAAGCGCCCGCCACCACGCCTGACTAATTTTTTGTATTTTTAGTAGAGATGGGGTTTCACCGTGTTAGCCAGGATGGTCTCGATCTCCTGACCTCATGATCCGCCCTCCTCGGCCTCCCAAAGTGCTGGGATTACAGGCGTGAGCCACCGCGCCCGGCTTATATTTTTGTATTTTTATTAGAGATGGGACTTCACCATGTTGGCCAGTCTGGTCTCGAACTCCTGACCTCAAGTGATCCACCCTCCTCTGCCTCCCAAAGTGTTGGGATTACAGGTGTGAGCCACCACGCCTGGCCTGGCTAATTTTAAAACTTGTTTTTAGAGACAGGGTCTCGCTTCGTGCCTAGGCTTGTCTTGAACTCCTGGCCTCAAGCAACCACCCGCCTCAGCCTTCCAAGTCGCTGAGATTAAGAACTAGGTTCTATTTGATGCCAGAGGCCATCAGGGGACTTTTTTGCAGCTGGCTGGCTTGGGGCGGGGGAATTGGGAAGGGGGGGTGGCGACAGAAAGGGCCTCCCTATGGAGGTTGCAGTGAGCCAAGATCGCGCCACTGCACTCCAACCTGGACGGCAAAGTGAGACTCTGTCTAAAAAAAAAAAAGAAGAAGAAAGGGTCTCCCTGGCTTGAGGGTGGGACTGCCACCCCCAAGAGATAATCAGTGTCTTTGCCTCCAACCCAAGGGAGATAGGCAGGAACAAGGGGGGGGGTCCTCTCCCCTTTAGGGAAACTGAGACAGAGAGAAGTCCTTGAGACCCACAGTGGAGTTCCTGAGGTCTCGCTTTCCCAGTGGGTAAACTGAGGCCCAGAGCGGTGGGAGGGCTCCGCCCTCAGCCCCACTTCCACCTACTCTCCCAGGGCTCCTTCACCGTCATGGGAGTCATCAGCGGCCCCCTGCTGGGAGCCTTCATCTTGGGAATGTTTCTGCCGGCCTGCAACACCCCGGTGAGTGGGGGCGGGGCGAGGGGCGGGGAGGGGGCGGGGCCGGACAGGCCCCTCCCCTTCCCTGACGCCGGCTCTGCCCCCAGGGCGTCCTCGCGGGACTAGGCGCGGGCTTGGCGCTGTCGCTGTGGGTGGCCTTGGGCGCCACGCTGTACCCACCCAGCGAGCAGACCATGAGGGTCCTGCCGTCGTCGGCTGCCCGCTGCGTGGCTCTCTCAGTCAACGCCTCTGGCCTCCTGGACCCGGCTCTCCTCCCTGCTAACGACTCCAGCAGGGCCCCCAGGTGAGCAGACTTGAGGGTGGGGGGGGTACCCGAGCCCTGGATGGTGTGATCTTGAAGGGAAACTTACTTGCCCTGCACTCTGTGTAAGAAGCCTGATTAGTAAAATGCATTCCTGGGGGAGGGAACGGTAGGTGCAAAGGCCCTGAGGCCACAATCGGGTTAGTCCCAGTCCAACTGCACTGAGGTTAGGGTGCATTTAATGGGAGGAGAGATGGGTGGGAGATATGGTGCAGCCAGAGGAAGCTAGTACTTTTTTTGTTTTGTTTTTCTGAGACAGAGCCTCGTTCTGTTGTCCAGGCTGGAATGCAGGGGTGCAATCTCAGCTTACTGCAGCTTCAACCTCTCAGGCTCAAGCAATCCTCCCAGCTTGAGGGAGGCCCAGAATTTGGTTTGGTTCTATTTTTTATTGAGATAAATTAGCCATTTAAAAGTGGCATTTAGGCCAGGCAGGCACAGTGGCTCACACCTGTAATCCCAGCACTTTGGGAGGCTGAGGCAGGTGGATCACCTGAGGTCAGGAGTTCAAGACCAGCTTGATCAACATGGGGAAACCCCTGTCTCTACTAAAAATACAAAACTTAGCCAAGCGTGGTGGCAGGTGCCTGTAATCCCAGCTACTCGGGAGGCTGAGGCAGGAGAATCGCTTGAACCCAGGAGGTGGAGGTTGCAGTGAGCTGAGATCACACCACTGTATTCCAGCCTGGGCAACAAAAATGAAACTCCAACTCAAATAAATAAATTAAAGTGGCATTTAGTATATTTGTGCAACCATCACCACTATCTAACTCAAGAACGTTTCCTTTTTTTTTTTCTAATTTTGTATTTTTAGTACAGATGGGGTTTCACCATGTTGGCCAGGCTGATCTTGAACTCCTGACCTCAGGTGATCCGCCCACCTCAGCCTCCCAAAATGCTGGGATTACAGGTGTGAGCCACTGTGCCTGGCCCCAAAAACATTTTCTATTTTTTTTTTTTTTTTGGAGCAGGGTCTTGCTCTGTTGCCCAGGCTGGAGTCCAGTGGCACGATCATAGCTCACTGCTGCCTCAACCTCCTGGGCTCAAGGAATCTTCCTACCTCAGCCCCCCTAGTTGCTGGGACCACAGGTGCACACCATCATGTCCTGCTTGTTTTTATTTTTATTTTTTGTAGAGACAGGGTCTGGCTATGTTGCCCAGGCTGGTCTGGAATTCCTGGGCTCAAGTGATCTGCCCACCTCAGCCTTGCAAAGTGCCAGGATGACAGGTGTGGGCACCCAGCCAACCAAGAACATTTTCTGTTTTGTTTATTTATTTATTTATTTTGGTTTTTTGGGTGGGTTTTTTTGCTTTTTGTTTATTTGATTTTTTGGAGACAGGGTCTCACTCTAACACCCAGGCTGGAGTGCAATGGCACAATCACAGCTCACTGCACCCTTGTCCTCCAGACTCCAATGATCCTCCTGCCTCAGCCTCCCAAGTAGCTGGGACTATAGGCATGGGGCTATAGGCATAGCACCATGCTGGGCTAAATTTTTTGTATTTTTTATAGAGACGAGTTTTTGCCATGTTGCCCAGGCTGGTCTCAAAGTATTGGGCTCAAGTGATCTGCCTGCCTCTGCCTCCCAAAGTGCTGGGATTACAGGTGTGAGGAACTGTTCCTGGTCATAAGAACATTTTTATCACCCCAGAAAGAAGCCCTGTCCCCATCAGCAGTCACTTCCCACTTCCCCCTCTCCCCAGCTCCTGGCAAGCACGAATCCACTTTCTGTTTCTATGAATTTGCCTGTTCTGGGCATTTCATGTAAATGGAATCATAAAATATGTGATCTTTTGTGTCTTAGCATAATACATATATATTTTTTGAGATGGGGTTTCACTTTGTCGCCCAGGCTGGAGTGCAGTGGTGTGATCTCAGCTCACTGCAACCTCTGCCTCCCAGGTTCAAGCAATTCTCCTGTCTCGGCCTCCTGAGTAGCTGGGGTCACAAGCATATGCCACCACGCTTGGATAACTTTTGTATTTTTAGTAAAGATGGGGTTTCATCATATTGATCAGGCTGGTCTTGAACTCCTGACCTCAGAAGATCCACACACCTTGGCCTTTCAAAGTACTGGGATTACAGCAGAGTACAGTGGAGCCACTGCACTCCAGTCTGGGTAACAGAGTGAGACTCCACCAAAAACAAACAAACAAACAAAACCAAAAACATTTGTGAACAAGTTTTGGTATGGACATATGTTTTAATTTCTCTAGGTATACACCTATGAGTGGAATTGCTGGATCATATGGTAATTCTTTAACTTTTTTTTTTTTTTTTAGATGGAGTCTTGCTCTGTTGCCCAGGCTGGAGTGCAGTGGTGTGATCTCCGCTCACTGCAACCTCCGCCTCCTGGGTTCAAGCGATTCTCCCGCTTCAGCCTCCCGAGTAGCTGGGACTACAGGCATATGCCACCACGCCTGGCTAATTTTTATATTTTTAGTAGAGAAGGGGTTTCACCATGTTGGTCAGGGTGGTCTCAAACCCCTGACCTCAGATGATCCGCCTGCCTTGGCCTCCCAGGGTGTTAGGATTACAGGCCTGAGCCTCCACACCCGGCCTATGTTTAACTTTTTGAGGAACTACCAGACTGTTTTCCACAGCGGCCACATCATTTTACATTCCCACCAGCAACATATGAGGATTCTAACTTCTCCACGTCCTCGCCAATACTCATTATTCTCCATCCTAGTGGGTGTGAAGTGATACCTCACTGTGGTTTTGATTTGCATTTCCCTGATGAATAATGATGTTGAGCATCTTTTCATTGGCCATTTGTGCATCTTCTTTGGAGAAATGTCTATTCAAACCCTTTGCCCATCCAGCCTGGGTAACATAGAAAGACCCTATCTCTATAAAAATAAAAATGAAAAAATTAGCTGGGCATGGTGGTGCAAACTTGTAGTCCCAGCTCCTTGGGAGGCTGAGGCAAAGAGGATCACTTGAGCCTGGGGGGCCAAGGCTGCAGTGAGGCATGATCCCACCACTGCACTCCATCCTGGGCAACAGAGCAAGACCCTGTCTCAAATTAAAAAACAACAACAACAAAAAACACCCTTTGCCCATTTTTAAATTGGGTGATTTGTCTTTTTATTGTTGAGTTATAATTTACATATTTTTATATCTTTATATATTCTGGGTACAAGCCCCTGATCAGATGTATAATTTGCATGTGATATTTTCTCCCATTCTGTAGGCTGTCTTCATTCTCTCGATAGAATCCTTTGATGCACAGAAGTTTTTAATTCTTTTTTTTGGTGGGGGGATGGAGTCTAACTCTGTCACCCAGGCTGGAGTGCAGTGGTGCCATTTCAGCTCACTGCAACCTCCACCTCCCAGGTTCAAGGGATTCTCCCACCTCAGCCTCGTGAGTAGCTGTGACTACAGGTGCACACCACTATGCCAGGCTAATTTTTATATTTTTAGTAGAGATGGAGTTTCACCATGTTAGCCAGCCTGGTTTCAACTCCTGACCTCAGCCTGCCTCAGCCTCCCAAAGTGCTAGGATTACAGGCATGAGCCAACATGCCTGGCCAGAAGTTTTTAATTTTTTTTTTTTTTTTTTTGAGACAGAGTCTCGCTCTGTTGCCCAGGCTGGAGTGCAATGGTGTGATCTCGGCTCACTGCAAGCTCCACCTCCCGGGTTCATGCCATTCTCCTGCCTCAGCCTCCTGCGAGTAGCTGGGACTACTGGCACCCGCCATCAGGCCCGGCTAATTTATTTATTTTTTTTATTTTTAGTAGAGACAGGGTTTCACCATGTTAGCCAGGATGGTCTCGATCTCCTGACCTCGTGATCCACCCGCCTCGGCCTCCCAAAGTGCTGGGATTACAGGTGTGAGCCACCACGCCCAGCCAGTTTTTAATTTTTGATGAAGTCCAATTGATTTATTTTTTTCTTTGGTGGCTTTTGCTTTTGGCGTCATATCTAAGAAACAATTGCAGTCACGAAGATTCCCACCTATGTTTTCTTCTGAGAGTTTAATTTGGTTTGATTTTGAGGGTGACAGGGAGCCACAGAGGGTGACGGGCAGCAGCAGGTGATCTGAGTTACATTTTAGTAATGTGCCCTCTGGCTGTGTGTGGAGGACGTCTAGGGTGTGGATGGGATACCTGGAGGGAAGGAACATTGGCTACTGCACAGATCTGGGCAGACAGTAATGGAGGTCTGTGCTAGGCCATGGAAGTTGGGGGAAGGAAGCAGGGAGTGAGGTGGGAACAGCTTTTGAGTGCAGGCAGGGGATAAAAGAGGAGGTTCAAGTCTGTCTCTCCCAACCTGCAGCTCAGGAATGGACGACAGCCGACCCGCCTTAGCTGACAGCTTCTATGCCATCTCCTATCTCTATTACGGTGCCCTGGGCACGCTGACCACTGTGCTGTGCGGAGCCCTCATCAGCTGCCTGACAGGTAGGTAAACAGAGCATGTGGCCTCAGAGGTCATCCCATTCATCTCTCTGCCTCAAGGCTCCACCCAGCAGGGAGGGGAGAAAGGACGCTCCCATTGGCCAAACTGCCACTGTGTGCTGTACACATTTGTACCTTATTATTATTATTATTATCATCATCATCATCATCATTTTTGAGATAGAGTCTCACTCTGTCACCCAGGCTGGAGTGCAGTGGTGTGATCTCAGTTCATTGCAACCTCCACCTCCCAGATTCAAGCGATTCTCATGTCGCAGCCTCCCGAGTAGCTGGGATTACAAGTGTGTGCCGCCATGCCTGGCTAATTTTGCATTTTTAGTAGAGACGGAGTTTCACCATGTGTCTCGAACTCCTGAGCTCAAGTGATCCGCCCACCTCGGCCTCCCAAAGTTCTGGGATTATAGGTGTGAGCCACTGCACCTGGGCTGTACCTATTTTTTTAAAAGGAAAAAAAAAGTTTGTGAGGAAAAAAGAAGTGTGTGTGTATATATACACATACATACACACTTTTATGTGTATATATATATAAAAGAAATTATGAATATATATAAAAATTATGACTATATATACATAAAAGAAAGTATATATATAGTTTCTTTTAAAGGGACAGGGTCGACTGGGCGTAGTGGCTCACGCCTGTTATCCCAGCACTTTGGGAGGCCGAGGCGGGTGGATCACCTGAGGTCAGGAGTTCGAGACCAGCCCGGCCAACATGGTGAAACCCCGTCTCTACTAAAAATACAAAAAAAATTAGCTGGGCATGGTGGCAGGCGCCTGTAATGCCAGCTACTTGGGAGGCTGAGGTAAGGGAATCGCTTGATCCTGGGAGATGGAGGTTGCAGTGAGCCAAGATTGCGTCACTGCACTCCAGCCTGGGCAAGAGAGTGAGACTCCATCTAAAAGAAAGAAAGAAGGAAGGAAGGAAGGAAGGAAAGAGAAAAAGAGAGAAGGAGAGAAAGAGAGAAAGAAAGAAAAGAGACAGGTCTCACTGTTACCCAGACTGGAGTGCAGTGGCACAATCATGGCTCACTGCAACCTTGAAGTCCTGAGCTGAAAGCAATCCTCCCACCTCATCCTCCCTAGTAGCTGAGACTACAGGTGCGCGCCAACGTGCCCGGCTCACATTTACACCCTTTAAAGCTATGTTGCTTTCTTGACAACCCTGCACCTCTCAGAGCTTGCCCTATTTTGCAGAGGCAGAAACGGAGGCATCGCCTGCAACTCCTCTCCCCGACAAGATTAAGTCCTCAGTAGAGGATATGGGATGGGGCGGGCGGCGCTATCCCTGGTGCTGAAATATCTTCTAAAGCTGCCGGTGACTCCGCACTTGTTAGGGAATTCTAAATTCCACGGAAAAGTAGAAGGAGACAAAGAGGGGAAAATCAGTAGTGATAACAGTACCTGCTCACACTTCTTGAGTCTCAGACTTCACATTCATCAGGCCTTTATCGAGTCCTCCTCTGTGCTGGGCGCTATTTTAGGCACTGGGGATGCAGCAGTGAATGGAACCGTATGCTGGACCCTCCCAGCCATCCATTAATGTCTTTGTTTTGTTTTGTTTTGTTTTTTGAGATGGAGTTTCACTCTGGTCGCCCAGGCTGGAGTGCAATGGTGCGATGTTGGCTCACTGCAACCTCTGACTCCCGGGTTCAAGCAATTCTCTTACCTCAGCCTCCCGAGTAGCTGGGATTACAAGCGCCCACCCCCACGCCTGGCTAATTTTTGTATTTTTAGTAGAAATGGGGTTTCGCCATGTTGGCCAGACTAGTCTCGAACTCCTGACGTCAAGCGATCCCCTGCCTTGGTCTTCCAAAGTGCTGGGATTACAGGCATGAGCCACCGTGCCCAACCTCCAATGATGTTTTTGTTTTGTTTTGTTTTGTTTTGTTTTGTTTTGTTTTAGAAACAGGGTCTCACTCTGTCACCAAGCTGGAGTGCAGTGGCACAATGACGGCTCACTGCATCCTCGACCTCTTGGGCTCAAGCAATCCTCCTGCCTCAGCCTCCCAAGTAGCTGAGACTAGAGGCACACACCACCATGCCTGGCCAATTTTTTAATATTTTGTAGAGATGGGGTCTCGCTATGTTGCCTAGGCTGGTCTCCAACTACTGGGCAACTCTAAGCAATCCTATTGCCTTAGACTCCCAAAGTGCAATTATGAGCCACCATGCCTGGCCTCACTGATGTTTTATTACAACTTCACTGTGTAGACGAGGAAACTGAGGCTCAGAGGCTTGCCAGGGTCCCTCAGTGGGACTGGAGCCTGTTAGACTTCATAGACCAGGGATCTCCTTTCTCCTTCCCAGGGCCTGGTCTCCAACCCCCATGACCCCTTCACTGAATGCCTGGATTTCTCCATTTCTCCCCACCTCTCAGGCCCCACCAAGCGCAGCACCCTGGCCCCGGGATTGTTGTGGTGGGACCTCGCACGGCAGACAGCATCAGTGGCCCCCAAGGAAGAAGTGGCCATCCTGGATGACAACTTGGTCAAGGTCAGTCTTAGGCTGGGTTCCCAGAGCTAGAGGCAGCCAAGTGACTTTGGGGTGTGACCACAGCTCAGGGGAGGGACATGGTATATCAGCACCTTTCTCCATCGCTCATTATCTCCAGTCAAAAGACTCTATTGGGAGCTGATTCATCCTCAACAGTTTTTATCTCCCTTCACAAGGACTGAACAGAGTTTAATACTATTCCTTTTTGTTTGTTTGTTTTTTGAGCCAGAGTCTCGCTCTGTTGCCCAGGCTGGAGTGCAGTGGTGCAACCTCGGCTCACTGCAATCTCCACATCCCGAGTTCAAGCGATTCTCCTGCCTCAGCCTCCTGAGTAGTTGCTACTACAGGCGCATGCCACCGCACCCAGCTAATTTTTATGTTTTTAGTAGAGATGGGGTTTCACCATGTTGCCCAGGCTGGTCTCGAACTCCTGACCTCAAATGATCCACCCAACTTAGACCCCCAAAGTGCTGGGATGACAGGCATGAGCCACCGAGCCCGGCCTCATCTTCAAGTTTTTGTTATCTCCCTTCATAAGGACTGCACAAAGTTGAATACTATTCCTTTTTGTCATTATCTGTTTTTACAGTGACTTCCAATCTTTGGCAGGTGAAACTGGTGTGCTGTTAGGGTATTGATGTAAAGTCTCTTCTTAAAATAAAATTACTTAATTCAAAAGTGAGTCAACTTGGGGAAAAAATCTTACATAAGAAACACAACAGATGGTAAACCGATTTTGGCTAAAACCGCGTGGTTGCTTTGTGAATTCCCAGAGTTTGGAAAGTGCTGTCCCTGGGGGACCTGATCCCATGCCTACCCCTGTTTTGGAATCCCTGTTCCATTCTCTCATTTATTGAGCACCTGCTGTGTACCCAGTCCTGCTCTGGGCTATGGTCTAAGACCCCCACCGCACCCTCACCTAGCAGGGGCAGGTGAAAACTAAAAAGAGAAACATGTAGGGTCTGTCTCAGTATGTGATAAGCATTCAAAAGATAATACAACCAGATGCTGTCAGGCCGGGCACGGTAGCTCACGCCTGTAATCCCAGCACTTTGGGAGGCTGAGGCAGATTGCTTGAGGCCAGGAGTTCAAGACCAGCCTGTCGAACATGGCGAAACCCTGTCTCTACTAAAAATACAAAAATTAGCCCGGCATGGTGGCGTGTGCCTGTAATCCCAGCTACTCGGTGGAATGAGGCAGAAGAATTGAACAATTGAACCCGGGAGGTAGAGGTTGTAGTGAGCTGAGATTGCGCCACTGCATTCCAGCCTGGGTGACAGAGCAAGACTTCATCAAAAAGGAAGGAAAGCAGGAAGGGAGGGAGGGAGGGAAAAGAAGGAAGGAAAGGAAAGAGCCGGGCGTGGTGGCTCACCCCTGTAATCCCAGCACTTTGGGAGACCTAGGCAGGTGGATCACCTGAGGTCAGGAGTTTGAGACCACCCTGGCCAACATGGTGAAACCCCATCTCTACTAAAAATACAAAAAATTAGCCAGGTGTGGTGGTGCGTGCCTATAATTCCAGCTATTCGGAAGGCTGAGGCAGGAGAATCGATTGAACCCAGGAGGTGGAGGTTGCAGAGAGCAGAGATTGTGCCATTGCACTCCAGCCTGGGCAACAACAGCCAGACACTGTCAGAAAGAAAGAAAAGACAGAGAGAGAGAGAGAGAGAAAGAGAGAGAGAGAGCAAGAGAGAGTGAGCAAGCTAAAAAGAAAAACGTGTAGGGTCTCAGCATGATAAATATTCAAAGGATAATAAAACCGGATGCTGTGATGGGGAGCAACTTTAGCCAGGGAAGTCAGGGGTGGCCTCTTGGGAGAGGTGACATTGATTGACCCTGAGTTAGGAGAAGAGGAACCAGCCACAGACAGGAACAGCTTTGACTGAGAAGGGGATTGGGAGGGGAGGGGTTTGCCTGAAGGTGTTTAAAGCTCCCTCCAGCTGCCCTAGAGAAGTGTTTATCTTTTCTTTCTTTCCTCTTTTCTTTTCCTTTCTCTTCTCTTTTTTTCTTTCTCTCTCTTTTTCTTTTTTTTGTTCTTTATTATTTTATTTATTTTTCTTTTTTGTTGTCTTTGTTTTATTTGTGTTTTTTTTTCTTTTTGTCTTTTTTTTTTTTCCTTTTTTTGAGATAGGGTCTCACTCTATTGCCCAGGCTGGAGTGCAGTGGCATGACCATGGCTCACTGCAGCCCCAACCTCCATGGTCCGAGAAATTCTCCCATCTTTCAACCTCCTGAGTAGCTGGGATTATAGGCATGCATCACCAAGTCTGGTTAATTTTTTAATTTTTGGTAGAGATGGGGTTTTGCCATATTGGCCAGGCCGGTCTTAAACTCCTGGGCTCAAGTGATCTGCCCACCTTGGCCTCCCAAAGTGCTAGGATTACAGGGGTGGGCCACCGTGCCCGGCCAGAAATATTTATTTTCTTGAAGGTGAACAGTCAGAGAAGCAGAGAAAGGAGGGAGGAACTATAGCAGGCATCTGAGAAAGCGTTGATGGCCTGGGCTGTAGGTGACATGTGAGTGGGGAAGAGAAGCGCATGGAAATTTTGGAGGCAGAGGGGGCAGGACTGGCCCGTGCACTGAGCAAGGGGATAGTGTGCAATTCTGTGCATGCCCCGTCCCGCCAGGTCATCAGCGGCCCGTCTGGGAGATGAGCTGACACGGAACAGGGTGGGGACAGGGTCTCTAATGGGGTCTCTTTTTCCCACTTTTCCCCAGGGTCCTGAAGAACTCCCCGCTGGAAACAAGAAGCCCCCTGGCTTCCTGCCCACCAATGAGGATCGTCTGTTTTTCTTGGGGCAGAAGGAGCTGGAGGGGGCTGGCTCTTGGACCCCCTGTGTTGGACATGATGGTGGTCGAGACCAGCAGGAGACAAACCTCTGAGGACAGGGCCAGCTGCGGGACTGATACCCTGGGATGGAACCTCAGGATGGGCCAAACCCAGACAACGGGCCCATGGCCTTGGGCTCTGATTGGCTGGATTGCCTTGTATGCAAATGAATTCAGGACTACAATACCCTACTCTATGGGGAGGCCCTGCCTCCGGGAGGTCATTTTTTAAATCCAGCCCCTTGCTTCAACCGTTCCCAGTATTAGATGCTGCAGCCCCGACGGCTCCCCCAAAATAAGGCTGGGTTTTTCTCTCTCTCTTTTTTTTTCTTTTTTTTTTTTTGAGACAGAGTCATGCTCTGTCGCCCAGGCTGGAGTGCAGTGGTGTGATCTCGGCTCACTGCAATCTCTGCCTCCCAGGCTCAAGTGATTCTCCTGCCTCAGCCTCTTGAGTAGCTGGGATTGCAGGTGCCCACCACAATGCCCAGCTAACTTTTTGTATTTTTAGTAGAGACAGGGTTTCACCATGTTGGTCAGGCTGGTCTCGAACTCCTGACCTCAAGTGATCCACCTGCCTCGGCCTCCCAAAGTGCTGGGTTACAGGCGTAAGCCACCATGCCCAGCCTACCATTTTACTCAATCTATAATAGAAAGCCACCACGCCCAGGTAATTTTTGTAATTTTGTATTTTTGTAGAGACGGGGTTTTGCCATGTTGGCCAGGCTGGTCTCAAACTCCTGATCTCAGGTGATCCTCCTGCCTTGGCCTCCCAAAGGGCTGGGATTACAGGGGTGAGCCACCGCGCCACACCTCTTTCTTATTTTCTTCCTGGGATTGGGGAGGGGATGATTCAGACCCCACATGGCCTCCAACCTTGGCCCACACACCTGCCATGGCTCCCATCATCCTGAGCCTGCTAGCGTCCCCTCCTCACCTGACAATGGAGGCTCTCGAATTGGGTTGTGTCCCCCCAAAATTTATGTCCACCCAGAACCTCAGAACATGAGCTTACTTGGAAATAGGGTCTTTGCAGGTGTAACTGGTTAAATTAAAACAGGTATTACTGGAGGAGGATGGATGAATCCAGTGACTGGTTCCTCATATGAAGTAGAGAAGAGATGCAGAGAAACACATGGGGAAGATGCCACGTGGAGACAGAGGCAGTGGTTGGATCAATGCATCTATGAGTCAGAGAACCCAAGGATTGCCAGCAACAACCAGAAATCAGGAGGGGGGCATGAGATGCATTATTTCTTAGAGCCTTTAGAGGGAACATGGCCCTGCTGACACATTGATGTCAGACTTCTGGCTGCTAGAACTGTCAGAGAATAAATTTCTGTTGTTTGATGCCACCAGGCCTATAGTGGTTTGTGACAGCAGCCACAGGAGCTCATACACCTTTTTTTTTTTTTTTTTTTTTTTTTTAAGGCAGAGTCTCGCTCTGTCGCCCACTGAAACCTCTGCCTCCCAGATTCTCCTTCCTCAGCCTCCGGAGGAGCTGGGATTACAGGCATGTGCCACCATTCCCGGCTGACTTTTGTATTTTTAGTAGAGATGGGGTTTCACCATGTCGGTCAGGCTGATCTCGAACTCCTGACCTCAAGTGATCTGCCTGCCTCAGCTTCCCAAAGTGCTGGGATTATAGGCGTGAGCCACTGCGCCTGGCCTCATACACACCTTCTGATCCCGCTTCTCTCCACCCCTTGGAGACCTGGTCCTCTGTGCCCGCTGTTGGGATTGGACACCTTTAGATTTGGACTTAAAACTGGCCATTACAACTTTAAAATCGATGACTGGACGGGTGTGGCGTCTCATGCCTGTAATCCCAGCACTTCGGGAGGCTGAGGCGGGCAGATCACTCGAGGTCAAGAGTTCAAGACCAGACTGGCCAACATGGTGAAACCCCATCTCTACTAAAAATACAAAAATTAGCCGGGTGTGGTGGCGGGCGCCTGTAGTCCCAGGTACTTGGGAGGCTGAGGCAGGAGAATCGCTTGAACCTGGGAGGCAGAGGTTGCAGTGAGATCACGCCACTGCATTCCAGCCTGAGTGACAGAGCAAGACTATGTCTCAAAAAAATATATATATATGTGTGTGTGTGTGTGTGTATATATATATAATCAAATCAATGACTGAGCAACGTGGTAAGCAGATTCTCCACCTCTGTGTAGTCCTCACTCAAAACAGAGCCCAAATCTGAGATGGGAGGAGGCGCCCGGGGTAGGGATGGGCTAATGTTCCCCCAAGTGAGCAGAAGAAGCTTATCTGGCTGCAGTGTAGAGATCCTTCCACGGCATTATTCATTCCGTTTACTGCGGAGTAGTATTCCATTGTGCAAAAGGACCATAGTTTGTTATCTATACACCAGTTGATGTATGGGTTGTTTGCAGCTTTTGGCTATGAGAAATAAAGTTGCTATGAACATTCATGTACGAGTCTTTGTATGGAGGCTGGGCACAGTGTCTCACGCCTGTAATTCCAACACTTTGGGAGACCAAGGCAGGAGGACTGCTCAAGACCAGGAGTTTGAGAACAGCCTGGGCAATATAGCGAGACCCCATCTCTATAGAAAAATTTCTTTTTTTTTTTTTTTTTTGAGAAGGAGTCCCACTCTGTCCCCCAGGCTGGAGTGCAGCGGTGCGATCTCGGCTCACTGCAAGCTCCTCCTCCCGGGTTCATGCCATTCTCCTGCCTCAGCCTCCCGAGTAGCTGGGACTACAGGCGCCGGTTGCCACCAAGCCCGGCTAATTTTTTTGCATTTTTAGTAGAGACGGGATTTCACCATGTTAGCCAGGATGGTCTTGATCTCCTGACCTCGTGATCCGCCTGCCTCAGCCTCCCAAAGTGCCGGGATTACAGGCGTGAGCCACCGCACCCGGCCAGTCATCTCTACTTTTGTAAGCAGACAGGGAGGGCCTCCAGGTCTACAGGAATTTTTTTTTTTTTTTTTTGAGACGGAGTCTTGCTCTGTTGCCCAGGCTGGAGTGCAATGGCGTGATCTCGGCTCACTGCAACCTCTGCCTCCTGGGTTCAAGTGATTCTCCTGCCTCAGCCTCCTGAGTAGCTGGGACTACAGGCATGTGCCCACTGCGCCCAGCTAATTTTGTATTTTTAGTAGAGACAGGGTTTCACCATGTTGGCCAGGCTGGTCTCCAACTCCTGACCTCCAGTCATCTGCCCACCTTGGCCTCCCAAGGTGCTGGGATTACAGTGAGCCACTGCGTCTGGCCAGGGATTCAGGAATTCTTTTTTTAATGGTTTTTTCTTTCTTTCTTTCTTTTTTGAGGCGGAGTCTTGCTCTGTCACCCAGGCTGGAGTGCAGTGGCATGATCTCAGCTCACTGCAGCCTCCGCCTCCCAGACTCAAGTGATTTTCCTGCCTCAGCCTCCCTAGTAGCTGGGATTACAGGCATGCGCCACCACACCCAGCTAGTTTTTGTATTTTTAGTAGAGACAGGGTTTTGCCATGTTGGCTAGGCTGGTCTCGAACTGCTGACCTCAAGTGATCCACCAGCCTCGGCCTCCCAAAGTGCTGGGATTACAGGCGTGAGCCACTGCACTCAGCCTGGACTACAGAAATTTAACCAGCTTGAGCATATGAGCCTGTTTTACAGCCCCCTGCCCCATAGCTTGTTTTTTTGTAGAAAAAAAAAAAAAACAAGTAGAACCCCATGTAGAATGTGGTCACCTGGTTGGCTGGAACCAGTTTATGACAGACCTCAGCAACTTATAGATGGACTGGTGAACTCTAATTTTTACTGTGCTAAAGTTTTCACCCTAGGCCAGGAGCGGTGGCTCACACCTGAAATCCCAGTGCTTTGGGAGGCAGAGGAGGGAGGATCACCTGAGGTCAGGAGCTCAAGACCAACATGGCCAATATGGGGAAACCCCATCTGTACTAAAGATACAAAAATTAGCCGGGTGTGGTGAGGCATGTCTATAATTCCAGCTACTTGGGAGGCTGAGGCAGAAGAATCACTTGAACCTGGGAGGCAGAGGTTGCAGTGAGCCAAGATCGCGCCACTGCACTCCAGTCTGGGCAACAGAGTGAGACTCTGTCTCAATCAATCAATCAATCAATCAATCAATAAAGTTTCCACGCTGGGAGGAACTACAGCTCAATGCCTTCACAATGCAACCTACATGCTGGCGTGATGGCTCATTGTATCTGCGCCACTGCGACACTTTCTATGCATGCAATAATGTACCCTCTCCCCTCTCCATTGCCCCAGAAAACCCTCCTGTCACTTTCCCTCTTGGGGACACTGCTTTGGAAAAAAAGCAAAGCCCACTCCTGATTCTTTGCTTACTTGGGATAAGTAATAAAACCCCTATTGATCAAAACCTGCATTCTTTTGGAGAGTTGTTTGTTACTAGGCAAATGAACCCCCTTTTTCTTGGGTAACATTTTCATTTTTCTTGGGGTATCTAGAAGTAAAATGGCTGGATCTGACAGTAGATATATGTTTGACTTTTTAAGAAACTGCAAGCCGGGCACAGTGACCCATGCTTATAATCCCAGCACTTAGGGAGGCTGAGGCGGGAGGATCGCTTGAGCCTAGGAGTTCGAGGCTGGCCTGGGCAACATGGAGAAACCCTGTCTCTAGAAAAAAAAAATAGCTGGTCATGGTGGCATGCACCTGTAGTCCCAGCTACTTGGAAGGCTGAGGTGGGGGGATCCCTCGAGCCCCAGAGATCAAGGCTGCAGTGAGCCATGATTGTACCCCTGCACTCCAACCTGGGCGACAGAGCAAGACCCTGTCTCAAAAAAAAAAAAAAAAAAGGCTGGAGTGCAGTGGTGCAATCACAGCTCACTGCAGCTTCCACCTCCTGGGTTCAAGTGATTCTCATACCTCAGCCTCCCGAGTAGCTGGGATTACAGGTGCTCGCTACCATGCCTGGCTAATTTTTGTATTTTTAGTAGAGATAGGGTTTCGCCATGTTGATCAGGCTGGTCTGGAACTCCTGACCTCAAGTGATCTGCCTGCCTCAGCCTCCCAAACAGCTGGGATTACAGTCATGAGCCACTGCACCTGGCCGCAAAAAAAGGGGAAATTTAGTTTCATTTTGGGTTAATTTTTGTATATGAGGTAAGGGTCTGATATGGTTTAACTCTGTGTTCCCACCCAAATCTCATCTTGAATTGTACTCCCATAATTCCCACGTGTTGTGGGAGGGAGCTGGTGGGAGATAATTGAATCATGGGGGCGGTTTCCCCCCATACTGTTCTTGCGGTAGTTGTGGTAGTGAATAAGTTTCACGAGATCTGATGTTTTTTGTTTGTTTGTTTGTTTTGCTTTGTTTTTTTTTTTTTTTTTGAGACAGAGTCTTGCTCTTTTGCCCAGGCTGGAATGCAGTGACATGATCTCAGCTCACTGCAACTTCCACCTCTCCGGTTCAAGCGATTCTCCTGCCTCAGCCTCCCAAGTAGCTGGGACTACAGGTGCGTGCCACCAAGCCCATCTAATTTTTTGTATTTCAGTAGAGAGTAGAGGGTTTCACTGTGTTGCCCAGGCTGGTCTCGAACTCCTGAGCTCAGGCAATCCGCCTGCCTTGGCCTCCCAAAGTGCTAGGATTACAGGCATGAGCCACTGTGCCCGGCCGAGATCTGATGGTTTTATCAGGGGTTTCCACATTTTGCATCTTCCTCATTTTCTCTTGCCACTGCCATGTAAGAAGTGCTTTTCACCTCCTGCCATGATTCTGAGGCCTCCCCAGCCGTGTAGAACTGCAAGTCCAATTAAACCTCTTTTTCTCTTAGTCTCGGGTACATCTTTATTAGCAGTGTGAAAACAGACTAATACAGTAAATTGGTACTGGGAGTGGGGCATTGCTGAAAAGATACCTGAAAATGTGGAAGTGACTTTGGAACTGGGTAACAGGCAGAGGTTGGAACAGTTTGGAAGGCTCAGAAAAAGACACGAAAATGTGGGAGAGTTTGGAACTTCCTAGAGACTTGTTGAATAGCTTTGTCCAAAATGCTGATAGTGATATGGACAATAAGGTCCAGGCTGAGGTGGTCTCAGATGGAGATGAGGAACATGTTGGGAACTGGAGCAAAGGTGACTGTTGTTATGTTTTAACAAAGAGACTGGCAGCATTTTGCCCCTGACCTAGAGATATGTGGAATGTTGAACTTTGAGAGAGATGATTTAGGGTATCTGGTGGAAGAAGTTTCTAAGCAGCAAAGCATTCAAGAGGTGACTTAGGTGCTGTTAAAAGCATTCAGTTTTAAAAGGGAAACAGAGCATAAAAGTTTGAAAAATTTGCAGCCTGACAATGTGATAGAAAAAAAATTCCATTTTCTAAGGAGAAATTCAAGCCAACTGCAGAAATTTGCATAAGTAATGAGGAATCGAATGTTAATCCCCAAGACAATGGGGAAAATGTCTCCAGGGCATGTCAGGGGTCCTCACAGCAGCCCCTCCCATCACAGGGCTGGAGGCCTAGGAGGAAAAAGTGGTTTTGTGGGCTGGGCCCAGGGTCCCCAAGCTATGTACAGTCTAGGGACTTGGTGTCCTGTGTCCCAGCCACTCCAGCCATGGCTGAAAAAGGTGAATGCAGAGCTCAGGCCATGGCTTCAGATGGTGCAAGCCCCAAGCCTTGGCAGCTTCCACATGGCATTGAGCCTGTGGGTGCATAGAAGTCAAGAATCAAGGTTTGGGAACCTCCACCTAGATTTCAGAAGATGTATGGAGATGCCTGGATGCCCAGGCAGAAGTTTGCTGTAAGGGTGGGGCTCTCATGGAAAACCTCTCCTAGGGCAGTGCAGAAGGGAAATGTGGGGTCAGAGCCCCTACATAGAGTTTCTACTGGGGTACTGCCTAGTGGAGCTGTGAGAAGAGGGCCACCATCCTCCAGACACCAGAATGGTAGATCCACCGACAGCTTGCACAATGTGCCTGGAAAAGCCACAGACACTCAACACCAGCCCGTGAAAGCAGCTGGGAGGAACGCCGTACCCTGCGAAGTCACAGGGACGGAGCTGCCCAAGACCATGGGAACCCACCTCTTGCATCAGCATGACCTGGATGTGAGACATGAAGTCAAAGGAGATAATGTTGGAGCTTTAGGATTTGACTGCCCCGCCGGATTTCAGACTTGCATGGGGTCTGTAGCCCTTTGTTTTGGCCAATTTCTCCCATTTTGAATGGCTGTATTTACCCAATGTCTGTACTTCCATTTCCATCTAGGAAATAACTAACTTGCTTTTGATTTTACAGGCTCATAGGCAGAAAGAACTCGCTTGTCTCAGATGAGACTTTGGACTGTGGACTTTTGAGTTAATGCTGAATTGAGTTAAGACATTGGGGGACTGTTGGGAAGACATGATTGGTTTTGAAATGTGAGGATATGAGATTTGGCAGGAGCCAGGGGCAGAATGATATAGTTTGGCTCTGTGTCCCCTCCCAAATCTCATCTTGAATTGTACTCCCATAATTCCCATGTGTTGTGGGAGGGACCTAGTGGGAGATAATCGAATCGTGGGGGCGGTTTCCCCCATACTGTTCTCGTGGTAGTGAGTAAGTCTCACGAGATCTGATAGTTTTATCAAGGGTTTCTGCTTTTGTATTTCCCTCATTTTCTCTTGCCACTGCCATGTAAGAAGTGCCTTTTGCCTCCTGCCATGATTCTGAGGCCTCCCCAGCCATGTGGACCTGCAAGTCCAATTAAACCTCTTTTTCTTCCCAGTCTCAGGTATGTCTTTATTAGTAGCGTGAAAATGGACTAATACAGGGTCCAACATCATCATTTTGCTGTGGATATCCAGTTTTCCGCAGAATTTGTTGAAAAACACTTGTCCTTTCCCATTTAATGGTCTTGGCATCCTTGTCAAAAATCATCTCACTGTATATTAAGGGTTTATTTCTGGGCTCTCCATGTCTTTTACTGATCTATATGTCTGTCTATGTAATTTTGACCTCAAGGTTCCTTGAGATGAATTTAAGAATGGATTTTTCTCTTTCTGAAAAAAAATTGAGATTTTGATAGGATTGCTTTGAATCAACGGATCACTTTGGGTACTATAGCCATCTTAACAATATTAAGTCTTCTAATTCATGAACATGGGATGTCTTTCTGGTATTTTTGTCTTTAATTTATTTCAGCGATGATTTGCAGTTTTCAGTGTACAAGTCTTTCGGCCCCTTGGCTAAGTTTTTCTTAAGTTTTTTATTCTTTTGGACACTACCATAAGTGGAATTTTTTTCTTACAGTGAGCTGTGATCTTGCAGTGAGCCTCAGTTGTGCCACTTTGGTTTTTTTTTTTTTCTTTTCTAAAGCAAATAACAAGACACAGTTTACCATTTTTACTTTTTAAAACCTAACCTTGGCCAGGTGCAGTGGCTCATGCCTGTAATTTTAGCACTCTGGGAGGCCGAGGTAGGTGGATCACTTGAGGCCAAGAATTCAACACCAGCCTGGCCAACATGGTGAAGCTCCATCTCTACTAAACATATAAAAATTAGCTGGGTACCTATAATCTCAGCTACTTGGGAGGCTAAGGTGGGAGGATCACTTGAACCTGGGAGGTGGAGACTACAGTGAGCCGAGATCGTACCATTGCACTCCAGCCTGGATGATAGAGACTCCATCTCAAAAAAACAAAAAACATACCAAAAAAACCCCACCCAACCTTAACACTACATATTTTTATTTTTACTTTTTTAAGGCAAATTCTCACTCTGTCTCTCAGGCTAGAGTGCAGTGGCCCGAACTCACTGCAGCCATGAACCCCTGGGTTTAAGTTATGCTCCCACCTCAGCCTTCCAAGTAACTGGGACAACAAGCATGCACCATCACACCTGGTTAATTTTTAAAATTTTTTGTAGAGATGGGGCCCCACTATGTTGCCCAGGCTGGTCTCGAACTCTTGGGCTCAAGTGATCTTCCTGTGTCATCCTCCCAAAGTGCTGGGATTATAGGCGAGAGCCACCACACCTGACCTCATATGCCTTTTTCACATCCTGGGGTGAGGCATGTCTCTGCATGCCTGGAACTTAGTGGTAAGCCTCCATGTTGTAACAGATGGTGGGACCAGGTCCAAGAATGCAGGCAGCCAGTGGTGGGAAGCAGGGGAGGCTGAAGGCGACCCGGGTATCCTCTGGGCTTCTGCAGGGTTGTGCTGGTGGTGATAGTGGTGGAGGTTCTTTGTGCTTTCGTTTTTCTCCTTTCTCCAACAACAAACTGGAATTGGTTTCTTTTTTCATTGTTGTTGTTGTTGTAGAGACAGGGTCTCTGTCACAGAGGCTGGGATGCAGTGGTATGATCATAGCTCACTGCAGCTTCAACCTCCAGGGCTCAAGTAATCCTCCAGCCTCAGCGTCCTGAGTAGCTGTGACTACAGAAAGCACCAGCATGCCTGGCTAATCTTAAAATTTTTTGTAGAGATGGGGTCTTGCTATGTTGCCCAGGCTGGTCTTGAACTCCTGGGCTCAAGTGATCCTCCCATCTCAGACTCCCAAAGTGTTGGGATTACAGATGTGAACCACTGTGCCTGGCCTGTTTGCCTAATTTCCTTTTCAGATTGTTCGTTGTTAGTGGTGTAGAAATACAATTGATTTTTTTTTTTTTTTGAGATGGAGTCTCGCTCTGTGGCCCAGGCTAGAGTGCAGTGGTGTGATCTCGGCTCACTGCAACTTCCGCCTCCTGGTTTCAAGCGATTCTCCTGCCTCAGCCTCCCGAGTAGCTGGGACTACAGGCGCATGCCACCATTCCCAGCTAATTTTTGTATTTTTAGTAGAGACAAGGTTTCCCCGTGTTGGCCAGGATGGTCTTGAACTCTTGACCTTGTGATCCACCTGTCTCAGCCTTCCAAAGTGCTGGGATTACAGGCGTGAGCCACCGTGCCCAGCCAATAAAATCGATTTTTGGGGGTTGATTTTGTATTCTGCAAATTTGCTCAATTTGCTTATTTTAACAGGCTTCTGTGGACATGTATGTAACTTCTGGGATACTCTATGTATAAGATCATGTCATCTGCAAACAGAGATCATTTTATTCCTTCTTTTCCAGTTTGGATGCAGAAATTTTCAATTTCTGTTTCATGCCTAGTCACATTGGCTAAAACTTCATAGAGAGAGAGAGAGGGATACGGAATCTTGGTCTGTCACCCAGGTTGGAGTGCCGTGATGTGATCTTGGCTCACTACAACCTCCACCTCCCACGTTCAAGCAATCCTCCTGCCTCAGCCTCCCCAGTAGCTGGGATTACAGGCATGTGCCACCACGCCTGGCTAATTTTTGTATTTTCAGTAGAGATGGGGTTTCACCATGTTGGCCAGGCTGGTCTCGAACTCCTGACCTCAAGTGATTCACTCATCTTGGCCTCCCAAAGTACTGGGATTACAGGCATGAGCCACCACACCCGGCCTGTAGGATGTTTAGCAACATCTCTGGCCTCATCCCTCTAGGTGCCAGTAGCACCACCACCCACTCCAGTTGTGACAATCAAAATTGTTTCCAGACATGGCGATTGTTCCCTAAGGCCTGGGGCAGAGTAGGAGAGTGGAATCATCCTTGCTTGAGGATCACTATTCTGCACTAAAAAAGAATCAAAAAAGATATGTAGGGTTCTCTTTTCCATAATATGTATTTATTATTTTTTTGTTTTTTCGATACAGAGTCTTGCTCTGTTGCCCAGGCTGGAGTGCAGTGGCACAATCTTGGCTCACTGCAACCTCTGCCCTCTGGGTTCAAGCAATTCTCCTGCCTTACCGTCCCAAGTAGCTGGGATTACAGGTGCATGCCACCACGCCCAGCTAATTTTTGTAGTAGAGATGGGTTTTCGACATGTTGGCCAGGCTGGTCTCAAACTCCTGACCTCGTGATCCGCCTGCCTCGGCCTCCCGAAGTGCTGGGATTACAGGCGTGAGCGACCATGCTCAGCCTATATTTAATTTTTTTCCCCCCAAGATGGAGTTTCGCTCTTACTGCCCCAGCTGAAGTGCAATGATGCAATCTCGGCTCACTGCAACCTCCACCTCCTGGGTTCAAAGTGATTCTCCTGCCTCAGCCTCCCGAGTACTTGAGATTACAGGTGCCTGCCATCACACCTGGCTAATTTTTTGTATTTTTAGTGGAGATGGGGTTTCATCATTTTGCCCAGGCTGGTCTCAAACTGCTGACCTCAGGTGATCCACCCTCCTTGACCTCCCAAAGTGCTGGGATTGTAGGCGTGAGCCATCGCGACTGGACTATTTTTAATATTTAAAGTGATTCATTTTTATAGCCAGAAAAGAACATTTTGAAATTATTGGCCAGGTACACTGGCTCATGCTTGTAATACAAAAATACAAAAATTAGCCAGCTGTGGTGGCTGGTGCCCATAGTCCCAGCTACTTGGGAGGACCACTTGAGCCCGGGAGGCGGAGGTTGTAGTGAGCCAAGATCATGCTACTACACTCCAGCCTGGGCAGCAGAGCGAGAACTTTTCTCAAAAAGAAAGAAAAAAAATTATTTACATTTATTGAGCACTCAATATGTGCCAAGCAGTTTACCCATATATTAAAAGTATTGATATTTGCCGGGCTCAGTGGCTCTCACCTGTAATCCCAGCACATTGGGAGGCCAAAGCGGGTGGATTACCTGAGGTCAGGAGCTCGAGACCGGCCTGACCAACGTGGAGAAACCCCATCTCTACTAAAAAAAAAAAAAAAAAAAAAATTAGCCGGGCGTGGTGGCACATGCCTGTAGTCCCAGCTACTCGGGAGGCTGAGGCAAGACAATCACTTGAACCCAGGAGGTGGAGGTTGCGGTGGGCCAAGATCGTGCCATTGCACTCCAGCCTGGGCAACAAGAGTGAAACTCCGTCAAACTCTGTTTTGTCTTGTTTTATTTGAGATGGAGTCTCGCTCTGTCACCCAGGCTGGAGTGCAGTGGCGCAATCTCGGCTCACTGCAAGCTCCATCTCCCAGGTTCACGCCATTCTCCTGCCTCAGCCTCCCGAGTAGCTGGGACTACAGGCACCCGCCACTATGCCCGACTAATTTTTTGTATTTTTAGTAGAGATGGAGTTTTGCCGTGTTAGCCAGGATGGTCTCGATCTCCTGACCTCGTGATCCACCCCCCTGCTTGGCCTCCCAAAGTGCTGGGATTACAGGCGTGAGCCACCATGCCCGGCAAAAAAAATAAATAAATAAAGTATTGATGTTTATTGCTGGATTTGGTGGCTCATGCCTATAATCCCAGGGCTTTCAAAGGCTGAGGCAGGAGGATCACTTGAGGCCAGGAATTTGAAACCAGCTTGAAAAATATAGTGAGACCTCCATCTCTAAAAATAAAAAAATTAATCAGGCAGGGTGGTGTGTACCTATAGTTCTAGCTACTCAGGAGGCAGAGGCAGAAGGATTGCTTGAGCCCAGGAGTTCTAGGCTGCAAGGAGCTATGACCATGCCACTGCACTCTAGCCTGGGTAACAGTGAAACTTGTCTCTTAAAAAAAAATGTGTTGGCCGGGCATGGTGGCTCACGCCTGTAATCCCAGCACTTTGGGAGGCCAAGGCAGGTGGGTCACCTGAGGTCAGGAGTTCCAGACCAGCCTGGCCAACATGGCGAAACCCTGTCTCTACTAAAAAAGTACAAAAATTAGCCGGGCATGGTGGCGAGCGCCTATAATCCCAGCTACTCAGGAGGCTGAGGCAGGAGAAGCTTGAACCCAGGAGATGGAGGTTGCAGTGAGCCAAGATGGCACCATTGCACTCCAACCTGGGCGGCAAGAGTGAGACTCTGTCTCAAAAAAAAAAAAAAAAAAAAAAAAAAAAAAGTGTTGATGTTTATTGAGCAGAGACTCAGTAGGATACACTTTTTCTTTTCTCTTTTTTCTTTTTGAGACAGAGTCTCACCCTGTCGCCTAGGCTGGAGTGCAATGGTGCAATCTCAGCTCACTGCAACCTTGGCCTCCCAGGTTCAAGTGATTCTCCTGCCTCATCCTCCTGAGTAGCTGGGATTACAGGTGCACACCACCATGCCCAGCTAATTTTTTTTTTTTTTTTTGAGATGGAGTTTCATTCTTGTTGTCCAGGCTGGAGTGCAATGGCACGACCTCAGCTCACTGCAACCTCCACTTCCCTGGTTTAAGTGATTCTCCTGCCTCAGCCTCCCGAGTAGCTAGGATTACAGGTGCACTCCACCATGCCTGGCTAATTTTGTATGTTTTTTTTAGTAGAGACGGGGTTTCTCCATGTTGGTCAGGCTGGTCTCGAACTCCCGACCTCAGGTGATCTGCTCACCTCGGCCTCCCAAAGTGCTGGGATTACAAGCGTGAGCCACCACACCCTGCACTATTTTTTTTTTTAATCTTTAGTAGAGATTGGGTTTCACCATGTTGGCCAGGCTGGTCTCGAACTCCTGACCTTGTGATCCTCCTGCCTCAAGCTCCCAAAGTGCTGGGATTATAGACATGAGCCACCGCGCCCAGCCAAGACTCAGTAGGATACACTTTTTTCGAAGTAATTATTTTATTGATGTTTAAAAAATTAATAGGCTTTATTTTTTAGAGCAATTTTAGTTTATAGTAAAATTAAGCAGAAATTTCAGAGAGCTCTCATATACGTCTTCTATTCTCCTTCACCCCCACAATTTCCCCTATTATTAATATCTTTCATTAGAGTGATATATTTGTTACAATAGATGAACAAATATTAATACATTATTATTATTATTATTTGAGACAGAGTTTTGCTCTGTCACCCAGGCTGGAGTGCAGTGGCATGATCTCAGCTCACTGCAACCTCTGCCTCCTGAGTTCAGGCAATTCTCCTGCCTTAGCCTCCCAAGTAGCTAGGATTACAGGTGTGTGCCACCACGCCCTGCTAATTTTTTGTGTGTTTAGTAGAGACGGGGTTTCACCATGTTGGTCAGTCTGGTCTCAAACTCCTGACCTCAGATGATCCACCTGCCTCAGCCTCCCAAAGTGCTGAGATTACAGGTGTGAGCCACTGCACCCAGCCTAATACATTATTATTACTGAAGTCTACCTTTTACATTAGGGTTCACTCTTGGGTTGTGTATTCTATTGGTTTTGACAAATGCACAATGATGTATATCCAACATCACAACCTATCATACTGAATAGTTTCACTGCCCTAAAAATCCCCTGTATTTGGCTGGGTGCAGTGGCTCATGCCTGAAATCCCAGCACTTTGGGAGGCCGAGGCGGGTGAATCAAGAGGTCAGGAGTTCAAGACCAGCCTGACCAATAAGGTGAAACCCTGTCTCTACTAAAAATACAAAAGTTAGCCGGGAGTGGCGGCGCTCGTCTGTAGTCCCAGCTACTTGGGAGGCTGAGGCAGAAGGATCACTGGAACCCAGGAGGTGGAAGTTGCAGTGAGCTGAGATCATGCTATTGCACTCCAGCCTGGGTGACAGAGCAAGACTCTGTCTCAATAAATAAATAAATAGTCCCCCATGGTTAATCTATATTGGTCTTGCTTTTAGCGTCCTCCTCAGTTCTATTCATTTTGTTAATTTATTCTTTTTTATTTTCTGTAAATGGTCATATCATCTGGTCTCAATTCTTTTTCTTATCTTATTGCATTGTCCAGCACCGCCACATAAGCACTAAATATTAGCCATGATTTGAGGCATTCCTGCCTCATTCTTAAATATGTTGCATATCCTGTTTTACCATCTTTTTTGTTTTGTGTGTGTGTGGAGGGGGGGACAGAGTCTTGCTATGTCACCCAGGCTAGAGTGCAATGGCACAATCTCAGCTCACTGCAACCTCTGCCTCCCAGGTTCAAGTGATTCTCCTGCCTCAGCCTCCTGAGTAGCTGGGATTACAGGCACATGCCACCATGCCTGACTAATTTTTGTGTTTTTAGTAGAGGCAGGGTTTCACCATGTTGGCCAGGCTGGTCTCGAACTCCTGACCTCAGGTGATCTGCCTGCCTCTGCCTCCCAAAGGGCTGGGATTACATGTATGAGCCACTGCACCCGGCTCTGTTTTACCATCTAACAGGATGCAGGTGATTCCTTTCTAATCACCATCGATGGTGATTAGAACTTTTAAGAAAAATTCTAAGAACTTAAAAAAAAAAAAAAGGAAAGTGGTTTCTGAATGTTATCTAAAGTTTTTCCATGGTGAAATAATCACGTGGAATTTTTCTCCTTTTATCTTTTCATTGAATAAATGAAGCTTTCTAAAGCTGAACTTTCCTTGTCTCTTTGGAATAAGACCCTGCATACTCCTAGTATAGTGTCTTTTAAAGCACAGCTGAACTCAATTTGCTAATGCTTTATTCAGCATTTTTGCATGCACCAAGAGCCCTGACCTCTTCCTGGCAGCTCAGTACCCTGCAGCTGAGCCGATTCCCACAGGAATCCTGGAACTTCTGCATAAGGTCAACTGGGTGACTTCAACCAAGCAGCTCCAGAGGCCTCCTCCCAGAATCTCCTCTTCCTCTGGGCAACCCTGCTGCCTACCCCAGCACCCCAGGCAGTGCCCTTGCCTCCTGTTCCTCCTCGTCCTCTGAGCCCTGTCTTGTAGCCCTGTTGAATGTTCTCCTAAATGGCTGGGAGGTGGGGCCCCTCCCCTTCAGGTCCACAGGCTTGTCTCTGTCTCCCCTGCTGATCTTGGTATCTGTAGCTTAAGCCAATACTGAGGCCCCGAATTCCTATTCTTTCTGGTACAGCGGGAGAGTTGTCAAGAAGCCAGGTGGAGCAGAAGACAAGACCAGGCAGGAAGCAGGTAAGTTTCCACTGGAATGACTCCATTTGCCTCCTACCGAGGCCCAGGGCTGTGTCAGCTTCAGGTGCAGCTGGCTCCAGGCCCACCTGGGGCACAGCACGGCAAGGATGGAAGGTCTCCCCTACATCCTATTCTCCCCAGAGCCAGGTCTGAGACGGGCTGGGATTGAGGATCATCCCAAAACTGGTGGCTCTCAGGAGGTAGCTCACCTCATGCCACCTACCCCACCAGGATGGAATCTTTTTTTTTTTTTTTTTTTTTTTGAGACAGACTCTTGCTCTGTCACCCAGGCTGGAGTGCAGTAGCGTATTCTTGGCTCACTGCAACCTCCGTCTCCTGGGTTCAAGCGATTCTCCTGCCTCAGCCTCCCGAGTAGCTGGTATTACAGGCACCCGCCACCACGCCCAGCTAATTTTCATATTTTTAGTAGAGACAAGGTTTCGCCATGTTGGCCAGTCTGGTCTTGAACTCCTGACCTCAAGTGATCTGCCCACCTAGGCCTTCCAAAATGCTGGGATTATAGGCATGAGCCACCACTCCTGGCCTAAGGATGGAATCTTGATGAAATTACTGTGTGGCCTGCAGCCAGTCGCTGCCCCTCTCTGGGTCATCCACGTTGCTTTCTCCAAGTCCTGACCTGGCAATGGATTGTTCAAGGAGCTGGTCAAATCCACAGTTGCCCCAGCAATGCAGAGCCCTCAAACATGAAAAAAAAAATCTAGACAGAAAGATTTTTTTTTTCTTAGAAAAATGAGCCAGGTGCAGTGCCTCACGCCTGTAATCCCACCACTTTGGGAGGTGGGGCGATCATCTGAGCCCAGGAGTTTGAGACCAGCCTGGGCAACATGGTGAAACTGCATCTCTACAAAAAATACAAATATTAGCCTGGTATGGTGATGCATGCCTGTGGTCCCAGCTACACAGGAGGCTGAGGTGGGAGGATCGCCCGAGCCTGGGAAGTTGAGGCTGCAGTGAGTTGTGATCATGCTACTGCACTTCAGCCTGGGTGATGGGAGTGAGACCCTGCCTCAAAAATCTAAAAAAAGAAAAAAAAAAGAATATTAGATTACAAAATTCACATTACTGTGGAAATTGCTTTTGCCCTTCCAAAACAAATCATAAAACATGTTTCCTGGTGAATACATACAAATCTTACTAAATCTTCTTTTGAATACATATAAATCTTATTAAATCTTCTTTTAATTTATTTTTTTAAATTTGGCTTTTCTTTTTTCTTTTTAATCACAAAATAATTTCAAGAGCCAATTTGTCCTGGAGGCCTTGTTATGAAAATCTGCAGACCCCCGCGGCTCTCATGTTTGACGAAATCAAGAAAAACATTAACACAATCGTTGCAGAAGGGTGACCAATGCGGTTGCTTTGCGGCTGAGTATTGGTTTTATTTCAAAACACAATGTAAGAGGAACAAACAAAACACACACCCCACTCAACACCACACTTCTGACACCAGATGTGTGGGTTGTCTTTATTTTTTCCACATAGTAAGCAATTCTCCAGTGGACACCAGCTGGGATTCCTCTGATGCAATTTGGTTCCGATGCTATCTACTCGGACGCAGCATCAGATCCCGCAGGTTAAGGGCTCAATCCCACAAAACAGCCCGCCTTGAGACACAATGGTCTCTATAGAGTGGGATACCCCACCCTTGCAACCTGCAGATGTGTTCATCAACTCGGAAGCTCTTCAAACCCCATCTTTTGGGGATTTTTATGGGGGCTTCATTATGAAGGCGTGATTGATTATTAACTCAGTCCCTAGCCCCTCTCCGGTCTCCAGAGAAAGGGGGTGGGGCTGAAAGCTTCAAGCTTCTAATGACGGCTTGGTCTTGTTGGTCCCCACCCAGGAACCCACCAAGAGTCATCTTTTTAGAACCAAAGACGCTCCTATCACCCAGGAAACTCTAGGGGATTTAGGAGCTCTATGTCAGACACTCCCATCACTCTGTCAGGAACTGGGGTCAAAAGACCAAATATTTATTTATTTATTTATTTATTATTATTTTGAGACGGAGTCTCGTTCTGTTGTCAGGCTGGAGTGCAGTGGTGCGATCTCAGCTCACTGCAGCCTCCGCCTCCTGGGTTCAAGCGATTCTCCTGCCTCAGCCTACCGAGTAGCTGGGACTACAGGTGTGCGCCACAGGCCTGGCTAATGTTTGTATTTTTAGTAGAGATGAGGTTTTGTTATGTTGGCCACCCTGGTCTCAAACTCCTGGCCTCAAGTGATCTGCCCACTTCCACCTCCCAAAGTGCTGGGATTACAGGCATGAGCCACCCTGCCCAGACTATTTATTTTTATTTTTAAACTTTTCTTTAGAAAAAGAATCTTGCTGTGTTGCCCAGGGTGGAGTGCAGTGGGGAGATGTTGATTCACTGCAGCCTCAAACTCTCAGGCTCAATCAATCCTCCCACCTCAGCCTCTCGAGTAGCTGGGACTATAGGCACACACCACCATGCCCAGCTAATTTTTTATCTTTTGTAGAGACAGCAACTCACTAAGTTGCCCAGGCTGGTCTTGAACTCCCGGGCTGAAGCAATCCTCCTGCTTCAGCCTCCCAAAGTGCTGGGATTATAGGCATGAGCCACCACACCCAGCCCCATGCCCTGTTTTTCACTGGTGCATATTTTCTACCGGAAATGAGAGTTTTAGGTATGAATGAAGACTAGTCTGTGTGAAAACCTGTAATTGTGCTTTTGAAAAAAGATCTCCAGGTCTTCACAAAACTTTTTATTCCCTGAGGATGCCCCACTGCAAACGCCTGTGAAGCTGGAGTGCCAGACACTGAGGCCTGAGGCTGGGGGACACAGAGGCTACCAGCTTGCTTGGACCTCCTCAATCTGTCAAACAAACTGGCTTGGGGACCACTGGAGGACCCGAATCTCCCTCTTCTCTGGGCAGTGGGGCTTGTGCATGCTGGCCTTGGACCTACTGAAGGCCCTTCCAGCCCCAGTGCTATTCTCTGAATTCATGGGGAGCAGAGGTGTTGGGACTGAGTCCTGTTGGAGACTCCAGAAACACTGACGTTTCTTGTTTGGTCCTGGGGTTAGGTAACGACGGCTGTTTCTTTTTTTCTTTCTTTCTTTTTTTTTTTTTTTTTTTTTTTTTTGAGGTGGAGTCTTGCTCTGTCACACGGGCTAGAATACAGTGGTGTGATCTTGGCTCACTGCAACCTCCACCCCCTGGGTTCAAGCGATTCTCCTGCCTCAGCCTCCCGAGTAACTGGGATTACAGGCATGCACCACTACCCCCAGCTAATTTTGTATTTTTAGTAGAGATGGGATTTCTCCATGTGGTCAGGTTAATCTCAAACTCCTGAGCTCAGGTGATCCACCCACCTCGGCCTCCCAAAGTGCTGGGATTACAGGTGTGAGCCACCAAACCTGGCCAGCAATTTATTTTTAGTCAGTTGTGGACTATCCTGGGTGGCTCCTGCCTAGATTATTCTAAGAATTTCTTTTTTCTTTTTTTTTTTTTATTTTAAGACAAGGTCTTACTCTGTCGCCCAGGCTGGAGTGCAGTGGTGTGATCTTGGCTCATTGCAACCTCCACCTCCCCAGTTCAAGCAATTCTCCTGCCTCAGCCTCCCAAGTAGCTGGGATTACAGGCACCTGCCACCGTACCCAGCTAAGTTTTGTATTTTTAGTAGGGATGGCATTTCACCATGGTGGCCAGGCTGGTCTTGAACTGCTCATCTCAGGTGATCCACCTGCCTCGGCCTCCCAAAGTGCTGGGATTACATGCTTGAACCACCAGCGCCTGGCCTATTCTAAGAATTTCACCATTTGGACAGCTATTAGCCAGCTTTGGTTGGTCATGTGGGTCCCCACTGCATTCAACTCAGTCCTAGCCTGATCTTCAGTTTCCAACAATATCATAATATCATTGAGATAGTGTATTATTACACTTAAGATCTGCATCAAGTCCAAATCCCACTTCTGACACCAAAAGTAAAAAGAAAACATAAATTAATTTTTTTTTCTGCTCACACATCACTCAACACAACATTTCTTTCTTTTCTTTTTTCTTTTTTGAGACGGAGTCTCATTCTGTCGCCCAGGCTGTAGTGCAATGGCGTGATCTCTGCTCACTGCAACCTTCTGCCTCCCGGGTTCAAACGATTCTCCTACCTCGGCCTCCCGTGTAGCTGGGACTACAGGTATGCACCACCATGCCCAGCTAACTTTTGTATTTTTAGTAGAGATGGAGTTTCACCATGTTGCCCAGGCTGGTCTCGAACTCCTGACCTCAGGTGATCTGCCAGCCTCAGACTCCCAAAGTGCTGGGATTACAGGCATGAGCCACTGTGCCCAGCCTTAACACAACATTTCTGACACCAGATGTATGGGAACTTTTCCAAACGTCAAGTAATTCTCCAGCAGACACCAGCTGGGTGAGGTTTTTTGTTTGATTTTTTGTCTTTTTATTTTTTTTAGGTGGGTGTTTTTAAATTCAATTCAGTTCAGAAGCTATCTACCTGAAGATAGTATCAGATCCCATAGGTTAAGGGCTCAGTCCCACAAGATGGTCCCTACTGCAGATGCCATCTGCAAACAGTAGGTTTTCACCTGTACTTCTAATGCACTGGCTGTAAATCAAGACTCCCTTATGCTGGGCACAGAGTCCCCTCCTGTAATCCCAGTACTTTGGGAGGCCAAGGTGGGAGGATCACTCGAGCTCAGGAGTTTGAGACCAGCCTGGGCAACATGGTGAAACCCCATCTTTACAAAAAATACAAAAAATTAGCTGGGCATAGTGGTGTGCACCTGTGGTCCCAGTTACTTAGGAGGCTGAAATGGGAGAATCGCTTGAGCCCAGGAGGTGGAGGTTGCCGTGAGCCAAGATCGCATCATTGCACTCCAGGCTGGGCAACAGAGCAAGACCCCATCTTTAAAAAAAATGATGGCTGGCCGCAGTGGCTCATGGTTGTAATCCCAGCACTTTGGGAGGCCAAGGTGGGCAGATCACCTGAGGTCAGGAGTTCAAGACCCGTCTCTACTAAAAATACAAAAATTAGCTTGGTGTGGTGGCATGTGCCTGTAATCCCAGCTACTCAGGAGGCTGAGACAGAAGAATCACTTGAACCCAGGAGGCGGAGGTTGCAGTGAGCCGAGATTGCACCATTGCACTCCAGCCTGGGCAACAAGAGTGAAAATGTCATCTCAAAAAAATTTTTTTTAAGTATTATTTTTTTAAAGAAGTGGGGGTGGCCAGGTGCAGTGGCTCACACCTGTAATCCCAGCACTTTGGGAGGCCAAGGTGGGAGAATCAGTCAAGCTCAGGAATTCAAGACCAGATAGCACAACATGGTGAAACCCTATCTCTACAAAAAAATAGCCAGCTGTTGGAGGCACACACCTGAGGTCCCTGCTACATAGGAGGCTGAGGTGGGAGGATTGCTTGAGCCTGGGAGATGGACACTGCAGTGAGCCAAGATCACCCCAGCACTCCAGCCTCGGCGATAGAACAAGACCCTGCTAAAAAAAAAAAAAAAAAAAAAAAAAAAAGGTGGCTAGGCACAGTGGCTCATGCCTGTAATCTCAGCACTTTGGGAGGCTGAGGCAGGTGATCACCTGAGGTCAGGAGTTTGAGACCAGCCTGGCCAACATAGTGAAACCCTGTCTCTACTAAAAAAAAACTTAGCCGGGCATGGTGGCACACATCTGTAATCCCAGCTACCTGGGAGGCTGAGGCAGGAGAGTCGCTTGAACCTGGGAGGTGGAGGTTGCAGTGAGCCGAGATTGCGCCATTGCACTCTGCCCTGGGCAAAAAGAGTGAAACTCCATCTCAAAAAAAGAAAAAGAAAACAATAATACTCACACCTGTAATCCCAGCACTTTGGGAGCCTTAAGCGGGCGGATCACCTGAAGTCAGGAGTTCAAGACCAGCCTGACCAACATGGAGAAATCCTGTCTCTACCAAAAATACAAAATTAGCCGGGCGTGGTGGCACATGCCTGTAATCCCAGCTACTCAGGAGGCTGAGGCAGGAGAGTCGCTTGAACCTGGGAGGTGGAGGTTGCAGTGAGCCGAGATTGCACCACTGTATTCCAGCCTGGGCAACAAGAGCGAAACTCCATCTCAAAATAATAATAATAATAATAAAAGATTCAGGTGAACAGCCAGATGAGGAGATACCTAGAGCAGGGTCTGGAGGGAGACAGGAGCTTCTGCCTCCATGGAGTGGGGTCCACCACCCTTCTGGTATGTGGAAGTGTTTACCAATGTGGAAGCTCTTCAAACTCCGTAGTTGAGGGATTTTTATGGAAGCTTTATTATGAAGCCATGATCGATTATTAACTCCATTTCCAGCCCCTCTTCCCTCTCCAGAGAAAGGGGGTGAGGCTGAAAGCTCCAGGCTTGTAATCATGGCTTGGTCTTCTTGGTCCCCAACCCAGGAACCTCCCAAGCGTCACCTCATTAGAACAAAAGACACTCCTGTCACCCAGGAAATCCCAAGGAAATTTGGAACTCTGCGTCAGATGTTCCCATCAGACTACATCAGATTACAAAGTTCTCAGGAGCTCTGTGTCAGGAACTGGGGCAAAGACCAAATATTTATCTTACCATAAATCACAATACCAGCCAGGCACAGTGACTCACACCTGTAATCTCAGCACTTTGGGAGGCTGAGGTGGGTAGATCACCTGAGGTCAGGAGTTTGAGACCAGTCTGGCCAACATGCAGAAACCCCGTCTCTACTAAAAATACAGAAATTACCTGGGCTTGGTAGTGCACACCTGTAATCCTAGCTACTCCCGAGGCTGAGGCATGAGAATCGCTTGAACCTGGGAGTGGGAGCTTGCAGTGAGCCGAGAACCCACCACTGCACTCCAGCCTGGGCAACAGGCTGCCTAAAAACAAAACAAAACAAAAAAGTGTGCCCTTGGCCGGAGGTGTGGCCAGAGTAAAGACCCCAGCCTCAGTTGCTGGTGGGGAAGGTCATGTTTGATATAAGGAAAGAGGCACCAGATTGGCAGCTATCAGAACAAAGGGAAAACACACCCAAGGTGAACAAAGGCTGCAGGGAGCCCACAGATTGCAGTTTACTGGGGAGAAGTGTCAAGTTCAGAAAGCAAACAGAGGCTTTGTGTCTCTGAGGGGCTTGGTTGCACGTTAACGCCCGGTTCCTGCCCCAGCCCACCCTGGCCCAGCCATCCTGCACGGAAGCACAGGCTGTTTGCTGAATTCAATCCTTGCCTAAACATTTGTTTATTGGAGACAAGATGCCTGCGGGGGCCTCATGCCCTCCGGCCAGGTCAGAGCTCACAGCTGGGGCAGAGGAGGAGAGGCTGCAGAAGGCTGGACCGTAGGTTTGTCTCCAACTCTGAGACTCCAGGCGGGGAGTCCTGGGGTCAGAGCATGGACAGGGCTCATAGTGTTGGGTCACAGACTCAAGACTCTCCAGGTTTCCTCATAAAAAGGAAGGAAACAGCCGTGCGCAGTGGCTCACGCCTGTAATCCCAGCACTTTGGGAGGCAGAGGCAGGCAGATCACTTGACGTCAGGAGTTTGAGACCAGTCTGGCCAACAAGGCAAAACCCCATCTCTACAAAAAAAAAAAAAAAAAAAAAAAACCACAAAAATTAGCCAGGTGTGGTGGCACGCACCTGTAATCCCAGCTACTCAGGAGGCTGAGGCACAAGAATCACTTGAACCTGGAAGGTGGAGGTTAAAGTGAGCTGAGATCCCACCACTGCACTCCAGCCTGGGCAACAGAGTAAGACTGTCTCAAAAAAAAAAAAGAGACAGAGAGAGAAAATCTAATGCCTGATGATCTGTTACTGTCTCCCATCACTCCCAGATGGGACTATCTAGTTGCAGAAAATAAAGCTCAGGGCTCCCACTGATTCTACATTATGGTCAGTTGTATTATTACAATGTAATAATAACAGAAATAGGCCAGGTGCAGTGGCTCATGCCTGTAATCCCAGCACTTTGGGAGGCCAAGGCAGGTGGATCACGAGGTCAGAAGTTCAAGACTAGCCTGGCCAATATGGTGAAACCCCGTCTCCACTAAAAATACAAAAATGAGCTGGGCATGGTGGCGGGCGCCTATAATCCTGGCTACTTGGGAGGCTGAGGCAGGAGAATCGCTTGAACCTGGGAGGCAGAGGTTGCAGTGAACCAAGATCACAAATTTCCCTCCAGCCTGGTCAACAAGAGCGAAACTCTGTCTCAAAAAAACATATATATAATAATACTAAAGTGCACAGTAAATGTAATCTGCTTGAAACATTCTGAAACCATTCCCCTCCCTGCCTCCTGAGTAGCTGGGACTACAGGCACATGCAGCACACCCAGCTCATTTAAAAAAAAAAAAAGATTTTTTTTTTTTTTGGTAGAGATGGGGCTTTACTATGTTGTCCATGCTAGTCTTGAATTCCTAGCCTCAAGGGATCCTCCTGCCTTGGCCTCAGAAAGCACTGGATTCCAGGCCATAAGCCACCACACCTGCTGAAGAAAAACTGTTTTGTTTTTTTTTTTTGAGACGGAGTCTCACTCTGTCACCCAGGCTGGAGTGCAGTGGTGCGATCTCAGCTCACTGCAAACTCTGCTTCCTGGGTTGAAGCAATTCTCCTGCCTCTGCCTCAGCCTCCCGAGTAGCTGGAATAACAGGCATGCACCACTAATTTTTTGTATTTTTAGCAGAAATGGGGTTTCATCATGTTGGTCAGGCTGGCCTCAAACTCCTGACCTCAAGTGATCTGCCTGCCCTGGCCTCCCAAAGTGCTGGGATTACAAGTGTGAGCCACCACCGCCAGCCCTTTTGCTTATTTATCTAGCATGAAGAAATCCAGAACGAGGTAGCTTCACAAGTTTCTTCTTGGTTGTTTTGTTGTTGTTGTTTTTGTTGTTGTTTAGACAGAGTCTCGCTCTGTTGCCCAGGCTGGAGTGCAGTGACGTGATCTTGGCTCACTGCAACCTCTGCCTCCTGGGCTCAAGCAATTCTCCTGCCTCAGCCTCCCGAGTAGCTGGGACTACAGGTGTGTGCCACCATGCCCAGGTAATTTTTGTATTTTTAGTGGAGATGGGGTTTCACCATGTTGTCCAGGCTGGTCTTGAACTCCTGACCTCAGGTGATCCAGCCACCTTGGCCACCCAAAGTGCTGGGATTATAGGTGTGAGCCACCACACCTGGTCCACATGTTTCTTCTTTACCTGCTCCATGATGCCACAGATTTTCTTTTAGGTTCTGCCATCTCTAGTGTGTTCCCTTTATCCTCATGCTTGTTGCCTCTTGTTGCAGAATGGCTGCTGCAGCTCCAGACATCACATTCAAGGCAGAAACAAGAGGGTAAGGGGGAAAGCCAGCTGCATTTCCCTTTGATCAGATAAAGGCATAAAAATATTTCCTAGAAATTCCCATGGCATCCTTCCTCTTAGGGCTCATTGGTCAGAACTGGGTCCTGGGCCACCTCTACCTGCAGAGGCAGCTGGGAAACTGGAGAATAGAAAGCCATTGTCTTTTAAATCTAATTTCAGAAGTGATGGCTCCTTGCTTCTATTGCATAATATTGATTAAAAGGCAGTCAGTAAAGGCCGGGCATGGTGGCTCACACCTGTAATCCCAGCACTTTGGGAAGCTAAGGCAGGCAGATCCCTTGAAGCCAGGAGTTCAAGACCAGCCTGGCCAACATGGTGAAACCCCATCTCCACTAAAAATACAAAAATTAGCCAGGTGTGGTGGTGGGCACCTGTAATCCCAGCTACTCACTCGGGAGGCTGAGGCAGGGGAATTGTTTGAACCCCGGAGGCAGAGGTTATAGTGAGCCAAGATCACCACTGCACTCCAGCCTGGGTGACAGAGTGAGACCCTGTCTCAAAAAAAAAAAAAAAAAAAAAAAAAAGGCAATCAGCTCACATTCAAAGAGAGGGAATTCTAGAAAAGTCAGAATGCCAGGAGGTGGGGATCACTGCAAACCATCTTAAAGGCTTCCCCCATGGCCAAGTGCACTGGCTCATGCCTGTAATCCTAGTGCTTTGGGAGTCTGAGGCAGGAGGATCGCTTGAGTCCAGGAGTTCAAGACCAGCCTGGGCAACGCAGAGTGACCCCATCCCTACCTCAAAAAAAAAAAAAAAAGAAAAAAAGAAACATTTAGCTGGGCATTGTGGCCCATGCCTTTGGTCCCAGCTACTCGGGAGGCTAAGGCAGGAGGACTGCCTGAGCTCAGGAGTTTGAGGCTACGGTGAGCTGTGACAGTGCCAATGCACTCCAGCCTGGGCAACAAAGCAAGACTCTGTCTCAATAAACAAATAAATGAGTGAGCCACACAGTAATCCCTTAAGGGAAGGGGTTTTCTTTTTTTTCTTTTCTTTTTTTTTTTGAGACAGAGTCTCACTCTCTTGCCAGGTTGGAATGCAGAATGTACTGTGAGACAATACATTTCTGCAGTTTTTTTGTTTTTCTGCTTTTGGTTGTTGTTGTTGAGACAGTGTCTTGTTCTATCACCCAGGCAGGAGTGCAGTGGCACGATCTCGGCTCACTGCAACCTCCGCCTCCCGGGTTCAAGCAATTCTCCTGCCTCAGCCTCCCAAGTAACTAGGACTACAGGCATGCACCATCACACCCGGTTCATTTTTGTATTTTTAGTGGAGACGGGGTTTTACCATGTTGTCCAGGATGGTCTCAATCTCCTGACTTCGTGATCTGCCCACCTCGGCCTCCCAAAGTGCTGGGATTACAGGTGTGAGCCACTGTGCCCGGCCAGGGAAGGGATTTCCTAAGGTCAGTTAAACAGTTCCTGCAGCTGCTGAGGCGTCCCTAAGAACACATTGACTATTATTACAACAAGGATAATCCCAATATTTGTTTCCAGTCTTGATGGGCTGGGCTTACTGATAGGGTTGTAATGATTTCAGCAGAAGCAGTTTGTGGACATAAGATTAAGATCCAATTTTGAAGGATGAAGGTTGAGATTAAGTATGTGAAGAAAATGTACATTCTAGGAGGGGCCTAAAGAAGGAAATCTATGACATGAGGTTCCTGAGGCTGATGTAACCCAGCTCCACAAACTAGGTGGCTTAAAACAGCAGAAAAGGCCGGACATGATGGCATACACCTGTAATCCCAGCACTTTGGGAGGCCGAGGCAGGAGGATTGCTTGAGCCAAGGAGTTCAAGACCAACCTGGGCCACGTGGCAAAACCCCGTATCTAAAAAAATACAAAAAGTTAGCCAGGTATGATGGTGCACACCTGTAGTCCCGGCTACTAGGGAAGCTGAAATGGGAGGATTGCTTGAGCCCAGGAGGTGGAGGTTGCAGTGAGCTGAGATCGTGCCACTGCACTCCCGCCTGGGTGATAGAACAAGACACTGTCTCAACAACAACAATAACAAAAAGCAGAAAAACAAAAAACTGCAGAAATGTATTGTCTCACAGTTCTAGAGGCCAGAAGTCCGAAATCAAGGTGTGGGCAGTGCTGGTTCCTTCTGGAGACTCCGAGAGAGAATCCATCCCAGGCCTCTCTCCTGGCTTCAGCCATCCTTGGCAATTCCTTGGCTTGTGGCCGCATCTCTCCAGTCACTGCCTTCTTCATCACATGGCCCCATGTTCCAAATTCCCTCGTCTTTGTTTTTTGGTTTTTTATTGATTTATTATTTATTTATTTATGAGATGAAGTTTCACTCTTGTTGCCTGGGCTGGAGTGCAATGGCGTGATCTTGGCTCACTGCAACCTCCGCCTCCCGGGTTCCAGCAATTCTGACTCAGCCTTCGGAGTACCTGGGATTACAGGCTCGTGCCGCCACGCCCAGGTAATTTTTTGTATTTTTAGTAGAGATGGGGTTTCACCGTGTTGACCAGGTTGGTCTCGAACTCCTGACCTCAGGGTGCCTCTGCCTCTCAAAGTGCTGGGATTACAGGCACGAGCCACTGTGCCCGGCCTGATTTTTTATTTTTTAGACAGAGTCTCACTCTGTCACCCACGCTGGAGTGCAGTGGCACAATCATGGCTCATTGCAGCCTCAACCTCCTGGGCTCAAGCAATCCTCCCACCTCAGCCTCCTGAGTAGCTGGGACCACAACTATGCGCCATCACACTTGGCTATTTTTTTTTTTTGAGATGGAGTCTCACTCTGTCGCCCAGGCTGGAGTGCAGTAGCGTGATCTCGGCTCACTGCAACCTCCACCTCTCAGCTTCAAGCGATTCTCGTGCCTCAGCTTCCCAAGCAGCTGGGATTACAGGCGACCACCACCATGCTGGGCCAATTTTTGTATTTTTCATAGAGACAGGGTTTCGCCAGGTTGGTCAGGCTGGTCTGAAACGCCAGACCTCAAGTGAGCCGCCCACCCCAGCCTCCTAAAGTGCTGGGATTACAGGCGTGAGCCACAGTGCCCAGCCCCACACTTGGCTAATTTTTTAAATTTTTGTGTAGATGGGGTCTTGCCATGTTGTCCAGGCTGGCTTTATTTATTTCAAGCCCTTCTTTTTTGCCCAATTCATTTAACACTTTATTTATTATTTTTGAAATTATTCTTTCTATTTTTATTCATTTTTTTAGGAGACAGTGTCTCACTCTGTCACTCAGGCTGGAGTGCATTGGCATGATCAATGCTCACTGCAGCCTCAACCTTTTGGGCTCAAGTGATCCTCCTGCCTCAGCCTCCTGAATAGCTGAGACTACAGGTGCATGCCCCCATGCCTGGCTAATTTTTTTTTTGAGATGGAGTCTCGCTCTGTCGCTCAGGCTGGAGTGCAGTGGCACAATCTCGGCTCACTGCAAGCTCTGCCTCCCGGGTTCACGCCATTCTCCTGCCTTAGCCTCCCCAGTAGCTGGGACTACAGGCGCCCGCCACCACGCCTGGCTAATTTTTTGTATTTTTAGTAGAGACAGGGTTTCACCGTGTTAGCCAGGATGGTCTCGATCTCCTGACCTGTTGACCCGCCCGCCTTGGCCTCCCAAAGTGCTGGGATTACAGGCGTGAGCCACCGCGCCCAGCCCTGGCTAATTTTTAAAACTTTTTTTAGATAGAGACATGGTCTCTCTATGTTGCCCAGGCTGGTCTTGAACTCCAGAGATCAAGTGATCCTCTGGCTTTAGCCTCTCAAAGTGCTGGGATTACAGGCATGAGCCACTGTGCCTGACTTTTTTGTAGAAATGGGGTCTTCTTGTGTTGCCCAGGCTGGTCTCAAACTTCTAGGCTCAAAGCAATCCTTCTTCCTTGGTCTTCCAAAGTGCTGGAATTACAAGTGTGAACTGCCATGCTTGACCCTAGACATTTCTTCTTCTTCTTCTTTGAGACAGAGTCTCACTCTATCACCCAGGCTGGAGTGCAATGGCACGATCTCGGCTCACTGCAAACCTCCGCCTCCCGGGTTCAAGCGATTCTCCTCCCTCAGCCTCCCAAGTAGCTGGGATTACAGGCACCAACACCACACCCAGCTAACTTTTGTATTTTTAGTAGAGACAGGGTTTCACCATGTTGATCAGGCTGGTGTCGAACTCCTGACCTCAGGTGATTTGCCTGCCTCGGCCTCCCAAAGTGCTGGGATTATAGGTGTGAGCCACCATGCCAGGCCATGACCCTGGACATTTTTTTTTTTTTTTTGAGACAGAGTCTCGCTCTGTCGCCCAGGCTGGAGTGCAATGGCGCAATCCCGGCTCACTGCAACCTCTGCTTCCTGGGTTCAAGAGATTCTCCTGCCTCAGCCTCCCGAGTAGCTGGGATTACAGGTGCCCGCCACCACGCCCAGCTAAGTTTTTTGTATTTTTAATATAGATGGGGTTTCACCAGGTTACCAGGCTGGTCTCGAACCCCTGACCTCAGATGATCCACCCGCCTCGGCCTCCCAAAGTGCTGGGATTACAGGCGTGAGCCACCATGCCCGGCCTACCCTGGACATTTTTATAAATGGAATCAGACACTCTACGGGCTTTTGTGCCTGGCTTCTTTCACTAAGCATCGTGTTTTCAGGGTTCATCCGTGCTGTAGGATGGATCAGTGCTTCATTCCTTTTTATGGCTGCATAGTATTCCATTTCGTGGATTGACCACAGTCTGTTGATCCACGCATCCTTTAAGGGAACAGCTGAATTGTTTCCACCTTTTGGTGATAGTGAACAATACTGCTATAAACGTGTGTGTCTTTTAGTCCTTTTTGAATAGTTAACTGGAGTGGATACTCCTTTTCTCTTTTTTTTTTTTTTTTTTTTTTTGAGATGGGGTCTCACTCTGTCACCCAGGCTGGAGTGCAGTGGTGTGATCTCAGCTCACTGCAACTTCCACCTCCCAGGTTCAAGCAGTTCTCCTGCCTCAGACTCCCGAGTAGCTGGGACTGCAGGTATGCACCACCACACCTGGCTGAGTTTTGTATTTTTAGTAGAGACAGAGTTTCACTATATTGGTCAGGCTGGTCTCGAACTCTTGACCTCAGGTGATATACCTGCCTCGGCCTCCCAAAGTGCCAGGATTATAGGCGTGAGCCACCATGCCCAGCCATGAAGTGGACACTCCTATTCTGGACATAGAATGACAATGATTTTTCTGCACATAGAATGACAATGATTTTTCCACAGATAGAATAACAGTGATTTTCCTTTTCTTTCTCTCTCTTTTTTTTAAATTGGAGACAGGGTCTCACTTTTGTCACCCAGGCTGGAGTGGTGTGACTGTATCTCACTGCAGTCACTCCTTTGGCCAGGGGATGGGGAGGTTTGGCCATGTCTGTGGTTTGGACAATGCTCTTATTTTCATCTGTGGTAAGACTCAATTACGGAAGGGTTTTGATTTTTGTCTGGTTTCATCCTGGACAGAGTGGCCCTGTTTGATGTGGTCATTCTGTGAAATCGTATATGTTCAACCAAAGAACTCCTCAGCTTCACTGTGACTACCAGGCCAACTCCCAGTTGACCAGAGCCTGGGGCCAATTTTTTCTTCTTTACTTTACATTCACCTTCTCGCCTCTGCATATGCTGTTCCTTCTGCTCAGAATGCCTTTCCCTCCCTGTCTTCACTCAGCTCTTTCCTTCTCAATTTTCAGAGTGCTCCTAAATGCCACCTCCTCTGAGAAGCCCTCTTTGATCACCCAGGCTGTGGGCCTCTATAACCCATTTCAACATCAGACACATCTTTTGGTCACAGTAAGGATTTTTTTTTTTTTTTTTTTTTTTTTTGAGTGAGGGTCTCACTCTGTTGCTCAAGCTGGAGTGCAGGCAGTGCAATGGTGGCTCACTGCAGCCTCCAACTCCTGGGCTCAAGTAATCCTCTTGAGTAGCTGGGAAGATGAGCTTGCCACCACGCCCAGCTGATTTTTTTTTATTTTTGTAGAGACAGGGGTCTCTCTATCTTGCCCAGGCAGGTCTCAAAACTCCTGGCCTCAAGTGATCTTCTCACTTTGGTCTCCCAAAGTGCTAGGATTACAGGCGTGAGCCACTGTGGCTGGCCTGTCATCTTTCAAGTTTCCCAAGTGAGGAGAAAAGGGATGGAGAAGGCCAGAAAAAAATAAGTTAGAAGAACACTTCTTCCTATAGGTCTCAATATGTTGCCATGTTCCTATTGAAAGAAAGAAAGAGAAAGAGAGAAAGAAAAGGAAGGAAGGAGAGAGAGAGAGATCAGAAAGAAAAGAAAGGGAAAGGAAGGAAAGATGGAAGACAGGAAGGAAAGAGAAAGAAAGAAAAAAAAGAAAAGAAAAGAAAAGAAAAAGGGAAAGGAAGGAAGAAAAAAGAAAGAAAAAGAATGGAGATAAAGGGGGCTCTAGACAAACATAAAAATTGGATCTTCAAAAGATAATTAATTGGCCAGGTGCGGTGGCTCACGCCTGTAATCCCAGCACTTTGGGAGGCCAAGGCGGGCGGATCACCTGAGGTCAGAAGTTTGAGACTAGCCTGGCCAACATGGCAAAAACCCGTCTCTACTAAAAATACAAAAATTAGTCGGGCATGGTGGCTCACACCTGTAGTCCCAGCACTTTGGGAGGCCAAGGTGGGAGGATCTCTTGAGCCCAGCAGTTCGAGACCAGCCTGGGCAACAGAGGGAGACCCTATCACAATTTTTAAAAAAACATTTCAAGTAGCCAGGTATGGTGGTACACACCTGTAGTCCCAGCTACTCGGGAGGCTGAGGCAGGAGGATCGTTTGAGCCTGGGAGGTCGAGGCTGCAGTGAGCCGTGACTGCACTACTGCACTCCAGCCTGAGCAACAGAGTGAGACCCTGTCTCAAATAAATAAATAAATAAATAAATAACACAACAGATGATCGCCTCATGAGAATTTTATCTTTCCGTTGTAAGTCTCCTCTCCAGTGGAAAAGTCTCACAGTGGCCACTCAAATTCTAAATTGTCCCCAGTGTGAGGTACCACTGGAGAGAGACATGTTTGGTTTTGGTTTTGTTTTTTTGAGACAGGATCTGGCTCTGTCACCTAGGTTGGAGTGCCATATTGTGATCATGGTTCACAGCAACCTCTGCCTCCCGGGCTCAAGTGATTCTCCTGCCTCAGCCTCCCGAGTAGCTGGGACTACAGAAGCACAACACTGTGCACAGCTTCCTTCTAAGATTTTGAAATGGTGAAAAGTTGCCCAAAGGACAGTGGTCCAAGGAGATCTTTGGAATACTTTGGCCATCAACACTGACTCAAGGGTGACTTACTGAGTCTAGGCCCGTCCTCTCTTTATCGACGTTTCCCCCGATGGACCCACAGTGCAATCCCAGCACTTTGGGAGGTTGAGGCAGGAGGATCACTTGAGCCCAGGATTCGAGATCAGCCTGTGCAACATGGTGAGACCCTGTCTCTACAAAAAGTAGAAAAATTGGCTGGGTGCGGTGGCTCACACCTGTAATCCCAGCACTTTGGGAGGCCGAGATGGGCGGATCACAAGGTTGAGAGATCAAGACCATCCTGGCCAACATGGTGAAACGCTGTCTCTACTAAAAATACAAAAATTAGCTGGGCTTTGTGGTGAGGCCTGTAGTCCCAGCTACTTGGGAGGCTGAGGCAGGAGGATCACTTGAGCCCAGGAGGTCGAGGCTGCAGTGAGCCAAGATTGCACCACTCCACTTTTGCCTGGGCAACAAAGTGAGACCTTGATTTTAGACTTGAAGCCTCCAGGACTATGAGAGAATTGATTTGCATTGTTTCCTTTTTTTTTTTTTTTTGAGACAGAGTCTTGCTCTGTCTCCCAGGCTGCAGTGCAGTGGCACTATCTCGGCTCACTGCAACCTCTGCCCCCCAGGTTCAAGAGATTCTTCTGCCTCAGCCTCCTGAGTAGCTGGGATTACAGGCGTACACCACCATGCCTGGCTAATTTTTGTATTTTTAGTAGAGACGGGGGTTTCACCATGTTGGTCATGCTGGTCTCGAACTCCTGACCTCAGGAGATCCACCTGCCTTGGCCTTCCAAAGTGCTGGGATTACAGGCATGAGCCACCGCGCTCAGCCAATTTCTGTTGTTTTCGAAACCACTAGTTTGTGGTCATTTGCTACTGTAGCCACCAGAAACTCATACAGCCCTGTACAAGAGACAGACCACAGGAGGAGGTGTCGAGAGAGAAAACAATTTCACCAAGGAACAGAGTGGCTGATCAGAAAACCAAAAAGCCGTGGAGAAACTCATTCCTAGAATAGTAAACGAAATTAACCCTACACAGAAGGGCCCTAATGAGATCATAACTGAAGCTCCAGTCAGCATTAACTTACCTTCCAGCCACAGGCAGAATCACCTTAAGCAGATAGAGACACAAGGGTCTCAGATGTGCACACTATTTTTTTTTTTTTTTGAGACAGAGTCTTGCTCTGTCACCCAGGCTAGAGTTCAGTGGTGCAGTCTCAGCTCACTGCAATCTCTGCCTCCCGGGTTCAAGCGATCCTCCTGCCTCAGCCTCCTGAGTAGCTGGGATTACAGGCACACACCACCATGCCCAGCTACTTTTTGTATTTTTGGTAGAGACGGGGTTTCACCCTGTTGGCCAGGCTGGTCTTCAACTCCTGACCTCAGATGATCTGCCTTCCTTGGCCTCCCCAAGTGCTGGGATTACAGGCGTGAGCCACCGTGCCTGACCTCAGATGGGTGCACTTTTGCTGAGTCCAGGGTACTGATTGGTGGCAGGGAAGGTCTCAGCCCAGTCTCAGTAGGACATCCAGTCCTGTTGATGTCAAATACCACCAGAAAAACAGCTGCAGTGAAACCCAGCTGGGTTTATGGATTAATGCATTGAAGGAAGAAACACCAGAAGGGGTTCTGTTTATCTCAGAAAGAGAAAGTGAGAAGGAGCGTGTTACGGAACTAGGGCAACTGTGGGGTGATTCGAGGAGAGTTCAAGGGAGTGGGATTCTGCCCTGGATTGTATGCAAACAGCTAGTGGGGACAATTCTCTAAGTATTTTAATAATCTCTTTTTTTTTTTTGAGATGGAGTCTTGCTCTGTCCCCCAGGCTGGAGTACAGTGGTGTGATCTCCGCTCACTGCAAGCTCTGCCTCCCGGGTTCACGCCATTCTCCTGCCTCAGCCTCCTGAGCAGCTGGGACTACAGGCGCCCGCCACCACACCCGGCTAATTTTTTGTATTTTTAGTAGAGATGGGGTTTCACCATGTTAGCCAGGATGGTCTCGATCTCCTGACCTCGTGATCTGCCTGCCTTGGCCTCCCAAAGTGCTGGGATTACAGGCGTGAGCCACCGCGCCGGGCCTTTAATAATCTTTTTACCTAGAAGGCAGGGGAACCTGCTGGGAATTGGCGAAAACTAGCAGTCACGCCCTTTGGCCAGGAGATGGGGAGGTTTGGCCATTTTTGTGGTTTGGACAATGCTCTTGTATTCACCTGTGCTAAGACTCGATTACGGAAGGGTTTTGTTTTTCTATGGCCAAGTGTCACTGGTCTGAGTGTCCCTGTCTGATGTGGACATTCCGTGAAATTGGTTTGGTCAAACAAAAAACTCTACAGCTTAGCTGTGACTGCCAGGCCAACTGCTAGCTGACTGTGGTCCAGGGCTACTTTTTTCTTCCTCACTTTATATTCACCTCCTCACCTTTGCATATACTGTTCCCTCTGCCCAGAACAACTTTCCCTCTCTTTTTCACTCAGCTCTTTCCTTCTCAAGCTTCAGAGCTCTCCTTAAATGCCACCACCTCTGAGAAGCCCTCTTTGATCACCCAGGCTGTGGGCCTCCACAACCCTATTTCAATCCCAGGCACATCTTTTAGTCACAATTACGATTATTATTTTATTGTTATTATTATTATTACTACTTTTGAGACAGAGTCTTACTCTGTCACCCAGGCTGCAGTGCAGTGGCGTGATCTCAGCTCACTGCAACCTCCGCCTCCCAGGTTCAAGCGATTCTCCTGCCTCAGCCTCCCAAGTAGCTGGGATTACAGGCGCATGCCACCGCGCCTGGGTAATTTTTAGATGGGGTTTCACCATGTTAGCCAGGCTGGTCTTGAACTCCTCACCAAGTGATCTGCCCGCCTCAGTCTCCTGAAGTGCTGGGATTACAGCTATGAGTCACCACGCCTGGCCTTTATTATTATTTATTTATTTATTTATTTTGAGATGGAGTTGCACTCTGTAGCCCAGGCTGGAGTGCAATGGCACGATCTCGGCTCATTGCAATCTCTGCCTCCTGGGGTCAAGTGATTCTCCTGCCTCAGCCTCCCAGGTAGCTGGGATTACAGGCATGTGCCACCACGCCCAGCTAATTTTTGTGTTTTTAGTAGAAACAGGGTTTCACCATGTTGGTCAGACTGGTCTCAAACTCCTGACCTCAGGTGATCTGCCTGGCTCGGCCTCCCAAAGTGCTAGGATTACAGGCGTGAGCCACCATGCCTGGCCTTTATTAGCATTTTTTAAGAGAGGTTCCTTCACCCAGGCTGGCTGGAGTGCAGTGGCGCTATCATACCTCACTGCACCCTCCAACTTCTGGGCTCAAGTGATTCTCTTGAATGGGAGGATGAGCATGCCACCACGCCCAGCTAATGTTTTTATCTTCTGTCGAGATGGGGTCTCATAATGTTGCCCAGGCTGCTTTCAAACACCTGGCCTCAAGCGATCCTCCCACCTTAGCCTTCCAAAGGGTTGGGGTCACAGGCATAAGCCACTGCGACCAGCCAGGATAATAATCTTTCATGTGATTTTCCGACTTTAAGCCCCCTGCAACCAGAGACCTTTCTGTCTCATGCCTGAAGGGAAGGAATTGGCCACGGAAAAACCTGGGAAATTCCTGGGGGAACTCCCTGAGGCAAGACTGCGCCTGGCAATTTGTAAGAAGGGGGCTGGTGCGACCTGAGCAGAGAGCTAATGGGAGGATGAGGGAAGCCAAGGGAGATGGGGTGGGAGGTGGGAGGAGTCTTGCGGGACAATGGGAACCCAGGGGAGGCGTTAGAGCAGGGCAGGTGCATCGCGCACTGGGATTTAGGTCCCAGCAAGGTCGCTGGGGGGATGCCTTTTAGGGAATGGACTCTGTGGTCAACTACTCCTACCTGAACTGCCCCCAAAGCATTTGCTTTTCCCTCTCCACAGTCAGGACCAGTGTAACCTTAGACCCCTAATACTGCCATTTTTACTGTTGAGGACACCGAGAAGTAGTAAATACAGAAAATCTAAAGTATAGTGCCTAAGACAAATTGGCGCCTTGAACCTAATTTCTAAATAAAATTAATAAATAATATTGCAGAAGTGGGGAGCAGGTCAGCAATCCAGGAAGAGGCACTGGCAGGAGCAAGAGACGGAATTTGAGCCTACTCGCGGTTATGAGCGTACTCGCGGTTACATTTTGGCCAAACTCAATTCCTGGTCTCTCTGAGCCTCGGTTTCCCCACCTGGACTGCGCGGTGTGTGTTAATTTCTCTGCCCCATTTATCTCCCCTCTCCTAGCCCCGCCCCAGCGTCACCAGTGGGACGCAGAGACTCAGGACTAGGAAAGCACTTTTAAAGCGCTAAGGGATTGCGAAGAGTTACGGAGAGGCTTCCTCAGGGCTATACTGGGTCCACCTCCCCTCATGGACCGCGGGCGCGCTCTGGCGGCCGGGCCGCTCCAGGCTGAAGCCGCCGGACCACGTGTGTAGTCGCAGCTGCCATCTTTCATCCGGGCATCGGCCATCTTGGTAAAGGCAATGTTCTAGATTTTCGCCTCTGCCCGCCCCTCCTGGTTCATCAACATATTAAATGAGCGTAGGGAATGAGGGCGTATTAAGTGTCCTCTTTTTGAAGAGACAAAGAAGTGGCTGACTACCCTGGCTTGGGTCCGAGGCCCAGCCATCTTTTTCTTTACCAAAATGGCGGCGGTACCGAGGCGCAATGAGTGCGCGCCGCCAGGAGCTCAGCGCGCAGGCCCCATGATGACGTCACGGAGGCGCGACCGGGCCGGCGCTGGGGTAAGAAGGTAGGAGCGTCTGCGGCGCGGGCGGAACCCGGGTTGGGGGAGCAGAGGCGCGGGGCGGGGGCTGCTTGGCCTGGGACCATCCCCTGGGAAGGCTGGAGGAGGGGTGCTGGGAGGCGGGAGCACTTCCGGCGTCCAGTCTGAACCGCACCTAGTTGGGGGCGATGCCCATTTCCAGACTAGACGACTGAAGCCCGACGCGACAGCATGTTCCAGGCCACCTGGCCCCGGACTGCCCCTAGGCAGCTTCTGGTCTCGAGAGGGACAGAGTTGGGCGCGGACGCCCCCGGGCTCTTGTAGGGGGATTAGTGGTGGGGGACTTCAAAAGGGATAGCCGGGAGGGCTGCTTGGAGGAGGCATTGTTGAATTTTGTATTCTGTTATTTTGCCTTCACATCCGTGGGGTCTTAATCCCCATGGGTCTTGATTCGCTTCTAAGTGTGCCCCTCGCCCAGCCTGAGCCACTCCTTGGGTCCCGCCTGGGCTCCCAGCTCCTGCCATCTGGGGAGTCCACCTCCTCACTAACCTCAGAGGGCTTGTGTGACCCATAGATTGGGCCTCCCGGCTCTAACGCCCTCCACACCTTCCCATCTCCCTGGAATACAAGTCGCCCCCTTTTCCAGCCTACCTCCTGCATCCCGCGTGCAGGCTGCGCTCTCCCCCACTCATTCAGACTTTTCCTTAGATGTCTCCTTTAGGAAGCCCTTTGACCCAGGCTGGATCAGAAGCCTTCTCCGGGCTTCCCCAGCGCCCTGCGTGTCCTTATTAGGACTCTGATTGCATGTGTTGGCTCTTCTCTGGGAGTCCCATGCAGGCAGAAAGCTCATTTGTGCCACCTCTTTCCCCAGCATCGCACACGTATTAGGTGCCCAGTACATATTTGTTGAATGACGTGTGTGCAAGTGAGTGAGTGTTTACCACACAGAGAAAAGTGTCTGTATTTCCAGCTTGGGCTGTCATAACTAATACCACAGACTGGGTGGCTTAAACAGCAGAAATTGCCAGGCACTGTGGCTCACACCTGTAATCCAGGCACTTTGAGAGGCCGAGGCAAGCGGATCACTTGAGGTCAAGAGTTTGAGACCAGCCTGGCCAACATAGTGAAACCCCGTCTCTACTAAAAATACAAAAATCAGATAGGCATGGTGGCACATGCCAACATGGTGAAATCCCATCTCTATAAAAATACAAAAATTAGCCGGGCGTGGTGGCAGGTGCCTGTAATCCTAGCTGCCTGGGAGGCTGAAACAGGAGAATTGCTTGAACCGGGTGGGTGGAGGTTGCAGTGAGCCGAGATTGTGCCACTGCATTCCAGCCTGGGTGAAAGGGCAAAACTCTGTCTCAAAACAAAAAAAGCCCCAATGTGGAAACAGCCCAAATGTCTAGCTGTGGACAATGGATAAACAAAATGTGGCGTATCCATGCAGTGGAGGAATATTCAGCCATAAAAAGGAACGAAGGGCCAGGCACAGTGGCTCAGGCCTGTAATCCCAGCACTTCAGAAGGCCGAGGCGGGAGGATCACTTGAGCCCAGGAGTTCAAGGCCAGCCTGGGCAACATAGTCAGACCCTGCCTTAAAAAAAAAAAAAGCTAGGCATGGTGGCCTGCACCTATAGTCCCAGCTACTTAGGAGGCTCAGGTGGGAGGATCACTTGAGCCCAGGAGGTCAAGGCTGCAGTAAGCCGAGATTTCGCCACTGCACTCCAGCCTGGGCGACAGAGTGAGACCCTGTCTCCAAAATAAATAAATAAATGTACTCTCACACTGTGTGGCCTTTTGTGTCTGGCTTCTTTCACTTAGTATTGTGTTGTTGAGGTTCAACCACATTGTATCATCTATGTATTGGTGCCTTGTTTCCTTGTTTCCTTTTTTTTTTTTTTTTTTCTTTTAAGAGACAGGGTCTTGTTCTGTTGCCCAGGCTGGAGTGCAGTGGCACAATCATAGCTCACTGTGGCCTCAGCCTCCTACGCTCAGGCGATCCTTCCACCTCAGCCTCCTAAGTAGCTGGAACTACAGGCACAAGCCACTGTGCCTAATTATTTTTTATTTTGTAGAGATGGACTCTTGCTATGTTGCCCAGGCTGGTCTTGAACTCCTGGCCTCAAGCAATCCTCCTGCCTCAGCCTCCCGAAGCACGGGGATTACAAACGTGAGCGATCGCACCCGGCCTGTGATTCCATTGATATGGACTGAAATGTCCAGAACAGGGAAAGCCACAGAGACAGAAAGCAGATTGGTGGTTACCAGGGGCTAGGGGAAGAGGAATAGGGAGTGACTGCTGATGGTGATGTGGCCTCTTTTTGGGGGGTGCAAGTGTTCTGGAACTAGACAGAGGTGGTATTTGCACAACGCTGTGAATATACTTAAACACTGAATTGTACACCTTTTTTTTTTTTTGAGATGGAGTCTCGCTCTGTCGCCTAGGCTGGAGTGCAGTGGTGTGATCTCAGCTCATTGCAACCTCCGCCTCCCGGGTTCAAGTGATTCTCCTGCCTCAGCCTCCCGAGTAGCTGGGATTATAGGCATGTGCCACCACACCCAGCTTTTTGTTTTTTTTTTGAGAGTGAGTCTCACTCTGCCGCCTAGGCTGGAGTGCAGTTGCACGATCTCAGCTCACTGCAACCTCTGCCTCCCAGGTTCAAGCGGCTTTCCTGCCTCAGCCTCCTGAGTAGCTGGGATTAAAGGCGTCCGCCACCACACCCAGCAATTTTTATTTATTTTTAGTTGACACGGGGTTTCACCATGTTGACTAGACTGGTTTTGAACTCCTGACCTCAGGTGATCCGCCCACCTTGGCCTCCCAAAGTGCTAGGATTACAGGCGTGAGCCACCGTGCCTGGCTGGAATTGTACACCTTTAAATTGATTCTTTTTCCTTTCATTGAGATGGAGTCTCACTCTGTCGCCCAGGCTGGAGTGCAGTGGCACGATCTTGGCTCACTTCAACCTCCACCTCCCGGGTTCAAGCGATTCTCCTGCCTCAGCCTCCTGACTGGCTGGGAATACGGGTGCACACCAGCATGCCCAGCTAATTTTTGTATTTTTAGTGGAGATGGGGTTTTGCCGTGTTGGCCAGGCTAGTCTCGAACTCCTGACTGCAAGTGATCCACCCGCCTCGGCCTCCCAAAGTGCTGGGATTACGGGTGTGAGCCACCAGACCTGGCCTAAATGAGCTCATTTGGTGTCATGATGTGAATTTTGCCTTAATAAACTTTTATAAGGAGAGCGCTAAGTCCAAAGCCCTTGTTTTATACAGAGAAGGCCACGGAGGCCCCAAGAGGGTCCTGGCTGCCCAAGTGTGATTCTGGGGGTGCTGAGTGCCGATGTCCCCTCCGGCCCCTGCTCCCCCATCCCCATCCTCTTCCCGCAGCCTGCTGAGGGATGCCCAAGAAGTTCCAGGGTGAGAACACCAAGTCGGCAGCGGCCCGGGCACGGAGGGCAGAGGCCAAGGCGGCCGCTGATGCCAAGAAGCAGAAGGAGCTGGAGGATGCCTACTGGAAGGACGACGACAAACACGTCATGAGGAAGGAGCAGCGCAAGGTGCGTGCACTCCGAGTCCCGCGGCCCGCGTGCCCTGTGGCCAAGGCCAGTGGTCCTTATGTCAATGTGGGTGAATAGCGAGAGGGCCCTCTGAGCTTTGGTCTGAAAGGCCAGGAGGGTCCAGGCACTGTCGCTCACGCCTGTCATCCCAGTACTTTGGGAGGCCGAGGCAGGCAGATCACCTGGGGTCAGGAGTTCAAGATCAGCCTGGCCAACATGTTGAAACCCCGTCTCTACTAAAAATACAAAAATTAACTGCGTGGTGGCGCACACTTACAGTCCCAGCTACTCTGGAGGCTGAAGCAGAATTGCTTCAACTGGGAGGCGCAGGTTGCAGTGAGCCGAGGTCTCCCCGCTGCACTCCAGCATGGGCAACAGAGTGAGATTCCATCTCAAAAAAAAAAAAAAAAAAAAGAGGCTGGGCAGAGTGCCTCATACCTGTAATCCCAGCACTTTGGGAGGCCGAGGTGGGCATATCACCTGAGGTCAGGAGCTCAAGACCAGCCTGGCCAAAATGGTGAAACCCTGACTCTACTCAAAATACAAAAATTAGCCAGGCATGGTGGCAGGCTCCTGTAATCCCAGCTACTCGGGAGGCTGAGGCAGGAGAATTGCTTGAACCCGGGAGGCGGAGGTTGCAATGAGCTGAGATTGTGCCGTTGCACTCCAACCTGGGCAACAGAGTGAGACACTGTCTCGGAAAACAAAAAGCAAAATGCCAGGAGGCACTGGAGATGGCAGAGGGCAGGGAGGCAGAGGAAATGGTGTGTGGAAAGGGCCTGGGGTGGCACAATCTTGCTTGTCTGTGGACAGTGAGGCTGTCATTGCTCTCTGTGGACGTTTCTCTCCTTTGAGTAATGTTAGGGTTGGGCTAGATGGTCATTCTCACCGTGGAGCTACTCTGCCCCTGAGGACGCTTGGCAACACCTGGAGATGTGTTTGGTTGTCATAACTCGGGGAGAGGGGGTGTTGCTGGCATCTAGAAGGTGGAGACCAGAGATGCTGACACTCTAGAATGCACAGGACGCCCCCACAGCAAAGAATGAGCCAGCCCCAGATGTCAGCAGTGCTGAGGCTGAGAAACGCTGTGATCAGGCCCCCATTTCCAACCTGTTGACCCAGGTCCACAGGTTCTTCTAGGTGTTTATTTTATTTTTGTTGTTGTTGTTGAGACGGAGTCTCCCTCTATTGCCCAGGCTGGAGTGCAATGGCGCGATCTCAGCTCACCGCAACCTTTGCCTCCTGGGTTCAAGTGATTCTCCTGCCTCAGCCTCCTGAGTAGCTGGAATTACGGGCATGTGCCACCATGCCCAGCTAATTTTGCATTTTTAGTAGAGACGGGGTTTCTCCAGGTTGGTCAGGCTGGTCTCGAACTCCCAACCTCAGGTGATCCGCCTGCCTTGGCCTCCCAAAGTGCTGAGATCACAGTCCTGAGCCAATGTGCCCGGCCCAGGTGTTTATTTTTTAAAAGCCGTGGTTTGGCGTGGTAGCTCATGCCTGTAATCTCAGTACTTTGGGAGGCTGAGGTGAGAGGATTGCTTGAGGCCAGGAGCTCGAGGCCAGCCTGGGCAACATAGCAAGACCCCATCTCCACAAAACATGTACAAATTAGCCATGCATGGTAGTGTGTGCCTGTGGTCCCAGCTACTTGGGAGGCTGAGGTGAGAGGATCACTTGAGCCTGGGAGTTCAGGGCTGCAGTAAGCTATAATCGTGCTACTGTACTCCAGCCTGGGCAACAGAATGAGACTGTGACTCAAGATGGATCAAAAAGCCCAGGGCCAAGCACCATGCTTCATTGGTGTCTGGGTTGTGGTTTAGGGCTGATGCTGACCTGCTTGGCCCAGTAGGTGGCGCCAGTGACCCATGCTAGCCACAGCTCCTGGTTTCCACACCCTGGGTAGCTGAGACACTGGCCCTCTAGGCAACCCCCCAGCTTAGGGGCTGCTATCCTGACAACATGCCCAGTTCTTGGGGGGAATCTGGACATTCCCACCTGTTTTACCCGTCATCTTTTTTTTTTTTTTTTTTTTTAAAGACGGTCTTGCTCTGTCACCCAGACTGGAGTGCAGTGGCAGGATCACAGCTCAATGCAGTCTTGACTTCCCGAACTCAAGCAAGCCTCCTGCCTCAGCCTCCCAAGTAGCTGGGACTACAGGCGTGCACCACCACGCCCAGCTATTGTTTGTATTTTGTGTAGGGGGTGGGGGTCATCTCACTGTGTTGCCCAAGTTGGTCTCAAACTCCTGGGCTCAAACAGTCCTCCCACCTCAGCCTCCCAAAGTGCTGGGATTACAGGCATGAGCCACTGCGCCTGGCCTCCCATTGTCTTTCTGTGAAGGGTAGCTCCTGCCTTGTTTTTAGCACACATTCAATGTCCCTGGCTTTCTTCCAGCCCCACCCCTACCCACCCTGCTGCACTGGGTCCATGGAGATATTTATAGTTTGGGGGTTGGGGGATCATCAAAATTTTGACACTATAGGAAAGTTGAAAACTCAAAAGGAAAAACAATGTCTGTCAAAGATGCAGTATCCATCCGGGTGCGGTGGCTCACGCCTGTCATCCCAGGACTTTGGGAGGCCGAGGCAGGCGGATCACCTGAGGTCAGGAGTTCGAGACCATCCTGGCCAACATGGTGAAACCCCATCTCTACTAAAAATAAAAAAATTAGCTGGGCGTGGTGGCGCGCACCTGTAGTCCCAGCAACTCAGGAGGCTGAGGCACAAGAATCACTTGTACCTGAGAGGTGGAGGTTGCAGTGAGCCGGGATCGCGCCACTGCACTCCAGTCTGGGTGACAAAGCAAGAGTCCATCTCAAAAAAATAATAAAATAAAACAAAAAGATCCAGTATCCAGACAGAATCCAGAGACCTTTCCGCCCATAGTGTCAGGATCATTGGCCTAGTCCTCCCTGTGGCCTGCGTCTTGGCCACTGGGGTTGGCCCCATCCTCTGGATGAGGAAATTGAGGCAGAGAAGGCAGAAAGCCCAGATCACGTGGCTATGAGGAAGAGCTGGAGCCAGACTGGCACCTTCTCGTTTGTTAAGAGGCTTTTTTTTTTGAAGCAGAGTTTCACTCTGTCGCACAGGCTGGAGTGCAGTGGCGCGACCTCGGCTCACTGCAACCTCTGCCTCCCAAGTTCAAACAACTCTCCTGCCTCAGCCTCCCGAGTAGCTGGGATTACAGGTGTGCACCACCATGCCAGGCTAATTTTTGCATTTTTAGTAGAGATGGGGTTTCACCATGTTGGTCAGGCTGGTCTAAAACTCCTGGCCCCAAGTGATCCGTCCACCTCGGCCTCCCAAAGTGCTGGGATTACAGGTGTGAGCCACCGCACCTGGCCTTTTTTTTTTTTTTTTTAGACAGTCTCTGTTGCCCAGGCTGGAGTACAGTGGCGTGATCTCAGTTCACTGCAACCTCCGCCTCCTAGGTCCAAGCGATTCTTTTGCTTCAGCCTCCCAAGTAGCTGGGATTACAGGCATGGCACCATGCCTGGATAATTTTTGTATTTTTAGTAGAGATGGGGTTTCACCATGTTGGCCAGGCTGGTCTCCAACTCCTTACCTCAAGTGATCCGCCCACCTCGGCCTCCCAAAGTGCTGGAATTACATGCGTGAGCCACCGCCTCTGGCCTGTTAAGAGATTTGATTAAGGGACAGCAAAGCATGCCTGTCCTAGGAGTGTGGGTCAGAAAGCATGTACCTCTGAGCACACCTGTATTGCATGCATCCGGGACAAGGTATGGAGGGGGTTGGACAGGCAATTGGGGCCAGGTGGTGAATAGCTTAGACTTCACTTAGGGCCAGACAGGAAGCCACTAGACCCTATCATTGAGCACGAAGGCCACCACTGACAGTAGGTTAGCAAATAGGTGTGGCTGCGTGCCCATAAAACTTTACCAAAGGGGCCGGGCATGGTGGCTCACACCTGTAATCCCAACACTTTGGGAGGCCAAGGCAGGTGGATTACAAGGTCAGTCATTCGAGACCAGCCTGGCCAACATAGTGAAACCCCATTTCTACTAAAAATACAAAAAATTAGCCAGGCGTGGTGGCGGGCGTGCGTAATCCCAGCTACTCCGGAGGCTGAGGCAGGAGAATCGGTTGAACCTGGGAGGCAGAGGTTGCACCACTGTACTCCAGCCTGGGCGACAGTGCAAGATTCCGCCTAAAAAAAAAAAAAAAAAAAAAAAAGGCTGGGCGCGGTAACTCATTCCTGTAATCCCAGCACTTTGGGAGGCCGAGGCGGGCGGATCACAAGGTCAGGAGATCGAGACCATCCTGGCTAACACGGTGAAACCCCATCTCCACTAAAAATACAAAAAATTAGCTGGGCATGGTGGCAGGCACCTGTAGTCCCAGCTACTCAGGAGGCTGAGGCAGGAGAATGGCATGAACCCTGGAGGAGGAGCTTGCAGTGAGCCGAGATGGCGCCACTGCACTCCATCCTGGGTGACAGAGCAAGATTCCGTCTCGAAAAAACAAACGAATGAAAAAAACACAAAAAACCTTTACCAAAGAAGGCAGTTGGCTAGTTGGCTATAGTTTGTCAACCCCTGCTCTCTAGAATATTCTCAGCCCCCGTGAGTTTCCCTCATACCCCTCCTGGTCAGTCCCCCACCAGTGATACCTCTCCTCACTTCAAACATCATGCATTGGCCAGGCACAGTGGCTCACACCTGCAATCCCAGCACTTTGGGAGGCCAAGGCAGGCAGATCACTTGAGGTCAGGAGTTCGAGACCAGCCTGGGCAACATGGTGAAACCCCGTCTCTACTAAAATTACAAAAGATTAGCCAGGCGTGGTGGTGGGCACCTGCAGTCCCAGCTATTTGGGAGGCTGAGGCATGAGAATTGCTTGAACTCGGGAGGCAGAGGTTGCAGTGAGCCGAGATCGCACCACTGCACTCCAGCCTGGGCGACTGAGAGAGACCTTGTCTGAGGCAGAATGTGTGTGTGACACGCATCAGTCGGGGAGCCTCGGGACGTTGCCTCTGACCGAGGGGGAAACTGAGGCTCCTCAGCACAGCAATGGGAGCACAGTTTGTGCACTCCAACAGCCTTGACTTTAACCGCCCCCTCCACTTTCCTGCTGTGCAGGTGGGGGTGGGGGTCAGGCCCTGGCAGTGTCCTTAGGTGCGTCCACCCCTATTCTGCGACATTCCCTTCTGTCAAATCTATCTGGAGATGCAGTGGTAGTGTCCCAGGGGGACACTGCAGGTGTGGGGATCGTCCCTGGGAAGGCTGAAGGTGTGAGAGTCAGATGGTGGAGTCTCAGGCAGTGAGGGGGCAGGCAGGGGTGTCTGAGACCAGGGCCCTGCAGGAGTGCCAGGCAGTGGGCAGAGTACTGCCCTGAGCTTCCAGCAGCACTGTATATAAACCGTGGCCTCGCTCGGCCCCCTGGGGTCCGTGCAGGCCAGGGCAAGGGCAAGTCCCATAGCCCAGATGTCCCTCATCCAGCCAGCATCAGGGCTTCCCTGGGCGGCCGATGTGGAATCAGTTTCAGCCTCAGTGACCCACGGCAGGGAAACGTGGACAGTGCTGCCCGACTCATAAGGGCAGAGCCCCTGCCCTAGCCTGAAACGGGTCCAGGCCTCCCACGGCTCTTAGAATCCAACATGAACCCCTCCCTGGCCCCCAGAGGCTCCGCATGGCCCAGCCGTCTCCCTCCCGGCCTCTTCCCCCTCCCGCTTCACTCCCACTCCAGCCTCCAAGCTGTTCCTGTTACAACAAATGGCTCCTGCCTCGGCGCCTTTGCACTGGTACCCCTGCTGCTAAGGACGCTCCTGTTCCCCAGCTCTCCCCCTTGGCCGGCCCTCTTCGGACCTAGGAGCCTCACTTCTTCAAGAGCCACCCACCCGCCCTGTCCAAGGTTCCCCTGTTGGTCTCACATCCCCCGCCCAGGGCAGCACCGGGACCTATCTTGTTCCTGGCATGTCCCCTGCACCCAGCACAGAGCCTAAATCCTCGTTGGCTGAGATGAAAACTCGAACCCCAGGCTAGTGGGTGGCGCGGGGGTGTGGGGTCTTCTGCCTGACCATGCACGCTGCCCCCGCAGGAGGAGAAGGAGAAGCGGCGCCTCGACCAGCTGGAACGTAAGAAGGAGACGCAGCGCCTACTGGAGGAGGAAGACTCCAAGCTCAAGGGCGGCAAGGCGCCGCGGGTGGCCACGTCCAGCAAGGTCACCCGGGCCCAGATCGAGGACACGCTGCGCCGAGACCATCAGCTCAGGGAGGCCCCGGACACAGGTCGGGCGGCATCCCGCTCTGGAGCTGCACTTTTGCCCACTGCAGAGGCAGTGGACCTTGAGTCCATTAGCCCCCTCCTGGCCCCCAGAGAAGCTGCCGGGGCTCCACGTGGTGCAGGGTGGGTGGGTAGGCCGCCTCCTGGTAGGCCTGGCCGTGAGCAGACATCCTCAGGGCTTGTGCCCCCCGGGGTCCTCTTGTTTGCAGGGCTGCCGGAAAGTAAGGCAGAGAACTGGGCGCCGGGAGGGTGGGACCTGTCCCAAGAAGGCTTATCAGCTGAAGTCGCGATTCCATCCCCCATCATCTCTCCCGCCTTCCTCCCGCCCCTAGCTTCTCTTGCCAGTCTCTATCTCATCTCCTTGGAACTGTGCATCTTTGCTTATCTCTCTCTGTCTCTGTCACCCACCCACCCGCCCAGCCGAGAAAGCCAAGAGCCATCTGGAGGTGCCGCTGGAGGAGAACGTGAACCGCCGCGTGCTGGAGGAGGGCAGCGTGGAGGCGCGCACCATCGAGGACGCCATTGCAGTGCTCAGGTAACGGGGCGGGGCCTGGGGCTTTCCCAGGGGTGGAGCTGGTCATCGGGGGCGGGGCTACCGGGGGCGGGGCTACCGGGGGCGGGGCTACCGGGGGCGGGGCCGGGCTTTTCGGGGTAAGGCTGCGCCCAAGGCCCCCTGACGCTCATGTCCACCCCCAGCGTGGCGGAGGAGGCGGCCGACCGGCACCCAGAAAGACGCATGCGGGCAGCCTTCACAGCCTTTGAGGAAGCCCAGCTGCCGCGGCTCAAACAAGAGAACCCCAACATGCGGCTGTCGCAGCTGAAACAGCTGCTCAAGAAGGAGTGGCTCCGCTCTCCTGACAACCCCATGAACCAGCGGGCCGTGCCCTTCAATGCCCCCAAGTGAGCCCAGAACTTGGGGAGCCAGTTCACCCACGGGTGGTCCAGGTCACGACTCTGCACGCCCTTAGGCCAGGTCAGCTGCGAGGGTCACAGAGCGTTCCGGGGGCCAAGGCGCCGGGCCCCGGGGCCATGCTCTTATCACCAGCCACCCGTCCTCCCGCCAGAGGGTCCTGCCCCGAGTGACACCCCATCCCCTCCCATCCCCCGGCGCGTGTGTGTAGAGCCTCAGGGCTGAGTGCCCAATAAAGGTGGCGGCAAGGCTGCGGTGAGGCACTTGAAGCCTAAGTGAGTGGGTGGGGAGAGGCGGGCGAGAATGGGGAGAAGGAACAGCTTTGGGGACCTGCTGTGAACCGCACTGGGATCATAGCTAGAAAAGACAAGAGCCCCCAACAGCGCGCTCCTTCCTGCTGCCAGCTGTGCTTCATCGGCTCCTGCCAGCACCCCTCCTTGGCTGTGCCACTTGTCCAGTGAGGCACCTGCTCCACTGTCTCCTGCACAAGCTCAGAGAGTTGGAGGTGGAGGCGCTGGCCATACTTCAGGGGCAGAGCCAGAGAAGAGCTGCAGCCTGTCTGCCTTCTGAGATTCCAGTTCAGGGTGGGCCCTAGGACTTGATTGGGGGTACCATGCTGTGTTTGGGGTCAGGAAATGCTGGCTGCTCTGCTGTTATTCCTACAGGGGAGGCATCTGGGCCAAATCCTTCTGTGCTGAATCCTGGGCAGGCTTCCCAGTGGAGGATTTCTTCCTTAGTGGGGGATGAGTCAGATCTCATTGCAGAGGGAGGAGGAAGGCACTGGGCCAGGAAAGGCCTGGAGGCTGCAGTGAGCAGGTGGATCGGAGTGGGTGTGAGCAAGCGTCCCGTCAGAGACTGCACATCTGGGAAGGGTGGAGTGGGATTTGAACCTAGTTCTGGCTTCCTAGAACTTAGCCAGCCCGGAAGAATAGAGGAAGGGCAGCTGGGAGATGGGCCTATGAGGCTGTGTGGGCTGAGCAAATTGCTTGGACTCATGAGGGCGGCAGGGGATGGAGGTGCCCCCAGAAGCTGCAGTGGTCAGGGCCGGGTGCGGTGGCTCATTCCTGTAATCCCAGCACTTTGGGAGGCCAAGGTGGGCGGATCACCTAAGGTCAGGAGTTCGAGACAAGCCTGGCCAACATGGTGAAACCCCGTCTCTACTAAAAATACAAAAATTAGCTGGGTGTGGTGACACATGCTTATAATCCCAGCTACTGGGGAGGCTGAAGCACTAGAACCGCTTGAACCCAGGAGGCAGAGGCTGCAGAGAGTCAAGATCACAGCACTGCACTCCAACCTGGGCAACAGAGCAAGACTGGCAACAACAACAAAAAAAGTTGCAGTGGTCAGATCATCTGCAGCACTTACCCAGTGGGCTCGGGTAGAGGTTGGAGCAGCCCCCGGTGCAGGAAATGGCCATCAAGTCCCCACTGTGTGCCTGGCCTTGGACAGCCCTGCTGTCCAAGGTCATCCATAACAGTGGGGGGAACTGAGGCACAAGGGTAGAGGGTAGGGTTGAAGGACTTACCAGGCCACTGCTATGACTCTTGCCCAGGTGACACCCACTTCCTATGCCCATAGGGCTGTCCCCTGACTCCCCATTACCCTCTCAGCTCAGTACTTCCAGCCTCCTTACTCTTGGCTTCTGAGACCCTCCAACACAGAAGGCTTGATCCCTCCACCAAGAACACCGTCCTGCTGGGCGCGGTGGCTCAGGCCTGTAATCCCAGCACTTTGGGAGGCCAAGGCGGGTGGGTCACCTGAGCTCAGGAGTTCGACACTAGCCTGGGAAACATGGTGAAACCCCATCTCCACTAAAAATACAAAAAGTTAGACGGGCATGGCGGCAAGTGCCTGTAGTCCCAGCTACTCGGGAGGCTGAGGCAGGAGAATCGCTTGAACCTGGGAGTTGGAGGTTGCAGTGAGCCACTGAACTCCAGCCTGGGCAACAGAGCGAGACTCCATCTCAAAAAAAAAAAAAAAAAATCACTGTCCTCCCAGATCACAAGGCTTAGTGCATGCAGGTCCCCACAGAGGTCCTCAGCTCTGTGTAGTCAGGGCTGGAGGGCTGGGCAGGCTGGAAGGGGCTAGGCTCTGCCCAGAGATGGGAGATAGAATGTATCATGGAGGACGGGACTTTCAGGATGCATAGGAGCTCTCCACACAGACAAGGGACAGAAAAGTCGAAGAAATCACATGTGCAAAGGTCTGGAAGTCACACTGCTTCCTGTTCAACGGAGGGTAAAAGGTGCCAGGAATAACTAGGTACAGGTGAGGCACCGTGGCTCACACCTATCTATAATCGCAGGACTTTGGGAGGCCACAGTGGAAGGATCTTTTGAATCCAGCAGTTTGAGACCAGCCTGGGCAAGAAAGCAAGACTTTGTCTCTACAGAAAAAGTTTAAAATTAGGGCGTGATGGCATGCGCCTGTGGTCCCACCTTCTTTGGAGGCCAAGGTGGGAGAATCCCTTGAGGTTGAGTTAGAGGTTGCAGTGAGGAGGTTGCAGTGAGCCATAACTGTGCCACTGCACTGCAGCCTGGGCGACGGAGCGAGACCCCGTCTCTAAAAAATAAACTGGGTACAGCTGAAGTTAACATAAAAACTAACCAACATATGTTGGACACTAGCTTAGTTTGGAGGTCCCCCAAGAACCAACCCTGAGACAATGACTGTAGGAAACGTGGGATATCTGGGAGAGACCTTTGGTGAGGGTTAGGGAAAGGAGAGGAAGGTAAGGCCCCCTGCATCCTGCAGGGGGCACCAACGAGCAGAGTCCCCCACGTGGGAGGAGACAGGCAGTGGCACCACTGGGTGCCAGGCCTTGGCCAAACAGGTGGCAGCAGCCCCTCACTGAGCCCTGGGGACAGCCCCTATGAGATATTGATCGTCTTTGTATATAAGAAAACTAAGGCTGGGCACAGTGGCTCACGCCTGTAATCCCAACACTTTGGGAGGCCCAGGTGGGTGGATCACCTGAGGTCGGGAGTTCGAGACCGGCCTGACCAACATGGAGAAACCCCGTCTCTACTAAAAATACAAAATTAGCCAGGCGTGGTGGTGCATGCCTGTAATCCCAGCTACTCGGGAGCCTGAGGCAGGAGAATCGCTTGAACCCGGGAGGCGGAGGTTGCAGTGAGCCGAGTTCACGCCACTGTACTCCAGCCTGGGCGACAGAGAGAGACTCCATCTAAAAAAAAAAGCCGGGCGTGGTGGCGGGCGTCTGTGATCCCAGCTACTCTGGAGGCTGAGGCAGGAGAGTCGCTTGAACCCGGGAGGCAGAGTGAGCCGAGGCCACGCCATCGCACTCCAGCCTGGGCAAGGAGAGCAAAACTCTGTCTCAAAAAAAAAAAAAGGAAAAGAGAAAGAAAACTAAGTCACCTGCCTGTGTCACATAGCCGGGAAGCACCCAGAGCCGCCAGGAAGGCAGCAGGGGTAGTTTTGGGGCCCAGAATTGGGGCTGAAGATGTCAGCCAGGAAATGAATGGAATAGCCCATATGGCTCCCCACAAATGGAGGCCTGGGTTCGAATCCCACCTCTGACTCTTCTGAGACCTTAGACAAGGTTCTGAATGATCTAAGCCTCAGTTTCTCCGGTAAAATAGGACTAAAAACCGCGCCCAACCCCAGGCTATCTGGAGAATCAAGGAGATGGTACCTGGGAAGGGTACGTGGGGAAGGGCTTGGCCCACATGACCATGTTAGGGTCTTTCTGGCTGGGGATGAGAGAAGGTCGGGGACCAATGGTAATCGATCCGAGGGAAGAAGCCGACGGGAGGGCCAGCCAGACACGACTGGGCACAGAGGGCCTCGGACGCCAGGCAAAGGAGTGGGGCTTCACCCCAGGACGATGGGGAGCCCCGGTGGGGTTATGAGCAGGGCAGGGAGCGGATCAGAGCGGCGCGCGGCAGGCTCTTCCGGGCGCCTGCAGAGGGACAACTGGTGGACAAGAGTGAGGATGAAACTCAGGAAGGAGCTGAGAGGGTGGTCGTCAGCCCTCGGGCACAAAGACAAGGTGATGACGTTTGTTCCCTGTTACAGAAAGGCCCTTACTCCCTTCGGCCCCTAGCCCCGGCCCCGGCCCCGCCCCCACCCCCGCCCCCACCCCCGCCCCCACCCCCGCCCCCGCGGAATCCCGGGCCCGCGCGTGCGCACTGGCAGCAGGGAATCCCCAGCTCCGCCGCAGAGAGCGGGAGGGGGCGTGAGAGGGGAGTTCCGTGCGCGCCCAGCCGGCCCCGCGTGCGTTGCCAGGACGACCGGGCGGGGCCGCGGGGCCGCCGGTCGCTCACTGCGCCTGCGCGGGGGTGCTCGCCATTTGCGCCGGGGCTTTCCCGTCGCGCGCCAGCCGAAGAGGGGATGCCGCGCCCAGCGCGCATGCGTCGGCCCCACCCGACCCCCTCCCCCCGCCCCCAACCCACCCACCCTGAGGGCTGGGGAATCCTCACCCGCCGCAGTGCGCATGGGGGCGGGGCGGGGAAACCGGCTCAAACCGGAGTGGGGTTTGCCGAGGAGGTGGCGGGGGAGGGAGCGAGAGCGGGGTCTTCCCGAGGTTCCCACTCCGGCCCCCGCCGTTGCCTTAGCAACCGGGCGCGCGGGCCGCAGTGCGCGGGCGGCGGCGGCCTCGGGGAAGCCGGGTGGCTCTGCGCCTGCGCGGGGCTCCGCGCCTGCAGCCGGGGTTCCCCCTCGAGCACCGGGGGGACGGCGGGGGAGTAGAGGATGGGCGCGGGGGAGCGGGTGCTGGGGAGGAAGAGACCGTGGGGGAAGAGACGGCGCGGGAGGAAAGAAGGGGAGGAGGGGTGGGTGCCGAGGAGGGGGCGGTGGGGGAAAACGCAATGGGTAGGGACTATAGGGAGGGGTGCAGGGAGAGGCGAGCCTGGGGATGCGCGCCAGGGAGGGGGTGACGGGGGAGAGCGTAGAGGGAGGGGGACGACAAAGGCGGAGGGGGATGGGAGGGGGAGCTTAGGGAGTAGAGAAGGGATATGGACAAGGAGAGGGGTACACTGGGCCAGTGGGGGCGATGGGAGGGGGAGCTGGGAGACACCTTAGGCACCTGCAGTCTCCCGCCCAGCAAATTGGTCTGCGAGGGTGGGGGTTGCTGTGCCAGAAAGTCAGGATCTTCGAGTCCGAGCTTAAGGTTTCCAGATTTAGAAAATAAAAAATAAAAAAACAGGGCGCCCACTTAAACTTGACTTTCAGATAAACGAGCAATTTTTTATTATAAGTATGTCCCATTCCGTGTCCTCTACTTTATCCCGCAGCCCTAATCTGGGCTATTGTCGTTCCCCCCACCCCCCAATTTACACACCACCTGTCCCTATCCTTTTCGAAAGCTGTGCGGACCCTCGCGGAAGACGCCTTTGTCTCCCGCCTGCCTAGCGCCCCACAGCCCGGCATGTGGGGTGTACCCCCCGGACCCCGTCATCCCCTCCCCCAGCCATCTGCCGTCCTCCTGGCCTTGAACAACAGCCTGAAGTCGAGTCCGGGCTAGGCGGGGGAAAGCGCAAAGGTGCAGCACGCACCCTCGGGGATTTTCTCAGCGCTCGTCACCCCCCACGACCTCCAAACCCTCCGCTATGGGCCTGGCCCTGCCAAGGCCACATCGCCCCGCGGGTCCCAGACACCCGCACCTTCTCCTTCTCCAGGAACCTCCAGGACTCTGCTTTCGGGCAGCCTCCCTCACTCTCTGGGCACAAAAGCACACAGGCACGTAGTAGGTGCTCATGAAAAAAAAAATTTGAGGGTGATTTTACGGAGGCAAGTGCAGGTGAGGGAGTGTTGCATTTCTCGACACGGACAACTGCGTCCTCATCCCATGGGGACATATACCCTCTCTGGGCCTTTGTCCCCTCCAACAAAGCAATTTCCCTTTTATCCTTCCCTTTGGTTTCAAAAAGTGTAAGATAACAAAACACTTTGTTTTGTTATCAAAACGAAATCAAAGGGGGAAAGGTCAGCCCCCCAGGGGTCCCTGGCCCTGGGCTGCCCCCAGCGTCTCCCCCAACACTTCCCCAACTTGCCACGTTCGCTCCTTTTACTTATTCGCCATCGGAACAGTGGAACATTTGCGCCTCCGGCCTGGCTTCTGCTCAACCGGCCAGGAGCTCGGTCCCTGCGGATCATTTTCCCCAGGGGCATATTATTCCGGAAACGGGCTAAGCGGTCCCGGGTTGGGGACACGTCGGCTCCTGTGTTTTTAGTTTCGCTGGCCTAGGTGACCCCCCTGCAGAAGACGGCTGTGGATCTGCTGTGCCGTGTCTTGGAGGCATTTCTAGGGCGGCTAGCTGGGCAAAGGGTGGTGCTGTCCCTTTATTTGGAGCTAGGTAGCTCCTGGGGTGGTGCTGGGTCGGGAGCGGCCCTCTCCTCCCATCAGCCAGGACCAAGTTGCACCTGGCCCCTCATTCCCAGGGGCGGAGAGAGGAGAAGATGAAAGAGCAAGCAAGTTCACACCAGGGCTTGAGGGCAGTGAGAACAGTAAACCAGGGCGACGTGCCCAGAGAAGGGGCGACTCTAGGGAAGAGGCGACCTTGGATGGAGCCCTGAAGAGCCCTGTGGGAACAGGGGGTGAGGAGAGCCAGGGAAAGGCGATCCCGGCCCAAGAAACCGCAGATGCAAAGGCTCTGAGGCTGAACTGGTTAGGGGGAGACGCTGGGCGTGTCCAGAATGTGGTGGGCGGTCCAGGGAGACCGCGGAGGGATTGGAACAAAGGGTGGGCGTTGTGGGGGGCAGACCGCGTCGGCCTGTGAGGAGTCAGGGTGCTCCTCTTGGTTCAAGAAGAGAAGGGAGGTGGGGGGAGGGCGGTCATGCGGGACAGGGACGTGACCTGTCACACGGGTGAGGACTGAAGTCTGTGGCTGCGTCAGGGAGAAGGACTGTGGCGGGGACAGGAGGAGCCGCGGGAGTGGGGAGGATTTTCGGGCTCCACTGGGCGATTGTGGGGTCCACGGGGCGTGGGGGAATCCCCTGATCATGGGTGTCCTTGTCACCTCTGCAGCCTGACTCTCCTTCACTGTGTCTGACTAAAGCATGGGTCGCAGCCTTCCCCAACAGGGGCGGGAAGTCCCCCCCGGGGAGGGTGTTGGGTGGCACCCCTTGTCCTCGGCTCCTGCGAACCCACCGGCTCTCTGCCTCCACAGTGCAGACCCGAAGGCCTCCTCCCCTTTGTTCTTTTTCCCTCCACACGGTCACGGTCACACCGGCGGCTCCCTCTGAGCGCATCTCAAACACAATGGGGGTGGGGGGTGCGCTCCCAGTTTCCCCTCCCCTCAGTATCGGCGTCCCCGAGCCCCGCCCGCGCCACGGAATCCCGGCCTCCAGACCCCGCCCGGGAAGCTCGTTACCTTTCCAGAGAGGCTCCCAGCCGGGGGGCTGGGGAGGGGGGAGGGCTATTTTTAGAATGAATGTTAGAAAAGAGAGGAAAAAAAACAAAAAACAAAAACCAGAATGGAGGTTTGTAGAAGCCTCCCTGCTTCCAAGAGGAACCCCCCTCCCTGTCCCCTGCCCCAGACCAAGGCTGAAGGTGGGTGGGGGTTCAGAGACGGGGCGGGGCAGGGGACTTCGAGGAGGAACACGGTGGTCTGAGCTGGAGCCACGCTTTCTGTTGGAGGGGGCAGCTGAAGGAGGACAGCAAGACATATCCGGCGGCCCTACGGACTCGGAGAGCTGGAGGGACCCCGGAGGTGGGCACTTGTCCGTTCGCTGAAGGGAAACTGAGGCTCAGAAAGGGGCTTGGCAGGGCCGAGGTCACGGGAAGGGCTTGCCCCTGGACTTCTCCCTCCCATCCCCTACCGAGCCAGACCCCGGGAGCCACATTGTTCTAAGGTGGCAGAGTGACCTTCACAACTCTGCCACCCAAGCCCGGGCCAGTCAGGCTCAAGAGGTTCCTAATCGCGCAGGTTGGGGGGAGGGTGTCACCAGCCCAACAATGAAATAGAGAAGTTTTCTGTGGTTTGGTTCTGGCCACCCAGGCTCCCCCTTCCTAGCTGGGACCTTCCAGCCCGGTCAACGTCGCCAGCTGCCCGAAGCCTCTGGGTCCCCCGATCCTCCCCAGTGGCGTGGTGGGGAGGCTTTAATTGTCTGCCTTCCTCTCTCCCTGACTCTCTTCTTTCCCGGAGCTGAGAGAGCGGCCCCCCAGAGTGAGGGGAGCAGCCCTGTTCCGTGCTGCTGGGACACTGGGCCCTGGCCAGGGGCTTCCGCTCTCCGGGCCTCAGTTTCCCCGTCTGTAAGATGAGCACCTTGGGCCAGAGGCGGCAGAGGGTCCTCCCATCTCTTTGACCGTTTTCTAAGATTTGCTGTCACGCCCCTGGGTGGAGGGGGGAGAGTGGGCTTTGGCGAGAGACCTGGAGGGGGATTCCATCCCTGCTTTAGAGGAGACGCCTTGCGGGGGGGAGGGCCCGGGCTGTGGCCGCGACGGACTGCCTCCCTCGGCCTGCGGGGTCCGCGCCCCCTCCCCGGGCGGCGGGGCGGGGCCCAGGTCGGCGGGGAGGGGGTCGGCTCTGCGGCGGCGCGCGCACACCCTCCCGGCTCACACGCCCTTGCCCGGCCGTGCACTTGTCTTCGCGCTCGGGCAGGGCGCAGGGACTCCGGCTGCGGCGGCCGACTCCGGCCGGTGAGTGGCAGTGGGGGGCACGGCGGGGAGCGTTCGGTCCCGGCGGCGGTCCCCTTCTCTTTGGTGGGCGGATTGGTCAAAGCTTGCCCGACTCCGGGAATTCAAAGGGGAGCTGCGGGAGGAGGGGGACATCCCTTCTTCAACCCCCGCCTCCAACACCGATCCCGGGAGTCAGCTCCTGACCCCACCCCCATGCCCTGTGAGGAGGGGGTTCCTGCTTCCAGGTCTGGGGATGCGCAGACATCCCCCTCCCTCCGCGAGGTGAAGGTGGGGACATGGGGATCCTCCACGCCTGCACCCTCCTCAGTGGTGGGGGGAAAGGACCGCTGGTTCCCGTTGCCCCCTCCTCCCTCTCTGTCCCCTCAGGTTTCTCCCTTTCTCCTTGCGTTGTGGCGGGGATTCCCTGTGCTGGCCAGGCTGCGCAGTAGGAGGGAACCCCCCACCTGCCAGCCTACTGTGCGCTGGGCTCCGGGTTCCTGTTCTTTTCCCTAAGCTCCCTCCCTTCCCCTCTCCCCTCTCCCGGACAGGAGGAGGGGCTGAGGCCCAGAGAGGGTTACCACTCGCCCAAGGTCACCCAGCTGGGCTGGGGCAGAGCAGGTTTCTGGTCAGATCCACGAATCCCGGGACCCAGCTGGTGAGGTCAGCTTTGGGATCCTCTGCCCCCGCCGCCGTTTAACCCTGAGCGTGGGGTGCCAGGGCCCCAGAACTGGGGGGATTCCTTACTTTCTCCAAGTTTCTCCTCCGGCTAGAGACCCAGACAGGACTGAGCCAAGAAGCCCCGGCCTCGCTCTCTTCCGGGGCTCCCAGATCTCACCTCCTCTTGTCCCCCGTGCGCCCCCCCTCCCAGCCTCCTCAGGCTGCCCAAGACCTCATCAAAGGAAATCCCTGGGGGGAGGGGGCTTATAGATGGGGAAGTCAAAGCTTCTGGAGCCACGGAGGAGATAATTTTTACTCCGACGCAGCAACCCGCTGAGTGACCTTGGACAAGGCCCTGCCCTCCCAAGGCTAGGGTCAGCACCAAGTCCCCCTGGCTGGAACAGGTGGCCCCTGAGCCATCCAAGGTGACCATTGCCCCGATCCCAGGTCCTGGTGAGAGAAAGGGCAGCTGAGGGTTTCCCCTTCAGTCCTGTTCTGGGGTCTGGCATTGCCCCTGCCCACCATGGGGTGTCCTTTTCTGCCCTCTTCTCCAGGATCGGACTTGGGTACCATGTGCTTCTATAAGCCCTCTGCAGACAGCACTAAATAGATGGAGGGAGTACGCCAAGGGAGCTACAGGCTCCCAGGGCAGCTTCAGAGCTGGGGAGCAAGAGTTCAGCTGGTCTGCCAAGCGAGGTGGTTCACAACTGTAATCCCAACACTTTGGAAGGGCGAGGCAAGCTCAGGAGTTCGAGACCAGCCTGGGCAACGTACTGAAACCCTGTCTCTACAAAAAATTAAAAAAATTAGCCAGGTGTAGTGGTGCACACTTGTAGTCCAAGCTACTTGGGGGCCGAAGGTGGGAGGATCGCTTGAGCCCGGGAAGTCAAGGCTGCAGTGAGCCATGTTCATGCGACTGCACTACAGCCTGGATGACAAAATGTCACCTCCCTGAATGTCACCCACCTAGATCTCCCCATGGAGAAGGAACTAGGGGCAATGTGAGGGGGTGAGCAGGAACAGCATTGGGAAAGACAGATAAAGCATTCAGTGTCTAGCTTCTGGAGCCCAGTGAAAGGAGGAGTGGCCTTAGGGAGGGGACATGGAAGAGGTGGGGCTAGCCCAGGGCCCCATTGGAGTGATAAAGCCACTGATCTTAAGCTTCCTGAAAGCTTAGGAGATGACCCAGCTCAGCAACACCAAGCCAGAGCGCAGATCTGCTGTAAAGACCATTGTACGTAATAGGCTGAAGCAGGTGAATCACCTCTGGCCAGGAGTTCGAGTCCAGCCTGGCCAACACAGCAAAACCCCATCTCTACTAAAAATACAAAAAGTAGCCGGGCATGGTGGCAGGCACCTGTAATCCCAGATGCTTGGGAGGCTGAGGCAGGAGAATTGTTTGAACCCTGGAGGCGGCAGTTGCAGTGAGCTGAGATCACATCACTACACTCCAGCCTGGGTGACAGAGCAAGACTCTGTCTCAAAAAAATAAAAAATAAGAAAGACCACTGTAGTCCGGGAGCTGTCTGCACCCTACTCTTTTGGGTCCCCGCCTCCACCCCGCACCCCCTATCTGATCATTACAGATCTCAAAGGGACAGGAAAGGCAGCAGCAGCCACCCTCTCTCCCAGTCAAGTGGTCACCAGCAGGACTGAAGGGGACAGCCCCTTTGCAGTGGCTCGGCGAGGAGACCCCTGCACCCTAGGGTGAGTGAATCCCAGACTTGGGTCGCCTTTGGGGGTGGGGGTGGCTCAGGGGTTGGATAGAAAAATTGGTAACTGGGCAGGCTAGGTGGCTCACGCCTGTAATCCCAGCACTTTGGGAGGCTGAGGCAGGTGGATCACTTGAGGTCAGGAGTTTGAGGCCAGTTTGGCCGACATGGCGAAACCCCGTGTCTACTAAAAATACAAAAATTACCCGGGGATGGTGGTGGGCACCTGCAATCCTAGCTACTTGGGAGGCTGAGGCAGGAGGACCACTTGAATCCGGGAGGCAGAGGTTGCAGTGAGCCAAGATCGCGCCACTGCACTCCAGCCTGGGCAACAGAGCAAAGCTCTGTTTCAAAAAAAAAAAAAAGGTGACCTGAGGAAAAAGTGCTAGCTTTTGAAATAATAACAAGCTGGGTACAGTGGCGTGCACCTGTGGTCCTAGCTACTCGGAAGGCTAAGGTGGGAGTATCAAGAGTCCAGGAGTTCGAGGCTGCAGTGAGCTATGATCACGCTTGTGAATGGCCACTGCACTCCAGCCTAGGCGACAGAGTGAGACCCCCATCTCTTTAATTAAAAAAAGAAAAAAGAAAAAAGAAAAAGGGCCAGACGTGGTGGCTTACGCTTGTAATCCCAGCACTTTGGGAGGCCAAGGCAGGCAGATCACCTGAGGTCAGGAGTTCGAGACCAGCCTGGCCAACAGGGTGAAACCCCCATCTCTACTAAAAATACAAAATTAGCCAGGCATGGTGCTGCATGCCTGTAATCCCAGCTACTTGGGAGGCTAAGGCAGGAGAATCACTTGAACCCAGGAGGCAGAAGTTGCAGTGAGCCGAGATTGTGCCATTGCACTCCAGCCTGGGCAACAAGAGTGAAACTCCATCTCCAAAAAAAAAAAAAAAAAAAGAAAGAAAGAAAGAAAAATAATAATAATATAATTATTATTATATCATATATATCATGATGATCATAGCAAGGACTATGCTTTCTAGAGCCTCCGGGGAGTTACTGTCCACTTTCTTTGATCACTGGAGTTGGGGAACCTATTCAGAGAGGCCAGATGACCTAGAAGTGGGGTGTTGAGCCAGGTTGGAAGAGCTCTGTCCCACCACTCCCGCCCCCGCCCCCCACACACAGCCTCTACCTCCCGGCTCTCGTGGTCTCGCTGGAGACAGCCCCCAGGGTAGGCCAGCTCTGTGGAAGGCAGCTCCTGTGCTCCTTTCTCCAGTGAACTTTTTTTTTTTAGTTTTGTTTTGTTTTGTTTTGTTTGTTTGTTTTGAGACGGAGTCTGACTCTGTCGCCCAGGCTGGAGCGCAGTAGCATGATCTTGGCTCACTGCAACCTCCACCCTCCACCCCCCGGGTTCAAGCGATTCTCCTGCTTCAGCCTCCCAAGTAGCTGGGATTACAGGCATGCGTCACCACGCACAGCTAATTTTTGTGTTTTCAGTAGAGACGGGGTTTCCCCATGTTGGCCGGGCTGGTCTCGAACTCCTGACCTCAGGTGATCCACCTGTCTTGGCCTCCCAAAGTGCTGGGATTGCAGGCGTGAGCCACTGAGCCAGGCCTCCTTGGTGAACACTGACTGACATCCAGGGTCAGCACTTAGCTGCCCATGGGGGTGTGGAGAAAACAGAGGTGGTGGTCATTTAGTCAATCAACAAACACTGAGCAAGCTAGCTACTGTCTGCCAGGCCCTAGGCTGGATGCTGGGATGCAATAAGGACAAAGGCCAGCCCAGGTCAGCCCTTGTGGAATTTCATGGGGCATCAATTAAGCAAGTGTTTTGTGCTGGATACAGTGACTGATGCCTGTGATCCCAGAACTTTGGGAGGCCGAGACAGGAGGATCACTTGAGCTCAGGAGCTTGAGACCAGCCTGGGCAATGTAGCAAGAACCCATCTCTACAATTTTTTTTTTTTTAATTAACCAGTGGGGTGGTGCATGCGTGTGGTCCCAGCTACTCTGGAGGCTGAGATGGGGGGATCACTTGAGCCCAAGAGGTCGAGGATACAGTGGGCTATGATTGAACCACTGTACTGTAGTCTGGGTGGCAGTGAGACTGTCTCAGAAAGAAAGCGAGAAAGAGAGAAAGGGGGCCAGGTGTGGTGGCTCATGCCTGTAATCCCAGCACTTTGGGAGGCCGAGGTGGGCGGATAATGAGGTCTGGGGATAGAGACCATCCTGCATGGTGAAACCCTGTCTCTACTAAATACAAAAAATTAGCCAGGGGTGATGTCGGGAGTGCCCGTAATCCTAGCTACTCAGGAGGCTGAGGCAGGCAGGAGAATCGCTTGAACCAGGGAGTTGGAGGTTGCAGTGAGCCGAAATTGCAGCACTGCACTCCAGCCTGGCGACAAAGCGAGACTGTCTCAAAAAACAAAACAAAACAAAACAAAACAAAACAAAAAAACAAAAAACAGAGAAAGGGAGGGAGGGAGGGACAGAGGGAGGAAGGAAGGAAGGAAGGAAAGGATGGAGGGAGAGAGAGAAAAAAAGGAGAGGAGAGGAGAGGGGAGGAGAGGAGAGGGGAGGAAGGAAGGAAGGAAGGAAAGGATGGAGGGAGAGAGAGAAAAAAAGGAGAGGAGAGGGGAGGAGAGGAGAGGGGAGGGGAGGGGATGAAGGGGAAAGGGAAAGGGGAAAGGGAAAGGGAGAAAAGAGAGAGAGGGAGGGTAGGAGGGAGGGAGAGAGAAAAAAAGAAGGAAGGAAAGAAGGAAGGAAGAAAAGAAAGAAGAAAGAGGAAGGGAGGGAGGGAAGGAAGAAAATTGTTTTGTATTAGGAAGAAAATAGAATATGAGGATGTATTAGTGACCAGAGGAGCAGGGAAGCCTCTTGTAAAAGTCAGAGAGGCCTCTCTAGGGCAGTGATCATGAGCTGAGACTTGAAGGAAGAGGAGGAACTGGCCTGCTGACAGCTGGGGGAACAGCATACCCAGCAAAGGGAACCACATGTGCAAAGGTCCTGAGGTGGGAATGAGCTTGGTGTGTTTTAGGAACAGTGAGGAGGCTGCTGTGGCTGGAACAGAGTGAGTGGGAGAGAGGAGGAAGATGAAGGCAAGATCAGCAGGTAGGAGCCAAGCTACAAGGAACTCAGGGGCTGCGGTGAGGGTGTGGACTTCAGAGCAATGGGGAACCATGGCAGGTGTGTGAGCAGGGGAGAGGCATGGTCTCAGTTAGGATTTTCAGAAGCCCTGTGGCTGCTGTGGAGAGCAGGGCAGGAGTGGAGGTGGCAGGAGCCCAGAGTGGAGGCCCAGGAGATGTCTGGTGGTTTCAGCTGGGTTGGTACCAGGGTAGAGCCTCAGATGGAAAAAAGTGGGCACATTCTGGGACTGGGTTGGGGATGGAGGATGAAATGTGGCCAGGTTTCCGTCTCATGCCAAGGAGCTTCTGTGAGAGAAGGGAGCACTCATTGTGCTTGGGGAAACCTGGGAAGGCATCCTGGAGGAGGTGCTCTTTGGGCTGAGTCTGGAAGGTCAAGTAGAAGCTTGCCAGCAGATAAGGCTGGGGTCTTGTGGGATCTAACTGCTCAAATGCCAGGGGATCACTGAGCACCCAGAATCTGGGGCAGTATAATCAGATTTGTAACCAAGAAAGATCCCTATAATCCCAGCACTTTGGGAGGCCAAGGTATGAGGATCACTTGAGGACAGGAGTTCAAGAACAGCCTCAGCAACATGGCAAGACCCCATCTCTACAAAAGGAAAAAAAATAGCTAGGCATGGTAGCACACACATGTAGCCCCAGCTACTCAGGAGGCTGAGGTGGGAGGATCACTTGAGGACAGGAGATCAAGGCTGCAGTGAGCTCTGACTGCATCACTGCACTCCAAACTGCTGCGAGACAACGGGAGACCCTGTCTCTTTTTTTTTTTTTTTTTTTTTGATACAGGGTCTCACTCTGTCATCCAGGCTACAGTGCAGTGATGCAATCTCAGCTCACTGCAACCTCCACCTCCCAGGCTCAAGTGATTCTCGTGCCTTAACCTCCTGGGTAGCTTGGGACTATAGATAGGTGCCTGCCACCATGCCCGGCTAATTTTTATTTTATTTATTTATATTTTCAATTGTATTTATTTGTTTATTTATTTATTTATTTATGAGACGGAGTCTTGCCTCGTCGCCCAGGCTGGAGTGCAGTGGCGCGATCTCGGCTCACTGCAAGTTCTGCCTCCCAGGTTCACGCCACTCTCCTGCCTCAGCCTCCCGAGTAGCTGGGACTACAGGCGCCCGCCACCACGCCCAGCTAACTTTTTTTTTGTATTTTTAGTAGAGACGGGGTTTCACCGTGTTAACCAGGATGGTCTCGATATCCTGACTTCGTGATCCACCCGCCTCGGCCTCCTAAAGTGCTGGGATTACAGGCGTGAGCCACCACGTCCAGCCTTATTTATTTATTTATTTATTTATTTTGGAGACGGAGTCTTGCTCTGTCGCCCAGGCTGGAGTGCAATGACGTGATCTCGGCTCACTACAACCTCTGCTTCCCAGGTTCAAGCGATTCTCCTGCCTCCTGCCTCAGCCTCCCGAGTAGCTGGGATTATACGCGTGCGCCACCACGCCCAGCTAATTTTTTGTATTTTTAGTAGAGACGGGGTTTCACCATGTTGGCCACGCTGGTCTTGTTTTTTGTTTTGTTTTGTTTTGTTTTTTTTGAGACAGAGTCTCGCTCTGTTGCCCAGGCTGGAATGCAGTGGTGCGATCTCAGCTCACTACAACCTCCGCCTCCTAGGTTCAAGTGATTCTCTGCCTCAGGCTCCCAAGTAGCTGGGATTACAGGCACCTGCCACCACGCCTGGCTAATTTTTGTATTTTTAATAGAGACGGGGTTTCACCATGTTGGCCAGGCTGGTCTTGAACTCCTGACCTCATGATCCACCCACCTCGGCCTCCCAAAGTGCTGGGATTACAGGTGTGAGCCACCGCACCCGGTTATATTTTTTCAATTTATTCTTTATTTTAGTAGAGACAGGGTTTCATCATGTTGCCCAGGCTGGTCTTGAATCCCTGAGCTCAGGCAATCAGCCCAACTTGGCTTCCCAAAGTGCTAGGATTACAGGCATGAGCCATGGGACCCTGTCTCTTAAAAATAAAAAAAAGATTCCCTCTAGGTGGGGGGCTCTGGGGGAGGTTACACCTGAGTGAAAGAGTTCAAGAGGTGCTTTTGAAATAGTCCAGGTCAGCTGGACGCGGTGGCTCAGGCCTATAATCCTAGCACTTTGGGAGGCTGAGGTGGGTGGATCATGAGGTCGGGAGTTTGAGACCAGCCTGGCCATCATGGTGAAACCCCGTCTGTACTAAAAATACAAAAATTAGCCGAGCGTGATGGTGGGCACCTGTAATCCCAGCTACTCAGGAGGCTGAGGCAGGAGAATCGCTTGAACCCAGGAGGTGGAGGTTGCAGTAAGCGGAGACTGTGCCACTGCACTCCAGCCTGGGCAACAGAGTGAGACTCCATCTCAAAAAAACTAAACCAAACAAAAAAACAAAAAAAAAAAGAAAAAGAAATAGTTCAGGTAATGGTCAGGCCAGTTGCAGCTGTAAGCATTCATGGAGCACTAGTGCTGAACCTCATGCCACTGGCCTCCAATGAGGCCATATCATTGCCTTGCAGAGGAAATGGAGGCCTAGAGTTAGAAGTCCCTTGTCCACAATCACTGCCTTCATTCCTGTGGCTGCCACCACAAATGACCATGAGCTGGATGACTTACAACCACACAAAGTTGGTCAGGCGGGGTGGCTCACGGCTGTAATCCTAGCACTTTGGGAGGCCGAGGCGGGTGGATCACCTGAGGTCAGGAGTTTGAGACCAGCCTGGCCGACATGGTGAAACCCTGTCTTTACTAAAGATACAAAAATTAGCCAAGCGTGGTCGTGGGTGCCTATAATCCCAGCTACTCGGGAGGCTGAGGCAGGAGAATCGCTTGAACGTGGGAGGCGGAGGTTGCAGAGAGCCAGGATCTCACCACTGCACTCCAGCCTGGGTGACAGGAGCGAAACTCTGTCTCAAAAAAGAGAAAAGAAAAGAAAAGAAAAAAGAAAAACACACAAAAAGTTGTGCTCTCACAGTTCTAGAGGCCAGAAGTCCAAAATCAAGGTGTTGGTGGTGTCGCCTTCCCTCCGGAGGCTCTCAGGAAGATCCTTTCCTGCCTCTTCCAGCCTCTGGTGGCTCCTGGTGTTCTTTGGCTGTGTCACCCCCACCTCTGTCTCTGTTTTCACATGACCTTCTCCCTGTTTGTCCATCTGTATCCTCATATGGGCTTTGTATTAAAAGAAACAGTTGTTAGATCAGAGCCCACCCTAATCTACCATGAGCCCCTCTTCATTGGGTGGGCCAAAGCAGGTAGATCACTTGAGGCCAGGAGTTGGAGACCAACCTGGTCAACATGGTGAAACCCCGTCTCTATTAAAAATATAAAAATTAGCCAGCTGTGGTGGTGCGCGTCTGTAATCTCAGCTACTCAGGAGGCTGAGGTAGGAGAATTGCGTGAACCCAGGAGGCGGAGGTTGCAGTGAGCCGAGATCACACCACTGCACTCCAGCCTGGGCAACAGAGTGAGACTCTGACTCAAAAAAAAAAAAAAAAAAAAAAACCCAGAAACCAGTTATTAGATCAGAGCCAGAACTAACCCACTATGACCCCCTCTTCATTTAACTACATCTGCAAAAACCTTATTTCCAGGCCAGGCACAGTGGTTCACGCTTATCCCAGCACTTTGGGAGGCTGAGATGGGAGCCTCACTTGAGCCCAGGAATACGAGAGCAGCCTGGGCAACATAATGAGACCTCGTCTCTACATTTAAAAACAAAAAGAAAAGAAAAAGAAACAGGAGAATCTCTTAAGCCCGAGAGATAGAGGCTGCAATGGGCGTGATCGTGCCACTGCACTCCAGTGTGGGTGAGAGAGTGAGACCCAGCTTCAAAAACAAAAGAAACAAAACCCTATTTTCTTTCTTTCTCTTTCTTTCTTTCTTTCTTTCTTTCTTTCTTTCTTTCTTTCTTTCTTTCTTCCTTTTTTTTTTTTTTTTTTGAGACGGAGTCTTGCTTTGTTGCCCAGGCTGGAGTGCAATGGCACAATCTTGGCTCACTGCAACCTCTGCCTCCCAGGTTCAAGCAATTCTCCTGCCTCAGCACCCCCTAGTAGCTGAGATTACAGGCGCGTGCTACCATGCTCAGCTAATTTTTATATTTTTAGTAGAAACAGGGTTTCACCATATTGGCTGGGCTGGTCCTGGTCTCTAATTCCTGACCTCAGGTGATCCACCCGCCTCGGCCTCCCAAAGTGCTGGGATTACAGGCATGAGCCACTGAGCCTGGCCAAAAAAACCCCTATTTTCAAATAAGGTCCAAGGTTCTGGGGAGGACTCAAATTTTGGGGGGTCACCATTCAAACCAGTCCACCTGCGTAGCAAGACATTGGGGTTTGGAGTCAAACCTTTGCTCCTCTATGGAGCTGCCACAGTGGGGAGAGAGGGGTTCCCTGGAGCAAATTTATGGGATCGGTTGGACCCACTGGATGTGGGGGTGGTAAAGGAAGGAGGCTAGAGCCTTCTAGCCTGAGCGTGAGGAGGGAGGGGTGCTCATGTCTGAATGGACAGGATGGGACAGTCCCAGGGTGGGGCCGCTGGTGGGCATGACAGGGGCTCCCTGACAGCCTTGGATGCTTTTTGGGGACTCCTTGCTTATGATGGAGCTGCTACCCTGCCTGCCTGTCACGCCCAGGCTCCCACCTCCTGCTCTAGGGCTGAGAACACAGCAGGCAGCCCATGGGGAGAACCGGGAAGGATCAGGCCCAGTCCCTCCCCTCCCATCCTGTGCCCCTTTTTCCTCCGTGTTCTGTCTGCAGGGCCCTTGTGTATTTATCATATCAAAGCCGGTCTTGTCTTCTGGCCTGAAACTGGGAGTCTGGGGGACTTTGTGTGTCTTTACCACCACAGTGTCCCTGCCTTAGAGTACAAGTCCTGCACACAGGAGGTGCTCAGTAGATGCTGATGGAAGGAATCCCAGGTCCCTGAATCCCGAGAGCTCAGGAACAAGCCCTCTGCGACACCTGCCCCAGCTCCCACCCTGGTATTCCCACTCCGCTTCCTGCCCCTGCAGTTCCCAGGAGCCCGAGGGAGCCAACACTCCAGATCTTGTTTTTTTTTTTCTTTTTGAGATGGTGTCTTGCACTGTCACCCAGGCTGGAGTGCAGTGGCGTGACCTCGGCTCACTGCAACCTCTGCCTCCTGGGTTCAAGCGATCTTCTGCCTCAGCCTCCCGAGTAGGTGGGATTACAGCGCCACCACGCCCGGCTAATTTTTTGTATTTTTAGTAGAGATGGGGTTTCACTATGTTGGCCAGCCTGGTCTTGAACTCCTGACCTCATGATCCGCCTGTCTTGGCCTCCCAAAGTGCTGGGATTACAGGCGTGAGCCACCACGCCCAGGCTTTTTTTTTTTTTTTTTTGAGACGGAGTCTTGCTCTGTCAAGCCCAGGCTGGAGTGCAGTGGCGCGATCTCGGTTCACTGCAAGCTCCGCCTCCTGGGTTCACGCCATTCTCCTGCCTCAGCCGCCAGAGTAGTTGGGATTACAGGCGCCCGCCACCACGCCACACCCGGCTAAGTTTTTTGTATTTTTAGTAAAGACGGGGTTTCACCGTGTTAGCCAGGATGGTCTCGATCTCCTGACCTCGTGATCCGCCTGCCTCAGCCTCCCAAAGTGCTGAGATTACAGGAGTGAGCCACTGCACCTGGCCACCTTTTTTTTTTTTGAGATAGAGTCTCACTCTGTCGCCCAGGCTGTAGTGCAGTGGCACAGTCTTGGCTCACTGCAACCTCCACCTCCCAAGTTCAAGCGATTCTCCTGCCTCTCAGCCTCCCAAGTAGCTGAGATTACAGTTGCCCACCAACACACCCGGCTAATTTTTTGTATTTTTGGTAGAGACAGGGTTTTGCCATGTTGGCGAGGTTGGTCTCGAACTCCTGACCTCAGGTGATCTGCCCTCTTTGTCCTCCCGAAGTGCTGAGATTATAGGCATGAGCCACCACACCCAGCTCAAATGATTTCTCTTCTAAGAGACTTCCCTGACCACCCTAACTCAAGTCTCCCTGTCCTCGTTCTTAGTTCTTTCAACTTTTTTGGATCTCTTCCTGATACTTCTGATACTTTTTTTTTTTTTTTGAGGTAGGGTCTTGCTTTGTTGCCCAGGCTGGAGGGCAGAGGCATGATCACAGCTCACTGTGGTCTCCACCTCCTGGGCTCAAGCGATCTTCCTGCCTCAGCCGCCCGAAGGAGCTGGGACTACGGGCACATGGCTCCATGCCTAGCTAATTTTAAAAAAATTTTTGTAGAGACAGGGTCTCGCTATGTTGCCTAGGCTGGACAGTACTTTTGTGTATCTAAAATTCTCAGTTTTATTTCCATTTTTGGAGAGGGTTGTCCCCCTCTTCTAGAAAGCCAGCTTCAAGAGGGGCACGGTTTGTATCTCTCTAGGGTGCTGCATTCCCCAGCACCAGGCTCAGAGAAGGGGCTATGTGGATATGTGAATGAATGAATGAATTAGTGAATGAATGAATGAATCAGTGAATAAATAAATGGCTGAATGAGTGAATATCTTACCCTTGCCATCCTGACACTCACTGGGGCCCAGGTTCCAGCTTCCATCCAGGCAGCCCGGGCTGGGTCCAAGATTTCAGTGGATGCACCTGTGGAGGGGTGCTGGGGATGGAGGTGTAGGGAGATGCTCGTGTGGCCAGGCCACTCCCTGCTCAGGCCACTACCTTTGTGTCCCTGAGCTCCTGTGAACGTCTTCCAGTTCTCTTGCACCCAGACCCTTAGACACTGCCCAGAGACCAGAGGCCCAGCCCTCAGGCCCCCTGCGGAGGGGCTTCCTCTCCAGCCGCCTCCACCATGCTTGACGTTTGCAGAGGACACAGCCTGTGCGCAAGGCAGTTTCCCAGGGCATGAGTCCCGGGGGCGTCTTGGCTGCCTGACAGGCTCACTTGCAGGCTTCTTGGGTCTCTTCCAGCCAACCATGGGCTGATGAGAGGCTCTGCCTGGAACAGAGACCCAGACAGCCCCCACCAGAAGTCCCACCTCCATCCAACCTTGACTCCCATTCATGCTGCCAACCTTGTCTCTGAGGGGTGGGATTCCAGCAGGTGGCAGGACTGACTCAGGTGGGAGGCAAGGCCGTTGATCACCAGATTGATTGTCCAAGTTCCACTTCTTGATGGGGGCAGTCCCCGATCCCTCAGGGCAGGTGAATGCAAAGGAGAACAAGCACAGGTCTTTTCAGAGGGAGAAGGTGGGTACAGGGGCTTCAGGGCGTGGGCAGGGATGCAGGGGATTGGGGGCAGTGGAGTGCTGTGGCTGATGTTTTTGTGAATTTCGGGACAGTTACATGTTAGACTTGAATTCAAAAAGCATCTGGCCGGGCGCGGTGGCTCACGCCTGTAATCCCAGCACTTTGGGAGTGGATCGCTTGAGGTTAGGAGTTCGAGACCAGCCTGGCCAACATGGTGAAACCCCGTCTCTACTAAAATTACAAAAATTAGCCAGGTTTGGTGGTGCATGCCTGTAATCCCAGCTACATTGGAAGGCTGAGGCATGAGAATTGCTTGAACCCAGGAAGTGGAGGTTTAGAGGTTGCAATGAGTGGAGATCGTGCTGCTGCACTCCAGCCTGGGCGACAAAGTGAGACTCTGTCTCAAAGAAAGAAAGAAAGAAAGAAAAAAGCGTTCGATGCTACAGCCTGTGCAAGCAGACCAGGGTCAGCCCGTGGGCATGGTATGCTTCTCGTGGCTCAGGGACTCCTGCAAGGGCTGGGTTGAGCTGTCAGGGGCCAGGAGCATTGAATGTGGTTCAGGGATGTGCCCAATCCTGAGGGAGCTGTGGGTGGCTCCAATGTTGTGCTTTAGAAACGGGGGCTCCTGGTGGTCCAGGCAGGGGAACAGCAAGTGCAAAGGCCTGGAGATGGGAACTGTGGCGAGGGGAGACTGAGAAGGCTTGGCTGGAGGTTGGAGTGCTGGTGAGTCAGTGGAGAGATGCAAGAGGGGTGGCTGGTTCTCAGGTGTGGCTGAAAACCTGCCCCTTCGGGGTCCCCACAACCCCTTTCTTGCTCTGCAGTGACTCTCAAAGCTGCTTGTGTCTGGTCAGATCACTCGTAACAGCCCCCTGTTACAGATCCTATCCAACCCCGCCTGGTACCTCTGTGGATCTGACCGGGACCACCCAGGCCTCTATTTCCTGATTGTCTCAGCCCTGGGCATTGTCACCACGGCCGGGCCTTGTGCAGAGCAGTCTGGACAGGCTGGGATGAGGAACGGGCTCTCCAGGGGAGGGAACAAAGGTCCTGTCTGAGACTCTGAGCCATCACCTGGCCTCTCTGTGACTCACTGCCACCCTCAGCCCATGCAGCTATCCCTCATTCATGCCTGCCTGCCTGCCTGCCTGCCTGCCTGCCTTCCTTCCTTCCTTCCTTCCTTCCTTCCTTCCTTCCTTCCTTCCTTCAGTCCAACTGTTTTCTGAGCTCCGCAGAGGAAACACAGAAGACAGCCTCCCTCAGGAATAAACACTCAGATGTTCCTGACCTGGGCCAAAGCTCTGGGCTGGGAAGAAAACAGATGGAGGGTGTGGGAGAGAGATAGGAGGTGGGATCTGCTGGCTCCAGGAAGCCCCCAGGCTGGTGGGGGACAGAGCTGAACACAGTCACCCCAAGCCTGGTGGGAACAGGGTGAGGCAGAGGCAGAGGCAGTAAGACTGGAAGAAGAGGAAGGAAGAGCTCCCTACCCACTGGTCCCCAAAGCTCCCTGGAGCCGCCATTAACTTTGAATGAATGAGTCGGCCAAGTTCAGCCTGGGTGCTGGGGGAAGGAGCACAGTTTTGGGGACCCCCAGCCCTGGTGATCCCAAACTCCCTGGGGCTCTAGCTTCCTGTCATCCTGGAAATGGGTGTTGGAGGTTAGGACTGGGTGGCCTGATCCAGACGGGCGTCTCTCCTCCCACAGAAGGTGGCCTCTAACCGAGTGCCCCAGCATGTACCCAGTCCCACCCCTGGAAGGCCCTACACCTGGCTCCCAGACACCCCCCAACTTGCAATCACCCTAGTCCCCCTCAAGGCTCCCCTATGCAGAGCTAGACCCCGGAGGAGGTCGTTTGAGGGGCAGGCATTGAGTTGCTTTGCAAAGTTGTCTTTCAGCTGATGCTTACGGGGAGGACAGTCCCCAGGCGTGCAAAGGTTGACAGAGCGGCTGAAGTTTGGGACCTAATTTTGGGGAGGGGGTATAGTTAGGAGGTCCGGAGGGCTGTTGGGGGCGGGGGTTGGAGCTTCACCAAGGTCCTCCCCGTCGTATGGGGCAAGAGGGGGAGTTCGAAGACCAGCCGCATGCCGGGGGGTTGCAGGGGGCGCCGGGGAATGTGGGATCTTTAAATATGGGCGGGGCTTGCGGGGTCGTCGAAGGCGGTGCCAACCCGGGCTCGGCCAATCGGCGGCGGCTCCCGCGTCGCACCGCCCCCTTCTCTCCCGGCCCGGGCGGGCGCTCGCCCCCCGCCGGGCCCGTGGACTGGGCGGCGGGGGATGCGCCTGCCGCCGCCGCCCCCGGCCCCTCCGCCCCCGGGCCCCGCGCCCGCTCGCTGCTGCCCGCCCCGTCCGCGACCCCGGCTCCGGCTCCCGACTGGGGGTCCGCGGCCGCGCGGGACCCTCTCCCCTCCAGCCTTGTCCGCCCGCTCGGGCCGAGCCCCGCAGGTACAGGGTAGGATGGGTGAGGGTGCGGGAGGATCCAGGGTCTGCAGCTCAGGGAGCCCAAGGAGGGAGGCACGTCTCGGAGGGGGATGCGGTTTGGGGCAGGGGCCAAGAGGGAGGGTCTCCGTGCGGTCCGGAGCCTAGGAGACACAGGAAAGGTGGGGGGAATGAATGCATGTACATTGCCCGAGTGAGTGAGGATCCACGCACCCCCATCCGGGGAGGGGGAGGGTGCAGGGTTCACTTTGGGGGAGGGCAGAGCTGTGAGTCTCCAAACTCCATAGATAGGGTTGGAGGTCGGGGAGCTCTCAGGGATGGACAGTGACCCGCAATGACTTGGGAATGGGAGGGAGGTGACCCACCACTGGCCCCTGGATCCAGGGGTTGGGGCACTCAGGGAGGGGTCAGGAAACCGGGTCTTCCATCTCTCCCCGGACAGAAGTCCCGGACCCAGCTCGGGGCACTGCCCGTGCTGTTCTGGAGGGCTGGCCAGCAGATGGGAGTTCCCGAGGCTGGGGTCTGAGCGGAGAGGCTGATGGAGATGCATCAGAATGGAGGGCCCCCGAGGGAGGCAGCCTCCAGGAGAGCAGGCTAATTGCACCCTGCTGGCTGCTGGCAGGCTCCTGGCGGGTGGTGATGGGGGGATCGGGCGGGTAGCCAGCGCCTTGCTGCACTGGCTCCTGGGCGGCCCATGGGACGGGAGGGCAGGCAGTGTTTGTCTGCCCTGCAGAGCTAGGGCCCTATGATTATTGGGGGAGGGGAGGGGAAGGGAGGGGTGGGGGTGGTGGCGGGAAGGGGGATCCTCGGAGACCTTCCTCAACCTCAGCAGGGACACCCGGACTCTGGCTGCGCCCGCTGGGGACCCACAACAGGCCCACATGTCCCAGAAGTTTCTGCTGTGTGCTGATCTGGTTGTGGTACCCGGAAGCCCCTGGGTGTGCATCTGGGGAGCAGGGGCGGTCTGCCTTGGGGATTGAGGGGCAGGGAGCACCTTCTCTTGGTCCAGTTCTGAAGAACAGAAATCAATGGCATGAAGCTCTTACAGACTGCAAAGCATTTGCCATGCGAGATCTTACTCTGTTCTGGACACCAACCCTCGTAGTGGGGGGGTGGGGGGGAGGCACCATGAGGAATCTTTACAAAGCAGGTGGCCAAGGAGTGGGCAGTAACTTGCTCCCTGGCAGGGGTACCTAGGGCCCCTTCTCAGTGGCTGCCTCAACCAACCTGTCATTTGTAAAAATGCTCGCTGGAGGGCCCTGGGGGCCTGACTGGGATTCTGTCTCTTCCCATGTCCTGTTGGGTGGGGAATCTAAGGAGCCATCAGCCCTGCTCCCTGCTACCCTCATCCTCTCCTCAAGAGCTCTCTTGGGTCCCCCCAGGCACATGAGATTCCCCCAGAAGTGTGTGTCTCCAGGGAGGGTGTGGAAGTGGGTCTCTGCTCATCCCCCCCACCCCAGGCTTCAGGGAAGGGAGCTCTCATGACCAGACAGAGTAGTAAAAGTAAGGCAATATCAAAGACCTTCCAACCCAAATACACCCCGTAGGATGTTTGTTGTTTGTTAGAGATGGGATATTGCTAGTTGTCCAGGCTGGTCTCGAGCTCCTGGGCTGAAGTGATCTCCTGCCTTGGCCTCTTGAATAGCTGGAACTAGGTGTATACCTAGCTAATAGGGTGGTATTCCTCACTTGGCAAACCCAGGGCTGTTACCCAGAAAAACATACCCTTTCATGGGCATCCAAACCTTGGCTGAGGGTTCCCAGGGGCTCCTGGGTCTCTGGGAATCCCTGAGGGTCCCAGGGACTCCAGTGTTAGGCCCAGATTGCAGTGGGGGAGGGGATGTGTACCCAGGAATGGGGAAGGCCCAGGCACTCATCAGTTCTGTGCTCCAAGCTAGTGGCTTCTCGACGGCAGGACCAGGCCAGTTCCCCTCCCAGAAAGCAGACCCTGCCACCTGCCACGCCTGGATGGCACTAATTTAGTCCCTGCCTTTCCTGGCTGGGTGACCTTGGGCAAAAGGTGCTGAGCTTCTCTGAGCTCTGTCTCCCGTCTGTAAAATGGGAACGGGAATGCCACCTTGCTCACCGGTGGTGATAGGGATTAAATGTGATCACCCTGATCTCAGGCTCAAAGCATAGTAAGAGCCCGGTCCACAGTAATGTGGTGGGTGCCGGGAAAGCCCTCCACCCCTCCACCCCTCCACCCTCTTGGAAGCCACCTGCCATTTCTCTCCTCCTCCCCACCCCCTCCCTGCCCAGGGCACCTTAGGACGCGGCTGCCAGGCGAGGAGGAACATGGCAGACACACGGCTGAATTTGGCCCATGCGTCGGGTGGCTGAGTCACATCCCCAAATTGCATCTTCATTGGTGCGTTTCGGAAGGTCGTTTGCAGAGGCCCTCGGAGGCCTACACCCCCTCTGGGTTCTGTCTGCCAGGCCACCCGCTTCTCATCCCTGTGCCCCCCATCCCCAGCTGGGGAAGTTTTCCACCCTCGGGGATGGTGGAAGGGGTGCCTGGGTTTTCCTGGGCCCCCTGGAGGAGGGCAGGATCTGGGGTTCCTGTGTGCACCCTAGTGCAAGCTCCCAGCCCCACCTGGTAGCCAGCGGATGTTCAGGCAGTGGGCAGGGGTTTGAGCCTCGGAGCAGAAGGCCCACCTAAGTATTTGTGAGGTTACGGAAAGATCAGGGCCAAGGTCAGCCTCATAAACTGTCAAATGCTGGGCCCACGAGGCCAGGCCTTATAGACTGTGAAGTGCTGGGCCGGCAGGAGGTCAGGCCTGATAAACTGGGAAGTACTAGGCCACATGAGGCTAGGCCTCATAAACTGGGAAGTGCTGGGCCTGCAGGAGGTCAGGCCTTACAAGCTGTGAAGTGCCTGGTCACAGGAAGCCACAGACTGATTGATGTGATGGGTGAGGGTGGGAAGGGGTGGGACAAGTTCTGAGACTCATGAGGTCACCTGACCATAGAAGGAATGATTTTTTTTTTTTTTTTTTTTTTTTTGGAGACAGGGTCTCACTCTGTTATCCAGGCTGGAATGCAGTGGCATGATCTCAGCTCACTGCAACCTCCACTTCCTGGATTCAAGTGATTCTTGTGCCTCAGCCTCCCAAGTAGCTGGGATGACAGGTGCCCACTACCACGCCCGGCTAATCTTGTATTTTTAGTAGAGACAGGGTTTCACTATGTTGGCCAGGCTGGTCTTGAACTCTTGACTTCAGGTGATCCACCCACCTTGGCCTCCCAGAGTGCTGGGATTACAGGTGTGAGCCACCACGCCCAGCCAGTTTTGCCATGTTGGCCAAGCTGGTCTTGAACTCCTGACCTCAAGTGATCTACTTGCCTCAGCCTCCCAAAGTGCTGGAATTACAGGCATGAGCCACCGCGCCCGGCCACGAAGGAATGATTCTTGCACTCCTGTGTGCTGACACCAGTATCTGGAGACACATCGTGAGGGACAGACACAGTGTGGGGGGTGCCGGACAAAGGCATAGGTGGTCCTGCAATGTGTGCGGCGGCCAAAGTCACCCATGTCCAACCCAGCAGTGTAGCTCTTTTTTTTTTTTTTTTTTGAGACAGAGTCTCACTCTGTTGCCCAGGCTGGAGTGCAGTGGCGTGATCTCAGCTCACTGCAGCCTCCACCTCCCGAGTTCAGGCGATTCTCCTGCCTCAGCCTCCCAAGTAGCTGGGATTACAGGTGCCCACCACCACACCTGGCTAATTTTTGTAGTTTTAGTAGAGACAGGATTTCGCCATGTTGGCCAGGCTGGCCTCAAACTCCTGACCTCAAGTGATCTGCCTACCTCGGCCTCCCAAAGTGCTGGGATTACAGGCGTGAGCCACTGCACCCAGCCAGTGTGGCTCATCTTGCTGTGTCCTGGAATGACGATCTGTTAGTCTGTCACCCCCAGTGGGGGTGGGAAGTGTTCTGCCTGTGCACACAGCTGCCCCCCAACCCTTCTCCCAGGCCTGGCACATGGGGGACCCCTAGTGCATGCTGTTGTGACCATTTCAAAGGGGATAACACTTGGCCCTCCACCCACCCCTGCCCAGCTTGTTGGGAAAATCTCACAAAGGAGCCGGGTCCGGAATCTTCCCTGCAAGGAGAAGGTGTGTCTTCAGGCAGGTTTGTATTATTATTATTATTTTTTTGAGATGGAGTTTTGCTCTTGTTGCCCAGGCTGGAGTGCAATGGCATGATCTCAGCTCACTGCAACCTCCGCCTCCCGGGTTCAAGCGATTCTCCTGTCTCAACCTCCTGAGTAGGTGGGATTACAGGCATGGGCCACCACGCCCGGCTAATTTTTTGTCTTTTTAGTAGAGACGGGGTTTCACCATGTTGGTCAGGCTGGTCTCGAACTCCTGACCTCAGATGATCTGCCCACCTTGGCCTCCCAAAGTGCTGGGATTCCAGGCGTGAGCCACCGTGCCCGGCCCAGGCAGATTCTTTCACAACATCATGCCACAGTTTCCCCATCTGTAAAACTGGCCAAATCCCAGGACCCACTTCTTGGCAGTATTAGGATTCAGGAGAACATTTACATAAAGAATGGAGCCTGGGACCGGGCACAGTGGCTCATGCCTGTAATCCCAACACTTTGGGAGGACGAGGAGGAAGGATCACTGGAGCCCAGGAGTTCCAGACCAGCCTGGGCAATGTAGCAAGGCCTGATCTCTACTAGAAATAAAAATAAATCATCTATGGCCATACCACCCTGAACACTCCCGATCTCATCTGATCTCAGAAAAATAAATCATTAGCTGGGGGTGGTGGCGCATACCTGTAGTCCTTGCTACTTGGGAGGCTGAGGTGGGAGGATCACTTGAGCCCAGGAGTCCGAGGCTGCAGTGAGCTAGGATTGCCCCACTGCACTCCAGCCTGGGCTACAGAGCAGGCAAGGAGTGCATTTGAGGGTCTGAGATACTGGGCTGGGCAGGGCAGGGGAGAATCTGACAAGTTGGATCCAGAGTCTCAGACAGCCTCTCAATGCCTTGGTGAGCATGATGACTGTGTCACCATCATTGAGGTCCCTGCTCTCACACATGATGCCACAGGACATTGCTCTGTAATCACACAGGGTGCTTTTCAAATAGCCTGGCAGGGAAACAGGCTAGCCTGAGATCATAGAGCCCAGCCAAGCATGTCTTATGTCTTACAAAGCCCTGCAGAATCGATTCTAGATCTTGGAGTTAAAGCCTGCATTGCCACACTGTTTGGAGATCATGGATCCCCTCCTGGAATCCATTTGGTTTCTGTTTGGAATCTGTTTGGAGATTATGGATCTCCTCCTGCCCAGGCAGGAGGGAGCCTCAGGATCTCTGTAGCCACAGCCAGGGTCCCTAATGTCCCATAGGGCACAGTGCTGGAGCCTACAAATGCAGGAGGCACGGTGAGGTGAGGTTAACTCATCCAAGAGTCTGAAGGTTGGAAGAGGATGAGCTCAGATGAAAACCACCTTCTAAGCATACCATTAGCCACCCTATCCTCCCAGGCAAGCCCGTTGGTAGATTTCATCTTCCAGCGTTCAGCAAGTGTTTCCTGAGCGTCATCTGTTTGCTAGGCATTGTTCTAGGTGCTTGGATACACATAAAGTCAGCAGGCAGGGCTCTGGTAGGGGGGCATTCCAGGCAGAGGGCACAGCCTGTGCAAGGTATCAGAGAAGGATGAACTTGTTGGAATCTGGTGATTGGGAGACCATTGTGGCTGGAGGGATTGGGTCTGGGGAGAGTAAGAAGGACGAGATAGGTGGGAACCAGATACAGACGGCCCCTTGGCCATAGTGAAGAGTTTCGTGTTTTATTTTATTTGTTTTTGTTTTTGTTTTTTTTAGAGATCGGCTCTAGTTATGTTGTCCGGGCTGGATTTAAACCCCCAGACTCAAGTGATCCTCCAGTCTCAGCCTCTGAGTAGCTGTGATTACAAGTGTGCACCACTGGGCCTAGCTCTGGAGTTTCTTTGTTCTTTTTCTGTTTTTTGAGACATAGTCTCACTCTGCCACCCAGGCTGGAGTGCAATGGCATGATCTTGGCTCACTATAGCCTCTGCTTCTTGGGTTCAAGCGATTCTTCTGCCTCAGCCTCCCAAGTAGCTGGGACTACAGGCATGCACCACTACGCCTGGCTAGTTTTTGTATTTTTAGTAGAGACTGGTTTTCGCCATGTTGGCCAGGCCAGTTTCGAACTCCTGAACTCAAGCGGTCCTTCTGCCTTGGCCTCCTAAGTAGCTGCAATTACCAGAGCTGCACCACCATGCCCGGCTCTCTGGGGTTGATTTTTTCAATGAGATGGCACTGGGGAGCCATGGCAGGGCTTTGAGCAGGGGAGGGATTCAGGCTGACTCAGATGTTTCTGGGATGGTAAACCCACGTGTCAGCAATCTGGGCCACTCCCAAACTTAGAACGTTCTGGGTTGGCCGGGATGGTCCTTGCCTTTCTGGTCAGTAAGCTGGACCCTGCTGTGACCACGTCCCTCTGTGCCCTTGCAGGTCAGTGCAGGAGCCCAGCCGCTGAGCCATGCCGGGCCCCGGGCGGCCTGCAGCGAGCCCAACCCCTGCACCCAGGTAGTCATGAACAGCCACAGCTACAATGGCAGCGTGGGGCGGCCGCTGGGCAGCGGGCCGGGCGCCCTGGGACGAGACCCTCCGGACCCTGAGGCCGGCCACCCCCCACAACCCCCACACAGCCCGGGCCTCCAGGTGGTAGTGGCCAAGAGTGAGCCAGCCCGGCCCTCACCCGGCAGCCCCCGGGGGCAGCCCCAGGACCAGGACGATGACGAGGATGATGAGGAAGATGAGGCCGGCAGGCAGAGGGCCTCGGGGAAACCCTCAAATGTGGGCCACCGCCTGGGCCACCGGCGGGCGCTCTTCGAGAAGCGGAAGCGCCTCAGCGACTATGCCCTCATTTTCGGCATGTTTGGCATCGTCGTCATGGTGACGGAGACCGAGCTGTCCTGGGGGGTGTACACCAAGGTAGGCGTGGTCCTCCCCCAGGCACTCCAGGGAGGTTCCACCAAGCCCGCCTAGCTTTCTTGACATGGGGTTGGGGGTGGCAGGGCCCCCCGGGAGATAGGGAGTGTTAGGGGGCTCCCGGAGGTGAGGGCTCCCTGGCCTTCTGCATACCCACCTCCAGGAAGGTAGCAGGGAGGCTGCACATGGGGAAGGAAGGTTCCAGCCCATTCCCTGGCCAGGTGTCAAGGGGCTGCACCCTGGCTTAAGGCGGAGGGGGGCTTCCCCCCAGGACAGGGGTTCCCCAGAGTGGGCCTGCTCTGGGGAGCAACAGAAGATCTTCCTCCCCTTCCGAGAGTGAGTGCGTCCAGGTTACAAGCCTGGCTGTGGGTTCCCTCATGCCACCTAGAATGTGTGAGGATGGAGAGATCAGGGCTGTGTCAGCCTGTAAACTCTGAAGTGCCGAGGCTGGATGAGGTCCGGCCTTGTGAACTGTGAAGTGCTGTGCCCAAGTGAGGCCGGGCCTCATAAACTGTGAAGCACTGGACACATCTTGCTGTCAGCCCAGTCCCCAGGAATAAGGACAGGAGAGCACCGCTTCCTGAATACAGCACATGCTGCACGCCCAGCCCTGATAAGCTGTTTCACACACAGCAGCCCCAGGACTGGGGAACTAGCAGAAATTCAGGGTACAGTGGGAGAAGCCACTGGGAAGAGCCCCATTTGGCTGACTCCCATGCCCGGGAGCCAGGGTAAGGGGATGGGAGGGCCGCCGGCCCACCGCCTCCAGCGTCCATCCGGCTGTGTCCTCTCTCTTTACCAGGAGTCTCTGTACTCATTCGCACTCAAATGCCTCATCAGCCTCTCCACGGCCATCCTGCTGGGTCTCGTTGTCCTCTACCATGCCCGGGAGATCCAGGTCAGTGCTGAATACTGCAGGAAGCAGCTCCTCTCCTCAAACCCCAGATCCCCCCACACCAGCCCACCTTAGACCCCATCCCCTCAAAACATAAAAGGATGAATAATTGGCTTCTGATAGAAAAAAGATCTCCATAAAGACACACAGTTTCCATCATTCTAGATTTCCTTGAAACACACATCTGTGTTTTAATTTTCATTGATTATTTACAAAAAAGAACAGGTAGTGAGAAAGTGAGGGGCTGAGCTGGGACTCTGGGACACACAGGTTGTTTCCAGGCTGGAGTGCAGTGGTGCGATATTGGCTCGCTGCAACCTCTGCCTCCTGGGTTCAAGCGATTCTTCTGCCTCAGTCTCCCGAGTAGCTGGGATTACAGGCACATGGCACCACACCTTGCTAATTTTTGTATTTCTAGTAGAGATGGGATTTCACCATGTTGGCTAGGCTGGTCTCGAACTCCTGACCTCCAGGGATCCACCCATCTCAGCCTCCCAAAGTGCTAGGATTACAGGTGTCAGCCACTGCTCCTGGCCTATTTGTTTAGTTTTTGAGACAGGGTCTCACTCTGTTGCCCAGGCTGGAGTGCAGTGATGCAGTCATAGCTTTGACCTCTTGTGTTCAAGAGATTTTCCTGCCACAGCCTCCCGAGTAGCTGGGACTACAGCTGCGCACCACCACACCTGGCTAATTTTTGTATTGTCTTGTCAGTGTCTCGCCATATTGCCCAGGCTGGCCTCAAACTCGTGGGCTCAAGTGATCGGCCCACCTCACCCTCCCAAAGTGTTGGGACTTTACAGGCATGAGCCACCATGCCCGGCTGCACACGCATGTTGATAACAGCACTGTTCAAAGTAGCCAAAAATCACACCTGTGAACCCAGCACTTTGGGAGGCCAAGGCGGGTGGATCACTTGGGGTCAAGAGTTTAAGACCAGCTTGGTCAACGTGGTGAAACTCCATCTCTACAAAAATTAGCCAGGCATGATATCGGGTACACGTAATCCCAGCTATTTGGGAGGCTGAGGCGGGAGAATCACTTGAACCTGGGAGGCAGAGGTTGCAGTGAGCTGAGATCGAACCATTGCACTCCAGCCTGGGTAACAGAGCAAGACTCCGTCTCAAAAAAACAAAAATACAAAGTAGCCAAAAAGCAGAAACAACATCCAAATGTCCATCCAGGCATGAATGGATAAATAAAATGTAGTGCACCTGTACAATGGACAATTATTCAACCTTTTTTTTTTTTTGAGACGGAGTTTCACTGTTGTTGTCCAGGCTGGAGTGCAATGGCACGATCTCCAGCTCACCGCAACCTACGCCTCCTGGGTTCAAGCAATTCTCCTGCCTCAGCCTCCCGAGCAGCTGGGATTACAGGCATGTGCCACCACACCCAGCTAATTTTGTATTTTTAGTAGAGACGGGGTTTCTCCATGTTGGTCAGGGTGGTCTCGAACTCCCAACCTCAGGTGATCTGCCCGCCTCGGCCTCCCAAGGTGCTGGGATTACAGGTGTGAGCCACCGCGCCCAGCATAACCTTTTTTTTTTTGAGATGGAGTCTCACTCTGTTGCCCAGGCTGGAGTGCAGTGGCGTGATCTTGGCTCACTGCAACCTCCGCCTCCCAGGTTCAAGTGATTCTCCTGCCTCAGTCTCCTGAGTGGCTGGGATTACAGGTGCCCGCCACCACGCCTGGCTAATTTTTGTATTTTTAGTACAGATGGGGTTTCACCATATTGGCCAGGCTGGTCTCAAACTCCTGACCTCAGGGTGATCCTCCCACCTTGGCCTCCCAAAGTGCTGGGATTACAAGCGTGAGCCACCATGCCTGGCCTATTCAACCTTAACAAAAGAACGAAACACCAAAACAGCAGAAATGTATTGTCTGAAAGTTCTGGAGTATAGAAGTCTGAGATCAAGGTGTTAGCAGGGTTGGTTCCTTCTGAGAGCCATGAGAGATAATCCGTCCCAGGCCTCTCTCCTAGCTTTTGGTTGCTGCTGGCAATTTTGGGGGTTCTCAGCTTAGGAGATGTGTCACTCCAATCTCTGCCTTGAGGATCACATGATGTTCTCCCTTTGAGAGTGTCTGTGTCCAAATTTCCCCTTTTTAAAATAAGAACACCAGTCATTATTGGATTAGGGCCCACTGCAATTAGATGATTCCACTTTTTTTTTTTTTGAGACAGAGTTTCACTCTGTCACCCACACTGGAATGCCGTGGCTTGATCACAGATCACTGCAGCCTCGACATCCTGGGCTTACACAGTCCTCCCACCTCAGCCCCCAGGTAGCTGGGATTACAAGCACTTGCCACCATGCCCAGCTAATTTTTAAATTTTTTGCTTTTTTTGTAGAAAGGGGGTCTTACCATGTTGGCCAGGCTGGTCTTGAACTCCTGGGCTGAAGCGATCCTCCCACTTCAGCCTCCCAAAGTGCTGAGATTTCAGGCGTGAGCCACTATGCCTGGCCTGATTCCAGCTTAACTTCATTTTAACTAGCCGACCTCGTTACAATGACCTCATTTAACGAGATGACCTCTATAAAGACCTTATCTCCATATAAGAGCACATTCAGAGGTACTAGAGGTCAGGATGCCAACATATCTTTTTCAGCAGAACACAAATCAACCTATAACAACTTCTGATACTGAACATGGATGAACCTCAGAAATACGACGCTCAGCAGAAGAACCCAGACATAAAAGGCCACAAATCGCATGCTTCCATTTATGTGAAATTTTCAGAAGATGCAAATCCGCAGAGACAGAAAGGAGATTAGTGGTTGCCGGGGGCTGGGAAAGGAGCGACTGCTAATGGGGACAGGGCTCCCTTTTGGGGTGATGGAAGTGTTCTGAAATTAGATAGAAGAGGTGTACTAAATCCCACTGAATTGTGCACTTTAAATGGGAGAATTATACGGTTTGTGAATTTCATATATGTATACTTGTTTGTTTTTTTTTTTTTGAGATGGCGTCTTGCTCTGTCACCCAGGCTGGAGTACAGTGGTGCAATCTCAGCTCATTGCAACCTCCGCCTCCTGGGTTCAAGTCATTCTCCTGCCTCAGCCTCCCGAGTAGCTGGGATTACAGGTACCTGCCACCACACCTGGCCAATTTTTATATTTTTCGTAGAGATGGGGTTTCACCATGTTGGCCAGGCTGGTCTTGAACTCCTGACCTCGTGTTCCACCCGCCTCAGCCTTCCAAAATGCTGGGATTACAGGCATGAGCCACCGCCCAGCCTGTTTTTTTTTTTTTTTTTAAACACAGGATCTCGTTCTGTCGCCCAGGCTGGAGTACAGTGGTGCAGTCAGAGTTCACTGCAGCTTGTACCTCCTGGGATCAAGGAGTCCTGCCTCAGCCTTCCAAGTAGCTGGGACCACAGGCACAGACCACCATGCCCAGCTAAATGTAAAACCTTATATATACAGATATATAAAACCATACATATATAAAGACAGGATTTTCCTATGTTGCCCAGGCTGATCTCAAACTCCTGGGCTAGAGTGATCCTCCTGCCTCGGCCTCCTAAAGTGTTGGGATTATAGGTGTGAGCCACAGACCTGGCTTTTTTTTTTTTTTAACTGTAATTCAGGCTGGACACAGTGACTCACGCCTGTAATCCCAATACTTTGGAAGGCCGAGGCAGGAGGATCACTCGAGCACAGGAGTTCGAGATCAGCCTGGGCAACGTGGCGAAACACCGTCTCTACACAAAAAATTTTTAAACAGTTAGCCAGGCATGGTGGTACACATCTGTAGTTCCAGCTACTTGGGAGGTTGAGGTGGGAGGATCACCTGAGCCCAGGGAGGTCAAGGCTGCAGTGAGCCATGATCGCGCCACTGCACACCAACCTGGCGGACAGAATGAGACTCCCTCTCAAAACAAAAAACAAAAAACAAAACAAAACAAAACAAACAAACAACAAAATGGAGGCAGTATGGACGGTAACATAGCAAGACCCCCTCCTCTTAAAAAAAAAAAAAAGGCCGGGCTCACGACTGTAATCCCAGCACTTTGGGAGGCCGAGGCGGGCGGATCACGAGGTCAGGAGATGGAGACCATCCTGGCTAACACGGTGAAACCCTGTCTCTACTAAAAATACAAAACATTAGCCAGGCGTGGTGGCGGGCGCCTGTAGTCCCAGCTACTCGGGAGGCTGAGGCAGGAGAATGGCGTGAACCCGGGAGTAGGAGCTTGCAGTGAGCCGAGATCGCGTCACTGCACTCCAGCCTGGGCAACGGAGCGAGACTCCGTCTCAAAAAAAAAAAAAAAAAAAAAAAGGAAGGAGTTGGAGGCTCCAGTGAGCTATGATCCCGCCAGAGCAGGACCCGGTCTCAAAAAAAAGGGCGGGGGGTGGGGGAGGGGGCGTGGCCGCATTCCTGATGATACCTTTTGCCTCCAGCTCCAATATGATTGGTCCCGGCTCCATAACTGACAGATGTTATGTATCTTGGCGCTCCGCTCACCTCCCCTAGGACTGGCCCTGGACATGGCCAGGGTACCCCATGGAGGGCGAGCAATGGCGCTGCAGGGTGTCCTTTATGTCAACGCTTTGCCGATGTGCGAGCGGAGGAGGCCCCTAGAACGCGCGGCCGCCACATTTTAAGGAAGTGACTTTTTTTTCTTTTTCTTATTTTAGAATGACTTTATTGCTTCTTATTTTTAAAATGACACGTGAAAAAGGAAAAAAAAAAGATACTTAAGAGTTATACACACGTTCAGAAAGAAGAGAAAAGTACAGTGAAGGGCTGGGCACCCACACCTGGAATCTCAGCACTTTGGGAGGCTGAGGTGGGAGGACTGCTGGAGCCCGGGAGTTCAAAACCAGCCTGGGCAACAGAGCGAGTCCCCATCTCTGCATTAATTTTCTTTTTCTTTTTCTTTTTTTTTTTTTTTTATCGAGACAGAGTCTCACTCTGTTGCCCAGGCTGGAGTGCAGTGGCGCAATCTTGGCTCACTGCAACCTCTGCCTCCCAGGTTCAAATGATTCTTGTGCGTCAGCCTCTCAAGGCTGAGATTACAGGCACCCGCCACCACACCTAGCTAATTTTTTTTTTTTGTATTTTTAGTAGAGACAGGGTTTTGCCATGTTGCCTGGGCTGGTCTCAAACTGCTGGCCTCAAGCAGTCCTCCTGCCTCCCAAAGCACTGGCATTACAGGCAGGAGCCACTGCACCCATTCTGTTTCCACTTTTGGAGGTTGTGAATAGTGCCGTTGTGAATGTGTCTGTCCAAGGGTTTGCTTAAACACTTGTTTTAGTTTCTCTTGAGTCTGTCTAGGAGTGGGATTGCTGGGTCATTAGTAACTCTATGTTGAACTTTTTGGGGAACACTCATCTGATATTTCGTTCGAATTGTGGCCAGTGCTGAGAACTAGAGAGTTTTGCATACGAGGTCACGTTTCTGACTTCTCTTGGAAAAATTTGAAGCTGGTGCGGTTGCTCACACCTGTGATTCCAGCACTCTGGGAGGCTGAGGCAGGAGGACACTTGAGGCCAGGAGTTTTAGACCAGCCTGGGCAAAATAGGGAGACCCCATCTCTACAGGAAATTTAAAAAATTAGCCAGGCATGGTGTTGCATGCCTGTAATCCCAGCTCCTCAGGAGACTGAGGCGGGAGGATCACTTGAGCCCAGGAGGTCAAGACTGCAGTGAGCTGTGATTGCACCACTGCACTCCAGCCCAGGCACAGAGCAAGACCTTGTCTCCAAAAAAAGGAAAAAGAAAAGAAAAATCCTCGCCAGGCACAGTGGCTCACACCTGTAATCCCAGCACTTTGGGAGGCCGAGGCATGTGGATCACTTGAAGTCAGGAGTTTGAGACCAGCCTGGCCAACACGGTGAAACCCCGTATCTACTAAAAATACAAAAATTAGCCGGGCATGGTGGCAGGCACCTGTAATCCCAGCTACTCGGGAGGCTGAGGCAGCAGAATTGCTTGAACCCGGGAGGCAGAGGTTGCCAAGATCGTCTTCATGGTGCATGAGCCAAGTGAACCAGGATTGCGCCACTGCACTACAACCTGTGCGACAGAGTGAGACCCTGTCTCAAGAAAAAGAAAAAGAAAGAAAAGAGGCTGGGCATGGTGGCTTACGCCTGTAATCCCTGCACTTTGGGAGGCCGAGGTGGGCAGATCACCTGAGGTCAGGAATTCGAGACTAGCCTGGCCAACATGATGAAACCCCATCTCTACTAAAAATACAAAAATTAGCCAGGTGTGGTGGGGCAAGCCTGTAATTCCAGCTACTCCGGAGGCTGAGGCAGGAGAATTGCTTTCACCCAGGAGGCGGAGATTGCAGTGAGCAGAGATCGTGCCACTGCACTCCAGCCTGGGCGATAAGAGCAAAACTCCATCTCAAAAAAAAAGAAAGAAAGAAAGAAAGAAAGAAAAATCCGAGCCTGTGGGGTTTCAGGCCAGGCTGACGTTACTCTCTGGGGGCGCGGTGGGGCTGGGCAGGGAGCGCGGCGCGTGTCTGACACCCATGGCTGGCTCCCTCCCGCCCTCCACAGCTGTTCATGGTGGACAATGGGGCTGATGACTGGCGCATCGCCATGACCTGCGAGCGCGTGTTCCTCATCTCGCTAGAGCTGGCGGTGTGCGCCATTCACCCGGTGCCCGGCCACTACCGCTTCACGTGGACGGCGCGGCTGGCCTTCACGTACGCGCCCTCGGTGGCCGAGGCCGACGTGGACGTGCTGCTGTCCATCCCCATGTTCCTGCGCCTCTACCTGCTGGGCCGGGTGATGCTACTGCACAGCAAAATCTTCACGGACGCCTCGAGCCGCAGCATCGGGGCCCTCAACAAGATCACCTTCAACACGCGCTTCGTCATGAAGACACTCATGACCATCTGCCCCGGCACCGTGCTGCTGGTCTTCAGCATCTCCTCCTGGATCATCGCAGCCTGGACCGTGCGCGTCTGCGAGAGGTGCGACCCCCGCCCCTGGAGCCCCCCCAGCCCCCAGCCCCCGTCTCCCTGGACCTCCATGCCCATTCATGATTTCACCGACCCTGGGCCCCTCCCGACCCTGGCCATTGCTTCTGTCTCCCCGACTGCAAGACACCCGTGGTGCCTCCTGTCTTCCAGTTTGTGGCTTCAGTAATCATCCTCCCTGGGGACCTAACCCTGTGTCCCCAGCTGCCCTCAACCAGGGAGGGACCCCAGCTCCCTCTCCCTCATCCTCCCTGCCAGGGTCTCCCAAGCTTCCTTCTCCCAGCCCCTCGGCTCCCTGGGAGGCTGACTCCCGATCTCTGGCCCCGGGGGGCGCAGGCAGCAGGCACAGGGATGCCTCCCCGTCCCCTCTGTCTCCCACCTCCCACGTTTAACCAGCTTTCATTTTCCCCTCTGCCCGCTCCACTGGACTTTAGGGAAAACATGTGAGTCCCACCCTCCGCTGAGCTGTGTGCGCAGAGCAGCCGCTGCCACCGCTGCCGCCATCCCCGACCCGCTAGGAATTTAAGATTAGCTGCCGCAAGGGGAGGGAGGCAGGGAGAACGGGTCCGGCAGGGTGGGTCGGGGTAAGTCACCCCGTCACGGGGGCAGGCCACTCCACTGGGCGTCCTCTCCGAGCCTCAGGACCCTTGTGTCCGAAGGGCGAGGGATTAAGGAAGGGCTTGGCTCTCATGTTGTGTTTGGGCAGCTGACCCCTGGGAGCTCCGATGTTTCCTCCCAAGACTTAAATGGATCTGGGGTGGGCTAGGTGCGGTGGTGGTGCCTGTGATCCCAGCTACTCGGGAGGCTGAGGCAGGAGAATCGCTTGAACCTGGGACGCGGAGGTTGCAGTGAGCTGAGATTGCGCCACTGCACTCCAGTCAAAAAAAAAAAGACAAATAAATGGGTCTGGGATGAAGGAAAACCGGCCGTGCCTTTGGGACCTCCAAGCAGGAGGGAGTCTGTTGTAAATACCCCTAGGAGGTGGTGGGCCATCAACCCGATTTACAGAGAGGGAAACTGAGGCTCTGGGGGGCAAAGGGACTTGCCCGGAGGCTTGAGTCCTGGCAGTCTCAGAGGCAGAAGGGGCTCCGCCAGGCCTGGGGTGTGAGGGTGCCTTATCTGGGAGAGGGTCTCCCTGCCATGCGCCTAGCTGGTGGAGGCCCTGGAGGGGTCCCTGGCTGGACCCCTGCTTGCCCTCAGCACCCCATCCTCATCCCTCCACCCAGCCCCCACCCCCCATACTCCCACGGGCCCTGCCTGGGCATGAGGCCTGGCTCTCAGGGATGAAAGGCCCAGTTTCTCCGGCTGTTAAGGCTTCCAGGGCTCTCCTTGGGCTCTTGATGTTCCCCCATGCAGCTCTCACACCCCTGATGGGTGGGGTCAGAACTAGGGTCAGGTATCCCTGAGGTCCAAGCTGGGTCCTTGCAGGGCTCTGGGGGGGTGGGGCACGGGGCAGGGCCGGCAGGCAGCCAATCCTAAATTCTGAGCCTGGTGACAATGCTTGAAGCCCCCTTGCCTGCCTCGCTCTGACCCACCCCCGCCTCCCGCATGTCCCCCAGCCGTGCTCCTGGGTGGTCCCGCAGCACCCCCAACCATCGCTCCATCTGGATCTGGGGCTCACCCACCCACCGACTAGAGGGCACCCCCCCGCCCCTCCTGCCCTCTGGGGGTCAGGCAGCTTGGGGCTCAGATGTTTTGGTGTAAGATGGGGGTCAGTCAGCTGGGCGCTGTGGCTCATGCCTGTAATCCCAGCACTTTGGGAGGCCGAGGCGGGTGGATCACCAGGTCAGGAGATTGAGACCATCCTGGCTAACATGGTGAAACCCTGTCTCTACTAAAAATACAAAAAAAAAAAAATTAGATGGGCATGGTGGCGGGCGCGTGTAGTCCCAGCTACTCGGGAGGCTGAAGCAGGAGAATCGCTTGAACCCGGGAGGTGTAGGTTGCAGTGAGCCAAGATCATGCCACTACACTCCAGCCTGGGCAACAGAGAGAGATATTGTCTCAAAAAAAAAAAAAGATAGGGTCAGTCCCTGGGCCTTTACCCAGCAAGTGTCCTAGAAGCCCAGACTGGAGGTGCCTGGAGTGGCATTCGACTTCCGCGGGAGTGAAGACCCCCAAATGCCAATATTTGGGGAGCCCCCATCTCCTTCCCTCTGGAGCCTGACCCCAGCCCTATCCTTGGGCTGTGTCACCCACTGTGCCTGGCACAGGCCTCCCCTGAAGATCCTGCTCTATCCAGGCCACTTCCTCGGTGCTACCCCAGTTGGCCTCTGACCTTGAACCCCCCAGAGGCTGGCTTGGGGCTCAGATGATCTAAGCCCTGGGAAGGAGTGGGTTAGCTGGAAGCCAGGTCAGAGGGGGCCCAGTCTCCAGAAAAAGGCCAAGGGGATTTGGGGACTGAGAGCTGAGTGGGAACAGATCCTAGAGCCACCCCCAGACCCAGAGAGCCAAGCCCTCGGCCCGCTGGCATGGCCACAGGCAGAACCTCTTTGCAGCCCCTCTGGCCGAAGTCCCAAGCCTGGCTGTGACCAGGACTAAGTTCTGTCAGTCTTGGGGCCTGTCTCCCTGGGTCCCAAATATAGCCCCAGGCATCTCCCCAGTGCCAAAGCCGATGCCCCTCTCTTCCCAACCCCCAGATGCAACATAGGCTGAGTTGGGGGACTCATGCTGTCCTCCAGTCTATGTCCTTCCTACATGGACGTCCCTTCTTCACTCGAGCCCCAGGTGGTGATCCTCCAGCCTCCCACCTCCTCCAGTCCTCCTCCTTCCTCGGGGCCTTGCTGGCTGAGGAAGTTCTTCCTGGTGTCTGACCTGAATTCTTGCCTCCACCTCCTGCCGCTTCTGGTGCTGTGGTCACCCATCCCCCTGTCTGTGTGTGTCGTTGAGAGGGGGATTGTATGTTCATACAACCTCACCTGGGCCCCTCTCTGCCCCATCCAGGGAAGCAGCTTGGGGGGCAGGCAAAGGGAATGTGGAAGGGCTGTAGGGGGGGAGAGGGTGCGCCTGTCCTGTACCCACAGGACATGGCCCCAACGCAGCGAGGTGGACTCAGGGCCCTCCAGCCCTGGCGCTGCCCCAGGGGGTGTGATGGAGGCAAAGGGGATGGTATAGACTGAGCCCTCCCTCTTCCCACTCTGGCTCCCCCAGGTACCACGACAAGCAGGAAGTGACCAGCAACTTCCTGGGGGCCATGTGGCTGATTTCCATCACCTTCCTCTCCATTGGCTACGGCGACATGGTGCCCCACACCTACTGCGGGAAGGGTGTGTGCCTGCTCACTGGCATCATGGTAAGGGTGAGGGTCCATGTGTATGATCCTGGGAGGTCCAGCCAGCTGCCCGCTACACCAGCCCTTGCATACCCCTTGCTGACAGGGTGCTCATCCCATCACGAGCTGTGCCTGATCAGCGTCCCTCCATCTGTCAGTCCACCCCTCCCCTGCTCTGCTCTTTTCCTCTGACGTCACGTGGAAGCCACACCCACAGGCTTCCTGGGACATCTCCCTGCGGTCCTTCCAGGCCTAGATATGCAGCTCCCACCATGCCTGCCCAGTAAGAAGCTGCGGTCCACTCTGACCAGAGAGTCACTGTCACCCCTTTATTCTCTACAGCCCGATTTATTCACAGCCTTTGGATCCAGGGCAAGGGGCTTGATGCTGATGTGCCTTAGTTTCCTCAGCTGTGACCAGCGCTACTTCCTCTGCTTTGCAAGGGCTAAGTCGGTTATTTATGTGAGAATCCCAGAACTGTGAATGCCATGGACATGCTATAACTACCTGCTGGGGGCCGGGTGTGGTGGCTCATGCCTGTAATCCCAGCACTTTGGGAGGCCAAGGTGGGCAGATCACCTGAGGTTGGGAGTTTGAGTATCAGCCTGTGACCAACATGGAGAAACCCTGTCTCTACTAAAAATACAAAAATAGCCGGGAGTGGTGGCTCACACCTGTAATCCCAGTACTTTGGGAGGCCAAGGCGGGTGGATCACGAGGTCAGGAGTTCAAGACCAGCCTGGCCAACGTGGTGAGACCCCGTCTGTACTAAAAATACAAAATTAGCCGGGCGTGGTGGTGGGTGCCTGTAATCCCAGCTACTAGGGAGGCTGAGGCATGAGAATTGCTTGAACCCAGGAGGCAGAGGTTGTGGTGAGCGGAGATCACGTCATTGCACTCCAGCCTGGGCAACCAGAGTGAACTAAGTCTCAAAAAAAAAAGAAAAAGAAAAAAGAAACCTGCTGGGCTGTGTCCTCTGCAGCCCAAACTCCCTTCCTTAGCTGACTTTCGGGGTGTTCCCTGAGTTTTTCGTGACAGTGGGCGCAGGCAGCACCCCGTCTCCCCGAAGGATTCTCAAGTCTGCCGTGGGTGCCTGTGAACATCCTTTCACACTCACTGCTTTCTCTTTTCCCTAATTCAGTCATCGGGGTCCCTGTCCATCCCCTCTTTCCAGAGCCTTCTTTCTCTCCAGACATGTTTTATGCCCATGCCAACAAATGCTTTTCCATGTTTTATTTTTATGTTTTTATAAAGATGGGTCTCACTATGTTGCCCAGGCTGGTCATGAACTCCTGGGCTCAAGTGATCCTCCTGCTTGGGCCTCCCAAGGTGCTGGAGTTACAGGCCTAAGCAACTGCACCTGGCCCATGCCCGACTTTTTTTTTTTCTCATTGAGATGGAGTCTCACTCTGTTGCCCAGCCTGGAGTGCAATGGCACGATCCCAGCTCACTGCAACCTCCGCCTCCCGGGTTCAAGCCATTCTCCTGCCTCAGCTTCCTGAGTAGCTGGAATTACAGGCACCTGCCACCAGGCTCGGCTAATTTTTCTATTTTTAGTAGAGACAGGGTTTCATCATGCTGGCCAGTCTGGTCTTGAACTCCCAACCTCAGATAATCCACCTGCCTCAGCCTCCCAAAGTGCTGGGATTACAGGCATGACGCCACCACGCTGGCCCTTTTTTTCTTTTTTTTTTTTTTGAGATAGAGTCTCGCTCTGTCACCCAGGCTGGAATGCAGTGGCGTGATCTCAGCTCACTGCAACCTTCCCCTCCCAGGTTCAAGCGATTCTCCTGCCTCAGCCTCCTGAGTAGCTGGGATGGCAGGCACCCGCCACCAGGCCCGACTAATTTTTGTATTTTTAGTACAGACAGGGTTTCACCATGTCGACCAGGCTGGTCTCGAACTCTTGACCTCAGGTGATCCACCCACCTTGGCCTCCCAAAGTGCTGGGATTACAGGTGCAAGCCACTGCACCTGGTCCGTGTCTGCTTTTTTGCTGGCAGCCCAGCATGGGTCCCTCCCTGTAGCATCTGTGTGGTGCATCATGCTGTTGCAGAGCCGTTGTCCATCCCTTTTCCTTGCTGTCTAGTATTCTAGGTGGAGGTTTCCAGCAAGTCACTCTGTCCCAGTTGACAGGGATTTTCCTGAGAACAGGCTTCTGGGTCCTCTCAAAACCTTTGTCCTGGCCTAGAAACCGAGACAGGGTTTCCTCCGGGAGCCCCTGCTTGTGCTCTAGGCCAACCCTGCTCAGGCTCAGGGTGTTGGCATCTAAACCTGCCTGGGGCTGGGCATGGTAATGGCTCATGCCTGTAATCCCAGCACTTTGGGAGGCCGAGGTGGGTGGATCATTTGAGGCCAGGTGTCCGAGACCAGCCTGGGCAACATAGTGAGACCCCATATCTCTACCAAAAAAAAAAAAAAAAAACCAGGGCCAGGCGCAGTGGCTTACACCTGTACTCCCAGCACTTTGGGAGGCCAAGGCGGGTGGATCACCTGTCAGGAGTTCGAGACCAGCCTGACCAACATGGTGAAACCCCCTCTTTACTAAACAAACACACACACACACACACACACACACACACACACACACACAATTAGCGGGATGTGGTGGTGCACGCTTCTAGTTCCAGCTACTCAGGAGGCTGAGGCAGGAGAATCGCTTGAACCTGGGAGGTGGAGGTTGCAGTCAGCTGAGATTGTGCCACTGCACTCCAGCCTGGGCGACAGAGCGAGACTCCATCTCAAAAAAAAAAAAAAAAAAAAAAAGAATCGTTCTACCTCCTGGAGTTGTTGGGGGTCGAATGAGCTAATGTGTGGGACATGGTTCCCTCTGACATTTGATGAATAGGAAACGAGTAGACCTGAAGTCAGTGAGCTCAGCAGATGGAATCCACTCACACTGCTGGCTCAGAGAATGGGGAGGCTGCAATCTGGGCAGGCTTCCTGGAGGAGGGAGTGACCTCAAGACAGGACGCTGATGTGCCCCCTCTGCCCTGCACACAGGGAGCTGGCTGTACCGCGCTCGTGGTGGCTGTGGTGGCTCGGAAGCTGGAGCTCACCAAGGCTGAGAAGCACGTGCACAACTTCATGATGGACACTCAGCTCACCAAGCGGGTGAGGACCGCGGTTCCCATGGAGGCCGCCTCCTGGCCTTGTCAGCGAGCGTAGAACTTCCCTGCTTTCCCTCTGTACGTGCCGGGCATGCTCACGTGCCCATGGGTTACCATGCAGCCCCGTGTCAAGACTGTGCTGGCTTTAGGAGGCCGAGGCAGGTGGATCACCTAAGGCCAGGAGTTCGAGACCAGCCTGGCCAACATGGCGAAATCCCATCTCTCTAAAAATACAAAAATTAGCCTGGCATGGTGACGGACGCCTGTAGTCCCATCCACTTGGGAGTCTGAGGCAGGAGAATCGCTTGAGCCTGGGAAGCAGAGGCTGCAATAAGCCAAGATGGCAACACTGCACTCGAACCTGGGTGACAGAGCAAGACTCCGTTTAAAAAAAAAAAAAAAAGGACTGTGCTTGGCTCTGCCACCACGCACCCATCTGTGAGTAATGCACAGAGAGACATCGTGGCATCAACCCTCGTGCCCAGTCACGTCCAGCCATGAGCACTCAGTAAGAGGCTTGAGCCAGACCGCCATATGCAATTTGAGAGCTGCCTGACCCTAGCGGGTTGACTGCTCTGTACCTCAGCTTCCCCATATAGAAAATCAGGGAAATAAAAACACATGCCGATTCACTGAGTTAACATCTGCATCATGGCCGGGCGCGGTGGCTCACGCCTGTAATCCCAGCACTTTAGGAGGCCGAGGCGGGCGGATCACTTGAGGTCAGGAGTTCAAAACCAGCCTGGCCAACGTGATGAAACCCCATCTCTAGTAAAAATACAAAAATTAGCTGAGCATGATTGCAGGCGCCTGTAATCCCAGCTACTAGGGAGAGTGAGGCAGAAGAATCACTTGAACCCGAGAGGTGGAGGTCGCAGTGAGGCAAGATCATGCCACTGCATTCCAGTCTGGGCCACAGAGCCTCAAAAAACAAACAAACAAACAAAAAACATTAAAAACATTTGCATGGTGCATAGAAGGGGCCTGGCCCATCATGAGTGATGTGTGTTAGGTATACACACACTGCACAGACGTTGTTGTACAAGCATGGCCCTGCCTTATAGCCCAGGGACCCTGAGAGGCATTTCCAGAAGTGTCTAGAGGTTTCTGGAAGATTCTAGACATTTCTGGAGCCTTTTGGAATTTCGCGCCAACCCTGAGGAATTGTTCTTTTTCTGGCCCCAGGTAAAAAACGCCGCTGCTAACGTTCTCAGGGAGACGTGGCTCATCTACAAACATACCAGGCTGGTGAAGAAGCCAGACCAAGCCCGGGTTCGGAAACACCAGCGTAAGTTCCTCCAAGCCATCCATCAGTAAGTCCAGCACCTTTCCAGCTCACGTTTCTGTGTCCACATGGCGCGGAGGCAGCCCTCGCAGCTCTGTGTGGCCTCTTCACGGCTCCCTGCCAGGGACGGGTGGTCAGTTGGTTGGGGCCTGCATCTTCTGAGCTGGGTGGATGGGAGGATCTTCAGAGGGAGGCAGATGATGGGGTCTGCTAAGTCATGGACACGACTCAGTAAGTGGCAGGATGTATATTTTATTCTCTGGAATAACCAGGATAATTCTTACCCCTTAGACTTTGAAGCGATTTCCTCTTTTTGCTTTGTCTGCCAGGAAGCTCATAGTTAAATCCATGGTCTGATCCATGGGATCATGTAGGATAACTAGAAATGAATTGGGCCAGGTGCGGGGGCTCATGCCTGTAATCCCAGCACTTTGGGAGGCAGGAAGATCGCTTGAGTCCAGGAGTTCAACACCATCCGTGGCAATACAGGGAGACCCCATCTCTACAAAAACTAAGAACTTAGCTGGGTGTGGTGGTGTGCCTCTGTGGTCCCAGATACTCGGGAGGCTGAGGTGGAAGGATCACTTGAGTCTGCAGGGTCAAGGCTGCAGTGAGCCATGATTGCACCACTGCACTCAGCTGGGTTACAAAGTGAGACCTTGTCTCAAAAAAAAAAAAAAAGAAAAGAAAAAGAAAAAAAAGGCCGGGCGCGGTGGCTCACGCCTGTAATCCCAGCACTTTGGGAGGCCGAGGTGGGTGGATCACGAGGTCAGGAGATCAAGACAATCCTGGCTAACACAGTGAAACCTCGTCTCTACTAAAATTACAAAAAATTAGCCGGGCGTGGTGGCGGACGCCTGTAGTCCCAGCTACTCCGGAGGCTGAGGCAGGAGAATGGCATGAACCCAGGAGGCGGAGCTTGCAGTGAGCCGAGATTGTGCCGCTGCACTCCAGCCTGGGCGACAGAGTGAGACTCTGTCTCAAAAAAAAAAAAAAGAAAAAAAAAAAGAAGAAAGAAATTGCTTGATTCCCTATGTTGTTTCTTTGCCCTGAGAACTATTTAATAAAGTAGCTCTAAATCCTTGGCTGCTCATTGAAGTCACCAGGGGGCTTTTTAAAAATCCCAAAAGCCACATCCAACATCAGTTACTTAGTAGAGTCTGGGTTGCAGTCTGGGTTTACATTTAAATTCCTCAAATGACTGCTTGGTTGGGCATGGTGGCTCACACTTATAATCCCTGCACTTTGGGAGGCCAAGGAGGGAAGTCTGATTGAGGCCAAGATTTGGAAACCAGCCTGGGCAACATAGTGAGACCCCACTCTATGTAAAAATTAAAAAATAAAGCGAGGCGTGGTGACTCACACCTCGTAATCCCAGCACTTTGGGAGGCTGAGCCAGGAGGATCGCTTGAGGCCAGGAGTTTGCAACCAGCCTGGGCAGCAAAGTGAGACCCCGTCTCTACAAAAATAAAAAAATTAGCCCAGTGTGGTGGCATGTGTCTATGGTCCCAGCTACCCAGGAGGTTGAGGTGGGAGGATAACTTGAGCCCAGAAGGTCAAGGTTGCAGTGAGCTGTGATTGCGCCACTGCACTCCAGCCTGGGCCACAGAGCAAGACCTTGCCTTAAAAAACTATATATGGCTGGGCGCAGTGGCTCACGCCTGTAATCCCAGCACTTTGAGAGGCCGAGGCAGGTGGATCCCCTGATGTCAGCCTGGCCAACATGGCGAAACCTTGTCTCTACTAAAAATATAAAAATTAGCCGGGCATGGTGGCACGTGCCTGTAGGTTGTACTGAGCTGAGATCGCACCACTGCACTCCAGCCTGGGTGACAGAGTAAGACTCAGTCTCAAAAAATCAAAAATAAAATATATTAAAATAAGTAAATAAATAAAATTTTCTCAGGTGAGTCCAATATGCAGCCAGTCAGCAAACTTTTTCTGTAAAGGGCCAGATGGTAAATCTTTCAGGTTTTATGGGCCAGACCGTTTCTGTCCCACTCTTCAACTCTCTGCTGCTGAGGCAGGGAAGCAGTGAGGATAACCTGGTGTGGCCATGTTCCAAAGAAACCTTATTTTCCAAGACAGGCGGCCGGCTAGATTTGACCCACAGGCCATAATATGCTGACGACAATGCTGTCCACTAGAATATCACGTGAACAACATATATAATTTTAAATTTGCTAACAGCCACATTAGAAAAAAGTACAAAAGGCTGGGCGCGGTGGCTCACGCTTGTAATCCCAGCACTTTGGGAGGCCGAGATGGGTGGATCATTTGAGGTCAGGAGTTCAAGACCAGCCTGACCAACATGGTGAAACCCCATCTCTACTAAAAATACAAAAAAATTAGCTGAGCGTGGTGGCACATGCCTGTAGTCCCAGCTACTCGGGAGGCTGAGGCAGGAGAATCACGTGAACCTGGGAAGCTGAAGTTGCAATGAGCCAAGATCACGTTGAGACAGTCCCCTGGACTGGCTTAGGTACAGAAGGGAGTGCCAGCAGGTGCAGTGGCTCATGCCTGTAATCCTTTTGGAGGCTGAGACGGGCGGATCACATGAGGTCAGGAGTTCGAGACCAGCCTGACCAACATGGTGAAACCCCATCTCTACTAAAAATACAAAAATTAAACCAGGTGTGCTGGTGAGCGCTTGTAATTCCAGCTACTCAGAAGGCTGAGCCAGGAGAATCGCTTGAACCGGGGAAGTGGAGGTTGCAGTGAGCTGAGACCATGCCACTGCACTCCCGCCTGGGTGACAGAGTGAGACTCCGTCTCAAAAAAAACAAAGGGATGGTCAAAAGGGGCGAGGGCATACACTAACCAACTCCCCCTGTGGCCAGCTGTCCAGAGACCAGGGTCACCAGTGCCAACACCAACACCAAGTAGCAAGTGTGGGTTCAAATCCTGCCGGGGTGCGGATGGGCAGTGGCTTTACCCCTCTAAGCCTCAGTTTCCCCCTCAGGAGATGATGTCGGCATAGTTTTCTGAATGAAACACCGCCTCCGGTGGTGGAGAGAGGACAGGTGTGCCCCTGAGGGGCTGGCACAGAACCCTCAGAGGCTGGGCACCTCCCCAGAGCAACGGCAGCCCCTCGGCCATCTGGGAACCCCGTGCGGGGCCCTAGGGTGGCATCCCCGGGAGGTGGGCAGGGTTGGGTACATGCCGAACAACTGTGCTGAGGTTAAAATTGCCTTGTGATTTTTCTCCTGCTCTGCCCGGTCCTGCCAGGGCTCAGAAGTAAGTGTTCTCCGAGGGGCTTGGTGGGGCTGGGAAATCGGGGGTGCATGGTGGTCACAGACAGGGGGTACACCCGGGGCATGCCAACCCCAGCCTCAGAGGCGGGCAGGGTTCACATCTGCCCCATGGATCCGTGCAGGCTTCACCTTGGTCTGGGATCCAACTTCCTGGGGCAGTCCTGAGTTGGGCCGGAGACAGGACCAGCCAATGGGTGGTGTGGGCGGTGGCCAGGCTGACTTCTGGCCCTGGCGCACCGGCTGTGTACTGGGAGGGAACAGACTACAGGGAATTGGCCTCCCAACTCCCACCTCATCCTCTGATGCATGTCCCATAGGTGACCCCGGGTGGGTGCATGAAAGTCCCTGCCCCCACTGCAGCCTCCACAGGAACCTGCCTAACCCCCTCCCCCAACCCCGTGTCCCCACAGGCTCCGGAGTGTGAAGATCGAGCAAGGGAAGCTGAACGACCAGGCTAACACGCTTACCGACCTAGCCAAGGTGAGTGGGTTGGGGCAGGGTGGGCCGGACAGGGCAGGTGGGGCCCCGGAGCAGATGGGATGGGGCTCAGCTCCTGCCGGAGGAGGGCACAAGGACCCGCTGTGGGCTGACAGTGGCAGGCGGATCGCTTGAGCTCAGGAGTTTGAGACCAGCCTGGGCAACATGGTGAAATCCCGTCTCTACAAAAAAAATACAACAATTAGCCAGGTTTGGTGGCGGGCGCCTTTAATCCCAGCTACTTGGGGGCTGAGGCAGGAGAATCGCTTGAACTTGGGGGGTTGAGGCTGCAGTGAGCCGAGATGGCACCACTGCAGTCCAGCCTGGGTGACAGAGTGACACCCTGTCTCAAAAAAATGATAATAATTTTTAAAATAATTTAAAAATTTAAAAAGAGTACACAATTAGGGGGCTAAATGGGTGAAGAGGTATTTCTAGATTTAGGCATACCACCTGAATTCAAGATCTGAAATGGAAGAGAAAAAATTCCTTTGCTATGGGTATAAATTCAAATGATAGCCTTGGGAGAAAGCTTATTTGTATAGCAATTAAACATCTGTCAGGAAATTTAAATTGATTGCAAGAGAAATTGGGGCCGGCTGGGTTCAATGGGTCATGCCTATAATCCCTGTACTTTGGGAGGCTGAGGCAGGCAGATCACTTGAGCCCAAGAGGTTGAGACCAGCCTGGGCAGCACAGAGAGACCCCATCTGTACAAAAAGAATAAAAAAATTAACCAGGCATGGTGGTGAGTGCCTGTAGTCCCAGCTATTAGGGAGGCTGAGGCGGGAGAATCACTTGAGCCCAGGAGGTCAAGGCTGCTATGAGGTATGATCACTCTGCTGCACTCTAGCCTGGGCAACAGAGCGAGACCCTGTCTCAAAAAAAAAAAAAAAGCAAGAAAGAAATCAGTTTGTGTTATACATGGATCTGTGTGTTGATTCAAATATCAAGTCATCTCCCACTTTTTTTTTTTAGCTTTATTTATTTATTTTTTGAGACAGAGTCTTGCTCTGTCACCCAGGCTGGAGTGCAGTGGCGTGATCTCAGCTCACTGCAACTTCCGCCTCCCGGGTTCAAGCAATTCTTGTGCTTCAGCCTCCAGAGTAGCTGGGATTACAGGCATGCACCAGCATGCCCGGCTAATTTTTGTACTTTTAGTAGAGATGAGGTTTCGCCATGTTGGCCAGCCTGGTCTCGAACTCCTGACCTTAAGTGATCCACCCCCCCCTCAGCCTCCCAAAGTGTTGGGATTACAGGCGTGGGCCACCGTGCTCAGCCCATTTCCCACTTTTTGAATTCTTCCACTGGAAGATGTGTCACTGGACCAGTTACAATTAATCAAGTGCTTGAGATCTTTGCAACACTGATTTGAATTCCCTTCTGACCAATGACATAGTTTCAGAAAATAGCTTTTGCTCAGTGGCTACATCCCCTGATCTATCAGTCAGCTTGAGGCTAATTTCATGTTATCTTTAGAAAATGTTAAGTCCCATTCTATTTTATTTCTTGTCCCCAGTGCATTTTGGACTCACTTCCTCCATCACTAGGAAGAGAATGCAATCTAGCTTAATATTAACCTACAATAAATTTAATTTGGAAGGGAATCTTTTTTTTTTTTTTCTGAGACAGGGTCTTGCTCTGTGGTACAGGCTGGAGTGCAGTGGCAAAATCATGGCTCACCGCAGCCTCAACCTCCCCAGGCTCAAGCAATCCCCCCACCTCATCCTCTTGAGTAGCTGGGACTACAGGCGCACACCACCAGGTCCTGCTAATTTTTGTATTTTTTGTAGAGATGGGGTTTCACCATGTTGCCCAGGCTGGTCTCAAACTCCTGAGCTCAAGTGATCCTCCCGCCTTGGCCTCCCAAAGTGCTGGGATTACCGGCGTGAGCCACCGCACCCAGAAAAGAATCTTACAGAGAGAAAAACATATTCTAGACCCCTGAAGATATACAGTTAACTCTCAAACATGGGGGTTATGGGGTGCTGACCCCTTAAAAGTCAAATATTCCCATATAACTTCTTTTTTTCTTTTTGAGACAGAGTCTCACTCTGTTGCCCAGGCTGGAGTGCAGAGGTGCGATCTCAGCTCACTGCAGCCTCCATCTCCTAGGTTCAAGGTATTCTCCTGCCTCAGCCTCCTGAGTAGCTAGGATTACAGGTGTATGCCGCCACGCCTAGCTACTTTTTGTATTTTTAGTAGAGATGGGGTTTCACCATGTTGGCCAGGCTGGTCTCGAACTCCTGACTTCAAGTAATCCACCTGCCTTGGCCTCCCAAAGTGCTGGGATTACAGGCATAAGCCACTGTGCCCGGCCTCATATAAGTTTTGACGCCCCCTCACCCCAAATTTAACTACTGATAGCCTACCATTGACCGAAAGCCTTACTGATAAACAGTTGATTCACATATATTTTGTGTATATATACTGTATTCTTACAGTAAGGTATGGTAGAGAAAGGAAAATATTAAGAAAATCAGGCCAGATGCAGTGGCTCATGCCTGTAATCCTAGCACTTTGGGAAGTTGAGGAGGGGGGATCACTTGAGCTCAGGAATTCAAGACCAGCCTGGGCAACATGGCAAAACTCCATTGCTACAAAAAAAAAAAAAAAAATACAAAAATTAGCAGGAGGCTGAGGTGGGAGGATCACTTGAGCCTGGGAGGTAAAAGCTGCAGTCAGCTGTGACTGTACCACTGCACTCCAGTCTGGGAGACAGAGCAAGACTCTGTCTCTAAAAAATAAAATTTTAAGCCTGGGTGTAGTGGCTCATCCCTGTAATCCCAGCACCTTGGGAGGCAAAGGTGGGCGGATCACCTGAGGTCAGGAGTTCAAGACCAGCCTGGCCAACATGGTGAAACTTTGTCTCCACTAAAAATACAAAAATTAGCCGGGTGTGGTAGCGGGCACCTGTAATCTCAGCTACTTGGGAGGCTGAGGCAGGAGAGTCGCTTGAACCCAGGAGGTGGAGGTTGCAGTGAGCCGAGATCATGCCTCTGCACTCCAGCCTAGACAACAAGAGCGAGACTCTGTCTCAAAAATAAAAATAAAAATAAAAATTTTAAACCTCAGAAAAGACTAAAAAGAACCACCCGAAGGCTGGACACTGCTCTGGCCTCCAGATGTCACCCTCTGGCTCTAGGGACTGTGGTGCCTGAGAGAGGCCAGGGTAAGGTCAGTGGTGCTAGGAGGGGAGGCCCCCACAAGGTGTTTGCACTCGGAGTGGGGTCTGCCTTGCAGTGATGGAAGGAAAAGGGTAGGAGGCACAGTGGAGGAAGCTGGGAGGAAGAGGCTGGGTGTGAGAGGACAGAGGAGCTGGGGTGGGCACCTCGTCCTGTCCTGTCTTCCTTCCACCACTGCCTCCATCCTCCCACGGAGGCCGCCGCCGGGTGGCAAACCGGTGTCCTGACCCAGCTGCGCTCAGAGCCGTAGAGTGACGTTCTAGTGCCACCTGGTGGCCAGAGTGGTGTCTGCACCCAGGACTGTCCCTGCCTGGCCGGCCTCCCCTGCCCATAGGGGGACAGTGCCAGAACCGGGCAGTTGAGGTGGTAGGGATGCCCCACTGGCTGCTGTAACAGTAATTGTGGCTGTCGTGTTCCCAGTCTGTGATTGCGTCAGATTCTCAGGGCAGTCACCTTCGTCATTAGACCCCTGTCCCCTCCCCAGCCTAATGGGAGGGGTGGCAGTTCACGACTGAACAGGGTCCCCCCTCCTCTTCTTCCTAGGCAGCCATGTCCCCACGCTCCTGCTGTTCCCCAGCCTGGAGCAACGTCAGCCCCAAACATCCCCCAGGTCTGTGGGTACCACTTGAGCACTGCCTGTGGCTATGTGTGCCCTGTGGCCACTAGACCCCCAGGGCAGCTCTGGGCATGTCCCCCCACCCCAGAACCTCACTAGGCCTTTCCCAGGCCTGCCAGCCCTGAGCTTGGCTTTCTTTCTTTCTTTTTCTTGAGACGGATTTTCCCTCTTGTCACTCAGGTGCACTGAAACCTCCACCTCCTGGGTTCAAGCGATTCTCCTGCCTCATCCCCCTGAGTAGCGGGGATTACAGGCGCCCACCACCACGGCCTGGCTAAATTTTGTATTTTTAGTAGAGACGGGGTTTCACCATGTTGACCAAACTGGTCTCAAACTCCTGACCTCAGGCGATTCGCCTGCCTCGGCCTCCCAAAGTGCTGGGATTACAGGCGTGAGCCACCACAACCAGCTGAGCTTGGCATTTAAGACCTGTCTTTTAGGCTGGGCGCCTCCCGGGAAGAGGAGGTTGTAATGAGCCGAGATTGGGCCACTGCACTCCAGCATAGGTGACGGAGGGAGTCTCTGTCTCAAAGAAAAAAAAAAAAAGAGAGAAAGAAAAGACCAGTCTCTCCCCTCATCCACTCTCCAATCCTTCCCTGGGCCCAGCAAGGGACCTCTGGGGCTGGGGGTATCCTCCCAGCCACCCCTCACATGGGCCCCATTAGTGGCTGCCACCCACCTGGAGCGTGTGGGCTGTCCCTCTCTGTCATTGGTGCCATGGTATCGTCCTTTCCTCTCTCACTCAGCGGCGCCTCTCTCCTGCCCCTCTCTGTCTCCGGCAGACCCAGACCGTCATGTACGACCTTGTATCGGAGCTGCACGCTCAGCACGAGGAGCTGGAGGCCCGCCTGGCCACCCTGGAAAGCCGCTTGGATGCGCTGGGTGCCTCTCTACAGGCCCTGCCTGGCCTCATCGCCCAAGCCATACGCCCACCCCCGCCTCCCCTGCCTCCCCGGCCCGGCCCCGGCCCCCAAGACCAGGCAGCCCGGAGCTCCCCCTGCCGGTGGACGCCCGTGGCCCCCTCGGACTGCGGGTGACGGCCCTGCCCGCCACCAGACCCCTAAATCTTGGCCATCGTGTGGCCGCCACCTCCGGGAAGCCTTGTACAGTGGCGCCTCTTGGAGTTCAAGAAGCCGACGCTGAGTCAGGCTGAGTGGACTGAGGCCTGCCCCGCCCAGACTGCCCAGGCAGAGGGCAGGGCTGGACCATGGGTGAGGGCAGGGGAGCCCGGAGCTTCCTCTGGTCACCTGGTCCCCCGACTCTCCCCAGGCCCCCGGTGGGCATGGAGCAGCCCGGGGAGGGGTCCGTGCTGGTTCTGAATAAAGCAGGACCCGCCTAGTGGCTGCCTGTGTGCGTGGCTGGAAGGCACTGGTGATGTCCCAGGAGGTAGACCTCCAGCCCCGGGTACCAAGATGAATGTGGGAATCAGAAAAACCTGTTCCCATCACCGGCCTAGCCTAGAATCCTAGCCTAGAAGCCCTCTCTCCCTCTGGGCTGGAGCTCAGTGAGGGACAACTCTCTAGGGACACCTGTACCAGCCCCACCTGGCGCTGAGATCCCTCAGACAGCATGGCCCAGCCCTGGCCGGAAGCATCGCTCCCCTTCAACCAACCGCATTGATGGACACCCACTGTGTGCCAGGCCCCAGCGGGGCCCATGGGGGAGGTGACCTGGGTGAGGAAGGTCATTTGGGTTTTTGTGAGATTTGTATTGAGCACCTGCTGTCTACAGAGAATGTGATGATGTCAATTACCACACTGATTCCTCATCAGAACTTGACCATGGTGGGATGGGGGGGAAACTGAGGCCCAGAGAGGTGACTCTACCTACCTGGGACCACACTGCGAGGAAGGATGGTGCATTCAAACTGGAAATCCCCTAGGCCAAAGTAAAGAACCGGACTGGCTGGGCGCAGTGGCTCACACCTGTAATCCCAGCACTTTGGGAGGGTAAAGCGGGCGGATCACCTGAGGTCAGGAGTTCAAGACCAGCCTGGGCAACATGGTGAAACCCTGTCTCTACTAAAAATATAAAAATTAGCTGGGTGTGGTGGTGCACGCCTGTAATCCCAGCTACTTGGGAGGCTGAGGCAGGATAATCGCTTGAACCCAGGAGGTGGAGGTTGCAGTGAGAAAAAACCTGGACTTGGTGGAAGGGACTCCATGGAGGAGCCATGGGGACGTCAGGAGGAGGGGTTATTTGGTGACATCCAGGGGTCAGAGAGACCCTTCAGGGGTGGGCTAGAGGGGAGGGTTCCAGACACAAGTAGAATCAGAAAGGTCCCTGGAGGCCATGGGCTTGGGTGCTGGGAGCAACAGGCATTTACTTGGCAGATGCTGAGCCCTGGGTGGGGCGAGGAGGCCTGGCTCCTGGGGAGACGACGCTGTGCATAGCCGAGGAGCCCCAGGTCCTGGCAGCCTCTGATAAGGCCATCCATCGCCTGGCTCAACGAGATAACTAGGCCGTGGCTGGTGCATGAATGACCAGCTTGGGCCCAAGCACGAGAAGGGTATGAGGAGGTGCTGGTCAGACCCGGGTTCGAGTCCTGACTCTGCCACTGCTGGGTGACTCTGGGCAGTGGCTGCCCCTCTGGGGCCTTGGTTGTTTCATCTGTAAAATGGGGTGACAGTCTATTTAACCAGAACTCCCTAAAAAGGGCCAGGCAACTGGTAGGTGCTCAATAAATGCTCCTTCCCGCCTGAGGGATCACATTGGAGTCTTTGGCAGGACTCATCCTTTCTACCCTGTTGTCTGGCTGGGGAAACTAAGGCCTGAGAAGGAAAGGGGCTGTCCTTCGGGGTGAGAACCCAGGGTTCGGTTAAGGAACATCCGTGGGTGTACCTTCCGTGCCAGTGGTAGCTCCCAGGTCTGATGGCAGAGGCACAGTAAACCCACAGTACTTAAAAAAAAAAAAAAAAAAAAAAAACCAAAGCCATAAAGTTATAAACAGGCCGGGCGTGGTGGCTCACGCCTGTAATCCCAATACTTCGGGAGGCTGAGGTGGGAGGATCACCTGAGGTCAGGAGTTGGAGACCAGCCTGGCCAACATGGTGAAACCCTATATCTACTAAAAATACAAAAATTAGCTGGGCGTGGACGACTCCTGTCGTCCCAGGTACTCAGGAGACTGAGGCAGGAGAATTGCTAGAACCAGGGAGGTGGAGATTGCAGTGAGCCAGGATCACGCTACTGTGCCCCGGCCTGGGCGACAGAGCGAGACTCTGTCTTAAAAAAAGAGAGAGAGAAAGAGAAAAGTAAACAAGGCGAGAAAGAAAGAGAAAAAAAGAAAGAGAGGAAGGAGGGAAGGAAGGAAGGAAGGAAGGAAGGAAGGAAGGAAGGAAGGAAGGAAGGAAGGAAAAAACAGAAAAGTAAACAAGGCCAGAGGTGGCAAGGGGACTCTGAGGAAGTGGCATTTGGGCGTGGGCAGGATGGGTGGGAGAACGGATCTGGTAGCGGAACGGCCCAGTGCGGAGGCGAAGAGAGCTACTCGAGGTGGATTTTGTTTGGGGGACAGCCATGAAGTGACAATGACGGGGAGACTGAGGCGGTGCCGGGTTCTGGGCGGGGGGGGGGGGTAGTGGGGGGCGAATGAGACCATAGGGCTGAGATCTGCGGCTGCCTCGGTGCCTCCCCAGCCACCTCCGCCCCTGCCTGCTTCTGATTCAACAGCGCCGACCCTACAAAAACAGGGCCCGCCCATCTCCGAGGATGGCAAAGTCAACAGTGCGGGCACGCGGGCGGCCAGTCCCCGGCGGCCCGCGTGCGTCACGGGGGCGGATGCAGAGGACCAGGAAGTTCGCCGACGACGCGCCCGCCCTGGGCCACCGGCGCCGGCCCAAGTTCGCCGGGGGGGCCCAGAGGAAGCTTGGGGCACGCGACGGGGGAACGCGGAAACCCCGGGGATCTGCAGGCGCGCCCGGGCCGTGTGCCTTCTCTCCGCGTGTCCAAGCCGTGTCCCCAGCCGCGCGCCATGCGCTCTGGGGGCGTGCGCAGCTTCGCGCTGGAGCTGGCGCGGGGCCCGGGCGGCGCCTACCGCGGCGGGGAGCGGCTGTGCGGCCGGGTGCTGCTGGAGGCGGCGGCGCCGCTGCGGGTGCGAGCGCTCGAGGTGAAGGCGCGCGGCGGGGCGGCCACCCACTGGTTGGAGGGTCGCAGCGTGGGCGTCAACGCCGTATCCAGCGACTACGCGGCCGCGGAGACCTACCTGCGGCGTCGGCAGCTGCTGCTCCGAGGTGAGACACTCGTCGCGCCGCCCCCGCAGCAGCCGGGACCCCCTCGGCCGCGACCCTCTTCAGGGCCGGAAGCCTCTCAACTTAGAACCTCTGCGGTCGGGTGATCCTTTTCAAGGAGCGGGAACCCCTCTTCCCGGGGTCCTGACCCTCCCACAGGTCAGGAGTTCAAGACTAGCCTGGGCGACATGGTGAAACCCCATGTCTCCAAAAACTACAAAAATTAGCCAGGCTTAGTGGCGCGCGCCTGGAGTCCCAGCTACAGGCTGAAGTGGGAAGATCGCTTGAGCCTGGGAGGTAGAGGTTGTAATGGGCTGAGATCGCACCACTGCACTCCAGCCTGGACACCCACCCCGCCCTGGTCAGGACCCCCACTAACCGGGAGCATCTACCCAGGGTCTGGGTGTTCCCTTCTCTGGAGCCAGACTCCCTCAACGTAGAGGCTGTGCGGTGGGGAGACCCCTTTCAAAGCAGGGGGACCCTCCTGTTAGAGTCCAGGAAACCCGTGGGAAATAGAGTGGGAGATCTCCCTGGTGGACCCCAGTGTCCCCGTTGATCCCAGGCCTGGAGTCCCTGATTCTCAGAGAAGGCCGCCAACTCGTGTTACCCAGGGCCCCACCTCAGTTTACCCCACAGGGTCTGCAGCGCTGAGTTCTTCCCTGGGGTAGGGTTGGGGGTCTGGTGGTATTTCCCGGTGAGGAGGTGGAAATGCATCCCAGAGGGGAAGAGATGAAGTGGGGTCACATTCTCCTGGGAGTCTGGGTCTTGGGCAGGTCCCTACTCTTCCCCAAACCTCAGTCCTTCTCGCACCCCAAGCGCCCCTAGGCCACGCAGCTGGTCACCAGCGAGCCAGGGGTTACAGAAGGAGGCAGTCCATACCCTCACACCCTACTGTGTGGCTGCGGGAGGGCTTCATCCTCTCTGGGCCGCCCTGGCTATTCCTCCGGGCCAAGCCAGACCTCACTATACCCGTCTGTAAAATGGGCCGGGAGGGAGGCAGCTCAGATTCTCGACAGCCCCACTTTTTTCCCAGCGCTGCGGGCAATAGAAGCTTTGGGCACACAAGAGCCACAGGTGCGGGGGACCCTTCCCTCCCCAGCGGTGGAAACAGAAGCAAGTGCGGTGGGGCAGGGCAGGAAGGGGCCCAGGAGGCACTTCCCTTCCCCGGCGACTCGGAGAACTATTGGGACCGCTTTCACCCGAAGGCCGGCCCAGACACTCAACGGCGACTTCCTCAAAACACTGGAGAGGCAGCCGGGTGCGGTGGCTCACGCCTGTAATCCCAGCACTTTGGGAGGCTGAGGCGGGCAGATCAGCTGAGGTCAGGAGTTCAAGACCAGCCTGGCCAACATGGTGAAACTTTGTCTCCACTAAAAATACAAAAATTAGCTGGGCGTGCTGGTGGGCGCCTGAAATCCCAGCAACTCCGGAGGCTGAGGCAGAAGAATTGCTTGAACCTGGCAGGCGGAGGTTGCAGTGAGCTGAGATGGCACCACTACACTCCAGCCTGGGCAACAGAGCGAAACTCCGTCTCAAAAACAAAAACAAAAACAAATAAACAAAAAACACTGGAGAGGCGAGCCTGGTGGGTCCACCTGTGGTCCCAGCTATCACAGAGGCTGAAGCGGAAGGATTGCTTGAGCTAAGTTAGAGGCCAGCCTGGGCAACATAATGAGACCTCCCACCCTCCACTCCGTTTTTGTGTTTGTTTTTGTTTTTGAGACAGGGTCTTACTCTGTTGCTCAGGCTGGAGTGCAGTGGCACGATCTCGGCTCACTGCAACCTCTGCCTCCCATGTTCAAGTGATTCTGCAACCTCAGACTCCTGAGTAGCTGGGACTACAGGTGCCCGCCACCACACCCGGCTAACTTTTTGTTTTGTTTTGTTTTTCTGAGACAGAGTCTCACTCTGTCACCCAGGCTGAAGTGCAGTGGCGCCGGCGCAATCTTGGCTCACTGCAACCTCTGCCTCCCAGGTTCCAGTGATTCTCCTGCCTCAGCCTCCCGAGTAGCTGGGATTATAGGCGCCCGCCAACACGCTGGCTAATTTTTGTTTGTTTGTTTGTTTGTTTGGGGGACGGAGTCTCCCTCTGCTGCCCAGGCTGGAGTGCAGTGGCACCATCTCGGCTCACTGCAAGCTCTGCCTCCCGGGTTCACGCCATTCTCCTGCCTCAGCCTCCCGAGTAGCTGGGACTACAGGCACCCGCCACCACGCCCGGCTAATTTTTTGTATTTTCAGTAGAGATGGGGTTTCACCATGTTAGCCAGAATGGTCTCGATCTCCTGACCTCGTGATCTGCCCGCCTTGGCCTCCCAAAGTGCTGGGATTACAGGCATGAGCCACAGTGCCCGGCCAATTTTTGTATTTTTAGTAGAGACGGGTTTCACCATGTTGGCCAGGCTGGTCACGAAATCGTGACCTCAGGTGATCCATCCACCTCGGCCTTCCAAAATGCTTGGCTTACAGGCATGAGCCACCATGCCCGGCCCCCATCTCTTTAAATACATAAAAATTGGCTGGGCGCAGTGGCTTACGCCTGTAATCCCAGTACTTTGGGAGGCTGAGGCAGGAGGATCACTTGAGGTCAGGAGTTCAAGACCAGCCTGGCCAACATGGTGAAGCCCTGTCTCTACTAAAAATACAAAAATTAACCGGGCTAACTTTTTTTTTTTTTTTTTTAGGCGGAATTTCACTCTTGTTGCCCGGGCTGGAGTGCAATGGCGTGATCTCGCCTCACTGCAACCTCCGCCTCCTGGGTTCAAGTGTTTCTCCTGCCTCAGCCTCCCAAGTAGCTGGGATTACAGGCATGCGCCACCACACCCGGTAAATTTTGTATTTTTAGTAGAGACGGGGTGTCTCCATGTTGGTCAGGCTGGTCTCGAACTCCTGACCTCAGGTGATCCGCCTGCCTCGGCCTCCCAAAGTGCTGGGATTACAGGCGTGAGCCACTGCGCCCGGCCAAGCTGGGCTAATTTTTAAATTCTCCCAGCTACTCAGGGGGCTAAGGCAGGAAAATCACTGGAACCCAGAAGGTGGAGGTTGCAGTGAGCCAAGATGGTGCCACTGCACTACAGCCTGGGTGTCAGAGCAGAGTGAGACTCTGTCTCAAAAAAAAAAAAAATTAAATTAAAATTTTGGCTGGGTGCAGTGGCTCACACCTGTAATCCCAGCACTTTGGGAGGCTGAGGCGGGCAAATTGCTTGAGCTCAAGAGTTCAAGACCAGCCTGGGCAACATGGTGAAACCCCATCTTTACAAAAAATACAAAAATTAGCGGGGCATGGTGGTACACACCTGTAATCCCGGCTACTCGGGAGGCTGAGGTGGAAGGATCGCTTCCTTCCACCTGAGGTGGAAGGGAGGCAGAGGTTGCAGTGAACCTAGATCGCGCCACTGCACTCCAGCCTGGGCAACAGAGTGAGATCCTGTCTCAAAAAAAAAAAAAAAAGAAAAGAAAAGCAAATTTAAAAATTGTTAAATTGTTAAACATTTAAGGAAAAAAACAATGACACTGGAGGGGCGAGGCCAGTGGAGGTGCTGTGTGACCTCGGGCAGAGCCCCACCCCTCTCTGGGCCTTTGGGGTCCATCTGCGAAATGAATTGAGGGAGGCGCTGGCTCAGTAGTCCCTTCAGGGTTACCTAATCCCGCTTCTCCTCCCGGACTTAACGGCCTACTGTCTCCCCTCTAGAGTATCCATTGAAACCTGGCCTAAGGTCCCAGACCTTCCTTTCAACTCCAAAGACCCATCCTCCCAGGCAGCCTTCCAGGCTGATCACTGTGCCTCCAACTCCGTCGTTCCTGTTCTGATCCCCATCACGGGCTGAGGGTGACCGTGTTTGTTTATGACCGCCCCCTCCACCCACACACCTCACTGAGGTGGTGGAAGTCTCCTGAGCCAGGCTCAGAGGCGGACAGTCACGGCAGGGGATGGGTTCAGCGGCAGCGCATTACGCTGCCACGAGAGGGCGCCAGCGTCCCGCAGACGACGCAGAGGCAACTCCCGCTGGAGAAACTCCATGCGACTTTTCTTTGGGGAAACTGAAGCCCAGAGAGAGGTCACGCCGTCCCGAGGCCACACCGCAGCTGTGGACCTGGGGGTGCCCGAGCGTCCCCTGCATTCAGCTCTGTGGCGGGACGGGGGCTGAGGATGACTGGAGCAGGCACAAGGGCTGCGGGGAAGGTAGGGTTTGCCAGAGGCTGAAAATTGGGAAGGGAACATCAGTTCGTAGGTACCGCTCCTGGGCGAATGCGCCGAGGCGCGACCGAGTTGACGGTATGTCAAGAGCAGGTTGATGACCCGGGAGCGAGGCTCTTGGAGGAGTCCAGCTGGGGCTGCACGATGATCCATGCACAACCTTCTGAGGTCAGGACTGATTTTTACTTTCTCCCGGCTCTACAGAGGTGGAAACTGAGGCTCCAAGAGGTTGTCATTTGCCCAGAGCCACCAGCTAAGCGGGACTTGAATCAGGGAAGGGGTGCAGCAGGCACCAGTGTGGAGAGCGGTCCCACCCACCTCCTCCGCTTCTCCCTTTGCATAGCGGGGGAAACAGGCCTGGAACAGTCATAGGCTCTCTGGCCCTCAACTGGGGCGAGAGTCCCCCGCCCCAAATCGGGCTGGACATGCCTCGAGTCACATCAACGAGGGGCGGCTGGTGAGCGATTAAGCCGAGAGGCTGAAGGCTCTGCTAGGTGACCACAGGCCTGGGCCCTGCCTCTGGACCTCTTTTTTCCCTCTTTACCCCCGGGGTCCGCGAGAGACCAGCTCTGGCAGCCTAAGGGCTTCAGTTTCTCCCCGGGGTCCGCGAGGGAAGGCGGCAGCCGGCGGTGAGCAGCGGCGTTTGTTATTTTGCTCCACGCCCGGGCAGAGCTACGCCCCTTGTCGCGCTATTGGTGGAGTCCCTTCCCGGGGCGGGGAAGAGACGGTGACCCCACCCCCCCCGCCCTGCCGTATAAAAGCGGCGCCGACGCACGGCGCGGGGATTTTCTGCTCCGGTTGGTGAGCGCGCCTGCGCGTTGACGGCGATTTTGCGTTCTGAGGCTGCAGCGTCGGCATCTTGAGCTGCCGGTTCGCGAGTTCGAGGCCAGGTTCCGCGTGTCTTGGGTTCGCACCCCGGACGCGATGCTATTCGACAAGGTGAAAGCGTTCTCGGTGCAGTTGGACGGCGCGACCGCGGGCGTCGAGCCCGTGTTTAGCGGCGGCCAGGCCGTGGCGGGCCGGGTGCTGCTGGAGCTGGCAAGCGCCGCGCGTGTGGGTGCCCTGAGGCTGCGCGCGCGGGGCCGCGCCCACGTGCACTGGACCGAGTCGCGCAGCGCGGGCTCGAGCACGGCTTACACGCAGAGCTACAGTGAACGCGTGGAGGTCGTGAGCCACCGCGCCACGCTCCTGGCGCCAGGTACGGATGGAGGACCCCTGCTCCAACACCAGTTGTGTGCCTCCCACCACCTGGACGGCGGTACCTCCGTCAGCCCTGGGACCCCAGCGCAACCGCTCAGCCTCCTTTTTCTCCTACCTGCAGATACCGGGGAGACCACGACGCTGCCTCCTGGGCGCCATGAGTTCCTGTTCAGCTTCCAGCTGCCCCCGTAAGTCCTCTGGGGTGCAGGGTTGCCCTAAGCCTGCAGCCCCTTCCAGATTGGTACCTCCAATACTGGATATCTGGGCACCTCTGAGCCCCAAGACTCTCCCCCTGGGAGGCCCCCGGAGTGTCTGTGTCTCCTTCTCCCTGCCTGCTTGTCTCTGTATCTTGCCCCCTGAAGTCCCATCCCTCTACCCTAGGACCCTGGTGACATCCTTCGAGGGCAAACACGGTAGTGTCCGCTACTGTATCAAGGCCACCCTGCACCGGCCCTGGGTCCCAGCACGCCGGGCAAGGAAGGTGTTCACTGTCATCGAGCCTGTGGACATCAACACGCCAGCCCTGCTGGTGAGTGGCCACCCTTGGGGAGGTAGGTTGGGAGTATTGTAGGAAGGGGCCTGCCTGACTGCTGGGCGACACCAACCAATAAGATGGAGGTCATAGGTGGGCCCTGGCAGGGAGGGAGGCAGGTGTGGGAATGCGTGTGGAATCCACTGGGATCTGCACCCATTTGCCGTGTGACTCTGGGCAAGTGTCTTGAAGCCCTCTCTGAGCCTCAGATGCCTCTTCTGTGAAATAGACCAGAGCTGGGGCTTACCAAGTGTGAATTACACACCAAACACTTGGCTTATGCATTTCGTTTCTGGCTTTATAAGATAGGTTGTGTTCCTGGCTCTATTTAACAGATAGTTCCTGGATTGTTAAAAAGAAACCAAGCCCTGCCCAAAGTCCTCCCTCAGCTGGGGGTGGTTTGGAAGCTCCACAGCGACTGTGGTTTGCACAAAGTGACTCATCCATGTCACTTTCCTCTACACCGACAGGCACCTCAAGCGGGGGCTCGGGAAAAGGTTGCCCGATCCTGGTACTGTAACCGTGGCCTAGTCTCTCTTTCGGCCAAGATCGACCGCAAGGGCTACACCCCAGGTAGCAGGCGGACCGGACTGGGTTGGGGCGGGGGCTGGTGTTGGGGCGCAGGAGGGGAAACTGAGGCCCCACTGCTCCTTGTTGCAGGAGAGGTCATCCCTGTCTTTGCCGAGATCGACAACGGCTCCACACGTCCTGTGCTGCCTCGGGCAGCCGTGGTGCAGACACAGACGTTCATGGCCCGAGGCGCCCGAAAGCAGAAACGGGCAGTGGTGGCCAGCCTCGCGGGCGAGCCGGTGGGCCCTGGGCAGCGGGCGCTGTGGCAGGGCCGGGCACTGCGGATCCCCCCAGTGGGTCCTTCCATCCTGCACTGCCGCGTTCTACACGTGGACTACGCACTCAAGGTAGGGCATCCTGCTGGCCCTGGGGGAAGCTGAGGCCTCAGTCTCCCCAGGCATAGGAGGGAGGTGGGGGCTGGGGAGGCTGCCTGGGCACCCTCCCTTATGGTTCCTTCCTCCAGGTCTGTGTGGATATCCCAGGAACGTCCAAGCTGCTGCTGGAGCTGCCACTGGTGATCGGCACCATTCCCTTGCACCCTTTTGGCAGCCGTTCCTCCAGCGTGGGCAGCCACGCCAGCTTCCTGCTGGACTGGAGGCTGGGGGCCTTGCCGGAGCGGCCTGAGGGTAAGCTCCCGCCCTGCTTGCATGCAGAGGGTGGGTGGATACATGGAGAGGTGGATGCCGGGTCAACTCTCTCACCACGAGTCCCCCGGAATCCCAACCAAAGGACATACAGCCTGGCAGCCCCAGAGCTGGCACAAGCCAGCTCCTGGCCCCTGGTCCCTTGCAGCAGGGCTCTCTCCTGCCAACCTCACCCATCCTGTCTCTCACTTCCAGCTCCTCCTGAGTACTCGGAGGTCGTAGCCGACACCGAGGAGGCCGCCTTGGGGCAGAGCCCCTTCCCGCTTCCGCAGGACCCCGACATGAGCCTTGAAGGCCCGTTCTTCGCCTACATCCAAGAGTTCCGCTACCGCCCGCCACCCCTGTACTCTGAGGTGAGCTCAGGGGTCTGAGAACCACCCATGCCTCTCTGGGCCCTGGGAGCCTTGATGGGGTGGCAGACATAGTAGATGGGTTTTTTTTGTTTTTTTGTTTTTTTAGACAGGGTCTTGCTCTGTCACCCAGGCTGGAGTGCAGTGGCATAATCATAGCTCACTGCAGCCTCGACCTCCCGAGCTCAAGCAATCCTTTCGCCTCAGCCTCTTGAGTAGCTGGGACTACAGGCACACGCCACCACATCCTGCTAATTTTTGTGTTTTGTTTTGTTTTGCTTTGCTTTTTGAGATGGAGTTTCAGTCTTGTCACCCAGGCTGGAGTGCAATGGTGCGATCTCAGCTCACTTCAACCTCCGCATCCCTGGTACAAGCGATTCTCCTGCCTCAGCCTTCCGAGTAGCTGGGATTACAGGTGTTAGCCACCACACGCGGCTAATTTTTGTATTTTTAGTGGAGACGGGGTTTCACCATGTTGGTCAGGCTGGTCTTGAACTCCTGACCTCAGGTGATGGCCTGCCTCAGCATCCCAAAGTGCTGGGATTATATGCGTGAGCTACCACGCCCGGCCAATTTTTGTATTTTTTGTAGAAATGGGGTCTCACTGTGTTGCCCAGGCTGGTCTTGAACTCCTGGGCTCAAATGATCCTCCCATCTTGGCCTCCCCAAAGTGCTGGGATTACAGGCGTCAGCCACTGCGCCCGGCTGGCAGAGGATTTTAATTGTTGACAGAATTTCGCTACATACAGTCGGCCCTCTGCGTTAGCAGGTTTAGAATCTGCAGATTCAACCAAACATGGGTCAGAGACATTTGAAAAATAAATACATACATGGATAATACAGATTAAAAATATGATAGGCTGGGTGCGGTGGCTCATGCCTGTAATCCCAGCACTTTGAGAGGCCAAGATGGGAGGACTGCTTGAGGCCAGAAGTATAAGACCAACCTGGGTAACATAGCAAGACCCCCATCTCTACTGCAAATAATACAAAATTACCCAGGCTTGGTGGAGTCCATCTATGATTGGGAGGCTGAGGCAGGAGGATCGCTTGAGCCCAGGAGTTTGAGGCTGCAGTGAGCAATGATTGTGCTATTACATACTCCAGTCTGGGAGACAAAACAAGACCTCATCTTAATACTACTACTAATAGTAATAATGCAGTATAACAGTGATTAAATAGCATTTATATTTTGTGTGTGTATATGTGTGTGTGTGTGTATATATATATATATATATATATATTTTTTTTTTTTTTTTTTTTTTTTGAGATGGAGTCTTGCTGTGTCACCTAGGCTGGAGTGAAGTGGCACAATCTCGGCTCACTGCAATCTCCACCTCCCGGGTTCAAGCAATTCTCCCTGTCTTAGCCTCCCGAGTAGCTGGGATTACAGGCATCCACCACCACGCCCAGCTAATTTTTGTATTTTTTAGTAGAGACGGGGTTTTGCCATGTTGGCCAGGCTGGTCTAGAATTCCTGACCTCAGGTGATCTGCCTGCCTTGACCTCCCAGAATGCTGGGATTACAGGCGTGAGCCACCACACCTGGCCATAAAGTATTATAGGTAATCTAGAAGAGATTTAAAGTACACGGGAGGGCTGGATGCAGTGGCTCATGCCTGTAATCCCAGCACTTTGGGAGGCTGAGGTGGGCAGATCACTTGAGGTCAGGAGTTTGAGACCAGCGTGGCCAACATGGCTAAGCCAGGTCTCTACCAAAAATACAAAAATTAGCTGGGTGTGGTGGCATCCACCTGTGATCCCAGCTACTCACGAGGCTGAGGCAGGAGAATCGCTTGAACCCAGGAGGTAGAGGTTGCAGTGAGCCGAGATTGCGCCACTGCATTCCAGCCTGGGTGACAAAGCGAGACTCTGTCTCGAAAAATAAAATGAAATAAAAATAAAGTACACAGGAGGATGGGCTTAGATTATCCGCAAATATTATGCCATTTTATATCAGGGACCTGAGCATCTGTGGATTTTGGTATCCACGGGGTTCCTGGAACCAATCCCCTGTGGATACCAAGGGATGGTATACACTCAGCTCCAAAACCCTCTTTGCACCCCAGTCTGCCCTAGACACCACCTCCCGATGGCCTCGTCCCTGGTCAAGGGCGGGAGTTGGGAGATGGCTAGATGGGGAGTGGTATTTCTGAATTTCTGTTTCCAGTGTCCTCTGAGGCTTAATGGGAACATTTCTCTTAGGAGGATCCAAACCCACCCTTGAGGGACATGAGGCCACGCTGCATGACTTGCTGAACGGCACAGGGACCCCTCGAGGAACAAGATTGCACACCAGCTTTCAGCCACCATGACTGTGGGGAGTGGCTGGACCAAGGGCTGACCTCCCCGACTGCATCAAAGTTCGGGAACCAAGTCTCAGAGTGAGGCGGGGGCCTTTCGGATATCACATGGGACAGAGGAAGAGCCCGGCTGGAATCTGACTTATCTGGACCGCTGTCCTTGTGAGGCATTGAATGCCCAGTGCAGTATCCGAGAGACTGTTTAATAACCTGTCTTCCCAGCCTGTTGGTGGTGCTGGAATCCCCTAGGAGCCTTCAGTCTGGGAGAAACAGAGCCAGACATAGACAGTTCCAGCATCACAGAACCAGAAGAAGAGACCTGCAACTGTGAGAGTCCAGACAGGAAGCAGAGAAGGCGTCCTTGTGGAAAGGGCATTTTAGCTGAGGCTTTGGAGTACGAATAGGAGCTCAGCAGGCAGACGAATGAGGAATAAAGGTCAGAGAAGGTCAGAGCTGAGTGACGTTTGGAATCCACCCCATTTATTGTAGAATTGGGGGTTCAGAGGGCAGGTGCCTCAGAGTTGAGGCCACACAGTGAGGTCTGGTGGGTGAAAGGACCCAGGAACGAGGCGTTCAGGAAAGCAGGTTGTCAGAGCTATGTGGAGTCTTTGGGTGGCAGGGGCAGCCGCTCCAGCCTTTGAAGACTTTGAAAACCAGAGATTCCTGGCGCAGGCTTGGACTTCCTGGGAGCTCCTCCAAGTACCCAGGGGCATCAGAGCTGCCTGGGTGTTACATGGCCCAGGGAACCCAGGTTCAGGGTAGGACAGGCAAGACCAGATACCCAACGTGCAAAGTGAAAACACTGGGCTCCCTGTTAAACGATGAGGAATTCAAGACAGTGACAGCATTACGTCACCCCTGGGGACAGAGGTCAGCCTAAGATGACACACGGGGACTACTGTGCTTCCGGAGGCTCCCTGTGTCCTGGAGGAGAAGAGCATTAGAGGGGGCAGCTGGACAAGCTCCCAACTGCAGAGTCCCAGCCCTGGCTGGGGCAGGGCCCCGGCCTGGGACTCAGCATTTCTGATATGCCTTAAGAATTCATTCTGTTTTGTACAATTATTTTTTAAAAGTAAACGTGTGGAGAAAGAATCCGGGCTTCTTGGTTTATTTCCGCCCCCCATCTGGCTGCTGAGGGAACTGGGACTGCCATCCCTGGTCACTATCTTGGAGACTAAATTCCTGGCCAAGGAAGGCAAAGGGGCTCATGATTGAGAAGGGGAAACTGAGGCCCAGGACTGGGAGGGGGTTGGTCCAAGGACATATGAGGAGGCTGAGCTGGGGTGGGAGCCGAGCCCTGGGCCCCATACCTGCACCCCCTATGGGAGTCTCAGAGGCTGGCGGGGGCTGAACAGTGGAGGACAAGCAGAGAACTCTATCCTCAGAGAGTGGGGAGCAGGGGGCTGGGGCTGGGAGGAGCCGCCTGAGTACGGGAACATCCTGTCATCTGAGTCTAGGTTTGGTTTTTGTGGGGTTTTTTCTGTTTGTTTTTGTTTTTCAGAAGGAGTCTTGCTGTGTCGCTCAGGCATGGTGTAGAGTGTAGTGGTGTGATCTCAGCTCACTATAACCTCCACCTCCTGGGTTCAAGCGATTCTCCTGCCTCAGCCTCCAAGTAACTGGGATTACAGGTGCCTGCCACCACACCCGGCTAATTTTTGAATTTTTAGTAGAGACGGGGTTTATTTTTTTCTTTCTTTCTTTTTTTTTTTTTAAGACAGAGTTTCGCTGTGTCACCCAGGCTGGAGTGCAATGGCTTGGTCTTGGCTCACTGCAACCTCCGCCTCCCGGGTTCAAATGATTCTCCTGTTTCAGCCTCGAAAGTAGCTGGAATTACAGGCATGTGCCACCACGCCTGGCTAATTTTTCTATTTTTTTAATAGAGACAGGGTTTTACCATGTTGGCCAGGCTGGTCTCAAACTCCTGACCTCAGGTGATCTGCCTGCCTCAGCCTCCCAAAGTGCTGGGATTACAGGTGTGAGCCACCATGCCTAGCCCTGGATTTGTTTTTATTGAGGTGAAATTCACATATTGTAAAATTCACCACTTGAAAGTATTCAATTTAGTGCACTTTACAATGTAGCATTTAATACTCATAATGTTTCTTTGGTTTGGTTTTGAGATGGTCTCACTCTGTTGCCCAGGCTGGAGTGCAATGGCCCGATCACAGCAGCCTCAAGAGATCCTGGGCTCAAGAGATCCACTTGCCTCAGCTCCTCGAGTGGTTGGGACCACAAGTGTGTACCACCACACCCAGCTAATTATTTTTTTGTAGAGACACGATCTCCCTTTGTTTCTCAGGTGGGTCTTAAACTCCTGGGCTCCAGCAGTCCTCCCGCCTCAGCCTCCCAAAGTGCTGGGATTACAGATGTGAACCATCACAACCGACCTGGCTATTTACGACGTTATGCAACCATCACCACCATCTATTTCCAGAACATTTCTATCCCTGCCAAAGGAAACCCTGTCCCCACTAGTGATCAATCCCCATTCCCCTTCCCCCACCTCCAGCAACCACTTTCTGTCTCTGGATTTGCCTATTTTGAACATTTCATATCAATGGAATCATGCGGCCTTTTGTGTCTGGCTTTTATCACTCAGCATGTTTTCCGGGTTCATCCACATTGTACCATGTATCAGAACTTCATTCCTTTTTCTGGTTGAATAATATTCCATTGTGTGCGTAGACCACATTGTGTTTAGCCATTCATCCGCGGATGGACATCTGGGTTGTTTCCACGGCTTGGCTATAGTGAATCTTGCTGCTAAGAACACGCGTGTTCAAGGATTACTTTGAAAACCCACGGAGCTGTTAGGTGGCCCTAGTGGCGTGGGGCTGTTATTCTTCTGGAGGTACAGGTGGGGATAGTGAGCTCAAGAGAAAGAGACTAGCCTGGCCGACATGGTGAAATCCTGTCTCTTCTAAAAAGAATACAAAAATCAGTGAGACGTGGTGCAGGCACCTGTAATCTCGGCTACGTCGGAGGCTGAGGCAGAAGAATCACTTGGACCCAGGAGGTAGAGGCTGCAGTGAGCTGAGATCATGCCACTGCACTCCAGCCTGGGTGACAGAGTAGTGAGACCCTTTCTCAAAAAAAAGAAAAGGAAAAAAAAAGGAAGTAAAGAAGGAAGGGAGGGAGGGAGGAGAAAAGAGAAGAGAAAAAAAAGAAAAGAGAAAAGAAAAGAAAGGGGGGAGGGAGGGAGGGAGAGAGAAAGAGAAACAAAGGGAAGAGGAAGGAAGGGAGGGAGGGAGGGAGGGAGGGAGGGAGGGAGATGCTCCACTCAGGGTCCCACAGTCAGGACTGAGACGGCCAGCACTCAAAACTGCCCCTTGGGCCAGGCACAGTGGCTCACACCTGTAAATCCCAGCACTTTGGGAGGCCGAAGCAGGAGAATCGCTTGAGCCTAGGAGTTTGAGACCAGCCTGGGCAACATAGCAAGATCCCGACTCTACAAAAAAAAAATATAAAAAATTAACCAGGTGTGGCAGTGTGGACCTCTAGTTCTAGCTACTCAGGGGGATGAGGTTAGGAGGATCACCTGAGCCTGGGAAATCGCGGCTGCAGTGAGCTATGATCGCACCACTGCACTCTAGCCTTGGCGACAGAGTGAGATCCTGTCTCAAAAAAATATATAAACACTGCCTCTTAGACTCCAGAGTCCATGCCGCCCTCAGGCCACATGATACTGTGCCCCTCAAGCTCCCGCTGAAGCTCCGCCTGTCTCACCTAAGCCCTCGTGCCCCTCCAAGGTTGGGCAAGGCCCTATTGAAACCCTAGTCTGGGCCGGGCGCGGTGGCTCACGCCTGTAATTCCAGCACTTTGGGAGGCTGAGGTGGGTGGATCACGAGGTCAGGAGACCAAGACCATCCTGGCTAATACGGTAAAACCCCGTCTCTACTACAAATAGAAAAAAATTAGCCGGGCGTGGTGGTGCGTGCCTGTAGTCCCAGCTACTCGGGAGGCTGAGGCAGGAGAATGGTGTGAACCCAGGAGGTGGAGATTGCAGTGAGCCGAGATCGTGCCACTGCACTCCAGCCTGGGTGACAGAGCAAGACTCTGTCTCAAAAAAACAAAAACAAAAACAAAAAGAAACCCTAGTCTGATAGCCCAGGCTGTCCCAGCCAGCCTGCCCAAGGCAGCAGAAATTAACTGGCAGGCTGGAGGCTGGAGTGGCCATTGTCAGGGCTAGGAGCCAGGGATGAGGACAGGGGGACCCAGGGGCTGGACATGAGGAGATCTGGGTTAGGGCTTGGCTCTCTGTGTGACTGCAGGCAGGTCACCTTGTGTCTGAGCCTGTTTTGTCATCTGAGACTCTGGGAGACAGGCCATCCCCACACCCTACCACAGTCCTCAATCACGTCCTTCCTCTGGCCTGAGGGTGAGCCCTCCTTTCCTGCTACCCCTGGTTCTAAGGTCTACCAAGACCTCCTTTGACCTGGCATCAAGCTTGGAGCATGCCATACATGGGAGGTCCCTGGGGCCAGCAGAGAGGAAGCATTCCCACAGCACAGTCACTAGAAGCCGAACTGACAGTCTCAGTAGGAAATGAGTTATTTGTCATGAGGGGTGTGCAAGACATATCAGTTTCCAGATCCATGTTCCCAAACAGAGGAGAGTCTAAGGTATTTATTCCAGCAAGGGATGTGGGTACAGTGCGACAAAAAGATTCCACCCAGCGGGGGTGGGAGGACAAGACGCCCCGTGTCCTCAGGACTCCTGAGTCTGCAACTATGGGGAACTTGATCCCGACAGAAGGAGAACTTTCCGGTTCAGATGATCAACAACCAGGATTAAGCTGGCCCAGGTAGTCCCAATTCAGGAAACTTCCTGAACATGGGGAGGGGCCTAGGGAGCCCAAAGGCAGGTGGTCAACTTCTATCAAACATGAAATGAGGCCGGGCGCGGTGGCTCACGCCTGTGATCCAGCACTTTGAGAGGCTGAGGTGGGAGGATCACGTAAGGCCAGGAGTTTGAGACCAGCCTGGGCAACAGAGCGAGACCCCATCTCTACAAAAAAAAAAAAAAAAAATGTAAACATTAGCTGGGCCTGGTGGCATGTGCCTATGGTCCCAGCTACTCAGGAGGCTGAGGTGGGAGAATCACTTGGCCCAGGAGGTCTAGCCTGCAGTGAGCGATGATCAAACCACTGTACTCCAGCCTGGGTGACGTGGCAAGAATTTTTCTCCAATAATAATAATAATAATAACAACAACAACAGCAGGCCAGGCACAGTAATCCCAGCACTTTGGGAGGCCGAGGCGGGTGGATCACGAGGTCAGGAGATCAAGACCATCCTGGCTAACACAGTGAAACCCCATCTCCACTAAAAATACAAAAAATTCTCCGGGCGTGGTGGCGGGCACCTGTAGTCCCAGCTACTCCGGAGGCTGAGGCAGGAGAACGGTGTGAGCCCGGGAGGCGGAGCTTGCAGTGAGTGAGTGGAGATTGCGCCACCGCACTCCAGCCTGGGCGACAGAGCGACACTCTGTCTCAAATAAATAAATAAATAAATAAATAAAAAATAACAAAATAACAAAAACCCCAACCCTCTCCAGGCCTGTAAGACCCCCTGCCCACCTCTCCCTCCAGATCCCCCTCCCTCCCCGTCTGCTACTCAAACACTCCAAGCTGATTTTTATTTTTATTATTTTCATCTTTTAGACAGAGCCTCACTCTGTTGCCCAGGCTGGAGTGCAGTGGCTCGATCTCGGCTCACTGCAATCTCCACCTCCCAGGTTCAAGTGATTCTGCCTCAGCCTCCCAAGTAGCTGCGACTACAGGTGCCCACCACCATGCTCAGCTAATTTTTGTATTTTTAATAAAGACAGGGTTTCACCATACTGGCCAGGCTGGTCTTGAACACCTGACCTCAAATGATCCACCTGCCTCGGCCTCCCAAAGTGCTGGGATTACAGGTTTGAGCCACCACGCCCGGCCCTCCAAGCTGATTTTTACCTTGGGGACTTCTCATATACTATTCCCCCTGCGAAAAGGCTCTTCCCCCATTGGTGGTTTCTCTTTACCCCCTGGCCTCACTTTTTCAGAGCCATTCCAACCTCCTGGCCAAAGTTGCCACCCCCTCCATCACTCCCTCTCCTATCTCTCTGTTCTGTAGTCTTCCTAGCCCTCATCACGCTCTGAAATTACTACTTAGATGTTCATTTATTTGTCTGACCCTCTGTGGGCAGGGCCAGATCCAGGCTCTGACCCCCGCCCCAGCATGCAGCAGGCATGAGGGTGGTTGACTAAGTGACTGGGGGACCACTGCTCTGCCTACTTTGATGTGGATGAAGACTCCTCTTTTTTTTTTTTTTTTTTTTTTTTTTTTGAGACAGAGTCTCACTCTGTTGCCCAGGCTGGAGTGCAGTGGGGTGATCTCTGCTCACTGCAAGCTCCGCCCCCCGGGTTCATGCCATTCTCCTGCCTCAGCCTCCCAAGTAGCTGGGACTACGGGCGCCCACCACTACGCCTGGCTAATTTTTTTTGTATTTTTAGTAGAGACGGGGTTTCACAGTGTTCGCCAGGATGGTCTCGATCTCCTGACCTCATGATCTGCCCACCTCGGCCTCCCAAAGTGCTGAGATTACAGGCATGAGCCACCGTGCCCGGCCTTTTTCTTTTTTTTTTTTTGAGACAGCATTGCCCAAGCTGGAGTGGAGAGCCTCGATCTCGGCTCACTGCAAACTCTGCCACCCGAGTTCAAGCAATTCTCATGCCTTGGCCTCCTGACTAGCTGGGATTACAGGCACCCATCACCACGCCCAGCTAATTTTTGTATTTTTAGTAGAGACAGGGTTTCACCATGTTGCCCAGGCTGGTCTTGAACTTCCGACCTCAGGTGATCTGCCCATCTTGGCCTCCCAAAGTGCTGGGATTACAGGCGTGAGCCATCATGCCCAGCTCAGATGAAGATTCTGATGGGGGTGGAAGTGTCACCCCTTGCACTTGCTCCCAAGACCTCCTAGAGTCAGACGTGTCCCCCATGCAGAGTCAAATGCTAGGTCTCTATCTCTCAGTGTCTCTGTCTGTTTCATTCTGACTCTCACCATCTTTTCTTTCCCATCTCTGTCTCTCTCTCAATGTCTGTCTTGCTTACTGTCTCTGTCTCTGTCTCTCAGTCTTATTGCCTCTGTACTTCTGTCTCTTTCTCCCTGTCTCTGTCTCCCTCTGCCTCTGATTCTCTCACTATCTCTCTTGGCTACCATCTGTCTGTCTCTTTGGGTCCCTGACTCTCTCACCATCTCTGCCTCCTGCCCTGGCCCGGCCAGCTGGGGGACAAGGGGTGACAAGCAGTCAGGGCGCCCGCTGCTTGTTTTCCCACCCACGCTGGCAGAGAGCCCAGCCCAGCCGGGCCACTGTTCAGGAATCCTCCAGCCTCCCCGCTCCAGCCACCAGGCGCGGCCACCGCCAGCCTCTCCTCCCAGCACATTCTGTCCCAAGCAAAGAGCACCAGGGGTGGGGTGGGGTGGGGGTGGGGGTGGGAGGGGGACGCATTCCTGCTGAGCTCCAGTTACAGGACAGCTTGTCCTGGTGGCCCCACCAGCACAACCTCCTGATGGCTCCCCGTCCTGCTGTGGGGTTAGACCTTCCTGAATGAAGCCAAAGCCCCTCTGCCAGTTCGTGCCCACCTCAGGGCCTTTGCACCAGCCATACCTTCCACCTGGCACTCTGTCTCCCTAGATCTCCCCAAGACCTCCTCCACCTGCACATCTGAGACCTCACATCACCTTCTCAGCAAGTCCCCTCTGTCCCTAGGCCCGGGCACCCCGAATTCCCCTCCTGCTGCCCCAGTGCATTTAATTTCCTGGTCCTCCCCATGTCCCTGGGGTTACATATTCACTTGTTTGTTGATGTGGTGTCTATTACACCAGGTCCCCACTGTGTCCCAGCACCCTGAACACACAGTAGGTGGCTTAGTGAAGGTTTTTACAATTGACATCTATTCCTCCCAAAGCTCAGCCCTCCCAGGCTCATCCACGTGGATCCACAGTTCTGACCACCCCACCTCTGCCTCGCCCTGCCTCCGCCACCCCTGCACCCTAATGCACCAGGATTTCCCAAGCCCCCCTGCCTTGGCCCAGGGAGTTCTCTCCACCAGATCCACCTTTCTGAGCGAGGGGCTGGGTGCATTGAGGGGCAGGGGCGGCTGGAGTTCAGATGCACCTTTTGAGCGAGGGGCTGGGCCTCTCTGTCGCTGGGCTCCAGGCACAGGGCAGTCATGATGTACACACACACGTGCAAACACACACGCACACACATAAGCCTGTCAGCAGCATAGAAACACCAGCCAGTGAACTCGGGCACAAGCAGCCGGGCACATAGTGTTCACCAGGTGCTCACATGTGGAGTACCCCAACTCCTAGGAGGATGCGGTTATGGCCTGGATCCTACAGGTGGGGCCCAGACATGGGCTTTGAACCCACGCCAGGGTATGCACAAACCTATCCAAACACACGCGTGTCTGCCCTAGCTTCCCTCACCCGGGAGTCACCCCCCCCTACCTTGTTTTTGATGTTCAGGAAAGTCCCCAGAAAGCACTGGGCCCGGGCAAGGGGCCAGGAGGAAATGGTGACTCAGCCGGTGGCCATCAGTGCCTGCCACGCTGGGCTGGGTGGACTGCGCGGCCCGATCTGGGAGGATCCACAGAAAACAACAATAAAAGATGAGGGCGTGGGTGCGGGGTAAAAAGGACTCAGCCCAAGAATGATCAGAGAGGGGATGGATCCCCCTGTGCTCCAACACTTCAACCCTGCTGGGCCTGACTGACAAGTGGGGAAACTGAGACACAGGGAACAAGTGACTTGGCCAAGGCCCACCAGCCAAGATGGTACAGGCAAGGGGATCCCTAAGTCCTTAACACAGGGGTCTGGAGGAATGTCTACCTGCCCTGCCCTTTTTTTTTGGAGACAGGGTCTCACTCTGTCCGTCAGGCTGGAATGCAGTGGCATGATCTCAGCTGACTGCAATCTCCGCCTCCTGCCTCAGCCTCCCAAGTAGCTGGGATTACCAGCGCCTGTCCCTATGCCCAGGTAATTTTTGTATTTTTAGTAGAGATGGGGTTTCACCATGTTGGCCAGGCTGGTCTCAAACTCCTGACCTCAGGTGATCTGCCCACCTCGGCCTGCCAAAGTGCTGGGATTACAGGCGTGAGCCACAGTGCCCGGCTCCCTGCCCCACTTTCTGAGACCCAGATCCACTTCCTGGTTTCCTGTGTGGTCATGTGACCACACTTGGCCAATTGGAGCCTTTTGTTATCACAGACACAAGGATTGGGTCAGGGCTGGGCACGTGATCCTGCCTGGGCCAATCATGCTACGAGTTTGGAGACTCCCTGGAAGAAGGCCTAGAAGTAAGGAAAACCATCTTGGACGCATGATGAGGGCAGTGGATCAGAGTCCCAAGGACACTGGTGAAGAGCAGAGCGGGACTCACACAACCTCAGATCCCTGTGGAGTCAGGGTGGAACCAGAGGGAAGGCTGAAGGCTGGAGGGTCCTGAGAGGCCTTGCAGAAAGAGAGGACATTGGAGCTGGGGCTTTGATGGATGAAGAGGAACTAGGGAAAGGCATTTCAAGCAGAGGGAACAGCCTGTGCAACCACAGCAGGCAGGTGGGAGCTAGGCGTGTCCTCAGCCACCCCAGTGGCCCCATGGGGCTGGAGCATAGAGAGGCATCTGCAAATGTGTTTATTTGTTTATTGAGACGGAGTTTTGCTCTTGTTGCCCAGGCTGGAGTGCAGTGGCGCGATCTTGGCTCACTGCAACCTCCGCCTCCCGGGTTCAAGCGATTCTCCTGTCTCAGTCTCCTGAGTAGCTGGGATTACAGGCGCACGCCACCACGCCCACCTAATTTTTTGTATTTTTAGTAGAGACGGGGTTTCACCATGTTGGCCAAGCTGATCTTGAACTCCTGACCTCAGGTGATCCACCCGCCCTGGCCTCCCAAAGTGCTGGGATTACAGGCGTGAGCCACTGCGCCTGACTATTTATTTATTTTTTTAGATGGAGTCTCACTCTATTGCCCAGGCTAGAGTGCCGTGGCATGATCTTGGCTCACTGCATCCTCCGCCTCTCAGGTTCAAGTGATTCTTCTGCCTCAGCCTCCCGAGTAGCTGGGATTACAGGTGCCTGCCACCACGCCCGGCTAATTTTTGTATTTTAATAGAGACGAGGTTTCACCATGTTGGCCAGGCTGGTCTTGAACTCCTGACCTCAAGTGAGCTGCCCGCCTCAGCCTCCCAAAGTGCTGGGATTACAGACGTGAGCCACCGTGCCCGGTTTAAATGTGTTTATTTGTCTCTGTGCTCAATTCTCCCACCTACAAGTCCCCTAAGGGCAGGACCCGGTTTGCTTTGTTGGTGGCCAGCAGTTGTCCATTAATGTTTGTGATACAGGTGAACCAGGCCACGTGAAGCCTTGAACCGGGGCTGAGAGCCAGCGCTTTCTTTTGGGGACACAAAACAGGCAGGATGGGCAGGGGGTGGTGAATAGAAAAGATTGGGTACATAAGGCAGAAGAGCCTGGGGCTTTATGGGGGTGGCCCCTGAAGCCTGTGACCCAGGAGGGACCAGGCCCAGGCCACAGTCCAGGCAGGAGAGGGCGTGTCCCCATCTGTGAACCCCCACCCCCAGACCCCGGCCATGGTGCTTAGGAGGGAGGCAGCATGGAGCTCCGGGTCTGGGCTCTGGGACCACCTCTTCCTCCCTGTGTGACCGTGGGCAAACGACAGCGCCCCTCTGAGCCTCAGTTTCCTCATCTGGAGCTTGACTTCACTGTACGTCAGTGTCAGGACTGGGCACAGAGTGGGTGCAGCGTCTGTGGGGCAGCATGGGGGTGCTGAGGCAGTGGGTGAGGGGTAGGCTCGTCTGGAACATGCCGTTAGCAGTTCCCAGCCTCTTTGAAAACAGGAAACCGGCTCTCGTGGGAGCCCCCAGCTGTGCTTCCTGAGTCTCCGCGTGACGTGCGCGTGCTGGGGCAGTGTGGGCAGGCATGTGTGTGTTTGCGTGTTTGCAGGCGGCCTGGAATATAGGTGGACCCACCTGCGTGTGCATATGTGTGTGTGTGTGTGTGTGTGTGTCGGGCCGCACGTGGCATTGCCCAGAGGCGTGTACACACACAACCGTTACCTGTGCTCGCATGTGGAGCTATGGATCTCAGCCAGTGTGGGAAGCAGACAGTGGGTTGGTTGGGGCACTTTTGAGTCTGGGTCTAAGTGTTAAGTCTGTGTGTCCATCAGCAGCGGTGACTGGTGTGTGCTGGGACTGACTTGGGCCGGCAGAGCCTGTATGGTGGCCCTAAGGCCTCCGAAACCCCAGGTCAGCCCTGATTCAGCTGCTGATGTTGGCTTTATTTATTTATTTATTTTGAGACAGGGTCTTGCTGTGTTGTCCAGGCTGGAGTGCAGTGGTGCCCTGTTAGCCCACTGTGGTCTCGACCTCCTAGGCTCAAGCTATCCTTCCACCTCATCCTCCTGAGTAGCTGGGACTACAGACACACACCACCACACCCAGCTAATTTTTGTATTTTTTGTAGACATGGAATCTTACTACGTTGCCCAGGCTGGTCTCCAACTCCTGAACTCAAGCGATCTGCCTGTCTCAGGCTCCAAAAGCACTGAGATTACAGACATGAGCAGTGGCCACTTTTTTTTTTTTTTTTGAGACAGTCTCACTCTGTTGCCCAGACTGGAGTGCAGTGGTACAATCATATCTCACTGCAGCCTCGACCTCCCAAGCTCAAGTGGTCCTCCTCCTTCAGCCTCCCAACCATCTGGGACCACAGACACAAGCCACCATGCCCGGCTAACTATTTTTTTTTTTTTTTTTTTTGAGATGGAGTCTCACTCTGTCACCCAGGCTGCAGTGCAGTGGCAAGATCTCGGCTCCCTGCAACCTCTGCCTCCCAGGTTCAAGTGATTCTCCCGCCTCAGCCTCCAGAGTAGCTGGGATTACAGGCATGCACCACCACATCTGGCCAATTTTTTATATTTTTGGTAGAGATGGGGTTTCACCATGTTGGCCAGGCTGGTCTCAAACTCTTGGAGTGATCATCCTGCCTCAGTTTCCCAAAGTGCTGGGATTACAGGCGTGAGCCACCATGCCTGTAATTTTATTTTTTTTATTATTTTTATTTTTGTAGAGAAACATAGGTTTCCCTATGTTTCCAGGGCTGATCTCAAAATGCGATCCTCCTGCCTCAGCTTCCCAAAGTACTGGGATTATAGGAGTGAGCCACCATGCCTGGTCTACAACAGGTTCATTGTCACCTCAGGGCCTTTTTTTTTTTTTTTTCTTTTTTTTGAGACAGAGTTTTGCTCTTGTTGCCCAGGCTGGAGTGCAATGGCACAATCTTGGCTCACCACAACCTCTGCCTCCAGGGTTCAAGCGATTCTCCTGCCTCAGCCTCCCAAGTAGCTAGGATTACAGGCATGCGCCACCACTCCCGGCTAATTTTGTATTTTTAGTAGAGATGGTTGTTCTCCATGTTGGTCAGGCTGGTCTCGAACTCCTGACCTCGGTGATCTGCCCGCCTCGGCCTCCCAAAGTGCTGGGATTACAGGTGTGAGCCACCACGCCCGGCACCTCAGGGCCTTTCTACGTGTTGTTCTTTCTGCCCAGATAGCTCTTCCTCTCGCTCATTACAAAGCCTGCACTTTCTCTTCCTGAAGATGTCAGTTTAAGCATCCACTCCTTAGAGACCTTTCCACCTCTTCTTGTTTCTTGTTTTTTTGTTTTAATTTTTTGACAAGAGTCTTGCAGGCTGGAGTGCAGTGGCGTGATCTTGGCTCACTGCAGCGTCTGCCTCCCAGGTTCAAGCAATTCTCCTGCCTCAGCCTCCCCAAGTAGCTGGGACTACAGGCATGTGCCACCACAGCCAGCTAATTTTTGTGGTGGTGTTTTTTTTTTTTTCCCGAGACGGAGTGTTGCTCTGTCGCCCAGGCTGGAGTGCAGTGGCACAATCTCGGCTCACTGCAAGCTCCGCCTCCCGGGTTCACGCCATTGTCCGGCCTCAGCCTCCCGAGTAGCTGGGACTACAGGCACCCGCCACCACGCCCGGCTAATTTTTTGTATTTTTTTGTAGAGACGGGATTTCACCGTGTTAGCCAGGATGGTCTCAATCTCCTGACCTCGTGATCCGCCCACCTCGGTCTCCCAAAGTGCTGGGATTACAGGTGTGAGCCACCGCGCCCAGCCTAATTTTTGTGTTTTTAGTAGAGACGGGGTTTCAACATGTTGGCCAGGCTGGTCTTGAACTCCTGACCTCCAGTGATCCACCCACCTCAGCCTCCCAAAGTGCTAGGATTACAGGTGTGAACCACTGTGCTTGGCTCCTTTCACCTCTTTCACAAAAGCTGCCCTATTCTCCCTCTCAGTTCCTTCCAATTCCTTGCTTTGCCTTTCTCACAGTTTGTGATTACAATGTATTGACAGGTTCACGGCCTGTCTTCCACCTCCCCTCGGTACTGGGAGCTCCAAGAGGGCGGGTCATAGCATGCAGTAGGTGCTCAATAAATTTACTGGCTGGGTGTGGTGGCTCATGCCTGTATAAAGCACTTTGGGAGGCTGAGATGGGAGGATCGCTTGAGGCCAGGACTTTGAGACCAGCCTGAGCAACATGGTGAAGCCCCATCTCTACTAAAAATAAAAATAAAAAAAATTAGCCAGGCATGGTGGGACACACCTGTAGTCCTAGCTACTGGGGAGATTGAGGTGGGAGGATTGTTTGAGCCCAAGAGGTTGAGGCTGCAGTGAGCCGTGATTGCACCACTGCACTCCAGCAGAATGGGACCCTATCTCTAAAATAAATAAATAATATAAAAATAAATGCAGTATGCTAAATGAGAGTGCGGAGCCTGCACAAGATGCAGAGAGCCAGGAATGGGGAGGTGGAAGACAAGGGCCCTCCCTCAGTAGCTGCTCAATTAGTGTATGATGGATTAATGAAGCTCAGAGTGAGACCTTGACCCACTGGTCCTGGCCTCCTAAAGAGGAGTCTTCTGGCCTCATCCCTAGCCTCCTGGCCCCAGATCACACTGTGTGAGCAGCCCCTGGAGCCTGCTTGGCAGGGGAGGAACAGAAGTCCCTGCTCAGTTATTTGCACACTGGCTTCTCCCACGAAGTCCTAACATCACAACTTCAAGTGCCCTTTCCTTTCAGATCCCAGGCCTGGAAAGGTCTTTATTTTGGCCACCTCAGCCCATTGCATGGAAGGGATATCCAAGGTCAGAAGCAATCCCGTCCCTGTGTCCAGGTTGAGCATGTCCCTCCTCTGCTCACACACCCTCCGTGGCTCCCTATTACCCTCAGGAGAAAGTCCAGCTCCTCAGCTCAGCAGTCACAGTCCAGCCTGAGTGTGGCAAGATCATTTTTCCTTTGTCTAATTCTCAGTCACTCTTTGGGTCTCATCTTGGTTATGTTTCCCAGTATTGACCATTGACACAGTCCCAGGACACACTAACTGCTGTCAGAAACCAAATGTTCGTTGCATTAATCATGTCAGAACATCAGGCTGAATACGACTTTTATTGTTGTTGTTAAGAGACTGTGTCTGGCTCTTTCACCCAGGCTGGAGTACAGTGGTGCAATCATGGTTCACTGCAGCCTCAACCTCCGGGCTCAAGCGATCCTCCCACCTTAGCCTCCCGAGTAGCTGGGACTATGCACACTACCACACTCAGCTAATTTATTTATTTTTTATAGAGATGAGGTCTCACTCTGTCGCCCAAGTTGGAGTGCAGTGGTACAGTCATGGCTCACGCAGCCTCGACCTTTGGGCTCATGCGATCCTCCTACCTCAGTCTCCTGAGTAGCTGGGACTACAGGCACACAGCACCACACCTGGCTAAGTTTGTTTTTTTAAAAATTTTTTGTAGAGACAGGTCTCACCATGTTGACCAGCCTGGTCTCGAACTCCTGGACTCAAACGATTCCTCCCCACTCTGCCTCCCAACGTGTTGGATTACAGGCATGAGCCGCCACGCCCATTAGGATATGACTTTTTTTGTTTGTTGTTTTGTTTTTTGAGACGGAGTTTCGCTCTTGTTGCCCAGGCTGGAGTGCAATGGCACGATCTCAGCTCACTGCAACCTCCGCCTCCTGGGTTCAAGTGATTCTCCTGTCTCAGCCTCCCTAGTAGCTGGGATTACAGGCATGTGCCACCACACCCATCTAATTTTGTATTTATTTTTAATAGAGATGGGGTTTCTCCATGTTGATCAGGCTGGTCTCAAAGTCCCGACCTCAGGTGATCCACCCGCCTTGGCCTCCCAAAGTGCTGGGATTACAGGCGTGAGCCACCGTGCCCGGTCTAGGATATGACTTTTACAGAGTAAAAAGACTCACAGTTTGCATTGCATGTGAACACTGTGGACCATTGACTATTAACAGAGTATTAAATTCAATATAAAGAACAGTGACTGCCCAAGAGCTTAGATCAGGAATTGGCAAACATTTTCTATAAAGGGCCAGATAGGAAATATTTGAAGCTTTGCCGGCTACACAGTCTCTTTTGCAATTACTCTACGCTGCGGCTGTTTGAAAGCATTCATATACACAAATAAGTGAGCATGGCTGTATCCCAGGAAAACTTTGTTCATGGACACTCAAGTGTGAATTTCATGTAATTTTCACATGTCATCAAATAGTCTTCCTCTGGTAGTTTTTCAGTCATTTTAAAATGTAGGCCACGTATGGTGGTTCTTGCCTGTAATCCCAGTGCTTGGGGAAGCTGAAGTGAGAGGACCGTTTGAGGCCAGGAGTTCAAGACCAGCCTGGGCAACATAGGGAGACCCCCCCGCCTCCATCCTTACAAAAAGTTTTAAAAATTAGCTGGGATGCCTGTAGTCTCAGCTATTCAGTAGGCTGAGGTGGGAGGATCACTTAAGCCTGGGAGTTCGAAGCTGCAGTGAGCTATGATCCCGCCACTGCATTCTAGCTTGGGTGACTGAGAGAGATCTTGTCTCTAAAAAAAAGGAGGGAGCCAGGGCCGGTCATGGAGACCATCCTGGCCAACATGGTGAAATCCTGTCTCCACTGAAAATACAAAAAAGAAAGAAAGAAAGAAAGAAAAAAAAAAAAAACCCAAACTAGCTGGGCGTGGTGGCAGGTGCCTATAATCCCAGCTACTCGGGAGGGTGAGGCAGGAGAATCGCTTGAACCCAGGAGGTGGAGGTTGCAGTGAACCGAGATGAAGGCACTGCATTCCAGCCTGGGGGATAAGAGTGAAACCCATCTCAAAAAAAAAAAAAAAAAAGGAGCCAGGAGCGGTGGCTCACACCTATAATCCTAGCAGCACTTTGGGAGGCTGGGGCAGGCGGATCACTTGAGACCAGGAGTTCTAGACCAGCCTGGCCAACGTGGTGAAACCCTGTCTCTACTAAAAATACAGTAATTATCTGGGTGTGGTCCCAGCTACTCGGGAGGCCGAGGTGGGAGATTAGCTTGAACCTGGGAGGCAGAGGTTGCAGTGAGCCGAGATTACGCTGCTGCATTCCAGCCTGGGCGACAGAGTGAGACTCTGTCTCAAAAAAAAAAAAAAAAAAAAGGGAAAAAAAAGTGAATACTGTTTTGGGGTCATGGTTAAAGCTGAAGTTTGCCAACCCCTGATGGGTCATAAGTGTCATGATTTGTGTTTACAGAGTATCAGAACTTTGTTTAAAGTTACCAGCTGATAAAATATGAGGACAGGTTTATGGCTAACAGGGTTTCATCATTGACAGATAGCAAGTATCAGGATTAGTCTTTTTTCACAAAGTATCAGAACACAGCAAGCTCTGATGGCTAATCAGGTGTCAGGACCTGGGTTTAAGTCCAACCCTGCCTTGGGGCCCACGGCACCGCGGTAACCACCAACTACTGTCCACTCTCAGGATACTGTTTACTAAGTATCGAGTGACAGGCTGATGGCAAAGTATCGGGTCATGGATAAGTCACACTGCGAGTTGGGCACTGTGACAGCGTCTCTAGATGCCAGCTGTTTACAGTGACAGGAGACTGGCTGTTTACAGGGGATGAGTCAGCCCCACTTCCAGATACCCAAGTCCAGATGGCGGGTAGGATTGGCACCTCTCCAGGTGTTTACAGGGTACTGAGGTCCTGGCAAGCTGGGCTTCTCTCCTGCGGCCACCTCTAGCCAGGGTGGGGAATGAGTCCCCTGAAGGCTGTGGGACCCATGATCCTGGTTAGATTCTCCTTCTGCTCGTCCCTGGCTGTGCTGCCTCAGGCACATTACTTAACCTTTCTGGGCCTCTGCCTCATCTGTAAAATGGGCATGATGATGAAGCTAGGTTGCCAGATAAAATATAGGCTACTCAGCTAAATGTGAAGTTCAGATCGATATTGAATTTGGTTTTACTGTAAGTATATCCCATGCAACATTTGGGATATACTTATACTAAAAAAAAAATTATTCATTGATGCTGTGGTTTGAATGGTCCCCCAAAGTTCATATGTTTGAAACTTAATCCTCAAAGCAGTCCTTTCAACCTTGTCAACCCGTCGGCGGGGCCTCTGGCGCAGCGGCGGCGGCTCCTGTTCCTGCCACAGCTCTCTCCCCTTACCTCCCCACTAGATCCCGGAGATCGCCCGCCATGGCTTTACTTACTGCGGCTGCCCGGCTCTTGGGAACCAAGAATGCATCTTGTCTTGTTCTTGCAGCCCTGCATGCCAGTGCTTCCTCCACGAATTTGAAAGACATATTGGCTGACCTGATACCTAAGGAGCAGGCCAGAATTAAGACCTTCAGGCAGCAACATGGCAAGAAGGTGGTGGGCCAAATCACTGTGGACATGATGTATGGTGGCATGAGAGGCATGAAGGGATTCGTCTATGAAACATCAGTTCTTGATCCTGATGAGGGCATCCGTTTCTGAGGCTTTAGTATGCCTGAATGCCAGAAACTGCTACCCAAGGCTAAGGGTGGGGAAGAACCCCTGCCTGAGGGCTTATTTTGGCTGCCGGTAACTGGACGTATCCCAACAGAGGAACAGGTATCTTGGCTCTCAAAAGAGTGGGCAAAGAGGGCAGCTCTGCCTTCCCATGTGGTCACCATGCTGGACAACTTTCCCACCAATCTACACCCCATGTCTCAGCTCAGTGCAGCCATTACAGCCCTCAACAGTGAAAGTAACTTTGCCCAAGCATATGCACGGGGTATCAGCCGAACCAAGTACTGGGAGTTGATTTATGAAGACTCTATGGATCTAATCACAAAGCTACCTTGTGTCGCAGCAAAGATCTACCGAAATCTCTACGGAGAAGGCAGTGGTACTGGGGCCATTGACTCTAACCTGGACTGGTCTCACAATTTCACCAACATGTTAGGCTATACTGATCATCAGTTCCCTGAGCTCATGCACCTGTACCTCACTATCCACAGTGACCATGAGGGCGGCAATGTAAGTGCCCATACCAGCCACTTGGTGGGCAGTGCCCTTTCAGACCCTTACCTGTCCTTTGCAGCAGCCATGAACGGGCTGGCAGGGCCTCTCCATGGACTGGCAAATCAGGAAGTGCTTGTCTGGCTAACACAGCTGCAGAAGGAAGTTGGCAAAGATGTGTCAGATGAGAAGCTACGAGACTACATCTGGAACACACTCAACTCAGGACGGGCTGTTCCAGGCTATGGCCATGCAGTACTAAGGAAGACTGATCCATGATATACCTGTCAGCGAGAGTTTGTTCTGAAACACCTGCCTAGTGACCCCATGTTTAAGTTGGTTGCTCAGCTATGCAAGATTGTGCCCAATGTCCTCTTAGAGCAGGGTAAGGCCAAGAATCCTTGGCCCAATGTAGATGCTCACAGTGGGGTGCTGCTCCAGTATTATGGCATGACGGAGATGAATTACTACACAGTCCTGTTTGGGGTGTCACGAGCATTGGGTGTACTGGCACAGCTCATCTGGAGCCGAGCCTTAGGCTTCCCTCTAGAAAGGCCCAAGTCCATGAGCACAGAGGGTCTGATGAAGTTTGTGGACTCTAAGTCAGGGTAAAACTGGAGACTGGGGGAAAGTGACTACCAGAAAGTGAGGAAGCCTAAATAAAAAGTATACTTTTGTTTCAGGGGGCCTTTAAAGACTTAAGATTAAATTATATCTGAGGCACTGATAATATGTTTGAGGTTAAAATATAAATTAAGACTTTAAAAGATGAAAAATGGTCCCTTCTTCCCTAATCAGCTCCTTTCCCCTGCCTGGTATGAGTTGCCCATCACAGGCATGGTCCTGGAGGATGACCAGGACTAATGCATGTGGTATGAGTAGGTTTGGCCCCCTCACTATCTCTAGAGTGAGAATCTGGCTCCTGTTTCCATGGCTCAAAGCCGGTTGCAGAGAATCTGCAGTCACTTCGGAGCTTTAGCTTCTTCTCTGCCAAGCCCTCAATAAGCCAGCAAACCAGGACTCTGCCCCTTCTGTTTCCATAGCAATCATGTTGGATAGTCAGCTGTACCAAGCCCCTTGGCCCTCCCATGCACACAAACACCTCCTAGCAAGACCTGTTGGTTAGCTGGACATGCTTTGGCAATTTTTTTATACTACCAAGTGACCATAAAGGCATGGCATTTGTTGTGACTGGCACCCAATGTTTGATTTTTTTTTTTAAACTATCCAATTAAAATTAAGGTCTGGGAGTGTTCTGTTTCCCATTACTTTAATACTCACCCCCCTCCCAGACTTTCTACACCTGTTTCATCTCAGGCTGAGGATGTTCTGGACCTCCCCCTCTTAGTCCCTACTAGAGACCTCTCAACAGATCTGTGGGCCCAGTCATTGGGTTTTATCAGTGCTTAATGTGAACTAAGTTTTTTACTTCCAACAGAATACAAGCCACTACCTTCTGACCTCCCCACCCCCCACCAACCCCCAGCTTTTAATATGCTGTGGGGCATAGAACAGGGACTCCGGAACGACCAGCATGATATTTTCAGAGTCTTGTCCCTGGGGTATTAGCACCTCTTTTTGAACAGAGAATTGATTCAAGATTGGACATGGTCTCCTCTGATTATCAGGTACTGGGGCTGAGGGCATTAAAAATAGTAAGCCTCCTTCCTCGTCCCCTGCCTCAAGAAATCGCCTCCTAATTTATCAACATCTTTTTCCTCCCTTTCCCTGAGAGCTCACAGTACAATGTTTGTTTCAGAAGCCCCATTTGCACAGGTTTTCAGCAACTCAGAATGCTCTACTTCTTTTTCTTTGAGAAAGGATTGAGATACGCTCCTGCTGTGCCCCCATCTTTCCTCCAAACTCCTGCCTGTGTTTGTGTGGATACCCAGTCCCAGAACCACACTGTTGAGTTGGACACACTGTAAACCCCTGGCTAACTGTCAAGTCATGATGCAGACTTCAGGTTGTTCTGTATAAAATGCAAAATAAATGTTTTAATTAACAATGAAAAAAAATCCTCAAAGCAATAGTGTTGAGAGGTGGGACTTTTAAGAGGTGATTCGATCACTGGAGTGGGTTCGTCATTGTGGGAATGGATTTGTTATAAAAGTGAGATTGGAGGCCAGGCATGGTGGCTCACACCTGTAATCCTAGCACTTTGAGAGGCTGAGGTGGGTGGATCACTTGAGGTCAGGAGGTTGAGACCAGCTTGGCCAACATGGTGAAACCCCGTCTCTACTAAAAATACAAAAATGAGCTGGGCGCGGTGGCGGACGCCTGTAATCCCAGCTACCTGGGAAGCTGAGGCAGGAGAATTGCTTGAGCCTAGGAGGCAGAGGTTGTAGTGAACCAAGATCGCGCCATTGCACTCCAGCCTGGGGGACAGAGTGGGACTCTGTCTCAAAAAAAAAAAAAAAAAAAAAAGTGAGCTTGGATGCCGGGCACAGTGGCTCATGTCTGTAATCCCAGCACTTTGGGAGGCCAAGGCAAGCAGATCACCTGAGGTCAGGAGTTCAAGACCAGCCTGGCCAACATAGTGAAACCCCGCCTCTACTAAAAAAAAAAAAAAAAAATTACCCAGGCATGGTGGCACATGCCTTTAATCCTAGTTACTCAGGAGGCTGAGGCAGGAGAATTGTCTGAGCCAGGGAGGCGGAGGTTGCAATGAGCCGAGATCGTGCCACTGCACTCCAGCCTGGGTGACAGGACGAGACTCCGTCTCAAAAAAAAAAAAAAGAAAAGTGAGATTGGGCTGGACACAGTGGCTCACACCAGTAACCCCAGCGCAAGGCAGGAGGATCCTTGAGCCCAGGGGTTTGAGAACAGCCTGGGCAACATAGTGAGACTCCATCTCTACAAAAAATTTAAAAATTAGCTCAGTGTGGTGGTATGCACCTGTAGTCCCAGCTACTCAGGAGGCTGATGCGGGAGGATCGCTTGAGCCTAGGAGTTCAAGGCTGCAGTGAGTTATGATTGCACCACTGCACCCCAGCCTGAGAGACAGAGCAAGACCCTGTCTCTGTTTTAGAGACAAATACATGTCTCTAATATATATATATAATATATGAAAATATATATCATATATAGATACATACATGAATATATATTGTATATTTATAGTATATCTATGTATAGTGAGACCCCATCTCTACAAAAAAGAACAAAATTAGCTGGGTGTGGTTGTGTGGGCCTATGGTCCCAGCTACTCAAGAGGCTGAGGCGGGAGGATTGCTTGAGCCCGGGAGGAAGTCAAGGCTGCAGTGAGCCGAGATTGCACCACTGCACTCCAGCCTGGGCAACAAGAGTAATAACCTGTCTTTAAATTTTTTTAATGTAAAAATAAATAAAAATTTAAAAGAAAAGGCTGGCCAGGTGCCATGGCTCATGCCTGTAATCCCAGCACTTTGGAAGGCCAAGGCGGGTGGATCGCGAGGTCAGGAGATCGAGACCATCCTGGTTAACACGGTGAAACCCTGTCTCTACTAAAAATACAAAAAATTAGCTGAGCATGGTGGCACGTGACTGTAATCCCAGCTACTCGGGAGGCTGAGGCAAGAGAGTAGCTTGAACCCAGGAGGCGGAGGTTGCAGTGAGCCAAGATCATACCACTGCACTCCTGGGTGACAGAGCAAGACTCTGTCTGAAAAAAAAGGCAAGGCAAGGCAGGGCAGGGCAGGGCAGGGCAGGGCAGGGCAGGGCAGGGCAGGGCAAGGCAGGGCAAGGCAGGGCTGTTTGGGGCTTCCCTTGCTCTCTGGCGTGTTTCTCTTACCAGATGATGCCTGCACCACGTGATAACACAGCAAGGAGACCCTCGCCGGATATGGCCCAATCTTGGACTTCCCAGCCTCCAGAACCACAAGCCAAATAAACTTCAATTGTTTATAGATTACCCAGCCTGTGGTATTCTGTTACTGCAAAGCAGAAAGCTAAGACAGTTGTTTCTCTGAAATTTGAAGTTAACGGGCTGCCTGGATGTGTATTTGCTAAACCTGATCCCCCTGTGATGAAGCCTCCCACATCACAAAAAAAACTTAGAAATTTAAAACTTAGCCAGGTATGGTGGTGCACACCTATAGTCCCAAACTCAGGAGGCTGAGGCAGGAGAATCCCTTGAGCACAGAAGGTCAAGGCTGCAGTGAGCCATGATCACACCACTGCATTCCAGCCTGAGTGACAGAACAAGACCTTGTCTCTGTCTTTTTTTTTTTTTTCAGACACAATCTTGTTCTGTCGCCCAGGCTGGAGTGCAGTGGTGCGATCTCGGCTGATTGCAACCTCTGCTTCCTGGGTTCAAATGATTCTCCTGCCTCAGCCTCCCGAGTGGCTGGGATTATAGGCGTGTGCCACCATACCTGGCTAATTTTTGTATTTTTAGTAGAGACAGGGTTTCACCATGTTGAGCAGGCTGGTCTTGAACTCCTGGCCTCAAGTGATCAGCCCGCCTCAGCCTCCCAAAGTGCTGGGGTGACAGGCGTGAGCCACTGCGTCTGGCCTTCACCTTTCTCTTTTATCCTTACTTTTATTTTTTTTTAGACCGGATCTTGCTCTGTCGCCCAGGCTGGAGTGCAGTGGTGCGATCGCAGCTCACTGCAACCTGGACTTCCCAGGTGCAAGTGATCCTCCTGCCTCAGCCTCTTGAGTAGCTGGGACTATAGGTGCATGTCACCGTGGAAGGCTAAAACTTTTTTTTTAAAGAGATGGGATCTTGCCATGTTGCCCAGGCTGGTCTCAAACTCCTGGGCTCAAGCGATCCTCCTGCCTCGGCTTCCCAAAGTGTTGAGATTACAAGTGCGAGCCAATGCGCCTGGCCTTATCGTTGCTTTTGAGGTGAGAATATGGAGGTCCAGCATCCAGGGCCAGATTTGAGCCCACTGGGTCCTTTGTCTCTAGCCTTAGTAGCACTGGCCATGAAATGGGACTTTAGCCAACTGCAGGTGACCAAGAGCCAACCTTGCATCTCAGGCTGCTGGGCCCCTCTGAGCTGAGCCCCGGGGGCTTGTTGCAGGAAGGCCCCTCACTTTTATTTATCCCCCCACACCCACTGTATATGTAACTGTCTGAAACTCACTGTTAACCCCATAAGGAAAAATGTGCTGGCTGGGCACCATGGCTTATGCCTGTAATCCCAGCACTTTGAGAGGCCGAGGTGGGAGGATCACTTGAGGTCAGGAGTTCGAGACCAGCCTGGGCAATATGGTGAAACCCCGTCTCTACTGAAAATACCAAAATCAGCCGTACATGGTGGCATGTGCCTGTAATCCCAGCGTCTCAGGAGGCTCAGGCAGGAGAATCGCTTGAACCTAGGAGGCAGGGGTTGCAGTGAGCCGCGATCACACGACTGCACTCCAGCGTGGGTGACAGAGTGAGACCCCGTCTCAAAAAAAAACAAAACTCATTCAACTGTACTTTATTGGATATAAGTTACACCTTAATACACTTGACTCAAAATTTATGTATTTAATATTTTATTTTGAGAACGTGAGAAAAAAAAAAGTAACATAAGAATAAAATCCAGGCCAGGAGTGGTGGTTCACGCCTGTAATCCCAGCACTTTGGGAGGTGGAAGGATCACTTGAGCCCAGGAGTTTGAGACCAGCCTGGGCAATGTAGGGAGACCCCCCATCTCTACAAAAAAAAATTTTTTTAATTAACCAGGTGTGGCGGTGGACACTCAGAATGTTACAGAATGGTTCTTGTGACTAGGCCTTTAGTCACAGCTACCTGAGAGGCTGAGATGGAAGGATCACTTCAGCCCAGAAAGCTGAGCCTGCAGTGAGCCATGATGGTGCCACTGCCCTCCAGCCTGGGCAACGGAGTGAGACCGTCTCAAGAAAAAAAAAAAAAGAAGGCCAGGCGTGGTGGCTCACGCCTGTAATCCCAGCACTTTGGGAGGCCGAGGCAGGTGGATCACCTAAGGTCAGGAGTTTGAGACCAGCCTGGCCTTCATGGTGAAACCCCATCTCTACTAAAAATACAAAAATTAGCCGGACATGGTGGTGGGCGCCTGTCCTACCAGCTACTTGGGAGGCTGAGGCAGGAGAATCGCTTGAACCCAGGAGGTGGAGGTTGCAGTGAGCCGAGATCACGCCATTGCACTCCAGCCTGGGTGACAGAGCGAAACTCTGTCTCAAAAAAAAAAAAAGAAAAAGAAAAAGAAAAAAAAATTCAAATGCTTTATACAAAGTCTTCTGTTTTGGAAAACTCGTGTTATTAGTTCCAGCTCTGGAATGATGAAGAGTGGTCTCTTGCTACATACCCTAGCTATCCAGATGTGTCTGTTCATGTTCTTTTTCTTGCTTCAAAATAAAACACATCTGTGTTTTAAGTTACAAGTATTAACTTGCTATATTCAAAGCATTCATGAAACATATGTGAGCATACCATTAAAGAAACACAGAAAAAAAGGAGAAAGCAGTCAATTTATTTATTTATTATGGAGACAGGGTCTCAGTCTGTCACCCAGGCTGGAGGGCAGCGATGCAATCATGACTCACTGCAGCCTCGACTTCCTGTCCTCAAGCGATCCTCCCACCTTAGCCTCCCAAAGTGCTGGGATTACAGGAATGAGCCACCACACCCAGCCTTAAAGCAGTCAGTTTAGAAGTGGAGATAGTATGGGTTACAGCCATACTGAATCAGGCACCATGGCTCCGGTTCCATGCGTAATAGCCCTGGAACTATCAATCTGGATAAAACAGTCCTTTTTATTTATTTTTTTTGGTAGAGATGAGATCTTGCTATGTTGCCCAGGCTGGTCTTTTTTTTTTTTTTTTTGAGATGGAGTCTCGCTCTGTCGCCCAGGCCGGAGTGCAGTGGCATGATCTCGGCTCACTGCAAGCTCCGCCTCCCAGGTTCACGCCATTCTCCTGCCTCAGCCGCCCCAGCAGCTGGGACTACAGGTGCCCACCACCACGCCCGGCTAATTTTTTGTATTTTTAGTAGAGACGGGGTTTCACCATGGTCTCGATCTCCTGACCTTGTGATCCGCCTGCCTCAGCCTCCCAAAGTGCTGGGATTACAAGCGTGAGCCACTGCGCCTGGCCTGCCCAGGCTGGTCTTGAACTCATGGGCTCATGCAATCCTCCTGCCTCAGCCTCCCAAAGAGCTGGGATTACAGGTGTGAGCCATGGTGCCCATCAGTCTGAGACATACAGATGTGTGCCTCAGTTTCCTCACCTGTACAATGAGGTTCATCACCCCCTTGCACATGGGGTCATTGTGAGGACAGGGTGGGTTGGGCCTGGTGCAGTGGGCATTGTCAGAGCGGGAGAAATAAGTCCCAGGTTGGATTTAGTGTCTTTTGTCTTCTCAGCTGCGTTCATTTGTTTTACGCTGGTGTGAGCCAACCTAAAGTCTCACTCTGACATCTTGTCATCATCCAAATGGCCAACTGCTAATCATCAAGCACTTCCCTGCCAGCGCAGCGAGGCAGCTGCAGTGATGTCCCAGGATCAGCCAGTTCCTGGTCACATCTCATTGCACACCTGCCCCTTTGAAATGTCCGGTCCTGGGGCTGCTTAGATTCTAGAACAATCTTGGGAGCGAGGAGCCCAGGCCAGGGTGGCATCCGGTGGTCTTGATCCCAATACCATGCTGTTCCAGGGTCACTTGGAAGCTGGACTCAGTATCCCAGTCGGGGAGCTGGTGGCTCAGGCAAAGGGACGCAGAGGAGCCCTGTTGCAGACTCAGCAATGTGGCCCTAAGGGAGCTGGGTGCAGCGCAGTGGCCCACGCCTGTCATCTCAGCACTTTAGGAGGCCAAGTGGGAGGATCACTTGAGCCCAGGAGTTCGAGACTAGCCTGGGCAACATGGCGAAACCTCGTTGCTACAAAAATACAAAATAGAGCCGCGTGTCATGGTTCACCCCTGTAATCCCAGCACTTTGGGAGGCTGAGGAGGGTGGATCGCCTGAGGTCAGGAGTTCGAGACCAGCCTGGCCAACATAGTGAAACCCCCTCTCTAATAAAAATACAAAATATTAGTTGGGTGTGGTGGTGGGTGCCTGTACTTTCAGCTACTTGGGTGGCTGAGGCAGGAGAATTGCTTGAACCCAGGAGGCGGAGGTTGCAGTGATCCAAGATCATGCCACTGCACTCCAGTCTGGGTGACAAAGCGAGACTCCGTCTCAAAAAAAAAAAAAATTAGCCAAGCATGGTGGCGTGCACCTATGATCCTAGCTACTCAGGAGGCTGAGGCAGGAGAATAGCTTGAACCTAGGAGGTGGAGGCTGCAGTGAGCCATGATTGCACCACTGCACTCCAGCCTGGGAGACAGAGTGAGACCATGTCTTTAAAAAAAAAAAAAAAAAAAAAAAGCAGAAATAGCAGCTGTGAGAAAATATAGTAGAATCAGGAACGTAGTGGAGAAGAAATCATCTGGTGCCATGGAAGTTCAGGACAGACCCCTGCATCAAGAAAGAGGAGACTGTGCCACTGCACTCCAGCCTGGGCGACAGAGTGAGACTCCATCTAAGTAAAAAAAAAAGGCTGGGCACGGTGGCTCATGCCTGTAATCCCAGCACTCTGGGAGGCTGAGGTGGACGGATCATGAGGTCAGGAGATCGAGACCATCCTGGCTAACACGGTGAAACCCCATCTCTACTAAAAATACAAAAAAATTAGCCGGGCGTGGTGGCGGGTGCCTGTAGTCCCAGCTACTCGGGAGGCTGAGGTGGGAGAATGGCGTGAACCCAGGAGGCAGAGCTTGCAGTGAGCCGAGATTGTGCCACTGCACTCCAGTCTGGGCGACAGAGCAAGACTCTGTCTCAAAAGAAAAAAAAAGAAAAGAAAAGAAAGAAGAATAAAGGAATCAAAAAGTGTTTCCAACTCTGCAGGGAAAGACACAAACTGTATTAAGAGAGATTAATGATGCAAGATGGATGTCCAGGACACACCTGCTGGGAGCCACAGTGGCTTAACTCCACTGTCTGTGGGGACTTGGAGGTCATGGCAAGCACAGCAGTGAAATTCCTGCACCAGGAGGGGGCCTGGGCCATGGATGAGGAGTTGTTTCATGAGTACCAGCATGGCCCAACTTACAGAACTGGCTGGACTCAGCTGTTCCACCGTCATTGCCAAGGCATATCCTCCCATATCCATGTCCCGATCATCCATGGCCCAGGGAATAATGGAGAAGGTAGCCTGCTCTGTGCTTGACACCCCAAACATTTTGGTCACCAGCCAATCATCTTTGACCCCAAAAGACCCAACAGGCCACTCTACACTATGCTGGTGACCCACCGTCAGGAAAGGGGCATTCTTTTGCTTGGTGAAGTGCCCCCAGAGCCCACGCTGATCAATGAGCTGTATGAGCTGGGGGTGGATGCCATCTTTGGCTTCAGCTTCAAGGGCAATGTTTGCAAGCCATTCTGTAACATTCTGAGTGTCCTGAATAGACTCACTGTGCCACTGCCAATGCTGACATTCCCTTGGGATGGGACATGGAGAAGGAAAACTCCGGAGGGATCCAGCCAGACCTGCTTCTCTCCCTGATAGCACCCCAAAAGTCTGAAACCTAGTTTACAGATTGCTACCACTACTTGAGGGGTTGTTGACTACCACCTGCTTGGGAAAAGAAGTACCAGCTAAAACCTGCCATTGTACCCTAACCCTGAGTATGTCTCATCATCTGCAGTGAGGGAAGGTGGATGGACATTCTTCCCAATAAAGACTTAGTGCCTCTGTCTCCCAGAAGGCACACACACGCATACACACACACACACACAATGCGGAGAGAGACTACTGAGGCTAAAGAGATGGTAGGCATACCATGTTCATGGACAGGAAGGCTGAGGTTCATAAAGATGCTGATTAACTCATTTAACAGTCCCAACCCACCAGAAGGAACCAATCTTGCAGATACCTTGATTTCAGACTTCTAGCTTCCAAAGCTGTGACAGAATAAACATATTAAATTAATTTCCCCCTCTGTAGTTTCAACACAGTCCCAATGAAAGTCATGTCAGAGCTTTCCCTGGAACTCGATATGATAACCGAAACATTTAACTGGAGCAGCAGAGGGTTGCAAATAGTTGGGACATTACTGCAGAAGAACAGGGCAGTCCTACCTGACATACCAGATATTGGAACCATGACAAAGCCTGTAATTAAGTCAGCAAAATACTGGCACAGAAAGAAGCACATTGAACAATGGATTAGAATTAAATGCCCACAGACAGCCCTATGCAGGTCAGGAATTTTGCTTCAAGAAGGAGAGAGTCTGTCCCAGCAGCGGGGAGGGGAGGCTATCCCATAAAAGGATCTGGGAAATGGGAGACCATGTTGAAAACAATATTGGTTCTCTACTTCACACAATATGCAAAACAAAACTCCACATGGGTTAAAGAGTTACACACAAAAATATAACAAAATTAACCTTTTTATTTTATTTTTTTAGACAGGGTCTTGCTTGGTCGCCCAGGCTGGAGTACACTCACTGCAGCCTCAAACTTACAGGCGCACATTACCACGCCTGACTATTCTTTTTAAATTTTTTTTGTAGAGACAGGGTCTTGCTATGTTGCACAGGCTAGTCTTGAACTCCTGGTCTCAAGCGATGCTCCTGCCTCAGCCTCCCAAAGTGCTGGATTACAGGCATGAGCCACTGTGCCTGGCCCAAAAGAAAGCTTTAATGTCTTGGTGGTAAATATAGGTGAACTTGAGGGCAAGGCTTGGTGGCTCATGCCTGCAATCCCAACATTTTGAGAGGCCAAGAGGGGAGGATCAATTGAGCCTAGGAGTTTGAGACCAGCCTGGGCAACATAGGGAGACTCCATCTCTACAAAATAAAATTTAAAAATTAGCTGAGTGTGGTGGTGCATCCTGTAGTCCCAGCTACTAGAGAGGGTAAGGTGAGAGGACTGCTTGAGCTTGGAAGGTTGAGGCTGCAGTCACCCATGGTCACACCACTCTACTCCAGGCTGGGCAACAAAGTGAGACCCTGTCTCATAGAAAAAAAAAAAAAAAAGAGAGAGAGAGAAAAGAAAATATTGGCGAACTTGGGGTAAGAAAAGACTTTCCACATAAGAGCCAATGGGCATTGTCTATATAAAGAAAAGATTGGTTAATTTGCATATATTAAGGGTAGGACTTTGTATTCATCAAAAGGCACATTGAAGGAAGTGAAAAGACAAGTTACCAGCCAGCCACAGTGGTCCACATATGTAATCTCAGAGCTTTGGGAGGCTGAGGCTGGAGGAATGCTTGAGCCCAGGAGTTCTAGACCAGCCTGGGCAACATAGGGAGACCCCATCTCTACAAATTAAAAAATTAGCTGGACATGGAAGTGTGTACCTGTAGTCTCAGCTACTCAGGAGGCTGAGGCAGGAGAATTGCTTGAGCACAGGAGTTTGAGGCCGCAGTGAGCTATGATCATGCCACTACACTCCAGCCTGGGCCATAGAGTGAGACCCTGTCTCCAAAAAAAAAAAAAAAAAAAAAAAAAAAGGCCAGGTGCAGTGGCTTACACCTCTAATCCCAGTACTTTAGGAGGCTGAGGCAGGCAGATCTCTTGAGTTCAGTAGTTCAAGACCAGCCTGGCCAACATGGTGAAACCCCATCTCTACTAAAAATACAAAATTTAGCTGGGCATGGTGGCGGGCACCTGTAATCCCAGCTACTCGGGAGGCTGAAGCAGGAGAATCTCTTGAATCTGGGAGGCGGAGGTTGCAGCGAGCCAAGATCGCGCCACTGCCCTCCAGCTGGACCACAGAGGGAGTTTTCACCTCAAAACAAAACAAAAAGACTAGTTACAAATTAGGGGAAGATATTTGCAATATACTTAACAGATGGAGGAATACTATCAAACCTACATAAATAATTCCTGTAATGCCATCCAGGCACGGTGGCTCACGTCTGTAATCCCAGCGCTTTGGGAGGCTGAGGTGGGTGAATCACCTGAGGTCAGGAGTTCGGGACCAGCCTGGCCGACATGGTGAAACCCCATCTCTACTAAAAATACAAAAATTAGCCAGGCATGATGTCAGGCACCTGTAATCCCAACTACTCAGGTGGCTGAGGAAAGAGAATCACTTGAACCCGGGAAGCAGAGATTGCAGTAAGCTGAGATCATGCCACTGCACTCCAGCCTGGGTGACAGAGTGAGACTCAGTCTCAAAACAAAACAAAAAGACAAGTTACAAATTAGGGGAAGATATGTGCAATATACTCAATGGATGGAGGAATACTATCAAACATATATAAAGAATTCCTATAATGAACACCACAAAGAACACAGAGTAGGAATTCACGAAGGAGGAAGCACAAGTGGCAAAGAGATGATCAACATTTACTGGGGATCAGGAAGATGCAAATTAAAACACCAGGTAGATGCCATTTGATTGGCAAAAGCTACAAAATCCACCAATACCAAGTGCTTCCCCAAGATGTATTCATGAGAAACTCACAAATGGCTGTGGGAGGGTGCATGGTGCTGACACTTGGGAAAAACCTCTGGAGTTTCCAAGTGTCTCTGAGTCCACAACCCATATGCTCCAGAAATCCACAAAGAGAAATACACACCTTCCTGCTCCTGGCCAGAGTGCCGGAGGTAAGCACTACCCTCTCAGACCTGGAAGACCTGCAGGAGGACAGGTGAGTTTTTACTTGGGGTTGGAGAGGGGGCTGTGTAAGTTTCCTGGGGCTAATGTAACAAATTTGCACAACCTGGGGGGCTCCAGACAACAGAAATTTATTCTCTCCCAGTTTTGGAGAGAAGTCTGAAATCAAGATAATTGCCTGGGTTGATTCTTTCCAGTGGTTTGAGATGTTTAAATGAGCTAATAGCTGGTACACACTAAACACTTAGTACCAGTGTACTGGGAGAATAATAAAATGCAGGAATACAGCAAAGCATAAAATAAGCATTGATTGTTGATTGGATGAGTGATTAAGACTAAGTGAAGGGCCAGGTGCTGTGGCTGATGCCTATAATCCCAGGGCTTTTGGAGGCCGAGGAGAGCGGTTCAGCTGAGGTCAGGGGTTCGAGACCAGCCTGGCCAACATGGCAAAACCCCATCTCTACCAAAAATACAAAAATTAGCTGGGCGTAGTGGCGCATGCCTGTAATCCCAGCTACTCAGGAGGCTGAGGCAGGAGAATTGCTTGAACCCTGGGAGGCGGAGGTTATAGTGAGCCGAGATCACGCCACTGCACTCCAGCCTGGGTGATGGAGTGAGACTGTTTCAAAAAAAATAAAATAAAATAAAATAAAAAATAAGTGGAGGCTGGGCGCAGTGGTTCATGTCTGTAATCCTGGCACTTTGGGAGGCTGAGGCAGGCGGATCACTTGAGGTCAGGAGTTTGAGACCAGCCTGGGCAACATGGTGAAACCCTGTCTCTACTAAAAATACAAAAATTAGCCAAGCGTGGTGGCGTGTGCCTGTAGTCCTAGCTACTTTGGAGGCTGAGGCTGCAGTGAGTTTGAACCTGGGAGGCAGAGGTTGCAGTGAGCTGAGATCACGCCACTGTACTCCAGCCTGAGCGACAGAGCAAGACTCTTCTCAAAAAAAAAAAAAAAAAGAAAAAGACTAAGTGGAGATGAGGGTTCAGTGCACCCCCATCTCCTGGCCCTGCTGCCCATGAGCCAGACCCTGAGCTGACAGATTGGTGCCCATTTCCTCTTATGGATTGATACGGGGCTCTTACCTCTGGGTTTGCTCAGCCCAGCAGCAGGCAGTCAGAGCCAGAAGTTGTTTGCAAACCGAAACTGGTCTGCGGCTTGGGCCACCTACTTGTGAAACCAGCTGTCGCTGTTTCCTCCCTGTGAGAAAGTCCCCCAGTAAAGCTGCGCGGGGGAGGAGAAGGAGGGTGGAGGAGGGCCGAGTAGCTTCCTGGGAGACCTTGGGGTGTGGCGGCGCTGCTCTGGACTTTGGTTTGCCCACCTGCAACTGGGCACCATGGGGAAAGGGGATTGCAGGCTCCTGGCTGGGGAGTTTGGATTTGGGGATGCTGGACAAGTGACTTCACCTCTCTGAGCCTCAGTTTCCTTATCTGTGAACTAGTGAGAAACACATGGCCACCAGAGCTGCTGCAAAGGGGCATGTCCCTCTCTTCATTCAGGCCTTGGCCCCAAATGTCGCCTATTCCAGGAAGCCCTCCAGCACTGCCTGATCGGGAAACACCCTCCCTCTGCTGCATCTGGTCATGTATTCTACTTTATTCATCACACTTTTCAACACCTGATTCCACATTACAGATGCATCGCTTCAGGTGCATAATGTCCTCTGGGTCCCACCTTTGTCCCCAGACCATGAGTCCTACAAGGGCAAGATTGCTCTCAGTTGTCCCCGGCTGTGTCCCCAGACCACAGCCCAGGGCCTAAAGCACAGCAGGCATCTGGGGAAACATTTCTTTTTATCAGCATATGATTATTATCTGTGAGCACACTCATTAAGCCCCGGCTGTGTACAGGAGCCAGCGACACCATCATGAATGAGATACAAATTCTCTTTTTTTCTTTCTTTCTTTTTTTTTTTTAGACGGAGTCTCATTCTGTTGCCCAAGCTGGAGTGCAGTGTGGCACAATCTCAGCTCACTGCAACCTCCACCTCCCAGGCTCAAGTGATTCTCCTGCCTCAGCCTCCCAAGTAGCTGGGATTGGTAGCTGGGACTACAGGCTCCCACCACCACACAGTTAATTTTTGTATTTTCAGCAGAGATGAGATTTCACCATGTTGGCCAGGCTGGTCTTGAACTCCTGACCTCAAGTGATTCGCTCACCTCAGCCTCCCAAAGTGCTGGGATTACAGGCATGAGTCACCGCGCCTGGCAGAGATACAAATTCCTGATGGCAGAGGAGGGAGAGAGAGTGTGGGTGACGATGATAATTGAACTGAGACCCAAAGGAGGTAGGGGAGACATATGGGCGTCTCTGGGAAGATGGTCCCCGGGAAAGCACAGCCTTTAGACAGGCCCCGAGGCAGGAGCCTGTCTGACTCACCGGTGGAGCTTGGAGGAGGCTGAGGCGGCCTAAGTTGATTAAGCAGGGTGGGGAGGGAAGAGGCGATGGTGCCGTGAGACCAGGCAGGGCCTTGAGGTCTGGGGGGAGAACTTTGGCTTTTACTCTGAGGAAGGTGGGAGCCACAGAGGCTTCTAGACAGAAGAAGGACAAGCCGGACTCAGGATACCAGGGTGGGGGTATCTGTGGGGGATAAAGGGAGAAGCGAGGAGACCACAGAGGGGTGCCACTGCTGGTCCTAAGGAGCAATGATAGTCTGGACCAGGGAGAAGGGACCTTCATGAGAAGGGATCGGATGTGGGAGCAATTTTGATGGTGGATGGGTGGAGGAAGAAGATTCAGGGGCGCCAGTGTGAGCCCATCTCACAAGGGAGGAAACTGAGACTCTGGGGACAGAGGGATCTCAGTAAAGGAGAAACTGGAAGAAACCGGTGGAACGTTCAGAGGTGACCAGGGTCCAGGAGGGAGCCCCCGCACCTCCCTGAGTCACAGAGATTGCCAGCTTCCTCCTGATGCAACCTGACCTTCCATCTCTCTCTCTCTTTGTTTGTTTGTTTGTTTGTTTTGAGACAGAGTCTCACTCTGTCACCCAGGCTGGGGTGCAGTGGCACGATCCCTGCTCACTGCAACCTCTGCCTCCCATGTTCAAGCAATTCTACTGCTTCAGCCTCCAAAGTAGCTGGGATTACAGAAGCACACCACCACACTGGGCTAATTTTTGTATTTTTAGTAGAGACGGGGTTTCGCCATGTTGGCCAGGGTGATCTTGAACCCCTGACCTCAAGTGATCTGCCTGTCTTGGCCTCCCAAAGTGCTGGGATTACAGGCGTGAGCCACCGCACCCGGCCTCTCTTTGATTTTATCTCTATAATTTCCATCCCTGTCAGAGGGAAGAGGCTCCACCACCTACAAACACCGATAGGCCTGACTCGGCTTCCCACAGATTCATTTACTAACCCCAAACCCCAAGACATGGGTACCAACACTGTTTTACAGATGGGGAAACTGAGGCTCATATAGGCGAAGTGGTTTTCCAGGTTGACTAATGGCAGAGGCAGGATTAGAACCCCGAGCCTTGGCTCTAGACCCCTGCTATTGAGATGGCACTCTGCTGGGGGTCATCAAACATTCCACCCCGAGATGCATTATTCCTTTCCCAGCTTCTGAGAACTTGGGCTTGGGTGGGAGCCCCCTGCAACGTGCTAAAAATCCAGGTTTAGGCATTTTTTTAATTTAAAAAAATATTTACTTATCATCCAGGCACGGTGGCTTACGCCTGTAATCCCAGCACTTTGGGAGGCCGAGGTGGGCAGATCATTTGAGGTCAGGAGTTCAAGACCAGTCTGGACAACATGATGAAACCTCGTCTCTACTAAAAATACAAAAATTAGCCAGGTGTGGTGGCGCACGCCTGTAATCTCAGCTACTACAGAGGCTGAGGCAGGAGAAATCGCTTGAACCCAGGAGGAAGAGGTTACGGTGAGCGGAGATCCTGCCACTGCACTCCAGCCTGGGCAACAGAGCAAGACTTCATCACAAACAAATGAACAAACAAAACTTATTTATTTATTTTCTAGAAACAGGGTCTCGCTCTATCACCCAGGCTGGAGTACATTGGCATGATCATAGCTCATTGCAGCCTCAAACTCCTGGACTCAAGCGATCCTCCCACCTCAGCCTCCCTGAGTAGCTGGGACTACAGGCACCTGCCACCATGCCCAGCTACATTTTTTCAATTTTTTGGAGAGACAGGATCTTACTACATTGCCCAGGCTAGTCTCGAACTCCTGGGCTCAAGCAATCCTACAGCCTCGGCCTCCCAAACTGCTGGGATTACAGCCTTGAGCCACCAATCTTGGCCAGATTTAGATTTGTATGGCCTTACGTTTCTGAGTTTGTAAGATTATATACGATTCATTTGTTCATTCACGTTCATTCATTCCTGGCCACCTCCAGGTGCCTGCCTTATTTGGGGTAATGCTCGAGGCCCCAGCTTGGGAAGGTCCAGGCTGGATAGAGATATTCTTGTTCCCATAGGGTCAAGGCTAGGCTGGAGGGAGGTACTCAGGGCTGGGGGTCCCCAGCGATCCAGGAAGTGGGGGGCTTGCTGAAGAAGGGAACCTCATGCCAAAGGCCTGGGTCCCTTCCTCCTCATGCCCACCACCCCCATGACGAAAGCCAGAGAGGATGAGGGCAATGTGGGGCTTCCAGACCCCAAATCTGATCCTGGTGCCTGGTATGGAACCCCAGAGCCTGCCACCGTGTCTCTAGTGATCCTTGAAAAGTTCCAGCATATTTTGGGAGTACTCAACACCAACATCGATGGGTGGCGGAAAACAGCCTTTGCTATCACTGCCATTAAAGGTGTGGATGGAAGATACGCTTATGTGGTGTTGAGGAAAGCAGACATTGACCTCACCAAGAGGGCGGGAGACTCACGGAGGATGAGATGGAATGAGTGATCACCATTGTGCAGAATCCACAGCAGTACAAGATCCCAGACTGGCTCTTGAACAGACAGAAGGATGTAAAGGATGGAAAATATAGCCAGGTCCTAGCCAATGGTCTGGACAACAAGCTCCGTGAAGACCTGGAGCAACCGAAGAAGATTCCGGCCCATAGAGGGATGCACCACTTCTGGGGCCTTCGTGTCTGAGGCCAGCACACCGAGACCATTGGCCGCCATGGCCGTACCCGTACCGTGGGTGTGTCCAAGAAGAAATAAGTCTGTAGGCCTTATCTGTTAATAAATAGTTTATGGCCGGGTGCGGTGGCTCACGCCTGTAATCCCAGCACTTTGGGAGGCCGAGGTGGGCGGATCATGAGGTCAGGAGATTGAGACCATCCTGCTAACACGGTGAAACCCTGTCTCTACTAAAAATACAAATAATTAGCCAGGCGTGGTGGCACACGCCTGTAGACCCAGCTACTCTGGAGGCTGAGGCAGGAGAATCTCTTGAACCCGGAAGGCAGACGTTGCAGTGAGCTGAGATCATGCCACTGCACTCCAGCCTGGGCGAAAGAGCAAGACTGTCGCAAAAAAACAAATAGTTTATATACCAAAAAAAAAAAGGAAGAGGAAAAAAACCTGAGCCCAAAGCCTAGCCCTAAACGTCACCTCCGGTCCCCATTCCCGGCTTGCACCGGGCAGCAGCCAACACCACGGGGACGTGGCCTGGGCTTCCCGCCAGACTGCCTGCTGGAAAACCAGCTCTGGGAGGTGGGGGTGTCACCGTCCAGTATGTGAGGGTGGAACCTTCTGGGCTGACCATTTATGGGACAGGCCCCTAGAATGGGAGGCCCAGGACAGCCGGAGAGCCACAGAGCCCAGCAGCTGGACCAGGGTGACCATGATGCCACTGGGGCTGGGACACCTGCACGAGACTCTTCAGGAATAAGCCCCTATTTCCCCACCTAAAAATGGAAGTGGGGCCGGGCACAGTGGCTCACGCCTGTAATCCCAGCACTTTGGGAGGCCGAGGCGGGTGGATCACTTGAGGTCAGGAGTTTGAGACCAGCCTGACCAACATGGTGAAACCCCGTGCCTACAAAAATACAAAAATTAGCCAGGCATCATGGTGGGGGGCCTGTAATCCCAGCTACTCAGGAAGCTGAGGGAGGAGAATCACTTGAACTGGGAAACAGAGGTTGCAGTGAGCAGAGATTGTGCCCCTGCCCTCCAGCCTGGGCCACAGAGCGAGACTCTGTCTCCAAAAGTAAAAAAAGAGACAAACAGAGAAACAAGGAGAGACAGAGGCAGTGAGAGACAGAGACACAGAGAGATACACAGGGAGACACAGAGACAGGTGAAACAGAGACAGAGAGAGATGAGACAGAAACACACAGAGAGACAGACACAGAGAAACAGGGAAAGAGAGAAAGGGAGACACAGGGAGACAGAGACAGAGAGACAGAGACAGAGACAGAAGTGAGACAGAGAGATGAGACAAAGAGACAGAGAGAGAGACAGGGAGAGAGATGAGAAATGAGATAGACAAAGAGAAAGATGACACAAATATTTTGGGAGGCTGAGGGGGGAGGATTGCTGGAGGCCAGGAATTAGAGACCAGCCTGGGCAACATAATGAGACCCTTATCTCTACAAAAAGAAAAAGAAAAAAAAAAGATGGCAAAGAAAGAGACAAGGAGAGAGACAGAAAGACAAGACACAAAGATAGAGAGAGAGGGGCACAGGGAGAAAGAGACAAAGAGGGGCAAGACAAGCCAGGTGCGATGGCTCATTCCTGTAATCCCAGCACTTTGGGAGGCCGAGGAGGGCGGATTACCTGAGGCCAGGAGTTCAAGATCAGCCTGACCAACATGGTGAAACCCCGTCTTTACTAAAAATACAAAATTTAGCATAGTAGGGTGGCGCACGCCTGTGATCTCAGCTACTTGGGAGGTTGAGGCAGGAGAATCTCTTGAACCTGGGAGGTGGAGGTTGCAGTGAGCCAAGATCACGCCATTGCACTCCAGCCTGGGCAATAGAGTGAGACTCTGTCTCAAAAAATTAAAAAAAAAAAAAATTAAAAAAAAAATAAAAGCAAGTCAGAGAAATAGAGACAGAGAGACAGGAAGAGATGAGAAATGAGAGATAGGGAGAGACAGGGAGAGAGGAAGGAAATAGGAAGCTGGGGGTGGGGCCAGGACACAGTGGCTCATGCTTGTAATCCCAGCACTTTGGGAGGCTGAGATGGGAGGACTGCTTGAGGCCAGGAATCTGAGACCAGCCTGAGCAGCAGAGTGAGTGCTCTTTCTACAAAAAATACAAAAATTAGCTGGGCTTGGTGGCACACACCTGCAGTCTCAGCTACTTGGGAGGCTGAGGTGGGAGGATTGTTTGAGCCCAGGAGGCTGCAGTGAGCTATGATCACACCACTGCACTCCAGCCTGGGTGACAGACAGAGACAGTGTCTCAAAATAAAACAAAATGAAAATTAGCCAGGCATGGTGGCGGGCACTTATAATCCCAGCAACTTGGAAAGCTGAGGCAGGAGAATCGCTTGAACCTGGGAGGTGGAGACTGCAGTGAGCCGAGATCGCACCAGCCTGGGAAAGGAGAGCAAAACTCCGTCTCAGAGTAATAATAAAATAAAATAAAGATCACTCCTGTTTAGTTGGTTAAGAAGAAAAGAAAAAAGAGGTTAGGGGTACAAGACCAGCCACTGGGAGAAGAGGGCCCTCCTACCCGGCCAGAGGAGCCCCCTGCCTGGAGCTCCTGATCCCAGCACATAAGATTTAATATTATTAAAGGTGATGATATCTTGGAGGGTTGGGCACCTCGTTCACCTAGCTCCTTCTCACCTCTCATAGGCCTCCCCGGGGGGTTAACTACCCCATTGCACCGATGGGGAAACTGAGGCTCGGAGAAGTCCTGGCTGCACAGGCAGTTGGAAGCAGAGCCAGGACTCGGCTGGATCCTTGAGATGTTTGTCGACTGACTGTGTGACCCTTGGCCCCTCCAGTCTCCAACCCGGAGGAGAAACCCGCCCCTCTTCCCGTCCCCCACCCCCAGCCCGCCCGGCGGGTGTTCTTTTTTTCCCTCCTCCTGGGTATTTTGGTTTCGGCAGGAACCGCCCTGGGGAGCAGGCGGTTCCCGCTGGCAGGGTCAGCCCAGGGCGGGGACGGGAGCCAGGAGCAGCTCCAGGCCAGGGAAGGTGGGGAGGACTCGGGGAGGAAGCCTGGCCGTGGCCCCGACCACTGGGACCAGGCAGTCGCGTCCCCATCCCAATCTTCCGGTGCCTCAGTTTCCCCACCTGGAAAGCGGGGCTCTGCGTGATCGCGGCACAGCCCGTGGAGGCGCGTCGCGCATGGGGCCGGGCGGGGTTTCCACGTCTCCGCCAAGGTTCTGTCCGCTCAGTTATTAAACATTGATGGATCGGGGACAGAGCCAGAGGCCAGTGCCCCAAACCGGGGCGGGAGGTGGGGAGGGGAGGAGGGGGGAGGGACAGGCCAGAGGTGGGGGCTGGGGGCGGGGAGGATGGGGAGAGGTGCCCGCAAGAGGGGTTTATCAAGATCAGGAGGATTCTTAGGTAGCACACCCAAAGCACAAGCCAGCAAAGGAAAATAGATCAACCCGACTCCACACAATGCAAGACTTTTCTTCTGCAAAGGCCACTATTAAAAGAGGCCTGGCACAGTGGCTCACACCTGTAATCCCAGCACTTTGGGAGGTTGAGGCAGGAGGATCGCTTGAGTCCAGGAGTTCAGGATCAGTCTGGACAACATAGTGAGATGAGACCTTGTCTATACAAAAAATATTTAAAAATTAGCCAGGTGTGGTGGTGTGTGCTTGTATAGTCCCAGCTACTGGGGAGGCTGAGGTGGGTGGATCGCTTGAACCCAGGAGTTCGAGGCTGCAGTGAGCTATGATTGCGTCACTGCACTCCAGCCTGGGCAAAAGAGGGAGACTCTATCTCAAAAAAAAAAAAAAAAAAAAAAAAGGAAAAAATGACAACCCACAGAATGGGAGAATATATGTGCAAATTTTGTATCTGATAAGGGTCAAAAAGATAAATAATCCAGCCAGACATGGTGGCTCACGCCTGTAATCCCAGCACTTTGGAAGGCTGAAGCGGGCAGATCACTCAAGGTGAGGAGTTCAAGACCAGCCTGGCCAACACGGTGAAACACTGTTTCTACTAAAAATACAAAAATTATCCGGGCATGGTGGCTAACGCCTGTAATCCCAGCTACTTGGGAGGCTGAGGCAGGAGAATCGCTTGAATCTGGGAGACAGAGATTGTGGTGAGCCAAGATAACGCCACTGTACTCCAGCCTTGGCATCAGAACATCAAAAAGAAGAAGAAGGAGGAGGAGGAGGAGGAGAAGGAGAAGAAGAAAAAGGAGGCCAGGCGCAGTGGCTCACGTCTGTAATCTCAACACTTTGGGAGGCTGAGGTGGGAGTGTTACTTGAGCTCAGGAGTTCCAGAACAGCCTGGCCAACATGGTGAAACTCTGTCTCTAGTAAACATACAAAAATTAGCCGGGCATGGTGGCAAGAGCCTGTAATCCCAGCTACTTGGGAAGCTGAAGCACGAGGATGATCGCTTGAACCCGGGAGGCAGAGGTTGCAGTGATCCGAGATCACGCCACTGCACTGCAGCCTGGGTGACAGAGTGAGATCCTGTCTCAAAAAAAAAAAAAAAAAGAAAAGAAAAAGGAAAATAGCAAGTGTTGATGAGGATGTGGAGAAATTTGAACCCTCATGCCTTGCTGGAGGGAATGTGAAATGGTACAGCTGACGTGGAAAGTTTTGGCAGATCTTCCGGAAGTTAAACACAGAATTACCATATGACTCTGTGTATACGGAGAAAACTGAAAACAGGTGTTTACGCCAAAACTTGTACACAAACTCTCAGAGCTGCGCTATCCACAATAGCCAGAAAATGGAAACTACCCAAATGTCCATTGATGGCTGAGTGGATAAATAAATAGTGACACATCCACACAATGGAATGCTATTCAGCCATCAAAAAGAACGAAACCCTGACACACACTATAACGAGGATGCGTTTCAAACACATCTGAGTTTCTTTCACAAAAGAACAGACAGAAAGGCCACATATTGTATGATTTCATTGATATGAAATGCCCAGAACAGGCAAATCCATAGAGACAGGAAGCAGATTAGTGGCTGCCAGGGGCTGGGGGAGGGGAACGGGGAGTGGCTACTGATGGCACAAGGTTTTCTTTTTGGGGAGATGAAAATGTTCTAGAATTAGGTATGAGTGATGGCTGCACAACCTTGTGATTGTACAAAAACCACTGAATTGTACTTTTTTTTTTTTTTTTTTGAGACAGGGTCTCACTCTGTCACTCAGGCTGGAGTGCAGTGGTGCAATTATGGTTCACTGCAGCCTCAACCTCTTGGGCTCAAGTGATCCTCCTGCCTCGGCTTCTCAAAATGCTGGGATTGCAGGCATGAGCCACCACGCTCAGTGTCAACTGTACACTTTAAGAGGGTGAATCGTATGGTGTGTGAATGTATCTTAAAAAAGGAGGAATGGCCGGGCGCAGTGACTCACGCCTGTAATCCCATCACTTTGGGAGGCCAAGGTGGGCAGATCGCCTGAGGTCAGGAGTTTGAGACCAGCCTGGCCAACATGGTGAAACTCCGTCCCTAGCAAAAATACAAAAATTAGCCATGCATGCTTGGTGGTGGGTGCCTGCAGTCCCAGCTACTCCAGAGGCTGAGGCAGAAGAATTGCTTGAACCCAGGAGGTGGGGTTGCAGTGAGCCAAGATCACGCCACTGCACTCCAGCCTCCTGGGCGACAGAGTGAGATTCCATCTAAAAAAAAAAAAAAAGAGGAATAAGGCTGGGGCTCAGTGGCTCGTGCCTGTAATCTCAACAGTTTGGGAGGCTGAGACAGGAGGATTGCTTGAGCCCAGGAGTTCAAGATTGGTCTGGACAACATAGCAAGACTCTGTTTCTACTTTAAAATTTTTTTTTAAATGAAAGAAATGAGTTAAAAAAGAGAGAGAGAGAAATGGGCAGAGGGCAGAGTTGGAAGAAGGGCCTTCCTGGGCAGAGGGCCTGGCATCTGGAGCACAGATAATAAAGTATCAGGGGCCAGGCCAGGGGCTACCCTGAGTCCAGGGGTCATCTCCTGCAGCTCATGGTTCCCAGAAACCTGACACCTCAGTCCCATCCCGGCTGAAGGGCAGAGGCAGAGACAACATCTGTTTCTGACCAAACCCAGAGGCTACTGGAGAGATAGAGAAGGAAGGTACCTGGGAAGGTAAACTGAGGCAGCCTATCTCCCTGATGGAGACACGCTTCCCACCCAGTAGGTGGGAGCCATGGAGAAGGGAAAAGATGGATCAGGAAAGACAGAGACAGAGGAGGGGAGGTGGGAAGAGGGGCAGGGGCTCTGGAGAGGCTGCCTGACCACATCTATTTTATGGACCAGAAAACTGAGGCCCACAAGATGAATCACTTACTCCCAGCTGAACTGCAGCCAGAATAAACTCTGAACCTCTCACCCGTCAGGACCTGACTCTCCAGCTCCAGGACCCCACAACCCAAGAATAAAACCCTAGCCCGCCGGGCGCGGTGGCTCACGCCTGTAATCCCAGCACTTTGGGAGGCCGAGGCAGGCGGATCACGAGGTCAGGAGATCGAGACCATCCTGGCCAACATGGTGAAACACCATCTCTACTAAAAACAGAAAAAGATTAGCCGGGCATGGTGGCGGGCGCCTGTAGTCCTAGCTACTCGGGAGGCTGAGGCAGGAGAATGGCGTGAACCCGGAAGGCAGAGCTTGCAGTGAGCCTAGATCGCGCCACTGCACTCCAGCCCGGGCAACAGAGCGAGACTCCATCTCAAAAAAAAAAAAAAACCTAGCCCACGGGTACAGTGGCTCACGCCTGTAATCCCAGCACATTGAGAGGCCAAGACAGGAGGATCACCTGAGCCTAGGAGTTTGAGATCAGCCCAGGCAATATGGTGAGACTCTGTCTCTACAAATAATCAAATAAACTAAGCTGAGCGTGGTGGCACGTGCCTGTGGTTCTAGCTGCACAGGAGGCTGAGGAAGGAGGAACAGTTGAGCCCGAGAGGTCGAGGCTGCAGTGTGCTATGGTCACGCCACTGCACTCCAGCCTGGGCGACAGAACGAGACCCCATCTCAAAAGAAAAAAAAACAGCTCTGGCCCATATGCCCCCAGCCTCACGTGGGCTACAACCTCTTCCCCCATCCCCCATCCATTCCCCACCAGCAACCTCAGGGCCTTTGCACTCCCTCTTCTGGCCCCTCTTTAGCACCTTGGTCCTAGCATTGCCTCCTCCAGGAAGCCCTCCCTCACTGGCTACTCCTCACATCCCCATTCATCACTCTTACAGTTTCTCATAACTCTCTGAGTGATAATTAGATTAGTGTCTGCCTTCCCCACCCAGCTAAGAGCCCCTTATGACCAGGAAGATCCTGACTTGTGCAAGATGGGGCCTGGTATACAGTAGGCACTCAATGCTGGCTTTTTTTTTTTTTTTTTTGAGACAGGGTCTCACCTTGTCACCCAGGCTGGAGTGCAGTGGCGCGATCTCAGCTCACTGCAACCTTGACCTCCCCAGGCTCAGGTGATTCTCCCACCTCAGCCCTCAGCCTCCCAAGTAGCTGAGACTACAGGCATGTGCCACCAAACCTGGCTAATTTTTGTATTTTTAGTAGAGACGGGGTTTCACCATGTTGGCCAGGCTGGCCTCGAACTCCTGAGCTCAAGCGATCGGCCCGCCTTGGCCTCCCAAAGTGCTGGGATTACAGGTGTGAGCCACCGCGCTGGACCCTGATTTCTTAAATGAATGAATGAAACTGAGCTGTGAAATGGGGGCTAACACCATCCTGACTCCTGGAGCTGCTGGGAGAAGCTGAGGCAATGGCTGCTCTGAGGAGCCCTGGAGTAATAGTTGCATAGCAGTTGCTCAATAAATACCAGGCCAGGGCCCTGCTAAGCAAACTTGCTGGGCCCATTGAGAAAAGGACTCCAAACCCCTTCCTATTTTATAGACGGGTAAGCAGAGGCCCAGAAAGAACCTCCTGTTGGTCATTTTCTAGGGACAGAAGAAGGACTCAAAGTGGCTTCATCAAACAGGGAACTGAGGCCGGGTGCAGTGGCTCATGCCTGTAATCCCAGCACTTTGGGAGGCCAAGGCAGGTGGATCATTTGAGCTCAGCAGTTCGAGACCAGCCTGGGCAACATGGCAAAACCTTGGCAACAAGGCTTGAGCCTGAGGCTGAGGCTGGAGGATCACTCGATCCTAGGAAGTGGAGGTTGCAGTGAGCCAAGATGGCGCTACTGCACTCCAGCCTGGGCAACAGAGTGAGACCCTGTCTCAAAAAAGAAACAAAAAATAAAAAATAAAAATAAAATATTTATTTATTTATTTATTTTTTTTTTGAGACGGAGTCTCGCTCTGTCGCCCAGGCTGGAGTGTAGTGGCACAATCTCGGCTCACTGCAACCACCCCCTTCCAGGTTCAAGCGATTCTCCCGCCTCAGCCTACCAAGTAGCTGGGATTATAGGCGCTTGCCACCACGCCCAGCTAATTTTTGTATTTTTAGTAGAGACGGGGTTTCACCATGTTGGCCGGGCTAGTCTCAAACTCCTGACCTCAGGTGATCAGCCCGCCTCTGCCTCCCAAAGTGCTGGGATTACAGGCGTGAGCCACCATGCCCGGCCTAAAATATTTTTTAAAAAGAGGAACCAGATGGAAAATATTGGCTTTCAGGTATGGCTGGATCCAGGAACTAATGCTTCATCTCGGTGCTGCTGTCCTCCCTGCAGGCTCCTCTCTCAAACAGGCATCCCCACGGTAGGAAGGAAAGAGGCTCCAAGCTCCAGGCTTCCCTCTGTCCAGCTCAGTCTCCCGCTAGTGGAAGCAGGGTGTGCATCTTCCCCATGCACTCTGGCAAAAGTCCCAGCTGCTGCACAGTAAACATTGCCTGTCTCCTACTTCTCGCACCCAAGGGACTGTGCATAGGGGTGGGTTTGCGGCCAACTCCAGGGGCCTCCAGGGCTCACACCTTCAATCCCAGCACTTTGGGAGGCCGAGGCGGGTGGATCACTTGAGGTCTGGAGTTCAAGACGAGCCTGGCCAACATGGTGAAACCCTGTTTCTACTAAAAATACAAACACATTTTAGCTGGTCAGGGTGGCGGGCGCCTGTAATCCCAGCTACTTGGGAGGCTGAGGCAGGAGAATCGCTTGAACCCGGGAGGTTGCCGTGAGCCAAGATCGCGCCATTGAGTGCGAGCCAAACTCCGTCTCAGAAAAAAGAAAGGAGGATAAACGCTCAAGGGAGGGCATGCCTGGTGGAGGGAACGGCTTGAGCAGAAGCTGGGATGTGACAGATCCGGAGCGGGGCGGGGGGCATTTGCAGAACTCTGACCAGCCACCGTGTGGCTGGGGCACCGAGATCCAGGCCTCTGTTTCCCTATCTAGATGCATCGATGGGGAAAGGGAGGCCCCCAGACCAAAGGGGCGGGGCCTGGGCCTCTTGCCTCCTGGCCCTATTGGCTGCCAGGGGTCTCTCCCCGAGAGGTCTCATCCTTTTTTTGCCACAAAATTCAGTAGTTCTGGGCTTTTTAACTCCCCTCCTCTGTCTGAAACCGGAAAAGTCTGTTTAGCAAACGCAGTGGGAGGAGGCAGGGCGGGCCCGGCCGGGGAAACGCGCGCCGCTGTTGCCACCTGGTGGCCATGGAGAGAATCTGGACTACCCGCTAATCGCTAGGGCTGGGGTGGGATTTCAGGAGCCCCCCCAACACCTCGGCTCAGACCGCAGTGGGGATCAGGGGGAGGCGGCTGCAGAACGCGAGGGAGGTGGGGCAGTGTGGGCAGAAAGAGGGAGGATTCAGGGTGTGTAAGGAGGGCAAGGGTCCTGCTGCGAGTTGGTGGGCGTGAGGAGGAAGGAGCGTGGGGGCAAACCACGGTTCCTGTTACCGGAGTGCCCGGCTGCTCCACTCCCCCAAGGCCGTCCCTTCCCCTGCTCAGTCCTAACTTAGTAGGGTTCCAAGCTCTCATCCGGCTCTGTCTCCCCCAGATTAGGTGCTCCTGGAGGAGACCTAGAGGAAGAGATTAATAAATATATGTGGAATGAATGAATGAATGAATGAATGAATTCCAAGGCTCGTGTTTTGAGATTTTGAGCAGGACATTCAAGCTTCAAACAGGAAAAAAATACCCAAGAGGAGGCTCATTTACGATGATTTTGAACAGCTGTGTAAGGTCATTATCACCACCCCCATTTTATAGGGGGGTGAGGGTGGGGTGGGGGGTGGGATGGGAGGACCGTCATTTTTCCCACAATGTTTACAGCCCCCTTCCCTATATGCCTGGATCCTCCAAGCTACAAGACCCCGCAATGCTGCAGGGAGCCCTTGAGTCCAGACTCCCCATCCAGTGCTCCTGGGGGTGGATGCCCAGCCCAGGGTCCAGGGATCCATCTGAGCCCCCCTTGCCCCCATTCCCAGTCCATTCTATGCCAGAACAGGTAAATGGCAGGGTCTGCTCCTGCCCCACGGATGCCAGGCCCAGCAGGGTGCAGCAGCTTCCATTTCATGGCAGCATCTAGGGTTCCCCCCGCAGGATGGGTGGCAACAGGCGCGGGGCAGAGAGGAGGCAGGTGCACTGGAGCCTGGAGGAGCTCTGGGTTATTTGGGTCCAAATGTGACTGCTGTGTGTGCTACATAGCCTCAGGCGAGTCACTCACCCTCTCTGAGCCTCAACGATCACATCTGTAAAGTACAACAGTCATGGTTCCTTTCAGGGGGTGGTTGTAGGGATTTGGTAGGGAATCATGTGAGTGGATGGAATGGGCTGGGTATGCCATAAGTGCTTAATAACCAGCCGTTGTGATTGAGATAGTCGCTCTTCGTGTCTGTAAGACAAAGTGGATGTTTTCGTTTCTCCCTCAGGCCTCCAGGTCCTGATATCCCAGGAGCGATGGACGTCTAGCCCCCCCACCCCCCGGGCAGGGTTGCACCCCTGACCGTCTGGCCCACTGGGCCCCAGGACCTTGGCCTTGCACCTGTCTCCATCCTCCAAGGACAACTCTGTATCCAGGGCCAGCTCAGGGGCACCCTCAGGTAGCTCTGTCTTCTCGATAGGCTCAGTCCTCTCGCCTTTGTCCCAGGACATCTCTACCACCAGGGCCTCCTGCAGGGATGCCTCTTCCTGGAAGTCCACTGGGTTGATCCACTGCCAAGTCTGCAGAGGGAGGGTAGGGCCACAGCTGTGAGCAGAGCTCTACTTCCCATCCACAGCAGGATGGAACGGACCAGGTCACTGCTGGTTAAATTCTCTAACATCCTGAGACCTGGATGGGTGCAGTGTCTCACACCTGTCATCCCAGCACTTTGGGAGGCTGAGGCGGGTGGATCACTTGAGGTCAGCAGTTTGAGACCAGCCTGGAGAACATGGCCAAACCCCATCTCTACTAAAAATACAAAAATTAGCTGAGCTTGGTTGCGCACGCCTGTAATCCCAGCTACTTGGGAGGCTGAAGCAGGAGAATCGTTTGAACCTGGGAATCAGAGGTTGCAGTGAGCCGAGATGGCGCCACTGCACTCCAGGCTGGGTGACAGAGTGAGACTCCATATATCCTGAGACCGATTTGAGGATGGAGTCTGCCGCACTGACCCCCATTCAGCCCCTCTTAGGAAGAGCACTCCCATCTGTCTTTGGGAAATTTCCCTCCCTCTTTTCACAGATGGTGTGGTTGACAGTGCAGTGACCCCACCTCAGCTCTAGCAATGGTCATGTGACCCTGGCCAGCCCACCCATCAGACCCTTCCCTACCCCTCTGGTTCTAGCCATAGGCTCAGGGAACGGCATGTGACCCAAGCTGGACCAATCAGTGATGGCCCTGAGACTTTTGCCCCAGTTAATGGGGAAAATGGACACCCTGCTTCCAATCAGAGAAAGCTCAGCCTGCCTGCGGAAGAACCCTGAACGGGCAGCTCCGAGATAGACCCCAATCGCTGGATTCAGGCATATCTGAAGCCCATTCCCTTGGGATTTTTTCCATCAGGTGCCCTTTATAATAAAGCCACTTTGAGTTCTGTTTCTAGTGCCAGGAAATGGACCTCTGCCTGCCTGTCTTTAAAATGGGAAGGGGTATGGAGCACTGGTTTTGGAGTCCTTACCTTGATGAATTGGGAGAGAATAAAATGAGCTAATGCGTAACCCTTGTCCAGCGTGTGCACCCAATAAAAAGACTTGGAATCAGAAAAGGCATCCTTACCTCCTTCCCTCCAGGGAACTCAATGGCGGAGCTGGCACAGGGTGTGGGCAGCGGCGGGCACAGGTGCCGTGCGGCCCTGGGGAGGAAAGGGGACCAGTGAGAGGAGCTGAGGTTTTTTTTTTTTTTGGAAACGGAGTCTTGCTCTGTTGCCCAGGCTGGAGTGCAGTGGCGCGATCTCGGCTCACTGCAACCTCTGCCTCCTGGGTTCAATCGATTCTCCTGGCTCAGCCTCCTGAGTAGCTGAGATTACAAACGTGTGCCACCACACCCGGCTAATTTTTGTAGTTTTGGTAGAGAGAGGTTTCGCCATGTTGGCCAGGCTGGTGTCCAACTCCTGGCCTAAAGCGATCTGCCTGCCTCAGCCTCCCAAAGTGCTGGGATTACAGGCGCGAGCCACCGTGCCCGGCTTGAAAGCAGCTTTCAATCAGACATGCCCACCAGTGTCACTGCCCCTTTCCATGGGAATGACCAAGGACCCAAAAGTTACTATCCCTTTCCTAGAAATTTCTGCGTAGGATCACCTGAGGTCAGGAGTTCAAGACCAGCCTGGCCAACATGGTGAAACCCTGTCTCTACTGAAAATACAAAATAAATAGCTGGGTGTGATGGCACGCACCTGTAGTCCCAGCTACTTGGGAGGCTGAGACAGGAGAATGGCTTGAACCCGGGAGGGGGAGGTTGCAGTAAGCCAAGATCGTGCCACTGCACTCTAGCCTGGGTAACGGAGTAAGACTCCATCTCAAAAAAAAAAAAAAAAAAAGAAAGAAAGAAATTTTGCATAAACTGCCCCCCTTAATCTGCATGAAATTAAAAGTAAGTATAAATCTGACTGCAAAACCGCTCTCAGCGGCTACTCTCCGCCTACAGGGAAGCCCTGCTCTGCAGAGGCAGTCACGGAGCTATAACTGCTGCTTCAATAAAGCTGTTTTCTTCTACCTCTGGCTTGCCCTTGAATTATTTCCTGGGCAAAGCCAAGGACCCAATCTGTGGGCTAAGCTCCACTTTAGGGCTCCCCTGCCCAGCATCATTAGCATCGCTATGGTAACGGTAAGAGGTGTCAGTTACCTGTTCAGGCCAAGGTAGCCAAGGACACCCACGAGAAGGATGCTCAGGAAGCTCCCCAGGGAGGCGAAGAAGATGAGCCAATCAGAAACCTGCACTTCTGAGGTGGGAGAGCGTGGGTTGGCAGAGGGCTACCTCCCGCCTCTTCCTCAGGGAAGGAGCTAGGAGGGCTTGGTTTCTCCATGAACTTGCTGCTGATCCTGGTGCACATGCCACGAGCTTCTCACTGGGAGACCACAGAACCCACCTGCCCGGTAGCTGTCAAGGAATAAAGGCCTGGCATGCAGGAAGTGTTCAAGACTCTGTAATTCCAGGCCGGGCACAGTGACTCATGACTGTTATCCCAGCACTTTGGGAGGCCAATGCGGGCTGATCACCTGAGGTCAGGAGTTCGAGACCAGCCTGACCAATATGATGAAACCTGTCTCTACTAAAAACACAAAAATTAGCTGGGCGTGGTGGTGTGTGCCGGTAATCCCAGCTACTTGGGAGGGTGAGACAGAAGAATCGCTTGGACCCGGGAGGCGGAGGTTGCAGTGAGCCGAGATCGCATCATTGCACTCCAGCCTGGGCAATAAGAGGGAAAATCTGTCTCAAAAAGAAAAAAAAGACTCCGTAATTCCAGGAGCCTGCACATAGGGCACATGTGGCTGCCCCTGGACCCAGGCCTGCCTGCCCCCCACCAACCCTGACTCTTTTGTTCTCTGGGTTCCAGTTGGTTCTCTTGGAACTGAAAGGACACCGTGGCATGAACAGGGATCATTTGATCTCTGAATCTCTTATAACCATGCACCCCAGACAACAGAGCCTGTGTTATTCTCTTCCTCCTCCTCCTCCTCCCTCTTCTTCTATTCCTCTTCCTCTTCTTCTTCTTTCTTCTCCTTCTTCTTCTATTTTTTTTTTTTTTTTTTTTTTGAGACAGGGTCTTGCTCCATCGCCCAGGCCAGAGTGCAGTGGTGCAGTCACGGCTCACTGCAACCTTGAACTCCTGGTCTCAAGCCATCCTCCCACCTCAGCCTCCTGAGCAGCTGAGACTACAGGTGTGCACCACCACACCCCACTATTTTTAAAATATTTTTTGTAGAGATGAGGTCTCACCATGTTGCCCAGGCTGGTCTTGAACTCCTCGGCTCAAGCAATCCTCCAGCCTCAGCCTCCCAAAGTGCTGGGATTACAGGCGTAAGCCACCACACCGGGCTTTGCCTGTGTCCTCCTTATTTTTGCATTCATGTATTTGTCGCTCAATGAACAGATTCCTGCATCTTCCTCCTCCCCAAGAGCCCCCAGATACCTTGACACATCTACCCCAACCCCGCAGTGTCAGACCAGGGAGGAGGGACAGTTGTAAACAAGGGCATGGCCAGAAGGAGGCAGAGAAGTCTTGCTGGAGGAGGGAACTTTTGAGCTGAGTTTTGAAGGATGAATAGGAGTTGGACCGTGTGGAAAACAAACATTCCAGGCAGGAGGCAGGGAAGGGCCTGCATGGGCAAGGCTCCTGGAGTGTGAGAGGAAGCTGCAAGAGAAGGCAATGGGAGCAGTTTGAGCTGCTACTTTCTCCTGAGGGCAGTAGGGAGCCATGGAGGGAGTGAGAGTGAGGGCAGGGCTGCTAAGATCATTGTGGGAAGCGCAGTGCAGTGCATGCTGGGTAAATAACTGGGTCCTACCCCCTCCACTCACCAATGCTGAAGCGCTGGGGCTGGCTCCAGACACCCCTCAGCCACGCTGTGTCTGCTCGCACCTGCACCGTGTAGGCTACACCAGCCCGCAGGCCACTGAGGGTAACTTGGGTCTCTGTGGGCTGCACGGGATGCTCTGCAGTGGGAGAGGCAACCCTGAGTCCTGGGACCTCTTTACTCCTCAGAGGCCAGGCTGGGCTACCACAGCTTGTGGGTGGGCTGGGGATTCATAGGCATTTTGCTAAAATCTCTACTCTTTCTTTTTCTTTTTCTTTTTTTTTTTTGAGACGGAGTCTTGCTCTGTCGCCCAGGCTGGAGTGCAGTGGCGCCATCTCGGCTCACTGCAAGCTCTGCCTCCTGGGTTCACGCCATTCTCCTGCCTCAGCCTCCCGAGTAGCTGAGACTACAGGCGCCCTCCACCACGCCTGGCTAATTTTTTGTATTTTTAGTAGAGACGGGGTTTCACTGTGTTAGCCAGGATGCTCTCGATCTCCTGACCTCGTGATCCGCCCACCTCGGCCTCCAAAGTGCTGGGATTATAGGCGTGAGCCACCGAGCCCAGCCTAAAATCTCTTCTCTTAATGCGCCCATTCATCTCAAGATTTTTTTTTTTTTTGAGATGGAGTCTCACTCTGTTGCCCAGGCTGGAGTGCAGTGGCACAATCTCAGCTCACTGCAACCTCCACCTCCCAGGTTCAAGCGATTCTTGCGCCTCAGCCTCCTGAGTAGCCGGGATTACAGGCGCCCACCACCACAGCCAGCTAATTTTTTGTATTTTTAATATACATGAGGTTTCACCATGTTGGCCGGGCTGGTCTGGAACTCCTGGCCTCAAGTGATCCGCCCGCCTCAGCCTCCCAAAGTGCTGGGATTACAGGCGTGAGCCACCACGTCCAGCTGACTTGTTGGATCTTTGGGCAGGTGGATCTGAGGTTGGAGGCAGGGTTGGATTCTGGAGGCAGGGCTTGGACACAGGACCAAATTGAGGACTAGCTAAAGCAGGTCCTGGGCTTTCCATAAGACACGCCCACCAGTGTGCCATGTCAGTTTACCATTACCATGGCAACACCCGGAAATTACCGCCCCTGTCCACGGCAATGATCCCACAACCTGGAAGTTACCACCTTCATCCTAGATATTTCTGCATAAACCGCCCCTTCATTTGCATATAATTAAAAGCGGGTATAAATATGAGAGGTAGCTGCCCTGCCTGTGGGGCATCCCCGCTCTGCAAGGAGCAGGACTTCTGCTGCTGCTCTACACGGCCACTTCAGTAAAAGTTTCTGTCTAACACCACCGACATGCACTTGAACTCTTTCCTGGGGAAAGCCAAAAACCCTCCTGGCTAAACCCTGTTTTGTGGGCTTTCCTGTCCCTCATCAGATCCCCCCTCCAGGCCTCGGTTTCCTCATCTGTGGAATGGAGACAGTCATCCCTGCTTGATGAGAGTTCAGCTGCTGCTACATGTGAGGGGCAGCTTCCCATGGATGAACCCAATACACCATAAGCACTTGGCTGGTGCCCACCCAGCCTTCTCCAGGGTCTGCAAGGGGTGATCAAGACCCTCAAGTTCAGCTGGGTGCTCATGACTAATCCCAGCACTTTGGGAGGCCAAGGTGGGAGGATAGTTTGAGGCCAGAAGTTTGAAACCAGCCTGAGCGAGGCCGGACACGGTGGCTCACACCTGTAATCCCAGCCCTTTGGGAGGCCAAGGTGGGTGATTCACCTGAGGTCAAGAGTTTGAGACCAGCCTGGTCAACATGGTGAAACTCCGTCTCTGCTAAAAATACAAAAATTTGCCAGGCATGGTGGTGGGTGCCTGTAATTCCAGCTACTTGGGAGGCTGAGGCAAGAGAATTGCCTGAACCCGGGAGGCAGAGGTTGCAGTGAGCTGAGATGGCACCACTGCACTCCAGCCTGGGTGACAGAGACAGACTCCCTCTCAAAAAGAAAAAAAAGAAAAAATCCCAGCCTGGGCAATATAGCAAGGCCTCATTTCTACAAAAAATAAAATATTAACTGTGCATGGTGGTGTGCACCTGTGTTTCCAGCTACTAGGGAGGCTGAGGTGGGAGGATCGCTTGAGCCCAGGAGGTTGAGGCTGCTGTGAGCTGTGATGGCACCACTGCACTCCAGCCTGGGCACAGAGCGAGTCCCTGTCTATAAAATTTAAAAAAAAAAAGACCCTCAAGTCTAATTCTCTTGTTTTTGTTTTTTGTTTGTTTGTTTTTGTTTTTGTTTTTTCTGAGACAGAGTCTCACTCTGTCACCCAGGCTGGAGTGCAGTGGTACAATCTCGGCTCACTGCAATCTCCGCCTCCTGGGTTCAAGCGATTCTCCTGCCTCAGCCTCCCATGTAGCTAGAATTACAGGCATGTGCCACCATGCCCGGCTAATTTTGTATTTTTAGGAGAGACGGGGTTTCTCCAAGTTGGTCAGGCTGGTCTTGAACTCCTGACCTCAGGTGATCCGCCCGCCTTGGCCTCCGAAAGTGCTGGGATTACAGGCGTGAGCCACTGCGCCCAGCCAATTCTCTTGTTTTAAGGGTTTGATAACCAAGGCCCAGAGAAGGACGGCAAGGTGCCCAGGGTCACACAGCAAGAGAGATCACAGGCCAGGATCCTCCCTTCCTCCCCAAGCCAGGTCTGCACTGCCTCACGTACCTGACACCTGTTTGCTGTCTTCATCTCGGCAGCGGACAACATACTCCTTTAGGACGCCGGGACAGGTGCTCAGCAGGGATGGTGCCCAGTCCACAGACACAGAGTCCAAGCTATGATTCTTCACCGAGACGTGGTGCGGTGTCCCAGCCGCTGAGGCTGCAACCAGTACCATTGTCATAGTCAACGCCGAGAAAATTTGGGAGGCCGAGGTTGGTAAGTCATTTGAGGCCAGGAGTTCGAGACCAGCCTGGCCAACATGGCAAAACCCCTTCTCTACTAAAAATACAAAAATTAGCCAGGCATGGTGGCAGACAACTGTAATCCCAGCTACTCGGGAGGCTGAGGCAGGAGGATCACTTGAGCCCAGGAGGCAGAGGTTGCAGTGAGCCAAGATGGCACCACTGCACTCCAGCCTGGGCAACAGAGCAAGACCCTGTCTTTAAAAAATAAAAAAGCCCAGCCACGATGGCTCATGCCTGCAATCCCAGCATATTGGGAGGCCAAGGTGGGTAGATCACTTAAGGTCAGGAGTTCGAGACTAGCCTGAGGAACATGGGGAAACCCTGTTTCTACTAAAACTACAAAAATTAGCCAGGTATGGTGGTGGGCGCCTGTAATCCCAGCTACTCGGCAGGCTGAGGCATGAGAATCGCTTGAACCCAGGATGCAGAGGTTTCAGTGAGCCAAGATCGTGCCACTGCACTCCAGCCTGGGCCACAGAGAGTGACTCTGTCTCAAGAAAAAAAAAAAAAAAAAAAAAAAAGGAGTGCTGGTTGAGCACTTCCTGAATGCCCAGCCTCCCACTGTCCAGAGACGGAGGTAACATTGGCCACAGAGTCAGGTGAGCTGGGTTTTAATTCTGGTTCTGCCATTCAGTCACTGTCATTTCCCTTCCCTGGGCCTCAGTTTTCTTATCTATAAAATGGACAATGCTGGCCGGGCGCAGTGGCTCACACCTGTAAGCCCAGCACTTTGGGAGGCCAAGGCAGGTGGATCACGAGGTTAGGCATTTGAGACCAGCCTGGCCAACATGCTAAAACCCTGTCTCTACTAAAGATACAAAAAATTATCCAGGCATGGTAGTGCACACCTATAATCCCAGCTACTCAGGAGGCTGAGGCAGGAGAATGGCTTGAACCCGGGAGGCAGAGGTTGTATGATTGCAGTGGTGCAATCATAGCTCACTGCAGCCTCAAACTCCTGGGATCAAGTGATCTTCCCACCTCAGCCTCCTGAGTAGTTGGGACTACAGGCACATGCCACCGTGGCTGGCAAATTTTTTTCTTTCTGTAGAGACGGGGTCTTGCTATGTTGCCCAGGCTGTTCTTGAACTCCTGGGTTCAAGTGATCCACAAGCCTCAGCCTCCCAAAGTGCCAAAGTGCTGGGATTACAGGGGTGAGCCATTCTGTCTGCCTTAACAGCATTGTCCTTTTTTTTTTTTTTTTTTTTTTTTTTTTGAGACAGAGTCTTGCTCTGTCACCCAGACTGGAGTACAGTGGCATGATCTCGGCTCACTGCAACCTCCGCCTCCTGGGTTCAAGCGATTCTCCTGCCTCAGCCTCCCAAGTATCTGGAATTACAGGCACCCGCCACCACATCCGGCTAATTTTTGTATTTTTAGTAGAGACAGGGTTTCGCCATGTTGGCCAGGCTGGTTTCAAACTCCCGACCTCAGGTGATCCACCCACCTTGGCCTCCCAAAGTGCTGGGATTACATGCGTGAGTCACTGTGCCCAGCCTCTATTTTTTAAAATTATTTAAAAAGAAAAAATAATGTAAACCTGCAGGTTTGGGTCACTTACCATTGCCCCCAAAGTGGTAGGTGGACAGGACCGTAGACCACAAGGTGAGCTTCTCGGGGTGCGCAGAGGCAAAGATGGTAATGTAGTAACACTTTTCCTGCCCCATTGCCCCAGACTCTCGACTCCAGCTGTAGGTTGCTGGAAGGATAAGCAAAGGCCAGGCCATTCAGTAGATTGTGTTCCCACCTCTGCACCTTTGCACTGGCTGTGCCATCTGCCAGGAACCCCCAGAAAACTCCTACTCATGTTTCAAAGCCCTTGCACCAATATCCCCTCCTCCAAGATCTCTTCCCTATGCAACGCCCCCAACCCCATCCCCATCCCCCTCTAACCCAGCCCTTATTCCATGGAACCAGGGCTTCTTTTTTTTTTTTTTTTTTTTTTGAGATGGAGTCTCGCTGTGTCACCCAGGCTGGAGTGCAATAGCGCAATCTTGACTCACTGCAATCCCTGCCTCCCGGGTTCAAGCGATTCTCCTGCCTCAGCCTCCTGAGTAGCTGGGATTTACAGGTGCACACCATCATGCCTGGCTAATTTTTATATTTTTAGTAGAGACAGGGTTTCTCCATGTTGGCCAGGCTGGTCTCGAACTCCTGACCTCTGTTGATCCACCTGCCTCAGCCTCCCAAAGTGCTGGGATTACAGGTGTTAGCCACCTTGCCCGGACAATGGGGTCAGGGGTTCCGTGTCCAGTTCTGTCTCCTCAGGCTGTGTATTCTTCAAGGAACAGGCTGAGGCTGAGGCTTTCTGGGGCTCTGGCAAGGCCCAGAGCAGGAAGCGGGAGAGTGAGAGGCCACCTGAGCCTCACAGCCCCCCTTTCCCTAAAGACTGCTCATTAATTTGCCACCAGCATCTCACGAACTGCCACCTTCCCTGGCGCGGCTGAATATTTAACAAACACCTTGGGATGTGAGATTCATTACCTGTATGTGTGTGATCTGCCTGGAACTGAGCTCAGGATGCAAGCAAGAGGTTCCAGACCCATATGGGTGAGAGGCTCCGAACCTCACCCTGTCCCTACCTCTGTATGACATTGAGTAAGCAGCAACACCTCTCTGGGCCTTAGACACCCGCTGTGTGCCTTCCCTGCAGGTTTGAACCCACCAGGACCTAAAAGGGAGGGCACAGAGGAGGGGTAGAGGCAGGCCATTCCAGGCCATTACCCATTCCAGCCGGATCCGGGTCTTGCGGTGCAGTCAGGTTGCAGGTGGCAAGGCCCCCGTCCTGGCCCACGGGCTGCCATTCAATGCAATACGTCGTGCTCTGAGCCCGGGCTGGCCAATACATGGTGGTCCCGTTGGTTCCGACGCTGATATTCAGAGCCACTGGTTCTGGAAGGAGAGGGGAGAGACGCATCGAGACAGTTGCCATCTCTCTCCCCAGCCCCCTTCTCTGGCTCCTGCAGCCTCTCTCCCACCCTCTTGTCTATACCCCTGACCCTACAGGGCCAGGGGTGTCTGTGTTTGGCTGTTTCCCTGCACTGGAGGCTGCCTTGGGGCCAGGCACAAAGTGGGTAGCAGATGGCGTTTGTTTTTTTGTTTTTTCTTTGGAGACGGATTCTTGCTCTGTCGCCCAGACTGGAGTGCAGTGGCATGATCTCGGCTCCCTGCAACCTCAGCCTCCCGGGTTCAAATGAGTCTCCTGCCTCAGCCTCCTGAGTAGCTGGGACTACAGGCATGCGCCACCATTTCCTGGCTAATTTATTATTATTTTTTTTTGGTGGAGATGGGGTTTCACCGTGTTGCCCAGGCTGGTCTCGAACTCCTGACCTCCAGTGATCCACCTGCCTTGGCCTCCCAAAGTGCTGGGATTACAGGCGTAATCCGCCGCATCCAGTCAGCAGGTGGTGTTTGAATGAGCTGAGTCCTCCTCCAGCCTAACTGCTGTCTCCTTGCCAGGATATTCACCATGAGAGCTTCCTGTACTGCCATTACACCCACTTCCAGCCTTGTAGGCGTCTCCGGCTGTGGCAGATACCTGGCTGCCCACCACTTGCCTCGCCTAGGCGGAGAGTGTGATGCAAGACCAGGCCTCCCCAGCCTGACCGGCGCCACTGGTGGTCTCATGCCAAACTCAGAAGCACGAGCACACACCCACTCAGTCCCTGGGCAAATCTCTCCCACTCCCTCCCGCCAGGGCGTCTGCATGAATGTCAGAGAAATGGATACTGCTTGCAATTCTGGGGATAGCAACTGCCGTTTATTGAGTACCGACTGCATGTGACAAGCCAATGCTGAGAGCTTTATAGGCACCATTTCACTATGATATGGGACCAGGCTGGGTACGGTGGCTCACGCCTATAATCCTAGCACTTTGGGAGGTGGAGATGGGTAGATCGCTTGAGCCCAGGAGTTCGAGACCAGCCTGGGCAACGTAGGGAGACCCCTGTCTCTACAAAAAATAAAAACAAAAAATTAACCAGGTGTGGTGGTGCATGTCTGTAGTCCCAGCTACTCCAGAGGCTGAGGTGGAAGGATCACTTGAGTCTGGGAGTTCAAGGCTGCAGTGAGCCATGATTGCACTCCAGTCTGCCAACAGACTGAGAACCTAGCTCAAAAATAATAAAAATAGTAGGTCGGCCACAGTGGCTCACACCTGTAATCCCAGCACTTTGAGAGGCTGAGGTGGGTGGATCACCTGAGGGCAGGAGTTTGAGACCAGCCTGGGCAACATGGTGAAACTCCATCTCTACTAAAAATACAAAAATTAGGCTGGGCATGGTGGCTCACACTTATAATCCCAACACTTTGGGAGGCCAAGGCAGGTGGATCACTTGAGGTCAGGAGTTCGAGACCAGCCTGGCCAACGTGGTGAAACCCCGTCTGTACTAAAAATACAAAATTAGCCGGTTATGGTGGCAGATGCCTGTAATCTCAGCTACTCGGGAGGCTGAAGCAGGAGAATCTCTTGAATCTGGAAGGCGGAGGTTGCAGTGAGCTGAGATCATGCCATCTGTCACAAGAAAAAAAAGAAATTAGATCTTAAATAAACACAGGGTCAACTCTAGCCTTTTTTCTTTCTTTCTCTCTTTTTTCTTTTTTGAAACAGAGTGTAGCTCTATCACCCAGGGTGGAGTGCAGTGGCTCAGCTAGTTTTTGTTGTTGTTGTTTAATATTGCATAATAGCCAGGTATGATGGCACATGCCTATATTCCCAGCTATTTGGGAGGCTGAGGGAGAAAGATTGCTTGAGCCCAGAAGTTCAAGTCCAGCCTGGGCAACATAGCAAAACTCTGTCTCTTAAAACAAACAAACAAACAAACAAACCAATAACAACAAAAAACTGCATTATGGATCTTGATTATTGAATTTTTTTTTTTTTTTTGACACAGTCTCGCTCTTTGTTGCCCAGGCTGGAGTGCAATGGCACAATTTCGGCTCACTGCAACCTCTGGCTCCTGGGTTCAAGCGATTCTCCTGCCTCAGCCTTCCAAGTAGCTGGGACTACAGCCACCACACTCAGCTAATTTTTGTATTTTTAGTAGAGATTGGGTTTCACCACGTTGGCCAGACTGGTCTCGAACTGCTGACCTCAGGTGATTCACCTGCCTTGGCCTCCCAAAGTGCTGGGATTACAGGTGTGGGCCACCGTGCCTGGCTGATTACTGAATTTTTGATACACCCCTAAATCAGGCACTCCTTTAAAATTTTCTGCCTCACTCCTCTCACCCTGGTCTAGCTGAGGCTCAGAGTAGGTGCTCAGCTCTGAGGGGCCCTCATACCACCCTCCCCACCCAGAGGAGGCACCTGTGTGGCTGTCGGCAGGAATGTGCCACGTCTGGTTCAGGCCAGGACCAAATTGGTTCGAGGAGATGACAGCCACGTTGTAGGCAGCACCCGAGAGATAGGGCATCTTCCCCAGGTGCAGGGTCCTGGTGGCCTTGGCCTTACACGGGCAGGACAGCATGTGGAGCTGCAGTCGGTAAGTGACCTCCGTGCCAGGCGCCAGCCCTTGACAGCCTTCTGGAAGCTCCAGCTGGGTTGGCTGTCAGGAGTATGAAAGACAGCTTGTGGGTACCTGATCACACTCATCATCCCATAGGCAGACAGCAGGGCACAGCCTATGAAGACAGACTTGGACAAAGGCCACAGCCAATAACATGCATCAAAAATTAAAAAAATAATAAACCTCAATGCTGGCAAAGCTGCTGTGAGACAGGCATTCACCTCCCGCACACATCCAGCTTGAGGGAGGTGGGAAATTGACAAAACCCACTGACATTCAGGAAAACAAAAATGTTTCCATCTTTTAACCCAGTTACCTCAAGCAGAAAATTTTTCCTTAGAAAAGGAATTTGAGAGGCCGGGCACGGGGGCTCACGCCTCTAATCCCAGCACTTTGGGAGGCCGAGACGGGTGGATCATGAGGTCAGGAGATTGAGACCATCCGGGCTAACACGGTGAAACCCCGTCTCTACTAAAAATACAAAAAATTAGCCCGGCATGGTTGTGGGCGCCTGTAGTCCCAGCTACTCGGGAGGCTGAGGCAGGAGAATGGCGTGAACCTGGGAGGCGGAGCTTGTAGTGAGCCAAGATGGCGCCACTGCACTCCAGCCTGGGCGACAGAGCAAGACTCCATCTCAAAAAAAAAAAAAAAAAAAAGAAAGAAAAAGAAGAGGAATTTGAGTTAGAGGAACATAGGAAGTAAAGGATTTTTGCTACAGCCTTATAGTAACAGCCCATTAGGGACCTGACTAAGATGACTATGGTAAAGTCAATGAGTGGAGTATTTGTCAGTTTTGTCTCAACAGAGATACTCCCTCTATGCCTCAGTTTCCCTCTCTGTAAACTAATCAGACTGCACTTAATGGGTTGTTTTGGGACTTAAAGCAATAATCTGCTACCCAGGCAAATGCAGTCACCATTATCTCCTTCCTGGCCTTCTGGCTTCTGTGCAATTCCCCCACACTCTCTTTCTCACACAGGAGCCAGGGAAAGTCTGTGAACATCTGAGTCCAGTCATGTGCCTCCCCTGCTCACAGACACTCCATGGCTCCCTATTACCTTCGGAGTTAAACCCACAATTTGCCCACTTCCTGCCACCTCTACATCTCATCTCCCTCCATCTACCACTTGCTCATCCCCCGCCTAGCCTTTTGCCTCCTGCTCCCCATCCCAGGCCACCCCACAGCCCTGTGACAGCCCCGTTACCTGCTCTTTCAGGGTCAGCCGCCTCCTCCCATCCTGGCCCAGCTGCTCCACCGAGAATCTCACCTGAGGCTGTGGGGGGTTTTCTGCAATCAGAACCAAACCAACCAGACGAATTGGAAGGAGAGAAAGACTGATGGATGTTTTCTTTGTAAATGATGGGTTCTCCACATTTACAAAGTGAAAATCCCTTGCTGCCCCAAATTGCAGAAAAGAGAAAAAACTGAAGGAAGAAAAATTAACACAATTTGCATCCCCAGGGATAACTGCCACCTGTAATCTCATGTTGCCTAAGGTTTTTTTGTTTGTTTGTTTGTTCGTTTGTTTTTTGAGATGAAGTCTCACTCTATTACCTAGGCTGGAGTGCACTGGTGTGATCTCGGCTCACTGCAACCTCTGCCTTCTGGGTTCAAGCGATTCTCCTGCCTCAGCCTTCCAAGTAGCTGAGATTACAGGCATGCACCACCATGTCCGGCTAATTTTTGTATTTTTAGTAGAGACGGGGTTTCACCATGTTGGTCAGGCTGTTCTTGAACTCCTGACCTTGTGATCCACTTGCCTCGGCCTCCCAAACTGCTGGAATTATAGGCGTGAGCCACCGCGCCTGGCCTCTAAGTTCCTTTTTGAATGCAAATGTATTTCTCTGCATGGTTTTGTTGTTGCTGTTGTTTTATAGACTAGAGACAGAGTCTCGTTTTGATTCCCAGGCTTGTCTCAAACTCCTGGCCTCAAACAATCCTCTGGCCTCGGCCTCCCAAAGTGCTGGGATTACAGGCATAAACCACAGCGCCAGGCCTTTCTGCATGGTTTGAAACCCTCTCACTCATTTTCCTGTTGCCCAGGCTCAGGGCAGCAGCCATTTAGTACACCCTGCCACCTGCAGGTGACATTGTCCTTGAGACACCGTGAGGTTCAGCCTGATGATTCTCACTTGATAAAGCCCTGTAGTGGGCTGAGTGCAGTGGCTCATACCTGGAATTCCAGCACTTTGGGAGACTGTGGTGGGAGGATGACTTGAGGCCAGGAGTTCGAGACCAGCCGGGCAAACATGGCGAAACCCCATCTCTACTAAAAATACAAAATTAGCTGGGCGTGGTGGTGCATGCCTGTAAATCCCAGCTACTCGGGAGGCTGAGGCAGGAGAATCGCTTGAACCCGTGAGGCGGAGGTTGCAGTGAGCCAAGATCGCACCACTGCACTCCAGCCAGGGTGACAGAGCAAGACAGTCTCAAAACAAAACAAAAAATAGCAGTAGGCCGGGCGCGGTGGCTCACGCCTGTAATCCCAGCACTTTGGGAGGCCGAGGAGGGCAGATCACGAGGTCAGGAGATTGAGACCATCCTGGCTAACATGGTGAAACCCCGTCTCTACTAAAAAATACAAAAACTTAACCGGGTGTGGTTGCAGACATCTGTAGTCCCAGCTACTTGGGAGGCTGAGGCAGGACAATGGTGTGAACCCGGGAGGCGGAGCTTGCAGTGAGCTGAGATGGCGCCACTGCACTCCAGCCTGGGCGACAGAGCGAGACTCCGTCTCAAAAAAAAAAACAAAAAACAAAAAACAACAAACAAACAAACAAAAAAAACAGCAGCAAAAAACCCTAAAGTGGGTGCAGCAAGACCAGATGCCACATTGTCAGGGTTCGAGCACCCATTTCTCCCTCTGCTTTATTTCTAACACTCACCACCTTGTTTCTAATACCTGCTGCCTTATTTCTTTTTCCATTTTATTTTATTATTATTATTTTTTTTTTTTTTTTACTTTTTTTGAGACAGAGTCTGGCCCTGTCACCCAGGCTGGAGTGCAGTGGTGTGATCTTGGATCCCTGCAACCTCCACCTCCCGGGTTCAAGCGATTCTCCTGCCTCAGCCTCCCAAGTAGCTGGGATTACAGGCTCCCACCACCACGCCCAGCTAATTTTCGTATTTTTAGTAGAGAAGGGGTTTCACCATGTTGGCCAGGCTGGTCTCGAACTCCTGACCTCAAGTGATCTGCCCGCCTCAGCCTCCCAAAGTGCTGGGATTACAGGCATCAGCCACCACGCCCGGCCCCATTTTATTTTATTTTTTTAGAGATGGGGTCTCACTATGTTGCCCGGGCTGGTCTCAAACCACTGGCCTCAAGTGATCCTCCCGCCTCAGCCTTCTGAGCAGCTGGAACTACAGGTGTGCACCACCACCTCCGGCTGTTGCCTTATTTCTAATGCTTGCCCCTGTTCCTGTACTCAGAGTGATCTTACCAGGGGGAACACACACGGGGCTGCTCCATTTGCTCCAGGAACTTCCTTGGCTCCCCAGCCGCCGTCGTCGGAGCTGGAATTCCTGGGCCACATTCATCTCCAGGGGGCAGAGGCAGGACTCTGGGGAGAGGCAGGTCGAACATCAGGCCGTAAGAATTGTCCAGGACTTGGCACCAGTCACTTAACCATCATGCGCTTATTGAGCTCCAACTGTGTACAGAGCCACGTGCTGGGTCCTGGGGGCTCAGCAGAAGCAGGCCAGGCCTTGTCCTCTTAGGGCCTCCAGGATCACCCACGTCCATCCCTGCCCCTCAGTTCAAGTCCTGGCTGCGGCCATCCCTTGGGTCGTGACCTTGGCCAAAGGCTTCTCACCCCCTCCAAGTCGTGATTTGTTTCCCCACCTGCAATTTGGAAAGAATCCAATACTGAACTATGGGGCAGGGTAAGAGGCATACAAAAAAATTCAGCATTGGACCTGGCATACAGTAGGTGCTCAATTAATGCCAATTTGCTGCAGCTGTTGTTGTCATTACTATTATTATTCTCACCAGTATCATCATCCTGAGGTCCGCAGTCGCCCTACAATAAGAACATATTCATATATCGTTTTGCATTTTGGTGCTGAAAAATATTTGCTGTTTTACAATTAGTTATTTATTTACTTATTTATCTGAGACACGGTCTCACTCTGTCATCTAGGCTGGAGTGCAGTGGTGCAATCACGGCTTATTGAAGCCTCAACCTCCCAGGGCTCAGGTGATCCTCCCGCCTCAGTCTCCTGAGTAGTTGGGACTACAGGCATGCACCATCACACTCAGCTAATTTTTGCATTTTTGGTAGAGACGGGATTTCACCATGTTGCCCAGGCTGGTCTCAAACTCCTGGCCTCAAGCAATCCCACCCCAACTCGGCCTCCCAAAGCACTGGGATTACAGGCGTGAGCCACCGCACCTTGCTAAATTTTTTTAAATTAAAGACCATACTTCCAGGGATTATTTCTATCCTTAATTACTAGAGAACTTTCTCTAGGTTCAAACCTTCTTTAGGAACATATAAAGCAGTAAAAAATTATTATAACTAAATTTTAAAAATTAATAATTATTTTACTAAACACAGTGTGGGATCCTGGATTGAATCTGGGAACAGAAAAAAGACATTCCTGGAAAAACTGGTGACATTCAAATAATGCCTGGAGTTTATGTAAGACGTTAACATTAGAGGCGTTTGGGTAAAGGGTATATGGGCGTTCTCTGCACCAGTTTATATAGTAACTTTTCTGAAAATCGAAGGTTATTCCAAAAGAAAAAATTTATTTTAAAAAATTTTAGTGAGAGCCAGGCGTGGTGGTTCATGCCTGTATTCCCAGCACTTTGGAAGGCCAAGGTGGGCGGATCACCTGAGGAGTTTGAGACCAGCCTGGCCCACATGGCGAAACCCCGTCTCTACTAAAAATACAAAAATTAGCTGCGTGTGGTGGTGGGCGCATGCCTGTAATCCCAGCTACTCGGGAGGCTGACGCAGGACAATCGCTTGAACCCGGGAGGCAGAGGTTGCAGCGAGCTGAGATCATGCCACTGCACTCCAGCCTGGGCGACAGAGCAAGGCTCCGCCTCAGAAAAAAAAAAAGAAAAAGAAAAAAACCACCTCAGGGGCTAGAGTGGGGGCTGGTTGGGAGCGGGGACAGATGCAGAGATGGTGAGACTGATTTGGGGGTGAAGGTGCCCTGGAGAGGCCCGTGTCCACCCTGGACTTGGGAAACAAACTCACCAACTTCCATGGGCTGCTGGGTGTCCGGTGCCGGAACTGCACCTCAGCACCAACCTGGTTATCCGGGGTCTCCCACTCCATACGCAGCTGCCCGGCCAACTTGGACACCTTGATGTCTCCCAGAGGAGGCTCATATTTAACTGGAAGCAGAGGTAGGGATTAGCGAGGGGCAGCCCACACGTATGTGAGTTAATGGGCCCTGAAAATCCACCCTGTCCAGGGTAAGCAACTGAATCCCTAAATATGAATTAGGGGACACCTTGCAGGTCCCAGCTAAGCCTGGTATATTATGATCAAAAAGTCAAGATTTATACACAAGCCACATACGGTGGCTCACCCTGTAATTCCAGTATTTTGGGAGGCCAAGGCAGGAAGATCACTTAAGCCCAGGAGTTTGAGACCAGCCTGGGCAACATAGTGAGACCGCCCCCCATCTCTACATAAAAATTAGCCAGGCATGGTAGTTCATGACTGTGGTTCCAGCTACTTAGGAGAGTGAGATGGGAGGATCACTTGAGCCTAGGAGGCTGAGGCTGAAGTGAGCCCTGATCACACCACTGCTCTCCAGTCTAGGAGACAGAGGGAGACCTTGTCTCTAAAAAAACAACAAATATGGCCAGGAGCAGTGGCTCATAGCTGTAATCCTAGCACTTTGAGAAGCCAAGGTGGGTGGATCATCTGAGGTCAGGAGTTTAAGACCAACCTGGCCAACACGGTGAAACACTGTCTCTACTAAATACAAAAATTAGCCAGGCATGGTGGTGGGCACCTGTAATCCCAGCTACTTGGGAGGCTGAGGCAGGAGAATCGCTTGAACCCAGGAGGCGGAGGTTGTAGTTAGACAAGATCCCACCACTGCCCTCCGGCCTGGGTGACAGAGCAAGACTCTGTCTCAAAACAGATTAAAATTAAATTAAAATTTAAAAATAAATAATTTTTAATAAAGATTTATACACAGGATCCTGTTAGTGAAGATATCTTTAAAATATTAACACCCATTGCTGGCAAGGCTGTGAAGAGATGGGCACTTTTGTAAATTGCTTGCCAGAGGATAATCAACTCTGGTAAGCAATTTACAAAAGTGCCTGTCTCTTGGGGGTGATCCGCCTGCCTCGGGCTCCCAAAGTGCTGGGATTATAGGCATGAGCCACTGTGTCCAGCCAATTCTTTTTTTGTTTGTTTGTTTGTTTAGAACTATCAGGGAAATCGTACTTAGTTTTTAGATCTATTTCAAGGAACCTGACCTAAGGAGAGACATAAATTAGCATAAAATAGTCTTGCTGCACCATGGTCATACCCGGCCTGATTCTTTTTTTATATCATTGTATAAATTTAAGAGGTATGATGGTTTGATATACATATCCATAGTGAAATGATTACTACAGTAAGGAATTTAACATATCCATGGCCAGGCACAGGGGCCCACGCCTGTACTCGAAGCATTTTGGGAGGCCAAGACAGGAGGATCATTTGAGCCCAGGAGTTCAAGACCACCCCGGCCAACATAGCAAGTCCCCATCTCTTAAAAATATATATACATATCCATCACCTTCTATAATTACTTTTTTGGTGTGTGGTGAGAACACTTAAAATTTTTTTTTTTTTTTTTTTTTTTTTTTGAGATGGAGTCTCGCTCTGTCACCCAGGCTGGAGTGCAGTGGTGTGATCTCGGTTCACTGTAACCTCCATACCCCAGGTTCACGTGATTCTCCTGCCTCAGCATCCCGAGTAGCTGGAATTACAGGCGCCCGCCACCACACTCGGCTAATTTTTGTATTTTTAGTAGAGATGGGGTTTCACCATGTTGGTCAGGCTGGTCTCAAACTCCTGACCTCAGGTGATCCTCCCACCTCGGCCTCTCGAAGTGCTAGGATTACAGGCGTGAACCACCGCACCCAGCCCTTAAATCTATTCTTTTAGCAAATTTTCAATATACATTATTTTTAATTATAGTTCTCTACTGTACATTGGAACTCTAGATTTATTTGTGCTGCGTAACTACAAATTGTATTACTTTGACCTACATCTCCCCCATTTCCTCCTTCTCTCCATCCCCGGTAACCACATTTCTACTTTCGGTGCCTAGATATTCGACTTTTTTTTTAAGATTATACATGTAAGTGGGATGGGCGCGGTGGCTCACGCCTGTAATCCCAGCACTTTGGGAGGCCGAGGCGGGTGGATCATGAGGTCAGGAGATCGAGACCACGGTGAAACCCCGTCTCTACTAAAAATACAAAAACTTAGCCGGGCGCGGTGGCGGGCGCCTGTAGTCCCAGCTACTGGGGAGGCTGAGGCAGGAGAATGGTGTGAACCTAGGAGGCAGAGCTTGCAGTGAGCCGAGATCGCGCCACTGCACTCCAGCCTGGGCGACAGAGCGAAACTCCATCTCAAAAAAAAGAAAAAAGAAAAAAAGATTATACATGTAAGTGAGATCATGAAATATTTTTGTTTCTGTGCCTGGCTTACTTCACTCAGCGTAATGTCCTCCAGCTTTGTCCATGTTGTGGCAAATGACATGATTTCCTTCATTCTTTTCTTTTCTTTTTTCTTTTTCTTTTTTTTTTTTTTTTGAGACAGTGTCTTGCTCTGTCACCCAGGCTGGAATGCAGTGACTTGATCTTAGCTCACTGCAACATCTGCCTCCTGGATTCAAGCCATTCTCCCGCCTCAGCCTCCTGGGTAGCTGGGATTGCAGGCATGCACCACCACACCAGGCAAATTTTTTTGGCTTTTTTGTGTGTTGCTGTTGTTTTTTAGATGGAGTCCTGCTCTGTTGCCAGGCAGGAGTGCAGTGGCTCAATCTCAGCTCACTGTAACCTCCACCTCCCGGGTTCAAGTGATTCTCCTGCCTCAGTCTCCCCAGTAGCTGGGACTACAGGTGCGCGTGGCCACTCCTGGCTAATTTTTGTATTTTTAATAGAGATGGGGTTTCACCATGTTGACCAGGATGGTCTCGATCTCTTGACCTTGTGATCCGCCCACCTCAGCCTCCCAAAGTGCTGGGATTACAGGCGTGATCCACCGCACCCGGCAAAATACATGATGTCGAGTCATGAGAACAGATAATAAGAACCCAACCAGGTCTTGGCAGCATTATGGCTAGCAGAGAGAAACCATAAGCAATCTAAGTGCCCAGGAATAGGGGATTGGTAAGGGGACCATGAAAGACTGCTTTGTCACAATAGTGTTTGTGTGACACTACGTGAAGTGACAATGGCTAATAGTATCAAGTCCCTTGCCAGGGGCCAGGAATCCTCTCTAGCTCCAGCCTTGCAGCCTGATGGCATCTCTGGGTAAAAAACGGACGGGGGGAGAACAAGGTGCTAACCTGAGTTGTAGAGCTGCAGGGTCACCTCAGGAGACTTCTCTGTCTGGTTCCTGGCCCAGGATTCCACCCAGAGTGTGACAGTGTACAGCACAGACACCCCAGCCTGGTCGGAGAACTGCAGCCTGGTGGCTGAGCCGGCGGCGAAGTAGCAGCAGCGCCCGGAGCTAAGGCTGCAGCAGGAAGGAGGGTGTCAGTGCCGAGTCTGGGGTCCTAGTGGACCCGACAGCCGACTTTGTGCATCACATCCCAGCATCGTTTTTTTGGTGTTTGTTTGTTTGTTTGGAGATGGAGTTTCATTCTGTCACCCAGGCTGGAGTGCAGTGGCGCAATCTCGGCTCACTGCAACCTCCACCTCCCTGGTTCAAGCAATTCTCCCACCTCAGCCTCCCTAGTAGCTGGGATTACAGGCACATGCCACCACATGCGTCTAAGTTTTGTATTTTTAGTAGAGATGGGGTTTCACCATGTTGGCCAGGCTGGTCTCCAATTTCTGGTCTCAAGTGATGTGCCCACCTCAGCCTCCCAAAGTGCTGGGATTACAAGCGTGAGCCACCGTGCCCAGCCCCCAGCATCCTTTTCTGTCCCTTGTACACCTCCTCCCCCAGCCTGGGGGTTCCTTGGAGATCAGTCTGGGACTGGAGGGGTTTGAGGGACCCCGGTATCTCCCAGCAAGGACTGCACCACACAGCGAAGAAACGAATGAAAGTGCTGGGCGCAGTGCCTCACGCTTGTAATCCCAGCACTTTGGGAGGCCAAGGGGGGGTGGATCACCTGAGGCCAGGAGTTCAAGACCAGCCTGGCCAACATGGTGAGGCTCTGTCTCTACTAAAAATACAAAAATTAGCAGGTGTGGTGGTGTGTGCCTATAGTCCCAGCTACTCAGGAGGCTGAGGCAGGAAAATCACTCTAACTCAGGAGGCAGAGGTTGCAGTGAGCTGACATCATGCCACCGCACTCCAGCCTGGGCAACAGAGCAAGACTCCATCTCAAAAAAAGAAAAAAGAAAAAAGAAAAAATGGATGGATGGATGGATGGATGGATGGTTGGATGGATGGATGGATGGATGGTTGGATGGATGGATAAGTGAAAGGGTGAAGAAGAAAAAAGGACTAGAGAGACCCTCATGGCCACCCACCCTGGGATGCCTACCTTCACTGACCAACCCCCCACCACAATCCTCCAACTCTCTCTTCTTAGATGAGAAACTGAAGCCCAGGAAGGAGTGTTGACCCAGCCAAGATCACGCATCCGAGAGTAGGGGCACCAGAGGGGGTTGGAGCAAGAGTGGGATGGTGGGTGAGGGTTTGGGAATGGTAGAGGGGTCCTCACCAACACCGCAGGAAGTGGCTGACCCCAGCTGTGGGACCCTCATACTGCCAGGAGCACTCGTAACGATCACTGGATATCCGATAGCATCTCAGGTCCCTAGGGCCCGAGGCCGAGCCTGGAAGAGATCCTGTAGGCTTGGGAACAGACCAGAGTCTGGAGGGTCTTCGTGCCTAAGACAAATCTTTGTGATGCTTACATCTTTCAGCGTCACCTCAGCCTAAACCCTCCCTGCGTCCTTCCTACCTCATCCCCTGCCGTCTCTCACCTCAACCTATTCCGAATCCTCAGCCTCCTAACTTGTCCTCACAGAGGCCGGATGTCCTGCCACCTCTCTCTCTATCCCTCACCCTCCTCTGGTGTTTTTTTTTGGGGGGTCCCCCGGGTCCCAACTTTCCTCCTCTGGTTCTTCAAAACACATCATCACATTTGTGATAGACATTTGTTTGCCTGTTGTCTATCTCTTCCACTAGGCTGTGGTTTTGGGAAGTCAGTTGAGCTCACAGCCAGTTCCCTATGTCTAGAACTGTGTCCGCACATAGAAGATGCTCAGTAAATCATTATCAAACAAAAGAATGGACAGCGTGTCTGCTTAGTGTCAGACCCTTTTCAGGGTACATTAGGAGCATAAATGTTCCGACAATATGGCCGGGCGCGGTGGCTCATTCCTGGAATCCCAGCACTTTGGGAGGTTGAGGCAGGTGGCTCACCATCACCTGAGCTCAGGAGTTCAAGACCAGCCTGGGCGACATGGTGAAACCTCGTCTCTACTAAAAATACAAAATTTAGCCGGGTGTGGTGGCGGGCACCTGTAATCCCAGCTACTTGGAAGGCTGAGGCTGGAGAATAGCTTGAACCTGGAAGGCGGAGGTGGCAGTGAGCTGTGATCAGGCCACTGCACTCCAACCTGGGCAGCAGAACAAGACTCCATCTCAAAAATAAATAAATAAAATAAATGTTCCAATAATTTATCAGGTTGGGGGGGCTTCAAAGTGCTTAACAGGTACTTTCTCCCATGTACCGACCAATCTGAACGGACACAGACACCAGCCCTGAGACCATGCTAGGGAAGTGATAATGTTCAGAGAGGCGGCTGGCTACTCCAGGGCACCTTGAACCTGGTAAGAATGGGCCAGCAGGTGGTGGGGTGGGGGCTCACAAGAACACAGGCGGGGCTGGGTCTTTGGCCTGGAGGTGGAGGCCATGGGAGGGGCTGCTGTGGATGGGGTCAGGCAGAGCCCTACATAATCCTCAGCCAACAATGAGGAACTGCCCCGAACCTGAGTCTGCATCCGGATATGGCGGGTCCTGAAAACAGCACTCACTGGTTCTGCAGGCAGCTGCAAAGGCAATGAAGACATAATGACATCCCTGGCCTTGCACTGTGTGGGGAGAAGGGCTCAGCCTTGGGGTCTACACCCAAGTGATCATCAGCCCTCACACCCACCCACTTTCCCATCTATGCACCCTCCTACCACCACCCATCCATCCATCTGCCCATGTATTTATCTGCCCATCTACCCATCCATCCATGTATTTATTCATCCGTCCACCATCTACCCATCCATCCACCCATGAATTCATCCATTCACCCATCCATCCATCCATCCATCCATCCATCCATGTATTCATCCATCATCCATCCACCCCACCATCCACCCATCTATCCATCCATCCATCCATGTACTCATCCATCCATCCACTCATCTACCCATCCATCTATCCAACCATCCATGTATTCATTCATCCATCCACCCATCTATCCATTCATCCATCCACCTCACCATCCACCCATTCACCCATCCATCCATGTATTCATCCATCCATCCACCCATCTACCCATCCACCCATCCATCCATCCATCCATCCATCCACCCCACCATCCACTCATTCACCCATCCATCCATGTATTTATCCATCCATGTATTCATCCATCCATCCACCCATCTACCCATCCATCTATCCATCCATGTATTCATCCATCCATCCACCCATCTACCCATCCATCTATCCATCCATATATTCATTCATCCATCTACTCATCCATCCATCCACCCCACCATCCATCCATCCATCCATCCATCCATCCATCCATCAATCCATGTATTAATCCATCCATCCACCCCACCATCCACCCATTTATCCATCCATTCATCCATTCATCCATCCATCCATGTATTCATCCATCCATCCATCCATCCACCCCACCATCCACCCATTCACCCATCCATCCATGTATTCATTAGTCCATCCATCCATCCATCCATCCATCCATCCATGTATTTATCCATGCATCCATGCATTCATTCATCCATTATCCATTCACCCAACCATCCATCTATCCATCTAGTCACCAATCTATCCATACATCTATCCACATATTCATTCATCCATACACCCACCCATCCATCCATTTATCTACCTACCGATATATCCATCCAGCCATCCATCCATCCATCCATACATACATACATACATACATGTATTTATTAATTCATCCATCCATTCATTTACCCACCCATCCACCTGTCTATCCATTCATCCACCACCCTTTAGTCCTCAGAGGTTGAGATGCATATTTGGGAGACACTCTCGGGAGGTACCCCCGCAGGAAAGAACAGTAAGACCAACAGTCTGGAGGGCAGAGAGAAGTGGGGGTGTGCCTGGGGTGGCACCAGTGTCTGAAGCCAGCATGGGGAGAGACAGTAGAGGGTGCATGGCAGGGAGAGGCCTGCCAGGGCTGGCCCAGGCAAGCACGCTTGGCCCACTAGCAGTCAGGGCAATTATTAATAACATTTCTCCAGGAGGCAGCGACCTCCCTCAGCCACTGAGATCCCCGTGCCCTTTGGGATTGCCACAGTCTGCTAGGTGTGGAACTGGGTGAGAGAAGGAGGGGGATGCCACCATGGATGGGTCAGGAAGACCCCGGCGCCCTCACTCCCACAAGAAGGACCTGTCCTGAGCCTTGCAGGCAGATTGGAAGCCTTGGGGGAGAAGGCGGCACCCCAGGAAACGGCCCCAAGTGTCCAACCTTGAAGGGGGAAAGATGCTTAACACACAAGGCTCTCCATCCTTCCATCTCTCTCTGTGATGACGCAGAACCCCCACCCACCCACCCACCCCTGACAGCCTAAAGCCCATCCTCCTTCCCTTTCCCTGGACTGACCACTCACTGCCACTATCTCCAGGATACCTCGTGGGCTGCCCCTCGCCCCCTCCCTGCTGCTGGTCTCCAGCCATGCCTGGCCCCTGAAGGCGCTGGGACCTTGAGGTGTGGCCAGCACTGCTGTGGGCATTCTACAGGCACTCAGTGCATCTCAAGAGCCATCAAAAAAGTCAGCACCCCGCTGATCCCCAGTGTACAGAGAGGGAAAGTTTATTTATTATTATTATTATTGAGATAGAGTCTTGCTCTGCCACACAGGCTGGAATGCAGTGCTGCAATCTCGGCTCACTGCAACCTCTGCCTCCTGGGTTCAAGCGATCCTCCCACCTCAGCTACTAAGTAGCTGGGAGTACAGGTGCCCATCATCAAGCCTGGCTAATTTTTGCATTTTTAGTAGAGATGGGGTTTCACCATGTTGGCCAGGCTGGTCTCGAACTCCTGACCTCAAGTGATCCACCCATCTTGGCCTCCCATAGTGCTGGATTTTCAGGAGTGAGCCACCGTGCAGGGCCTGAGATTATTTAAAGTATATGGGAAGGCTGGGCATGGTGGCTCATACCTGTAATCTGAGCACTTTGGGAGGCCGAGGTGAGGGGATCATTTGAGCCCAGGAGTTCGAGACCAGCCTGGGCAACACAGCGAGACACTGTCTCTGTAAAAAGTATACACCAAAAAAATTAACTAGGCATGGTAGTGTGCGCCTGCAGTCCCAGCTACTCAAGGGGCTAAGGCAGGAGGATCACTTGAGCCCAGGTGGTCAAGGCTGCAGTGAGTTATGATTAGACCACTGCACTCCAGCCTGGGCAACAGAGTGAGACCCTATCTCAGTAAGTAAGTAAGTAAGTAAATAAATAAATAAATAAGTAAAGTATACGGAAGGATGTGCATAGGTTATATGCAAATACTTTACCATTTTATATCAGGAATTTGAGCATCTTTGGATTTTGGTATCTGCAGAGGGTCCTGGAACCATTGCCCCATGAATATGGAAATGACTGTATATATTATATTATGTATGTCTATCTATTGTAAACTACATACATAAGATACTATACTATGTATACCTACTAGATACATACTTGCTTTTTATTCCTTCCTTAGTTTTTTTTCTCATTGAACTCCCCGAGGTGGAAAAAATTTAGTGCATTTCACAGAAGAGAAAATCTAGACCGGAGGAAAGATGTCTAAGTTCGATCCCAGAAGCCATGACTGCCCGTCTCCCATTTGACAGCAGGAAAGACTGAGGCACAGAGAGATGAAACCAACCCACACAGCAGGCCCACAGCTCTCCACACATACACGTGCCTCCACCCAGCAAGAGGAACCGCCATGCCAGGGTCAGGGGACTCACCACCCTGCCTGGACAGCAGGAAGAGGAAGAGGAGGGGGACCACCCAGGTCACCAGCGGCCCCATCGGATCCACGTAGAGCCCCACAGCCCCAGGGGAGCCTCTCTGCCACCTGCGAGGTTCAGCCACCCCGTCCCTACTCCGGAACACATTGAAGCTGAGCAAGGAGAAAAGACCGAAAAAAAAGAAAAAAGAAAAAAAGTAAAGTGTCACAGCCCATCCCTAGGGCAAGTCAAAGTGAAAGAGAAACCCAGGAAGTCAGCTCCGTGGTGGTGGTGATGGTGGCGGCCACAGACTCTGGAGCAAGTCTGACTTTGGAGCAAGTCAGAGTTCTAGGGGGTTCTGCCCTGCTGGCCCCAGACCTGAACTGAACACCCAGATGCCAGCCCCATGGGCCACTTGTGGTTCCATGCACTTGGCCAGGTCCCTGGCCCTCTCTAGCCAATTTTTTTTTTTTTTTTTTTTTGAGATGGAGGCCCGCTCTGTCGCCCGGGCTGGAGTGTGGTGGCATGATCTCCACTCACTGCAACTTCTGCCTCCCGGGTTCAAGCAATTCTCCTGCCTCAGCCTCCCGAGTAGCTGGAATTACAGGCAACTGCCACAACATCGAGCTAATTTTTGTATTTTTAGTAGAGACGGGGTTTCACCATGCTGGCCAGGCTGGTCTCGAACTCCTAACCCTAAGTGATCCACCCACCTCAGCCTCCTGAAGTGCTGGGATGACAGGCGTGAGCTACCGTGCCTGGCTGCCAAATTCTTTTTTCCTTCTTTTGAGATAGGGTCTTGATCTGTGGCCCAGCTGTAGTGCAGTGGTGCAATCACGGCTCACTGCAACATCAACCTCCCCAGGCTCAGGCCATCCTCCTACCTGAGCCTCCCCAGGAACTGGGACTACAGGCATGCACCACCACGCCCAGCTAATTTTTGCATTTTTTTTTTTTTTTAGAGAGGGGGTTTTGCCATGTTGCCCAGGCTGGTCTCAAACTCCTGGGTTCAAATGATCCGTCCGCCTTGGCCTAGCAAAATGCTGGGATCACAGGCGTGAGCCACCGCACCGGGCCATCTCGCCAGCTTCTGAATCTGAGACTCAAGAGCTGAAGGAGGGCAGTGTTCTCGGATGGCCCAATTTCATCCTTCCAACAAATTGTTACAAAGAGCTTGCAGCATGCTGGCCCTCCACAATGCCCACCTCCCCACATGCCAAGCTCCAGCCTTGTGCACCTGGGCTCACCCCTCTAATCCCAGCACTTTGAGAGGTCGAGGTGGGAGGATCACTTGACCCCAGGAGTTTGGGACTAGCCTGAACAACATAGCAAGACCCCATCTCTATAAAAAATAAAGAATTAGGCCAGGCGCGGTGGCTCACGCCTGTAATCCCAGCACTTTGGGAGGCCAAGGCAGGTGGATCACGAGGTCAGGAGTTTGAGAGCAGCCTGACCAAAATGGTGAAACCCTGTCTCTACTGAAAATACAAAAATTAACCGGGTGTGGTGGCAGGCACCTGTAATCCCAGCTACTGAGGAGGCTGAGGCAGGAGAATCGTTTGAACCCAGGAGGTGGAGGTTGCAGTGAGCCGAGATCGCACCACTGCACTCCAGCCTGGGCAACAGAGTGACATTCCATCTCAAAAAATACATATATATAAAAATTAAAAGTTAGCCAGGCGTGGTGGCACACATCTGTATTCTCAGCTACTCAGGAGGCTGAGGTGGGAGAATGGCTTGAACCCAGGAGGTTGAGGCTGCAGTGAATCGTGATTGCGCCACTGCACTCCAACCTGGGTAACAGAGCAAGATCCTGTCTCTTAAAAAAAAAAAAAAAAAAATTTAAGAGATGCAACTTAGTTTTTCCCCCATGTTCCATTTCTTAGCCTCTGAGTATTTTGTTTCCTGCCCCTCCCTCCCCACTGTCGGCAAAGCCTCTAAATGTCAGTGGAGAAGCTCTGATCCAAGCTACCATGTGGATGAACCCTCAAAAACATCATGCTGGGATGGGCGCGGTGGTTCACATCTGTAATTCCAACACTTTGGGAGGCCGAGGTGGGCGGATCACCTGAGGTCAGGAGTTCGAGACCAGCCTGGTCAACAAGGCGAAACCCTGTCTCTACTAAAAATACAAAAATTCGCCGGGCCTGGTGACATGTGCCTGTAATTCCAGCTATTCGGAAGGCTGAGGCAGAGAGAATTACTTGAACCTGGGAGGTAGAGGTTGCAGTGAGCTGAGATCGTGCCACTGCACTCCAGCCTGGGTGACAGAGTGAGACTCCATCTCAAAAAAAAAAAAAAAACATACGCAAAAAAAACCCCATCATGCTGGGTGGACGAAGATGGACAGGAAAGGCACACACTGTATGATTCCACTTATATAAAATATCCAAAATAGGCAAATGTACAGAGGCAGACAGTAGCTGAGTGGTTGTCAGGGGCTGGGGGGAGGCGGGAGTGAGAAGTGACTGCTGATGTATGCGGGGTTTCCTTTTGGGGTGATGCAAATGTTCTGGAACCAGATAGAGGTGGTGGTTGCACAACACTGAATGTGCTAAATGTCACTGAATCGTTTGCTTTAAAATGATGAATTTCCGGCCCGGGCACGGTGGCTCACTCCTGCAATCCCAGCACTTGGGAGGCCGAGCCAGGTGGATCATTTGAGGTCAGGAGTTCGAGACCAGCCTGGACAACACAGTGAAACCCAGTCTCTACTAAAAATACAAAAATTAGCTGGGTGTGATGGCATGCGCCTGTAATCCCAGCTACTCAGGAGGCTGAGGCAGGAGAATCGCTTGAACCCGGGAGGCAGAGGTTGCAGTGAGCCGAGATCACACCACTGCACTCCCGCCTGGGTGAGAGAGTGAGACTCTGTCTCAAAAAAAAAAGATGAATTTTAGGTTACGTGAGATGCATCTACAGAAAAAAGAAATATTCTTAGAGTCCAGGGGCACTGAGGAGGGAGAGGGAGAGGGTCTCTCCTGGGGATGAGCATCTGTGGAAACTGAGGCCCAAGTGGCCAGGGTTGTGCAATGCGGTTCAGCTTCCTGGGAGGAGGTCCCTCCTTTAAGAAGCCTGGCTCCGAGGGGCAGCTGAGCTGGCCAGGGTCAGGCGCCCAGCAGGCTATGAGGTCAGTGAGTTAGGGACAAAGACTCAGTGTCCTGGGCCTGGCACAGTGGGGACGGGGGCCCTGTGACCCCATACAGGACAGCCTTCTCTGGCCCCGGGGCCCAGGCCAGGGTCAGCTGGGGGATGGATGTGTGAGGCCTGGGGGAGGGGCAGAGACAGAGAAAGGGACAGAGATAGAGAGATACATAAAGATGGAGGAGGCCAGGCAGGGTGGATTATGCCTGTAATCCAGCACTTTGTGAGGCCAAGGCAGGAGGATTGCTGTAGGCTAGGAGTTCAAGAGCAGCCTGGGCAACATGGTGAGACTCCATCTCTACAAAAAATAATTTGCTGGGCATGGTGGCAGGTGCCTGTAGTCCCAGCTACTTGGGAGGCTGAGGCTTAAGCCAGGGAGGTCGAGACTGCAGTGAGCTCTAATTGCGCCACTGCACTCCAGCCTGGGCCACAGAGCAAGACCCTGCTCAAAAAATAACAAGAAAGGTGGAGGAAATAGGTAGAGATCAGAGGAAAGTCATGGCCCCCTCCTGACCATCCTGAGACCCTCCCAACTCCACCAATTCCTGGAGAGTCCCTCACTTGCCTTATTTCACAGATTGGGAAACTGAGTCTAGGGGCACTCAGACCACCTGAGGCCCCAGCTGGAGATGAAGAGATGGATTCAAACCACCCCTTGTGGAGTATAGTTTTGCCCCTTCCAGAGTGGAGACCGTGCCTCAGGGCTTCCCCCACCCGCACCAAGGTTGGCCCTCTCAGGCCTCATCTTTCCCACCTGCAAAATGGGCTTTTGTGAGTATGAAGGAAGGCTTGGCTTGCAGTGAGCGCTGTCCACCCGCTGGCCAGTGTGATTAGTCATTGTTGTTGTTCCCCAGTGGCCTCTGCCTGGCAGCTGCTGGAAAAACATCGAGGGAGGGAGATACAGGGCTGGGGAGGTGAAAAGCTGGACACAGACGCCCCTAGCCCCTTGGGATCAGGAACGGATGGAGGCCGGGTGCCCTGAAGTGGAGCAGGGAGGGCTGCCTGGAGGAGGGACACTTGAGCTAGAATTTATAGAATTACAGGGCATCTCTGGCAGAGGCCACAGCAGAGGCAAAAGTCCAGAGGAGGTGCTTTGGGGACCACCAAGATGGACACAGTGGGTCTGGGGTTCTGTGGGGTGATGGGCTGGGGCCTCGAGCGCCAGGCTAAAGGGCCTGGCTTTCTCCGAGGGCAGTAGGGAGCCATGGCAGGTGTGTGAGCTGGAGGGGTACCCCAGACAAAGGTGAAGTGGTATTTTTCCCCTTATTGAAGTCACAACCTGACACTCCCTCTGAAGTTTGCCACATCCCACCTTCCCCTTGCCACATCTTGGCAAGCCCACCTCCTTCCCTCCCTCTCTAGGCCTGCCAAGAGGCCCTGTGGGCCCCTTATGGCCCCACCCAGCTGCCCCAGAAGCTCTCTGAGATAAGTTCCCAGGGCTGCCCCACTTTCAGGTGCCCCACAGACTCGGGGGCGGGTGAAGCAGGAAGGATCGAGTCACGGGGGCCCCAGAAAACATGACGGGAGGAACCACAGCACTTCCCCACCTCCTCAGCTTCCGCCTTCTCAGGGAGAGAGACCTTCAGCCCAAGGAGGAGGGCCGAGCTTCCCTCCATGTGGCAAGAGACCCTAATGTCGCTGAGGATCATCTAAAGAGGGTGTTGAAGGATGCATAGGAGTTAGCCAGGAGACAATCCATTTGTTAATTTAACAAACCCATAGGCATCACTCATCAACAAGAACAATTTTCATCATTCAATCAGGACTTTCTAATGCCTCTGAGGGATCATTTGAGGATGTTTAATTATTATTTTTATTTGAGACAGCATCTCACTCTCTTACCCAGGCTGGAGTGCAGTGACACAATCATAGCTCACTGCAGCCTCAACCTCCCAGTTTCAAGCTATCCTTCTACCTCTGCCTCTGATATAGCTGAGACACAGGCCAATGCCACCATGCCCGGCTTTTTTTTTTTTTTTCACTTTTGAGACAGAGTCTTGCTCAGTCACCCAGGCTGGAGTGCAGTGGTGCGATTTCAGCTCACTATAACCTCCGCCTCCTGAGTTTAAGCAATTCTCCTGCCTCAGCCTCCTGAGTAGCTGGGATTACAGACATGCACCACCACACCCAGCTAATTTTTGTATTTGTAGTAGAGATGGGGTTTCACCATGTTGTCCAGGCTGGTCTCAAATGCCTGACCTTAAGTGATCTGCTGGCCTCGGCCTCCCAAAGGGCTGGGATTACCGGCGTAAGCCACCGCCCCCCGACCATCCAGCTATTTTTTTTTTTTTTTCAGTTTTTGGTAGAAATGTGGTCTCATGCCTGTATCCCAGCACTTTGGGAAGGCCGAGGTGGGCAGATCACTTGAGGTCACAAATTCGAGACCAGCCTGACCAACATGGAGAAACCCCAGCTCTACTAAAAATACAAAATTAGCCGGGCATGGTGGCTCCTGTCTGTAATCCCAGCTACTTGGGAGGCTGAGGCAAGAGAATCACTTGAACCTGGGAGGCGGGGTTTGCGGTGAGCCGAGATTGTGCCATTGCACTCCAGCCTGGGCAACAAGAGTGAAATTCTGTCCCAAAAAAATAAAATAAAAATACAAAATTAGCCAGGCATGGTGGCACGCGCCTGTAATCCTAGCTACTCAGGAGGCTGAGGCAGGAGAATCGCTTGAACCTGGTAGGCGGAGGTTGCAGTGAGCTGAGATTGTGCCACTGCACCCCAGCCTAGGAGACAAGAGCAAAACTCCGTCTGAAAAAAAAAAAAAAAAGAAATGTGGTCTCACTGTGTTGCCTAGGCTGGTCTCAAACTCCTGGTCTCAAGGGATCCTCCCACCTCAGCCTCCCAAAGTGCTGGGATTACAGGCATGAGCCACCACTCCCAAACAGATTAGAGGATGTTTTAAGGAAGACTCAGGAGGTTACCAAGAAAAAAATTCATTCAACCACCACACTTCCTGATTGTCCCTTATAGAGACATGTGAGGAGAGTTTTGATGGGTACATAGAAGCTCACAAGAAAAAAAATGTATTTGTTCATTCAATACAAGGTCCTCTGATACTTCTCAAAGAGAATTTGAAGTGGATTTTGAAGAATATATAGATGTTAGGCCGGGTGCAGTGGCTCATGCCTGTAATCCTAGCACTTTGGGAGGCTGAGGTGGGTGGATCGCCTGAGGTCAGGAGATTGAGACCAGCCTGGCAAACATGGTGAAACCCTGTCTCCACTAAAAATACAAAAATTAGCCGGGTGTGGTGGCAGGTGCCTGTAATTCCAGCTACTCGGGAGGCTGAGCACAGGAGAATTGCTTGAATCCAGGAGGCGGAGGTTGCAGTGAGCCGAGATTGCTCCACTGCACTCCAGCCTGGGCAACAGAGCTGGACTTTGTCTCAAAAAAAAAAAAAAACAAACAAAAAAACACAAATATATATATATTTATATACTTGTGTGTGTGCGTGTGTGTGTGTGTGTGTGTGTGTGTGTTAACCATAGAAAAACTGCATTCATTCATTCAGTCAGTCCAGTCAGTCACTCAATAAGCACTCCTTCTTGCCCACTGAGGGGTTGTTCAGGAGGCAGTTCAGTGTAGTTCTCCAGATGGAGCAGCGGATTTGAGACTTCTCTGGTGGCTCTCTCCAGCATGTTCCCACATGCCCAACCCAACCCTGGTTCAGGGAAACTCTCTTTCCCCAGGATTCCAGTCAAAGCCCCAGGGAGGGCTCTGATAGGCTGAGCTTGGGTCACATGTACACCTTGAACCAATCACAGTGGCTGAGGTGGATAAACGAGTCTGAGTCACATGTCCACCCCAGGCTGGACTAAGGGAGAACTTTGAGGCAGAGCTGCCCAGAGTCAGAACAATTGGCCATTGCAGGACATGAGCTTCTCATCACTTGGGGTGTGCAAGCTACAGCCTGAAGTTCACTTAGTGTAGGATTGCCAGATAAAACACACGACTTCCCCACCCCCATTGACTTCTGCCTTCTCAGGGACCTTCAGCCCGAGGAGTGGGGAGCTTCCCTCCATGTGGCCAAGAGACCCTGATGCCCCTGAAGGGTCATCTAAAGAGGGTGTTGAAGGATGCATAGGAGTTTGCCAGGAGAAAAATCTATTCATTCAACAAACTCACTCGTAGTCATTGTTCATTAAATAACATTTAAATTAAATTCCCAGTTAAATTGGAATTTCAGACAACCAACATATTGGTTTGTGTTTTGTTTTGTCTTGTTTTGTTTTGTTTGAGATGGAGTCTCGCTCTGTCACCCAGGCTGGAGTGCAGTGGCACTATCTCAGCTCACTGCAACCTCTGCCTCCCGGGTTCAAGTGATTCTCCTGCCTCAGCCTCCCGAGTAGCTGGGATTACAGGTGTGCCCCATTACGCCCCGTTAATTTTTGTAGTTTTAGTAGAGACGCGGTTTCACCACGTTGCCCAGGCTGGTCTCAAACTCCTGACCTCAGATGATCCACCCACCTCAGCCTCCCAAAGTGCTGGGATTACAGACATGAGCCAGCACACACGGCCAACACATTGTTGTTTAATGCAACTATGTCCCAAGTACTGAAGGGGGCATACTTACACTGAAAAAACATTCATTGTTTATGGAAATTTAAATTTAACTGGGTGTTTGCTTTGGAAGACAGCCTGGTTGTCTTTTACAAATTTAAAACATAGAGTTGCTGGGCACAGTGGCTCATGCCTGTAATCCCAGCACGTTGGGAAGCCAAGGCAGGAGGATCGCTTGAGCCCAAGAGTTTGAGATCAGCCTGGGCAACATGGCGAAACCTTGTCTCTACAAAAAATACAAAAAATTAGCTGGGCATGGCGGCATGTGCCTGTAGTCTCAGCTACTCCGCACTCCAGCCTGGGCGAAAGAGCAAGACCGTGTCCCAAAACAAAACAAAACAAAACAACCCAAAACATAGAGTTACACCATATGACTCCGGAAGTCCATTCCTAGGTAAGTACCCAAGAGAACCAAAATATATCCACAAAGGCAGGGGGCGGTAGCTCACACCTGCAATCCCAGCCTTTTGGGAGGCCAAGGTGGGTGGATCACTTAATGGTCAGGAGTTCGAGACCAGCCTGGCCAACATGGTGAAACCCCGTCTCTACTAAAAATGCAAAAATTAGCTGGGAGTGGTGGCGGGTGTCTGTAATCCCAGCTACTCAGGAGGCTGAGGCAGGAGAATCAATTGAACCTGGGAGGCAGAGGTTGCAGTGAGCCAAGATCCCGCGACTGCACTCCAGCCTGGGCATCAGAGCAACACTTCATCTCAAAATAAATAAATAAATAAATAAATCTATGCAAAACGTTGTATGCCAATGTTTATAGCAGCTCTATTCAGAATAGCTACCAAAACGTGAAAAAATCCAAGTGACCACCAACAAATGAGTGGATCAACAAAATGTACATGTACATATGTACAATGGAATATTATTTGGTCATGAAACGGAATGAAGTACTGATATTTGCCACAACATGGGTGCATCTTGAAAGCATGATGCTGAAAGAAGCCAGACACATAAGGCCACATGTTATATGTTTTCATTTTTATGAAATATCCAGCACAGGAAAATTCATAGAACAGGAAGCAGATTGGTAGTTGCCAGGGGCTGAGAGAGGGGGAATGAGGACTGGCTGCTAATAGGTACAGGGTTTCTTTTGGGGATGATACAACTGTCCTGGAATCAGATCGTGGTGATGGTTACACAACTCTGTGAGTATGCTTAAAACACTGAATTTATTGCACACTTTAAAAGCGTTAATTTTATGGTATGTGAATTATATGTCAATTTTTAAAATTGTATGAGAGAAACAAGTTTTCCCTGGCATCCTGTATTTTTATTTGCTCAATCTGGCCACCATAACTTGATGCAATTCTACAGTACCTCATGGACAGTCAGGCCCAGTGACCCTTCCTAGGGTCCCCTCAAGCCTGAAAACATACTCCAGTGTCCACACTGCACAGTGGGGCAGCCGAAGACAACTGCGGCTGCAGAGAAAGTGCGAGTCCCAGGGAAAGAAAAAATGCAGGTGCTAAGCCAGGCACAGTGGCTCATGCCTGTAGTCCCAGTGCTTTGGGAGGCTGACGCAGGAGCATCACTTGAGGCCAGGAGTTCGAGACCAGCACGGGAAACATGGCAGTACTCCATCTCTACAAAAAAAAAAAAACACAAAAATTAGCCAGGCATGGTGGCATGTGCCTGTGGTCCCACCTACGCTGGGAGCTGGGGTATGGGGGCTGAGGCAAGAAGATCACTTGAGCCCGGGAGGTAGAGGCTGCAATGAGACGAGATTGCACCACTGCACTCCAGCCTGGGTGACAGAGAGAGACCCTGTCTCAAAAAAAAAAATTTTTTTTTTTAAATGCGGGTGCTATTTTGGGACTTTGGGCTTTTCTCAGCCTCAGTTTCCCCTTCTGCAAAATGGAGTAGAACAATTATCTTCAAATATCTGTGAGAGGTGGTGTTTATGAGACACTTAGGGCAAAAAGGCAATCATCCTCAAAAAAGAAACTGACAACTGCAGCGGCTACCTGTTTTTGTAAGTAAAGTTTTATTGGCACCAGGGCCAGGATTAAAGGGAGGCAAACAAGGCTGAGTGGTGCAAGGACAAGGGTCTGATCATGTCTTAAGAGTTTTAGTGGTTTGGTCAGGCAAAACACCAAAACTCTTTGGCCTGCAATCCCAGCACTTTGGGAGGCTAAGGTGGGTGAATCACCTGAGGTCAGGAGTTCAAGACAAGCCTGGCCAACATGGTGAGACCTCATCTCTACTAAAAATACAAAACATCAGCCTGGTGTGGTGGTGGGCACCTGTAGTCCCAGCTACTAGGGAGGTTGAGGCACGAGAATAGCTTGAACCCAGGAGGCAGGGGTTGCCGAGATCATGCCACTGCATTCTAGTCTGGGCAACAAAGAGACTCGTCTCATAAATTAAAAAAAAAAAAAAAATTTTGGTGTTTTGGCCATATGCGGTGGCTGACACCTGTAATCCCAACACTTTGGGAGGCCTAGGCAGAAGGATCATTTGAGGCCAGGAGTTCAAGACCAGCCTGGGCAACATAGTGAGATCCCCGTCTCTAAAAATAAAATAAAAAATAAAAGTTTTGATGTTTTGTTCATCATAAATGTTTTCATTAATTTTATGTTTTTAAAATATTATTTCTCTTGATGGCTGAGTTTTTTGAGGCCCCCTTAAATTTTGCACAGGGGTGAGATCCTCACTCGCCTCACCCTAGAACCCGTTCTGCTGTGTGTACTGCGCACATTTTTTGTTGTTGTTTTGTTTTTGTTTTTGAGACAGAGTCTCGCTCTGTCGCCCAGTCTGGAGTGCAGCGGCGCTATCCCAGCTCACTGTAACCTCCGCCTCTTGGATTCAAGCGATTCTCCTGCCTCAGTCTTCTGAGTAGCTGGGATTACAGGCACGCGTCACCACCCCCAAGTAATTTTTTGTTTGTTTTGTTTTGTTTTTTTTTTGTTTGTTTAGTAGAGACAGGGTTTCACCATGTTGGCCAGGGTGATCTCGAACTCCTGACCTCAAGTGATCTGCCCACCTCGGCCTCCCAAAGTGCTGGGATACAGGCGTGAGCCACTGCGCCCGGCCAATGCGCTGGGCACATTGATTAACCTATCTTAGCCTCAGTTTCTTCATCTGCAAAATGGGGCTGAACGATGCTCCCTTACTTCTGAGAGGATTCCTGCAAAATATTTACTTCTGCGCTCCGCTGGAGGGGCGGGGCCAGCTCGCCCAGTGGGGGCGGGGCCCTGTGGTCGGGCTCCCCGGGAGGGGCGGGGCCAGGCCTTGTCAGCTGACCGGCCTGGCCAATGGCACCTGGCGGCGGGGCCTGGCAGGCCGGGGCGGGGCCGGGGGCGGGCCTGGCGGCGCGGACTCCCGGGCCATGGACGAGTCGAGCCTCCTGCGGCGCCGCGGGCTCCAGGTGAGGCCCCTGCGCGGGCGGGCGGGAGGCAGAGGGCGCGGCCAAGTGGACGCGGCCTGAAAGGTGCCGGGGGGGGCGGGGCCTTCACGGGCTGTAGGGAAACTGAGGCAGAGGGTGGGGAACGCTCAGATCGCTTCTTTTTGACCACCCGCTTCTCAAAGTGCTTTTTCTCATGGTGGGAAGGGGGAAGGTGCCCCCTTGGACATCTAGGGAAACTGAGGCTCCAAGCGATGGCGTGGGAGGAAGAGGCTGAGGGCTCTGCCCCTCCCCACCAGCTGTTCTAATAATAATGCTAGCAACAGCAGCCAGAGAGCTCACCATATGTTCATGGTTGTTTTAGTCCTATTACTAGCGATGTATTAATATTAGTTCATATGTATTAATACCTCCTTGGGTCGTCGCTGCACCACTGTACACCCTCAGCTCAGCCCTACGACGACCTGGGGAGGTTGGGGCTGTCAGGCGCCCATTTGTCAGAATAAGGAAACTGAGGCTCTAGTCCCGGAAAGCCACTCTCCAGAGGTCGCCTAGCTGGGATTCGATCCTGCGCCCTCAACCAGCTCTCTTACGGCACAAGGCGCTGCCAACCAGCAGTGTGACCTGGGGGGAGGGCACCCTTGCTTCTCTGGGCCTCAGTTTTCCAACGAGCCATAGGGTCCTCCTTTTACCGAGTTTATGTTTAGGAGGCTGTGTCATCAGGAGGTAGGGACACAGGCGTCGGGGACAGCAGAAGCCTAAGTTTGAAGCCACACAGGGGCTACATGACCCCGGGCAGCCACCCTTTGACTTCTCTGGGCCTCAGTTTCCCCATTATAAGAAAAGAAAAACAGGAATTAAGGTTTGGCCATTTTCCTCTGGGACTTAGACCACACCCTTAAGAAGCCACCAAGTTTTCAGGTAGGGAACCTGGGATTCAGCACTTACCCAACGAACATTTATGGAGCGCCTGCTGTGTGCCTGGCTCTGGAGAGGCAGCACAGTGTTCTGCAACCTCTGGAGCTGCCCTCCTAGAAACCCCAAGCTGTTGGGGGAGGTAGACGCCAGAGCAGCGGTGACCCCACGGAGTGATCAGTTGTGATAAGGGACTCACAGCAAGTGAAGGAGGCGCCTGACCCAGGCATTGCTGGGAGCCCTGGGGTAGAGGAGGCAGCCAAGGGTGGCGAGGCATTGCAGCGGGGGGCGGTATTTAGGGAAATGAAAGAGGTTGACAGAAGCTGGAACCTAGGGAGGACTGAGCAGGTGGGGTGGGGGTCGGGGACTGAGGTTAGCTCCGGGTGGGTTGAGGGGGTGAGAGGAATGGGGCCGGCGGGTCTCCAACCTGGAGCCGCACCGGTAGCTGCGGGACTGCGAACTCAGCAGGTGATGGGAAGCCAGGTCGGGAGTGGTCAGGGAAGGCACGGGCTGAGCTGCAGATCAGAGACACCCGGTCTCTGGCCGCGCGGGGGTGGGGCAGAACTGGAAGCGCTGAGGCCAGAGGCAAGAGTGGGGGACTTGGGCGGAAAGGAGGGGGCGGGGCGGGATTGGCGAGCAGCGTGGTGTTGGTGGGGGGGCAGCCCCGCCTCCAGCCCCAGTTAGATGCCAACCCGCCCGCAGCCTCTTAAAATAGAGAAACCGCCTCCGGGTAGGCGAATGGGGGTGCTGCTGACGTCAAGAAGTGGGGCCTGTTCCATGGTGGGGGGGTCAAACATTTCCTGATGGTAAGTTCTATGTTACAAAAGGGGAAACTGAGGTTCAGAGAAGCATAGCCACTGTCGGGGTTTCACAAAGTATAGGTGACAGAGTCAGACAGGATTTGAACCCAAGCAGTTCCGGCTTCCTCTCCAAACCAACCCAGCACAGGCGTCCCTCCACGAAGGTGGAGGGATGAGCACGGATTCCCCGACTGAATGAGGGCATTCCGGGCAGAGGCCACAGCACGTGCAAAGGCCCAGAGGCATGTAGCCTTTCTTACCTGTTTATCTGGGGAAACAAGAACTTGAACCTATTTCTTAGTACTAGAGGCTGATGGCCAGGACTTAATGCTTCCAGGGCCTTCAGTGCTGATTTTGAAGAGGTTAGACTTTCCCCCTAGGGTGATGGGGAGCTATGGAAGGTGCTGGAGCAGGAGAGGACATGCCCATATTGAGGGGCAGGGAAGACTCCTCTGGAGGGCTAGGAGCAGGAGTGGGGGAATCAAAAAGGGCAGGAAGCCAGGAAGGAGCATGGAATGAAAGTCTAAGTGTATCAGGTGTGGTGGCTCATGACTGTAGTCCCAGCTACTCAAGGAGGCTGAGGCAGAAAGATCTCTCTTTTTTTTTTTTTTTTTTTTTTTTTTTTTTGAGAAAGAATCATGCTCTGTTACCCAGGCTGGAGTCCAGTGGCGCAATCTCGGCTCACTGCAACCTCCACCTCCCGGGTTCAAGTAATTCTTCCTGCCTCAGCCTCCCGAGTAGCTGGGATTACAGGCACATGTCACCACGCCCGGCTAATTTTTGTATTTTTAGTAGAGACGGGGTTTCGCCATGTTGGCCAGGCTGGTATCAAACTCCTGACCTCAGGTGATCCGCCCACCTCGGCCTCCCAAAGTGCTAGAATTACAGGCGTGAGCCACCGCGCCCAGCCAAGAAGGATCTCTTGAGCCCAGGAGTTTGAGGCTATAGTGAGCCATGATCACGAGACCCTATCTCAAAAATAAAAATAAAGGTCCAAGTGGAAGAAGATTAAAATAATAATAAAATAATAGTAAAGTGGGAATAACCGTTCATATTAACAGCCTAAGCCCTCTCATGCATTCAATTCTCCCAACAGCCCGAGTGGTCAGTGCTATTATTAGTTCCACTTTTCAAAGGAAGAAACTGAGGCCCAAAGAGGGAAGTACCCACCAGGAAGCCAGAGAAATTCTAACCAATCTGGCACCTGAAGGTGTTGTCTTCATCAGCCCCAGTTTGGGGTCTCTTTTGACTGGAAATCTTGTTAATGGTCCAGGAGCACCCCAGCCAATCAGGGGGTAGATCGCTGATGCGAGCCAATCAGATTTCCTGGAGGCCAAAGGCCAAAGAGTCCATTCACAAACGGGTGCTGACCGGCCAATCCAGACGCATAGCCCAGGGCGTCCTCTCCGGTGGTGACAATGTGAGGCGTGCTGTTGGCTGTGTGCAGGAAAGGTCTGAAAAAGGATCCGGCCTGGCCCGCGGGCGGCCAGTTTGCGACAGCCCTGGGTCCAGGGAGGAGGTGGAGACCTTCCCAATTTGGGTTAAACTCAGCCTCACGCATAACGTGTGCAGGCACCAGGTAACGTGAGCTGTTATTACTACTACTACTATTATCTTATTACATTTATCATCTCCTACTTGGACCTTTGCTTTACACATGACCGAATTTCAAAACACCAGGTCCCACAAACAGAGCATCCCCCGGCAGAGAAGGGCTAGAGCCTGTATCTGGACTTTTGTCTCTGCCGCTACTGGGGTGGCTCCTCTAGGTTCAGCCCTCCAAGGTGATCCTGCTTTCTCATGGACAGCTTCCACTTATTTTCCTCCTCCTCCTCCTCCTCCTCCTCCTCCTCCTCCTTCTCCTTCTCCTCCTCCTCCTCCTCCTCCTGGAAGCCCTGGGGCTGGTGCCATGTGGTCCATGCTGACTTCTCTCCCATTTAATTCCAGGGGCATCGAACTTCCAACCGGGCTTGGTGCCCAGCAGGCTGAGTCTCACCTCCCTTTGCACGTGCTGTTTGCTGGGCATGGACTGGTGTTTTCCATGTGCCTGCAGGCTTTGTTTGACACCCCCTACTCCAGGAAGCCCCTTAGCTCTCCTCTCTGTGTGCCTCCAATCCCTCTTCTCCCTTCGAGTCTCTCTTTTTTTAGACAGGATCTTGCCCTGTCGCCCAGGCTGGAGTGCGGTGGCCCAGGCTGGAGTGCAGTGGCGCCATCTTGGCTCACTGCAGGCTCCGTCACCTGGATACAAGCGATTCTCACAGCCTCAGCCTCCTGAGTAGCTGGATTACAGACGAGCGCCACCACACCCGACTAATTTAATTTTTATATTTTTTAGTAGAGATGGTGTTTCACCATGTTGGCCAGAAATGGCCTCAAACTCTATTTTTTTTTTTTTTTTTTTTTTTTGAGACGGAGTCTTGCTCTGTCGCCCAGGCTGGAGTGCAGTGGTGTGATCTCCGCTCACTGCAAGCTCCACCTCCCAGGTTCACGCCATTCTCCTGCCTCAGCCTCCCGAGTAGCTGGGACTACAGGCTCCTGCCACCACACCCGGCTAATTTTTTGTATTTTTAGTAGAGACGGGCTTTCACCGTGTTAGCCAGGATGGTCTCCATCTGCTGACTTCGTGATCCTCCCGCCTTGGCCTCCCAAAGTGCTGGGATTACAGGTGTTAGCCACTGCGCCTGGCCTTTTTTTTTTGAAACGGAGTTTCACTCTTTCGCCCTCCTTTCGCCCAGGCTGGAGTGCGATGGCACAATCTCGGCTCACCGCAACCTCTGCCCCCGAGTTCAAGCGATTCTCCTGCCTCAGCCTCCCAAGTAGCTGGGATTACAGGCGTGCGCCACTACATCCTGCTAATTTTGTATTTTTAGTAGAGACGGGGTTTCTCCATGTTGGTCAGGCTGGTCTCGAACTCCTGACCTCAGGTGATCTGCCTGCCTCAGCCTCCCAAAGTCCTGGGATTACAGGCATGAGCCACTGCACCCGGCCACCTTTTTTTTTTTTTTTTTTTGAGATGGAGTCTCATTCTGTCACCCAGGCTAGAGTACAATGGTGTGGTCTCGGCTCACTGCAACCTCCGCCTCCCGGGTTCAAGGGATTCTCCTGCCTCAGCCTACCGAGTAGCTGGGACTACAGGAGCCTGCCACCACATCCAGCTAATTTTTGTATTTTTAGTAGAGACGGGGTTTCACTATGTTGGCCAGGCTGATCTTGAACTCCTGACCTCGTGATCCGCCCACCTTGGCCTCCCAGCGTGCTGGGATTACAGGCGTGAGCCACCGCACCTGGCTCAAACTCTTGATCTTAAGTGATCCTCCCGCCTCAGCCTCCCAAAGTGCTGGGATTACAGGCGTGAGCCACAGCACCCAGCTGCTTCGGGTCTCTCTTAATCCCTCCAGTATGGGGGTGCTCCTGCTGTGCTATGTCTTCTCCAAAATGGGATTTCCTCAAGGTGGGGCTAAAGCTTGTGGGGGAGGCAGCATCCCCCAGCCTGGTCAAGCGCAGACGGGTATACCATAAATATTACCTTTAAAGGGCAGTTTCAGGGGGTCGGGGCCTCCCCAACCTCCACTCCTCTGGGTGGGAACCACTCCCAGGGGAACAGCAGGCACAGAGGGAGCTGTGGGTGGAAAGCAGATGGTGCGGGGACCGAAGGGTCCGGGAGTGGTGCCAGGAGAGTTCTGTGTGGTCCAGCTTCCCCGGGAGCCTTTGCAGGGAGCTGCCGATTTTGCCTCACCTCTCTCTGCCACTTTAAAAAAACATCTTCAGGCCAGGCACAGTGGCTCATGCCTGTAATCCAGCGTTTTGGGAGGCCGAGACGGGAGGACCGCTTGAGGTCAGGAGGTCAAGACCAGCCGGACCAACATGGTGAACTCCTGTCTCTACTAAAAATACAAAATCAGCCAAGCATGGTGGTGGGCGCCTGTAATCCCAGCTACTTGGGAGGCTGAGGCAGAAGAATCGCTTGAACCCAGGAGGTGGAGGTTGCAGTGAGACAAGGTCGCACCATTGCCCTCCAGCCTGGGCGACAGAGCAAGACTCCATCTGAAAAAAAACAAACAAATGAAATATTCACATCTTTTTGTCTTTTGGAAGCAGCTTTCAACTGGTGGTTATTATTCACGTCTTGATCATTGTCTTGACTCCCATCCATCCAAGTCTCCCCCAGCACCAGGCCCTGAGCTTGCTACTCATTGATTCCTCCAGGGACCCTATGTCACTGGGCCATTTTCCAAATGAGAAAACTGAGGCACAGAGGGGTTAAGTCACTTGTTGGGTCACACAGTGCAGGAGTGGGGGAGCCAGACTGGGAACCTAGGACTGTCAGAGTTTTGGAAGGAAATGCCTGGATGGGGTGCAAGTGGGACCCCCCACCAGGGTTCAAATCCCTCCCTGTTTCACGTGGGGTAGTGGAGGAAGTGGTATAAGATCCCACAACTGGCTGGGTGCAGTGGCTCATGCCTGTAATCCCAGCACTTTGGGAGGCCAAGGCAGGTGGATCACTTGAGACCAGGAGTTCAAGACCAGCCTGGGCAACATGGTGAAACCTCATCTCTACAAAAAATACAAAAATTAGCCGGGTGTGGTGGCACATGCCCACAATCCCAGCTACTCGGGAGGTGGAGGTTGCAGTGAGCCAAGATTGCACAACTGCATTCCAGTCTGGGCGACATAGCCAGACGCTGTCTCAAAAAAAAAAAAAAAAAAAAAAAAAAAAAAAATTCCCACAACTATTGGAAGGGGAAGAAGGAGACCCTAATGGCCACGGTGATGGTGGTGATGGTTCCATCACCATGACTGCTTGAACTAAACGCCGTGAGTTGTCTGTCCTCAGACATATTCAAGCAGTCAGGGAGACCTTCGAGGGGTAGATTATTCTCCTCCCATCGTGACAGCTTGGTTTTCTGAGCGCAGAGCAGCTGAAGTCACGCCTGGGGTGACGCCACACCCCCGCGACCCTTCCCCGCCTCTCCCGGGAGACCTTGCCCTCCCAGCTGGGTCATCCGGCAGCCCAGCAGCTTCCGGCCCCCTCCAATTGGCTGTAGGGGCCGATGGCGTCACTGGTTGCTATGGCGAACACCCAGATCACGACGTGGGCAGCCTGGAGCCCACCAAAGTAAAAATAGTCGTGTGTCCCCAACGTGGCCGCCCTGATGTGTGTGGAGGGAGGGTGTCCTGAGACCCAGTTTCCTGCCTCTCACTCCACTAAGAGACGTGGGCAGCCGGCTTTCCTCTGCACCTAAGTTTCCCTGCCAGTAAAACAGCCCCTGCCCGCGGTTCGTAGGAGGTGGCTCAGTAAATGCAAGGACATTTACCAGGTATTATGACAGCTTCCATGGCCCCTTGCTGAGCTCAACAATAGTACAACAGCACACAACAGCAGCAATAGTAATGGCTGATCATGATTAACCCAGAACCCTCCTCACGTCATCTCCAGTTACATATGGGGAAACTGAGGCACGGGGCATACAAATAATTTGCATGGCCAGGAAGAAACAGAGAATTGAACTGGACCCAGGTCTGGGTGTCCCCAGATTCTAAACTTGTGCCACATGGCATTTTGAGAATTTAAAAACCCTCGTGATTGACCAGGTGCGAGGGCTTACACTGTAATCCCAGCCCTTTGGGAGGCTAAGGTGGATGGATCACTTGAGGTCAGGAGTTCGAGACCAGCCTGGGCAACATAGTGAAACCTCGTCTCTGCTAAATATACAAAAATTAGCCAGGCATGCTGGCACACACCTGTAACCCCAGTTACTTGGGAGGCTGAGTCAGGAGAATCGCTTGAACCCGAGAGGCAGAGGTTTCAGTGAGCCAAGACTGCACCACTGCACTCCAGCCTGGCGGTACAGTGAGACTCCATCTAAACAAACAAACAAACCAAAAACTGTTTTTTTGGCCGGGCATGGTGGCTTATGCCTGTAATCCCAGCATTTTGTAATCCCGGCATTTTGGGAGGCCAAAGTGGGTGGATCATCTGAGGTCAGGAGTTCAAGACTAGCCTGGGCAACATGGCAAAACCCTGTCTCTTCTAAAAAAAAAAAAAAGAAAAGAAAAGGAAAAAAAAGTCCCAGCTACTCGGGAGATTGAGGCAGGAGAATCGCTTGAACCTGGGAGACAGAGGTTGCAGTGAGCCGAGATTGCGTCATTGCACTCCAGCCTGGGCAAGAAGAGCAAAAGTCTGTCTCAAAAAAACAAAAACAACAACAACAAAAAACCCTCTTGGGCAGCCCATGTCTGAGGATGGACTGTGAGGTCACAGTGGAACACAAGCTCAGGGCTTTCTATCCTTCATGCGGTGAGGGCACCCAGAGTTGGTGCAGGTCAGTTTGCTGAGCTCTAAAAGGGTCTTCAAAAGGGAGTCACCCGTCAGCCGTCCTCCCCACGCCCCCACTGGTACCCAGGGCCCAAACTTGCATAGGCTTTTCAGCGAGTGAGGAGAGAATGGCGTTCAGACCTAGACCCAGGAGGAGAGGGACATCTGAGATGGGACAGGGAGAGGACAACTCAGGAATCTCTGTTTTCTCAACAGATTATTAGTTTTTAGCCACTACTGACATACTTCTTCATAAATACAACTAATTTGTAATTTTAAATAAAATTATTATTAATTTATTTAGACTTAGAGTGTTGCTCTGTCACCCAGACTAGAGTGCAATGGTATTATCATAGTTCACTGCAACCTCCAACTCCTGGGGTCAAGCAATCCTCCCACCTCAGTCTCCTCAGTAGCTGGGATTACAGGCGTGCAACACCACACCTGGCTAATTTTTTTTTTTCTTTTTTTGAGACGGAATCTCGCATTGTTGCCAGGCTAGAGTGCAATGGCACCATCTCAGCTCACTGCAAGCTCCGCCTCCCAGGTTCAAGCGATCCTCCCGAGTAGCTGGGACTACAGGTGTGCGATACCACGCCCAGCTGATTTTTGTATTTTTAGTAGAGACAGGGTTTCACCATGTTGGCCAGGATGGTCTCGATCTCTTGACCTCGTGATCTGCCCGCCTTGGCCTCCCAAAGTACTGGGATTACAGGCATGAGCCACCGCACTTGGCCCTTCTTATTTATTTATTTATTTATTTATTTATTTATTTATTTATTTATTTTTGAGATGGAGTTTCGCTCTTGTCGCCCAGGCTGGAGTGCAATGGTGCGACCTCGGCTCACTGCAACCTCCGCCTCCCGGGTTCAAGCGATTCTCCTGCCTTAGTCTCCCAAGTAGCTGGAATTACAGGCACCCACCACCACGCCTGGCTAATTTTGTATTTTTAGTAGAGATGGGGTTTCACCATGTTGGCCAGGCTGGTCTTGAACTCCCGACCTCAGGTGATCCGCCCACCTCAGCCTCCCAAAGCTCTGGGATTACAGGTATGAGCCACTGCGCCTGACCGGCCCGGCCCTTTTTTTGAGACAGGGCTCAAGCAATCCTCCCACCTCAGCCCCCCAAGTAGCTAGGAGTACAGGCTTGAGCCGCCATGCCCAGCAATTTTTTTTTCTTTTTTTCTTTTTTTTTTGTAGAGACGGGGTTTCACTCTGTTGCCCAGGCTAGTTTCAAACACCTGAACTCAAGTGATCCATCCGCCTTGGCCTCCCAAAGTGCCAGAATTACAGGCGTGAGCCACCGCACCCGGCCTACTCTGGCTAATTTTTTAAAAAAGTTTTGTAGAGATGGAGTCTTGCTATGTTGCCCAGTCTGGCTTAAACTTCTGGGCTCAAACAACCCTCCTGCTTTGGCCTCCCAAAGTACTGAGATCACAGGTGTGAGCCACCGTGCCCAGCCTAAAATATTTTTTAATGCAGGTATGGTAGGAGCCGGGTGGGGAATTAGACTGTGAATCTGGAGGGCCTCCAGGAAGAAAGGATGTTGAGTTCAGACCTGGAGTATGAGCTGTAGTTAATTAGGGCCAGAAGGGAGGGAAGGCTGTTCTGAGAGAGCGCACAGATAGCGCAAAGGCCTTGAGGCAGGGCTGAGCCAGTGTGTAGAGTGAGCGGGAAAGATGCATTGGTTGGGGCAGGGGATTGGGGATTGTGGGGGTGCATCAACGGCCAGGGGTTCTGCGGGCTAGTCTCTCTGAGAATGATCCCCATTTCTGTCTCATTGCAGAAGGAGCTGAGCCTGCCACGCCGAGGACGTGGGTGAGTTCACCTGGGGCTGGCGGGCTGGGTGGGCCCCAGTGGTCTTGGAAGTGGATATTTCAGCAACAGCCACTGAATTGTGAATGTATTTAATAATTACAGCAACACATCTCATGTTCATTCTTGCCCTCGTGTTTGCAAAGTGCTTCACAAGCACCTGGCCTCTCGCCACAAACATGGGAGGCCATGCCAGTTTGCAAATGAGGAAGCTGAGGTGCAAAGGGGTTTCATCACCAGCTAAGGACACTCAGCTGGGAAGGAGAGAAACTTGTCTGGAATCCAGAGTCCAGATGTTGAATTTCAGCTGAAGTGTATTAGAACTGGCTTGAATGCCTCTCATGACGGGGAGCTCACTTCCTTTTGGGGAACACCAGCAGAAAATCATCTCTCAGCTAGGCATGGTGGCTCCCGCCTGTAATCCCAGCACTTTGGAAGGCTGAGGCAGGCAGATCACTTGAGGCCGGAAGTTCGAGACCAGCCTGGCCAACATGGTGAAACCCCATCTCTACTAAAAATACAAAAAAATTAACCAGGCGTGGTGGTGCACGCTTGTAATCCCAGGTACTCAGGAGGCTGAGGCAGGAGATTTGCTTGAAGTGAGGTGAAGGTTGCAGTGAACCAGGCTTCCACCACCAGACTTCAGTCTGGGCAACAGAGCGAGACTCTGTCTAAAAAAAAAAGAAAAGAAAAAATCATCTCTCTCGGGATCACATCAGTGTTCCTGTAGGTTGGGTTTTTTTTGTTTTGCTTTGTTTTCTTTTTGAGACGGGGTCTCTTTCTCTGTCACCCACATAGTACAGTGCAGTAGTGTCATCTTGGCTCACTGCAACCACTGCCTCCCAGGTTCAAGAGAGTCTCCTGCCTCAGCCTCCAGAGTAGCTGAGACTACAGATGCGAGCCTCCACACCTGACTTGTATGTTTAGTAGAGACAGGGTCTCACTATGTTGCCCAGGCTGGTCTCAAACTCCTGGACTCAAGCGATCTGCCTGCCTCAACCTCCCAAAGTGCTGGGATTACAGGCATGAGCCACCATGCCCAGTCTAGGTTACCATTTTTTATCCCCAAATCTTAGAGAACATTATTGTTCAATGCTTTCATTCATTTACAGATGAAAGAAACCAAAGGCCGGGGTGGGGAGGGGTTTTCCTTGAGCTAGTGGTCTGGAAGTGTGTGACTGTGGACACCCCATCTTTGGGAGCTGCTTTTGCCTGAGTTGGGGGTGGAAATCACTCAATGAACATTTTTTTGAGCACCTGCTGTACACTGGGCCCTGCTGAAGCAGAGGGGATACAGACAATTCAATCTCAGAGCAATGGTTGAAGTTTTGTATGCAGGAGAGAGCTCAACCAGAGAAAGAGACAGAGGTGCTGGGGGTGGCTTTATCCTGAAGATCTGGGGCCTCTTGGAGGAAGTGACCTTTGAGCTTAGATCTGGAAGAAGAGGAGGAGCTGGCAGCGGGGAAGTCTGGGGAGAATGGCATTCCAAGCAGCAGGAACAGCGTGGGCAAAGTTTCTGGGGTGCCAGTATGCTTGGCGTTAGAAGAACAGCATGAAGACAAGGGTAGCTGAGTGGAGTGAGTGGAGATGAGGTGGCAGGACAGGAGAAGGAGGAGGTCCTGGGAATGGGGTCAGAGTGGCCCCCAAGCCCAGGCCATCTGCTTCTGTTCCAGTGGGGATTATACAGTTGGTGGGGAAGTGCTTGAAGGCCCCAGTGGTTGGGGGTTGCTGGGGGACTCGGACATTGCCCCGAGAGCCAGCACTGTTTTCAGCCTTGGCCCAAGCTGTGTGCAGAGTGTTGGACCATGAATCAGTGAGGACTGCCGAGGGCAAAGTCCTGGACCTTGGGGTAGGACAGAGCCAAAGACTCCACAAGGGATGTCCACTCCCTGCCACCTTCCCTGTGCCCCACTGGGTCCACCGGGGCCTCAAGAGGGCCAGAGTGAGACACAGACACCCCCAGACCGTGGGGTTTGCGCTGAGAGGGAGGAAGGACAGAGCTGGCGGCGCCTGGTGCTGGTGGGGGTGCAGGTACAGCTTGGCGGAGGAGGGGCTGGTGGGGTTGGGATCGTATATGGGTGAGGGGGCGACCTTCCTGGCAGAGGAAACAGCTGGAAGCCAGGGACTGGAGGTGTGGTCAGAGCCTCTAGTGTGCGCGGGGATGCGGAGACCCGAGCGGGTTAGGACCTCAGTGCTGAGCAGCTGGCCGGGATGCGGGGTTGGGGAGTTGGGGCGGACTGCGCTCAGATCCCGGCTCCCAGAGAGCCCCAGGGCCGGGGCGAGGGCAGAGGCCGGGCCGGGGCGGGGAGAGGCGGGGTCAGTCCATGGAGCAATCGCGCGGACCGCGGAGCCAGTGACCGCCCTTCCCTTCCGGGGCGCAGCTCGGGGGCTCCCGAGCCGGCGGCCTCGGCGTCCCTGCGGCAGACAGGGCGGCACCCGCGGCTCCCCTTTCCCGCTGCGCGACCCTCGCTGCCGGGCCGGGCCTGCGCGCAGGTGCGGAGCTGCGATCCCCGCCCCGAGGCGGAGCCAGCCCGGCCCCCAGCGGCCCAGCCCCCGCGTCTAGTCTGCCGCACCAGCCAGGCGTCTGTCCCTGCGTCCGTGTGTCCGTCCGTCGGTCCGATCGCGCCACGATCAGGGCTTCCGGGGGCCAACAAGGGGGCGTCGGTACCCCGCCGCACAGAGGCGGCCTATGCCTCGGCATGAAGTCCCGCAGGGACAAGCTGCACATCCCGGCGCTGACCCTCGAGTGAGTGTTGGGTAGGGCGGGGGTATGCGGGGTGCAGGGAGGACAGGATGACAACTACCCTCCCCCCACGTCTCTGTTCGTGTCGCCCAGAAACGCACCGCCGCCTCCGGGGAGCCCTCCTGGGCCATCGGTCTGGCCCCGCCCTCACGTCCTGAGCTGAACCCAGAATCCCCGGTCTTGGGCCCCTACTCCCTGAGGGAACCGCAGCCGCCATCCGGAGATCCGGATTCGGCCACACGAAGGGGCGGCCGCCAGGTTCACCGTCCCCGGCCTCTTTCTTTGCAGTCTGTCTCCGAGCAGCCAGAGCCCGTCCCTGCTGGGTCCCAGCAGCCCCTGCAGCCCCTGTAGCCCCTCCTTGGGCCTGCACCCCTGGAGGTAAGTGACAGCGCGTGTGGGCGGGGCGCAGACATCGCCCTGGCACCCCAGAGCCTTGGAAACCTTCCAGACTCATCGGTCTCCTCAAGATACTGTAGGTTGGTGACATCACCTCTCTGGGCCTCAGTTTACCCCTCCACATAATGGCACTGCGATACGTTCTAAGGGCTTAATGGGAAAATTCCATTTTTAGCCAGGCCAGCATCTGACAGGTGGCCAAGGAAAGGGAAGAACTTAAGCTGTTGCCCAAGGACTTCCCCAAGACAGGTGCCGGATTCCCAAGCTGCTCAGGGCACTCCCTGCTGAATTGGCCTGGACTCCTGGGTGGTGACCTCAGGGAGAAAGCTCCTCCCTCTAAACACACACGCACACCCAAGGCTGAGAGGCCATCACCGAGAGCCCTGTGAATTGAGCTTAACCGAAGTGGCACCAGGAGAAAAGAACCAGGGTGACTGAGCGCTCCCTAACCCCTTCCTGATCCCTACTTCCCAGTTAAGAAAACTGAGGCTCAGAGAGGAGATGCCAGTTTTCCTGATTCAGTCCATCCCCTGGGGGCCAAGCATCAGGGACAGCTTTGCTACCAGGTCTGTTGAGGGTTCTACTGGCCAGTTGGTTGACTCTGTGACTGGCCAGGTTTCAGGACAGGAAGGAGTTTTGTGAGCTCCTCTCATGGTTTGGGCAAAAGTTTAGGGAGGGACAGATGTGAGGTCAATGGTGTCTGTTACAGTTACGTGGCCCATCAACCATTTACACTTTAGTATGAATGAGCTGCTTAACTCTTTCCACAGATTTTTTTTTTTTTTTTTTTGAGGCAGAGTCTTGTTCTGTCCCCTAGGCTAGAGTGCAGTGGTGCAATCTCAGCTTACTGCAACCTCCACCTCCTGGGTTCAAGCAATTCTCCTTTTGTAGCCTCCCAAGTAGCAGGGACTTTAGGCACCTACCACCACATCCAGCTAATTTTTGTATTTTAGTAGAGATGGGGTTTCACCATGTTGGCCAGGCTGGTCGCAAACCCCTCTGCCTCAGCCTCCCCAAGTGCTGGGATTACAGGCATAAGCCACACGCCGGGCCATCCACAGACCTTTTAATGCGGAGAAGAGAGAACAATATAGAGCCCACATTTGGGTGCTGGGCAACAGGGAGGTACCTTCCTTCAGACGCCAAGCACTTATGAGACACCTACTGAGATCCAGGTGCTAAAGGCATTGCTATAAAGAAAACATAGTCCCTCCATCAATGGCTTCTCAGTCAGCTTGGGGAATTCAGTGATAAAACGAATGGATAAACAAGATGTATTCAGACAGGGACCTCTTGGGGAGGTGATGTTTGAGCCAAGGCCTGGGCACAGCTAAAGGAAAATTGGCACCAGGCAGTGGGTACTGCATGTGCAAAGGTCCTGTGGCAGGACTGAGGTGGTGGGTTTTTTGTTTTTGTTTTTTGAGACAGTCTCACTTTGTCACCCAGGTTGGACTGCAGTGGCATGATCTCGGCTCACTGCAACCTCTGCCTCCCAGGTTCAAGTGATTCTCCTGTTTCAGGCTCCGAGTAGCGGAGACTACAGGCGTGCCACCACGCCCGGCTAATTTTTTGTTTGTTTGTTTGTTTGTTTGAGAAGGGATCTTGCTCTGTTGCCCAGGCTGGAGTCCAGTGGTACCATCTTGGCTCACTGCAACCTCCACCTCCTAGGTTCAGGTGATTCTCCTGCCTCAGCCTCCCAAGTAGCTGGGATTACAGGCACACACCAACACTCTCGGCTAATTTTTGTATTTTCAGTAAAGATGGGGTTTCACCATGTTGGCTAGGCTGGTCTCGAACTCCTGACCTCAAGTGATTCTCCCGCCTTGGCCTCTCAAAGTGCTGGGATTACAGGCATGAACCACCGAGCCTGGCCTAATGTTTGTATTTTTAGTAGAGGTGGGGTTTCATTATGTTGGCCAGGCTGGTCTTGAACTCCTGACCTCAGGTGATCCACCCGCCTTGGCTTCCCAAAGTGCTAGGATTATAGGCGTGAGCCACTGTGCCCCGCCTGAGATTTTTTTTAAGCCTCTGTGTCTGCCTTGGGGGGAGAAAGTTCTGCTGGGGCCAGGAATGGAGGTGGCCAGAGAGAAGGAGGTGGCTAGGACAACATCCAGGAACAAGTCGAGGCATCCATTGAGAATCAGAGACTGCCATCACCCCCATTTAGTGAAGAAAACAGGGGCATAGGACCTCAGAATGTGTTATCAGGAGCATCCTAGGAAGGTTTCGGGCCAGATCTGACTCTGTCTAAATCCTTGGCTTCCACCCCAGGTGAGGACATGATGAAGGGAGGGACCGGTGTGTTGGAGGCCGCTGAGCAGATTTGACCAGTTTTAACTGGGAGGGGAGGGAGGAAGTATCTGGGACTGAGAAAGGCCATAAGGCTGCCTCACTCACCACCAGGGGGCAGCAGAGCCACATTGCCTTGGGCCTGGCAGGGGAATGGGTCCCTGCCTGCCATGTTCCAAGCATCCTAGGAATAAGCTCATAAACGTCCCAACAGAGTCCAGCCTCTGCAACTCCCCTGCCTCCTTTTTTTTTTTTTTTTTTTTTGAGACAGTCTCGCTTTGTTGCCCAGGCTGGGGTGCAGTGGTGTGATCTCTGCTTACTGCCACCTCCGCCTCCTGGGTTCAAGCGAGTCTCCTGCCTCAGCCTCCTGAGTAGCTGGGATTACAGGCATGCACCACTACACTCAGCTAACATTTGGGTGGGTTTTTTTGCTTGTTTGAGACGGAGTTTTCCTCTTGTTGCACAGGCTGCAGTGAAGTGGCACGATCTTGGCTCACTGCAACCTCCGCCTCCTGGATTCAAATGATTTTCCTGCCTCAGCCTCGTGAGTAGCTGGGATTACAGGCATCTGCCACCACTCCTGGCTAATTTTTTGTATTTTTAGTAGAGATGGGGTTTCACCATGTTGGCCAGGCTGGTCTCAAACTCCTGATTTCAGGTGATCCACCCGCCATGGCCTCCCACAATGCTGGAATTACAAGCGTGAGCCACTGCGCCCGGCCTGATCTTTATATTTTTAGTAGAGACAGGGTTTCACCATGTTGACCAGGCTGGTCTTGAACTCCTGACCTCAGGTGATCCACCCGCCTTGGCCTCCCACGGTACTGGAATTACTGGCATGAGCCATTGTGCCTGGCCTTGCAACTTCCCTGCTTCCATTCTATCCATCTCCCCATCGCTCACTTGGCTCCAGCCACACGGCTGATCCTCCAGAATGCAGGCTGGTCCAGGCTCAGGGCCTTTGCACTTGCTGTCCCCACTGCCCAGAGCTCTGTTCCCTCCTTTCTTCTTCCGTCACATCCTCATCAAGGCCTCAGCCTCAGATAGGAAGCCTTCCCCAACCACCCCCTCCTTCCAGGCCCCACAAACATGGGGTATAATATGCATTATACCTGTCCATTTCCACATCCAGACCCCAGGGATTTTCTTTTTCTTTTTTTTTTTTTTAAGACAGTCTTGCTCTGTTACCCAGGCTGGAGTACAGTGGTGCAATATCTTGGCTCACTGCAACCTTTGCCTCCTGGGTTCAAGTGATTCTCCTGCCTCAGCCTCCCGAGTAGCTGGGATTACAGACATGCGCCACCACGCCCGGCTAGTTTTGTATTTTTAGTAGAGACACGGTTTCACCATGTTGGCCAGGCTGGTCTCGAACTCCTGAGTTCAAGCGATCTGCCCATCTCAGCCTCCCAAAATGTTGGGATTACAGGCACGAGCCACGGCACCCAGCCAACCCCAGAGATTTAATTTCCACATTGTCTTGTGTGATTATCCAGTTATTTTTCTCACCCAGAGGTTTGACAGCCTCTCCGAGACCAGACCTTGTCTGTCCTGGTCATATCGTAGACTCAGGGCAGGCCCAGGGTATATACAGCAGGTGCTCAGTTAATGCATGTGGCTTAGATGAATGGGCAGTATCTGGGAGGGCTGTCCTTGTGGTAGTGATAGCATTGGGGGTTGGGGGTGTTGTTGAAGAAGGCCATGAGTTGGGCGCTCATAGGCAAAGTGGCTGTTCCAAGCAGCAACAGCATTGTCAGAGACACTTTCCTTCTGGAGCCTCAAATCCCAAGGGCAGGAAGAATGTGGATTTTCTACCTAGGGCACTAGGAGCCATAGAGTGTGGCGCTGGGAGGGGCACAGATATATGGGCAGGTGGGAAGCGCTGGGGTAGTCCCACTAAAAAGGGACTGTTGAACGGGGGTGTCTGTATATCTACCTGAGACTTTGGCATTTACAGTCACAGCACATGCAGGGAGAGTCAAATGCCAATGTCACAGAGTTTGTCAGGGACAGGGCTAGGATGTGACCCCTGGGAGAGGGATTCACCCAGGAATGCAGTTTTGTTTTGCTGTGAGAGCAATAGGGAGCCATGGAGGGTTTGTGAGCAGGGGAAGGGCATGATCTGGGGAGCAGTGGGCCGACACCAGAGATCAGTGGCTCAGCCAGCCTTTCATGGAAGGCCTTCACCATGGCAGCAGGCCCTCTGGATTGTCAGCTGCAGCCCTGTTTTGCAGAGGGGGAAACTGAGGACAAATGAGCATGGGAGAAGGTTCTCTCCCTGCTACAGATGTCAGGGCAGTGGGTGTATGTAATAGGGGGTGTGTAGATGTTATTGGGTGTAGCTGTGGCTGGGGATGAGGGGGCAGCGCCTTTACCGAGTGTGTGCAAAGGTGTGTCCCCGTGCATATGGGGTGGCTCAGCACGTAGTGACAGCAAGTGGAGACTGTGGCCCCATCCCCACTTGGGTCCCCAGACTCAAGAGAATCTGCACCCCGCATGAGGCTTGGGCTGCATACCTGGGGGTCATAGGTGACCACTCCCATACTCATCACCATCTCTGGTGGTCTCAAAACCACCATCTCCCCTGGTCTCAAAACAAATCCCAAATCCACCCACTTTTCTCCACAGCTTCAATATTCCCGTCCCAGACACCGTCCCAGACCCTTACTGGCCTCCTGCTACCTTCATTCCTGTCCCCCAACAGTCTGCTCCCCATAGCAGACACAAGGGGGTTTATAAACATAGTCCACATCATACCCTTTCTCTGCTCAAGCACCCTCCATGGCTCCCCATTGCTCCTACAATACAATTGCACTCCTCCCTGCAGCCCACAAGGCTTATGTGGTCAGCCCCGCTGGCATTTTGCCCTCAGTGCTGCCTCAGAGAGTTGTGCCCTTTGCCTGGGACACGCTTTCTGCATAGCCAGCTCCTCCCTCCTCCATTTCTGGCTGGCGGCAGCATTACCTCCTCTGAGAGGCCTCCTGGCTAAAGTCGCCCCTTGCAGTGTTCTCTCCTTTCTTTTCCCTTCTCGGCCTTGGTATTTGAAATTATCTTTTTTTTTTTTTTTTTTGAGACGGAGTCTCGCTCTGTCACCCAGGCTGGAGTGCATTGGTGTGATCTCGGCCCACTGCAACCTCCACCTCCCAGGTACAAGTGATTCTACCGCCTCAGCCTCCAGAGCAGCTGGGAATACAGGCATGCACCACCATGCCCAGCTATTTCTTTTGTACTTTTATTTCTTTATTTTTATTTATTTTTTTTTATTTTTTTGAGACAGAGTTTCGCTCTTGTTGCCCAGGATGGAGTGCAATGGTGCTATCTCAGTTCACTGCAACCTCCGCCTCCTGGGTTCAAGCGATTCTCCTGCCTCAGCCTCCCAAGTAGTTGGGATTATAGGGACGTGCCACCACGCCCAGCTAATTTTGTATTTTTTTTAGTAGAGACTGGGTTTCACCTTGTTGGCCAGGCTGGTCTCAAACTCCTGACCTCAGGTGATCCGCCCGCTTCGGCCTCCCAAAGTGCTGGGATTACAGGCGTGAGCCACCACGCCCAGCCGAAATTATCTTGCTCATTGAATTGTTTCCTGTTGGCTGGGCACGGTGGCTCACGCCTGTAATCCCGGCACTTTGGGAGGCCAAGGCGGGCGGATCACCTGAGGTCAGGAGTTTGAGACGAGCCTGGCCAACATGGTGAAACTCCGTCTCTACTAAAAATACAAAAAAATTAGCTGGGCGTGGTGGTGCAACACCTGTAATCCCAGCTACTCGGGAGGCTGAGACAGGAGAATCGTTTGAACCCAGGAGGCGGGGGTTGCAGTGAGCCGAGATGGTGCCACTGCACTCCGCCACACTTGGCCTCGCCCAGGCTGGTTTTTTTTTTGTTTGTTTGTTTGTTTGTTTGTTTTGTGATGGAGTCTTGCTCTGTCGCCCAGGCTGGAGTGCAGTGGCGCGATCTCGGCTCACTGCAAGCTCCGCCTCCCAGGTTCACGCCATTCTCCTGCCTCAGCCTCCGGAGTAGCTGGGACTACAGGCGCCCGCCACTACGCCCGGCTGGTTTTAAACCAAGGCTGGGAAAAGCCGGATGGAGTTTGGGTGTGGTGGCTCACGCCTGTAATCCCAGCTACTTGGAGGCTGAGGCAGGAGAATCGCTTGAACCCGGGAGGCGGAGGCTGCAGTAAGCTGAGACTGCGCCATTGCACTCCAGCCTGGGCAACGAGAGCGAAACTCTGTCTCAAAAATAAAAAATTTGTCTCTTTAGCTATGAAGCCTGGGCCCCAGCATTGGGCCTGGACTGGGTCCCAAAGTGTCCTGTGGCCCAGGAAGGGGCATCCCTCATGATGACACTGCCCCTGACTTGCCTGGGCTGTCATGACAGGAGGAAGCATTAATTCAGTCCTTACGGTGGGAGACACTTCTGCTTCCATAGTGAACACATATTGTACCCTCAGCCCTGTTCCAAGCTCTGTGTCTCAGATTTTATTCTGTTTTCAGTATGGGGGATGTTACGCATGGGGAAACAGAGGCCTGGAAGTTAGCCTGATGCTATCGTTTATAGAGATAAATTATATATAGATATGGAACATATACCAGGTGCCCTTGGAAGCACCCCCTTACATCTGATTTGTGTAATTCTCATGTCAGTTCAGTTTTCCTCCAATTTCACAGTTGAGGAGACTGAAGCTGGAGTTCAATCAGGTGGCTGATTCCTAACTGAGGCAGGGCTGATGGCCTTTCCCGCCACACACAGACAGAGCATGTCAGACGCCCCGACTCAATTTGCCAAACACACCCTCTATGCCAGTCCGGTGCTGGGAGCTGCTGGGACCCTAAGGAGCCCCCAGCCTGGGGAAGACATAGCCGGACAGACAGGAAAGCGGGTTTTTCAGAGGAGAGGACGCAGTTTTGCCAGGCTAGATTCCAAGCAGTGGGGCCAGGGTGGGCGTGGTAGCATGAGCCGGCCAGGACGCTGGGGTGGGTCTTGGGTGCCGCACTGAGAAGGGGTCAGTGCTCTGGGAGAGAGGAAAAAGAGGGAGGGAGCGATTAGATTTACATTTTAGCAGAAAGGAGCCAAAATGCCTGCCCCTAGCTCGAGGTTAAGGTGCTGCCAACGCCCCGCCCCCGCCGCCCGCGGTCGTAGCAACGCCCGGCCTCAGCCGCCCGCGGCCCTAGCAACGCTCCGCCTCTCCGCCCGCGGCCATGGCAGCGCCCCGCCCACTCGCCGGCACGCGGGTCCGCCGGCCTCGCTTCTGCGTCGCTCGCTCCGCCTCCCGACAGGCCCCGCCCCCAACGGCCCCGCCCCCGCACTCGCCTGGGCGGAGTTCCAGTCGCGCTCGGGGGCGCGCGCTTCCTTCTCGCCGCCCCCCCATCCCCGCAGCCCCGTGTGCCCCCCTCCCTGTCCGGCTCCGCGGGGCTCCTGGGGCCGATCCCACCGCCGAGGTTCGCGCCCCGCCGCCGCCGGCTGCGCCCCCGCGCCTTCCCGGCCTCGGGCGGCTGCGGCGGCACAAAGGGAAGCAGCATGTCCGACCCCAGCTACTGGACGGCGGTGGCGGCTCCCGGCCATCGCAGCCGCCTGGCAAAAGGCGCGCTGCTGCAGCGCTCCAAGAGGTAGGGGTCACGGCGCCGAGCAAACAGGAGTTGCCAGAAGTGTGTCCTGGCCGCGTGGCGCGGACCACGGCGAGCGTCTGTCTGTGGCAGCAGTGGGAAGGGGGGAGGACGCCTGTGGATCGAGGTGTCCCCTGGGGTCCCTGGCACCCTCCTTTCGCCCCTCGTTCCCTGGACTGGGGTGTCTGTCCGCCAGCGTCGCAGCTGGGGTGGTGACAGACAGGAGTGAGTGAGATTGAGCTAGGATTTGAACCCGGGTGTCCAGGGCTGGGCAGAACCAGGGAGGAACTTCTTGGAAAAACTGAGGCTGATCTGCCGCTGGGGGTCCATTCAGCAGAAATGTTGGCTCAGAAGCAAATATTTACTGCACGAGGCTGGCATTTGGGTGGGGTGTCAGGAGTCCAGATAGTTGGGGTTAACCCCCACCAAAGCCTCACCGCTCTTGGAGTCTCAGTTTCCCCTTTTGAAAAGCAGAGAGGATAAGTGAGGGCTGTGGATTCTACCAGACCTGGGTTCAAATTTCGACTCAGCCACTACCAGGCTGTGTGACCTCAAGTAGCTCCTTAACCTCTCTGTGCTTGGGTTTCTCATTGGTGCTGGACTGGGGCAAAGTCTGGGCGGTGGGACCAGCTACCGAAAGACCTTGAATGCTGAGTCCAGGGCTTAAACTTACCTCCAAGATCGTGGGGAGCATTGGAGGGGGAATATGGGTGCCAGAGGGATGAGGTGCAGGAGGCTGGCTTCAGGCCCCTGCTTTCTGCCACATTCTCTCTGTTGTGTCCTGGGTACCAAGAGAGGATGGTTCTCAAATGGCAACTTCTCGAGGTCCTGGATCTCCTCCAGGAAGAGTTGAACAAACAGTCGGCCCTGCATAGATGCTTGGGAAGTGAACAGATGATGCTTAGTTCTCCTTTGAGGCCTCACATTTGGCCGTGTTTTCAAGAAGACCTCGCCCAAGAACAGGAGGGAGGGCAACGAAGTGTTTTTCCCAAATGCTTTTGGAAGCAGCAAGTGATACAGCAGGATCGGGGAGGGAGGGTGCTGGTGGTGCAGTGTGGGGGCGAGGAACCAGGTGAGGGGCTGGGAGAGGATGTGGAGACAGCCAGGTGAGCGTGCATTGAGGGGTTGGCAGGAAGTTTTGCAGAAACCTGTGGGTTTCACTTTTGCTTCTGCAGCTCAGGCTGGGAGACAATCACTGTGACTGTTGACATCTGTGGCTTCAGTTTCCCAGTCTGGAAAATGGGCTCAGCTGGTCATTCCCAACTCTGGGGCTTGTTGGAATTGGCAGATGTTGGGGATGTAATTCACTCAGGAGGCACTGGCTGCCCTCCCGGCGTGAGCCAGGCCCTGTGAGCATTGTCTAGGCAAAGACAACAGTGTATGTACCCGAGTCCGGCCCAAAGCTGAGCACTGGATGTGGTAGGTTTCATCCTTCAAGGTAGAGATGAGGAAACTGAGGCTCAAGGGGCAGCCACATGTGGAGACGTAGACAGGCTGGGCCTCTTCTCCCTGCCCACCTTGTCACCTGTGTCCTTTGATGATCGTACGCTTGTTCTCCCATGGATTGACCTGCTCCGAGCATTCTGCCTGGGACCCCATTTCTGCACCTCGGAGGCCCCGAGACTTCATCTCTCCCTCCCCGCGAGGTTCTCCCGCCGCTGAGCTGCGTTGGCGGCTTGGGGTGTGTGGGCTGATGCTCTTGTGGAGCAGAGCTGTTGCTGGGCAACTGCTCTGGTGGGGCGGGGGACGGTGTCGCTCCCAACTTCCTTCTGTCAAGGTGTGGGCTGAGGCCAGGGCCCAGGTGGGAGAAGAAGCCAGGCAGGGTGTGAGAGACCTGGGCCAGGGATCTGGTGGCCAGAAGGGAACTGGGATGGAAAGAGGAAAACATGGGCAAAAGTTCAGCAGAAGAGGCAGGACTGTGAAAGAGGTTGCATTTAGGGTTTCTAGTTGGGTCGCATTGGAATTTTAGGGGCATCTTGAGAAGAAGGAGGGTTGTCAAGAGATGGGAGCAGGGGCTTCAAGAGGGGTATATAGAATGGGGTGTCTCAGCCCATATCTGGGCTCCAGGGTGTGTTTGGTTCACCTGATTTGCTGGTGCTGCTGGCAGTAGCCATGGTACAGGGAAAAGTGTGGGGGTGGGACTGTGACACAGAACCCTGAAAAGCTGGTCCAGGGGCTCCTGGCCATATGTAGTGTCCTCCATCAGGCTAGAAGCACTTCATGCCATTGCTGTTAATAACAACACTGCCAATAGTTTGTGTTTGTTTTTGTTATTGTTTTTCAGATGAAGTTTCACTCGTGTCCCCCAGGCTGGAATGCAATGGCACTATCTCAGCCCACTGCAACCTCCGCCTCCTGGGTTCAAGTGATTCTCTGCCCCAGCCTCCTGAGTAGCTGGGATTATAAGCGTGCACTACCACACCTGGCTAATTTTTGGGTTTTTTGTTTTGTTTTGTTTTGTTTTGTTTTTTGAGACGGGGTTTCACTCTTGTTGCCCAGGCTGGAGTGTAACGGCACGATCTCACCACAACCTCCACCTCCTGGGTTCAAGCGATTCTCCTGCCTCAGCCTACCAAGTAGCTGGGATTACAGGCATGCATCACCACGCCCAGCTAATTTTGTATTTTTAGTACAGAAAGGGTTCCTCCCTGTTGGTCAGGCTGGTCTTGAACTCCTGATCTCAGGTGATCTACCCACCTTGGCCTCCCAAAGTACTGGGATTACAGGCGTGAGTCACCACGCCCGACCTAATTTTTGTGTTTTTAGTAGAGACGGGTTTCACCATGTTTACCAGGATGGTCTCAAACTCCTGACCTCAGGTGATCCGCATGCCTCGGCCTCCCAAAGTGCTGGGATTACAGGGATGAGCCACTGTGCCCAGCCTTGTTTTTGTTTTTTTTAAGAGAGAGGGCCTTGTGCTGTCACCTAGGCTGGAGTGCTGTGGCACCATCATGGCTCACGGCAGCCTTGACCTCCTGAGGCTAAAGCGATCTTCTTGCCTCAGCCTTCTGAGTAGCTGGGACTACAGGCGTGCACCACCACACCCAGCTAATTTTTAAATTTTGTATAGAGACGGGGTCTTGCTATGTTGCCCAGGCTGGTCTTGAACTCCTGGCTTCAGAGGATCCTCCCACCTTGGCCTCCCAAAGCACTGGGGTTACTGGCGTGAGCCACCATGCCTGGCCAGCAGTAGTGTCAATAATAAGGAATGTTAGTTGAGGGGTGACTCCCTCCTGGGCCTTGAAGACCTGGCTAAGGGCCATGGGGGAACCCAGCTGGGGGCAGAGTGGGAGTGGCCATGTCCAACATCCCATCCTTCTCCAGAACGGGCTGCGAGTGTGATTTAGGCTGGGCAGGTGGCTTAGCGCGGGGCCCTGGGCAGCCACCTACCCTGTCCCCTTTTCCCCCCACAGCTGCCGCAGCGGGAACCGCAAGAGCTTGGTGGTAGGAACGCCCTCCCCGACCCTCTCCCGGCCCCTGTCGCCATTGTCGGTCCCAACGGGTGAGTGTGGGAGCAGCCAGCGGGTGCTGTGTCCTGCCTCTGCCCCGCTGACTCAGTTTCCCCGCCTCCTCCTCAGCAGGCAGCAGCCCCTTGGATAGTCCTCGGAATTTCTCGGCTGTCTCTGCCCTAAATTTCCCCTTTGCCCGGAGGTGAGTGATTGCCGGCTTTGGGAGACAGTGCGGGCACCACGGGCAGGGGTTGGGCAGGGGCACGTGCTCGGTGGCTAGACCTGGCTCCTCATTCATTTCATTCACCTTTTCCCCTCCCCTGGCCCGTCTGGTGGTGGTCTCCCCCTCTGGCTCTCATTCCCGGCAAATGCATGCCATCTTGCAGCCACATCCCACGCACGGACAGGTAATTTCAACCAGCCCAGGGGGTGGGGGGTCATGGGGGGATATAGCCCTAAGAATCATTAACTCACTAAAGAAATCATTCATTCATTCACTTAACAAGAGCTGATTGAGCACCTGTCATGTGCCAGACGCTTGCATTTCATTTATTTATTCATACAACAACATTCACTAAGCACCTGCTGTGTGTATGCTCTGTGCTGCAGGCTGAGGGCATGGTCGCAAATGGGCAGCTGGCCCTGAGCCCCTTGGGAGTCCTCTGTTTGGTGGGGGGTGGTCAATGTGTGCCCCAGAAGCTACAGCTCAGAGGTTGAAGCTTTGACAGGGGACACAGTGGCAGCTGGAGTCACGGGGGGGCTTCCTGGAAGAGGTACCTAAAGAGAGAGAGCATGCAGTGGACTTGGTCAGCCTGTGTCTCTGTTCTTGGTTATTTTCAGGAGATCCTTCCTACAACAGGGCCAGAATATGCTGGCCACAGTGTCTGTTCTTAGTCCCCACAAACCACAGGGGCCAGGCCTTCCTTCCATCTGTTCTTGTTCCCCTCTCCAGGGCAGACGGCAGAAGATGGTCCCTCGCGTCTCTCCCATCTTCCGGCTATGGAACCAACACACCCAGCTCCACCCTCTCGGTACCCATAGCCCCACCTTGGCAGGTGGACAGGCAGATGCCGGGTTTGGGGGGGACACATCTTTGTGTGTTTTTTTCAAGGTGTTGGATAGTTGTGCAGTCAGCAAACATACTAGTTACTTCCTCCATGCACGCCCCATTCTGGGAAATGCAGGGTCCCCTGAGAAGACCCAGCCTTGGCCCCAAAATAGTCCCCGGTTGGGGAGATACAGATATCCTCAGCCTATGGGGTCAGGGCCTGACCAGAGGGGGACTTGGGGCTGCCCAGGGGTACAGGCAGAGAGGACTTCCTTGAGGAGAGGGCATCAGAGCTAAGGTTTTGAGGGATGCATAGGAGCTAGGCAGGAGAAAGGATGTTACCTTCTGATGGCCAGCAGGCAGCCTGGGCCTTGAGGGGTGGTGCTGGGTTCCTGGCCACAGCACTGACGGTGAACTCATGGCTCTAATCCCCACCACTCTCTACCAGTCAAGCTCATCCTCCCGGGAACGTCTCCACCAGCTTCCCTTCCAGCCGACGCCGGACGAGCTGCACTTCCTGTCCAAGCACTTCCGCAGCTCAGAGAATGTGCTTGATGAGGAAGGCGGCCGGTCACCCCGCCTCCGACCCCGCTCTCGCAGTCTCAGGTGGGCCGGGACCTCTGGCCCCAGCCCCGGCCCCTCCCTGGGCTGGTGTGGAGGCCCAAGTTGTGGCTCCTCCTTCACCCCAGCCCTGACCCTGCCTGAGCCTAGCCTCTGATTCTTGTCCCTCAACCCTGGCTCAGATCCCCCAACATCCTCCCCTGGGGTTGGTCTCAGGTCCCATATCACAAGCCAGCTGTCTTCCTTTCAGCCCGGGCCGTGCAACGGGGACCTTCGACAATGAGATTGTCATGATGAATCATGTGTACCGGGAGAGGTTCCCCAAGGTGGGCAGCGCCTGGCGGCTGGACCAGCCCCTGCACTTCTTTCCACATTGCTGTCCCTCCATGGAACTCTGTCTTCCTGGCTATGTCCCCTTTGCCAGTCTGTTCATTTCTGTCTTTTCTTCCCCTTCCGTTGAAAGATGTCGTTCCTCCTGCGCCAGCCCTCCCACCCGATCGCCCCATTGCCCCATCTCCTCTCTCCCCAACCATGCCTCTCCTGCCCCATTCTGCGTGTGTCACTCCAGCCCCGCCCTCTGACCAGGTCGCCCCGTCTCACCCCACCCAGGCCACAGCACAGATGGAGGGCCGTCTGCAGGAGTTCCTGACGGCCTACGCGCCCGGCGCCCGGCTGGCGCTGGCTGATGGCGTCTTGGGCTTCATCCACCACCAGATCATCGAGCTGGCCCGAGACTGCTTGGCCAAGTCTGGCGAGAACCTCGTCACCTCCCGCTACTTCCTAGAGATGCAGGAGAAGCTGGAGCGGCTTCTGCAGGATGTGCGTGGTTTTTCGCATGTTGAGGTTTTGCATGCAGTGGGACGTGGAGTGAGGGGGGTCCCCAGGCCAGACGGTGCTGAGGACCTGTGGGTGATGCCACGACCCACCTCCCCCAGGCCCATGAGCGTTCGGACAGTGAGGAGGTCAGCTTCATCGTCCAGCTTGTCCGGAAACTGCTGATCATCATCTCACGGCCAGCTCGGCTGCTGGAGTGTCTGGTAAGTTTCTCTTTCTACGGCCAGCTTGGGGTCCGGGCAGAACGGAGATTGGGACCACAACAGTCCTGCCAAGATACAGGTGACAGTTCCCATCGTGTAGGGCTTTGAGAGGAACACAGGGTGCTGTTGGGCTAGCGTGGGCTTCCCTAAGGAGGCAGCGGGAGTGGAGACCCAGGGGGTGAGCTGGGAAGGGTGCTCCAGGCAGAGGGAACAGCATGTGCAGAGGCCTGCAGGTGGAACCAAGCCCCGGGTGACCAGCCCTCCTGTGCCCCTAGGAGTTTGACCCTGAGGAATTTTACCACCTGCTGGAGGCGGCTGAGGGCCATGCGCGGGAGGGCCAAGGCATTAAGACTGACCTTCCACAGTACATCATTGGGCAGCTGGGCCTGGCCAAGGACCCCCTGGAGGGTAAGCCGGGATGGGAAGAGGAAACCAAGGCTGGGAAAGGCCGGATGGAGGCCAGGCACGGTGGCTCACACCTTTAATACCAGCACTTTGGGAAGCTGAGGCGGGCAGATCGCTTGAGGCCAGGAGTTCGAGACCAGCCTGGCCAACATGGTGAAACCACCCCCCTCTACTAAAAATACAAAAATTAGCTAAGTGTGGTGGCGCATGCCTGTAATCCCAGCTACTCAGGAGGCTGAGGCACAAGAATTGCTTGAACTCAGGAGATGGAGGTTGCAGTGAGCTGAGATCGCGCCACTGCACTCCAACCTGGGCAACAGAGCGAGACCCTGTCTCAAAAAAACAAAAAAAGAAAGAAAGGGCAGATGAAGCCAGGATTCAAACCCAGGCCTATCCGATTCCAGAACCACCACACTGTTCTTTGTCTCTCTGTGGCCTTGCTCTTAGGTCACCTGTGGGAATTATGCTGAGACCCTCTGATCTTTTGGGGCCCAGGGGCCTCAGTGTCCTCAAATGCCACGTTAAGATGGCCAGGAAGCCTGGGGACCAGTGTTAGCAGTGGCCTTCCCTTTGTCCTGCAAATTCACAAAGGACTTTACCAATTTCTGTGGCCTTTACTGTGGCCCAGAAAGTGGACTTGGAGTCAAACAGGACAACCCTTAGGTAAGAAGACGGTCAAAAACTCCCACAGTTGGCCGGGTGTGGTGGCTCACGCCTGTAATCCCAGCATTTTTGGGAGGCCGCGGTCGGTGGATCACAAGGTCAGGAGTTCAAGACCAGCCAGGACAACATGGTGAAACCCCATCTCTACTAAAGATACAAAAATTAGCCGGGTGTGGTGGCGTGTGCCTGTAATCCCAGCTACTCGGGAGGCTGAGGCAGGAGAATCATTTGAACCCTGGAGGCGGAGGTTGCAGTGAGCCGAGATCACACCACTTCATTCCAGCCTGGGCAACAGGGCGGGACTCTGTCTCAAAAAAAAAAAAACAAACAACTCCAACAGCCAGCCAGGTGCAGTGGCTCACGCCTGTAATCCCATAATCCCAGCACTTTGTGAGACTGAGGCGGGTGGATCACTTGAGGTCAGGAATTCAAGACTAGCCTGGCCAATATGTGGAAACTCCGTCTCTACTAAAAACAAATATTAGCTGGGTGTGGTGGCATGTGCCTGTAGATCCCAGCTACTTGGGAGGCTGAGGCAGGAGAATCGCTTGAACTCAGGAGGCAGAGGTTGCAGTGAGCCGAGATCACGCCACTGTGCTCTAGCCTGGGCGAAAGAGTGAGCCTACATTTCAAAAAAAAAAAAAAAAGATGTAGCTGGGTGTAGTAGTGCGCGCCTGTAGTCCCAGCTACTCAGGAGGCTAAGGTGGGAAGATCGCTTGAGCTTGGCAGGTTGAGACTGCAGTGAGCTATGATCACACCACTGTCCTCCAGCCTGGGTGACAAAGCCAGACCCTGTCTCAAAAAGAGAAAAAAAAAATTTTTCCACAAATAGCCAGGATAAGAGGAACTGAAAGCTGGAGCATTGAACTTGGACCTAGCCTGGTCCAGCAGTAGCCAGGGGGAGGCTCTAGGAGGAGGCAGTGTTCAAACTGAGGCCTGGAGGGCAGGAGGTGACCAGGTTGCAGATCCAAAGGAAAGAGTGGAACAGGCAGCATAGGCATAGACCCTAAGGTTGGACCATACCTGGAGTGGGACTGACCTGCCACTGTCCCCATTGAAAGCTGGGGAGGCCCAGCATGGTAGCTCACACTTGTAATCCCAGCACTGTGGGAGGCCAAGGCAGGAGGATCACTTGAAGCCAGGAGTTTGAGACCAGCTTGGGCAACATAGTGAGATCTCGTCTCTATTAAAAAAACAATTAGCCAGGCATGATGGCACATGCCTATAGTCCTAGCTACTTGCGGGGCTGAAGTGGGAAGACTGCTTGAGCCCAGGGGTTTGAGGCTGCAGTGAGCTATGGTCGCACAACTGCACTCCAGCCTGGGCGACATAGCAAGACCCCATCTCTACAAAAAGTAATTTTTTTTTTTTTTTTGAGACGGAGTCTCGCTCTGTCGCCCAGGCTGGAGTGCAGTGGCGCGATCTCGGCTCACTGCAAGCTCCGCCTCCCGGGTTCACGCCATTCTCCTGCCTCAGCCTCCCGAGTAGCTGGGACTACAGGCGCCCGCCACCACGCCCAGCTAATTTTTTGTATTTTTAGTAGAGGCGGGGTTTCACCGTGTTAGCCAGGATGGTCTCGATCTCCTGACCTCATGATCCGCCCGCCTCTGCCTCCCAAAGTGCTGGGATTACAGGCGTGAGCCACCGCGCCCGGCCTACAAAAAGTATTTTTAAAAATTAGCCAGGCGTGGCGGTGAATGCCTGTAGTCCCACCTACTTGAGAGGCTGAGGTGGGAGGATCGCTTGAGTTTAGGAGACTGAAGCTGCAGTGAGCCATGATGGCACCACTGCACTCCAGCCTGGGTGACAGAGCAAGAGCCTGTCTCTGAAATAATCATACTTGGCCAGGTGCGGTGGCTCACGCCTGTAATCCCAGCACTTTGGGAGGCCAAGGCGGGCAGATCACCTGAGGTCAGCAGTTTGAGACGAGCCTGGCCAACATGGTGAAACCCTGTCTCTACTAAAAATACAAAAATTAGGCTGGGCGTAGTGGCTTATACCTGTAATCCCAGCACTTTGGGAGGCCGAGGCAGGCAGATTACCTGAGGTCAGGAGTTCAAGACCAGCCTGGCCAATGTGGTGAAACCCCATCTCTACTAAAAATACAAAAGTTAGCCAGGTGTGGTGGCAGGCGCCTGTAATCCCAGCCACTTGGGAGGCTGAGGCAGGAGAATCTCTTCAACTCAGGCGGTGGAGGTTGCAGTGAGCCGAGATCGCGCCACTGCACTCCAGCCTGGGCGACAGAGTGAGACTGCGTCTCAAAAAATAAAAATACAAATACAAAAATTAGCTGGGCATGGTGGCACACGCCTGTAATCCCATCTACTTGGGAGGCTGAGACAGGAGAAGCACTTGAACCCAAGAGGTGGAGGTTGCAGTGAGCTGAGATCACACCACTGCACTCCAGCCTGGGTGACAGAGCGAGACTCCATGTCAAATAAATAAATTAAATAATCATACTAATATAAAATAAAGCTGGGGAAACTGAGGCTCCAGGCAGATAAGGCTGAGCAGGGAATCAAACCCAGGTGTACCTAAGGCCAGATCACATGTGGTCTGTGGCTGGACCATGTTTGCCAGGCATTCGCTAGGGGCTGCCCCTCTGCCAAGGCCTGGGGCAAGAACATATTGGACCCTCCACCTGGGCTGCACCCTGAGCTGAGGAAGATGTTAGGAGCTGACGCCCAGGGGCCTCTGTCTCATCCCGTCTTCACAGGCTCAAGGCTCAGAGCCTGAGTTTGATCATGACTGAGCACTTCAGAGCCAGGGCAACCCACTGGCCCTTCTAGAAGTTCCTAAGTCATTGCTTCATCCAACCTCCTGGGTGTGGCTTCATGACAGTGTCATGAGAGCTGGTCAAGGGAGGCACTGCATCCCCAGCCTGGGGTGAGAACTCTAGAGGCCTCAGGAAATTGCTGGGTGATGCAGGGTGAGGCAGGGAGGCTCCAGCTGAGCCTCCTCCCTCATCTTGCAGAGATGGTGCCACTGAGTCACCTCGAAGAAGAACAGCCCCCAGCACCTGAGTCCCCGGAGGTGAGTAGCAGAGGCTGGGGGACCCCCACTCATCTTGTTCTTTCCAGAGTGGACCAGGCACCCGCAGAAAGGGCTGGGTTTGCCGAGGTCTTGCATGTAGCTTAATTAGCATCGGTGACTTTGGAGGCAAGGTGACGGCACGTGGGACTGCCCTGCCTTGGAAGTCGGGTGGGGGCAGTGCTGGAGGGGCACTGGAAAGGTGAGTTTTGCAGGACGTGTAAGAATTTCCCAGGAGGAGGGCACAGCTGTGAGCAAAAAAGTACAGAAAGTCAGAAGCTGAGTTGGAGAAGTTTGGACAGGGGAGGAGGTAGCATCGGGCACCAGGACCAGTGGTTTGGGCTTGGGGGCAGGAGAAGCCTTCCCAGCTCTGCAGCGGGGCAGGACCCTAAGCCCTTCCCATCCCCTAGAGCCGCGCCCTGGTCGGCCAGTCACGGAGGAAGCCATGCGAAAGCGACTTTGAGACCATCAAACTCATTAGCAACGGAGCCTATGGGTGAGTCCCTGAGTCCTGCATAGAACCATTTCACAGATGCCTGAGGGGATGGTTGAGGCCCAGGCAGCTCCTGCATCCCCCTCCTACCCCAGCAGGGCTCACACATTCATCCTTGAATGGGCAGAGAGGGCACCTGAGGACTGGAGGGGGAAGTGGAGACATGCCATAGCGAGGTTACAGCCTCATGTGTGCTCTGTACACGAGCCAGGCCTTTACCTGCCCCAAGTGTAGGGCGTTCTAGGGGCTTGGGGGCTGATCAAGGAAATAGATGCCCACCCAGTGGGAGTAGCACGCAGTGAGCTTTATTTAGGTGCTGCTTTCAATGGCAGGCTTGCATACAAGGGAAGTCCCTCATAGCATAAGCCCTTAGGAGGCTGAGGTTCCAGGAGTCACCATCAAGAGGGAGAGGCCAGCAAGGGAACTCCCCGGGCAGAGGGGGATCAGAGAGGGGGCTTACGTGTCTAGGTGATGTTGTTCAACAGCATGGGCACTCAATCTCTGGGTCAGAGACTCCCTGCAGGGCGGTAGCAGCTTAGGGTCTTGAAATCCACAAAGTTCATCTTATCCATGGCTCAGAGATGGTGCAGTTTCACGAGTCTGCAAAGCAAACAGGCTCTCAGTGGCTAAAATTTTGCTTACTTGGTCTGTGTGTAAAACAAATGGATGTGTAAAACTTTGAGCTTGGTGCTAGCGGTCTTTTAAAAGAGCTAGACCAGGTGCGGAGGCACTTTGGGAGGCCAAGGTAGGAGGATCGCTTGAGGCCAGGAGTTCGAGACCAGCCTGGGCAACATGGCAAAACTCCATCAATACTAAAAATAGAATAATTAACTGGGCGTAATGGCACATGCCTGTAATTCCAGCTACTTGGGAGGCTGAAGTTGGAGGATCACCTGAACCCAGGAGGCAGAGGTTGTAGTGAGCCGAGATCACCCCACTGCACTCTAGCCTGGGTGACACAGTGAGACCATCTCAAAAAAGAAAGAAAGAAAGAAAGAAATACACAAGCAGCCAGGTGCAGTGGCTCTCGCCTATAATCCCAGCACTTTGGGAGCCCGAGGTGGGAGGGTCACTTGAGGCCAGGAGTTTGAGACTAGCCTCCGCAACATAGCGAGACCCCATCTCTACAAAAAATTTAAACATTAGCCAGGTTCTGTTGTGGGAGGATCATTTGAGCTGAGGGGGTGGTCAAGACTATAGTGAGCCATGATCTCATGACTGTGCTCCAGCCTGGGCAACAGAGTGAGGCGCTATCTCAAAAAACATAAAATAAGATAAAATAAAAACAAAAGAAACATACAACCTAGAAGCCAATATACAAGGGCCATGTGCAGCCCATTTATATGGCCCCCAGCCATGGTGGCTTAAACCCAAAGGTGGCTGCTCTGGGAGGGGGACCAGGTAAGGAGAAAGGGTGGCCCAGGTGGAGGGCACAGCACAGGCAAAGGCCAGGCAGGTTGGGATCTGGGCTCAAGTTGAGCTGTAGTGCCTGCTGGGGCCTCAATCTCCGGTCCCAGCAAGCCTGGCCCTCTGTCCCCAGGGCCGTCTACCTGGTGCGGCACCGTGACACACGGCAGCGCTTTGCCATCAAGAAGATCAACAAACAGAACTTGATCCTGCGTAACCAGATCCAGCAGGTATTTGTGGAGCGTGACATTCTCACCTTTGCCGAGAACCCCTTTGTGGTCAGCATGTTCTGCTCCTTTGAGACCCGGCGCCACCTATGTATGGTCATGGAATACGTGGAAGGTACGCTCACTGGGACTTGCATGCCTCCAGCGATGGGGAGCTCACCCCTCCACGCCTGGGAGAAAATTTTTAGACCAAGTTGAGGTCTGTTCTGTCCTCCATGAGGTCTCACCCTGCTTTGGGGAAACCTCAGGAACCCCAGTCTGGGGTAGGGAGCCCAGCCATGGGGGTTTAGGGCTGGAGGAGCCCAGACAGGAGTGTGTGAGGATGGGACCCTGGAGGCAAGAGGAGGGTGGCCATCCTAGGTAGGGGGAACTGATGGGCAGAGGCCTGGAGACCAGAAGTGAAGGCAGGGAGATGTATGGTTCAGGCAGGTAAAGTACTATTACCAAAGTACTCCCAGGCGAGAGAGCGAACATGCACTTAGGAGACACCAGCTGTATACAGCACTAATTGCTGCCCTGTTGGGGAGAATCAGAAGGCAGGGTCTCAGCTTGGCGCGCTGGCTCACGCCTGTAGTCCCAGCACTTTGGGAGGCCGAAGTGGGCTGATCGCTGGAGGTCAGGACTTCAAGACCAGCCTAAGCAACATGGCGAAACCCCCATTCACGCCTATAGTCCCAGCTACTCGGGAGGCTGAAGCAGGAGATTCGCTTGAACTCTGGAGGCGGAGCTTGCAGTGAGCCGAGACTGCGCCACTGCACTCTAGCCTGGGCAACAGAGTGAGACTGTCTCAAAAAAATAAATAAAAATTTAGAAAATAGGCCAGGCGCGGTGGCCAACGCCTGTAATCTCAGCACTTTGGGAGGCCAAGGCTGGTGGATCACGAGGTCAAGAGATCGAGACCATCCTGGCCAACATAGTGAAGCCCCATCTCTACTAAGAATACAAAAATTAGCTGGGTGTGGTGGTGTGCGCCTGTAATCCCAGCTACTCTGGAGGCTGGGGCAGGAGACTCGCTTGAACCCGGGAGGCGGAGGTTGCAGTGAGCCGAGATCGCGCCACTGCACTCCAGCCTGGCGACAGAGCGAGACTCTCTCTCAAAAAGAAAAAAAAAATTAAAAAATTAAAAATAAATGAAGGTAGGGTCCGCCCCTTCCCTCTCCCCCGACCCTCCCCGCTGAGATAGAACAAACTGGGGACCTTTTGCAGGAGGTAAAGCGAGGAGGATGCGTAGGCATTGGGCATAACCTAAGGGGCGGGCGGGGGGTGGGGGTGCCCCGGGCCTCATGACTACATCCGCCCTTCTCCCAGGCGGCGACTGCGCCACGCTCCTGAAGAACATGGGCCCGCTGCCCGTGGACATGGCCCGCCTGTACTTCGCCGAGACGGTGTTGGCGCTGGAGTACCTGCATAACTATGGCATCGTGCACCGTGACCTCAAACCAGACAAGTGAGCTGAGCTAGCATGCGCGGGGCCTCGCGGAGGGCGGGGCCAGAGCGGCTGGGGCGGGGCCAGAGAGGATCGGGGGCGGGGCCAGAGAGGATCGGGGCGGGGCCAAAGAGGATCAGGGCAGAGCCTCTGAGGTGCATCCCGGGACCCTTCAGGAGCCCCATCTGTCTGAGCTCTGTTGGTACCTCCTGACAGGAAGGCAGGGAATGAGCGCGTGGTGAACATCTTGTGTGTACAGAGGAGAGGAGAGCAGACACTTAATAGGCGTCTGCTGTATGCAGGGGAAGGCCGGTGCACTTATGGAGGTGCTGCCAATCAAGGAGAGAGGATGTGCACTTAGGATGCACACACTGTATACAGGAGAAGGGGCTGCGCACCCAGAGCTGCTGCTGCACAAGGGGAGAGAACATGCACTTATAAGACACCAGCTACATACACAGAACAGGATTATGCAATTTGCGAGACCTTACATGTAAAGACAGTGACCGTGCATGTCTTGAGCACCTGCTGTATATTAGTGCAGGAAAGCAAGGAAGAGAACGTGTTTACTGACAGCCTTAGGATGTTTATTTTATTCTAGTATGTGGTAAGCACCTACTGTATGCCAGACCCTCTGTGGGCAACTGGGAGACACAGGGCCACCTGCTTTGAAACCCCTGTATTATTTTCTCCTCTGCATTTATTGAGTGCCTGCTGTGTACAGGGAAAAAGGAATGCCTGTTTATCAAGAGTCCTCGAGATACGAGGCAAGAACTGACATTTCTCACATACATGTGTGGAAATGTGAAAATGAGTGTTAAGAGCCTTGCATGTAGGCCAGGCTTGGTGGCTCACACCTGTAATCCCAGCACTTTGGGAGACCAAGGCGGGCGGATCACCTGAGGTCAGGAGTTCAAGCCCAGCCTGGCCAACATAGTTAAACCTTGTCTCTACTAAAAATACAAAAATCAGCTGGGAGTGGTAGTGCACACCTGTAGTCCCAGCTACTCAGGAGGTTGAGGCAGGAGAATCGCTTGAACCCGGCGGAGGTTGCAATGAGCCAAGATCGTGCCACTGCACCCAAGCCTGGGCGACAGAGCAAGACTCCATCTTAAAAAAAAAAAAAGCACCTTGCATGTTTTCAGGGCATTTTGCAGTTGGCAAGTGGCTTAGAAAACAGACAGGTATTTGGCACCTGCTGTATACCTGGGCTTGTGCTCGATGCTCTAAGGAACTCAGAAGTATGAATAACTCCTTACACACTAACGTTGGGTTTCTATATCACATTTTCTTGGTTGGCATGTACTTGTTAGGCACCAGGTGTATACAAAATAGGCAGAAGAACAGTTATTAGGCAATGACTGTGTACCTGGCCCAGAACACTTTATCTTTATTTATTTATTTATTTTTTGAGACAGGGACAGTCTTTGTCGCCCGGGCTGGAGTACAGTGGCGCAGTCTTGGCTCACTGCAACCTCTGCCTACTGGGTTCAAGCAATATTCCTGCCTCAGCTTCCCGAGTAGCTGGGATTACAGGCATGCGCCACTACGCCCAGCTAATTTTTTTTTTTTTTTTTTTTGAGACGGAGTCTCGCTCTGTCACCAGGCTGGAGTGCAGTGGTGCAATCTCGGCTCACTGCAACCTCAGACTCCCTGGTTCAAGCGATTCTCCTGCCTCAGCCTTCCAATTAGCTGGGATTACAGGCATGCGCCACCACGCCCAGATAATTTTTGTATTTTTAGTAGAGACGGGGTTTCACCATGTTGGTCAGGCTGGTTTTGAACTCCCGACCTCAGGTGATCCGCCGGCCTCGGCCTCCCAAAGTGCTGGGATTACAGTTGTGAGCCACTGCGCCCAGCAAATGAACTCATTTTTAAAACTCTCACGCAGGTACAGTATATACTGCTGTTTAGGTTTTCCTATGGACTTAAATATATAAATGTTTTGCTACATCATAGTGTCTTATGCACCAGCTGTTTGAAGTCGCATTTCCGTGCACCTTCTGGGTGCATCTGCCACTTAAAAATACATTCCAGAGAATTCACTGTGTATAACCATCATTTAATGAACTATGTAGTCAGTACCTCCTGTTTGCTCCAGCTCTGTAAAGAAACAATTCTGTGCCGGCACTTTGGGAGGCCGAGGCGGGTGAATTACCTGAGATCAGGAGTTCAAGACCAGCCTGACCAACACGGCAAAACCCCGTCTCTACTAAAAGTACACTAAAAAATATATATATGTACACACACACATATACACACACACAGTAGAGACCAGGCATGCTGGCTCACACCTGTCATGCCAGCACTTTCAAAGGTGGGAGGATTGCTTGAGGCCAGCAATTCAAGACCAGCCTGGGCAACATAGCAAGACCTTATGTCTACAAAAAAAACCTTAGCTGGGTATGGTGGTGTGCACCTGTAGTTCCAGCTACTTGGGAGGCTGAGCAGGAGGATCTCTAGGGCCCAGGAGTTGGAGGCAGAGCTCCGCCCATCTCAGGCAGAGCCAAGGTCTAGGGCAGAAGGAGAGGCCAGGCACCCAGCCCCCCAGCTCTGAGCACACCCCTAACCTGCCCACAGTCTGCTCATCACCTCGCTTGGCCACATCAAGCTCACGGACTTCGGCCTGTCCAAGATCGGCCTCATGAGCATGGCCACCAACCTCTACGAGGGCCACATCGAGAAGGACGCCCGAGAGTTCATCGACAAGCAGGTGGGCGGGCAGGTGGGTGGGCAGCCCCGGGATGCCTCCTCCTCTCTCCTGGGACCTCTCTTGGGCTGGGGGCTGGCCTCAGTTTCCCCGTTCTGCCTGGCCCAGGTGTGTGGGACGCCGGAGTACATAGCCCCCGAGGTGATCTTCCGCCAGGGCTATGGGAAGCCAGTGGACTGGTGGGCCATGGGCGTCGTCCTCTATGAGTTTCTGGTGGGCTGCGTGCCTTTCTTTGGAGATACCCCCGAGGAACTCTTCGGTCAGGTGGTCAGCGGTGCGTTTCCTCATGGGCCCGGGTTTGAGCTGCAGCCCCACCAGAGCTCTGGGCAGCGGTCCTCCATCCTCCACCCGCATGTCAGGGAGAGAAGCAGGAAGAGGGGAGGGAGTTGGATGCCAGGTGGGGAGGCGGCGGGGTGCTGAGTGAGGCGGGTGGCTGGATTAATTATAGGGTCACGGAGGCTTCACTGAAGTGACATGTGAGGCTGGGCACAGTGGCTCACACCTGTAATTCCAGCACTTTGGGAGGCTGAGGCGGGAGGATCATATAAGGTCAGGAGTTTAAGACCAGCCTGGACAACATGGTGAAACCCCATCTCTACTAAAAATACAAAAATTAGCCAAGCATGGTGGCGGGCACCTGTAATCCCAGCTACTTGGGAGGCTGAGGCAAGAGAATCACTTGAACCCAGGAGGCAGAGGTTGCAGTGAGCTGAGATTGTGCCACTGCACTCCAGCCTGGGCGACAGAGCGAGACTCCATCTCAAAAAATAAAAAAAAGAAGTGACATGTGAGCAGAGACCTGCAAGAACCTGAGAATGAGAGGAAGCCATAGAGACAGAAAAGAGAAAGGTGGCTCTGAGCATAAGGCACAGCCGCAGCAAAGGCTGTCAGTGGGTACCAAGCCTGCCACGTTGCAGGGGCAGAGGAGGCCAGTGGCTTGGAGTACAGTGAAGTGAGGGGAAATGGTGGATGGTACTAGAAAGGGGTACCCTGCCTTCTCCCTCCCTCCCTCATTTTACCTCCCTCCCTCATTTTAGATGAGATCATGTGGCCAGAGGGAGACGAGGCCCTTCCAGCAGACGCCCAGGACCTCATCACCAGGTTGCTCCGGCAGAGCCCGCTGGACCGTCTGGGCACTGGTATGTAGTGTGGGGGAGAACCCAGGTGGGTGGCTCCTTCAGGCCCTGGGACCCAGGAAACGGAGGGATAGCGCCCGGGGTAGACAAGAGTTCTACTTGGGAAGCTGCATGGAGGAGGGGGTTTGCAGCTAGGGTTTTGAAGGATGCACAGGAGTTCTCCAAGAACCATCACAAGACCTTGGAAAGAATAGAAAGTAGCTGGGTCTGGTGCCCATATGGAGCACTGAGCCTGAATAAGTATGTGAGGCTGTGAAGTCACCAGGACCTGTGTCAAAGGCCCAGCCCAGAAGATCCCACTGTCCCAGTTTTCCCAGCCACCTGGTTAATCATTAAGGGACCGTTTGAGACTCATGCAGCCACCCATCACGTGGCCACTATGGCTCCTGTTCATGACTGAGGCTTCGCTATGGGAGACGGTTGGGTCCAAGGTCGGGGATCATCACCTGCTCTGTGGAGCAGAAGTGGGAGAAGCCCGGGAAGGAGGCCCTCGTAAGGCTCTGGGCTTTCTCTAGGCCGTGTGGTCCCAGATGGCAGCAGAGAGAAGGGCAGAATCTTTGGAACCTGGGCAGCCTGGGTGCTTTTTTATTTTTTTGAGATTAGATCTCACTTTGTCACTCAGGCTGGAGTGGAGTTGCACAATCTTGGCTCACTGCAACCTCCGCCTCCCAGGCTCAAGCGATCCTCCCACCTCAGCCTCCTGAGTAGCCGGAACCACAGGCATGTGCCATCATGCCCGGCTAATTTTTATACTTTTGGTAGAGACGAAATTTCACCATGTTGCCCAGGCTGGTCTCAAACTCCTGACCTCAAGTGATCTGCCCGCCTCAGCCTCCCAAAGTGCTGGCATTACAGGCATGAGCCACCATGCCTGGCTGCTGGCCTGGGTTTGAATCCTGGCTTGGTCCCTCTCCAGGCTCCTAAATGACAGCGGATTTTTGTTCCCATTTTTCTGGTTCTTTGTTGTCGTTGTTGTTGTTGTTGTTTTTTGAGACAGAGTCTTGCTTTGTTGCCCAGGTTGGAGTGCAGTGGTGCTATCTCAGCTCACTGCTGCAATCTCCACCTCCCAGGTTCAAGCGATTCTCTTGCCTCAGCCTCCCGAGTAGCTGGGAATACCAGCCACCACACCCAGCTAATTTTTGTGTTTTTAGAAGAGATGGGGTTTTGCCATGCTGGCCAGACTGGTCTCGAACTCCTGACCTCAGGTGATCCTCCCTTCTTGGCCTCCCAAAGTGCTGGGATTACAGGTGTGAGCCACTGCGCCCGGCCCATTTTTCTGGTTCTGTGTTGTCCCTACTCTGTGTCCAGCATGGGCAGTGGGGGTGGGGGGGCATCCTGTGGCGGGTGAGGTGAGGACCTGCAGGGCTCAGCGGGGCATATCTGCAGGTGGCACCCACGAAGTGAAGCAGCACCCCTTTTTCCTGGCCCTGGACTGGGCAGGGCTTCTCCGACACAAAGCCGAGTTCGTGCCCCAGCTCGAAGCCGAGGATGATACCAGCTACTTTGACAGTAAGGAGGGGTCCCCCTGGCGGGGGGAGGGGGGGGCTCTGCCATCCCTCAGTCCCTGGGGGCAGAGGGCTGTGTGCCAGGCATTCCACCCGAGCTTGGCACCTCACCTTAGGCCTGGAGCTTCCGACTTCCTGAGCCTTCCAGGAATCTAGGGCGTGTGTCGGCCGCCCCCTGGCTGGATGTCCTGTGTGTCTGGGCTCAGGGGGCCACAGCATCCCTCAGGCTTCAGAAGGAGAAACCAAGGCACCAAGTGTGGCAGACCCTTGTCTGGGGTTCCCCAGCAAGTTGGGTCTCCTGGGTGTCCGTCCCTGACCAGGCATGGGGCCCCATCTGTTACCCAGGAGGGTAGGGCGCCTCGTGCAGCTTTTTTGGAGGCGTCCCTGCAGGGGCACTGTAGGTGAGCTCTGAGGAATGACTCTCTCTCTCCCCACTTGGGGTTCCTGCCCTTCAGTGTCCAGCACCTCCTTCAGAACTTGCTTCATGTCAGAGGTCTTCTCTGAGCTTCTGTTTCCTCTTCTGTAAAATGAGGAACATCCTTTATGTTTGAGATGCACAATTTTGGCCAGGCGCAGTGGCTCAAGCCTTTAATCCCAGAACTTTGGGAGGCCGAGGTGGGCAGATCACCTGAGGTCAGGAGTTCGAGACCAGGCTGCCTGACCAACATGGAGAAACCCCTTCTCTACTAAAAATACAAAAAATTAGGCAGGCATGGTGGTACATGCCTGTAATCCCAGCTATTTGGGAGGCTGAGGCAAGAGAATTGCTTGAACCCGGGAGGTGGAGGTTGCGGTGAGCTGAGATGGCACCATTGCACTCCAGCTTGCGCAACAAGAGCAAAACTGCCTGAAAAAAAAAAAAAAAAAAAAGATGCGCAATTTTACCTAATTCTGTGTGACCCATTTCAAGGAATCACTGAAGCTCAGAAATAGGAATTCCCGCCCCTGGTCCCACAACCTGTTTTTTTTTTTTTTTGAGACGGAGTCTCACTCTGTCGCCCAGGCTGGAGTGCAGTGGCACGATCTCAGCTTACTGGAACTTCTACCTCCCGGTTTCAAGCAATTATCTGCCTCAGCCTCCCGAGTAGTCGGGATTACAGGTGCCTGCCACCATGCTTGGCTAATTGGTCCCACAACTTTTTAATTATTTATTTTTTGAGATGGAGTCTCGCTCTGTCACCCAGGCTGGAGTGCAGTGGTGCGATTTTGACTCACCACAACCTCTGCCTCCCAGGCTCAAGCGATTCTCCTGCCTCAGCCTCCCAAGTAGCTGGGATTACAGGCGCGTACCACTACTGCCCAGCTAATATTTGTATTTGTAGTAGAGATGGGGTTTCACCATGTTGGCCAGGCTGGTCTCAAACTCCTGACCTCAAGTGATCCACCCACCTTGGCCTCTCAAAGTGCTGGGATTACAGGCGTGAGCCGCCGCACCCGGCCCCACAACTTTTTAGGGACACAGCTGGTGTTGATCCCCAGATATCTGCTCTGCTGCCCAAGCCTCCTGTGGTCCTTAAACACACCAGGCACTGTCCCACCTCAGAGCCTTTGCCCTGGCAGTGACCCTATCCTGAGATGCCCTCCCCGTATTGCCACACCGCCCTTGAGATCATCTCTGGGCATCAGGCGTGCTGCATGTGCCTCTCCCTCCCACAGCACGTTCGGAACGTTACCGCCATCTGGGCTCCGAGGACGACGAGACCAATGATGAAGAATCGTCCACAGAGATCCCCCAGTTCTCCTCCTGCTCCCACCGGTTCAGCAAGGTGGGCCCGGGTCCCGAGGGGAGCCACTGCTCAGAAAACATTGCATGATGTCTGTTTGCTTTCGTATCTGTTTTTTGATTTTGCTTTGTTTTGTTCTGTAGAGATGAGGTCTTGCTATGCTGCCCAGGCTGGTCTCCAACTCCTGAACTCAAGTGATCCTCCCACCTCGGCCTCCCAAAGTGCTAGGAATTGTATTGGCTTTTTGTTTTGTTTTGTTTGAGATGGAGTCTCACTCTGTTGCCCAGGCTGGAGTGCAATGGCTCAGTCTCGGCTCACCGCAACCTCTGCCTTCTGGGTTCAAGCGATTCTCCTGCCTCAGCCTGCCGAGTAGCTGGGATTACAGGCGCCTGCCACCACACCCAGCTAATTTTTTGTATTTTTAGTAGAGATGGGGTTTCACCATGTTGGCCAGGCTGGTCTCAAACTCCTGACCTCAGGCTATCCTCCTGCCTCAGCCTCCCAAAGTGCTGGGATTACAGGCATGAGCCACCACACCTGGTCAAATTTTTTTGTATTTTCGGTAGAGATGCTGTTTCACCATGTTGGCCAGGCTGGTCTCAAACTCTTGACCTCATGATCTGCCCGCCTCGGCCTCCTAAAGCGCTGGGATTACAGGCATGAGCCACCACACCCGGCCTTGTTTTTTTTCATTTTGTTTTGTTGTTTTAATTTGCTTTTGTTTTAACCATTTTAAGGCAATTTCCGAGGCAGATGGATCACTTGAGGTCAGGAGTTCAAGACCAGCCTGATTAACATGGTGAAGCCCTGTCTCTAATAAAAATACAAAAATTAGCCAGGCGTGGTGGTGGGTGCCTGTAACCCCAGCTACTCGGGAGGCTGAGGCAAGAGTATTGCCTGAACCCCAGAGGTGGAGGCTGCAGTAAGCTGAGATCACACCGCTGCACTCCAGCCTGGGCGACAGAGCGAGACTCTGTCTCAAAAAATAATGATAATAATAAAATAAAGTGTACAATTTCATGGCATTCAGCACATTCATAATGTTGTGCAACCATCACCTCTATCTAGCTCTCAAATGTTTGATTCCCCCAAAAATTTGTACCCATTAGCAACCACTCCCCATTTGTCCTCCTTCAGCTTCCATCTTTATGGATTTGCCTGTTCTGGGCATTTCATATCAATGAAATTCACACTATGTGGCCTTTTGGGTCTGGCTTCTCTTACTCAGCGTCATGTACTCAAGGCTCATCCCTACTGCAGTGTGGACCAGTGCTTGCTTCCTTTTTATGGCTGAGTAATATTCCATCATATGGATGGAACACATTGTTTATCCACCCATCTTTGATGCACATTTGGGTCTATTCCACCTTGTGAATACAGGTACCATTTTAGTTTATTTACTTATTTATTTATTTATTGAGATGGAGTCTTGCTCTGTTGCCCAGGCTGGAGTGCAATGGTGCAATCTCAGCTCACTGCAACCTCCACCTTCTGGGTTCAAGCGATTCTCCTGCCTCAGCCTCCCGAGTAGCTGGGATTACAGGTGCACGCCACCACACCCGGCTAATTTTTGTATTTTTAGTAGCGACCGGGTTTCACCATGTTGCCCAGGCTGGTCTCAAACTCCTGTCCTCAAGCGATCCGCCTGCCTCAGCCTCCCAAAGTCCTGGGATTAAAGGCATGAACCACCGCACCTGGCCCTGGATGTTATTTTATAACCTCACGAGCTTAACTTACATTCCCTATTTTTTTTATGATCTGATCAAAAAATGCTCCACTCTGCTTTAGGCCTGGGCCCCAGGCAGGACTTTCTAGTCAACAGCAAAAACGCAGCTTGGTAGCCTGGCCCCTGAGCCTCAGTTTTTCCATCTGTACAATGGGCTAAAGTCTATGCTCTTTTAGGGATGTAGGGAGTGAGGATTTCGAGAAGTGACTCATACTGAAGCACCTGATACATAGGAATCACTGGACTAAGCCAGCTTTCTTTTTTTTTTTTTTTTTTTTTTTTTTTTTTGAAACAGAGTCTCGCTCTGTCTCCTAGGCTGGAGTGCAGTGGCACGATCTTGGCTCACTGCAACCTCCGCCTTCCGGGTTCAAGCCATTCTCCTGCCTCAGCCTTCCAAGTAGCTGGGACTACAGGCATGTGCCACCACACCCAGCTAATTTTTGTATTTTTAGTAGAGACGGGTTTTCACCATGTTGACCAGGCTGGTCTTGAACGCCTGACCTCAAGTGATCCGCCCACCTCAGCCTCCCAAAGTGGTGGGATTACAGGCATAAGTCACCAGGCCTGGTCTAAGCCAGCTTTCTTGCCATCTTTGTTACTGGTTTTTTTGTTTGGGTTTCTTTTTTTTTCTTTTTTTGAGACAGGGTTTTGCTATGTTGCCCAGGCTGGTCTCAAACTCCTGGGCTCAAGTGATCCTCCCAGCTGGGCCTCTGAAAGTGCTGGGATTACAGGCATGAGCCACCGCACCCGGCTTACCATTCTTTTGTCTTGCCTCCCAGGTCTACAGCAGCTCTGAGTTCCTGGCCGTCCAGCCCACTCCTACCTTCGCTGAAAGGAGCTTCAGTGAAGACCGGGAGGAGGGGTGGGAGCGCAGCGAAGTGGACTATGGCCGCCGGCTGAGTGCTGACATCCGGTAGGTGGCCTGGGGAAGTGTAGGCAGATCCAGCTTCCAAGCCTGCTGGGAGGTAGAGAGACAAAATCTGATGCAAAGGGAGTTTCCTAGTGGCCAAGTAGAAAAGGGTCAAACATATTGACCAGCCTATCAGGTCCCTGGCAACCTTGCTCCCTTTGGCTCTGTGTTCCTCACCATGCAAACATAAAACACCTGTGTACCATCATGCTACTAGGTACACTTTTCCTTCTGTCCAGAATGCCTTTTGCTTACTAACTCCTGTTCATCCTTCAAAGCTCAGACCCAACAGAAACAGTCAATGTCTGCTAGAGGATGGGTGTTGGAAGCTGGCCTTTTTTGTTTTTTTTTTTTGAGACGGAGTCTTCCTCTGTTGCACAGGCTGGAGTGCAGTGGCGCAATCTCGGCTCACTGCAAGCTCCGCCTCCCGGGTTCACGCCATTCTCCTGCCTCAGCCTCCCGAGTAGCTGGGACTACAGGCACCTGCCACCACACCCGGCTAATTTTTATATTTTTAGTAGAGACGGGGTTTTGCCGTGTTAGCCAGGATGGTCTCGATCTCCTGACCTCGTGATCCGCCCTCCTCAGCCTCCCAAAGTGCTAGGATTACAGGTGTGAGCCAATGTGCCTGGCCTTTTTTTTTTTTTTTTTTTGCCTAGTTTTATTTTTTATTTATTTATTTATTTATTTAATTGATCATTCTTGGGTGTTTCTCGCAGAGGGGGATTTGGCAGGGTCATAGGACAATAGTGGAGGGAAGGTCAGCAGATAAACAAGTGAACAAAGGTCTCTGGTTTTCCTAGGCAGAGGACCCTGCGGCCTTCCGCAGTGTTTGTGTCCCTGGGTACTTGAGATTAGGGAGCGGCAATGACTCTTAACGAGCATGCTGCCTTCAAGCATCTGTTTAACAAAGCACATCTTGCACCGCCCTTAATCCATTTAACCCTGAGTGGACACAGCACATGTTTCAGAGAGCACAGGGTTGGGGGTAAGGTCACAGATCAACAGGATCCCAAGGCAGAAGAATTATTCTTAGTACAGAACAAAATGAAAAGTCTCCCACGTATACTTTTTTCTACACAGACATGGCAACCATCCGATTTCTCAATCTTTTCCCCACCTTTCCCCCCTTTCTATTCCACAAAACCGCCATTGTCATCATGGCCCGTTCTCAATGAGCTGTTGGGTACACCTCCCAGACGGGGTGGTGGCCTGGCAGAGGGGCTCCTCACTTCCCAGTAGGGGCGGCCGGGCAGAGGCGCCCCTCACCTCCCGGACGGGGCGGCTGGCCGGGCGGGGGGCTGACCCCCCCACCTCCCTCCCGGACGGGGCGGCTGGCCGGGCGGGGGGCTGACCCCCCCACCTCCCTCCCGGACGGGGCGGCTGGCCGGGCGGGGGGCTGACCCCCCCACCTCCCTCCCGGACGGGGCGGCTGGCCGGGCGGGGGGCTGACCCCCCCACCTCCCTCCCGGACGGGGCGGCTGGCCGGGCGGGGGGCTGACCCCCCCACCTCCCTCCCGGACGGGGCGGCTGGCGGGGCGGGGGGCTGACCCCCCCACCTCCCTCCCGGACGGGGTGGCTGCCGGGCGGAGATGCTCCTCACTTCCCAGACGGGGCGGTGGCCGGGCGGAGGGGCTCCTCACTTCCCAGACGGGGCGGCGGCCGGGCGGAGGGGCTCCTCACTTCTCAGACGGGGCAGTTGCCAGGCAGAGGGTCTCCTCACTTCTCAGACGGGGCGGCCAGGCAGAGACGCTCCTCACCTCCCAGACGGGGTCGCGGCCGGGCAGAGGCGCTCCTCACATCCCAGATGGGGCGGCGGGGCAGAGGCGCTCCCCACATCCCAGAGGATGGGCGGCCGGGCGGAGACGCTCCTCACTTCCTAGATGTGATGGCTGCCGGGAAGAGGCGCTCCTCACTTCCTAGATGGGATGTCGGCCGGGCAGAGACGCTCCTCACTTTCCGGACTGGGCAGCCAGGCAGAGGGGCTCCTCACATCCCAGACGATGGGCGGCCAGGCAGAGACGCTCCTCACTTCCCAGACGGGGTGGCGGCCAGGCAGAGGCTGCAATCTCGGCATTTTGGGAGGCCAAGGCAGGCGGCTGGGAGGTGGAGGTTGTAGCGAGCCGAGATCACGCCACTGCACTCCAGCCTGGGCACCATTGAGCACTGAGTGAACGAGACTCCGTCTGCAATCCCGGCACCTCGGGAGGCTGAGGCTGGCGGATCACTCGCGGTTAGGAGCTGGAGACCGGCCTGGCCAACACAGCGAAACCCCGTCTCCACCAAAAAAATACGAAAACCAGTCAGGCGTGGCGGCGCGCGCCTGCAATCGCAGGCACTCGGCAGCCTGAGGCAGGAGAATCAGGCAGAGAGGTTGCGGTGAGCCGAGATGGCAGCAGTACAGTCCAGCTTCGGCTCCGCATCAGAGGGAGACCGTGGAAAGAGAGGGAGAGCGAGACCGTGGGGAGAGGGAGACGGGAGACGGGAGATGGGAGAGGGAGAGGGAGAGGGAGCTTTTTTCTTTTTTTAAGAGACTGGTTCTCACTCTGTCTCCCAGACTGGAGTGCAGTGGCACGATCATAGTTCACTTCAGCCTCAGCCTCCCGGGCTCAAGAGATCCTCTCAAGTAGCTGGGACTACAGGCATGCACCACGGCACCCGGCTAATTTTTTAAACAATTTTTTGTAGGCCAGGTGCAGTGACTTACACCTGTAATCCCAACACTTTGGGAAGCCGAGGCAGGTGGATTACCTGAGGTCAGGAGTTCAAGACCAGCCTGGTCAACATGGCGAAACCCCGTCTCTACTAAAACTCCAAAAATTTAGCCGGGCATAGTGGTGCACGCCTGTAATCCCAGCTACTTGGAAGGCTTAGGCACGAGAATTGCTTGACCCTGGGAGGCGGAGGTTACAGTGAGCCAAGATCGTGCCACTGCACTCTGGCCGGGGTGACAGAGCGAGACTCTGTCTCAAAAAAAAAAACAAAACAAAAAACAAAAAATTGTAGAGATGGGGTCTCCTTATGTTGCCCACCCTGGTCTCGAACTCCTGGCCTCAAACAATCCTCCTGTCTCAGCCTCCCAAAGTGCTGGAATTATAGGTGTCAGCCACTGCACCCAGCCTGGAAGCTGGGTTTTAATAGTTGAATAGGAAGCCGGGTGCGGTGGCTCACGCCTGTAATCCCAGCACTTTGGGACCCCAAGGCAGGCAGGTCACTTGAGCTCAGGAATTCAAGACCAGTCTGGCCAACATGGTGTAACCCCGTCTCTACTAAAAATACAAAAATTAGCCCAGTGTGGCGGCAGGCACCCGTAATCCCAGCTACTTGGGAGGCTGAGGCAGGAGACTCACTTGAGCCCTGGAGGCAGTGGTTGTAGTGAGCTGAGATTGCACCACTGCACTTCAGCCTGGGTGACAGAGTGAGACCCTGTCTTTAAAAAAAAAGGTGAATAAGCGGTCTCCAGGTGGACAGAGAGGACAGTGCAGACAGAAGGAACTCGTCCTGTCTATGCAAATTACCCTTGACTGCAGACTGAGAGTTAAGATGTGGCCATGAAAGGTGGCTGAGTATCCTGGGGCCTGGCAGGGGTGATGCAGGCTCTTCCTCCCTGCAGGCTGAGGTCCTGGACATCCTCTGGATCCTCCTGTCAGTCATCTTCGTCCCAGCCCGAGCGGGGTCCCAGCCCATCTCTCCTGAATACCATCAGCCTAGACACAATGCCCAAGTTTGCCTTCTCATCAGAGGATGAGGGGGCAGGCCCAGGCCCTGCAGGCCCCAAGAGGCCCGTCTTCATTCTAGGGGAGCCTGACCCCCCACCAGCGGCCACCCCAGTGATGCCCAAGCCCTCGAGCCTTTCTGGTAAGTGGGGCCCTGAGTAAGAGGGATGATGTCATGGAAGTTTCCCAGAGGAGGGGCTATTTGAGATGGGTTTTCAAGGATGAGTAGGAGTTCTCCAGAGCCAACAAAGGCTTTAAGAGAGGAGAAGCCAGGGTCCCAGAGAGACCTCCAGCCCCCAAGGAACCCCAGTCTAGGGTAAATGCCCCCAGCTTCATAGAGTCAGGATGGGACCCCTAGCTCCCAAGATGGGGGAACTAAGGGTCTAAATGGGTGTAGAGGAAGGCTTCCTGGAGGAGGGGACTTGAAGACTTTTGCATAGAGAATAATTTGGGAAGGGAGTGCAGGAAGAGGGAACTGCATGAGCAAAGACCAGGAGGCTGGACTGTGTAAATAGTGACCAGGGAGGAAGGGCCTTAAGGTCCCTTTAGGACCACATGGTGAGTTTGAGGGGCACCCGGCTGACCCTGCTGACCCTCTAGCCGACACAGCTGCTCTCAGCCACGCCCGCCTACGGAGCAATAGCATCGGTGCCCGACACTCCACACCAAGGCCTCTGGATGCCGGCCGGGGCCGCCGCCTTGGGGGCCCAAGAGACCCAGCCCCTGAGAAGTCCAGAGCCTCCTCCAGCGGTGGCAGTGGTGGCGGCGGTGGGGGCCGCGTGCCCAAGTCAGCCTCTGTCTCTGCCCTGTCCCTCATCATCACGGCAGGTAATGCCCAAGGCCCCCTCTCACCTTTGTCTGTCTGCACCCATTTTAACCAACAGGGTGGGGGCCCTTCCTGAGTTGGGGAGGCTGGGGATGAGCCCCAGAAGAGGGGAGGAGGAGTAGGACACATGGAGAGCTGGGGAGATGGTGTTCCCAGTAGAGGGCACTGCACGTGCAAAGGCCTGGTGGGGTGACCATGCTTGGGACATTGAAGCAACAGCAAAGTGGCCAGGGTGGTCGTTGTGGTGGGAAAGAGGGGGCCCCAGGAGAGACCTGTGAGGGAGTGAGTGACCCCCTCCCTAACCCCCTGCAGATGATGGCAGCGGCGGCCCCCTCATGAGCCCCCTTTCCCCGCGCTCTCTGTCCTCGAACCCGTCGTCCCGTGACTCTTCGCCGAGCCGAGACCCGTCCCCTGTGTGTGGCAGCCTGCGGCCCCCCATCGTTATCCACAGCTCTGGCAAGAAGTACGGCTTCAGCCTGCGGGCGATCCGCGTCTACATGGGTGATAGCGACGTCTACACTGTGCACCACGTCGTCTGGGTGAGTGCCGAGTGGGAATGGCAGGGACCCGGGTTCTAGTCTGACTCTGCCCGGTCATGTCCCTTCTCAGAGCTGCATTTTGGAGCCTGGCAGGGTTAGGTAGACAGAGCTGGTGCCACCGAGTTCATCTCGGTCCCTGTCATTTGGCAGGGAGGAGGTCAGATGAGAGAGACAAGGATGGATGGATGGAGGCTCACAGATCCCAAGTGGCATTAACCTCCCAGCTCCATATGGGGACGCACTGGGCATGTTATCCTCCCTCTCCCAGCCCAAGGGCGTCGAGGCATGCCCTCCCTATTGGTTGCTCCCTGAACAGACACAGAAGGCTTTCTGGAGAAGGGGGCGTAGGAGCTGGGGCTTTGATGGGTGAGTAGGAGTTCCCCAGAATCAGGGAAACGGAGGCAGCACAAGAGGCAGCAGCTTGCTGGGGTCCCACAGCAGACCCAGCCTGGGCTGGGGTCTCCAGATGTGGGGCCCAGGCCATTGACCCCACCGTTCTCGTCTGCCCCCAGAGTGTGGAGGACGGAAGCCCCGCCCAGGAGGCGGGCCTGCGGGCTGGGGACCTCATCACCCACATCAACGGGGAGTCAGTGCTGGGGCTGGTGCACATGGACGTCGTGGAGCTGCTGCTGAAGGTGCGGCACCCCCACTGCCCACCCTCAGGGCTCCCCGGCACCCCTTGGCCGCAGCTCCCGGTTCCCTGTGGTTCTCCGCGTCCAGACACACAACCCCACATTCAATGTCAACTCCAGACCTGGCACATCCACTTCCTTCGGCCCAGAATACATGTCCTTCTTCAGCCCCCAACATCACCCCTTAGAGCTGCTCCTCCAGGAAGCCCTCCCTTCTCCCTGGGCACCCTCACGTCTGTTCCTCCCTCTGGCCTGAGGCCTGGAGGTAGGAGATGGGCTCAAGACAGGAGGAAGGGCCGGGCGTGGTGGCACACTCCTGTAATCCCAGCACTTTGGGAGGCCGAGGCGGGATGATCACCTGAGCTCAGGACTTTGAGACCAGCCTGAGCAACAGAGCGAGACCCCCATCTCTGCAAAAAATTTAAAAAAAACATTAGCTAGGCATGGTGGCATGCGCCTATAGTCCTAGGTACTTAGGAGTCTGAGGTGAGAGGATCGCTTGGGCCCAGGAGGTTGAGGCCATAGTGAGCCGTGATCGTGCCATACTGCACTCCAGCCTGGGACACAGAGTGAGACCCTCCCTGGTTCTAAAAAAATAGAGGGCTCTCATGTGGGCAGCTGCATGGGTGGTTCATTGAATAGCTGGACACTGGGTAGGTGTCTTTGGCCAAATGACTCATGGGCCATTAGGTGAGTGATTGGGGGATGGGGAGATGTTGGGGTGATTGGGTGGATACCAGATAGGTGGGTGACAGACCCCGGGAGGGTGGAGAGTGAAGAGGGCAGGCCTCGATGGGCGTTGACCGCAGAGGGAAGGATCTTAGCAGGAGGGGTGGTGCTCCCTGGGCTATTGTTTGACCGGATATATTGGGTAGGTGACTGGTTGTGTGGATGAATGGATGCTGGGGTGGTGGGTCCCAGCTGGTGCCCGGAGTGAAGGGGACATAGCAGCTGCCTGGCAAGTGCTGGGCCCTGTGAGAGGCACAGAGGCAACCCCTCACCATCCCTCCCACAGAGCGGCAACAAGATATCCCTGCGGACCACGGCCCTGGAGAACACCTCCATCAAGGTGGGCCCCGCCCGGAAGAATGTGGCCAAGGGCCGCATGGCACGCAGGAGCAAGCGGAGCCGTCGGCGGGAGACCCAGGATCGGTGCGCGGCAGTGACCACCAGGGAGCGGTACACAGGGGGCGGGCCACGGGGACTGGGGTTCTTTTTTTCTTTTCTTTTTCTTTTCTTTTTTTTTTTTTTTTGAGACAGAGTCTTGCTCTGTTGCCCAGGCTGGAGTGCAGTGGCTCAATCTCGGCTCACTGCAACCTCCACCTCCCGGGTTCAAGCGACTGTCCTGCCTCAGCCCCCTAAGTAACTGGGACTACAGCGTGCACCATCATGCCCAGCTAATTTTTATATTTTCAGTAGAGACAGGGTTTCGCCATGTTGGCCAGGCTGGTTTCGAACTCCTGACCTTAAATGATCCATCTGCCTTGGCCTCTGAAAGTGCTGGGATTACAGGTGTGAGCCACCATGCCTGGCCAGGAGCAGGGGTTCTGAAGCCTCCGGTTTTCTTACCCCAGGCGGAAGTCACTTTTCAAGAAGATCTCCAAGCAGACCTCCGTGCTGCACACCAGCCGCAGCTTCTCCTCCGGACTCCATCACTCACTGTCATCCAGTGAGAGCCTCCCCGGCTCGCCCACCCACAGCCTCTCCCCCAGCCCCACCACTCCCTGCCGAAGCCCAGCCCCTGATGTCCCAGCAGGTGGGTGCACCCCGACCCCCCGCCGCCCTGGCTACCCTGGGAGCAAGGGCTGGTGGGGCCCAGGAGGGAGGAAGGAGTTCAGGGGATGGAATGACACGATGTAGGGAAAAAGATGACCAGGATCCTGGTGTCTAGCAGGGAACCTGGGAGTACTTAGAGACGAGTGCAGGTGCCAGGGAAGGATGCACCCAGCAGAGGAAACATCATGGACAAATGGGGCTAGACAGGAGGGTGGGAAAACTGAGAAGAGGCCAGGCGCGGAGGCTCACGCCTGTAATCCCAACACTTTGCGAGCCCGAGGCAGGAGGATCACTGAGCCCAGGAGTTTGAGACCAGCCTGGGCAACACAGGGAGACCCCATCTGTACAAAACATAAAAAAATTAGGTGGGTGTGAGGCCAGGCATGGAGGCTCACACCTGTAATCCCAGCACTTTGGGAGGCCGAGGCAGGTGGATCACCTGAGGTCGGGAGTTCAAGACCAGCCTGGCCAACATGGAGAAACCCTGTCTGTACTAAAAATACAAAATCAGCCAGGTGTGGTGGCACATGCCTGTAGTCCCAGCTACTAGGGAGGCTGAGGCAGGAGAATCGCTTGAACCCGGGAGGTGGAGGTTGCGGTGAGCCGAGATTGAGCCATTGCACTCCAGCCTAGGCAACAAGAGCAAAACTCTGTCTCAAAAAAAAAAAATTAGGTGGTTGTGGTAGTGCACACATGTGGTCCCAGCTACTCTGGAGGCTGAGATGGGAGGATCATTTGAGCCCAGGAGGTCAAGGCTGCAGTGAGCCATGATTGCACCACTGCACTCCAGCCTAGGCAACAGAGTGAGACCCCATCTCAAAAAACAAAAGGAAAAAAAAAAAAAAACACAGAAGTGATACAGAGAAGGCTTTCTGGAGGAGGGGGAGTAGGAGTTGGGGCTTTGATGGGTGAGTGGGAGTTCACCAGAGCTAGGCCAAGGAAACAACCCTGAGCAGGAGGCAGAAAAGTCTGGCATGAACCAGGCATGATGGCTCATGCCTGTAATCCCAGCACTTTGGGAGGCCAAATCAGGCGGATCACTTGAGGTCAGGAGTTTGAGACTAGCCTGGCCAACATGGTGAAACCCCAACTCTACTAAAAATACAAAAATTAGCCAGGTGTGGTGGCACATGCCTGTAGTCCCAGTTACTTAGGGGGCCGAGGCACGAGAATCATTTCAACCTGGGAGGTGAAGGTTGCAGTGAGCCAAGATCATGCCACTGCACTCCAGCCTGGGTGAGAGAGCGAGACTCTATTGAAAAAAAAAAAAAAATTAGCCAGCCATGGTGACGTGCACCTGTTGTCCCAGCTACTCAGGAGGCTGAGTTGTGAGGATCGCTTCAGCCCAGGAGGTTGAGGCTATGATTGAGCCAGTGCACTACAGTCTGGGCAACAGAGCAAGACCCTGTCTCAAAAACAAAAACAACCAGGCATGATGGGTGGCCACATGGAAGGATGTGGGCTTTAGCAGTTTTTGTCAGTCCCACAGCTCCACTTCCGGGCTGGGGACATTGAGGCCAGCAGCCCTGACCTATGCTTATCACCCACAGATACCACTGCATCCCCACCCAGCGCATCCCCGAGCTCCAGCAGCCCCGCCTCCCCAGCTGCTGCTGGCCACACCCGCCCCAGCTCCCTGCACGGCCTGGCTGCCAAGCTTGGGCCACCCCGCCCCAAGACTGGCCGCCGCAAGTCCACCAGCAGCATCCCGCCCTCCCCGCTGGCCTGCCCGCCCATCTCCGCGCCCCCACCCCGCTCGCCCTCGCCCCTGCCCGGGCACCCGCCCGCACCTGCCCGATCCCCGCGGCTGCGCCGGGGCCAGTCGGCTGACAAGCTGGGCACAGGGGAGCGGCTGGATGGGGAGGCGGGGCGGCGCACTCGTGGGCCAGAGGCCGAGCTCGTGGTCATGCGGCGGCTGCACCTGTCCGAGCGCCGAGACTCCTTCAAGAAGCAGGAGGCTGTGCAGGAGGTTAGCTTCGATGAGCCGCAGGAGGAGGCCACTGGGCTGCCCACCTCAGTGCCACAGATCGCCGTGGAGGGCGAGGAAGCCGTGCCAGTAGCTCTCGGGCCCACCGGGAGAGACTGATCCCCTGCCAGGTCTCTCCCTGGCATCAAAGTTACGCGTTTTCTTGTGCAATGTTTTTTCCGTAAAGTCACGCCTGGATGGGGACTGAGCCACCAGCCTGACACCCAGAAGGCGAGAAGCCATCTCGGTCCTTGCTGGAAGGTGGAGACATCGCTTGTGTTCTGGTGTCAATCAGGGGGCTGGATGGGGCAAGAATGGGGGACAAGGGTGGCTTTGTAAATAGCAGCAAATCCCTGCAACTAATTTATTACTTTTTTTTCTTTTTCTTTTTTTTTTTTTTTTTTTTTGAGACAGAATCTCACTCTGTTGCCCAGGCTGGAGTGCAGCGGCATGATCTCAGCTTACTGCAACCTCCGCCTCCCAAGTTCAAGCGATTGTCCTGCCTCAGCTTCCCAAGTAGCTGGGATTACAGGCGCCCACCACTATGCCCAGCTAATTTTTTGTATTTTTACTACAGACGGGGTTTCACCATGTTGGTCAGGCTGGTCTCGAACTCCTGACCTCATGATTCGCCTGCCTTGGCCTCCCAAAGTGCTGGGATTACAGGCGTGAGCCACTGGGCCCGGCCTAATTTATTACTTTTTATAAGCGATAGCCGTACTGAGCCGCCCCCTGAAGGCGGCTGCCAGGTCTTGCCCCAGGCACCTAGGACTCTGTTTGCAGGCCCTGCCCTCTGGGCTGAGAAGGATGCACTTTGGACAAGTCATCTGTGTTTGTGTTTTCCAGTTTTTCTGTACTTTTTAAGTGTTTTGTGTTACCTGGTCTCATTCCCCTCCCCACACCTACCCATTTGAGGGGATGGAGTTGAAGTCACCTGGTCACCTGTACCGGCCCAGTTCGGCTACAACCTGGAGTGTCCGTAAACAATTCCTCTCACCCACAAAACAATGTAATCCCAGCGATGGACTGGATTCTGAAGGCCACTTCCCACCATCATAGCTGCCATCCCCAGGCAGTGCCTGCTCTATATATAGAGTCTGCCTCGAATCCTGCTGGCTTCAGCCTGGAGAAGGGATATGGGAGCTGGAGCTTTGATGGATGAATAGGTGTTCACCGGATCTGGGCAGAGGGGTCATCCGCTCCCCAGGTGGGCACTGATAAAGGAAGGTACAGGCCTCACCTGGAACTGCCAAGGCAGCCTCCAGAAATGCTCGGCTGTCTCGGGGCACGCTCCAGTATGCCAGTCCTGTGGGATTATGTCCAGCTACTTCCAGAAACACTCAGTGTCCCCTCCCCTCAGGCTCTGCCTCGGCCTGGCCTTGTCCAGTCTACCCTGGACAAGATGCCGTGTGTTTGAGGCCCAGCAGAGTAAGCCCTTGGCCATGATGTGTCTGAAACACCTGTTAGGGGTTCCCTCCATATGTCAGAGCCTCTCTGGGATGAAGTTCAAACCAGAAAACCCAGTCGAGGCTCAAGTTTGAATTTCAGCTTCACTGTGTGGCTCTGGGAAAATGGCTTTCCCACTCTGTGCCTCAGTTTCCTTGTGTTTACAAGACTAATCCCATTGACTGTTTATTAAGCACCTACTGTGTGCCAAGCGCTTTTACGTGGCTTCTCCCTCAGCCAGCCTTGAGAAGGCTGGAGGTGGTGTCATCACCTCCATTTTACAGACAAAGCAGCTGAGACCCCAGCGAGGGGCGGAGACCTGTCCCACGATCACCCAGCAGGAGTCGTGGCAGAACGGAGCATCAGCCAGACCCTGTTGTGGGCGTTGTCATCAAGGGAGCTTGAATGGAGGGTCTGGTGTCAGATACAGCCGACTCCAGCCCCAGCTCATCCCCCATGTTGCTGTGTGACCCACTGGGCACTCTGGTGAGGGAGCTTTCCAGACATCAACAGCCCACTCTGCTTCCCTTTCTGAGTCCCCTGTCCAGCACTGCCTAGTGTTGGAGGGTAGACCAAGGCTGTGCATGATTCACCCCCTCCTTCCATCCTGGAGCTGGCAGTGAATAAAAGCCCGTATTTACAAAGATGAGCTCCAACGTCTGGATTTGTGAGGGGCTGAGAAAGGAGGAAGGGAAGAGTGGGGAGGGGAGCGGAGTGAAATAGACCCATGGCTCAAAGTCATTGCAAGTGGGTTTTGAGGACTGCATAGCAGTTCGCTGTTGAGATTCTTCCTGATGCCATCGCTGGTACCAGCCTCCTGCTACCCTCTCCCTGCGAGTACTCCATCATAGCCCTGCCTTTAAAAGCTTCCTCCAGACATCTGGGTCCTGAGCTATGTTTTTTATTTTTATGTTTTTGAGACAAGGTCTCGCTCTGTAACCCAGGTTGGAGTACAGTGGCGCAATCACGGCACATTGCAGCCTCGACCTCCTGGGCGCCCTGGGCTATGTTAATAAAATAAATAAGCGGCGGGGCGCGGTGGCTCACGCCTGTAATCCCAGCACTCTGGAAGGCCAAGGCGGGCGATCTCCTGAGGTCGGGAGTTCCAAACCAGCCTGACCAACATGGAGAAACCCCGTCTCTACTAAAAATACAAAATTAGCCGGGCGTGGTGGCGCATGCCTGTAATCCCAGCTACTCGGGAGGCTGAGGCAGGAGAATCGCTTGAACTCGGGAGGTGGAGGTTGCGGCGAGCCGAGATAGCGCCATTGCACTCCAGCCTGGGCAACAAGAGCGAAACTCCGTCTCAAAAAATAATAATAAAATAAGCAATCGTCGCGTCCTTTCTATCCTGGTCTTAGCTTGCGCTCTGCCATAAAACTCCCTCTAGCCGAACCCGGCCCAGCCCTAGAGCAATCCGTTACTTCCGGGGCGCTCAGCCGGCTAGCAAACACTCTTGGCTACAGCCCCATCTCCGAGTGCGTTCGGCTATTTCCGGAAACCGTCGGCATCTGGGCTCAAGTCCGCTAAGTTCTAGTGCCCGTAGGGGTCGAGATCGTCGGCTGTTTCCGGACGCTCTGGGTTGCCATGGAAACTCCTTCAACCCTGGCTTTCTCCGACTTCTGCTTTTTGCGGCAGGCCCTTTCCCCACTCTACTGCCCCCTGTTTGCTGAGCTTGAGAACGCCTCATTTGTCCCCTGGAACCATCTATGCTTCAGTAATTTCCATAAGCTGGCGGTCGCCTCTGGGTCTAAACTCCCAAGGCCTCCATTGGGCACTGAGCACATTTGGTTATTTCCAGAAACGCTCCGCGGTCTTGGGGATCAGCCTCAGTTGTGCCAGTCCGGCCGTAGAGAGTGTTCGGCCATTTCCGGAAGCGCTCGGGCGTCTCTAAGCCCAGCCGAGCCCAGTCTCGGATCCCTCGCCGACCCGATTGCACTCGGCTACCTCTGGAAACGCTCGGCTGTCTCGGGGGCACCCTCTAGTCCACCAGTCCCGCGGGATTACGTTCGGCTACTTCCGGAAACACTCGGGTGCCCCCTTCCCTCAGGCTCCGCCTCGGCCTCGGTTCACCCGCCCGGCCCGAATACGCTCGGGCATTTCCGCCGGGGGCGGGCCAGGCCGCTCGGAACTGTGGCGGCGGCGGAGGCGGGGATCCCGCGGCTGCGGCGACGGTGGCCGCGGTGGAGCCACGGGGCGGGCTTGGCTTGGTGTGACGGCGGCTGCGGCGGCGGTGGCGGCCGCGACCAGGTGAGTCCTGACTGGCCCTCGTGGCGGGGGCGGCTGGGAGTGTGCTTAAATGCGGGGCGCCCGGGGGCAGTGCCGGGCCCCGGTGGAAGCTAGAACGCAAGCGCCAGGCTGCGTCGGGCCCCGCGGGAACTGGGGGGGCCGCAGGCAAGGGGGGGCCTCGGGCTCGGCTCCGCAGCGGTGCAGCCTCCTTGGGACGGTCGGGGCAGAATGGGGAGACTCCCCGCGTCCAAGATACCGGACTGGAGCCGCGGCCCCAAATGAAGGGAGGCCCTGCCTGGAATGGGGCTTCGAATAGTACCGAGGGGTGCCCAGGCATTGTGCGGGGCAGAATGGGGTGCGGGAGGGCCGGGGGTCGAACCCACTTCCGGTCCCCTAGCCGGGTGGCCGGGTCCACGCAGACCCAAGTGCGCGTCTGTGTGAGCGCTCAGGCCCTGCCTTCACCCGCGGAGCCCCCAGCCCTGCCTGCCCCGCCCCTCCCGCCTCCCGGATTCGGGGAGCGCTGCTCCCGGGGCGCGCACACCGGGGCGTGGGGGCGGGCTGGCAGGCAGATCCAGGCGGTTTCCTGGGCATCCCCTCTCGGGGCCTCAGTTTCCCCACCTGTAGAATGAGGGTAACAGAGGCCTGGGAATGGGTAAATTGGGCACCCGAGAATGTGGCGCCCCTCCGCCCTGCTCGGACACCTCTTGGGGTTCCCCGTGACTGAAGGATGCTCAGAGCCTCCACCTGACACTCGGGCCTCTTGGTGGATAGCACCTATCCTTATAGCCACCCTGAATCCTTGACAAGCAACTTAACCCACTGCCAAGGCTTTGCATGTGCCGTTCCGTCTGCCTATCGCGCCTTCCTATCCGCTGTGATGATCCATTCTCTAGAACAGCACGTCCATCCCCCGACCCTAGCCCTGTCCATCACAGGGCGTCTGAACCCGCAGGGCTAGGCTGGGAATGTGTGCCTATCTCCGCCTCCCCAGGCTGGGACTCCTGGGGAATGATCAATGCCCTGCTGCCGGCAGCCTCCCCTCCTCCTCAGCTGCAGTACCCCCACCTTCTCCTGGCTCCCTGTCCCTCCCTGGGGCTAAGGTTCCTTCTAAGCACCTCCCCATCTGCATTTTGTGCCTACTCTGGGCCCCAGGCTGGAGCTACCTGCCAGCCCACTCACTCCTCCTCTGCAGAGACTGGAGGTCCATTTGCTTGGACTCACCTCGAGGCCTTTGCTTGTGTAGGGGCCTCTTCCTGGACTTTGTTCCCTACCTCTTAGTTCAGCTGGCCTGACACCTCTATGGAGCTCCCAAAGCACCCGGAGTGGCCTCCATTGCGTCCTCCCTGCCCTAGGTATCTGGCCACCTGGCTGCTGCCCCCTCATGTCCAACTGGACCAAGTTGGCAGATTTAGGTGTAAGTCCTGGCTTCCTCCTGGCCTACTGCACGGCCCTAGATACCTCCCTGCTCTGAGCCTCAGTTTCCCCATCTGTAACAGGGGTCATGAAAAGCCTGTTTACTGGCCGGGCGCGGTGGCTCACACCTGTAATCCCAACACTTTGGAAGGCAGAGGCGGGAGGACTGCTTCAGCCCAGGAGTTTGGGACCAACCTGGGCAACATAGCAAGACCCCACCTCTATTGGAAAAAAAAAAAAAAAAAGGCTGGGCAAGGTGGCTCATGCCTGTAATCCCAGCACTTTGGGAGGCCAAGGCGAGCAGATCACTTGAGGTCAGGAGTTCAAGACCAGCCTGGCCAACATGGTGAAACCTCGTCTCTACTAAAAATACAAAAATTAGCTGGGTGTGGTGGCCTGCTACTCGGGAGGCTGAGGCAGGAGAATCGCTTGAATCTGGGAGACAGGTTGCAGTGAGCTGAGATCACACCACTGCACTCCAGCCTGGGTGACAGAGCAAGACTCTATCTCAAAAAAAAAAAAAAAAAAAAAAAAACTGATTTACTGAGCATGTAGTATACCTGGGGCAGGTTCTTGGGAACTCTACTCCCAGCAGCTCCAAGGGAAGGCTGTCAGTATACCCATTTTACAGATGGAGAAGCTGAGGCCCTGAGAGGGACTGGCCCCAAGGTCACCCAGTGATTCAGGGAATTCCAAATCAGGATTTGGGCCCATCTCCGTGTTGGGGGTGAGAGGAGTTGGCCTGGCTAACGCTGCCCTATCCCTGTCTCCCTAGGTCGGCGTCCTCGGCTGGCCGAGCATGGTGGCAGCCTGCACCCTTGGCTCCCTTGTCTGGTGCAGCCAGCAGAGCCGCCAGCCTTGGGCGCCCATGGCCCTCCGTGTGAGGGCGTGAGCGGCCTGCCCCAGCCTCACCTGCTGATGGAGGACTCAATGGTCCAGTGACCTGACACCACACCACCAACTCCCTCCCACCAGTTGACGAATGGTGGACCCAGTGACGAGTGGCCCTTGTAAGGGTCATGGAATAATTTGAAGCGAGGCATGAGCGGCCCCCGTGGTCGCCTGTGACTGCTGGAGATAGAGGTCCCAGCACCCCAAGCCAACCCAGCGGACCCTCCCAGCCCTGCTTCAACCAATGGGGCCAGTGGGGCTCCAAGCAGCCACCTAACCATTCAGACCCCACCCCACCCACGCGGCCATGGCGGGCCCTGAGGGCTTCCAGTACCGCGCTCTGTACCCGTTCCGCCGGGAGCGGCCGGAGGACCTGGAGCTGCTGCCCGGCGACGTGCTGGTAGTGAGCCGGGCGGCCTTGCAGGCGCTGGGCGTGGCCGAGGGTGGCGAGCGCTGCCCACAGAGCGTGGGCTGGATGCCCGGCCTCAACGAGCGCACACGGCAGCGAGGTGACTTCCCTGGCACCTATGTGGAGTTCCTGGGGCCCGTGGCCCTGGCCCGGCCCGGCCCTCGCCCACGGGGCCCCCGCCCACTGCCCGCCAGGCCCCGTGATGGGGCCCCTGAGCCAGGTGAGCAGCAAGCAGGGGCCCTGGAAAGGGGGGTGGTCCCCTCAGACCCTTGGTCTCCTGTCCAGTGAGGCAATGGGATCTCCAAGGAAGGAGGAAAAAGGACATTTGGTCATTTGACAAGTGTCTTCAGTGCTAGGCTCAGCAGTGGACACAAGGCCTGTTCCTGCCCTCATGAGCTTCTGGTTCAAGAAGGGATGAGAGTGGGTTCAGGAGGTGACACATGCCATGAGGAAGGGGGCTTGCATGGGAAGATGCGAGGGTGGAAGCTCAAGGCAGTGGGGGCAGCGAGGGCAGAGGCTGTGGAGTAGAACTCTAATGGCGGGAACGGCCAGCAGGAGGACCAGAGGGAGGAAGGGGAGGGCAATGTGCGCTGGCCTGGAGGACTTAGTGGGATTGATTTTGAGGACAATGGAGAGTGTTCAGTAGGATTCAGAGGCTCAGCCTAGCTTCATCCTGCCTTTTGCAGACAGGGTCCCTTGAAGAACCCCTTTGGAGACCCTGATTTCCAAAATGAAGCCACAAGGAGGGTGGGATGTGGGCTGCTCAGCTGAGGCCACACAGCACAGTGGGGTATGAGGACCCCACATCCCTCTTCAAAGACCCTTGGCCATCACCACTTGCCAGGGGTGTGCCAGGTGTGGAGAATCGGGGGCACCGAGCCCACTCAGTGACTGCTGTTTGATGGGCAGGGAGTGTGGGCTCTGGCCGGGGAAACTGAGGCCCAGGTTGCAAGGAGGAGGCTAAGAGGTGCTGCATGCTCGGCATGGTCTGCTCCGACCCTCCCAGCAGCCCAGCAAAAGGCCCTGTGTGCAGACCGGGAGGCCTGAGTGCAAGGCCGTCAAATGCCGTACTTGGAACCAGTTGGTCACCCAGGGAGGCCAAAGCCCCGGGAGGTGCCAGGCCTGCTTTGTGCCAGGGTGACATTGCCCAAAGGCAAACCAGAGTCCCCCAGCGCAGGGCGGAATAGGGGGTGCTGAGGTGGTGCGACGCTGGCCCCAGCCTCCCGGCATCTGGTATCTCCAGGGCCCAGGCCTGTGTCCTGCCTCGGCCTGAAGGAGCAGGAGGCGGCCCCGTCCGGGCTCCCAGCCAGAATCTGCCTCTCCCCCTGGTAACAGCCACCTCCCTCCTCTGCCTGGCCTCTGTCCAGCCACCATACACGGCCCCACGTGGGGCGGCTGCCCAGCCCCACCCTCTGAATCTTCCAGGGTTATGTGACCTCGGCCAGAACCCGCCCCCTCGAGGCCTCAGTTTCCTCATCTGGAAACAACAGGGTTGGTCCCTGGGGATGCTGGGACCCAACCCCTCGGAAATGTGCTGAAGTCACCTGAGCCCCACCTGGCTGTGCACCCACGGGGGAGGTTGCAGCCCCTCTGACCCACAATTCCTCACCTGCGAAGTCGGGGTGATGCAGTTCTGATGGGAACCCCCTCCCCATTCTGCAGACTGATCCCAGGCCACTCTCGGGGTTGAGTTTCCCAACCCACCGGCCAGAGTGTCACCCACCTCCACCTCCTCCTTGTCTTTTTCCTTTTTTTTTTTTTTTTTGGCGTTTTCGTTGCAGCTGGGCCTTTCTCCAGCTTGAGGCGCCACCTGGCCCATCACTCAGGGAGGCCCCGCAGGCCCCGGCTTGCCCCTGCTGTGTGCCAGGGCGTCCCCGCCGAGGGCCAGAGCAGCGTCCAATGGTGGCAGACAGCGAGCTGCTGAGGCGGGGATGCTGCACACAAAAGGCCCTGTAGTGCTGGGAAGCCAGGGCTGGGAGGGGGCTGGGCCCAGGATGCCGCCGGCACCCGCTAGGAGGGGTTTGAGCTTTTCCAAAAGGGGAGCAATAATTTTCTTTCTTTTCTAAATTTTAATTTGGGGAAGAAATAATTTTTTAGAAGCAAAATGATTAAGAAAACGGGTCATGGTCCTTGGAAGGAAGCTGTTCTGACCCAGGCCGGGATATTTTTCTTTTCTTTCCTTTCAACCACTTTTTTGTTTGCATCAAGAAGGGAGAAGCAGGCCGGGCAGAGTGGCTCATGCCTGTAATCCCAGCACTTTGGGAGGCCAAGGCGGGTGGATCACTTGAGGTCAGGAGTTCAAGACCAGCCTGGCCAACAGGGTAAAACCCCATCTCTACTAAAATAATACAAAAATTAGCCAGGCATGGTGGCACCCACCTATAATTCCAGCTACTTAGGAGGCTAAGTCACGAGAATCGCTTGAACTTGGGAGATGGAGGTTGCAGTGATCCAAGATCATGCCACTGCACACCAGCCTGGGTGACAGAGCAAGACTCCATCTCAAAAACAACAACAACAACAACAAAAAAAACGAGGCCAAGGCAAGTGGATCGTTAGGGGCCAGGAGTTTGAGGCTGCAGTGAGCTAGGATTGCGCCACTGCACTCCAACCTGGGTGACAAAGCAAGAACCTGTCTCAAAAAAAATGAGAGGCAATGTCATTGGCCCATTTTTCATTTGAAGGAACTGAGGCCCAGAGAGGGCAGGTCCTGTGGCCAAGATTGCACAGCAGGTTGTGGCAGAGCCCAAACCTGCTATATGACTTTCAGTGGCTGCCGCAAAAATTACCACCAACTAGGTGGCTTCAAACAATGGAAATGTTATTTATTAATTAATGTATCTTTTTGTTTTGTTTTGTTTTGTTTTGAGATGGAGTTTCGCTCTTGTCGCCCAGGCTGGAGTGCAATGGCGCAATCTCGGCTCCTGCAACCTCTGCCTCCCGGGTTCAAGCGATTCTCCTGCCTCAGCCTCCCGAGTAGCTGGGATTACAGGCACGTGCCACCACGCCTGGCTAATTTTTGTATTTCTAGTAGAGACAGGGTTTTACCATGTTGGTCAGGCTGGTCTCAAACTCCTGACCACAAGTGATATGCTCACCTCGGCCTCCCAAAGTGCTGGGATTACAGGAGTGAGCCACTGCGCCTGGCCTCCTTTTTTTTTTTTTTTTTTTTTAAATTATTTAAGAGATGGGGGTCTCACTCTGTTGCCCAGGCTGGTCTTGAACTCCTGGACTCAAAGGATCCTCCCGCCTTGGCCTCCCAAAGTGTTGAGATTACAGACGTGAGCCTTTGCACCCCACCACAACAGAAACTTATTCTGTCATGTTTCTGGAGGCTGGAAGTCCAAAATCAGGGTCGTGCCCCCTCTGAAGTTTCCTTCCTTGCAGCTTCTGGTGCCTCCAGGCATTCATTCCTCTCGTGCATGGGTTGATTATTCCAGTCTCTGCCTTGGCTTTCTCTTCTTTTTTTTGAGACAGAGTCTCACTCTGTCACCCAGACTGGAGTGCTATGGCATGATCTCAGCTCACTGCAACCTCCGCCTCCTGGGTTCAAGCAATTCCTGCCTCAGCCTCCTGAGTAGTTGGGATTACAGGTGCGCACCACCACACCTGGCTCATTTTTTTTTTTGTATTTTTAGTAGAGATGGGGTTTCACCATGTTGGCCAGGCTGGTCTTGAACTCTTAACCTCAAGTGACCTGCTGGTCTCAGCCTCCCAAAGTACTAGGATTACAGGCGTGAGCCACCGCACCCGGCCTGTTGATTTATTTTTGAAACGGAGTCTTGCTCTGTCGCCCAGGCTGGAGTGCAGTGGTGCAATCTTGGCTCACTGCAACCTCCGCCTCCCGGGTTCAAGCGATTCTCCTGCCTCAACCTCCCGAGTAGCTGGGATTACAGGCACCCACCACCACGCCCAGCTAATTTTTCTGATTTTAGTAGAGACAGGTTCACCATGTTGGTCAGGCTGGTTCGAATTCCTGGCCTCAGGTGATCCACCCACCTCGGTCTCCCAAAGTGCTGGGATTCCAGGCTTGAGCCGCCATCCTGGCCGGCTTTCTCTTGTTACAAGGACATCAGCCAGTGGGTTTAGTGTCCACCCTAATGCCAGGCTGGTCTCATGTACAGATTCTTGCTTTCCTTACACCTGCAAAGACCTATTTCCAAATAAGGTCACAGGTACCAGGGATGAGGACTTGGACATATCTTTTTGGGGACTTTATTCAGCGCACTCCACCTAGTCTGTGAAGTTGTGTGAACTCCTCGTATTCTAACCCAGAAAATTGTGTCCCATCAATTCTGCCCTTTCCCAGCCCCTCCACCCAAGGTCTTGCAGCCTCCTGCGGATGGGAGTCAAGGTGCCAAGCACTTGCCTGAGCTGGGCCCTGCTTCAAACTGCCCCAGCTGAGGTTCAGCCAGCAAAGAGAGGGGCTGGGCTCCTTCCAGGAACCCCACCAACATGCAACCCCCCTGTTTCCCCCACCAGGCCTCACACTCCCCGACTTGCCCGAGCAGTTCTCCCCACCTGATGTGGCTCCCCCTCTTCTGGTGAAGCTTGTGGAGGCCATTGAAAGGACAGGTAAGTTCCAGCCTGGCTGCAGCCCCTGGATTCTGCTTGCTTACCTCTAGTGACAGGCGACTCATCCCCTCACAGGGCCTCCAAGCTCATGCTGCACGGAAACAGGCTGAGCCTGGATGCCCTGGGCCTCTATGTTGAATAGGGCACAGAGTGCCTCCTAAGGGAAGATGGGAAGGTGAACATGACCAGGCCACTGCATGTGCTGTGCCCTCTCCCAGTTCTCCCTCCCCACCCCTCCCATGCCCTTATCTCTGGGCAGCAAAGGGAGACTGCAGGGGGGTTGAGCGGCCAGTCCAGGCCTCACGGGGTCGGGGCAGCATTTGAGAGCTGACTCGCCTGTCCCCTTCACCCCCAGGGCTGGACAGCGAATCTCACTACCGCCCGGAGCTGCCCGCACCGCGTACAGGTGAAGGGGAGCCTCATTGGGGTTGGGAGGAGGCTGGGGGCCCCAGTACACATGAGTTGGACGTGTGCTCCCCTGCACCCGCAGACTGGTCCCTGAGCGACGTGGATCAGTGGGACACGGCAGCCCTGGCTGACGGCATTAAGAGCTTCCTGCTGGCACTGCCCGCGCCGCTCGTGACCCCCGAGGCCTCGGCCGAGGCGCGCCGGGCCCTGCGGGGTGAGCCTGGCGGGTAGCCCGGGGGAAGGAGGGGGCTGTAGCGGGTGGGAGGGCCCAGGCCTGGCTCACCCTGCCCTGGCCATCTGTCCGCAGAGGCCGCGGGGCCCGTGGGGCCGGCGCTGGAGCCACCGACGCTGCCGCTGCACCGCGCGCTCACGCTGCGCTTCCTGCTCCAGCACCTGGGCCGCGTGGCCCGCCGCGCCCCGGCCCTGGGTCCCGCGGTCCGGGCCCTGGGCGCCACCTTTGGGCCGCTGCTGCTGCGCGCGCCGCCGCCGCCGTCCTCGCCGCCGCCAGGGGGCGCTCCCGACGGGTGAGGGGCGGGGCGGAGCCGGAGCGAGCAGGGGTGGAGTTTGGGGTGGGGCGGGCGGGGCATGGCCACAGTGAGCGGCGTCTAGACCCTAAGAAGGGAGGGGATGGGGTCCAGAGTGAGAAGCTGCGTTCTTGTGATGACGGAGAGGGGACCTGGGCTCCTGAGTCGTGGGACAGAAGGTGAAGGGGCCTAGTCCCGAAGCATGTGGGTGGTGCCTGCACCTTCCCTTCTGCTCGTCGCAGCTCCGGTACTGGTCTCTCGCTCGCCTTTGTGTGAGAATCTATGGAGCACTTACTGCATACAGCTATGAGGGAGCTGGCCTCGCACATGTGCCTGTATCATCTCCTCCTCCGCCCTGCACATACTGTCTCGTATATACCCCCAGGCGTGCAAGCGCACGCACAATCCTGTGCACATGCGTGGGCGGACAGGCCCTACCCAGCCCTCACCACACTCCCCTTCCCCCTAAGGAGTGAGCCCAGCCCTGACTTCCCGGCGCTGCTGGTGGAGAAGCTGCTTCAGGAACACTTGGAAGAGCAGGAGGTTGCGCCCCCAGGTGAGTCCCCTGTATTGCTGTCATTTCTTCCCGTTGGGGGCCGTAAATACTGATTCCTGAGTGCTGCCGGCATCAGCAGGCTGGTTGCAGTGGGAGGCAGCCACAGTATACAGTCGGTGCTCAGGATGCATTTGTTTTCCTGTCCCCCAGCGCTGCCGCCTAAACCCCCCAAGGCAAAGCCGGCCCCCACAGTCCTGGCCAATGGAGGGAGCCCACCCTCCCTGCAGGATGCTGAGTGGTACTGGGGGGACATTTCAAGGTAGGTTGCTGGCAGGGGGCCAGGGACCAAGGAGGTGTCACAGGGTGAGCGGGGTCTCCAGGTGGCTCGGCAGTCCCAATGTTGGATGTTCCCACAGGGAGGAGGTGAACGAGAAACTCCGGGACACTCCCGATGGCACCTTCCTAGTCCGAGATGCTTCTAGCAAGATCCAGGGCGAGTACACGCTGACCCTCAGGTGGGGGCCTGTCCCTGCAAGGATAACCGGGGGTCACAGGTCATGGAGACCGGGAGTTCAGAGGGGATAGAACATGTGCGGTTTCAAGAATGGGGGGCCAGGCACGGTGGCTTACACCTGTAATCCCAGCACTTTGGGAGGCTGAGGCTGGCAGATCACCTGAGGTCAGGAGTTTAAAACCAGCCTGGCCAACATGGTGAAACCCCGTCTCTACTAAAAAATAAAAAAAAAATTAGCCAGGCATGGTGATGGATGCCTGTAATCCCAGCTACTCGGGAGGCTGAGGCAGGAGAATTGCTTGAACCCGGGAGGTGGAGGTTGCAGTGAGCCGAAATCGCACCACTGCACTGCAGCCTGGACAACAGAGCAGCAAGACTCTGTCTCAAAAAAAAAGGGGACAGGGATTGAGGGTCAGGTGCGGGGTCCCACTGGGTGCCGACACCCCTCTCCTCCCCCAGGAAAGGCGGGAACAATAAGCTGATCAAGGTCTTCCACCGAGATGGGCACTATGGCTTCTCAGAGCCACTCACCTTCTGCTCCGTTGTGGACCTCATCAATCACTACCGCCACGAGTCTCTGGCCCAGTACAACGCCAAGCTGGACACACGGCTCCTCTACCCTGTGTCCAAATACCAGCAGGTCCGTGCTGGCCTGGGAGCCCGGGAGGGTAGCACCTGGCTGGCCCCAGGCCTCAGTTTCCTAGGTAGACCCGACCAGGCTATGCATCTCCCCTCATTCCGCCACGTATCTCCAGGACCAGATTGTCAAGGAGGACAGCGTGGAGGCAGTGGGCGCCCAGCTTAAGGTCTATCACCAGCAGTACCAGGACAAGAGCCGCGAGTATGACCAGCTTTATGAAGAGTACACACGGACCTCCCAGGTACTCCAGGCCCCATACATGAGGGAAACCGAGACATAGAGGGGCAGTGGCAAGGCTGGGAGCAGGATGACCAACCCCAGAGGACTTGAGGATGAATATCCAGTTGCAGGTCACAGAGCAGGCACTTAGCACCAAGGGCTGTTCTAAAAACATAGAAATAAGGCCAGGCACAGTGGCTCCCGTCTGTGTACTTGGGAGGCAGAGACAGGAGGATCACTTGAGCCCAACAGTTCAAGATCCTTCTAGGCAACATAGGGAGACCCATCTACAAAAAAATTTAAAAATTAACTGGGTGTCATGGTGCATGCTTCTACTCCCAGCTACTCAGGAGGCTGAGGTGGGAGGATCCCTTGAGCCTGGGAGTTTGAGGCTGCATTGAATTGTGATCATGCTGCTGCACTCCAGCCTGGGTGACAGGGCACGACCTTGTCTCTAAAAACAAATAAAAACAGAAATAAGCGTACGAGGCTGGGTGGGGTGGCTCACGCCTGTAATCCCAGCACTTTGGGAGGCCGAGATGGGTGGATCACCTGAGGTCAGGAGTTCGAGACCAACTTGGCCAACATGTTGAAACCCTGTCTCTACTAAAAATACAAAAATTAGCTGGGCATGGTGGCGGACGCCTGTAATCCCAGCTACTCAGGAGGCTGAGGGAGGAGAATCGCTTGAGCCTGGGAGGCAGAGATTGCAATGAGCCAAGATCGTGCTACTACACTCCAGCCTGGGTGACAAGAGTAAAACTCCATCTAAAAAAATAATAATAATTAAAATAAAAAAATAAGTGTACAAGCTTTTACAAAACCAAAAAAGGACAGATGAGAAGGGCCCAACCAGCCTCACAGGAGTGGCTGAGCCAGGACCTGGGGAGTGTCCAGGATGAGCCTATCTCCAGCTGGCCCTCAGTTTTCCCATCTGCAGAATGGAACCAGGGACCTTGATTACTTATGTCCCCTTCAACCAAGATGTTATTCAAAATGAAATCATGCCAGGTGCAGGGCGCGCACCTCTAATCCCAGCTACTCGGAAGGCTGAGGCGGGAGGATCGCTTGAGCCCAGGAGTTCAAGACTAGCCTGGGTAACATAGCAAGACTTTGTCTCTTAAAAAAATAAAATAAAAATTAAGTGAAAGGTTTTGTCACTCAAGGACTGTGCTAATAAGCTTCTTTTGCAAGTTAAGAGGGAATAGATTCAGGTGGAACAGCTGGGAATTCCTCAGTCGTCCCTAGTACCCTAAGGGTTTTCTGTCCTCTTTTTTTTTTTTTGAGACAGTGTCTTGCTCTGTCATCCAGGCTAGAGTGCTGTGGCATGATCTCAGCTCACTGCAACCTCCGCCTCCCTGGTTCAAGTGATTCTCCTGCCTCAGCCTCCCAAGTAACTGGGACTACAGGCACGTGCCACCATGCCTGGCTAATTTTTGTATTTTTAGTAGAGATGGGGTTTTGCTGTGTTGGCCAGGCTGGTCTCGAACTCCTGGCCTCAAGTGATCTGGCTGCCTCGGCCTCCCGAAGTTTAAAAAAAAAAAGAAAAAAAAAATTTAATAAAATTAAAAGGTGGGCCGGGCACAGTGACTCATGCCAGTAATCCCAGCACTTTGGGAGGCCGAGGCAGGCAGATCATCTGAGGTCAGGAGTTTGAGACCAGCCTGGCCAACATGGTGAAACCCCATCTCTACCAAAAAGATTAAAAAATTAGCCGAGCCAGGCACAGTGGCTCAAGCCTGTAATCCCAGCACTTTGGGAGGCTGAGGCAGGTGGATCACGAGGTAAGGAGTTCAAGACCAGTCTGGCCAACATGGTGAATCCCTGTCTCTACTAAAAATACAAAAAATTAGGCGTCATGGCATGCACCTGTAATCGCAGCTACTCAAGAGACTGAGGCAGGAGAATAGCTTGAACCTGAGAGGTGGAGGTTGCAGTGAGCCGAGATCACACCATTGCACTCCATCCTGGGACAGACTGAGACTCCGTCTCAAAAAAAAAAAAAAAAAAAAAATTAGCCGGGCATGGTGGCTCACACCTGTAATACCAGCTACTTCGAAGGCTGAGGCAGGAGAATCACTTGAACCCAAGAGGCAGAGGTTGCAGTGAGCCAAGATCACGCCACTGCTCCAGCCTGGGCGACAAGAGCAAGACTCCATCTCAAACAAAAAAAATTTTGAGGTGCTGTCTCACCATGTTGCCCAGGCTGGCCTCAGACTCCTCAGGGTTCAAGAGATCCTCCCACTTTAGCCTCCCTACTAGCTGGGATTACAGGCAATCGCCACCACCCCTGGCCTCTGTCCCCTTTTTACTGATGTGTTAGCTGAGGCTCTAAATGGACAAGACAGTTGTCCAGGATCAGTTAGGAGCACTGTAACCTCAGAATTGACTTTGGCCCTGAGCCTCAGTTTCTCTGTTAATAGTTGTTACTTTGTTAGGGGTTGTTGGAAGGGTCCATGGGACAATGTAAGGAAAGTCGTAGTGCAGCATCTCCCCCAAGAAGCCCTGTGAGCTGTAGCAACTAGATCTCTCATTCATTCTTAGCAGTGTTAACAGGTCCAGGTGTTTGTGGATACCTGTAGGAGGATGTAAAGAAGAAGAGGGTTTGGGGGGTGGGGTTTTGAAGGCTGAATAGGAGTTCATTTGGTGCAGCAGGCGTTAGAAGAATGACACTCCGATAGAGGGACCAGCTTGAGCAGTCTCCATATCAGAGTTGAGATGTGCCTTTACCCCTCACGAGGGCCTTTTGGGGAGTCCCAGGAGGTGCTGAGCTGCGCCCCCTCCTCCAGGAGCTGCAGATGAAGCGTACTGCAATTGAGGCCTTCAATGAGACTATCAAGATCTTTGAAGAGCAGGGCCAGACTCAAGAGAAATGCAGCAAGGAATACCTGGAGCGCTTCCGGCGTGAGGGCAACGAGAAAGAGATGCAAAGGTGAGTCTGGCGCCTCTGCCCTGCCCCACCCCACCCTGATCTGGTGCAGTACAAGCCAGGGAGGGAAGGAAGCAGAAGGAGGCCAGCCACTTGGAGGCAAAGAGTAGTCTGTTGAAATGGACTTTGGGCCTGGTGCGATGGCTCAGGCCTGTAATCCCAGCACTTTAGGAGGCCGAGGCGGGTGGATCTCCTGAGGCCAGGAGTTTGAAACCAGCCTGGCCAACATGGTGAAACCCTGTCTCTATTAAAAATACAAAAATTAGCTAGGTGTGATGGTGCGCACCTGTAGTCCCAGCTACTTGGGAGGCTGAGGCAGGAGAATCGCTTGAACCTGGAGTTGGAGGTTGCAGTGAGCCGAGATTGCACCACTGCACTCCAGCTTGGGTGACAGAGAAAGACTGTCTCAAAAAAAAAAAAAAAAAGGAAATGGGCTTTGAAGGATGAATAGGAGTTTGCTAGAAAGAGAAATCAGAGGAAACAGCATATGCACAGGCTCAGAGGCTGGAAGCACATAGTCTGGTGCAAAGTAGGTCCTTGAGAAAACCCTGGAGGCCGGGTGCAGTGGCTCATTCCTGCAACCCCAACACTGTGGGAGGCCGAGGCAGGAGGATTGCTTGATCCCAGGAGTTTGAGACCAGCCTGGGCAACATGGCAAAATCTACCTCTACAAAAAATATTAAAATGTTAGCCAGACATGGTGGTGCACACCTGTGGTCCCAGCTACTCGGGAGGCTGAGGTAGGAGGGTCACCTGAGCCCAGGAGTTTGAGGGTGCAGTGAGCCGAGATAAAACCCTGAGGTCTCTGCGCCACCCCACCCCTCCCACAGGATCCTGCTGAACTCCGAGCGGCTCAAGTCCCGCATTGCCGAGATCCATGAGAGCCGCACGAAGCTGGAGCAGCAGCTGCGGGCCCAGGCCTCGGACAACAGAGAGATCGACAAGCGCATGAACAGCCTCAAGCCGGACCTCATGCAGCTGCGCAAGATCCGAGACCAGTACCTCGTGTAAGTGGCGGCTCCGTGCTTCCCTGCGGCTCCCTGGCGACTGCTGCGGCACATGGAGATCTCTCTAGGAGTCTCAGTCTCTCTCTCTCCACCAAGTGGCCCTTCCTGGGCCCCAAGACCCCTTAAACTCGGTTCCTCCCGGGCCCCTTGAAAGTTTTCCCATAGGTCAGCCTCAGCTTAGTCAGAGGTGTGTGCAATGGGAGTGTCACTCCTATCCCATTCCATTTTGTGGAAAGTTGGAAGCCTTCCACAAAAATTCCTGCTGGGCTGGGCACAATGGCTCACACCTGTAATCCCAGCACTTTGGGAGGCTGAGGCGGGCAGATGGATCACTTGAGGCCAGGAGTTCAAGACCAGCCTGGCCAACATGGTGAAACCCCGTCTCTACTAAAAATAAAAAATACAAAACCCGGCCAGGCATGGTGGTGGGCGCCTGTAATCCCAGTTACTCAAGAGGCTGAGGCAGGAGAATCGCTTGAACTGGGAGGTGGAGTTTGCAGTGAGCAGAGATTATGCCAATGCAGTTCAGCCTGGGCAACAAGAGCAACACTCTGCCTCAAAAAAGAAAAGAAAAAAAAATCGCCCGCTGTGCAACCTACCATGCTGGGTGGCTGCGGCAGCCCTGTCCTGGGTTCAAATCAGTTCAAACCCTGCCCCCACCCACCAACCTCCTGAAGACCTCAGCCAGAGCCTCCACCTCCCTCTTGGGCCTCAGGGAGGGCACTGTCGTGTGCCAGGTGCTGTGCTAAGCACCGTGCTCGTTATGAGTTCATTTGGTCCTTTTCAAGCCCTTTGTAAAGTTTGCCCTTTACAGCTGGGGAGACTGAGGCACAGAACCGACAGCTGCCCTGTGCAAAGGCCAGCAGTGCTGGAGTGAGCCTCTGGTGATGATGAGGGGCCTGGGCTGGCATCTTCTTGGGGGGCTCCATAGGCGTTAACAGAAACAAAAAAATGAGGGGTGTGGGTCAGGGTTCCCCAGCAGAGCTGGGCGAGCCACCCTGGGTTCAGGCTGCCCTGAGCCAGGTCAGCTCTGCCCTCTTGTGGCAACCGGAGATATTGTACCCAGAACCCTCTCTCCTCAGCCAGACCCTGCCTCCCACCGGACAGGCCCACTGTGGGCTCAGCACCCACACAACTGCACAAGCCCACCTTTCCTGTTCCTTCTCAGGTGGCTCACCCAGAAAGGCGCCCGGCAGAAGAAAATCAACGAGTGGCTGGGGATTAAAAATGAGACTGAGGAGTGAGTGACCGCCTGGAGGGAGGCAGGGAGGGCTTCCCAGAGGAGGGGGCCATTTGGGGTGGGTTTCGAAGAATGAGTAGGAGTTCACCAGGGAGGAAAAGTTGTCCAGGCAGCTGGGGAGCCTCGGAGGCTGGCAGGTGAGTGACCAGGGCCCTCCCCGCCGTCCCCCGCCACCCCCCCCCCCCCACCCCAGCCAGTACGCACTCATGGAGGACGAGGACGATCTCCCGCACCACGAGGAACGCACTTGGTACGTGGGCAAGATCAACCGCACGCAGGCAGAGGAGATGTTGAGCGGCAAGCGGGATGGCACCTTCCTCATCCGCGAGAGCAGCCAGCGGGGCTGCTACGCCTGCTCCGTGGTGTGAGTGGACCGCAGCGGTGGGGATTCCCGCGTCCCTCCCAGAGCTCTCATTGAATGCCTGCCGCGTGCCAGGCCTTGGGACGGAGTCCCTGGTGGGGTCATCCGGGACAGGGGAGCATGCGGCCCTGGAACGGGGAAAGCTTGCCGGGGAGGCCAGCCTTCCGACCCCCCCTCTCGTCTGCCCCCACAGAGTGGACGGCGACACCAAGCACTGCGTCATCTACCGCACGGCCACCGGCTTCGGCTTCGCGGAGCCCTACAACCTGTACGGGTCGCTGAAGGAGCTGGTGCTGCACTACCAGCACGCCTCGCTGGTGCAGCACAACGACGCGCTCACCGTCACCCTGGCGCACCCAGTGCGCGCCCCGGGCCCCGGCCCGCCGCCTGCCGCCCGCTGAGCACCGAGGACCCGCCCCAAGCAGAGCCGCCCCTGGGCCCGTCTGCGCCGGAGGCTGCGGCGGCGGGAGCCACGGACCAGACCAGCCACATCCAGGGGTCCTCATTTCTCCGGCTCTGGCTCTTGTTTGGGGTTCTCTCACCCTCTTTCTCTTTCCTTCCCTCCGCCATTCTCCAGATCTCCCTCTGTCTCCTTTTCTCTTTCTTGGCCCCTGTCTCTCTCCATGTTGGGGGTCCTGCCTCCCCCACCCCATATCTACGTGTCCCCCGGGCATTGTCCTCTCCATGGCTCTGGTCACCCTGACCCTCTGCCCTGCCCACCGCAGGTCCCCCGGGGTCCCGGAAGCCCCTTCTGGCTGCACCTGCCATGTTTACAGAGGGCCCCTGGGCTGCGCAGCCCCAGCCTGGGCACCCTGATTTTTAAGCCATAGACCTGGGGTCAGGGCAGGAAGGAACTTCACTCTGCTGCTTCCGAGAACCTCGGCCGTGACATTCGGGGCCGGGCGGGACCCGCCCCACAGACTCCAACTTCCCCTCCAAACCCCGAAGTGAAACCCGCCACCGGGTTACCCCCACAAGGGGGCCGCTGCGAGAAGTTCACCCACCCCCGAAAAAATAATTAAACTCGCAGGCCAGGCACGGTGGCTCATGCCTGTAATCCCAGCACTTTGGGAGGCCAAGACGGGCGGATCTTTTGAGGTCGGGAGTTGGAGGCCAGCCTGGCCAAAATGGCGAAACCCCGCATCTACTAAAATACAAAAATTAGCCGGGCGTGGTGGCGGCCGCCTGTAATCCCAGCTACTTGGGAGGCTGAGGCGTGAGAATCTCTTGAACCCAGGAGATGGAGGTTGCAGTGAGCAGAGATCGTGCCACTGCACTCCAGCCTGGGTAACAGAGGGAGACTCCTCCGTCTCAAAAAAATAAATAAACTTGTGAGCTGGCCCCAACCCCTCCTAGGAATCACAGCTCCCCGTACTGGTGCCGCCGCAGTGGCCAAGTTGCGACACTGCCCACGGCCCCTCCCTCTGATGCAGATTCAGGGCTTCTCTTCGATCATGTTGGGTTTTGATTCTGTTTTTCCTTGACTGCAAAACCCTCTTTCCTCTCCTTTTTTGGGACAAGAGCCCTGGTTTTCTACGCTGCCCTTGGCCACCACACTGCCTGCCCCACGAGCTGGGAGGCAGGTTTTGTACGGTACGTTGTTATTGATATGATATAAAACATCAAACGTCGTGGGTGATTCTGTTGTCAGTGACTGGGCTTCAGTACCACCTCTGCGTGTCGGGGACCCTGGTGTCTACGGGGGTCACAGCAGGTCGGACCCGTGGGTTTAACTCCAAGCCCCTCTGAGACCCGACAACCCCTCCCTCCCCCAGTTTAGCTGCTCAAGCCCGGAGAGGTTGAGGCAGTGCCCAAGGTCATACAGGAGAGAGATTCGAATCCTGAGCTCCTGACTGCTCAGGGGACCCCAGACCCCATCCAGCCCCTCAAGTGCTTCCAAGCTGCTTCCCCCGCCCACCACCCCCAAATTTGAACCCTATCGCAACCATCAGCTGTGTCCTTGGGAAAGGTGTATCCCCTCCCTGATCCACAGCTTCCTCATTCATTGCCAAGTGGCGTCAAAAGTCAAAACCCTCCCATGCCACAGGGAGGAGTCTCCCGTGTCTTTGATGTTCTCAAGTCGTCGGCACCTCCAGCCAGCATTGGAGGCTCTTCTCTGACCTCTCCTCACCCACTCCCATGCACAGCCCGCCGGGTCCCAGGAGATGCTGAGCAGAAGCCCTGTGGGGTTTTTTGTGTTTCTTTTTAAAGAGTCAAGGTCTCACTCTGTCACCCAGGCTGGAGTGCAGTTGTGCGAACACAGCTCGCGACTCACAGCCTCAAGCTCCTGGTTCCCAGCCTCAAGCAGTCCTCTCATCTCAGCCTTTAGAGTCACTGGATTACGGGTGTGTGTCACCATGTCCAGCTAATTATTTTTAAATTTTTTTAGAAACAAGATCTTGCCGAGTGCAGTGGCTCACACCTGTAATTCCAGCACTTGGGGAAGCCGAGGCAGGCAGATCACTTGAGTTCAGGAGTTTGAGACCAGCCTGGCCAACATGGTAAAACCTGGTCTCCACTAAAAATACAAAAAAAAATTAGCCAGACATGGTGGCGCATGCCTGTAATCCCAGCTACTTGGGAGGCTGAGATAGGAAGATCAGATGAACCTGGGAGGTCAACGCTGCACCGAGCCAAGATCGTGCCACTGTACTCCAGCCTGGGTGACAGAGTGAGACTCTGTCTCAAGAAAAAAAAAAAAAAAAAGGGTCTTGCCCTTTTCCAGGTGGGTCTCAAACTCCTGGCCTCTAGTGATCCTCCCACCTCAGCCTCCCTGAGTCGCGTAAGCCTCCACGCGTGGCCTCATGGCGTCTTTGACCTGGACTCCTGTTTACCACCCTCCCCATCACACCCAGAATCCACACCCCCACTGCGACGTCATTGTCCCTTCAGCCCTCCCCAACCCTGGGGCCTCGCTGTCCTTGTCTGTTCTGTACAGCCACCTCTCAAGGCCCAACAAGGCTGAACCTGGGGCAAGTGCAGAAAGAAACCTCCACTCTGACCCAGTCTACTGCTGGGACCTTGGGACAGGACCTGCCTCCCTTAGCCTCAGAGCCCCCTAGCCTTGCCAGGCACTGTCCCTGCCATGTGTCCTGTCTGGAGATAACCCATAAATAACTCCAGCCTAGATTGTGCCTCTCACTGCATAGGTGCTCACAGGAGAAAGGTTGCCATCTTTATGGCCCCAGCTATGCTGAGCTGGGGGTGGAAGAGAATATCCCGTGTGGTCTCTAAAACACTCAACCACTGGCTGTGTGTCCTTGGCAAAATAGCCTTCCCTCTCTGATCAGCCATTTCTTTGTTACCAACTGGAGTCAGTAGCACCTACCCCCAGCCCCAACTGGATGCTTCTGAGGGTTCAATGATAAAATGGGTTGTGGGCCCACTCTATGCCTGGCACCAAGCCAGAGAGCAATACATTGTAGGGTTACATTTATGATTTCTTCCAATAGGGCTGGTGCCTGGTAACTACTGGAAAAATTGTAGCAATTATATTTATGGTTATTTCTTCAATCCCACCCGGCATAGGGTAAGCACGAAAGTTGGGGTGGTGAGTCTTGGGGAGCCTTTGCCAAGGGTTTGGTCGTCTGAGGGATGGGCTCGGGGACCGTCCAGCCACTGGGACTTCAGAGAAGTCCCAAACCAGCTCCCAAACCAGCTGCTGTGTGTGTGGCTGGGGTCTTCCCCACAACTAGAGGGGGGCACAGCTGGGGACTCAGGTATATCTTCCAGCTGGGTGTGGGACATTTTCTTCCCTAGGATCCGATGTGTCTTGCCCTGAATGTAAGGCCCGGCAGGGTCGGAATGTCTCAGTTATTCCCCCAACACTCCAGCCTCCATCTGGGCCTTTTTTCCAGGCTATTCTCTCTGCCTTCACTGTTGGGGCCACTGTCCTGTGTAGGCACCAAGGCCTGACCATGCCATCCAGAAGCCCCAGCCTGGGACATCTCTCCCCCACCTGCCTCTGAGCCCTCCATGGTGACTCTTGTTCCCCAAACCTTATCCTTCTCCCCATTACACAGAAGGGAAAGCTGAGGCTCTGTCACTCAAATCCAAAGCCAGGTGGACTCCAAGCCACCCCACCCCTATCCCAGACAGCACAGGCTGCCTCTCTCCCCCATGGGCGTCCCTTGAAGGCCAGTTTGCCCCCCACCCCCCACAAGCCTTGAACGATGAAAAGAAGGAAGGCCAGTTCTCTTCACCCCAAGCCAGAAGTGGGGCTGGGCGGGTACCCTAGAGAAATGACACGCCACTCCCTGCGCCAGCTTCTGCTTTCCGGCGTGGCTGTGGTCAAGCCTGAGTCAGTCCCACGGGATCACGGTGAGGGGTCTGGAGCGTCGGGGTCAGGAGTTTGAGGGGGGAAGGGTTGAGGGGCAGGATGTGGGGGTTGGGTGTGAGGGAGGTCACGGGCGAGACTGGAGGGAGGGGACCTGGCCACACAGGCCTTGCCCACTCGGGGGGCTGAATATTTCAGTTACTCCCCCAACACCCCGGCCTCCATCCCATCCCCAGCCTCCATCCGACGTCACCCCTGTTAGGTCACAGGCCCACTCTGAGAGTGGGTCTCGGGCCTCAAGTCCCCTAGCCGCCCCTAGAAGGTCTAGAGGTGCGTGGAGACACCACCGTTCCTCTCAGCCTCTCTGTGTCTGTCTCAAAAGGCCCTACCTCACCTCCCCTAAAGGTAGTCTTGCGCCAGGGCTCACGTGCCTGGGCAGGGCTGATTGCCAAGGGGCCCAATGGCCTCGTGACTGGGGACCCAGCACCTGGCAGGGGTGGGGGTGGGACACTCAGAGGAAGGAGTGGAGGAGGGAGAGACGCTGGCCCAGGACCCGAGGGGCGTGGGCATCGGGAGGCGGGCCCGGGTTAGGGGCGGGACCGCCGCCTGGTTAAAGGCGCTTATTTCCCAGGCAGCCGCTGCAGCCGCCACACCTTTGCCCCTGCTGCGATGACCCTGTCGCCACTTCTGCTGTTCCTGCCACCGCTGCTGCTGCTGCTGGACGTCCCCACGGCGGCGGTGCAGGCGTCCCCTCTGCAAGCGTTAGACTTCTTTGGGAATGGGCCACCAGTTAACTACAAGGTAGGGACGGCGACAGGACGGGCAGGCTGGAGGGAACAGGCGTCCTGTCGGGGCACGCGGCTCCTTCTTTCTCCCCAGACTTCACAGAGGAAGACCAGGGCCCCGAGGGGACGCTGTCCCTGCCGGGTTCCTGGAAAAACCCTGTTCAGTTCCCGGCGCTGCGGCCACACTCCCTCCGTGCCGTTTCGCTTTCGCATCCCGCATCTGAGAGGCGCAGCTGCCTCCACCCGCCTAGTCCCGCCCAAGGGTTCAATGAGCGCCTACTGTGTACTTTTGGGGCAGGAGCTGGGGTCTCCTTTTGTGGCCCAGGGCACAAGTTCAGCAGCTGGCCAAGGGCCGCCGGCATGCATTCTTGCTGCTACCCTTGATGCATTCATTCCAGCCAGGGCAGGGCTCGCGTGTCTTTGGGACCTATTAGGCAGATGCCCTAGAGGCTGAGCGACTTGCTCACCGCTCCAGCGACATGGGCCACCCGCCACCCCTCAGCTGAAGCCGGAAGTCAGCACCTATTAGGTGCCGCCTCTATTCAGTCGGACTTGGAAAGGGTTCACGTGGATCCCTTGCTCAGCTCAGAGGCAAGGTCTCCAGGTGAAGTGACAAGAAATGAGCATGGGCCAAGGCCGGAGGCGGTGGCTCATGCCTGTAATCCCAACACTTTGGAAGGCTGAGGCAGGCAGATCACGAGGTCAGGAGTTCGAGACCATTCTGGCCCACATGGAGAAACCCTGTCTCTACTAAAAATACAAAAATTAGCTGGGTGTGGTGGCATGTGCCTATAATCCCAGCTACTCAGGAGGCTGAGGCAGGACAATTGCTTGAACCAGGGAGTCGGGTGTTGCAGTGAGCCGAGATCGTGCCACAGCACACCAGCCTAGCGACAGTGAGACTCCATCTCAAAAAAAAAAAAAAAGTCTCAAAGTCAAGATTCCACCTGGCAAGTTCTGGAAGGCGTGCAAGATGAATTGCCTATCACAGCCCCCTTTCTACAAGACTACCAAGTGGGGTTCAGAGAAGTGGGGAACTGCCCAGGGCTACACCTGCCTCCCACGCCTTCCTAATCCACAGACAGGCAATCTATACCTGCGGGGGCCCCTGAAGAAGTCCAATGCACCGCTTGTCAATGTGACCCTCTACTATGAAGCACTGTGCGGTGGCTGCCGAGCCTTCCTGATCCGGGAGCTCTTCCCAACATGGCTGTTGGTCATGGAGATCCTCAATGTCACGCTGGTGCCCTACGGAAACGCACAGGTGTGTGGGCGCTGGGGAAACTGAGGCACGTGGGCAGGGGAGCAGGGGACCCAGCCTACCAGCAGGCTCTCACCCTGCTGCCTTGCAGGAACAAAATGTCAGCGGCAGGTGGGAGTTCAAGTGCCAGCATGGAGAAGAGGAGTGCAAATTCAACAAGGTGGAGGTGAGCGGCCCCAGGGCCCCACACCGGGGTGGGGGAAAACTGCCCCATGTACAGAAGGCAAATACGAGGATGCCAGCTCTGTCTTCTGCCTCGTGTGCTCCCATTTAATCACATCTTTATTCCCTATCTCCTGGGTGGGTACTGATGATTATTACGAGGGGTGTCAGGGTACCCTGGGCCTTCTTCATGCCCTCTCCTGCCCCCTCTCCAAACCCCAGGCCTGCGTGTTGGATGAACTTGACATGGAGCTAGCCTTCCTGACCATTGTCTGCATGGAAGAGTTTGAGGACATGGAGAGAAGTCTGCCACTAGTGAGTGACGCCCCTCACTCCACCCAAGGAGGGGGACAAGGGTGGTAACCTTCCCTGCATCCAGGCAGACCCAAATTCAAGTCCTAGCCCTGACCACTGCTGTCTGTGCAGCCCAGGAAAACAACTACCCTTCTTTATTTTATTTATTTTTTTATTTTTTCTTGAGACAGAGTCTCGCTCTGTCGCCCAGGCTGGAATGCAGTGGCGCAATCCCAGCTCACTGCACCCTCCACCTCCAGGGTTCAAGTGATTCTCCAGCCTCAGCCTCCTGAGTAGCTGGGATTACAGTTGTGTGCCACCATGCCCAGCTAATTTTTGTGTTTTTAGTAGAGACAGGGTTTCACCATGTTGGTCAGGCTTGTCTTGAACTCCTGACCTTGTGATCCGCCTGCCTTGGCCTCCCAAAGTGCTGGGATTACAGGGGTGAGCCACCGCACCCAGCCCTTTTTTTTTTTTTTTTTTTTTTTTTGAGACAGCGTGTTGCTCTGTCGCCCAGGCTAGAGTGCAGTGGTGCAATCTTGGCTGACTGCAACCACTGTCTCCTCAGTTTAAGTGATCCTCCTGCCTCAGCTTCCCCAGTAGCTGGGACTACAGGCGTGCACCACCATGCCCGGCTAATTTTTGTATTTTTAGTAGAGACAGTGTTCACCATGTTGGCCAGGCTGGTCTCAAACTCCTGACCTCAAGTTATCCGCCTGTCCCAGCCTCCCAAAGGATTACAGGTGTAAGCCACCATGCCCGGCCCCAGCCTCCCCTCTTGAAGCCTCCATCTCTGAATCAGGGGAATGAATGCAGGCCTCTTAGGAGCATGAGTGATCACAGAGGACTTACTGGAGGAGGCATTTCTGAGCTGGGCATGGAAGGATGAGCAGGAATGTGCAGAGACACAGATGATGGGATGTGGAGATGATAGGACAGACCCCACCTACTTCCCTGGGGGATTGTGAAGAATGACTCCCAGAGAAGTGACTCATTGGCTCCAATCATTTATTCATTCATCAAACATCCGGGTCACCCAAGAGGCCTCACCTAGTGACACCCTAGTCCTGCAGGGTTAGATCAGGGCTGAGAGAGTGGCAAGGAGAGGGCACTGAGGGGACACTATGGAAGGAGGAGGAAGGGTGTTCCTGGCAGAGGGATCAGCCTGTGTGGAGGTCCTGAGTAAAGTGAGATACTATGGGGGTCAGAGGCAGTGGGTCTGGTCTTAGGGATGAAACCAAGGGAGCTAGGAGGCAGGAGCAGCCCAAGCCCTGCCTTAGGGGCCTCCACTCAAGCATGTATTGAGCACCTGCTGTTTGTGGGCATTGTCGCATCACTGTGAAGCCAACTGTACCCTCTTCTCAGTGACGAAACAGGCTTGGCTCAGGGCTGGTGGGCGGGACCGTTGAGATAACGGTGAGGAAGCTGAGGCAACCCCCTGCTCCCCACCCACCCAGTGCCTGCAGCTCTACGCCCCAGGGCTGTCGCCAGACACTATCATGGAGTGTGCAATGGGGGACCGCGGCATGCAGCTCATGCACGCCAACGCCCAGCGGACAGATGCTCTCCAGCCACCGCACGAGTATGTGCCCTGGGTCACCGTCAATGGGGTAAGAATCTTTTTAGCCCTCAGCTTGACACTCATAGTCCCATGGAGTCAGGGATGGACAAGACAGAGGGACCAGAGATAAAGGAACCCAGGCGGAGGTTGCAGTGAGCTGAGATCACGCCACTGCACTCCAGCCTGGGCAACAAGAGCAAAACTTGATAGCTTTGCATAGGGAAAAAGGGCTTTGATGCTGGGGTTTTGAAAGGTGAGTAGGAGTCCATCAGGAAAAAAAAGTATGTATTAATTCGAAGTATTAAACATCCCTAGCCACCCCCATTGGGAAAGATGTGCCACTGATTTGCGAGGTGGGAGGCGGGGGCCAGACTTGGGAATATGTGCAGCCCTTTCTGGGCTGGAACCAGGGTGCATGGGTTGGGGTAGCTGCTGGGAATATGCGACCCCTGTCTTGCTTTGTGCAGAAACCCTTGGAAGATCAGACCCAGCTCCTTACCCTTGTCTGCCAGTTGTACCAGGTAAGCTGGGAGGGGAGCAGTGGGATTCAGGTGGTGGGGGTAGGGTCTCCTTCCAGGACCCCAACTCGTGGCCTTCACCTCCAGGGCAAGAAGCCGGATGTCTGCCCTCCCTCAACCAGCTCCCTCAGGAGTGTTTGCTTCAAGTGATGGCCGGTGAGCTGCGGAGAGCTCATGGAAGGCGAGTGGGAACCCGGCTGCCTGCCTTTTTTTCTGATCCAGACCCTCGGCACCTGCTGCTTACCAACTGGAAAATTTTATGCATCCCATGAAGCCCAGATACACAAAATTCCACCCCATGATCAAGAATCCTGCTCCACTAAGAACGGTGCTAAAGTAAAACTAGTTTAATAAGCCCTTCTGTATGGTGTAATTCATTTGATAAGTCAGCCATTCCCCCTTCCCCAGGCCTGGCAAAACCCGCTCTCTACTAAAAATACAAAAATTAGCCGGGCGTGGTGGCGGGCGCCTGTAATCCCAGCTACTTGGGAGGCTGAGGGAGGAGAATTGCTTGAACCCGGCAGGCAGAGGTTGCAGTGAGCCGAAATCGTGCCACTGTGCTCCAGCCTGGGCGACAAGAGCAAAATTCCATCTCAAAATTTTAAAAAAGTGACTGGTTGTGGCCGGGTGAGGTGGCTCACGTCTATAATTCCTGCACTTTGGGAGGTCAAGGTAGGAGGATTGCTTGAGGACAGGAGTTTGACACCAGCTTTGGCATGAGAGCAAGACCCTGTCTTTACAAAACATGAAAATAAGAAGAATTAGCAGGGCATGGCAGCAAGCAACTGTGGTACTCAGGAGGCTGAGGCAGGAGGATCACTTGAGCACAGGAAGTCAAGGCTGCAGTGAGCCATAATTACACCACTGCACTGCAGCCTGGGCCAGAGAGCAAGACTCTGCCTCTTTTTTTTTTTTTTTTTTTTTTTTGAGACGGAGTTTCGCTGTTGTTGCCCAGGCTGAAGGGAAACGCGTGATCTCAGTTCACCACAACCTCTGCCTCTTCAGTTCAAGCGATTCTCCTGCCTCAGCCTCCTGAGTAGCTGGGATTACAGACACATGCCACCACGCCCAGCTAATTTTGTGTTTTTAGTAGAGACAGGGTTCTTCCATGTTGGTCAGGCTAGTCTCGAACTCCTGACCTCATGATCCATCTGTCTCGGCCTCCCAAAGTGCTGGGATTACAGGCAAAAGCCACCACACCCGGCCAAGACTCTGACTTTTAAAAGAAAAAGAAGGGAAAGAACATGTTCAGTGTTGTATTTTTTCCTACTGATGGACTGGTCAAATCATAGATGTATATATTCTTCCTTCGAGGAAGTGAGGCTTAATTCCACTCCCTACAAATATCTTTGTTTCTCTTTATTTTGAGATGGAGTCTAGCTGTGTTGCCCAGGCTGGTCTCAAACTCCTGGCCTCAAGCGATCCTTCTTGAGGATCCTGAAGTACTGCGATTATAGACGTGAGCCAGTGTGCCGGGCCCTACAACCACCTTGATAGTGAACTAGATTGAGTAACTTGATTCCAAAGAGTAGAACAGGAAAAGTGAAAAAGAATACCCCGGCTGTGCGCGGTGGCTCAAACCTGTAATCCCAACACTTTGGGAGGCCCAGGCAGGTAGATCACCTAAGGTCAGAAGTTCGAGACCAGCCTGGCGAACATGGCAAAATCCTGTCTCTACTAAAAAATACAAAAGTTGGTCAGGCGTGGTGGCTCACGCCTGTAATCTCAGCACTTTAGGAGGCCGAGGCGGGTGGATCACAAGGTCAGGAGATCAAGACCATCCTGGCTAACACGGTGAAACCCCGTCTCTACTAAAAATACAAAAAACTAGCTGGGCGTGGTGGCAGGCACCTGTAGTCCCAGCTACTCGGGAGGCTGAGGCAGGAAAATGGCGTGAACCTGGGAGAGGGAGCTTGCAGTGAGCCAAGATCGTGCCACTGCACTCCAGCCTGGGCGACAGAGCAAGATTCCGTCTCAAAAAAAAATTAAAAAAATACAAAAGTTAGCCAGGCGTGGTGGTGCACACCTGTAATCCCAGCTACTCCAGAGGCTGAGATGGGAGAATGGCTTGAACCCGGGAGGCAGGGGTTGCAGTGAGCCGAGATCACGCCACTGCTCTCCAGCCTGGGCAACAGAGAGAGACCCCATCTCAAAATAAATAAATAAATAAATACAAATCATCAAGTAGCAAAGGTGGCATGTTTTGAGGTGGCACGTCCTGAACTTCCTCATTCCCTGGCTGAATTGGTGGTGGAGAGAAATTCAGGGTAGAAGTTCTGAAGTAACACATCTACAGAAGGGGTAGAAAAAGACAGATTAGAACAAATAGAAAGGAATAAATATAAGCACACTATGCCAGATATTGTCGAATCAGTATCTTTGTCCTGAGAATAGGTTAGCTTGGTTACACACTTGTATCTCATTTTATTTTATTTTATTTTATTTTTTTGAGACGGAGTTTCGCTCTTGTTACCCGGGCTGGAGTGCAATGGCATGATCGTGGTCTTGGCTCACCACAACCTCCACCTCTGGAGTTCGAGCGATTCTCTTGCCTCAGCCTCCCAAGTAGCTGGGATTACAGGCATGCTCCACCACACCCAGCTAATTTTGTTTTTTTTTTTTTTTTTTTTTTTGAGACGGAGTTTTACTCTTGTTGCCCAGGCTGGAGTGCAATGGCATGATCTCGGCTCACTGCAACCTCCGCCTCCCAGGTTCAAGCAATTCTCCTGCCTCAGCCTCCCGAGTAGCTGGGATTACAGGCATGCACCATCATGCCCGGCTAATTTGTTGTATTTTTAGTAGAGACGGGGTTTCTCCAAGTCGAGGCTGGTCTCGAACTCCTGACCTCAGGTGATCCGCCCGCCTCGGCCTCCCAAAGTGCTGGGATTACAGGCATGAGCCACCGCGCCCAGCAATTTTGTATTTTTAGTAGAGATGGGGTTTCACCATGTTGGCCAGGATGGTCTCCAACTCCCGACCTCAAGTGATCTGCCTACCTCGGCCTCCCAAAGTGCTGGGATTACAAGTATGAGCCACTGCACCCAGCCTTGTGTCTCATTTTAGAAGGTGGTGGCTTAGGAGGGAGTTGGGAACCTATCTAAGTTAGGTCTCTAAATGGTGTGAGCAATCAGGCATTTAATGAGCATTTCTTCTTTCTCTCTCTCTGTCTCCCCACCCCCACTTTCCTTCCTTCCCTTTTTTTTTTTTTTTTTTTTTTTTTTGAGACAGAGTCTCGCTTTGTCACCCATGCCAGAAAGCCGTGGTGCAATCTCAGCTCACTGCAGCCTCCACCTTCTGGGCTCAACCAGAGTAGCTGGGACTAAAGGCATATGCCACCACGCCTGGCTAATTTTTTTTTTTCCCGTTTGAGACGGAGTCTCACTCTGTCGCCCAGCCTGGAGTGCAGTGGCACATTCTGAGCTCACTGCAACCTCCACCTCCCAGGTTGAAGAGAGTCTCCTGCCTCAGCCTCCCGAGTAGCTGGGACTACAAGCGGGTGCTACCACACCTGGCTATTTTTTTTTTTTAGTAGAGATGGGGTTTCATCGTGTTAGCCAGGATGGTCTCGATCCCCTGACCTCATGATCCACCCGCCTCAGCCTCCTAAAGTGCTGGGATTACAGGCGCGAGCCACCACGCCCAGCCACACCTGACTAATTTTTGTATTGGTAGTGGAGACGGGGTTTCGCCATGTTGCTCAAACTGGTCTCAAAGTCCTGGACTCAAGCGATCTGTCCGCCTTGGCCTCCCAAAGTGCTGGGATTACAGCCGTGAGCCACTGCGCCCAGCTCTTCCTTTCCTACTCTACAGGATCTGGCTCTGTTGCCCAGGCTGGAGTGCAGTGGCACAATCATAGCTCACTGCAGCCATGACCTCCTGGACTCAAGCAATCCTCCTGCCTCAGCCTCTTAAGTCGCTGGGACTACAGGCTGGAGTGCAGTGGCGTGATCTTGGCTCACTGCAACCTCCACCTCCCAGGTTCAAGTGATTCTCTTGCCTCAGCCTCCCAAGTAGCTGGGATTACAGGCACATGCCACCACACCCAAGTGATTTTTATATTTTTAGTAGAGACAGGGTTTCACCATTTGGACCAGGCTGGTCTTGAACTCCTGACCTCGTGATCCACCCGCCTCGGCCTCTCAAAGTGCTGGGATTACAGGCGTGAGCCACTGCGCCCCACCCCGAAGTTCACATTTACAAACAGATTTTGAAAACAATATTTAAGCAGGCATATTAAAAAACATAATTATTGTTGAAAAGCTTATTTACAAGCTTTCATCTCACTTTCATTTAACTTACTTGTGTTCAACAATTATGCTTAATTACTCATGAACATTTCATAAAACATTGAAAAAATAATCATCATCTTAAGTTACTTTTCTTGTTGACAAATCAAGTATCAAAAATCAAAGAAGCAAAGAACCTAAAAAAAAAATATATGGGACGCAGCTCCATGGCTCACACCTGTAATCCCAGCACTTTGGGAGGCCACGGTGGGAGGATCACTGGAGACCAGGAGTTCAAGACCAGCCTGGCCAACACAGTGAGATCCCATCTCTATAAAAAATACAAAAATTGGCCAGGCGTGGTGGCTCGTGCCTGTAATCCCAGCACTTTGGGAGGCTGAGGCGGGCAGATCACCTGAGGTCGGGAGTTCAAGACCAGCCTGACCAACATGGAGAAACCCCATCTCCATTAAAAATACATTAGCCGGGTGTGGTGGTGGTAGCTCTAATCCCAGCTACTCGGGAGGCTGAGGCAGCAGAATCGCTTGAACCTGGGAGGCAGAGGTTGCGGTTAGCCGAAATCACACCATTGCACTCGAGCCTGGGCAACAAGAGCAAAACTCAATCTCAAAAAAAAAAAAAAAAAAATAGCCAGGCCTGGTGGCTCACACCTGTAATCCTAGCTACTCGGGAGGCTGAGGCATGAGAATCACTTGAACCTGGGAGGCTGCAGTGAGCTGAGATCATGCCACTGCACTCCAGCCTGGGCAACAGAGCAAGACCTTATCTCAAAAAATAACCATCCAAGCAACCAAAAAAAATTAAAAACCCACATATGGGTCTCTCCTTTACTTTTTAAAATTAATTTTATTGTCAGGCTTGACATCCATTAAGCAAATCACCTTTTTTTTTTTTTTTCAGACAGGGTCTCACTCTGTCACCCAGACTGGAGTGCAGTGAGGTGACATCACAGCTCACTGCAACCTCTGCCTCCAGGGCTCAAGCGATCCTCCCACCCCAGCCTCCCGAGTGTCTGGAACTACAGGCACGAGCCACAACACTCAGCTAATTTTCTATATTTTTAGTAGAGACAGCTTTTCACTATGTTACCCAGGCTGGTCTCAAACTCCTGGACTCAAGCAATCCGCCTGCCTTGGCCTCCCAGAGTGCTGGGATTGCAGGCATGAGCCACCGTGCCCACCCTCAATTCACTTCGTAAAATTTTTTTTATTTATTTTTTGAGACAGGGTCTTGTTCTGTCACCCAGGCTGGAGTGCAGTAATGTGATCACAGCTCACTGCAACCTCCACTTCCAGGGCTCAGGCGATCCTCCCCGCTCAGCCTCCCGAATAGCTGGGACAACAGGCGCGAGCCACGAGCCAGCATGCGCGGTAAATTTTTGTTTGTTTTTTTTTTTTTTTTTGCAGAGATGGGGTTTTGCCATGTTGCCCAAGCTGTTCTTGAACTCCTGGCTTCAAATGACCTACCTCCATCAGCCTCCCAAAGTGCTGGGATGGATGACAGATCTGAGCCACCACCTGGCCAAGCAATTCACTTTTATTGCATGTATTGTTCTTAGGTTTATTTTATAGTTTTACAGTTTACACTTTTATAATCTTCAACATCTAAAGATAACATAAGCCTGTTTGACTAGTCTTAATTTACATAAGCAAATGTGGCTTTCTAAAGTCAATGAAATAGAGCTCCTTTACAAGTTAATCTTTAGGAATTCCATCAAGAGGGAGAAAGTGTTACATACCTATAACATATATATATATAAACATAAATAGGTGCAGTCAGAGATCTTATAGCTTTCATTTTAAAATTATAGCTGTGAGACAGGTGTGATAATACAAAACTCACTAGTTTTTTAAAAAATGGTGGAGCCGGGCACAGTGGCTCACGCCTGTAATCCTAGCACTTTGAGAGGCCGAGGCAGGCAGATCATTTGAGGCCAGGGAGTTCAAGACCAGCCTGGGCAACATGGAGAAGCCCCATCTCTACTAAAAATACAAAAATTAGCCAGGCGCAGTGACTCACGCCCATAATCCCAGTACTTTGGGAGGCCGAGGTGGGCTGATCACCTCAGGTTGGGAGTTCAAGACCAGCCTGACCAACATGGAGAAACCCTGTCGCTACCAAAAATACAAAATTGGCCGGGTGTGGTGGCACATGCCTGTCGTCCCAGCTACTCGGGAGGCTGAGGCAGGAGAATCACTTGAACCCAGGAGACAGAGGTTGCAGTGAGCTGAGATCGTGCCTCTGCACTCCAGTCTGGGTGACAGAGCCAGACTCAATCTCAAAAAATATAAATAAATAAATAAGTGAGATCCAATTTGCATCTGCAGAGGCAGATGAAATGAGTTAAGATTACCTACTCAGATCATGAAAGCTTTGTGCTAACATTTGTAAAGACTGTTAAAATTTTTCACTTGCCAGTTGGTTTCCAAATTGCCCTCTGAGAACACAGTTCTGATCCATTGCAGGGGAGCCCCAAATTTTGGGCTTAGCCCAGGAGGGCTCTTGGCTTCTTCTAGGAAAGTATCCAAGGGTGACGTGGTGGTGTTATACAGCACCTTTTTTTTTTTTCCCTGAAAGAGTCTTGCTCTGTTGCCCAGCCTGGAATGCAGTGATGTGATCACAGCTCACTGCAGTCTCCAAATCCTGGGCTCAAGAATCCCCTTTGCCTCAAACTTCTGAGTAGCTGGGACTACAGGCATGCACCATCTATCCGAGCTAATTTTTAAAATTTTTGTGGAGATGGGGTCTTGCTATGTTGCCCAGGCTGGTCTCAAACTCCTGAGCTCAAGTGATCCTCCTGCTTCAGCCTCCCAAAGTGCTGGGATCACAGGTGTGAGCCATAATCCCAGCCTGATAAGAATTCGTCCTTTTCTTTTTTTTTTTTGAGACGGAGTCTGGCTCTGTTGCCCAGGCTGGAGTGCAGTGGTACTTTCTCAGCTCACTGCAACCTCCATTTCCCGGGTTCAAGCGGTTCTTCTGCCTCAGCCTCCCGATTAGCTGGGATTACAGGTGCCTGCCACTATGCATGGATAATTTTTTTGTATTTTTAGTAGAGACGGGGTTTCACCATGTTGGCCAGGCTGGTCTTGAACTCCTGACCTCAGGTGATCCACCCACCTCGGCCTCCCAAAGTGCTGGGATTACTGGTGTGAGTCACCGTGCCAGCCTTTTTTTTTTTTTTTTTTTTTTTTTTTTTTTTGAGACAAAGTCTCACTCTGTTGCCCAGGCTGGAACTCAGTGGTGCTATCTCAGCTCACTGAAACCCCAGCTTCCCAGGTTTCAGTGATTCTCCTGCCTCAGACTCCCGAGTAACTGGGACTACAGGCACACACCACCACACTCAGCTAATTTTGCTATTTTTTGGTAGAGATGGGGTTTCACCGTGTTGGCCAGACTGGTCTTGATCTCCTGACCTCAAGTAATCCACCCACCTCAGCCTCTCAAAAAGCTGGGATTACAGGCATGAGCCACCGCGTCCGGCTGAATTCTTACTTTGCATTGGCTTGTCAGGTCCCAGCATTTCTCCCCTGCAGACCCCAGAGGGAGCAGATATTCCCAGCCAGTTGTAGCCCGTCCTCATCACCAGAAACTAGCAGGGCTAGAGCTTTCCTCCTCTCTCTGGTGTCTGGCTCAGACTGACAGACAGATTAACAAAACAATAGCACACAAAGCTTACTCATTGTAGATGGGAGCCCTCACGAGAAAAATGGAGACCGAAAAAAGTAACTAGACCTAAGTGTTTGTTTTGAGACAGGGTCTTGCTGTGTCATCCAGACTGGAGTGCAGTAGCGGGATCACAGCTCACTGAAGCCTTGACCTCTCAGGCCCAAGCAATCCTCCTGTCTCAGCCTCCCAAGTAGTTGGGACTAGAGTTGCACACCACCACACCTGGCTAATTTTTTAAAAATTTTGGCCGGGCACAGTAGCTCATGCCTGTAATCCCAGTACTTTGTGAGGCAGAGGCTGGGGGATCACCTGAGGTCAGGAGTTCAAGACCAGCCTGGCCAACATGATAAAACCCGTCTCTAGTAAAAATACAAAAATTAGCCAGGCGTGGTGGCGGGTGCCCATAATCCTAGCTACTTGGGAGGCTGAGGCAGGAGAATCACTTGAACCCGGGAGGCGGAGGTTGCAGTGAGCTGAGATCGCGCCACTGCACTCCAGCCTGGGCAACAGAGTGAGACTCCTTCTCAAAAATAAAGAAAAAATAAAAAGATAGATCACAGAGCCCTTCTGGGCTGGCCGCAGTGGTTCGTGCCTATAATCCTAGAATTTTGGGAGGCTGAGATGGGCAGATAACTGAGGTCAGGGGATCAAGACCAGCCAGACCAACATGGCAAAACCCCGTCTCTACTAGAAATACAAAAATTAGCCGGCCGTGGTGGTACATGCCTGTAATCCCAGATACTTGGAAGGCTGAGATAAGAGAATCACTTGAACCCGGGAGGTGGAGGTTGCAGTGAGCCAAGATCATGCCACTGCACTCCAGACTGGGCAACAGAGTGAGACTCCATCTCAAAAAAATAAAAAGAAGAGCCCTTCTTGCATCTACTGTTTGCAAGTGTGTTTAACTCAAAATTCTCAATATCAATATGCCAAAGTTGTATGCTGGTATGTTATGGGTGACATGTCCTGAACACTATCAACAGAAACATACAAAAATTACCGCCAGGTATCAAAAGCTGCTCTTCCTGGGAAGCAATAAAGTATCTTTTGTTTTTCTGTTTTTGAGACAGAGCCTGGCTCCGTCGCCCAGGCTGGAGTGCAATGACAAGATCTCGGCTCACTGCAACCTTTGCCTCCCGGGTTCAAGTGATTCTCCCGCCTCAGCCTCCCATGTAGCTGGGATTACAGGCACCCGCCATCATGCTTGGCTGATTTTTGTATTTTTAGTAGAGACGGGGTTTCACTATGTTGGCCAGGCTGGTCTTGAACTCCCGACATCAGGTGATCCGCCTGCCTCGGCCTCCCAAAGTGATGGAATTACAGCCATGACCCACCACACCCAGCCCCATAAATTCTCTTAATTTTATTTTTTATTTTACTTTTTGAGGCAGGGTCTCGCTCTGTCATCCAGGCCAGAGTGTAGTGTCACCATCTCAGCCAGCTGAAGACTCAGCCTCTGGGACTCAAGCGATCCTCCCACGTCAGCCTCTCAAGTAGCTGGGACTACAGGTGTGCGCTACCGTACCCGGATAATTTTGTTATACGGTCTTACCATGTTACCTGGTCTTACCATGTTGCCCAGGCTGATCTCCAACTCCTGACCTCAAGCGATCCTCCTGCATCCAGGTCCCAAATGGTAGGATTACAGGCATAAGCCACCGAGCCCGGCCAAGCAATAATTTTTTTTTTTTTTTTTGAGACAAAATCTCGCTCTATCGCCCAGGCTGGAGTGCAATGGCATGATCTCAGCTCACTGCAAACTCCGCCTCCCAGGTTCAAGCGATTCTTCTGCCTCAGCCTCCAAGTAGCTGAGATTACAGACATGCACCACCACACCTAGCTAATTTTTGTATTTTTAGTAGAGATGGGGTTTTGCCATGTTGGCCTGACTGGCCTTGAACTCCTGACCTCAAGTGATCCACCTGCCCCAGACTCCCAAAGTGCTCGGATTACAGGCATGAGCCACCATGCCTGGCCAATAAATTCTTAATTTATCCACCATTGTCTCTCAGCAACCAGTAATCCATTTGTAGATTACTAAATGGTCAGCTCAATGTCAAACAAAACTATGGGAGACCACTGTTTTGGACTGAGCTCCTGCACTAGGCACCAACAGACCAGATGAAACCAGAATGGAGTCACTCGTGCTAAATGCCACGTAATCAAACTGAAACTTTGAGGAAGCAGACATATCCCAAACAGATCAGTTTTTTATTTTTATTTTTTAAAAATTTGTTTTGTAGAGATGAGGTTCTGGCCAAGTTGCCCAGGCTGGTCTTGAACTCCTGGCCTCAAGCGATCCTCCTGCCTCAGCCTCCCAAGGTGCTGGTATTATAGGCATGGTCCACTGTGCCCAGCTGTCTTTCCTAAAAATAGATTTTAGTCTACCTGGGCCGGGCACGGTGGCTCATGCCTGTAATCCCAGCACTTTGGGAGGCCGAGGTGGGCAGATCACAAGGTCAGGAGATCGAGACCATCCTGGCTAACACGGTGACACCCCCTCTCTACTAAAAATACAAAAAATTAGCCAGGCGTGGTGGCGGGTGCCTGTGGTCCCAGCTACTAGGGAGGCTGAGGCAGGAGAATGGCGTGAGCCCGGGAGGCGGAGCTTGCAGTGAGCCGAGATCGCGCCACTGCACTCCAGCCTGGGCGACAGAGCGAGACTCTGTCTCAAAAAAAAAAAAGATTTTAGTCTACCTGAATTAGCCCGATAAGGAAGTCCCCTCTGCTTTAACGCTTACCAAAAAAAGTAACCTGAAGTTAATCATGTTTTTCTTTTTCTTTCTTTCTTTCTTTCTTTTTTCTTTTCTTTTTTTTTTTGAGATAGAGTCTAGCTCTGTCGCCAGGCTGGAGTGCAAGTGGCACGATCTTGGCTCACTCCAACCTCCACCTCCCCGGGTTCACGCCATTCTCCTGCCTCAGCCTCTCCGAGTAACTGGGACTACAGGTGCCCGCCACCACGCCCGTCTAATTTTTTGTATTTTTAGTAGAGACGGGGTTTCACCGTGGTCTCAATCTCCTGACCTCATGATCCGCCCACCTCGGCCTCCCAAAGTGCTGGGATTACAGGCTTGAGCCACCGCGCCGGCCTTATTATTATTATTTTTTAAGATATTCTGTAGTTACGGATTGGAAAAATCCATATTGTCAACATGTCCATACTACACAAAGCAACCTACAGATTCAATGCAATTTCCATCAAAATACAATACCAATGACATTCTTCACACAAAACAGAAAGAACAGTTCTAAAAAACAGTCCTAAATTTATATGAAATCACAAAAGACCTTGAATAGCCAAAACTATCCTGAGCAAACAGAACAAAACTGGAGGAATCCCATTACCCAACATTCAATTATACTATAGATCTACAGTAACAAAAACAGCATAGTACCGGGACAAAAACAGACATATACACAAACGGAACAGAATGGAGAACCCAGAACCAAATCCATACATCTACATTGAATTCTTTTTTACTATTATTATACTTTAAGTTCTGGGATCCATGTGCAGAACGTGCAGAAGGTGCAGGTTTGTTACATAGGTATGTATACACCTGCCATGGTGGTTTGCTGCACCCATCAACCGGTCATCTACATTAGGTATTTCTCCTAATGCTGGCCGGGTGCGGTGGCTCACGCTTGTAATCCCAGCACTTTGGGAGGCCGAGGCGGGCGGATCACGAGGTCAGGAGATCGAGACCAAGGTGAAACCCCGTCTCTACTAAAAATACAAAAAATTAGACGGGCGTGGTGGCGGGCGCCTGTAGTCCCAGTTACTCGGAGAGGCTGAGGCAGGAGAATGGCGTGAACCCGGGAGGCGGAGCTTGCAGCCAGCCGAGATCGCGCCACTGCACTCCAGCCTGGATGACAGAGCGAGACGCCGTCTCAAAAAAAAAAAAAAAAAAAAAAAAGTTATTTCTCCTAATGCTATCCCTCCCCTATCCCACCCTCTGACAGGTCCCGGAATGTGATGTTCCACTCCCTGTGTCCATGTGTTCTCATTGTTCAACTCCCACTTTCTTATTTATTTTTTTTTTTTTGAGACGGAGTCTGGCTCTGTCACCCAGGCTGGAGTGCGGTGGCGCAATCTCGGCTCACTGCAGCCTCTGCCTCCAGGGTTCAAGCGACTCCCCTGCCTCACCCTCCGGAGTAGCTGGAATCACAGGTGGGGGCCACCACACCCAGTGGTTTGTTTGTTTGTTTGTTTGTTTGTTTGTTTGTTTTTTGAGACGGAGTCTCGCCCTGTTGCCAGGCCGGAGTGCAGTGGTGAGATCTCGGCTCACTGCAACCTCCACCTCCCGGGTTCAAGCGATTCTCCTGCCTCAGCCTCTTGAGTAGCTGGGACTACAGGCGTGTGCCACCGTGCCCAGCTCATTTTTGTATTTTTAGTAGAAACGGTGTTTCACCGTGTTGACCAGATTGGTCTCAATCACTTGGCCTCATGATTCGGACGCCTTGGCCTCCCTAAGTACTGGGATTACAGGCCTGAGCCACCTCGCCCGGCATTGATCAGGGTTTTTTTGTATTGTTCTGTTTATTTGTCCCACTTTACGAAACTCACTGTTCTCCTATTGCCCAGGGGAACATGTCATTTTATCTATTCTCAGTAACTCATGCGTGTAATTCCAGCACTTTTGGATGCAAAAGTGGGCAGATTGCTTCAGTACAGTTCAAGGCTAGCCTGGGCAACATAGTGAGACCCTGTCTCTACTAAAGAGGAAAAAAAACAAAACCTCTCTTTAAATAAAAGTTTTAAATTGGGGGAAGGAAGGAAGAAGACTCTATCTCAAAAAAAAAAAAAAAAAAAATCAGAAAACCCTGAAGGGTGTCCTCTGACTGGGCAAATTTTTGTTGTAAAAACCCATATTGTAGGCTGGGCATGGTGGCTCACTCTTGTAATCCCAGCACTTTGGGAGGCCGAGGCAGGTGGATCATTTGAGATCAGGGGTTCAAGACCAGCCTGAGCAACATGGTGAAACCCCGTCTCTACAAAACTACAAAAAATAGCTAGGCATGGCGGCGGGTGCCTGTAATCCCAGCTACTCATGAGGCTGAGGCAGGAGAATCGCTTGAACCTGGAAGGCAAAGGTTGCTGTGAGCTGATATTGTGCCACTGCACTCCAGCCTGGGCAACAGAGTAAGACTCCGTCTCAAAAAAAAAAAAAAAGCCATATTTCAGTTTTACTTTTTACAGGCCAACAAATGGCATGATTGTGTTTCAATGATGTTTGGCTTATTCTATGACCTGAAAATTATATGAAATGCAAATTTGTGTCCATAAGTAAAACTTTATTGAAACGCAATCATGCCATTTGTCGAGGAAAAGAGTGAAACTCTGTAAAATATGGGCCGGGCGCGGTGGCTCACGCCTGTAATCCCAGCACTTTGGGAGGCCGAGGCGGGCGGATCATGAGGTCAGGAGATCGAGACCATCCTGGCTAACACGGTGAAACCCTGTCTCTACTAAAAATATAAAAAATTAGCTGGGCTTGGTGGCGGGCACCTGTAGTCCCAGCTACTCGCCAGGCTGAGGCGGGAAAATGGCGTGAACCCGGGAGGTGGAGCTTGCAGCGAGCCAAGATCGCGCCACTGCACTCTAGCCTGGTCCACAGAGCGAGACTCTCTCTCTCAAAAAAAAAAAAAGAAACTCCGTAAAACATTTAAAGAGGTTAATTCTGAGCCAAATGTGAGTGACCACGGCCCTAGGCACAGCCTTTTTTTTTTTTTTTTTTTTTTTTTGAGACAGTCTCGCTCTGTGGCCCAGACTGGAGCTATCTCGGTTCACTGCAACCTCCACCTCTCGGGTTCAAGAGATTCCCCTGCCTCAGCCTCCCGAGTGGCTGGGATTACAGGCGCCCACCACCACGCCCCTGGCTAATTTCTGTATTTTTAATAGAGATGGGGTTTTACCATGTTGGCCAGGCTGGTTTTGAATTCCTGACCTCAGGTGATCCAGCTGCCTCGGCCTCCCAAAGTGTTTGGGATTACAGGCGTGAGCCACTGCGCTTGGCCAATCCCCACCTTCTTGACTGACCATTTAAAAAATGTAAGAAACACCTTTAGCTCATCGTGAGCAGCACAAAACAGGCAGGGACAGGATTTGGCCCTGAGACAGGAGAATAGGTCTGGAGGCAGGGAACATAAGGCCAAATCAAATGGAAACAATTCAGCTATGACAGGAAATATCTTCTCCATTTAAAGAGGGCATACATCCAGTAAATGACTTTGTAACTTTACTTCATCCTCTTCATTTACATAGGACGTACATTAAGTAACCAGTGAAAACCTCTAGAGGGCATTTAAACCCCAGAAAATTCTTAAACAGGTCTCTTGAGTCCGTATGCTCCACTGGCTCCCACCCTGTGGAGTGTACTTTCGTTTTCAATAAATCTCTGCTTTTGTTAAGCTTCATTCTTTCCTTGCTTTGTTTGTGCACTTTGTCCAATTCTTTGTTCAAGATGCCAAGAACCTGCACACCTTCAACAGTTAACAGCCCACAGGCAGTAGTTTGCGAGTCTAGTAGAGAATGCATAGGGATTTCCACTGAAAATCATTTTTTAAGCCAGTTACGGTGATTCACGCCTATCATCATCCCAGCACCTTGGGAGGCCAAGGCGGGTGGATCTCTTGAGGTCAGGAGTTCGAGACCAGCCTGGCTAACATGGCAAAACCCCTGTCTAGACCAAAAATACAAAATTAGTTGGGCGTGGTGGCCCGTGCCTGTAATCCCAGCTGTTTGGGAGGCTGCGACACGAGAATCGCTTGAACCCGTGAGGGAGAGGTTGCGGTGAGCCGAGATCGCGCCACCGCACTCCAGCCTGGGTGACAGAGCGAGACTCCATTTCAAAAAAAGAAAAAAAATCATTGTTCCCTACGGGAACGGTATAATTAGGATATAATTGTTTCTGGCCACAGATCACACCCCTTCTGGTTAAGTCCAGGAGAATCTGGAAATACGGAGGGCAACCAGGCCAGAAGGCGTTGTAACTGCCTAAGATTGACCAACCCTAACGCGGGAGGCGGGACGACGGTCACTGATTTGCCAGCGTGATGCCGGTCTGCGACTGGCCAGTGCCGTCCTGGGCGTGTCGGTAGGACGGGGCTGCGGCGGTTTCGCATAGGCTGGCACAGAAAGGGGCGGGGAAACAAGAGTGCAACGTTACCAATCGGCATGCGGGACGTAACGCAATTCTTTTTTCCGATTGGTCCGTGAAGCTCGGGAGGTCGTTGGGGGCTCGACCTTGGGATAGAACGCCTGCCTTTTATTGGTCAATACTCTTCGAGGCGGGCAATGTGGCTCCCCGAGGCTGCCTGCGATTGGTGAACGCGTCGCGGCTCGGGGCGGACCTGCGGACTGAAGATCCTTATGCGATTGGCCGGAGAGCCGGAGGGACGGGCAATTTGGGATCAACAGTGACTCGCGACTGGTCGGCGCGGCGAAAGCAGAGCGGCGCGCCGGTTCCTTGGTTCCTGAGGGCGATGGCGCGGGGTGGCTGGCGCCGGCTACGCCGCCTGTTATCCGCGGGGCAGCTTCTATTCCAGGGCCGCGCGCTGCTCGTCACTAACACGCTGGGCTGCGGCGCGCTCATGGCGGCCGGTGATGGCGTGCGCCAGTCCTGGGAGATCCGCGCCCGGCCCGGCCAGGTTTTCGACCCACGGCGCTCCGGTGAGGACGCCATGCTGCTTAGCCCTTCACCCCGGGCGACCTTTGATCCCGACACCCGACTGCGGGCCGTGACCCCTGACCCGTGGCCTCAGTCCCCCGCAGGACCCTTGCCCTGACCGCGCCTCTCCCCGGGTGTCTGTCTCCCCGCAGCTCTGGGTCTCCATCACCTCACAACCCCTGGAGGTCTCTGCCCACTACCCAGGAGCCTCTGGAGCCGCGCCTCCTGGTGGGGCTTGTAGTGGAAGAATGCACGGGTGGGCTCTTCCGGTTTTCCCGGTGAGGCTGAGGCTCCGGGATGGCATTGGGCTTACCCAGGCCTTAGCCAGGGAGGGAGAGAGGGAATGGACTGAGGAATTTGCCGGCCCGACCCAGCCCCCTGACTTACACTCTTATAGCGAGCATGTTTGCGGTGGGCTGCAGCATGGGTCCCTTCCTGCACTACTGGTACTTGTCGCTGGACCGCCTATTCCCTGCGTCTGGCCTCCGAGGCTTCCCAAATGTCCTCAAGAAGGTCCTCGTGGATCAGCTGGTAGCCTCTCCATTGCTGGGCGTCTGGTACTTCTTGGGTAAGGAGCCTCCTAAGCCTAGGCTTTGCCTCTCATAGGTCGGGAGGGGTGGAGCCAGCTTTGTGTTAAGAAGGATGCAGAGGTGCATTTCCAATGTGCCCCCTGTTTGGGTCGCCCTGGACTAGGAGCCAGGTCACAGCGGGGACAGGACAGACTCGGCCGATGTGAACGCTGGCGAGTGTAGGAGGGACGAGGACGGTATCTGTTGGGGCCGCCCTGGGCGGGAGGTTGAGAGCATTTCCCAAAGAAGGGGACCACACTCAGTTGAGACATGAAGAGGGAACCAGCGGGCAGAGGGAACAGCTAATGCAAAGGCTCTGAGGCCTGAAGGAAGAGAAATTGAGGCTAGACTTAATGGGGTGCAACCGTGCCAGCCCAAGGCTCGGTAAAGACAGCGGTATTAATAGAGGAGTCTCTCATTCTCCACCTCCCAGCCCGGCTTCCTGGTCTGTGATGGAAAAGTAACACAACTCCCTCAACTTCAGGGTGTCTCCATTGGGGCACGTGTTTATATGTTTATAACCTCTCTTTCTCTCACTGGGACTGACTTGCTCTGTTTTGTCCCTACACCAGCTACCCTAATTCTCTGTCCATCCCATCTGAAAGTCCCTGTCCCTCTGCCCGGGGTGGGCGGCGTGGGTTCTCAGGGGCCCAACCCCGCCCCCTCCATCGTCAGCCCATCTTGTCGTCTCAACAGTACTTCCTGGCCTCTAACACTCTCGTTTCTTGGTTTCCTTCCCAGGCCTTGGCTGCCTGGAGGGTCAGACAGTGGGTGAGAGCTGCCAGGAGCTGCGGGAGAAGTTCTGGGAATTCTACAAGGTGGGAGCACCCGCCCCTTGCACATGTCCGGCCCCGCCCCCTGATGGCCGCTCCGCCCCCGCCCAGCTCTGGCCCCGCCCCTCATCCCCCGCCTCTCCCCGCAGGCTGACTGGTGCGTGTGGCCTGCTGCGCAGTTCGTGAACTTCCTCTTCGTGCCCCCCCAATTTCGAGTCACCTACATCAACGGCCTGACGCTGGGCTGGGACACGTACCTGTCCTACTTGAAGTACCGGGTGAGTGTGGAGGGCATACCAGGCACCCAGGGGACTCCCCAGGGGGCTACACGTGTGAGCTCCAAGTGGCAGTGTAGCCAGCCACCCTGGAGGGTGGGAGTCTCCTGTGCTCCTGACAACCCACACCCAACAGTGGGCTGGCGGAGAGCTCCTCACTAGCAGTTAAGACCCAGCCGTGGCTGAGCGCCGTGGCTCATGCCTGTAATCCCAGCACTTTGGGAGGCCGAGGCAGGCGGATCACGAGGTCAGGAGATCGAGACCGTCCTGGCTAACATGGTGAAACCCTGTCTCTACTAAAAATACAAAAAAAAAAAAAAAATTAGCCGGGCGTGGTGGCGGGCGCCTGTAGTCCCAGCTACTCCGGAAGCTGAGACCGGGGAATGGCCTGAACCCAGGCAGCGGAGCTTGCAGTGAGCCGAGATCGCGCCACTGCACTCCAGCCTGGGCGACAGTTCGAGACTCCGTCTCAAACAAACAAAAAGACCCAACCCTTCTCTGCTGTCTGATGTGACCTCAGCCCGGTCCCTGCCAAGTCTGTTGAGCAGAGCTGATCTCTGGCCCAAGGGCAGGTAGAGGGACAGGGAGGGATGAGCCAGGCTTCTGACCAGATGCCTTGTCTTGTGTGGACAGAGCCCAGTTCCTCTGACACCCCCAGGCTGTGTGGCCCTGGACACCCGAGCAGACTGAACTGTCTGCTTCCTGGACCGGATGCAAGACTGTCTCCTGGCGGACCACCCCCTCTGACAGAAGGGGAATGGGCTCCTGCAGCAAGCTCGGGTCTTGGGCCACGTCCCAGCACCACTTCAGCTCCCGAGCATTGGGCTGAGCCGCCCTTTCCAAGCTCACTTCTGGGACTCAGTTTCCCCAACCGGAACACACCCATGAAGATGGATGATCATCCCCTAGCCCTTCTCAGCAGGAACCTCATGCGACCTGTGACCAAGATGTCCCATCCTCAGCACAGGGCCCACTCTGCCAACCAGTCTCAAGCACCAGCCCCTCAACACTGCCATCCACCTGGCTCTGGGCCAAGCCACCAATCCAGAGCTCCCTCAGGTCCTGGGACTAAGGAGGGGACATGACTGATCCCCTCAGAGCAGGCTCAGGCCTGGAGTCGGCCCCCAAAAGTTTCACATAGGGCCAGGCAGCCTCTGTGTTTCTTTCCCTGGTCGTGAACTGTGGAAATGCCATTAAACTCTCTCTATAATGTAACTGAAACTGCTGGCTGGGTGCAGTGGCTCCCACCTGTAATCTCAGCCCTTCACGAGGCTGAGGTGGAAGGATTGCTTGAGGCCAGGTGTTCGACACCAGCCTGGGCAACATAGCAAGACCCTGTCTCTATTTATATTGAAAAATAAAAATAACAAAAGAAAATGCTGTGGATGATCAAAACCAGGGTGGGCAGGGCCCGGTGCTCACAGGGACACACATGGATGGTCCATTCGCTTTATTGGGTGTGTGTAGTGTTGTCATGACATCTCCTAAGGAACTGGGGGGCACGTTTGACACTCATGAGGTCAGAACAGGTCCGGTGGGCGGGGGGGGGGGGGTCCCAGGGTGGTGAATACCCACAGCACACCCCCCCACCAAAAGAGAAAACGGGGAGAGGAGCCTGGCAGGCCAGACTCTGACCCCCATGGTCCACACAGGGAAACCCCCAACAGCGGCCTCGGCCCACCGCGGCAGAGCCGAGGGGCTGGCAGGCCTGGCCACCTCCCATTGCCCGATCAGCCTGCTTTAGGGTGTCATCTGGCCCCTCTTCACAACTGACAACTGTGGATGGGGGTGAATTTAAAAAAAAGGCGGGGGGTGGTTCAGGAGGGTGAGCAGTGAGTTCACGGGGCCACAGACACCACAGCTGAGTGGGGAAAGGGATATATGTACAGGATGGGCAGGGCTTGGGGCGGGCAGGGGAGCCTGGGCCCCTGGGGGACATCTTCAATAAATAAATAAATAGCTACAATAATAAATAAGGGTGACGGGCTAAGTCAGGAGCAGGGGTCTTGTGCCCGTGGCTGGTAGGGGCCGGGTCAGGTCCGGGTAGTTGGGGGAAGGTGGGGAAGACAGGGAAGAGGGGAAAGGGGGTGGGGTGGCTCTCAGCAGGCGCAGTCCTGGTGCGGTGGCACCTGCTGGTCACTGAGCTGTGGGCCCTGCTTGGCGCCTGTGACCGCAGGGTCCGCCGTGTCCAACGACTCGGACATCTTCTCGCAGATGACATCCACCAGGCGCTCAAAGGTCTGCTTGACGTTAATGTTGTCCTTGGCGCTTGCCTCAAAGAACTCGAACCCTGTGGTCAGAGAAGGCAGGGATGAGGACCCTGGCCACGCCCTATGCCAACTCCCAGAGGTGTTTCTCTGAGGAAAGGGAACACCTGGAGATTCCCAGTGCCAAGCAACTTATTGAAGGTACTGACAAATCCCACAGAGAAGAAACTTATTGAAGGTACTGACAAATCCCGCAGAGAAGCAACATGGAACTGGGTCAGCTTTGCATTTCCTGCTTTTTTTTTTTTTTTTTTTTTTTTTTTGAGACAGGGCCTTGCTCTGCTGCCCAGGATGGAGTATGGTGGCGTGATCATAGCTCACTGCAGTCTCAACCTCCTGGGCTCAAGTGATCCTCCACCCCCACCTCTCAAATTGCTGGGATTATAGGTGTGAGCCAGCGCACCTGGCCTCCTGCCCTTCCTTCCTAAAATTGTGTCTCGTTGTCCTTAGGGACCTGGCAAGACATGCCCTGCAGCGTCCAGCCCAGCCCCATGCACTGGCCCTGGAAGGCTCTGACACTCAAATCCAGCTGTGACCTCCCCCTGCTCACACACCCTCTGTGACTCCCTATTGCCCTCCAAAGAGTCCCAGCCTCTCAGCACATGGTTGAGGCCCTCTATGATCGGCCACATTTCCTCCAGCTGACCCTCATGTTCTAGTCTTGTGAAATTATTACCAAAACACACACGACCTTTCTCACTGCAAGCCTTTGCCCAAGCTATTTCCTCTGCCTGAAAGACCCTTCTTCACTACCCACCACTCCAGGAAGCCTGGCTCCTCTCATGTGCTCCTCCCATCCAGGTCCCTCCCTCTACCTCAGGGGTCCCTCGAGGCACCCCTAGATGCCTCTTGAGCCCAGCAACACCCAACAAAGCGTTGGACGGTGAGTGTCAGAATAAATCCTTAAACTTTCTGCATGGCGAACTCCTACACATCCCTCAGGATCCAACTCAAATGGCTCCTGGATGAAGGCTAGTTTGCAGGAAGTGTGAATTACCTGGCTTTAGCTGTAAGACCTTGAGTGTGCGCCCTCCCCTCTCTTAGTGTCCTTTTTCTAGACTTGTGGGTCTCCAGCCCAGCTGGGCACTCACCAAGGTGGTCAGCTAGCTGCCGGCCACGTTCTGATGACACCACCCGCTCATCCTCCATGTCACACTTGTTTCCTACCAGCAGCACCTGGGCATTGTCCCATGAGTAGGTCTTGATCTGGGTGGACCTATAGGAGGCACCAATGGGGGCAGGTCAGGGCTTGGAGGATCCCAGCTCCACCCTGACGGGCTGATGTGGAGCCTGTGTCCTTGTCCGAGGAAGAAAGACCCAGAAGCTTGCCCCTCCATCCTCCCCACCATCCTTTCCCCCAATGTGCCCCTCTTTCACCCCACTCCAGCCCCCGACTGACCCATTATTGTTTCTGTGTTTTGGGGTTTTTTTTGAGATAGAGTCTGGGTCTGTTGCCCAGGCTGGAGTATCTGCCTGCCTTCGCTTCTCAAAGTGCTGGAATTACAGGCATGAGCCACCCAGCCCAGAAATTTTCTTTTTTTGAGATAGAGTCTTGCTCTGTCACCCAGGCTGGAGTGCAGTGGCGCGATCTAGGCTCACTGCAATCTCCACCTCCCAGGTTGAAGTGATTCTCCTGCCTCAGCCTCCTAAGTAGCTGGGACTATAGGCATGAGCCACCATGCCTGGTAATTTTTTGTGCTTTTAGTAGAGACAGGGTTTCACTATGTTGGCCACGATGGACTCGAACTCCTGAGCTCAAGATCTACCCACCTCGGCCTCCCAAGGTGCTGGGATTATAGGCATGAGCCACTGTGCCCAACCCAGAAATTTTTTTTTTTAAGTTATTACTTCTGAGCAGAAAATTGAAATGTTTACAATCTCTAACCTATGCCAACTCTCCTTTTTTTTTTGAGACAGAGTTTTGCTCTTGTTGCCCAGGCTGGAGTGCAATGGCACAATCTTGGCTCACTGCAACCTCCACCTCCCGGGTTCGAGCGATTCTCCTGCCTCAGGCTCCCAAGTAGCTGGGATTACAGGTGTGCGCCACCACGTCTGGCTAATTTTTGCATTCTTAGTAGAGATGGGGTTTCTCCATCTTGGTCAGGCTGGTCTCGAACTCCCGACCTCAGGTAATCCACCTGCCTCAGCCTCCCAAAGTGCTGGGATTATAGGTGTGAGCCACCATGCCCGGCCATGCCAACTCTCCTTATAGTCTCTATGTTCTCCACCCTACACTTGCAGATATTTGTTTCTATATGGTTATAGTTTTACTTTTCCATCTGAAATCCTTCTCTGACCCCTACGTTTTATTTATTATTTTTTGAAGAAAGTTTGGCTCAGAGACAATGGCCCCAGAATGAGTGTGGAAGGCCAGAAGCAATGGCTCACGCCTGTAATCCCAGCACTTTGGGAGGCCAAGGTGGGCAGATCACTTGAACCAAGGAGTTCAAGACCAGCCTGGGCAACATGAGGAAACCCCATCTCAACTGAAAATACAAAAAAATTAGCCAGGTGTGGTGGTATATGCCTGTAGTCCCAGCTACTTGGGAGGCTGAGGCAGGAGGATCACTTGAGCCCAGGAGGTCGAGGCTGCAGTGAGCCCTGATCGTGCCACTGCACTCCAGCCTGGGTGACAGAATAAAACCCTCTCTCAAAGAAAAGAAAAGAAAAAAAAAGAGCAAGTGGGGTACACTCACCAGTCCTGCACTGCATTGAAGGATTCCTCGTTGGTGATGTCATACATGAGGATGAAGCCCATAGCGCCCCGGTAGTATGCGGTGGTGATGGTCCGGTACCGCTCTTGCCCTGCTGTGTCCTAGGGAGGAAGAGATGAAGGTCAGAGAGGACCTGCACATAAGGCCCTCGAAGAGGAAATGAGCTCTGATATCATCCAGTTCAGCCCCCTGGGAGAAGCAGGAGCTTGCCCAGGGGCACAAAGTGTCAGGAAGAGCAGGTTGGGTCACCAGTGCTCAGAATATATGAGTGCTCCATTATTCCACAGAGTCATTCACCAAACGTACTGTGCCAGGTGCTGTGGCTCACACCTGTAATCCCAGCACTATGGGAGGCTGAGGTGGGCAGGTGGCTTGAACCCAGGAGTTCCAGACCAGCCTGAGCAACATAGCAAGACACCATCTCTACAAAAAGTACAAAAATTAACAGGGTGTGGTGGCTCACACCTGTAGTCCCAACTACTCAGGAGGCTCAAGTGAGAGAGTTGCTTGAGCCCAGGAGGCAGAGGTTGCAGTGAGGTGAGATCGCGCCACTGCAGTTCAGCCTGGGTGACAGAGTGAAACCCTGTCTCAAAAAACAAACAGGGGGTCGGGTGTGGTGGTGGCTCACGCCTGTAATCCCAGCACTTTGGGAGGCCAAGGCAGGTGGATCACCTGAGGTCAGGAGTTTGAGACCAGCCTGGCCAACATAGTGAAACTCTGTCTCTACTAAAAATACAAAAATTAGCTCGGCGTGGTGGCATGCACCTGTAATCCCAGCTACTCAGGAGGCTGAGGCAGGAGAATCGCTTGAACTCAGGAGGCAGAGGTTGCAGTGAGCCGAGATAGCGCCATTGCACTCCACCCTGGGTGACAAGAGCGAGACTCCGTCTCAAAACAATAACAACAAAAAAAAAAAAGAAAGAAAGAAAGAAAGAAAAAACAGGGGCCAGGCGTGGTGGCTCATGCTTGTAATCCCAGCACCTTGGGAGGCCAAGACAGGTGGATCACTTGTGGTCAGGAGTTCAAGACTAGCCTGGCCAACATGGCAAAACCCTGTCTCTACTAAAAATACAAAAAAAAATTAGCTGGGCTTGGTGGTGAGCCCCTGTAATCCCAGCTACTCAGGAGGCTGAGGCAGGAGAATCGCTTGAACCCGGGAGGCAGAGGTTTCAGTGAGCCAAGATTGCACTACTGCACTCCAGCCTGGGTGACAGAGCAAAAACTCTGTCTCAAAAAACAAACAAACATGGACTGGGCACTGATCTTTTCCACACCCTGAACTGGACACTGGGGACACAGTTGTTAACAAGATGGGCACTTCCCTTGCTAAGTGACACTCAGTGTGGGAAATAGAAAATAACGGTATAAATGTATCCTATATTGGAGAGTGACAAGGACCAAGGAGAAAAATCAAGCCAGATGAAGATGGAGAGAATTTAACTGTAGGTTTAAAAATTAAAGGAAGCTGACACTTGCCTGTACTCCCAGCTACTTGGGAAGCTGAGGCGGGAGGATTGCTTGAGCCCAGGAGTTCAAATCCAGCCTGGGCAACAGAGTGAGACTCTGTCTCTTAAAACTAACAAGGCCAGGTGGGGTGGCTCATGCCTGTAATCTTAGCACTTTGAGAGGCTGAGGTGGGAGGATCGCTTGAGCCCAGGAGTTCAAGACCAGCCTGGGCAGACATAGCCCGACCCTGTCTCTACAAAAAAGAAAAAAATCAGCAGGCGTGGTGGTAGGAGCCCGTGGTCCTAGCTACTCAGGAGGCTCAGGTGGAAGAATGGTTTGAGCCTGGGAAGTCGAGGCTGCAGAGAGCCGTGATCACGCAACTGCATTCCAGCCTAGGTGACAGAGCAAGACCACCCTGTCTCAAAAAACAAACAAAAAAAGAGAAGGGGACCAAGATCCAGCTGAAACCTCATACATGGAAGAACTTGAAGATGGGGAAACTGAGGGACCAGGATTAGGTGCTTATGGGAGAACACAGGTGCTGTTTCTGCCCCTGGTACACAGTGGGCACCTGATAAATGCCCAGTGTGTAAGTGAATGACTCCAGTCAGGAAAGAGATAGACGAGGTTGGGGCTGCTTTTCCAAGTACGGGAGTCCAGCCGAGCCGGGCGGGAGCCCTCCAGCTGGGACCCACCCAGATCTGCAGCTTGATCCTCTTGTCGTTGCGATAGATGGTCTTGACCTTGAAGTCGATGCCCACGGTGCTGACGAAGGCAGGCGTGAACGAGTCGTCAGCATAGCGGAAGAGGAAGGACGTCTTGCCCACGCTGCTGTTGCCGATGATGAGAATCTTGAACATGTAGTCGAAGTTCTGATCCGAGGACTCCTTCTGCCCATAGCGCGAGTCTGTGGCGGATGCCATCTGGGGATACCGGGTGTAGCAGAGCCGTGAGGGGGGCTCTCTCCATCCTCATGTGCCCAAGCCCAGGCAGAAGATGGCAAGGGCTCCAGAAAACGGCCGGTGTATGGAGGACACCCTTATCCCATCAGGAGCCCCAGTATTAATTGGTGGTGCCCCCAGCAGAGGGCAGCCTGTGACCTTGAAATCCTGGGCGTTTCAGAGGAGGGGCTCAGAGGGTTGCCCATGGGGACACCCCAGCAGCCCCCTTCAAGGGGCAGGTGCCCCAGGTGGGGCTGTAACCCTAAACCCAGGGCTGAGCCCGGAGGGGGTGACTGCGGCTGGCTCCGCCCCCCATCAATCTTTCATGGTCCTCAGAACCCGGCCGCGCGGCCCCACGTGCACCGCGTGCATGGTCCCTCGAGGACGCGCATCTGCAGCCCCGCTCCCCGCAAACCTCCAGGCCGGAGAGGTCCGGCCAAGGCCGCTGCATCACATGATACAGGCGGGGCATGCACACGCTCACGTGCACACAGCCTCAAACACGCTCATCCGTACATACAGGAGTGTGTGAACGCACTGAGGTGCACAGGACAAAGACACAGACACCTGTTTGCACACCGACTCGCCTATAGAAATGTGCAAACCACCCGTGCGCACAGGCCCCTCCACCCATGCAGGCGTGTGCACATCACCCACACGGACACGGATCCCCGTGCTTGTATGCACGGGCCATACCTGCACAGGCGGTCCACACGTCTTTCTCCACGCGCGTGCAACGCGCACACACTTAGGCCCAGACCCCCACGGCGTCACACGAGCATATCCAGGTACACAAGCAAGGGTGCACACAGACCCGCTGACACAGGCAGGCGCGCACACGCGTGTGCACAACACGCGCACGCGCACGCAAAAGCCTCCCGCGCGCACAGCTTCCCGCAAGGAGCTCGGCTCCCCTCCCCCTCCGCCGCAGAGCAGGGGGGTTGGGGGGGTTAGTGGTGAGGATCAGGCAGGAGTGGGGCGCCCGGGCCCTACCCATTCCCAGCCTCGCGACCGCCGCATCCTTCCCCCCATTCAACCCTAGTCAACCTCGTCCCCCACCTCCATCAGCCCATCAGTCAAATGAAGGTTATGCAGGTGCTCGGAGCCTGAGCACACCCGGCCGCCCAGGAGCTCACCTTGCCCTGCACCGATGCAACGGCGACCCTAGCGGCGGTGACTTTTTTGGCGGTGGCGGTGACAGGACCCCGGTGCGTTGATGTGGGGCTGCGCGGCGGCGGCGGCAGCAGCGGCTCAGGCCCCTGCAGTCCTCCGTGACGTCCTGCAAAGGGAGGGGCGGAGCCTCACATGTAGATAAGTCCGTGACGCCATCCGGAGGCGGAGCCGCGCGTAGAGATGTGGCCCATTGACGCACGCAGAGCCAGATGGGGCAGGGCTCCTGAGCAGATTGACGTGAAAATGGGGCGGGGCCTAGCGTGTGCATCCAGTAGGGGCGGGAGCGGAGCGGGGACCGACTCCGCCTCTCGTCCGCCTCCTGCCCGCCTCGGGGAGGCGGGGCCCCTCAGCGTTCTCTCACTGGCTTAAGCCCCCGAGCGACGGGCGAAGTAGCCAATCAGCGATTGTCTACGCCCTCCTCTTGTCCAATGGTGGCATCTGGGAGATTGAAGGGCCGAGAGGCTGAGGCCTCGGCTGAGCCCCGGTCTTCCAGGGGCGGTTCCCTTACCCGCCCGCACCCACCCCAGGTAGGGGACTCTTGAGGCCACCGTCTACTCCAAGGTGCTGTGACCCCTGTTAAATGCCCCTGACTCCCAATTGCAGAAAAGAAAAATCGAGGCCCAAGAGATGTTTTATACCCTCACATATATGGGGTTCAAAATAAATACAAAAGAATAAACAGGGGTCAAGAGGGACCCCTGTCCCATTCCCGAGGCGTAAGACCCCCCCCACTGAGGGAGGGGCTACTAAAGACTCCACCCCTCCCCCGTTTCTGAGGTTTGAAAAGAAAGAAGAAGTAGAGGTCAAGAGAGCCTCCCCTCCCCACCATTCCCAGAAAAGGAGGAAGGGGCTGATGGACTCTCTGGGAACCCCCTCCCCTCCCTGCGCCCCGTCATCAAGAGGAAAATTCGAAGAAAAGGTTTAGCAGGGACAGAGAAGCGACCTGTCCCGGAAACCCCTTAAAGCCTGCGGTAAATGCCCCGGGAAACAGGGAGGGCACGAGCCGAAGCCTCCAGCTCTTCAAAGCTCGGATTCAAAGACCCGGGGGCTGGGAGACCCCCTCCCTCCATCCTGGGAAAGCAAAACTCAGAGAATGGAGCCTTTTGGGAGCTAAGATGGTCCATCTTTTATTCCTCCAAATCTTTAGGGAAGGAAGTCAGAATTTGGGGAGGGGGGAGGAGCCCGAAACCCCAGCCCCCACTTTGGGTCTCCTGCTCCCCCTACTCCAGCTTTCAAACCCTCCAGGGGTGTGTGGCCCCCAGGAGAGTCCTGATCCCCTAGATTCTCCCCCCACCCCTCCCAGTAGGCGGGGCTGGAGCGTGTGTGTGTGGCGGGGGGTGACTCGTCCTGTTTATAAAAAGCTCGCCAGCTGCGGAGGCGCCGAGAGACCAGAATAACTTAGCGCCTCGAGGCCCAGCCGCCGCCAACCCCGTCCCCAGCCCGCCCCCAGTGCCCTGGGAGTACTGGGACGCCCACCCCCACGTCCCCGCACCGTTTACATTTGGGAAATTTATTTTTTCTTTTTAGGGTAACATGTTTGCTCCCTCCTCCCCCACTCGGACTATAAAAGTATCACCAATCCACTGCAGAGAAATTGGGAAAATTCAGAAAAACAAAAAATAAAAAGAAATCCACCTCCCATTCTCCCTGCCCTCCGCGCCCACGCGGTAGTCCGTGCTCTGTGGGGGGCTCCAGGGAAGCTGGTCCAGGCCCTGGCCTGCCGCCCCCTTGGAGGGGAGGTTTCTCGGTTGCTCAGCTCCCTGATCGCCCAAAGGCACGCTTCCTACATGGGTGGCTCTCTCGGAAATACCTCCTGCCTTTTTTCCCCAGGAAGAGAAAAGTGAGCCACGAGAATGTGCGGAAGCTTCCGTCACTGACTTAGTATTTTAAAGTAAAAATAGCCGGGTGCGGAGGCTTACGCCTGTAATCCCACCACTTTGGGAGACCAAGGCGGGAGGATCGCTTGAGCCCAGGAATTGGAAACCAGCCTGAGTAACATAGGGAGGCCCCATCTCTACAAAAAATTTAAAAATTAGCTGGATGTGGTGTCGCGTGCTTGTGGACCCAACTACTCCCGAGGCTGAAGTAGGAGGATCACTTGAGCTCAGGAGGTCGAGGCTGTAGGAAACCGTATCGCGCCACTACACTCCAGCCTGGACGACAGAGTGAGACGCTGTCTCAAAAAATTAATTACTTAATTTAAATTTAAAAAGAATGCAAGCCCTTGATTGTCCAGAGCAGCATTGGGCTCTGGAATTAGAAATGGTTGAACTGGGGGAGGGGCTGCCGGATTGGGGTATTTTCTTTGTGTCAGGGGAGACAGAGCTGGTGGGAGAACGGGCTAGGCTTCCAGGCCGGCCCCACTCAGAGGAAAGTCCAGAGGCTTCCCTGCAGCCCTACCCTATCGTCTACACTAGACAAATAAAAATAAAAATGTGGCCAGGTGCGGTGGTTTATGCCTGTAATACCAGCACTTTGGGAGGCCGAGTCAGGAGGATCACTCCTTGACCTTGAGGTCAGGAGTTCGAGACCAGCCTGGCCAACATGGTGAAACCCCATCTCTGCTAAAAATACAAAAATTAGCCCGGTGTAGTGGTGCCTGTCCCAGGAGGCTGCTCAGGAGGCTCAGGCATGAGAATCGCATGAACCAGGGAGGCGGAGGTTGCAGTGAGCTGAGATCACCGGCACCACTGCACGCCAGCCTAGGTGCTAGAGGGACACTCTGTCTCAAGAAAAAAAAAAAAGTATCCCAGATACGGGTCCAGGGACGACTTCTCGGGGAAGAAGACACTAACTTAAAACCCAATGGGGGGGCCAGGTGTGGTGGCTCATGCCTGTAATCCCAGCACTTTGGGAGGCCGAGGTGGGTGGATCACCTGAGGTCAGAAGTTCAAGACCAGCGTGGTCAACATGGTGAAACCCCATTTCTACTAAATATTAGCCGGGCATGGTGGCGGTCGCCTGTAATCCCAGCTACTTGGGAGGCTGAGGCAGGAGAATCGCTTGAACCCGGGAGGCAGAGGTTGCAGTGAGCCAAGATCGCGCCATTGTCCTCCAGCCTGGGCAACAAGAGCGAAACTTTGTCTAAAACAAAAATAAAAACAAAAACCCAATGGGTGAGGCTGGGGGCTGAGAGAGCATTCCAGGTAGTGGGAACAGCTTGTTTGAAGGCCCTGTGGTGGGACCAGGCTTGCAGTGTGGCCAGAGCAGATGCAGTCAGTAAGGGGAGAGGGACAAATGCCTTTGGCTCAAACTGAAGGAGAACATATGAATATTCATTTATAAGAAATATGAATATTCTAGGGCTGGGTGCAGTGGCTCATGCCTGTAATCCCAGCACTTTGGGAGGCCGAGGCAGGCGGATCATGAGGTCAGGATTTCAAGACCAGCCTGGCCAACATGGTGAAAACCCAGTCTCTACTAAAAATACAAAAATTAGCTGGGCATGGTGGTGGGCACCTGTAATCCCAGCTACTCAGGAGACTGAGGCAGGAGAATCGTTTGAACCCGGGAGGCAGAGGTTGCAGTTAGCCGAGATCACACCATTGCACTCCCGCCTGGGCGACAAGGCGAGACGCAAAGAAAGAAAGAAAGAGAAAGGGAAAAGGAAAGAAAAGAAAGACAGAGAAAGAAAGAAAAGAAAAGAAAGAAAAAAATATGAATTTTTTTTTTTTTTTTTTTTGAGACAGTCTCGCTCTGTCACCCAGGCTAGAGTGCAGTGGCTCGATCTTGGCTCACTGCAAGCTCCGCCTCCCGGGTTCAGGCCATTCTCCTGCCTCAGCCTCCCGAGTAGCTGGGACTACAGGCGCCTGCAACCACGCCCGGCTAATTTTTTGTATTTTTAGTAGAGACGGGGTTTCACTGTTAGCCAGGATGGTCTCGATCTCCTGACCTCGTGATCCGCCCGCCTCGGCCTCCCAAAGTGCTGGGATTACAGGCGTGAGCCACCGCGCCCAGCCAAAAATATGAATATCTTATAACAGATGGAGAAAAACTAGAGGGAAATAAGTCAAAATACTGCAGATAATCCATGGGTGGAGATACAGCAGAATTTTATTTCCTTCTTTATACATTTCCATTATTTCCAAATTTTTTACAGCGAACATGGTATTAATTTGTAAGCGGACTGGGGGGAAAAATCTTGGAAAAAAAATTCCCTAAATATCTGCTTTTTAAAAGTCTGGAAGGAAATGCACCAAGTTCGTGAACCCGGATGACTTTTAGTTCTGGCACTGTGGAATTTTATCATTAACTGTGATGATGATGAATTCTGAGTGGTTATAATATTTATGAACGAAGCCAGCTGCTCTGGAAGCCGAGGGCGGCTGTGATGACGCCTGTATCTTGTATAAATATTCAGGCACGCGAAGAGGGAGGCAGAGGGGAGGGATGGATACTGAGGCTTCCGGAGGCGGGGATCGAACCCTAGGCTTGAGCATGGTGCTGCCCACTCCGCTCGGAGGCCCGACCAGCAGGACGAGCTCTTCCTGGCGAGGTGCGGTAAGTGGGACCATCAGGGCTGGAGGATGCCACCCCTCCGACCCACCCCCCAACCCCCGACAAGCGCGCCCCGCCGTGTCTCCCACGCCCGCCACCAGGGGGCGCCGCTGGCTAACATTGGGCGCCCAGATGCTTGACTTTGAGCTGGCAAGAGGACCTCTCTGCGCCTCAGTTTCCTCATCAGTGAAATGGCCAGGACACTCAATTTAGTCAATCGAATGTCTTAAGATGTAAAGATTTTATTTAACCCCAGATAAATGCTCAGTACCCCAAATGTCTAAGATATTTCAGGGAGGTCACAGACAACAACCCCCCACACCTAGTCGGAGTTTATCCAAGTACTAGGATCAGGTTACAGAGGGGAAACTGAGGCCCAGAAGAGGCTATGATGGCAAGAAAGCCTCAGGGGCCTCCCTTCCTCTAGGGGGAGTCTGAGGCAGTTTCAGGAATCAGGAGACCTGCTAGAGAGGGAAAATCGTGTGTTTTTGTTGCTGTCCTAGGGAAGGAGGAACACGTAGGGGACCCACTATGGCGTTCTGAGGACAGAGAAAGCAGGGGGCTCCTACATCCAGAGACAGCAAAGACAGAAAATAAAGCGACTTAAAGCAACAACTGGTGCACAGGTGCAATCAGTCTTCAGAGACATGCCGGGCACAGAGCCCCCTCTTTTCATTGTTGTTGTCGTTGCCCAGGCTGGAGCGCAGTGGCGCGACCTCGGCTCACCACAACCTCCACCTCCCGGGTTCAAGTGATTCTCCTGCCTCAGCCTCTCAAGTAGCTGGGATTACAGGCACCTGCCACCATGCCCGGCTAATTTTTTTTTTTTCTTTTTGAGACGGAGTCTTGCTCTGTCACCCAGGCTGGAGTGCAATGGCACGATCTCGGCTCACTGCAAGCCCCGCCTTCCAGGTTCAAGGGATTCTCCTGCCTCAGCCTCCCGAGTAGCTGGGATTCAGGCATCCACCACCATGCCCAGCTAATTTGTGTATTTTTAGTAGAGATGGGGTTTCACCGTGTTGGCCAGGCTGGTCTTGAACTCCTGACCTCGTGATCCACCCGCCTCGGCCTCCCAAAGTTCTGGGATTACAGGTGTGAGCCGCCGCACCCAGCCTCTAATTTTTTGTATTTTTAGTAGAGACAGGGTTTCACTATGTTGGCCAGGCTGATTTCGAACTCCTGATCTCAGGCGATCCACCCTCACTCAGCCTCCCAAAGTGCTAGGATTACAGGCGTGAGCCACCTGGCCCGGCTATTTTTTTTTTTTTTCTTTTTTGAGACAGTGTCTTGCTCTGTCGCCCAGGCTGGAGTGCAGTGGCATGATGTCGGCTCACTGCAACCTCCGCCTCCTGAGTTCAAGTGATTCTCCTGCCTCAGCCTTCCGAGTAGCTGGGATTACAGGTGCCCGCCACCATGCCCAGCCAATTTTTGTATTTTTAGTAGAGATGGGGTTTCACCATGTTGGCCAGGCTGGTCTCGAACTCCTAACCTCAGGTGATCCACCTGCTTCAGCCTCCCAAAGTGCTGGGATTATAGGCATGGGCCACTGTGCTCGGCCTCAGAGCCCCCTCTCTTTCCTTTCCTTCTCTTTTCTTTTTATTTTTAGACAGGATCTTGCTGTGTTGCCCAGGCTGGAGTGCAGTGATGTAGTCATAGCTCTCTTCAGCCTCCAACTCCTGGGCTCAAGCGATCCCCTTTGTCTCAACCTTCTGAGTAGCTGGGACTACAGGTGCACACCACCATGCCTGGCTAATTTTTTTTTTAAGAGACGGTGGGGGTCTTGCTATGTTGCCCAGGCTGGTCTCAAACTCCTGAGCTTAAGCAGTCCTCCCACCTCAGCTTCCCAAAGTGCCGGGATTACAGGCATAAGCCACTATGCCTTGCCCAGCCCTTCTCTTCTGCTCCTCTTCCTGCCCCCTACCGCAGTTTCGGAAACAAAACTGGGTATGAATGAAGCTTTGGTGCTGAAAATTTCCCCATTCACATTTCCATGCTCTTGCAGAGAGCCGCTTGGTAGAGGAAGACGGAGAGATGCCTTTCGGATGGTCTCCTGACTCCCCACCCTTTGTGCAGGGCTACTACAGAGGCAGAAAGCTGGCACGAAGTAGATGAGCAATAAATATTTGATAAAGAAAGAAATAATTGACAGATGTGACTCAAGAGTGACCACTGGAGAGGGTGGACTAGAGGCTCCAGCAGACAGCACCTCTCCTCACAGGGATAGAAGCCCAGGAGAAAGACACCAAGGGCATCGTAAGAGGCTGCCCCTTAGAGAGCTCTTTTAGGCAAGTCTAGGGTCAGAGTGGACCCCAGCCAGGTGCCTCCAATTAGACCCTGGGAGCCACCTATAACTAAGAGCTTGATTGTCTCCCTAAATGGGTGGGAAAGTGAAGCAGGAGCCACATGGAGCCTCTTCCTGGAAAGTCTGCCTGCCAAGAGCCAAAGGGCTTTACCATCCATTGCCCCTGCAGTTCACGCAGGGCTGGCCCTAAGTCCTCTGGTTGTCGAGGGGTAAGTCCCCAGGGTCTGGGCCGGCTTCAGGGGACAGGAGTTCAGTGTCAGGCAACTCCAAGGCCTCTTTGGCTAAAGCTGTCTCTTCCCCCTCCTCTTCTTCCTCCTCATCCTCTTCCTCTGCCTCCTCCAGAGTCAGTTCAAACTGGAATCTGTCAGGCCCGTCCCGCTCGGGGTTGGTGAGGTCTGAGGGACTTCGGGGGATCTTGCTCTGGTACCACTCTCGATTGTCCTCCAGCGTGTCCAGCAGGTCCTGTGCGTCTGGGTGGACCAGGTCAGCCCAAGTCTCCCACAGTGGGTGAGCAATGTAGTCAATGAAACCCACCTGTGGCGGGGGGTGGGGCAGGTCGACATTTGGTGAGTTACAGTGAACCCTAGACTCAATCCAGCCTCCAGATCTTTAGCCAAGTTGTTCCCTCTGCCTGGAATGCCGCTTCCCAACAACTGCTCATCCTTCAAAACCCTTTTCAAATAACTCATTCTCTAGAATGCCGCCCTTAACCCTCCTGGCCTCCTCCAACCCCAACCCTAACCCCACAGGGCTGAATGTACGTGTCCCCCAGACTGGAAGCCCCTCCAGGGTCCTGCATGTCACCTAGAACAGATGTTTCCAAACCCCAGAAATGCATGTCCCTCTCCCTGAAGCCCAGAGAGAATGGATCCCAGGTCTAACTCGGCCCAGACAGCACCCTTCGGGCACACTCCCTGGCTAGCCAGCCAGGGCCAAACCAGGGCTCGTGGGGTTGGCTCAGCCCCTCCCTTTTACTTCCTCCCAGTGTCTACCAGCTTAGCCCAGTCCCCTGCCAACCTGGGACTTCTCCACTGAGGCCGTATGCTTGTCACACATGGGACTGATGTCCAGGCCCGACTCACGCTCGCGGTCTCCCTGCTGGAAGAACTCGGCCATGATGCGGTCCGTCCACTGGCGGTACAGGGGCAGCGGCTTGGTGGGGTTGCTCAGATCAGCACAGTGCACCAGGTTCTGCAAGACCTACAGAGATCGAGGCTTGGGAGGGCACTGGCGGGGCCCAGCCACACCTAGACCTGGCACCTCCACAGACAGGCTTGGTGCCATGGACACATTCATCTTACAGGTGGGGAAACTGAGGCCTGAGACCTGAAGAAGTGGTTAAGGCACAGGCATGTGACTCTTGCCATTTCTTCAAGTTTGGCATCCAGTTGGCACTTCATAAATGAAGCTAAATGAGAACTGCAAAAATGGAGGCCCTCTCCGATTTTTTTTTTTTTTAATGAGTTAGGGTCTCACTCTGTGACCCTGGCTGGAGTGCAGTGGCAAGATCTTGGCTCACTGCAACCTCTGCCTCCCAGGCTCAAATGATCCTCCCACCCCAGCCTCCCGAGTAACTGGAACTATAGGCATGCGCCACCATGCCCGGCTAATTTTTGTATTTTTGTAGAGACGGGGTGTTGCCCAGGCTGGTCTCGAACTCCTGAGCTCAAGCGATCCACCCATCTCAGCCTCTCAAAGTGCTGGGATTACAGGTGTGAGCCACTGAGCCCAGCTTTTTTTTTTTTTTTTTTTAAGAGACAGGGTCTCACTCAGTTGCCCAGGCTGGAGTGCAATGGTGCAATCACAGCTCACTGCAGCCTCTAACTCCTGGCCTCAAGCAATCCTCACACCTTGGCCTCCCAAAGTGCTGGGATTACAGGCATGAGCCACTGCGCCCAGCCTTCACTCTAAATGTGTAAGAAACCTGGCTAAAATTGTTTTTGTTTGTTTGTTTTGGTTTGTTTTTTTGAGATGGAGTCTTGCTTTGTCACCCAGGCTGGAGTGCAGTGGGGTGATTTTGGCTCACTGCAACCTCCACCTCCCAGGTTCAAGCAATTCTCTGCCTCAGCCTCCTGAGTAGCTGAAATTACAGGCGCCCGCCACCACACCCAGCTAATTTTTGTATTTTTAGTAGAGATGGGGTTTCACCATCTTGGCCAGGCTGGTCTTGAACTCCTGACCTCATGATCTGCCTGCCTCGGCCTCCCAAAGTGCTGGGATTACAGGCGTGAGCCACTGCGCCCGGCTGCTAAAGTTGTTTTTAAAGTAAAACCGGCCGGGTGCGGTGGCTCACGCCTGTAATCCCAGCACTTTGGGAGGCCGAGGTGGGCGGATCTCAATCTCATGGAGATTGAGACCATGGTGAAACCCCGTCTCTACTAAAAATACAAAAAAAATTAGCTAGGCGCGGTGCCGGGCACCTGTAGTCCCAGCTACTCGGGAGGCTGAGGCAGGAGAATGGCGTGAACCTGGGAGGCAGAGCTTGCACTGAGCCAAGATGGCGCCACTGCACTCCAGCCTGGGCGACAGAGTGAGACTCCGTCTCAATAAATAAATACATAAATAAATACATAAATAAATAAATAAAGTAAAACCAAAATTTAAAAAGGAAGCCCCAGTGCCCATCCAGCTACACACCTGGATTCGGTCGGAATAGTTGTCCAGGAGGAGGACACCGAGGCTTGTCACCTTCTTGGTCTCCACCATGGTCTTGAGGTCGGCCAGGAGGTTCATGTGTTTGGACATGTCTGTGGCCAGCACCTGGGGGCAGGCAAGGGAAGGTGACAGGCGCGAGGACCCTGCCCACCCCAACCCTCACTCCCAACTCCCAGATGCCACTCTGGCTCAGACTCAGCCCTCTGGGCCTCAGCATACTCATCTGTGAAATGGAAGGATGCAACTGCATTCACTGCAAACTCTGCTCAAAAGAGGGGCTCAGTCAGGGGCCCCTTTTGGGAGGTCGTTTGGGTTGGCCATGAATTCCACATGTGTGACAGGGTGTAGTGGGGAGGTGATCAAATCTGTGCGCCTGGGACTTGTCAGACAGAGTCTCCCACAGTGGGTGGGCAGTGTAGTCAATGAAACCCACCTGTGGGGTGGGTGGGGCAGGAAGGCATTCGTTGAGTCACAGCAAACCCTAGAACCAATCCAGCCTCCAGATCTTTAGCCACGTTGTTCCCTCTGCCTGGAATGCCGCTTCCCAACTCCTACTCATCCTTCAAAGCCCTTTTCAAATAACCCACCCTCAGGCTGGGCGCCGTGGCTCACGCCTGTAATCCCAGCACTTTGGGAGGCCGAGGCAGGTGGATCACGAGGTCAGGAGATCGAGACCATCCTGGCTAACATGGTGAAACCCCGTCTCTACTAAAAATACAAAAAGTTAGCCTGGCATGGTGGTGGGCACCGGTAGTCCCAGCTACTCGGAAGGCCGAGGCAGGAGAATGGCATGAACCCAGGAGGCGGAGCTTGCAGGGAGCCGAGATCCTGCAACAGATCTGGGCGACAGAGCAAGACTCCATCTCAAAAAAAAATAAATAAATAACCCATCCTCTAGGATGCCTCTGTTGACCCTTCTGGCCTCCTCCAACCCCAACTGTGACCCCACAGGGCTGGTTAGGGGCTAGGGTGACTTGTGCCTGAGGACAGTGGGGAGGATGAGTTCTGTGCAAAGGGGCTGGAAGAGTTGGGTACATGGGAGGGAACTAAAAGAGGTGGCTGTGGCTGGAAGAAGGGAGCTCAAGAGAAAGGGAGGTGAGATTGAAGAGACTGAGGGCCTCTGGCAGCTGGGGGAGATTGTCCAGAGGCTATGGGAGCCACAGGGGAGTTTGCAGCTCACTGTGGGGAGGGATGTGACTTCATACCCCTCAAACTTCCATGTAGCCACCATGTGCCCTGGAGGGCTATTTCTAGGCACAGATGTTTAAAAACCAGATTAACCCAGCCGGGCGCCGTGGCTCACACCTGTAATCCCAACACTTTGGGAGGCAGAGGTGGGTGGATTACCAGAGGTCAGAAGTTCAAGACCAGCATGGCCAACATGGTGAAACCCCGTCTCCACTAAAAATACAAAAAATTAGCCGGGTGTGGTGGCAGGCGCCTGTAATCCCAGCTACTCAGAGGCTGAGGCAGGAGAATCACTTGAACCCAGGAGGTGGAGGTTGCAGTGAGCCAGGATCACACCATTGCACTCCAGCCTGAGTGACAGAGCAAGACTCCATTTCAAAAAAAAAAAAAAAAAAAAAAAAACTTAACCCACCCATGTGGACTCAGCCCAGCCAGGAGTGACTCAGATGTGGTTCACCGGCTTCTCTGAGAGTCAGACAAAAGTCTCAAAACTTCTCCTCAAATCTCTCATCTGTCCCAAATGCTGTCTCCCCACCCTGTGGGTACCCACCACTCAAGACCCCAACTCCACCTCACCAAACGTTTAGTTCTTTCTCACTCCAAGCCTTGGCTTTCTCTAAGCCCTCCTCACGTGGGGTTCCCTCTGCTGAGAACACAGCCTTCCTCATTCTGCACACCCTGGCTTCAATGTTCCCTCTCCAAGAAGCCCTTTCTGACCTCTTTGGCTGGTCTGGGCTCCGAAAGCACCTTGAACCTTCCTCCTCACAGCTCTGCCTGCAGGTCCCTAGTCAAGGGTTAGAATTTCATAATGGCCGGAACTGTCTTTGCACAGATCAAGCACACAATAGGTGCTCAATAAATGCTTGTTAAGTGAATGAATGAGGCATGAGACCCCAAAACTTACTGATGTGCCCCTACCTAAAAAAAAAAAAAAAATTCAAATGGATAGATGTGTATAATTTTTTTTTTGAGACAGAGTCTTGCTCTGTTGCCAGGCTGGAATGCAGTGTGCGATCTCCGCTCACTGCAATCTCCGCCTCCCGGGTTCAAATGATTCTCCTGACTCAGCCTCCCGAGTAGCTGAGACTACAGGTGCATGCCACCACACCCAGCTAATTTTTGTATTTTTAGTAGAGACAGGGTTTCACCATGTTGGCCAGGATGGTCTTGATCTCTTGACCTCATGATCCGCCTGCCTCGGCCTCCCAAACTGTTGGGATTACAGGCCTGAGCCACCGTGCCTGGCTGCTTAATTTTTTTCTTTTCTTTTTTTTTTTTTTGAGACAGAGTCTCATTCTGTTGCTGAGGCTGGAGTGCCGTGGTGCAATCTCCGCTCACTGCCACCTCCACCTCCCAGGTTCAAGCGATTCTCCTGCCTCAGCCTCCCAAGTAGCTGGGATCACAGGTGCCCGCCACCAGGCCCAGCTAATTTTTGTATTTTTAGTAAAAACAGGGGTTTCACCATGTTGATCAGGCTGGTCTCGAACTCTTGACCTCAAGTGATCCACCCGCCTCAGCCTCCCAAAGTGCTGGGATTACAGGCGTGAGCCACCGCGCCCGGCCCAGATGTGCTTAATTTAAGGCTTAGCAAAAGTTGCACCTGACACCCCAGAAACGGTTTCCACATTGCCTGGGTACAGCCAGGATCTGCTGGGCCCAGCAGAGGGCCTGGGGTTTGGGCAGTCACTAGCCCCCCTTTTTTTTTTTTTTTGAGATGGAGTCTCACTCTGTTGCTGAGACTGGAGTGCAGTGGTGCGATCTCAGCTCACTAGCTCACTAGCTCACTACAGCCTCTGCCTCCCGGGTTCTAGCAATTCTCCTGCCTCAGTCTCCCAAGTAGCTGGGATGACAGGTGCACACCACCGCACCCAGCTAATTTTTGTATTTTTAGTAGAGACGAGGTTTCACCATGTTGGTCAGGCTGGTCTCGAACTCCTGACCTCAGGTGATCCGCCTGCCTCTGCTTCCCAAAGTGTTAGGATTACAGGCATGAGCCACCGCCCCTGGCCCCACTGTTCCATTTCACAGATGAGGAAGCTCAGACAGAGTGAGGACATGCCTGGGTCTGGATGAACCGCCGGCCATGCCAATATCACCCCACCCTGCTGTCTGCAGATGAGAAGGATGCCCCGCTCCCCTCTGCCCCTCCCGCCCCGCTTACTGCCCTGGCCTCACCATGTCAATGACCATCCTGCGCAGACTCAGTCGCTGCTTGGCGCTGAGGTTCTGGAAGATATCGCAGTTCTCTGCCTGCAGCAGCTTGAAGCCCACAGCCAGGTGATGGTTCTCCAGCACCGAGGCGTCATTGTACATAAGCGCCAGCTCTGAGTCTGTGAGGGTATGGGACTGAGAGCCCCAAGATCCACCCACCCCACCCACTCTACCCAAAAGCAGCTTTTGGAAATCCTTAGCAAACTCCTACCCATGCGTTGAAGGCCCAACTCTAGCATGCCCTCCTGTAAGAAACCATCCAGGTCCCTGGCGCTTCCCTGACTGCAGGGCTAGGGTTGTCTGTGTTTGGCTCTGCCTACCCAAGACTGGGAAGGCTCCTCATGGACCCCCTATGGCCAGTGACAGTGAGTACTCAGTAATGTTTTTTTTTTTCTTTTTCTTTTTTAGAGACAGGGTCTTGCTGTCACCCAGGCTGGAGTGCAGTGGTGCAATCACGGTTCCCTGCAGCCTCAACCTCCTGGCCTCAAGTGATCCTCCCATCTCAGCCTCCTGAGTAGTTGGGATTACAGGTGTGTGCCACCACACTTGGCTAACTTTTGTTATTTTTTTGAGAGACAGGGTCTCACTGTATTGCCCAGGCTGGTCTCGAACTCCTGGCTTCAAGCAATCCTCCCGCCTCGGCCTCCCACAGTGTTGGGATTACAGGTGTGAGCCATGGCACCCAGTCTCTGGACTCTAGGTCCTTTGAGTGAGGGGCCTCCACTCTCACCCCCAGCACTCCAGGGCTTGTACACAAAAGGTGCCCAATAATTGCCTGTCAACTGAGTTTTTCAGATTCCTCATAGGATCCTAAACTTTAAGATCTTGGTGGAACTGGCTGGGCGCGGTGGCTCGTGCCTGTAATCCCAGCACTTTGGGAGGCTGAGGCAGACAGATCGCTTGAGGCCAGGAGTTTGAGACCAGCCTGGGCAACAGAGCGAAACCCTGTCTCTACGAAAAATACAAAAATTAGCCAGGCATGGTAGTGTGTGTCTGTAATCCCAGCTACTCGGGAGGCTGAGGCTAGAGAATCGCTTGAACCTGGGAGGTAGAGGTTGCAGTGAGCCGAAATCGCGCCACTGCACTCCAGCCTGGGTGACAGAGCAAGACACTGTCTTTAAAAATAAATAAATAAAGGTCTTGGTGGAACCAGATCAGCTCTGCCACAGCTCATTATTCTGTCATTTGTTGGCACCTACTGTGTACCCAGACCTGCTCCAAGACCCTGAAGGGAGGGAAAACTGTCATAGTCATTTCATAGACAGGGAGACTGGGCTCAGGGCAGATGGGAACCCCCTGAGATCACCTGGTGGACAGGGTGGAGGCAGGGTCCACCTCCTCTCCTGCACCCACTTCCCACTCCCACTTACTGGTGTTAATCAGAAACTGGTTGGAGACCCCAGGATGGTCCACGTCGTGGATGGCGCTTGCAAAGAGGGCAGCCAGGATTTCCAAGTCTGTGAACACAGCCTGAGCAGGCAGAGGGCACAGGCGGTGAGGGGGGGTTCTCTGGGCCCTGCACCCGCCCACCTGCCTGCAGTCATGGCGCGGTACCTCGAGGGCGGGCGTAGCCAGCAGCACATGCGTGGACTGGGCCACGTCGGCGGCATGTAGGCTGTTGTGATAGGCCACATTGGCGTGGTAGTGACCCTCCAGCATCAGCAGGTAGGTGGCCAGTGTGTCTGCTGGGATCTGGAATGTCTTCAGCAGGTCCCGCTCCTGGTCCATCACAGATCCTGGCTCAGGGCCTTGGCCTTGGGGCTGCAGCACATGCTGTTCCTACCCCTCTCTTCTGAACTCCTATCTATGCCTCAAGCACCTGCTCCTCTGAGATGCCCTCTGTGCTCTCCTGAACTCCTCCACTCTGTGTTATTTGGTGGTCCATCCCTGACCCTACAGGACTGGGGGTGTCTCTGTCCAGCTCTTCTCTCCAGAGTTCTCTCCTCTTCAGGGCCAGGGGCCGGGCCAGGGCTGAGGCTTCTGGACAACAAACTGTTCATCTGAGTGAACTCCTATTCATCCTTCAATACCCTGCTCAAATTATCCCCTTCAGAAATGTCAGGGAGGATTTGAAAAATGAGTGTCCCTGAGGTCTGTGGTAGGAAGCAGTGAGGGAAACCCCGGAAGTTTTTCCTTGGAAGCCAAGGGCAGGGTAGGTACCTGAAAAATGCTGAATATGATAGCTGTGAGGGGCCGGTTCCCACTTAGCTCCGCCACCTTGAACACGTCAAGTCCCCACTTGTTGGTGTCTTCTAGCTCCTAAGATATGAAGGGCTGAAGCTTAATTAACCCCAGCCCAACTTCCCCAGACTCTAGAGCCTCCATCCTCCCACCCCAGGTTCCACAGTGAGCCCCAACTGCCCAGTATATAGGTGGGCAAACAGGCCCGAGATGGGGCATCCAGACAGAGCCAGGGACCAAACCTTGATCTTGGCATTGTGGTTGGGGACCCACCTTGGCCAGTTGCTCCTCCTGGTCAGTCTGGACCCCAAAGCGTGGGACAGTGGCTGAGGAGAGGCTGGCACTGTGGCAGAGCCCATGTAGGCCACTGATCCGGGACATGGGCTGTGGGGCCTCCTCAGCGGTCACCTTGGGCAGCTCCACCTCGGTCTGCTGGTCTGCGGATGGGCCAGGGTGAAGCTCAGAGAAGCCGATTTCACCTGCTGGGGCCTGGCCTCAGGACCTGAATTTTGCCAAACCCCAGGATCAACCTATTTCCCTTTCTACAGGAACCAAAGTAAGTTCGGAGTAAAGACCCTGTCGGCCGGACGCGGTGGCTCACGCCTGTAATCCCAGTGCTTTGGGAGGTCGAGGTGGGCAGATCACTTGAGGTCAGGAGTTCGAGACCAGTCTGAGCAATACGGTGAAACCCCATCGCTACTAAAAATACAAAAATTAGTCACGTATGGTGGCAGGCACCTGTAACCCCAGCTACTCAGGAGGCTGAGGTGGGAGAATTGCTTGAACCCAGGAGGCGGAGGTTGCAGTGGCTGAGATTGCACCACTGCACTCCCGCCTGGGCAACAAAGTGAAACTCTGTATCAAAAAAAAAAAAAAAGATCCTGTCTTGCCTGTAGCTACCTACCCCTCTCCTCTGTTCACAGCTGATCTCAGTAAACCCTTCTGCTAGGCTTGGCCCCTGGGTGCCTAGGGCTCAGCATTTTCCCCCAAACAGCCTAATATCCTTTCCGTCTCCCAAGCTAGTGTCTGGTTCCCTCCATCTCCTCCTAGGCAAATTTCTACTCATGCTTCAAAACCGTAGCTTTAATGTCCCCTGCTCCTGGAAGTTCCCCTTGTTCCTCCCTCTGATCCAGCCCTGACTCATGGGGCTGAAGGTGTCGGTGTCTGGCTGTATCTCCCCCAGACTGAGGTCTATCATAGGAATCTTTCTTTTGTTTCTTAGTACTCCTAAAATGTCGTCCAGGCAGTGACTCAACAAAGCTCACCCAGGAAGGTCCGGGAGATGTACTCGGACACCTGGTTCCCGGAGCGGCTGGTTTCGGACAGGTGGGTCAACTCCCGGTTCAGGATCCGCTTGAACTGGGGCGGAGGGAAGGTGAAGACCGTGATGATGGGGCACCGTGGGCCGAGGCAGGTGAGCTCAGCGATCTGCCCCACCTCACCTTGTTGGAGGCCATCTCCCCCACCGAGTGCCGGGTCTGCAGCGTCTCCAACTGATCCAGGCACCAGTCCAGCTCGTCTAGCGTCTCCAATGCCAGCTTCTGCCCCGTGTCCTCTGGGAGCCGAGGCAGTCAGGGGCCTGCCCAACCCCCCGCTCAGGGACCCCACGCCTCTCACGACTTCGTCTCTTCATCTGGACCCTGAAACTGTTCCCACGGGGGCCACCCAGGACTCCTGGACCCAAGTTCCAGATCTGTTCCCCGAGTGCCTATGTGACCATGAGATCTCTGGGCCTCAGCCTCCTCATCTGTAATATGAGTGTGGTGGGGTCCATCCCCGAGGGCGTTATTGTTTGTTTTTGCAGGGGCGGGGCTACAATTAGCCCCAGTCTAAGGGGCTCATGGACTGGGGAGGTCACTATGGAAAGGAAGCTCCCAGCTGTCCTCAGCGGGGGAGGGAAGGAACAGGTACTTTACCTGCAGGCGGAGGGAGCTGATTGCTGGATGAAGGGTTTCCGACGGGTCCCTGCCTGCGGTACAGCAGCCTCAGGCGTGGCTGCTCCGCCCATCTCGCCCCGCCCCCAAGTCCACCAGGCCCCGCCCCTCAAACCCACCTGGAGGCGCCGGAGCCCCAGCCTCAATTTGCAGCCCGCTTTCCGCCAGGCCCCGCCCCACCCCGCCCACCTTGTCTCTGCCGGCCCCGCCCCCGCCCCGCCCCGCCCTCTACCTACTTGGCTGCTCCTAGGCATTGCTGGCGGGCAAGGGCCGCCACGTTGCTCCGAACGGTCCGCAGACTGGCCAGGACCTGTTGGGAGGAGGTGGTAGGCGGTGGGAAGGAGAGGCCGGATCCGGAGGGGGTCAGGGCAGGGAGGGCGGGGGACACCCACCTGGGCAAAGGGCGTCACAATCATGTCCTCTCCATGTCTGCGAGGAGACGGCCATCAGGGAGAGCTCTCTCCCATCTTCCAGCTTTTTACCCACACCATATGCCCTCAGCTGAGGGGGTCCTGCTCTCAGGACTTCTCCTCCAGGCTCCTTCTTAGTCCCTGGGGTCCCCTCATGCGACTCTCCCTGAGACCCAGCACAGCCCCTCCAACCATTCACTCACTTTATCGGCATTTCATAAATGGGGAAACTGAGTCCTAGGGGTAAGTAGATATTTCCCTTTTCATTATGCCTACTAGGAAGCTCAAATCAAAGTATTTCTTCATTTGCCGCTAATTGGCCTTAATTTTTTTTTTTTTTTTTTTTTTTTCTGAGGCAGACTCTTGCTCTTTCGCCCAGGCTGGAGTGCAGTGGTGCCATCTCGGCTCACTACAACCTCCGCCTCCTGGGTTCAAGCGATTCTCGTGCCTCAGCCTCCTGAGTAGCTGGGACTACAGGTGCGCGCCACCACACCTGGCTAATTTTTGTATTTTTTAGTAGTGACAGGGTTTCACCATGTTGGCCAGGCTGGTCCTGAACACCTGACCTCAGGTGATCCACCCACCTCGGCCTCCCAAAGTGTTGAGATTACAGGCGTGAGCCACCGTGCCCGGCCGACCTTAATGTTTTTGGATTACCACCCCTACTCCAGCAAAAGGCCAAGTTCTCTACACACTTGATTGAATATATGAGCTGTCTGGCAAACTCCTACTTAAACTTCAAAACCTTCCTTAAATGGCTATTTGAAGGAGCTTGCTGAATAGAGGAACAAAGGAAGGAGGGAGGGTAGAGGCGGTGTCATCCCACCAGCCCCAGACTCACAGGTCGCTGGCCACAGAGGAGTTCCGAGACATGGCCTTGGGCGAGAGTTCATAGTCGCTATCTGAGCGGTACAGGAAGGACTCGCGCCGCTGGCTGTGCGGGACTGGAGCCTGCATAATCCGGCCCAGGCCAGGGCTGGACTGAGGGTCCAGGGCCCTCCTCCCGCACGAGAGCCCATTTTCCAGGTCAAAGCTGAAAGGAGAGAAGGCATGGTCAGAGACGAGGGTCATGACAACTGGGTGCCGGGTCGTGGCCACCGTGTCTGGTGCGTCCTCCCTGGGGCTGCTTGGCCGTCAGGCAAGTGTGGTTTCCAGCTTGTTCACCTGCCCCCGGCTACACCCTCAGGAACCCTGCACCCCTCACACTTTGGTCTTTGAGTCTACACTGGACTCCAGGACCTCAGTTCCAGATCTTCCTCAAAGTGGCTATGTGGCCATGGACAGGTACTGACTTTCTCTGGACCTCAATCACCCTATTTCTTTTATTTTTTTTCTCTCTTTTTTTTTTTTTTCTTTCTCGTTCTTTCTCTCTCTCTCTCTCTCTCACCCTTTCTTTTCTTTTCTTTTTTTTGACAGGGCCCCACTTTGTCACCCAGGCTGCAGTGCAGTGGTGTGATCCTACCTCACTGCAGCCTCAATCTCCTAAGCTCAAGCCATCCTCCAGCCTCAGCCTCCTGAGTAGCTGAGACTACAGGAGCATGCCCCAACACTCGGCTAATTTTAAAATTTTTTGTAGAGACCAGGTCTCACTATTTTGCCCAGGCTGGTCTTGAACTCCTGGCCTCAAACAATCCTCCCAGCTCCGCCTCCCAAAGTGCTGGGATTACAGGAGTGAGCCACCGCACCCGGCCTCCCCATTTCTTTTTTTTCTGTTTTTTGGGGTTTTTTTGAGATGAAATATTGCTCTGTTGCCTGCACTGGAGTGCAGTTATCCATGCTGGAGTGCAGTGGGGGCACGATCTCGGCTCACTGCAACCTCCACCTCCCGGGTTCAAGCAATTTTCTCGCCTCAGCCTCCCAAGTAGCTGGGATTACAGGTGCGCACCACCACGCCCGGCTAATTTTTTTTTTTTTTTTTTTTTGAGACAGAGTTTCACTCTTGTTGCCCAAGCTGGAGTGCAATGGCACAATCTTAGCTCACCACAACCTCCACCTCCTGTGTTCAAGCGATTCTCCTGCCTCAGCCTCCCGAGGAGCTGGGATTACAGGCGTGTGCCACCACGCCTAGCTAATTTTGTATTTTTAGTAGAGACGGGGTTTCTCCATGTTGGTCAGGCTGGTCTTGAACTCCCGACCTCAGGTGATCCGCCCGCCTTGGCCTCCCAAAGTGCTGGGATTACAGGCGTGAGCCACCGTGCCCGGCCAAAGTTTTGTATTTTTACTAGAGACAGGGTTTCACCGTGTTGGCCAGGCTGCTCTTGAACTCCTGACCTCGTGATCTGCCCGCCTCGGCCTACCAAAGTACTGGGATTACAGGCATGAGCCACCGCACCCGGCCTCCCCTGTTTCTAACATGTGCGTGATGTAGCCCATCCCCGAGAGCTCTTTGAGGGGGTTACAACCGAACATCCAAAGACTGCGACTGGATGACCATATTGCAAAGGGACAAACTGAGATCTAGCTCACATGGTGGACACGTGGACTGGAAACAGCTTCTTGGGCTCTTCTACCTGGAGGAGGCCGGGGTTCTGCCTAGCTCCTGCGTGCGCCTTAGTCTAAAGAGACCCCACTCCTAGCCAACTTGCCCACACCCTTGGCTACCTGCCACGCCCCCAGCGTTCCAGGCTCCACCCTCAGCCCACAAGGCTCCGCCCCACAGCCGCCGACCACGCCCCCAGCTAGCCGGGTCCTGCCCTAGGCTCCCCCACTCCTCCACTTCATCTTCAGCCTGAACGTTCCGCCTGTTATCTTCCACCTCCGGGTCTTTGCACAGGCCGTGCTTTCTGCCCGGCCCACCCTCCTCCCTCTCCACACTACCTGTCCCGTTCTACCCTCAAACCCTGTCTTTCCCTCTGGCCCCTCCTCTTTGGGGTCAGAGGTCAGAGAAAGGGCGTAGGGCAATAACTGGGGCGCTAGAGAAGGCGGTGACCTGGGGGTGGGTTTTCAAGAAGGGCAGGCGGAAGCGGCACCGACAGGAAGACAACCGGGACCGCCTGAGACTCGGAGTTCCCGGCCGAGGGCCAGTGTCCGGCTGGTCCCGGCCATGACTTTTGGGTCAAAGGTCACCGTATCCCCGTCCACGAGCTGGGTCGGCACCCCGCGTAGGCTCAGATCTGGGTAGAGGTGGGGGATCTGGCAGCATTCGGTCCAAGTATGACCGGGTCTGAGTTGGGTCTGATCACGTCGAACTGGACTTGGTCACTAAGAGTTTGTTCGATGAGTTCGGGAGAATTCGGCTACGTCCGATTGAGCTCGGGAGACTTCGGATAAGTTCGAGCTTGTTCGCCTAAGTCCGGTTACGCTCGGTCTGCTTCGAACAAGTCCGGATGACGCTCGGGCCGGGTCGGGCATGTTCGGTCACGTCCGGCTACATGAGGGCTAGTTCGGGCATCTCCGACTAAGACCGGCCGCGCTCGGCCTGTTCCGTCCGACTCCGGCGGGTTTAGCAGCACCGGGATGAACCCCACGGCCAGCCGAAGGGGCGGGGCTTCTTAACCCTTCCCTGGCCCGTCTGGGGTGTGCCGTGGGCGCTGTGGTGCAATGGGAGACGCTCTTAGGGGCGGACTGGAGGCGGCGGATAACCCAGATCTGCCCCTCGAGGGGGAGGCATGCGGATCGCGACCCCCTACCCCTCTCTCGGCTCTCCCCAAGGGTTCCAGAAAAGCGCGTCTGTGGACAAATAGGGAAACTGAGGCCAGGAGCGGCCACAGGGCGTGCAAATCCAGATCCCGGGCGCGGAGGGTTAAGGACCGGGCCCGGGTTTTCTTGGGGCGGGGGAGGCTGTTTTTCTTTCTGCTCTAAACTTAGCCGGGAGCGGCGGGGTCAGGCTGTGGTTCCATGACGCGGGCGGTGCGGGGGTAGGGCCCCCCGGCTGTGGGAACGGCGCGGCTGCCCATTGGCCAGGGGGGTAAACTGAGCCAGGGAGGCTCGGACTTGGGTTCGGGTCTGGCCTGCGCGGGGCCGGCCCTCGTTCATCCTCACTTCCTAGTACCCGCGACGCGCCCTCGACGTCCCTGCGCTGTCTCTAGCGCCTTCAAAAGGGAATGTGCTTCGCTAGTGTTTGGTGCCCCGAGGTCGCTCTCCAGGACACGGAACCCCCACTCTCCCACTCCCTGGTTGAAATGGAACCACCAGGAACCACGGTCATACCTTCTCCCTCCAACCCCAGCTATGACCTTGGAGAGGGACCTCCCCTCTCAGCCTTTGGGTGCCAGACTTACCAAGTGGGTGCCAATTCGGCGCGGACCAAGCGCAGGATGCCAGCCACAGTCGGCGCCCACAAGCCCCACTCCGAACCCCAGCCTTGCCCCCATCCCTCCCCACGAGGTCACAGTCGTTTCTGGAAAGGCAGGGATTCGAACCCAGAGGGGTGGACCGAGTGCTTAGAGGATGCAGCGCAAGCAGCTGCCGGGCGCAGGCGCGCGCTCAGCCTGGGACTCCCGAACGCCCTGCCTCGAAAACCCCCTCAATTCAGGTCTTCCTCTGTGGACACCCAGAGTTCATTGTGAGGCCCCCAGGGCATCTCTTTGCTGGCACTGGGACAGGATGCTGGTGGGAGGGGGCACCAAGGGAAGGAGTGCCCCTTCCCCCTCCTCCCACTGCCAGGACGCACAGCCTGCCTGCCCCAGGCCGGCGAGGGTCAGGAGGAGACGTGAGCCTCAGCCCGTCCCACTCTGGGCCTCACAGCTGGAAGGAGACAGACGGCTGGTCCCCTGGGCCTATATCCAGGCGGCGGGTGGAGACAGACAGAGACAGAGAGAGACAGAGTCACCAACTGTGAGACAAAAGTAGGGTAAGGTAGGGTAGAGGGAGAGAGATACAGAGAAAGCGAGGGAGAGGCAGAGCGTCCAAGCCCTGACTCCGGCCCCGGCCCCAGCTGTCCCTGGCCTTGTCCCTGTCCCTGCCCTTCCCACCTCCACACCGGGCGTCCCGGTGACCCCGCCAGGCCCTCTGTCCAGCCTCACCACAGCGGATGGGCCACCGTGAAGCGCCGCTGCAGGCGGATGCTCTGATTCACCAAAAGCTTCCTGAAGAGCCCGGGGGAGCCGCGCGGGGATCCCCGAGGGGAGCCGGGCCCGGGGACCGGGGCGGGCGCGGGGGGGCCCTGCATCGCCAGGACTGCGTGGAGGCTGGACCGAGCGCCGGCTGCGCGGGACCTTTTCTGGACAGCTGCGGGGGCGGGGCCCAGCGGGGAGGGGGCAAAGGGCGCATCGGCCCCGCCTCGAGGCCGGCGGCTCCCTGACGACCCCCGGGACAAACGGGGAAACTGAGGCACAGAGTCAGACGCAACTCTCTGCTCCTTTTTTTTTTTTTTTTTTTTGAGACGATCTCACTGTGTTGCCCAGGCTGGAGTGCAGTGGCACAGTCCTAGCTCATTGCAGCCTCAACTTCCTGGGCTCAAGGGATCCTCCTACCTCAGCCTCCCAAGTAGCCGGGACTACAGATGCACACCACCACGCCCGGGCTAATGTATTTTCTGGAGAGATGGGGGTGTCTCTTTATGTTGCCCAGGCTGATCTCGAACTCCCGGACTCAAGTGATCCTCCTGCCTCAGCCTCGCAAAGTGCTGGGATTATAGGTGTGAGCCATTGCGCCAGGCCCAACTGCACTTCTTTAGGGGGCTGCCCCTAAGATCTCAGAGCCTGGATCTTACTCAGCCTTCCTCTGCACGTCCCTGGTTAGTGCAGCTTGCTGGGCCAATAACTGCTAAAAAGTGTAGAATGAGGGAGTCAGAAAGCAAGGTGCCCAGAGAAACAGCTGTCTTGCCTTCCATTATTGAGGGCGTCACCGAGGTATAGAGTTTGCCAATGTCCGATCCCACGCAATGTTTCTAATCCTCCTCTGCCCATTTTCCAGATGGAGAAACTGAGGCCTAGTGCCATCAAACAGCGCACCAGAAACTACAAACCCTTAATCCTTTACCAAGTGGGGAAACTGAGGCTTCCATGGAAGCGGTCATGGGCATGGGTCTTTGTTGCAGAAAGTGAGACCCAAACTCAGGTCCCCCTCTCCCAGCACCCCTCCACGCAACTCCCCACGTGATCCCCCACCTGCTCTGACATTCCCCAGGCCCTGTCTCTGGATGCCTTCACCTCTCCTGCTGTCTCCTCCTAGACAAACATCCGCACATCACCTCTGCCAAGTCTTCTGTCCTGAGAAACCTCAGCCGCCCACCCCTGCCATCAGAGGGACCTCACTATCCCAGGACTGGGGGGGCCTCTGGTGTCTGGGAGGATTCCCAGAGTCTGTACCAGGTGCTCTACCCTCGGAATGCTGGAGTCAGGCTGGCCTTGTTCCACTTTACAGAAAAGGAAACCAAGGCTTAGCATGTGTCACACAAGGAGGAGGGACCTAGAAACAGCCATGTCACAGGCAGAGGCCCAGGGGACCTCCCAGCAACTGAGGCCTGACCGTGCCCCTTGCTGTGGAATGACCTCTATCTCTCAGCCTGGGCCTTCCCCCCGGGGCGGCTGCCTCAGTCTTGGTGTCCCCAGACATGGTACCCATGTTTCTGGCAGTCCTGGAGAAGCCCATTGATCAGGGATCCTGTAGGAGATCCTGAGGCAACCATGCTAAGGCCAGATACATGAGAGTCTCCCCATTCTACAGATGAGAAAACAGAGGCTCAGAGGAGGAGTCACACAGCCCAGAAAAACAGAGAGCCTCAGGTATCTGGCCAGGAAGCCCCCCTAACCCCCGCAGTCTTGCAACCAGACACCTGGCGGGAACCAGACCTCGCTGTCCCCAAGACAAAAATACCATCATTGTCTGCTGGGGCCAGACCTAATTATAGCCATCCCTAGGGGACACATGCTGCTAGGATTGGCCTTGTGGGGACACTGGAGCCAAGGTCTCAGCAGTCTTGACACCACCTCCCCGCCACTGTGAGAGAAGTGACAATAGTTACATGTCCCCAAGGAGAAACCGAGGCACAGAGATTCAGCCCCTCCCCCAAAATCACAGACATAAAATAGGAGGCTAAGACTAAACAAAATTATGTAAACTGAGTGCTTCAAAAACATGCAGCACTCAGCCAACAGCAGTGAAGGGAAAAGTCATTGGATTTTCACACGAAACCTACAAAGTGTGGACTACTATTCCCATTTCGAGGATGGGGCTACTGAGGCACAGAAAGGCACAGTCATTTGCCTAAGGACACACAGCCATAAGGTGCAAGACTGGGGTCATTTGAACCCGGGCAGGTAGTGTTCTTCCCAGCCTGGGTCCTCCCGCACTGGATGCGTTAACTCATTTCATCCCCTCTGTAGTCCCAGGGGCGAGTCTCACATTAATATTTTATCAATAGGTTTACTATTAATGTTTCATCCATATATTTAATTTTAAATATTTTATTAACAGTTCTAACAGGAAGGTGTTAATTAATAGCTGTTCGGATGGAGAAAGAGTCACAGCAAGGGGTGGCCACAGAGCCAGGACTCAGCATTCACAGCCTGGCTCCTACCTGGCCCTGGGAGGCTCTCCAAGCCCCGCTGGGTAAGGGACAAAAGCTGAAAGAGGTTTGGACAGAAGCACCCCTACCCTGACTCCATCCCTGCATTACTGCATCTCCTGTAGAGGTGCCCAGTAGTCTCTGGTGCCTTTATTTATTTTATTTTATTTTATTTTATTTACATATTATTATTTTTTGAGACAGAGTTTTGCTCCTGTTGCCCAGGCTGGAGTGCAATGGCACAATCTCGGCTCACTGAAACCTCCGCTTCCTGGGTTCAAGCAATTCTCCTGCCTCAGCCTCCCAAGTAGCTGGGATTACAGGCATGTGCCACCATGCCAAGCTAATTTTTTTTTTTTTTTTGTATTTAGTAGAGACGAGGTTTCACTATATTGGTCAGGCTGGTCTCAAACTCCTGACTTCAGGTGATCACCTGCCTCAGCCTCCCAAAGTGCTGGGATTACAGGCGTGAGCCACTGTCCCTGGCCTTACTTTTTTGAGACACAGTTTCACTCTGTCGCCCAGGGTGGAGTGCAGTGGCGCAATCTTGGCTCACTGCAACCTCTGCCTCCTGGGTTCAAGTGATTCTCCTGCCTCAACCTCCCAAGTAGCTGGGATTACAGGCATCTGCCACCACGCCCAACTAATTTTGGTATTTTTAGTAGAGACGGGGTTTCACCATGTTGGCCAGGCTGGTCTTGAACTCCTGACCTCAGGTGATCCGTCTGCCTCAGTCTCCCAAAGTACTGGGATTACAGGTGTGAGCCACTGCGCCCATTCTGATGCCTTTAGCACACCACTGCCTCAGTTTCCCTCATTTGAATGTCCCTTCTCTGGGCAGGCACTTTTCTCCACTGCCACCAGGTGGCCCCAGAGAGATTTTTTAATGGGTGTTTTTGCCCATTTTACAGATGAGTAAACTGAGACATGGAGAGGGGAGATGACTTGCCCAAGTCCCCACGGAGGAGTCAAGCAGAATGAGCAGGGTGGGGGCCAGGTCACATGTGTAGATGTTCGCATGGGTCAAATCACACACTCCTTTGCTGCAGACCCTCCCATGGCCCCCCATTGCCCTCAGATCTGAATTCACACCTCCCAGAGGTCCCATGTGGCCCATCCCCACCTCTCTTCTCTTGGCTTACACTGTTCCAGTCTCTCCCCACTCCTCACTGTTCTCTGAATCAGCCAGGCTTATTTCCACCCCATGGCCCTCACCTGAATGCTTGTCGCCTGCTGATGCTTTGTCTTTTGGGTTACAGTTAGAGTCACCTCCTCCGAGAAGCCCTCCCTGACTAGCCAGGTAAATGCCTCAGAGCACCCTCCAGCCATGGATACAATTTCACATTTATTGTCATGATTATTTGCCTGTGAGTCCCTGGAGAGCAAGGCCAGGTCTGCCTTGTTCCCTGCTGTTCCCTCAGTACTTGGCACTTAGTAGATGCTCAATAAATGCTTGTAGCGGCTGGGTGTGGCGGCTCATGCCTGCAATCCCAGCACTCTGGGAGGCCACGGTATGTGGATCACTTGAGGTCAAGAGTTTGAGACCAGTCTGGCCAACATGGCAAAACTGTCTCTACTAAAAATACAAATATTAGCCAGGCATGGTGGTGGGCACCTGTAATCCCAGCTACTGGGGAGGCTGAGGTAGGGGAATCGCTTGAACCCAGGAGGCAGAGGTTGCAGTGAGACAAGATTGTGCCACTGCACCCGGCCTGGGCAACAGAGTGAGAGACTCCATCTAAAAAATAATAAATAAATAAATGCTTGTAGCATAAACAGAGAGCCTCTCCTTCCATCCTCAAGCCACACTGATCCATTTTCAGCTCCTCACATGCCTGATCTTCTTGAGTCTGAGGCTTTGCACATTCTGTTCCTTCTACTTAGAATACCCTTCTTGCACTCACCCTAGCTGACCTCTTTCCTCCTGCAGGCTAAACTTAAATGTCACTTCTCCCAAGCAGTCCTCCCTGACTCCCACCCCACTGCTGGGTCTGGAACCTCCTCTGGGCTTGTTCTCTGACCTTTCCCTATCAACCTGTGCCTTCTCCACCTGGTATGAGTGTCTCCAACATCAGCCTTAGGGGACACAGCTTCTTATCCATGGTTGTGTCTCGAACACAGGGCCTGCCACCCAGTAGGTGCTTAAATGCCTTCTCAACAAAATGCTTAGACCCTCCCATACCCCTGTGATCCATCTGGGGCTGTGGGGAAGCACATTCTCCCAACAGTTTCTAGGGCTGAGTAAAGAGCCACAAGCTGGGGACCCAGTGTGTACCAGGCTCAGGCACAGAATATTCACCTCTCTGATGAGGACGCCGAGGCTCCGGGAGGCACCACGGCTTGCTCAATACCACACAGCAGGTTGGCCTTGGGGCCTGGCCTTGAACTCAGTTTCTCTGGGCTTCCCCCTGGGGTGAACCCCTACCCTCATATCAGCACAGAGAAGCACAGTGGGCCACATGCATGCTCATCCACGTATGTGTGACTGCAGCGCATACGATGCGCAGAACGACGTGTGTGTGCACACACACGTGCACAGGGACACCCAATCCACCGCTCCTGCCTCCCAGAGCCAAGCGGGGGCTTCCCCTAGAAGAGCTCATACCAAGGCTCTGTTTGTTCTTTCTTGAAAATGGAAAATCATGAGTCACCCGAAGGGATGGGGCAGGAGGAACTAGAAGCCGGGGCGGGAGAAGGGGCTCCTGGGTCACCTGAGAACAGCTCCAACCCCTCTGGGCTGTGGGAACCATCTACCCCAGATGCCTCCCAGGCTGCTGGAGGGCCAGGCTGGGGGTGAGAGGCCAGGCTTGCTGATGGAGTCAGAAGCCAGTGGCCCCTAGGGGGTCCATGCACCAGGACGCAAGAAAGCCAAGCTCCAGAGCAGGGAAGTAACCCATCCAAGGCCACTCAGCCTGGACTGAAATCTGGGATGCTGGTCCTGCTGACTTGGTTCTCCCTCCAACCTAAGGAGGGCTTGGAGTTCCTGGACCCTCCTTCCTGGGCCTGGAGCCTCCACCTGGTAGCTGGAGACCCTCATGTAGGGCCCCCTGAGGATTCTACATTATCTTTCTATGAGTCTCTTCTGTCTCTGTCCTAACCCCACCCCACTCAACTTACACGAAACAGGAGAAGCAGCCCCTCCTTACTTAAGTGAAAGAAACTTCCTGTGCACGAGCTTCCCAAGGGACTTCCCTTCCTCCTACAGGGGAGCAGGGTGGGGTGAGGGAGTGGGGGCGGGGGAGGTAGCAAGAGAAGGCTCCTTCCCCCAACACTGGAGGCAGCCTGCCCTGGCCCTTATATATCTATAATATATTAAATAGGCCAGGTGCTGTGGCTCACACATGTAATCCTAGTACTTTGAGAGACTAAGGCGGGAGGATTACTTGAGGCCAAGAGTTCAAGACCAGCCTGGGTAACATGGCAAAACCCCGTCTCTAGCAAAAATACAAAAATTAGCCAGGCCTTGTGATATGCCCCTGTAGTCCCAGCTACTCGAGACTGAGGTGGGAGGATCGCTTGAGCCTGGGAGGCAGAGGATGCAGTGAGCCATGATCAAGACACTGCACTTCTACCTGGGCAACAGAATGAGACTCTGTCTCAAAAATAAAAACTTTGTGTGTGTGTGTGTGTGCATGTGTGTGTGTATTTATATCCAAGCACCCCAGGGTTACCTCGGGTGCTTGAGGTGGTCACAAACTTCCCCCACAGGCCTGCGGACATTCCACAACCCCGAAAACCTTCGGACCCCCAGCTATGTTAGCACAAGGACAGTCACACTCAGCCACATACCTACAGGCACCACAAGGGGAGACACACAGGCACACCCACAACTACCTGGGACACATGGAATCATACCCAAGCATGAACGTACAGGAGCACCCCAAACACATCTGGTCACCCCAGTCTCACGCGCGCGCGCGAACACACACACACACACTCTTTCAGTCCCAACCGCACGTGGGCACACCCGGTCACACAGACCCACAAGCCATGATGACACCAGCACCCTCAGCTCCACCCCTACGTAGAAATAGCTTTTTCCTTCCAGGCGCCAGCCTCAACCAAGCAGCAGAGACCCCCGCCCCCTGGAGAAGCAAGGACCCTCCCCCACTCCCGCCAGGCCCCGCGCGCCCCTCCCCCGCGCTGCAGGAGGCCCCTGCCCCGGCCACCTACCGCCTGCAGGAGGAAACGGGCCAGGAGAGCCGCGACTTCCTGAGCTCCGGCCGCGGGCTCAGGTCCCTCTCGCGGCAGCCCGCGGACTTGTCCGGATCCGAATAGAAGCGCTGTTGGATGCGGATGGGGCGCCGGGGTTGCCGCCACAGGTGCTTCGGGGCTCTGGTCATGCTGTGGCGGCCGCGAGAGCGACTCAACCTGCTGCACGCCTCTGCCCCTTCGCCGACCCCCAGGTTCTCCATGCGCCAGAGAAAGGGGTCTGGGATAGCAGGGAGCAGGACTCGTCCCCGTGAGCGGGCGCCGAGGAGCGTCTGCTCCCGGGTCCGGCCCAGGGCCCGGAGTGGAGGCGACAGCGAGGAGCTGTCCGCGCCGGAGGTGCTGAAGCGGTAGAAGGTGGAACGGGGGCTCAAGGTGGGGCCGACACCGAGGAGCTGTCGATGCCCAGATGGTGCTGAAGGGTAGAACAGGGGAGAAGAACGTGGCGAGGGGGTGTTGAAGCTAGGGGCTGAAGAGACCCCCCCACACACCAGCCCCGAAAACCGTCTGCCGTCCCCTATAGCGCTGCATGGAAAAGAACCAAGACAAGGACTTGGAGTGGAGAAGACAGAAATTGTCCACTGATCGCTGCTAAATGGAGGGCAGGGAGACAGGGTCTCAGGAGACCCCCGGGGCCGAGACGGTGTCCCTCGCACCGTGTTGAAAGAGAAAAAGGTAGCTTTGGGTTCTCCGGGTGGATGAGACAGCGAAGAGCTGTCCGCGACCTGATGGTGCTGAAGGCAGGGGAGGGAGAGCGGGGTTCAGGTGCACCCCCAGACCAGGGCGTCATCCGCCCAGGAGGTGCTGAAACATGAGCAGTGATGGGCCCTCAACCTTCCCCAGCAACAATGGCAACAAGGAGTCTGGAAGCAGTCAAGGTTCTGGTCTTCGGAGGTACGTACAGATAGCAGTCTTTCTGCCAAGCCCAGGAAGGTAGACTCCGCGGTTCAGCCCCAGAAGGGGTCTCTTTGGAGCCCTAAAACCCCCACCCATGCCAGGCAGGGATATGAGAAGGACAGGGAAATTGGCAAGGCTGTGAGGGGGCTCCCATGTCTGGGATGGGCACACAGAGGCTACCTCTGGCCAGAGCTCCAAACAGCTACCAGTAGGGATGGGCAAAGAGGGGAAGTCAGGTCTCTCTAAGAAACATCCTAGTTCTGCTTCTAAGACCCTCCCCACCCCAAAGCCATGCTGCAGCTGAGTTGGGGGAGGACTGGCAGAAAACCCACCTTTTGTGGAAGCTCAGGACAGGCAGGAGGAGTATCTCTGAGACTCTCGTGCTTTTAAAGCCACACCAACACACAGACCCTCAGCGGAAATGGCAGGATCTCATTCGCCCTGAGAAAGGCCCAGGCCCCACCTCACAGCCACGATTCCTGCCCTCAAACCCCAGGCCTGCCCCTCCCTCCCAGTTCTGGAAACTCAAGTCTCCACCCACCAGGCGTCTTAGTCTCGGGGGTAATTTCCTGGGAAGTGCAAGGATGGGTAAGAACATTTTCCATCATGGTTAACTGAAGTAGGCATGAACAGCAGCAGGGCTGGGCGGGTGAGTGTGGTGCAGAAAGAGGTGAGATTTTGTACTCCCAGGGTCATGACTTGGTGGAGGCCTCCTGTGGGCTCTGGGCTTGGGCAGGGAGGCATTTAAGGCCATTAGGGTGCCTCTTGCTGCATCAGATTTGAGAAGAGCCCCGATGTTTTTGGAAGTCTCAGAAGCACTCAACAAGGTCTTTCCCATGGAGACCATCTCCCAGTGACCCCAGCCATGTCCCCAGGTTGGAGAAAAGGAAAACATTTGGGCCAGGATGTCAGACAGACTGAATTCAAGCCCCAGTACCATCATGTCTTGCTGTGTGACGCATGACAAATGACTCCCTCTCTGTTCTATGCTTGGGTGGTTCAGTCCCTGTTCTCCACCCCCCCCACCACTCCCAAGAACTGACTGTGGGAGACAACTTGGCTCAATGGTGAGGGACATGGTCACTGGCTGGCTCTGTCACTTCCCCTCCCAAAGTCTTTTTTTTTTAATATTCTGGAAAAGAGGAATAATAATGGTGTCTCCAACTCTTGGCATCATTGCAAGGACTAAAAGTGATGCCAGATGTAAAGGGTCTGAGACCAGGAGCTGTGCATACCAGTGCCCCCTCTCCCCAGCTCCTGCTAGCATCCACCAACAACTGGTGTGTCTAGTTTGTTTGTTTGTTTGAGACGGAGTCTCACTGTGTTACCCAGGCTGGAGTGTAATGGTGCGATCTTGGCTCTCTGCAACCTCTGCCTCCCAGGTTCAAGTGATTATCCTGCCTCAGTCTCCCAAGTAGCTGGGATTACAAGCACTCGCCACCACACCCAGCTAATTTTTGTATTTTTAGTAGAGATGCAGTTTCACCATGTTGTCCAGGCTGGACTCAAACTCCTGACCTCAGGTGATCCACCCGTCTTGGCCTCCAAAAGTGCTGGGATTACAGGCGTGAGCCACCATGCCCAGCCCTGGTGGTGTGTCTACTTTGTAAATGTCATCCAAATCTCCTCAGTTCTCTCCAGCCCATGGCTCCCACCCTGGTCCAGCACCAGTATCTCCTGCCCAGACACTGCCCAAGCCTCCTTCCTAGTCTCCTTGGTCTCCTTCCACTCCTATCCCTGACAGTCAGTGCTCCACAACAGCAACCACAGGGAATTTTTAATGCCAATATTGACCAACTCTCTCTCCGGAAGACACACCTCTCACTCTCCAGGGCACCCCATGAGGTCTGGTGTGTGGTTTCAGCTCCTGCCTACTTCCCGGGGCTCCCCTCCCACCCTCCAGCCACACTGATCTGTTTTCAGCTCCTGACACACCTGATCCTCTTGAGTCTGAGGCTTTATACATTCTGTTCCTTCTGCTTGGAATGCCCTTCCCTGCACTCCCACTGGTTGACTTCTCTTCATCCCTCAGGCTAAGGATTTGTTTTACTGTTTTTTGTTTGTTTGTTTGTTTGTTTTGTTTTGTTTTGAGACGGAGTCGCCCAGGCTGGAGTGCAGTGGTGTGATCTCAGCTCACTGCAAGCTCCGCCTCCCGGGTTCACGCCATTCTCCTGCCTCAGCCTCCTGAGTAGCTGGGACTACAGGCACCCGCCACCACGCCTGGCTAATTTTTTTGTATTTTTAGTAGAGACAGAGTTTCACCATGTTAGCCAGGATGGTCTCGATCTCCTGACCTCGTGATCCACCCACCTCGGCCTCCCAAAGTGCTGGGATTACAGGAGTGAGCCACCGCACCCGGCCTGTTTTTATTTTTTTAAGATGGTGTCTTGCTCTGTCACCCAGGTTGGAGTGCAGTGGTGCAACCTCGGCTCACTGCAACCTCCACCTCCCGGGTTCAAACAATTCTGCTCCTGAGTAGCTGGGACTACAGGTGCACCCCACAACTAATTTTTGTATTTTTAGTAGAGACAGGGTTTCACCATGTTGACCAGGCTGGTCTCGAACTCCTGATCTCAAGTGATGGACCGGCCTCGGCCTCCCAAAGTGCTGGGATTACAGGCATCAGCCACCACACCCAGGCCCTCAGGCTAAGTTTAAATGCCACTTCTTCCAGGTAGTCCTCCCTGAGCCCCCTCGATGTGAGGTCAGGAGCCTCCTCTGGGCTCCTCTGGTCTTCTCCATCACAGCATGATTACTTTGTCCTGTCTCTGCCTGGTATGATCTGTCTCCACCATCAGCCTGTGGGCACCTCCTTGTGCATGGCTGTGTGCCCACTGTGTGCCAAGTACAGGGCCTGGCACACAGTGGGTGCTAACTTAATAAATGCTTTCTGGATAAGGTCAAGAAGGGTTCAGATGGACGAACTGCTCTTCCTCTCCTGGGGCCGGCCCCTTTAATCCCCATCAGCCTTCTCACCTATCTGGGACCACGCTGTCTTTTCTCTGTCCCTTAAGCCTCAATGGTGAACACCACATGGGTACTGGGCTCGACCTCTCCAGGCGGCACAAGGCGGCTCGGCAGCGATGGCAGCAATGGGGTACCCGAGAAGCCTCTCCGGATGATACCATCACCAAGGGGGCTCACAGGGGCCAAGCCAGAATCCACCAACTCCCAGAACCACTGGAAGAAACCAGAAAGACATGAGCAAGTTCTTGGTCATGGGACCTCTCTAGGACCCTGAAGTGCCCTCACCCAGACACCTGGACTGGCCCAGAGAGCTGTATCTCAGTCCTACTCTCCTGAGTGAATTTACCTCTCTGAGCCTCAGTTTCCTCATCTGTGAAGTAGGGATCTCAAACGTGGGGGGATATAAATATTGCCTGGTCCAGGCCAGGCGCTGTGGCTCGTGCCTGTAATCCCAGCACTTTGGGAGGCCAAGGCGGGAGGATCACCTGAGGTCGGGAGTTTGAGACCAGCCTGACCAACATGGAGAAACCCCACCTCTACTAAAAATACAACATTAGCCAGGCGTGGTGGTGCATGCCTGTAATTCCAGCTACTCGGGAGGCTGAAGCAGAAGAATCGCTTGAACCTGGGCGGCGGAGGTTGCAGTGAGCCGAGATTATGCCATTGCACTCCAGCCTGGGCAACAAGAGCGAAATTCCATCTCAAAAATAAAAAATATAAATAAATAAATAGTGCCTGGTCCAGCCAGGCCCAGTGGCTCACGCCTGTAATCCCAGCACTTTGGGAGGCTGAGGCGGGCGGATCACGAGGTCAGGAGATCAATACCATCCTGGCTAACATCGTGAGACCCTGTCTCGACTAAAAATACAAAAAAATTAGCCGGGCGTGGTGGCGGGCGCCTGTAGTCCCAACTACTCAAGAGGTTGAGGCAGGAGAATAGTGTGAACCCGGGAGGTGGAGCTTGCAGTGAGCTGAGATCGGGCCACTGCACTCCAGCCTGAGTGACAGAGCGAGACTCCGTCTCAAAAAAAAAAAAAAAAAAAAAAGTGCCTGGTCCACAGTACACATTGCAGAAATATTTATTTATTAACTAATAATAGCATGCTCAGTAGGGCACGGTGGCTCATGCCCATAATCCCAACATTTTGAAAGGGTGGTTTGACCCCAGGAGTTCTAGACCAGCCTGAGTAAAATAGTGAGACACTATCTCTACAAAAAATAAACAAAATTAGCCAGGCATCGTGGTGTATGCCTGTAACCCCAGCTACTCAGGAGGCTGAGGTGGGAGGACTGCTTCAGCCCAGAAGGTCAAGGCTGTAGTGAGCCAAGATCATGCCACTGTACTTTAGCTTGGGTGACAGAGTGAGACCCTGTATCTCTCTCTCTCTCTTTTTTTTTTTTTCGAGATGGAGTCTCGCTCTGTCAACCACATTGGAGTGCAGTGGCACAATCTCGCCTTACTGCAACTTCCGTCTCCCAGGTTCAAGTGATTCTCCTGCCTCAGCCTCCTGAGTAGCTGGGATTACAGGTGCCCACCACCATGCCTGGCTAATTTTTTGGTATTTTTAGTAGAGAGGGGTTTTCACCATGTTGGCCAGGCTGGTCTCGAACTCCTGACCTCAAGTGATCTGCCCACCTCGGCCTCCCAAAGTGTGGGAATTACAGGTGTGAGCCACTGCGCCCGGCCGAGACCCTGTCTCTAAACATAAAAATAAATAAAACAGTATGTTTATTTTTATAACATATTATATGCCATATAATGCTATTTATTATAATGCTATGCACCATAGTGATATTCTATTGTATATTTTTTCTTACATTTGAGATTCCAATATATTATTTATTAAAATATAAAAGTAGGGCCCAGCACAATGGCTCATGCCTGTAATCCCAATACTTTGGGAGGCCAAGGCAGGTGGATCACAAGGTCAGGAATTCGAGACCAGCCTGGCCAACATAGTGAAACCCCATCTCTACTAAAAATACGAAAATTAGCCGGGTGTGGTGGCACACGCCTGTAGTCCCAGCTCCTCAGGAGGCTGAGGCAGGAGAATCACTTGAACCCGGGAGGCGGAGGTTGCAGTGAGTGGAGACCACACCACTGCACTCCAGCCTGGGTGACAGAGCAAGACCCTGTCTCAAAAAAAAAAAAAAAAAAAAGTAAAACAATAAAATATGCAGTAAATAAGCAAATGAATAATAACGATAGTACTAATGGCTAACATTTTCTGCACAATCACCCTGTATAAATGCCGTTCCAATAGTACATGGATGGGCTCATGAAGGTATAATGAAGCCATTTAGCGCCATTATTTCCATTTAACAAAGGAGGAAATGAAGGCTCAGAGGTTAAGTAACTAGAGCCCAAGGTTGCAATTCATAAATAAAAGCAATTCTGAGCTTCAGTGCCGAGTTCCTTGAAGGAAGGACTGAATGGGAGAAACTAAATGAGATGCTGTTTCCAAGCAGGCTCTGGGTAAATGCTGGATACATTTTAAGAACAGGCAGAATCAGTCTGAACGGATGCGTTGGGAGTGTGAGCTCTTCAGCGCAACAGATCTGGGTTCAATCCAGGCCACGTGGTCCAGGGCAAGCGGCCTCAGTTTGCCCATCTGGGAAATGGAGGCGAAAGGGGTACGGATCCCTCAGAGGTGTTGATGATAAAACAATGGGACCCACGTGCGCCAGACACAGGCTGTGTGCTGTCCGCGGTGCTGACCCCAGAATGGGGCACAAAACTGGAACTCACAGCTTTGGGGTAAGGCGATCAGTGAAGACAAATGTGGAGATGGGAGAGGTGGGGTTCAAAGAGATGGCCCAGTCTTCCCCTACTGTCCTCCTGAGCCTCACCAATGAGCCTATCTCCACCACCAGACTGAGCATTAAAACTGGGAAACTGGCCAGGCACGGTGGCTCACGCCTGTAATCCCAGCACTTTGGGAGGCTGAGGCAGGCAGATCGCTTAGGGTCAGGAGTTTGAGACCAGCCTGACCAACATGGCAAAACCCTGTCTCTACTAAAAATACAAAAATTAGCCGAGCATGGCGCTTTGCACCTGTAATCCCAGCTGCTTGGGATGCTGAGGAAGCAGAATTGCTTGAACCCAGGGGGTAGAGGTTGCAGTGGAAAGATCTGGGCAACAGATCTGGGCAACAGCACTCAGGCTGGAGTGCAATGGTGTGGTCTCCGCTCACTGCAACCTCTGCCTCCTGGGTTCAAGTGATTCTCCTGCCTCAGCCTCCCGAGTAGCTGGGACTACAGACACATAGTCCCCATCTCAAAAAATAAAAAAGTAAAAATAAAAATAAAAAAGCTGGGAAACTGCCAGGCATGGTGGCTCATGTCTGTAGTCCCAGCACGTTGGGAGGTTGAGGCCAAAAGTGAGTTCAAAACCAGCCTGGGCATCCTGTCGCTACAAAACATTTTATAAATTAGCCAGGTGTTGTGGTACATGTGCCTGTTGTTCCAGCTCCCAAGGAGGCTGAGGCAGGAAGATTGTTTGAGCCCAGGAGGTTGAGACTGCAGTGAGCTATGATTGTGCCACTGCTCTTCAGCCTGGCTTACAGAGGGAAACTCTGTCAAAAAAAAAATGGGGCTGGGCACGGTGGCTCATGCCTATAATCCCAGCACTTTGGGAAGCCGAGGTGGATGGATCACAAGGTCAAGAGATCAAGACAAGCCCAGCCAACATGCTGAAACCCCATCTGTACTGAAAATACAAAAGTTAGCTGTGCCTGGTGGTGCGCACCTGTAGTCCCAGCTACTCGGCAGGCTGAGGCAGGAGAATCGCTTGAACCTGGGAGGCAGAGGTTGCAATGAGCCGAGATCATGCCACTGCACTCCAGCCTGGCAACAGAGCGAGACTACGTCTCAAAAAAAATATGGGGAAACTGAGGTCCAAGACCATGCTGCTAATCAGGACCAGAGCCAGGGCAAAGTGGGTTGGGAGAAAGAGGGTGCGGAGAATGGATGTGAGTTGAACTTGAACTTCTGTGTGTGTAAGGGATGCAGCATAGCTCATTTCCTTGCCTATGAGTGGGGGGTCCTCTGACTCTCGTGTTGTGGAGGAAGACATCAAAGCTTGGAGAGAAAATGACCTGCTTGCTGGGAGTCACACAGCTGGGAGCTTGAGCCACGCTCAGATCTCATCCTTCTAGGACTGTTCCCCACATTTGAGCACAACTCGTCCCCACCCTTTCCCAGGGGCACCTGAAATTGAAGGCAGAAATGCAAGTGCTCTACAAGAGGCCTCCCTCGGGAGAGTTCCTGGTAGCTGGGAGGGTGTGTCGGGAAGGAAGAGGGTGGGGTGTATGGGGACAGTTAACATCTCCCAGATGGGAGGCCCCTGAGATGTCAGCTGCTCATTTTCTTTTTTCTTTTCTTTCTTTCTTTTTTCTTCTCTTGTTTTTTTTTTTTTTTTTTTTTTTTTTTTTTTTTTTTTTTGAGATGGAGTCTCACTCTGTCTCCTAGGCTGGAGTGCAGTGGTGCAATCTCGGCTCACTGCAAGCTCCGCCTCCTAGGTTCACACCATTCTCCTGCCTCAGCTTCCCGAGTAGCTGGGATTACAGGCACCCGCCACCATGCCCGGCTAATTTTTTTGTATTTTTAGTAGAGACGGGGTCTCACTGTGTTAGCCAGGATGGTCTCGATCTCCTGACCTCATGATCTGCCCACCTCGGCCTCCCAAAGTGCTGGGATTACAGGCATGAGCCACTGCGCCCGGCCAAGACAGGGTCTTTCTCTGTCACCCAGGCTGGAGCATGCAGTGGTGCAGTCTTAACTCACTGCAGCCTCGACCTCCTAAGCTCAAGGATCCTCCCACCGCAGCCTCCCAAGTAGCTGAGACTACAGTCACACACCACAACTCCCAGCTAATTTTTGTATTTTTTGTAGAGACAGGATCTCACTATGCTGCCCAGGCTGGTCTTGAAATCCTGGGCTCAAGCGATCCACAAGCCTCAGCCTCCCAAAGTGCTGGGATTCCAGACTTGAGCCATGGCACCAGGCTTGTCTGCCCATTTTCCTGCTGGGAAAACAAGGTTCCAGATGGGAGAACTCCCTGCACACATTCCTATTTGTTCACGTATTCATTGAACAAATGCAAAAAAATAGTTCACCTCGTGTTAGGAAGAAAAGAAAACTGGACAAGGGTCTGGGAATGAGGGAGTGGATCACATTGCTGGGGTGAGTTAGGGAATTTTCTGAGGAGGTGGCTTTGAGCCGAGGCCTGAAAGAGGAGAAAGAGCTGGCCAGGAGAAAGATAGGGGAACAGCATACCAGGCAGAAGGAACAGCACCTGCGAAGGCCCGGAGGTGGCAACAAGTTGGTAGGTTTAAGGAATGGGAATTGGTAAGCCAGGCACTGTGGCTCACGCCTGTAATCCCAGCACTTTGGGAGGCCGAGGCAGGCAGATCACCTGAGGTCAGTAATTCAAGACCAGCCTGGCCAACATAGTGAAACCCTTGTCTCTATAAAAATACAAAAATTACCTGGGTGTGGTGTTGTGTGCCTGTAAGCCCAGCTACTCGGTAGGCTGAGGGAAGATAATTGTTTATGCCCGGGAGGCGGAGGCTGCAGTAAGCCGAGGTTGCACTGTTACACTCTAGCCTGGGCAACAAAGGGAGACTCCATCTCAAAAAAAAAAAAAAAAAGCCAGGCACAGTGGCTCACACCTGTAATCCCAGCATTTTGGGAGACCGAGGTGGGCAGATTGCCTGAGTTCAGGAGTTCAAGACCAACCTGGCCAGCATGGTGAAACCCTGTCTCTACTAAAAATACAAAAAAAATAGCCAGGCATGGTGGCATGGGGCAGTAATCCCAGCCACTTGGGAGGCTGACGTAAGGGAATTGCTTGAACCAGGGAGGTGGAGGTTTCAGTGAGCCAAGATCGCACCACTGCACTCCAGCCTGGGCCACAGAACAAGACTTTCACCTCAAAAAAAAAAAAAAAAAGAATGGGAATTGGGAGCCAAGGGCCAGGGTGGAGGGAAGTTCGTTGCTTCAGGTGCTGGGTGAGGACTTAGGATTTGATTCTGGGAGAATGTTGAGGTTTTGAGGAATGTGATCTACTTGGGGATCACAGGAAGCCTGCTGTGGCCAATTTGGGGAGCAGGGCCTATCCCTGGGGCAGAGGCTAGAGCAGTGGCCATGTGAGATATGGACCAGAGCGGGGCCTGTGAGTGGATCTGAGATATGTTTTGGGGGCTGAAAGACAGGCCATAGCCACGGAGTGTGAGAAAGAGAAGATTCAAGGGTGCCTGGTGACTTTTTTTTTTTCTTTCGAGACAGAGTTTCGCTCTTGTTGCCCAGGCTGTAGTGTAATGGCACAGTCTCACTGCAACCTGCAACCTCTGCCTCCCATTTTCAAGCAATTCTCCTGCCTCAGCCTCCCGAGTAGCTGGGATTACAGGTGCCCACCACCATGCCCAATTAATTGTATTTTTAGTAGAGACAGGATTTCACCATGTTGGCCAGGCTGGTCTCGAACTCCTGACCTCACGGGATCCACCCACCTAGGCCTCCCAAATTGCTAAGATTACAGACGTGAGCCACCACATCCGGTGGTAACTGGTGATTATTAAGCATGATTACTTGTTTTTCAGAAAGCCAGGAGTCACACAGTTACCTGGGGAATGGGGCTGCCATTACTCGCATGGGAAAAATTGAGGGGAAGCACCAGGCTTTGGGTGGGTTCCAATTTTGCTGGAGCATCACATGAGTCCCAGATGGAGCCAGCAGAGGCAGCTGAATGTTTGGATCTGGAATTATGGGGGACCTGGCTCAACTGAAGGTGAAACAGATCTAACAGGTCTGGGGGCAGTTGCCAGCATCTGGCTGTTGGTCAGATGCGGGGGTGCTCCCGAGAGCCCTGATTCCTGGGACCCAGCCAGCTATCCCTCCCCCATCTGGAGTGGAATGGGGTAAGGATGGGGCTCCCAGGGACTAGGGATGGGGTATAGCGGGGTGTCCTCTGGTCTCAGCTGCAGCACACATCAACCTACCACTCCTGATTTTTTATCTTTTATTTTTGAGACAAAGTCTCACTCTGTTGCCTAGGCTGGAGTGCAGTGGTGCCATCTCGGCTCACTCCAACCTCCAACTCCCTGTTTCATGTGATTCTCCCACCTCAGCCTCTTGAGTAGCTGGGATTACAGGCGCCCACCACGATGCCAGGCTAATCTTTTTTTTTATTTTTTATTTTTTTATTTTTAGTAGAGACAGGGTTTCACCCTGTTGGCCAGGCTGGTCTCTAACTCTTGGCCTCAAGTAATCCACCCACCTCGGCCTAAAGTGCTAGGATTACAGGCATGAACTGCTGCACCTGGCCCTGCTACTCCTGATTAATTGCCCTCTTCATTAAGAAGCTGGGATGGGGATGGAGGGCCTGATGGGAGGCTCCTGGGTGGGGAAGGCCTTCGTAGGAGACCCAGAGCTACCTCCTCTTTTTTTGTTTGTTTTTTTTTTTGAGACGACATCTCACTCTGTCACCCAGGCTGGAGTGCAGTGGCGCAGTCACAGCTCACTGCAGCCTCGGCCCCCTGGGATAAAGCAATCCTCCCACCTCAGCCTCCCAAAGTTCTGAGATTACAGGCGACCGCGACCACACCTAGCTGAGAGCTCCCTTTTGTTGTTGTTGGGTTTTGTTGTTGTTGTTGTTGTTGTTTGTTTTGGTTTGTTTTTTGAGACAGGGTTTCCCTCTTGTCACCCAGGCTGGAGTGCAATGACGCGATCTTGGCTCACCGCAACCTCCGCCTCCTGGGTTCAAGCGATCCTTCTGCCTCAGCCTCCCGAGTAGCTGGGATTACAGTCATGCACCACCACACCCAGGTAATTTTGTATTGTTAGTAGAGACGGGGTTTCTCCATGTCGATCAGGCTGGTCTCAAACCCACAACCTCAGGTGATCCACCTGCCTTGGCCTCCCACACTGCTAGGATTACAGGCATGAGCCACAGTGACCAGTTTTTTTTTTTCTTTTTCTTTCTTTCTTTTTTTTTTTTTTTCTGTTGAGATGGAGTCTCACTCCTTCACCCAGGCTGAAGTGCAGTGGCACGATATTGTCTCACTGCAACCTCTGCCTCCCAGGTTCAGGTGATCTTCCTGCCTCAGCATGCCGAGTAGCTGGGACTGCAGGCGCGTGCCACCACGCACTGCTAATTTTTTGTATTTGTAGTAGAGACAGGGTTTCACTACGTTGGCCAGGATGGTCTCGATCTCTTGACCTCATGATCCGCCTGTTGTGGCCTCCCAAAGTGCTGGGATTACAAGCATGAGCCACTGTGCCTAGCCTGTTGTTGGTTTTTTGTTTGTTTGTTTTTTTGTTTGTTTGTTTGAGACAGAGTCGCACTCTGTTGCCCAGGCTGGAGTGCAGTGGCACAATCTCGGCTCACTGCAACCTCCACCTCCTGGGTTCAAGCAATTCTCCTGCCTCAGCCTCCCAGGTAGCTAGGATTACAGGTGCCTGTCACAACACCCAGCTTATTTTTTGTATTTTTAGTAGAGACAGGGTTTCTCCAGGTTGGCGAGGCTGGTCTCAAACTCCTGTCCTCAGGTGATCCACCTGCCTCAGCCTCCCAAAGTGCTGGGATTACATGTGTGAGCCACCGTGCCTGGCCTCTTTGCTGTTCCTTAAACCTGCCTCGGGGCCTTTGCATGTGCTGTGCCATCTGCCGGGAACACCCTTCCCCTGGCTGTTAAAATGGTCAGCTGCTTGTTTCCATCCATACTTCAGCTAAAATGTCAACTTCCCGGAGAAGGCCCTCCTGCCCAGCTCGAGTAGTCTCATGAGCACTCACCCACCCCCACATTTTCTCTTTTTTCTTGCCTTAACATCTGTCTCATGAGCCCTGTCATTTTGGGGCCTGTCACTGCAGTTCTGTGTCCTACACACTCAGCATGTGGCTTGGCACACAGCGGGTGCCCATGTGCAGGTGCAATGACTGATGCTGTGAGCTGAGTGTGGGAGAGGTCATCAGAAGGTCCTTTATTTATTTATTATTATCATTATTTTTTGAGACGGAGTCTCGCTCTGTTGTCCAGGCTGGAGTGCAGTGGCGCAATCTCAGCTCACTACAAACTTCACCTCCCAGGTTCAAACGATTCTACTGCCTCAGCCTCCCGAGTAGGTGGGATTACAGGCACCTGCCACCATGCCCAGCTAATTTTTTTTTTTTTTTTTGAGACAGAGTCTTACTCTGTCATCCAGGCTGGAGTGCAGTGGTGTGATCTTGGCTCACTGCAACCCCTGCCTTCCGGGTTCAAGCGATCCTCCTGCCTCAGCCTCCCGAGTAGCTGGGATTACAGGTGCCCGCCACCACGCCAGGCTAATTTTTTTTTTTTTTTTTTTTGAGATGGAGTCTCGCTCTGTCACCCAGGCTGGAGTGCAGTGGCATGATCACGGTTCACTGCAGCCTCAACCTCCCATGCTCAAGCAGTCCTCCTACCTTAGCCTCCCAAGTAGCTGGGACTACAGGCGTACACCACCATGACTGGCTTTTTTTTTTTTTTTTTTTAAATAGAGATAGGGTCTTACTGTGTTACCCAGGATGGTCTTGAACTCCTCGGCTCAAGCGATCCACCTGCCTCGGCCTCCCAAAGTGCTGAGATTACAGGCGTGAGCCACCGCGCCCAGACTACCCTTTTCCTTTCCTCTTCCTGCAGATGGCTGGAGTGTGGATAAATAAACATTAAGGCATATGCAGCTACGCCTGCCCTAGGAGACCCGAGGCTCACCCTGAGCACCCTCATTCCACACAATGTTAGCCCAGTTTTTTAACACACAAAAACGCTGAGTTCTGGCCAGGTATGGTGGTTCATGCCTGTAATCCCAGCACTTTGGGAGGCTGAGGCAGGCGGGTCACTTAAGATCAGGGGTTCAAGACCAGCCTGGCCAACATGGAGAAACCCGTCTCTACTAAAAATACAAAAATCAGCCGGGCGTCAAGGCTTGTGCCTGTAACTCCAGCTGCTCGGGAAGCTGAGGGAGGAGAATCACTTAAACCCGGGAAGCAGAGATGGCAGAGAGCAAAAATCACATCACTGCACTCCAGCCTGGGCGACAGAGTGAGACCCTGTCTAAAAAACAAAACAACACAACAACAGAAACCACTGAGTCCTAGAGAGGTTACCAGCCACTCAGGTGATGGGCCTGGGATTTGAATCCAGCCCCCGCAGGGTTTTCCTCTTGGCTCAGTTTCCCAGAATGGGGGCACTGGCTGTGATCCGAAGTTGTGACCTCATGACCCATTGCTCAGGCCTGGTGGCAGCCAGGTCCCCTTTTCTTGGGTGAGTCAAAACCTTGTGTCCAGGCACAAGGGATCTCCTGCTCCCAAAAGCAGTGGCCACAGCCCTGGGCTGGACAGTTGGATCAGGTCCCCAATTCCCTGGTGGCCTCTCTGGGCCTCAGTGGGCCCCTGTGAGCTGGTCCCCAAGCAGCTCTAAGTGTTTCCTTTTTTTTTGGTGGTGGGGACAGAGTCTCACTCTGTCTCCCAGGCTGGAGTGCAGTGGCGTGATCTCGACTCACTGCAACCTCCGCCTCCCAGGTTCAAGCAATTCTCCTGCCTCAGCCTCCAAGTAGCTGGACTACAGGCATGAGCCACCATGCCCAGCTAAGTTTTTTGTGTGTCTAGTAGAGACGGGGTTTCTCCATGTTGGCCAGGTTGGTCTTGAACTCCTGACCTCAAGTGATCCGCCTGCTTCGCCCTCCCAAAGTGCTAGGATTGCAGGCGTGAGCCACCGCGCCTGGCCAGCTCTGGGTATTTCTCAGTAGGGGGTCTCTGGGATCTCCCCACCATGGCCTGGGCCACCCCCACCCCCTACTCACTTCACTCAGCAGGAAGGAGAGTGTTGTCCTGCTGTGCCTCATGCTGCTGGCACCTGTGGCCCTGCAGAAATGGCTCTGAGACCTCCAGACCACTGGGAGCCCAGGTACGGCCCTGTGGGACACCCCCTAGACAGAAACTCACTCCCACACTCTCTGCACCCTCCCTTGAACCCCAAGGACACTAAATCAAGGTGGCATGGACCACACCACAGGCACCAGTGTGAGACACCCGCCCGGACCTTGCAGCGGTCCCCATCCAGGGACAGCAGCCAGGTGCCCAAAGCCCCTCCCCACACCTGTCCAGGTTCAGCAGCCTGGGTGGGGGCATCAGGACTGGCGAAACAAGGTCTCCTGGCCCCAGACACATGGGAGACCCATTCAGCTCCCAGAGTGGCTCTGATGGTTTCAGGGGGATTACGACACCCCAGCCCCTCTCCTGAGATGCCCCCAAGCTCAAGAATAAGCTTGCTCCAGGAGGCCCAGGCATGTCTGGCACTTACCACCACTGCGGAGTCCTGCCTGGGTCCCATGACCTCCTGGCTAGTGAGGGAAGGAGGGGAGAAAATGACCTGACCAAGAGGGAGGCCCAGGGCTCCCTCAACACCCACTCAGCGGAGCCCCTTAACTGTCTGGGCACCAGGCCAGGACATAATCCACACACTTTCCTTGGGTGAGGCTCCCAGTGGGTGGAGGGCAGAGTGTCCAAGAGGGCCTGAGGGGACGAGAGAGTGGCCAAGAGGGTGGCCAGGCATGGAGGGGGAGGGGCGGGGAGGGCAGAGGAAGGAGGGGGGAAGGAGGGAAGGGAGGCGTAGGAGTGAGGAGGCTGGGTGAGAGGTGTTAAGATTAATTGTTCATGTGTTTGCATATGATAGAGTGAGAGAGAGGGCACGAAGGAAGATGGTGGTAGGGGACCAGCAGCTCTGGGAACGGGGGGATTTTATCAACTCAGGGTCTAGGATATCTGCTTCCAAGCAGAGCCCATGGGGTGTGGCCTAAGGAGCTTGGGGGCTCCAGGAAAGTTGCCTGCTGTGCTGTGCCGCCCCAGGCAGATCAAAGACCCTCTCTGGTCATTGGCTGGGCGCGGTGGCTCACGCCTGTAATCCCAGCACTTTGGGAGGCGGAGGCGGGTGGATCACGAGATCAGGAGATCGAGACCATGCTGGCCAACATGGTGAAGCCCCATCTCTACTAAAAATACAAAAAAGTAGCTGAGTGTGGTGGCAGGTGCCTGTAATCCCAGCTACTTGGGAGGCTGAAGCAGGAGAATCGTTTGAACCCAGGAGGCAGAGGTTGCAGTGAGCTGAGATCGTGTCACTGCACTCCAGAGTGGGCAACAGGAGCGAAACTCCATCTTATTAAAAAAAAAAAAAAAAAAGAATGGCTTGAACCCAGGAGTCAGAGGCTGCAGTGAGCCAAGACTGCACTACTGCACTCCAGCCTAGGTGACAGAGGGAGACTATCTCAAAAAAGAAAAAAAGAGAGAGAGATGGGGTTTTGCCATTTTGCCCAATTTGGTCTCAAACTACCAAGCTCAAGCAATTCACCCACCTCAGCTTCTCAAAGTGCTGAGATTACAGTGGTAAGCCACCATGCCCGGCACCCCCAGTTTTGTTTGTTTGTTTTGAGACAGGGTCTCACTCTGTCACCCAGACTAGAGTGCAGTGGTGCAATCTCAGCTTACCGCAACCTCTGACTCCCAGGCTCAACCAATTCTCCTGCCTCAGCCTCCCTAATAGCTGGGATTACAGGCACACACCACCACGCCTGGCTAATTTTTGTATTTTTAGTAAAGATGGGGTTTCACCATGTTGACCAGGCTGGTCTTGAACTCCTGACCTCAAATGATCCACCCACCTTTGCCTTCCAAAGTGCTGGGATTACAGGTGTAAGCCACTAGGCCTGGCCCTATTTTTTTTTTTTTTTTTGAGATGGAGTCTTGCTCTGTTGCCCAGGCTGGAGTACAATGGGGCGATCTCAGCTCACTGCAACCTCCGCCTCCCTGGTTCAAGCGATTCTCTGCCTCAGCCTCCTGAGTAGCTGGGATTACAGGCACCTGCCACCACGCTCAGCTAATTTTTGTATTTTTAGTACAGACAGAGTTTCTCCATGTTAGCCAGGCTGGTCTCAAACTCCTAAGCTCAGGAGATCTGCCCGCCTTGGCCTCCCAAAGTGCTGGGATTACAGGTGTGAACCACCGCACCCAGCCAAGTGAGCTCCTGATTCTTATCTGTCCCTGCCTTGAGTCTGTGGATCCCCTGAAAGTAAAGACATGGTCCCCACTGTGACCCCAGCACAGAGCCCAGCACATAGTAGGTGCTCAGTTAATGTTTTCACATGAGTCCATAACTCGTGTTTTCACATGAGGCCTTGGATGAATGGTAGGGGCTTTATTTCCTCAGGTTCTGCTCCTCCCCAGGAACCCCAGCCCCATCCATGCCCCCATCTCTGTTGGCTCCTCAGGGCTCACTCCTGGAGGTGGTGGGCAAAGGACAATCTGTCATTCATGGATCCCTGAGGAAGGAACACACAGGGAGGCATTCAGACACCAAAAGGCTCTGCAGCCCAGGCTGGCCCTGCTTGGGATAGCAGCTCCCCCAACCATGCCTTGGCCCCAGGGCTGAGCCCCCAGCCCAGCCCTACCTTACCATGGACACCTCGTCCAGGTTCTCAAACTTGGACTCATTCCGGTGACAGAATCTCACAGCCATGACCACAGACCCGATGAGCAAAAGAGACACCAGCAAACACACGACCACCACCACGCTCGGGTTCCTGTGTAACTCACGGGGCCCAGTGTCACCTGGAGCTGGGGAAAGGAGCTCAGAGTCAGCACTGGGTCCTATTTCCCACAAGCCTAAGACACCCACCAGGGCCCAGAGCCTTTTAAATCTGTTCTCAAGAAGCTGACCTCTCTTCCCTCTCCAGTTGAGGCTGCCACTTTTTAATCATTTATTTTAGAGACAGGGTCTCACTCTGTCACCCAGGCTGGAGTGCAGTAGTGCAATCACAGCTCACTGCAGCCTCTATCTCCTGGGCTCAAGTGATCCTCCCACCTCAGCCTCCCAAGTAGCTAGGATTACAGGCATGCACCACCATGCCTGGACAATTTTTTTTTTTTTTTGAGACAGGGTCTTGCTCTGTCACACAGGCTGGAGTGCAGTGACATTATCTCAGCTTACTGTGACCTCCATCTCCAAGGATCTAGTGATCCTCTTACCTCAGCCTCCCCAGTAGCTGAGACTACACGTGTGTGCCACCACACCCAGCTAATTTGTGTATATATTTAGTAGAGATGGGGTTTCACCATGTTGCCCAGGCTGGTCTTGAACTCATTGGCTCAGGTGATCCACCCGCCTCGGCCTCCCAAAGTGCTGGGATTACAGGCGTGGGCCACTGAGCCCAGCCTAATTTTTAAATTTTATTTAATCAATTACTTTATTTATTTTTGAGATAGAGTCTTTTTTTTTCCCCCCTGAGATGGAGTCTTGCTCTGTCTCCCAGGCTGGAGTGCAGTGGTTCAATGTGGGCTCACTCCAACCTCCGCCTCCCGGGTTCAAATTATTTTCCTGCCTCAGCCTCCCAAGTAGCCCGGATTACAGGCGCCCGCCACCATGCCTGGCTAATTTTTGTATTTTTAGTAGAGACGGGGTTTCACCATGTTGGCCAGGCTGGTCTTGAACTCCTGACCTCAGGTGATCCTCCCACCTTGGCCTCCCAAAGTGCTGGGATTACAGATGTGAACCACCACGCCCAGCCATTTTTATTTTATTTATTTATTTATTTGAGACAGAGTCTTACTCTGCCACCCAGGCTGGAGTGCAGTGACACGATCTCAGCTCACTGCAACCTCTGCCGCCTGGGTTCAAGCGATTCTCCTGCCTCAGCCTCCCGAGTTGCTGAGATTACAGGCGTCAGCCACCACGCCTGGCTAATTTTTGTAGTTTTAATAGAGACGGGGTTTCACCATTTTGGCCAGGCTGGTCTTGAACTCTTGACCTCGTGATACACCCCCCCCCCCGCCCCCGCCCCCGGCCTCCCAAAGTGCTGGGATTACAGGCTTGAGACACCGCGCCCCGCCATTTTTAGATTTTTTTGTAGAGACAAAGTCCTGCTATTTTGCCCAGGCCCAAATACATAATGTATAACCTGTCTCCCCACCACAGCAAGTATTAGTTTCTCTCTTTGCCCATCGCTGCGTGCCCAGCCGTGACATACACTAGGCACTTAATAAATGCGCATAGCATGAAGGGCTTTAGACAATGGAGCAGAGACAAGAAGCCCTTCCTAGAGCATTCTCGGGGCTGTACCTCCCCCTGGTGGTCAGTTCCAAAACTGCAGCCTGTTACACCCGCCACCTCCCTACAAACACCCCAATCTCTTAATACTCACCTGGGCCAGGGGGCTCCAAGGTCTGGTCAGTGGAGGTCAAGGGCTCCGTTCCGGGGCTGTGGGAAGTGGGGCTCCAGTGCGGGGTCAGGGATTCGGAACTGGGGAGGGTGGAATGGGAAGAGGGGGTGAGCTCTGCCCTGGGGGAGCCAGAACTAGGGTGCGTGATTGTCTCTGGTTGTGGGGAGGAGGGAATCATCCTTGAATCTGTGGAGCTGGGGCTCGGCTGGATGGTAGGGGTTGCCCCTGAACTTGAGGGGCTGAGGTGGGTTATGGAGTCTGTCTCCAAACTCATGGTGCTGGAGTAGGATTTGGGGGGTTCCCCTGAACTATGGGTGCTGTGGGCGAAGGGAGAAGAAATCAGAGAGCTGACAGGTGATGTCTCCGTACTGTTCTCTGAGGTCACAGTATCTGGAAAGAAAAACATCATTGGAAACTGGGCGCGGTGGCTCACGCCTGTAATTCCAGCACTTTGAGAGGTCAAGGTGAGAGCATCACTTGAACCCAGGAATTAGAGACCAGCCTGGGCAACATAGCGAGACCCTCTCTCTCTCTCTTTCTCTCTCTCTTTTTTTTTCTTTTTTTGAGATGGCGTCTCGCTCTGTCACCCAGGCTGGAGAGCAGTGGTGCCATCTCAGCTCACTGCAACCTCCACCTCCTGGGTACAAGCAATTCTCCTGCCTCAGCCTCCCAAGTAGCTGGGATTACAGGCATGCATTACCACGCCTGGCTAATTTTTGCATTTTTAGTTTCACTGTGCTGGCCAGATTTGTCTCGAACTTCTGACCTCAGATGATCCACCTGCCTTGGCCTCCCAAAGTGCTGGGATTACAGGCATAAGCCATCATGCCCAGCCTTTTCATTTTTAATTAATTTATTTTTTTGTCCAGGTCATAGGGAGACCTGAAAGATTTAGGACACCATGTGAGCTCTCAGTGGGAAACTGAAGCTCCCACTCAAATTCATGCTCCTGGTCTGAAGTCCCACAGCCCGGGTTCAAGTGCAGATCAGCGTTCCCAGTCCTCTTGGCTGAGAGCTCTAGAAGCCCTTTGGATATGGGAAGTGACTGCATCCCAGGCAGTGCTGGGCAGCTCCTTTAAATTTTCTGGGACTCAGTTTTCTTTTCTGTAAAATGGAGTTCATGTGGAGTTGGTGCCTCTGACAGTTCATCAGTCAGGTTCATAGTGGGTGTACACAAGCTGGGTGCTCCCAGCTATTGGGGAGGCTGAGGCGGGAGGATTGCCTGACCCCAGGAATTCAAGGCTGTAGTGCGCCATGATTGCGCCACTGCACTCCTGCCTGGGAGACATAATGAGACCTTGTCTCTACAAAAAAAATAAAACAAAAATTAGCCAGGCATGGTGGTGCATGCCTAGTCCCAGCTACTCAGGAGGCTGAGGTGGGAGGATCGCTTGAGTCCAGGAGTTCAAGGCTGCAGTAAGCCATGATCATGCCACTGAACTCCAGCCTGGGCAACAGAGTGAGACTCCGTCTCAAAAAAAAAAAAAACACACACACACACACAATAGAATAGAAACACAGTGGGTGCACAGTGACACTCAACTATAAAGATCCACCTATGAGCTCAGAGAGGATCAGCCCTAATTTTCTCCAGGTAGCCCTAGGCTAACCTCAACTTTAATGGAAGACACAAAGACACAGGCGCTGGGAACATGTCTCCGGAACCCACCCTTCTACGTGTTGGTCCAGCTACTTCCTGGCTCACATCCCATCCCAGGCATGGAGTCCAGGGACCAGGCTGGGGGCAGGTAAGCAGTTCATGAGCCACCTCCCACAACGACTTCCCACCCAGTTCCAGGTGACTGGGCCTCTTAGGCACTTACAAGTTCATTCATCAACTCTCTGCTCCACCCATGCACTCTGCTCTGGGCCAAACTTTGTGCTTCCTCCTTGACTCACCCTAGGCAGCAGAAATGCGGAAATAACACACAACACTGGCCCTGAGAGGGGGCTGGGTCCACATGCCACCCTCCCCAGATCTCTATGTAGCCCCCCAGGCCCTGTGGGGATGACGTCTGAGTCTAGAAGAGGCATGGAACTCAGGCTGGGCTTCATCCCTATTTGACAGATGAGAAACTGAGGCTCAGAGTAGCAGAGGGTCTGGCCTGAGGTGACTAGGGAGCTGGGCAGAACGCCCCTCAAGGACCCTTGTCCTCTGTTTCTGCTGAAATGAAGATGATTCAGAGGCCAGAGTGGACCCCAAGCCAAGTCAGAATTCTGGGGAGCTGAGTGCTTAGTGAACTGAGGAAAAGCTGTGGACTTGAAAAAGGAAGAGTTGGAGGACACAAGCCCTGCTGAGTGCCTGGCACTGAGTAGGCACTGGTGAGCTGCTGAAGGGTTGACCAGAAGGTAAAAAGAAAGATGTTTCTAGGCACTGTGCTGGGTGTTTGCTCTCCCCAGAGACTCCTAGACTGGGAGGCTCACATGAGCCAAGTCAACCAGTTCTAATCTGGGTCTGGGACAAGCTGGACTGAGCCTCAGTTTCCTGAGCTATGAAATGGGGATAAAAGTGGTGCCTTCTGAATGAAACCCCTCCCTGCAATGAGCATTTCAGCAGCCATGGTGGCCTCTGCTCTGCTATTACAGGTCTGTGGGGTAGGACACCGGTCAGAGAGAGTGACAACATAGTGGCAGGTAAAGGGCAGAAAAAGGGAATGCAAGAAGCTCAAGGCTCCTCCCCTCCACCCTAGGCACTGTCTTATAGGAGAGCAAGAGGGAATTAAGTCAGACACCCAGAAGACCTTCTCATGGGAACCACAGATGTTTGATGACCAGGAAGTGAGTCCCTGTTCCCTGGAACCCCCATGGCCCTGAGGTCTTCACCATTCTCCCTTTGGGGACTGGCTAAAAGGAACAGATTTGAAAAGGAGCCCAAAAGTAGGTGTGAGGCCATCTGCGGCCTCCAGCAGGTTCAGGGCTCACTGGAGTTGCAGGACCCACAGCCCCAGGGCTTGGGAGCAGCGGTGCCTCATCTGTCCTCACAGCTGCTCCGTTTGCTTCTGGGAGAGAAGCCAGCCTTCCTCGGAGGGCTGGCAGACCAGCGTGGCCTGAGGGAGGGGTCCAGAAGCCAGGTGTGTGACTGGGCTGTGCGTCCCCCACCCCCACCCTTCCGCTTTCTGGAAGCTGAGCCTCCTTTTTACCAGCTCTTACCTGTAAGGGAAGTATTGTAATTCCCATCAGCTTTCAGCAGCACCACCAGCACCAAAAGCAGAAGTGGCGGCAGCTGGGGGCACGCCATTCCTGTGCCGGGAGGGCCTGCCACCGGCTCTGCACAGGTGTGTGGCCAGGTGTGTGCCCAGGTGCCAGCTCCTTGCACCTGGGTGTGCGCTCCCTGCTGGTGGAGCGTGGGGCTGTGCAGGGGCGAGGCGCAGGTGGGGCTGCAGGGTGTGGGACCTCCCTGGGGCGCTCCTGTTCCCCCGGGTGCGGTTCTCGCCCTCTTCACCTGGACTCCACCCCTTCTAAACACGACGACCCAGAAGCTCTCAAAGCCAGTCATCCACTAAAGACACCCTGCTCCTGCCGTCCTTTTTCCCCCTGCTCCTGGTTCCACAGCTGCCCAAACCCCTGCTGTCACTCCCTCTGCCCCTCGTCCAGCCAGGTTGTCCCCTCTGGGAGCACCAATTTCTCCCACCTCCCTCCTATCCCTGAACCCACAGGGCTGGGGATGTCCTTGTTCTCTGTCCTCGTCCTCCTCTGTCCTCTGTCTCACCCAGACTGGGGCCTTTTGGGGACATGACTAAAACCTTCTAACCTTCTAGCATTTCTATTATGGATTTCTTTTTCTTTCTTTTATTCTCTTTTTTTTTTTTTTCGAGACGGAGTCTTGCTCTGTCACCCAGACTGGAGCGCAGTGATGCAATCTCGGCTCACTGCAACCTCTGCCTCCCGGGTTCAAGTAGTTCTCCTGCCTCAGCCTCCCGAGTAGCTGGCGCCCGCTACCAGGCCTGGCTAATTTTTGTATTTTTTAGTAGAGACAGGGTTTCACCATGTTGGCCAGGCTGGTCTCGAACTCCTGACCTCAAGTGATCCACCCGCCTCGGCCTCCCAAACTGCTAGGATTACAGGCATGAGCCACCGTGCCCAGCCCTTTTTTTTTTTTTTTTTTTAAGAGACGGGGTCTCACTCTCGCCCAGGCTGAAGCACAGTGGCACAATCACAGCTCACTGCATTCTCAAACTCTGGGATTCAAGCAACCTCCCGCCTCAGCCTCCCAAGTAGCTGCGATTACAGGCGTGTACCACCATGCCCGGCTAATTTATTTTTTTTTTTTTTTGAGACTGAGTTTAGCTCTTGTTGCCCAGGCTGGAATGCAATGGCACAATCTTGGCTCACCACAACCTCCACCTCCCGGGTCCAAGCGATTCTCCTGCCTCAGCTTCCTGAGTAGCTGGGATTACAGGCATGTGCCACCATGGCCGGCTAATTTTGTATTTTTAGTAGAGATGGGGTTCCTCCATGTTGGTCAGGCTGATCTCGAACTTCTGACCTCAGGTGATCCGCCCACCTCGGCCTCCCAAAGTGCTGGGATTACAGGCGTGAGCCACCGTGCCTGGCCTTTTTTTGTTGTTGTATTTTTTTTAGTATAGATGGGGTTTTACCATGTTGGCCAGGCTGATAGCTCTAACTCCTGACCTCAGGTGACCCACTCATCTTGGTTTCCCAAAGTGCTGGGATTACAGGCATGAGCCACCACACCCAGCCATCCTGTAGGATTTTTTAGGGGTGAGGGACTTGAGGTGAGTGCTCTGGGCCGGGTCCCAGGCACATTTCTAGAGTGCACTGGGGACAGTTTCCATCTGGGACGGGCTGGACACCACCCCACTACCCGTACGTGGATATGGCAGAGGCACAGCTGAGACCACATTGGCAGTGCCTGACCTCCAGGAAAGATTTGAGGTCCCCATGCTGGCCACAGACCCCAGATGCATACTGCATGGTTGGAAACTTCAGAGTTCTCTTCCCTCTGGGATGTTCCAGATTCCCCCACTATACCCAAGCCACTTCCATTAACCCAGAACACATCACCCAAGATCTAGGCTGTGGAGGACTTTATTCATTAGGCCCAGAGAGCCATGAGTGCCTCCCACGAAGTCCCCACTGCAGGGAGCCAGGGTCCTAGACGCCGGGCCAATGCATGTGCCGTGAGCTGGCCCAGGGGTCTGCTGGTCCCAAGAGCGCCTCTGTGTTCTTCAGACAGCTCCGGGTATGGTGGCCTCGCCAGGTGGCTTGAACTATCTTCGCTGCCATTTGCTGCTGCCTCATCTGCTGGCGGATCTTAAAGCCCCTCCAGGTGGACTGGATGGCTGTGGCCGCTTTGTCCTGGTGATGCGGCTGCCTGGGACTCAGGGCAGCCCGCTGGTAGGCGGAGGCCCAAGACACTGCCCCGGGGCCCTCAGCGCCCCGGCCCATGCCCTGCACCACGCGGGTGGGCTGTGTGCGTCCACAGGTATGACAGGTGCGAGGGCTGGAGCCCACTAGCATCACCACGCTGGGCGGGCTCCCGATCCTGGAGCTCAGGGAGTGGCAGACGCTGCAAGCGTGTGCCTGGCAGGACTGGAAGCAGCGATGGTCAGATACTGTCCTGGCTCTGCCATCCTGGAACCAGCTTCGGTCAGACATGACCCCGGCCCGGCTGCCCAGCTCCACCCACGTGACGGGGTGGAGCATCTGCCGGTGCCGGGCTTGGTCCCGGCGGGTGCTGTAGCCGCGCCAGGCAGACTGGATGGTCGTGGTGGCTCTGCAGAGGTGTGCCAGGTTCCGCCGCACACGGCAGCCACGCCAAGTAGCTTGGATGACCGTGGCCCCCCGGTGCCACAGCCGGATCCTGCGACGCACCAGGTAGCCACGGACGCCCGCCTGGATAGTGATCACTGCGAGGATACGGATCTCCTCCGCAGCCTGCATGGACACCATCGGCTCCCCGGACCGCCTGGGAGGCACCACTGCCTTGTTGCGCCGGGTGTCCCAGGACGCAGCACCCCTGGCTGGCTCCCACGCGCGGTTCCACGATTGGCCACCAACCACACCAGCGTCCGCGGGGCCCTGGAGTATAGTGGAGTTCAGGGACGCCTTGTGACTAACGGCAGGATTCTGGGGGCTATAGGAGTCCTGCCGTCTCCACGGTGACTCCTGGTTAAAAAGGGGTGGCAGGGAACCACTTGGGGAAGACTCATAGCCTACAGACACCCTCCGAACTCCCGGGGCCAGCGGAGGAATGACCGAGGAGTGTGTCATCTCCCCAGTGCGGATGACGGGCCTTACCTCTGCAGAGGGCCTGTGGGTGGGGTTTGCACCACCTCGGGCTGAGGCCTGGGATGGTTGTCTTTACACATACTGGAAGGGCCTAACCCTGGCCACAGAACTTTCTAGCAGTTCTGGAACAATCCTACCATGCACGGATCTGTAGGAATTTTTAGGGCCCATGGAGTCCCAGCGGCTGCTCGGAGCCATGTTTCCAGACACTGTTTTCTGGAGTGGATTGGGGACAGTTTCTGTCTGGAAGGGACTGGACAATGCCCTTCTAGCCGAGGACGGATATAGTGGCACATGTGAGACCATGCTGGTGGTCGCTGACCTCTAAGGAAGACTAGGATTCCCCATCCTGCCCACAGACACTGAAAGCAATCTGAAAGCCTCAGTACTGCCACGGGCCAGCTGGGGTGATCCTGAGACTACATTAGAAGCAACTGTACCCTGAGAGTGATTTTGGGGTATGACGTGAACGACAGACGCCTGTTGATAAACTGAGGGGGACTTAGTGGCTAAACCCGGGGCCTGGAAAGGGACAGGGACCATGCCACTAGCATGGCTGGGAGCCACCTCCCTTGGGGAAGAGACCCTTTCTCAGACAGGGACCTATGATCATGGCCCCCATCAGCTCCCAGAGGACTGGAGTACATCCACGGGGTTGCGCCAATGACCCTGGCTTTGCTGAATAGGTCATTGGATCCACTTGATCCTGACACTTGGGACACAGCCTCATCCAATTCTCCTAGCTTGGCTTGGTCCCCTGCGACCCCAGATGGCATTATCCTAGCATCTTGGCTCAATTGTAAGGCTCTTGATAGAACCGTGGGCACTCGGTATAGACTCCTCACTGTGCCACTAGCTGCCGGGGCTGAGGAGTGACCTGGCGCCAGACTGGTAGTGTGGGGCATCTGCAAGGGGGCTATAGACCTCTCCCCAGCCAGGGCTTTGAGGTAAGGAGGGGCAGTGATGTCAATCACCATGGGCCCCTTGGAGCAGCTCTGAGCCACACTAGAGGCCCCCATCATTGGCACAGAACCAGGGGGGACAACTGGGCTCACCCGACTCACTACTGAACCTGGGAGCAAGTTTGGAGCAGCTAAGCTAGCGGAGGGTCTTACAGATAGACTCGGCTTCTTTCTGTCTGCCATCAGACTGGGAGCCACCCAACTGGACACAGAGCCTGCGGGAAGGCTCTGACCCATGCCTCAGATGGTGGAGCCCGGGGGAAGGCTGGAGGTTATGCCACCAGGCAGAGTGCCTGGGACTGCGCCCGTGCTCACCCTACTGGCTACAAAACCTCCTGCCGCACCACGACCAGCCCTGCTCTTCAGAGAGTCCTGCGGAATCACATATCTCTGCTGGTAACTGGGTGGGACCATGGATGCCTCAGAAGGGTGCCAGCAGTCTATGTTTTTTGGAATAACCACACTGATCTGGGAGCTGCTGGGGCCCATGCTGTTCAGGGAAAGATTAGACTGAGTCACGGCCAGTCTGTTGGGCGCTGAAGCCAGAGAGGGGCTGGGGGCCATCCCTGTGGTTCCAGAGGGATGTGTCAAAGGGCCACCTGCCTCTAAGACCTGGGATGCAAGGGAAGCCATACCATTGGCCACCTGACATTGACTTTGGCCCATGCCAGTTGCTATGGTTCTCCAGGGGAGATTCCCAGCTAGGCCAGGAGACGTGGTCCCCTGAGACCCACTGAGGAACATAGCATCAGCCAAAGGCTCCTGGGGATGGCTTACAGCCACACCCCTGAACAGAGGCGTGATTCACTGGCCTACACAACAGGCCTCCTCATCAGCATGAGAGAGATTTGGTGTTGAAACACTAACCACAGAGGGTGGACATACATGCCTCCCACCAACCCTGGGTGGATGATGGAACCCAAGGGACACGTCGTTGAACTTGAAGTCCGGGGGGCTGGATACCATCTCACTAACAATCAGAGGTTCTTCACATAGTTTCACCCCAGTAACCAGGGATGGCTGGTTCGGACCCTGGTCCATATTTCCAGCCACAGAGGGATATGGTCCACCCAGGCTAACTGAAACAAACGCTGATGGGTGACACAGACACGGGACTACTGAGTCCACCCTTGAACACTGCAGATTTGAATCCAGCCTAGAGCCCCAGCATGGCTCATTGAGGCCATGACATGTACCACTGACCACAGATGGCTGGGATCGGCTTGGGGCCAACCTAGTGTCCGGGGGTGACTGAGCCAGGCTTAGGGCTTCCGTGTGGGCCACAGATGGTGGGAATAGGCTGGGGGCTATGGCTGGCTTGGCTAGGCTGGAGGCTAGGGAACAGGATGAATATGTCTTGCCTGGGCTGGAGGCCACGGATGGTTGGGCTTGCCTTGGGGATACTGCAGTGGTCTGAGATGGGTGGGCTAGGCTGGGGCCCGCCCCCTGGCCACATATGGGTGAGCTAGACTTGGAGACAACCCATGGGGTCCTGATGGGTGGGCTAGGCTTGGGGACACACCAATGGCTTGAGATGGCTGGGCTGGGCTTAAGGACACCACACAGGTCATAGGTTGGTGGGCTAGCCTTGAAGACATCCCTGTGGCTTGAGACGGCTAGGCTAGGCTTGGGGATACACCACAGGCCATAGGTTGATGGGCTGGTCTTAAGGGCATTGCAGTGGTGGCTTGAGATAGCTGGGCAAGGCTTGGGGACACCTCACTGGGCATAGATCGATGAGCTTGGCTTGGGGACACCATACAGGTCATAGATGCATGAGCTCTGCTAGGGGACATCCTGCTGGTTATAGATGCGTGAGCTTGGCTTGGGGACACCCTGGAGGCCACTGGTGGGTAATCTTGTCTAGGGGACATCCCACTGGCTTGAGATGGCTGGGCTAGGCTTGAGGAAACCCTACTGGCCACAGATTGGTGGGCTACACTTGGGGACACCCCAGTGGCCTGAGATGGCCAGGTCAAGCTTGGCGATTCCCCAGTGGCCTGAGGAGGCTGGGCCAGGCTTGGGACTCCCGAATGGCCGTAGATGGGTGAGCTAGGCTTGGGGACACTCCAATGGTGTGAAATGGCATGACTAGGCTTGGGGACACTCCAATGGTCTGAGACGGCATGGCTAGGCTTGGGGACACTCCAATAGTCTGAGATGACATGGCTAGGCTTGGGGACACTCTGATGGTCAGAGATGGCTGGGTCAGGCTTGGAGACTCCCCAGTGGGCTGAGATGGGTAGGCTGGGCTTGGGGACATCTCAGTGGGCTGAGATGGGTAGGCTGGGCTTGGGGACTCCCCAGTGACCACAGATGAGTCGCCTGGGCTTGGGGACACCTCAGTGGCCATAAATGGGTAGGCTGGGCTTGGGAACACCTCAGTGCGCTGCTATGACTGGGCCAGGCTTGGAGACTCCCCAGTGACCACAGATGGGTAGGCTGAGCTTGGGGACACCTCAGTGGGCTGAGATGGCTGGGCAAGGCTAGGGGACTCCCCAGTGGCCACACATGGATAGTCTGGGCTTGGGGACACCTCAGTGGGCTGAAATGGGTAGCCGGGGCTTGGGGACACCTCAGTGGCCATAGATAGGTAGCCTGAGCTTGGGGACACCTCAGTGGGCTGAGATGAGTAGTCTGGGCTTGGGGACACTTCACTGGCCACAGATAGGTAGCCTGAGCTTGGGGACACCTCAGTGGGCTGAGATGGGTAGCCTGGGCTTGGGGACACCTCAGTGGCCACAGATAGGTAGCCTGAGCTTGGGGATATCTCAGTGGGCTGATATGGGTAGGTTGGGCTTGGGGACACCTCAGTGGCCACAGATGGGTATCCTGGGCTTAGGGACATCTCAATGGCCATAGATAGGTAGCCTGGGTTTGGGGACACCTCAGTGGGCTGATATGAGTAGGCTGCACTTGGGGACACCTCAGCGAGCTGATATGGGTGGGCTGGGTGTGGAGATACCTCAGTGGGCTGAAATGGCTGGGCCAGGGTTGGGTACTCCCTAATGGCCTGAGATGGGTAGGTTGGACTTGGGGACGCCTCAGTGGGCTGAAATGGCTGGGCCAGGGTTGGGTACTCCCCAACAGACTGAGGTGGGTAGTCTGGACTTGGAGACACCCCAAAGGCTTGAGATGGCTGGGCCAGGTTTGAGGTTACCCCAGGGGCTTGACATGGCTGGGCTAGGCTTGAGGGCTCCCCACTGTCCATAGATGGCTGGGCTAGGTTTTGGGACCCCCAGTTAGCCATTGATTGGTGACCTTGGTCTGAGGCCACTCTAAAGGTCCTTGATGGGTGTCCTTGGCTTGGGGACCTCCTAGTCACCACAGATGGCTGTGCTGGTCTTGGTGTCACTCTATTAGGCACAGAGGAGTGTGGTAGCCTTGGGGTCACCCAATTACCCATAGATGGGCAGGTTAGCCTTGGGGATACCTTACTGGATGCTATATGCTGGGATAGGGTTGGGGCCAGCCTACTGAACCCTGATGCCTGGCCTAGGTTTGGGGCTACCCTACTGGCCAGTGTAGCCTGGGACACAATTGGGGCCAAGCTCTTGGCCACAGATGGTGGCTTATATGCAGTGGAGACCACAGTACCTAAAGACAGAGTCCTCCTCAGCTCTCTCTTGACGGTTGCCTGGGACACCTCAATCAGATTCACAGAGCTCTTGCCTAAGGAGAACTTGTGGATCTCAGCCTCTGAGCCCCAGTGAACACGCAAGGTCAAGCAGTTAGACACTGAGCTGTGTTGGAAACTGGGCACTTTCTCCGAGGCTGGAGTGGGCCGGTAGGGGAAGTGTAGGGTCATGTACCTATAGCCGGTTTCAGTCTCTTGCGTATCCTTAAACCTCTGGAGTGTCCTCATGGACTCCGGAGGAAAAACGGACTTCACCGCAAGGTCCCCTTCTAAATTGCTTTCCCGTGACTCATCTATCTTGCTGACGGCAGGCAGGCTGGCCACAGACATAGTGGAAAGGCTGAGGGAACTAGAACTTTGCAGAGAGCTTTCGGAATTGTTCTCCTGACTGTAGGTCACAAAGCCCTGGGAGAAGCACTGTCTCGATCCTGTGGCAAACCACCTACTGGCTCACCGAGGATGGATGGCTGGTGGTCTGTTGCTAGCTTCTGGGGGCAGAGCAGGGCAGACACAGAACCCTGTGTTCGATTCCTCCCCTGTCCACAGACAGATGTCTTGGGACGAACTTGAGCCAATGCACTGCCGGGGGAAGCTTGAAACAGACCATGAGTCTTGGATGCCTGAGTTTTGGTCACCACGGTGACCTGCAAGGGACTTGGGGCCCCCTTGTCTATCACCTCCCTAGTACCCGGGGGGGCCTGTTTGCGATTTGGGGGCTACTACCTCCTCCCCAGGCTCTCCTTGGAAGCCCTGGATGCCTGCTGCTGGCCTCTGGCCACTGAGGGTTGGTAGAGACCAGGATGTACCCCTGAGGACTGACACCAAGGCAGGCCCCCACAGGCAGGGTAAGGCTGGTGAACATGGGCAGCCCTCCCACCACCCACGCTGCAAGGAAGCCTACCCGAGGCCACCCTGCCCTCCCTGGTCGATAGACGAGAGGCCACCCTGGGGACCACATGTGGCCTGTGGCAGCTCGGGGCTGTGCCATAGGTCACGGAGGGCTGGTTCATGCTTGGGCCCACACAGTTGGCAACGAGAGGCTGCCACAGACTCGGGGGTGGCTGCACGTGGGACAGCTTGAGCAAACTGGGGCCCTCCCCACTCCCCTCGGGGTTAAAATCTGATGCCAATGTGCCAGGCTCCAGGGTCGGGCGTGCTTTTTCCTTTTGGAACTTGGGGCTCAAATCCAGGTTTGAGGAGAAGTCCCTGCTGGACTCCATCTCCCGGGACAGCATGGGATACAGGCCAGTGATCAGGGGGCCCTGGTGAATGCTGGTGATGACGCTACCCATCACGGAGGCTCCCACAGTGACCACAGATAAGCAGGGTGACCCCCACAAGATGGCCCCATCCCCCATCTCCTCCAAGGGCCCGGCAGGTTGGCCCATGGTGAAACAACCCCAGATCCCAACCTGGGAATCCCTGACCTTGCTGGTCTGTGGTCTCACGGGGCCCAGGGAGGGCCCCCATGCGGCCGATGGACTCCTCCTGCAGGCCACCTCCACCAGGGCCAGCGTCTTAGTCACCCCGCTTCCTGTTGATTTCGAGGCGGCCTTGGGGAGGATGGTTCCAGTCCTCAGGGCCACCCGACACCAAGACTGGCTCAGGAGAGCACCCAGCTCACCCTGACACAGGGCCTGGCTCAGAGCCGCCCACTCCTCCTCCGTCAAAGCCTTGCTAAGCACCTCGGCCAATTTACCCTGCATGACCTTGGTGAGTTCCGCCCGCAGCTCGCCCCGGGACAGGGCTCGGGACAGGGTCAGGCGCAGCTCACTCCAGGACAGCGCCTTCACCAGCACCATGCTCAGCATGCTCTGGGGCAGGGCTTTGGTGACAGTGGCACCCAGGACCTCCTTGGACAGGGCCTGGTTCAGAGCTGCCCAGACTTCTCCCTGGGAGAGGGCTTTGGCCAACAGAGTGCGGAGATCCTCCTGGGATGCCAGCCCACCAGCTACTTCAGCACACAAGGAGGCCAGCAGGGAGCTTACCGTGTCCTCCTGGCAGGGCACCGCCTGGCCGGGCATTGATGGCTGGGCACGTGTGGCTCCGTTGTCTCGCCAGGACTCAACATTGCATGTGGAATGTCTGGTGGGTGCCATCAGCGGCACCAGCATACCCTGGACCTCACAGGCTGCCGGGCATGGTCCCCCCTGAGTGGTCTTCCCCGGCACGTGTCTGTGGGGCTGTGGCTGGGTCTGTCTGTCCTCTGGCTTGGCCCAGGGTGGGGCGCTGAGGCCACCGAGGCGCTGGCAGGCGTGGTTGGACATCTTGGACCCTGTTAGGAGCACCTGGGAGTGGGTGTTGCTGCTGAGATCAGCAGCCTGGTGCGCTGGGATGAGGCACGTGGTTATGTCTGTGATCGGCTGCCCCCGGGACTGCGTCTTGGTCAGACAGGTGGCTAGAGGTGCTTGGGATTGGACCTTCACGGCACCTGTGGCCAGATGTGTCTGGGAATGCATCTTGCTCAGACAGGTGTCCAGATGGGCCAGGGATGGGGTCTTGGTCAGCTCAGTGGGCAGATGTCCCTGAGATGAGGCCTTGGTCAGCGGGGCGGCCAGCGGTCTCTGGGACAGGCAGGGTGGATGTCTCTGGGATGAGGCATTGGTCAGTGGGGCAGCCAGCTGTCCCCGGGGCAGGGTGACAGCCATGTCTACAGGCACATACACGTGAGGTGGCTTGTCCCCTTCCTCAGCAACTTTTGTCCAGGATGGAGCCCCAGCCATTTCCACTGCCACACTGGTCTTAAATGGCATGTCTGTTTTCACCTGTTCCTGGGGGCCAGTCTTGATTTTCTCAGCTCCCAAAGGAAGCTTAGCTGCAGCCCTGGGGACCCCAGTTCCCGGATGTGGTTGAGCCAGGCACCTGATCCTCCCCTCAGCCAAATAGGAGGCGGACGAGGCTTTCACCGCCTTTGCAGCCTGCTTCACATTCACGGCGGCCTCGGCCTTGGGTGGGTTCTCATGGATGGAGCCTGAGGCGTTGGGAGTTCCGGCTGCTACCGCCACTTGGGGTGGAGCCTTGACATTTGCCGCTGTTGGAGAGGCCAGACACAGAGTCTTGAGGATGGTGGCCACCGAGCGTAACTGGGCTGGGGTCTTGGTTATCATGGCTGCCAGGCGAGTCTGGGGTGAGGGCTTGGTCACCCCAACTGGGCTCCTCTGGGATGAAGTCTTGGACATTGTGGCTGACAGACATGTTTGCAATGGGTTTTTGGCTGAGGTGGTGACCGGGTGCATCTGGGGTGGCGTCTTTGCCATCGCAGGCCCTGGGCATACCTGGGGCAGGCTGTTCATGATGGAAGCCAGAAGGGAAACCTGAGGTTGGTTCTTTGCCGTGATGGTCGCAGGGCATGTCTGCCGTGGGGTGCCAGTTCTGGAGGCTGTGGGGTGTACCTGGATCTTGGTCATTGTGGGCATGGGGCATGTGTGAGGTGCAGTTTTGGTCACTGTGGGCCCCGGATACATCTGGGCTGGGGTCTTGGTTATTGTTACTTTGGGAACTGGGCTAGTCTTGGGTAGGGTGGTGGTCATCATGGACGCTGGATATGTCTGCGGCAGGGTCACGGAGACCACTGGATATGTCTGGAGTAGAGTCTTGGTGATCATGGGCCCTGGACATATCTGGAAGGGGGCTTTGGGGGTCTCTGCTTTCACAGGGCCCTGGGTTTGGGCTCTGGATGGTTTCGTAACTGCCTGGTCATACCTTCTGGACAATGGTGTCTCCGGAGCTCCGGCTTTGTTGGTCCGGGCAGTTACATGTTTGGTCTTCACTGAGTCACCCTCTATGTGGATGAGGCAGGTGCTTCTGATGGTTCTGGTCAGCAGGCATGGCTGGCATTTTGCGTCCAGACTCACTGGGCAGGGAAATCTGATGGTGACCATCTGGTGTGGCAGGAAGGCCACCCCCCGGACTCTGGCAGCATGAGGAGCCTGCACACAGGGCTCTGGGGTACCTTGAGCTGCTGGGGGCTGCAGGAGGGGGGACGACTGGGGTCTGCAGAGGACCAGATTGTCACAGGAAGGGAACTGGGTCTCCTTGTTCACCATGATGGGCGGGGACAGAAGACGGTTCTCTTCCGGATGCTGGAAGCGCACCTGCTGCGGGGCGTGATAAGGTATGTCCCCCTCCTCCGCCCTCGTTTTCTTTACCAACGACTTGCTGGAGTGAAGGATGTGTCTCTTGTTGAAGCGCCGCCAGGCCTCCTGGATGGCCTTGGCCGCCATCATCTGGGAAATCAGCTTCTGCCGGAGCCAATAGCCCCTCCAGTTGGCTTGGATGAGCGTGGCTGCACGGGCGTGCATCATGTCCATCTCGTCTACCAGGATGTTCTTGAAGGCCTGGCTCTCGACCACAGCCCGGAGGCGTGGGACGCGGCGGGACGCCGTCTTGGCTTCGGCAGGCTGTTGCGGGAGATGCTTCTTGGACTTGAGGCCCTCGTGCTGGGGCTGTGGAGGCGCTTTCTCCATTTTGTCCGGGAGACTGGGGTGGGCGGGGGCTGGAGGATGCACTGCCCACGGGGTGACAACTGGCTCGTGAACTGTAGCTGGGCGGCCGGCTGCACTGCCTTGATTACGGGACAGGTCAGCTCTGCCTGTGGGGGCGGCAGGGGGTGGTCAGGGTATAGCAGGTCCTGCAAACAAGAGGTCTCCTGGCTGGGGTGGACACTGGCCCCCCAGGCCCAGATCTTGTTCCTGGCACCTTGCAATCTTCCGCCTCCCTTTTTCCATCCCTCCCTCTCCCAAGTGGCCTTTGCCATCCTTATATCCACCTCTCATCACCCTACGGCCACTTCATCTTGGCACACAGTGTATGACACCTGAATGCCCGACCACTTACCTGCTTTTCTTTTTTCTTTTCTTTTTTTTCTTTTTTTTTTTTTTTTTGAGACAGAGTTTCGCTCTTGTTGCCCAGGCTGGAGTGCAATGCTGTGATCTTGGCTCACCACAACCTCCGCCTCCTGGGTTCAAGCGATTCTCCTGCCTCAGCCTCCCGAGTAGCTGGGATTACAGGTGCACGCCACCATGCCTGGCTACTTTTCTGTATTTTTAGTAGCGACAGGGTTTCACCATTTTGGCCAGGCTGGTCTCGAACTCCCGACCTCAGGTGATCCACCTGCCTCAGCCTCCCAAAGTGCTGGGATTACAGGTGTGAGCCACCGCGCCCAGCCTGCTTTTCAAACTTTATCTTGGATGTACCCCGGGTTTAGTACTGATCACAATGTTTTGGAAATTTCCTGTTTGCCTCTGTGTGTGTGTGTGTGTGTGTGTGTGTGTGTGTGTGTTTGAAAAAGAGAGAGAGAGAAGTGTGGTGGGGGAGATTATTTGCCTCTCCCCATTGATTGTGAATCCTAGAAGACAGAGTCATTTCTGTGTCCCCATCTCAGTCATAGAGCTTGGTTCCAAGCTGTGAATGGGTAGGTATTGGGTGGGGGGGGCATCTTGACTGATAAATGGTGAGTGGATTGGAAGTTGGATGGACAGATAGATACAGGACTAGATACTGAATGGATGAATCAGTCGATGAGTGAATGGTAAATGGGTTGGAAAGACAGATGAAGGTTTGGATGAATAGGTAAATAAAGCTGATGAATAAAGTGTTAAAGGCAAATTGGCCCGGCGCGGTGGCTCATGTCTGTCATTCCAGCACTTTGGGAGGCCAAGGTGGGCAGATTGCTTGGGGTCAGGAGTTCGAGGCCAGCCGGGCCAACATGGTGAAACCCGTCTCTACTAAAAATACAGAAAAGTAGGCCGGGCACAGTGGCTCACGCCTGTAATCCCAGCACTTTGGGAGGCCGAGGTGAGCGGATCACAAGGTCAGGAGTTTGAGACCAGCCTGGCTAACGTGGTGAAACCCCATCTCTACTGAAAATACAAAAATTAGCTCGGCATGGTGGCACGTGCCTGTAATCCCAGCTACTCAGGAGGCTGAGGCAGGAGAATTGTTTGAACCCGGTAGGCAGAGGTTGCAGTAAGCCGAGATCATGCCACCTCACTCCAGCCTGGGTGACAGAGCAAGACTCTGTCTCAAAAAAAAAAAAAAAAAAAGAGCCAGGTATGGTGGCATGAGCCTGTAGTCCCAGCTAGTCGGGAGGCTGAGGCAGGAGCATTGCTTGAACCCGGGAGGAGGAGGTTGCAGTGAGCCAAGATCACGCCATCACACTCCAGCCTGGGCAACAGAAGTGAAACTCCGTGTCAAATAAAAGGAAAGAAGGAAGTAAGCAAGGGAGGGAGGGAGGGAGGGAGGGAAATTAAAGAGAGCTGGAAAGACTGGTGAAGAGATAACCCAACAGGAGGTAGACTGATGGGTGGATGGGTGGGTGGGTGGATTAGGGGATGGATAGGTAAATGGCATATGGAAGGATGCAAAGAAGGAAGAAAAAGTGGTGACTGTGGCTTTCAGAAGTAACTAGGATGCAGAGAGAGCTGGGACACTGTCAAGCCACCCTGATGCATAGCCTGGAGCACAGCACACTTGTTTGGCAGAAGCCCCTCTCTTCAGGTTGGACTAGCCAGACCCCTTGCCCATAGACCATCTTCTTACCTTGAAGGGTCATAGATTTGGAGGAGTAGCAGGAGAAGAAGGTGCAATCTCAGAAGCCAGCCTGCAAGAGGAGGCAGCCTTCAGCCTTTCATCCATGCAATATGCAGCAACACTGCCCTGGGCTGGCTCAAGACCAACACAAAAAGAAATGTTAAAAGCAAAAATGCTAAATTCTAAAATTTCTAAATTCTAAAAAAGCTAAATTCTAAAAAAAAAAAAAAAAAAAAAGTGCAAAGATGAGGAAATTTATTCCAGTGTTATTTTGTAGCTAGAAATCAAACAAAACAACTGGAAATAACCAAAACAGTGATTAGTAGAGGTTCTGCTACAAATGAATACAGAAGTATGTTCAAGGATGTTTAACACTGTATTGTTTAGCAGAGGAAAAACTGGAAGAAACCAAAATTATCAATGGAGACAGGCTTAAATTAATCATACAAGGGCATGATATCCAGGCATCAGAAATGGCGTCCAGGCTGAGCACAGTGGTTCTTGCCTGCAATCCCAGCACTTTGGGAGGCCAAGATGGGAGGATCACTTGAGGACAGAAGTTTGAGACCAGCCTGGGAAACTAAGCAAGAACTGTCTCTTAAAAAAAAAAAAAAAAAAAAAAAAATTGGCCAGGCGTGGCTCACGCCTGTAATTCCAGCACTCTGGGAGGCCGAGGAGGGTGGATCACCTGAGGTCAGGAGTTCGAGACCAGCCTGGCCAACATGGTAAAACCCCATCTCTACTAAAAATTCAAGAAATTAGCCAGGCATAGTGGTTGACGCCTGTAATTCCAGCTACTTAGGAGGCTGAGGCAGGAGAATATCTTGAACCCGGGAGGCAGAGATTTCAGTGAGCCGAGATCGTGCCATTGTACTCCATCTGGGGCAACAAGAGCAAAACTCTGTCTCAAAAAAAAAAAAAAATAGGCCGGGCACAGTGGCTCACATCTGTAACCCCAGCAATTTGGAAGGCCAAGGTGGGTGGGTCACTTGAGGCCAGGAGTTCCAGACCAGCCTGGGCAACATGGTAAAACCCGTCTCTACTAAAAATATAAAAATTAGCCAGGCATGGTGACATGCACCTGTAGTCCCAGCTACTCGGGAGGCTGAGACAGGAGGATCATTTGAGGCCAGGAGGTTGAGACTGCAGTAAGCTACGATGGCACCACTGCACTCGAGCCTGAGCGACAGAATGAGACCCTATCTCTTTTTTGTTTTTAAAACAGAGTCCCACCCTTTTGCCCAGGCTGGAGTGCAGTGTCACAATCTCGCCTCACTGCAACCTCTGCTTCCCAGGTTCAAGTGATTCTTGTGCCTCAGTCTCCCAAGTAGCTGGGATGACAAGTGTAAGCCACAGTGCCTGGCTGAGACCCTGTCTCAAAAAAGAAAAAAAAAGATTGTGATTAAAGAGTAAGCATAAGATAAAAGGTAGCCTGGGAGGCCAGGCATGGTGGCTCACACCTGTCATCCCAGCACTTTGGGAGGCCAAGGCAGGTGGATCACAAGGTCAGGAGTTCGAGAACAGCCTGGCCAACATGGTGAAACCCCGTCGCTACGAAAAATACAAAAATTAGCCAGGCACAGTGGCATGCACCTGTAATCCCAGCTACTTCAGAGGCTGAAGCAGGAGAATCGCTTGAACCCGAGAGATGGAGATTGCAGTGAGCCGAGATCATGCAACTGCACTCCAGCCTGGGCGACAGAGTGAGACTCTGTCTCAAAAAAAAAAAAAAAAAAAACCAGGCACAGTGGCTCACGCCTGTAATCCCAGTGCTTTGGGAGGCCGAGGTGGGTGGCTCACGTGAGGTCAGGAGTTCAAGACCAGCCTGGCCAACATGGTGAAACTCTGTCTCTACTAAAAATACAAAAATTAGCCAGGTATGATGGCAGGTGCCTGTAATCCCAGCTACTTAGGAGGCTGAGGTGGGAGAATCTCTTGAACCCAGTAGGCGAAGGTTGCAGTGAGCTGAGATCATACCATTGCACACCAGCCTGGGTGACTGAGCGAAACTCAGTCTCAAAAAAAAAAAAAAAAGATAAAAGGAAACTCTATGTGGTACTTTAGGGCTGAGGGAGTATCCCCAAAAAAGGGGCAAATTTGGAGAGCATTCAGACTTCCTTGGAGAAAGTATGGTCCCGCCTAACAAGTTAACGGAGATAATTGCTGGATCGGCCAAGCCAGAGCTGGTCTGGAGTTGCAAAACAAGCAAAAGGCCCACCCTCCAGGGTGCAGATGTGGGAACAGGTTATCAACAGTTGGTGCTCTGGATGTGCACTGGAAACCTAAGTGTTGTTGGGGCAGGAGGCCTTCAATGTGTATGGGCCACCGTGGGGGCTCTGTTCTTTTATTATCATTTATTTATTTATGATTTTTGAGACAGAGTCTCACTCTGTCCCCCAGGCTGGAGTGCAGCGGCACGCACCATCTTGGCTCACTGCAACCTCCGCCTCCCGGGTTCAAGCGATTCTCCTGCCTCAGCCTCCCGAGTAGCTGGGATTACAGGCATGAATCTCACCACACCCAGCTAATTTTGTTTGTTTTGTTTTGTTTTTGGAGGGACGGGGTTTCACCATGTTGGCCAGGCTGGTCTCAAACTCCTGATCTCAGGTGATTCGCCTGCCTCGGCCTCCCAAAGTGCTGGGATTACAGGCGTGAGCCACCGCGCCTGGCCTTTTTTTTTTTTTTTTTTTTTTTCTCTCTTTTGAGTTTTGTTCTTGTCGCCCAGGCTGGAGTGCAGTGGCGCGATCTCCTTTCACTGCAACCTCTACCTCTCGGGTTCCAGCGATTCTCCTACCTCAGCCTCCTGAGCAGCTGGGATTACAGGCACCTGCCACCACGCCTAGCAAATTTTTGTATTTTTAGTACAGATGGGGTTTCATCATATTGGTCAGGCTGGTCTCAAATTCCTGACCTCAGGTGATCCACCCACCTTGGCCTCCCAAAGTGCTGGGATTACAGGCATGAGCCACCGCGCCCGGCCTTAGGGGCTCTATTTTTTGTGTGTGTTGAGAGGGCTGCGGAAAGGTTTTCACCAGGTCAAGACTGCAAAGTCACAGGACCACGTTCTGGATCCAGGGCTCGGGCAGGCTTCACCTGGTGTCTTCACACCTCTATCCCTAATGCCTCACCAGCGCCCTCTATTGAGAAATCTTAGCATTGTGCTCACTTTTTTTTTTTTTTTTTTGAGACGGAGTCTCGTTCTGTCTCCCAGGCTGGAGTGCACTGGCACCATCTCGGCTCACTGCAAGCTCCGCATCCCGGGTTCACGCCATTCTCCTGCCTCAGCCTCCTGAGTAGCTGGGACTACAGGTGCCCGCCACCACGCCCAGTTAATATTTTGTATTTTTAGTAGAGACGGGGTTTCACTATGCTAGCCAGGATGGTCTCCATCTCCTGACCTCGTGATTCGCCCACCTCGGCCTCCCAAAGTGCTGGGATTACAGGCGTGAGCCACCGCGCCTGGCCGAGCATTGTGCTCACTTTAAACAAGACATAACGAAAGAAATTCCTTTGTTTATCACATATTGAAAGGGTCCATTTGGAGACAAGAGGCAATGCATGGATAACTGACACACATATATTTATTATTATTTTTTTTTGAGATGGGTGGAATCTTGCTCTGTTGCCCAGGCTGAAGTGCAGTGGCACGATCTTGGCTCACTGCAACCTCCGCCTCCCGGGTTCAAAGTGATTCTCCTGTCTCAGCCTCCCGAGTAGCTGGGATTACAGGCACTTGCCATCACACTTGGCTAACTTTTGTATTTTTAGTAGAGTTGGGGTTTCGCCATGTTGGCCAGACTGGTCTCGAACCCCTGACCTCAAATGATCCGCCCGCCTCGGCCTCCCAAAGTGCTGGGATTACAGGCATGAGTCACCATGCCCGGCCTAATTATTATTATTATTCTTTTTGAGACGGAGTTTCACTTTTGTTGCCCAGGCTGGAGTGCAATGGCGCCATCTTGGCTCACTGCAACCTCTGCCTCCAGGTTCAAGCGATTCTCCTGCCTCAGCCTCCCAAATAGCTAGGATTACAGGCATGCGCCACCACACCTGACTAATTTCGTATTTTTAGTGGAAACGGGGTTTCTCCATGTTGGTCAGGCTGGTCTTGAACTCCTGATCACAGGTGATCTGCCCGCCTCGGCTTCCCAAAGTGCTGGCATTACAGGCGTGAGCCACCTTGCCTGGCCTAATTTTTGAATTTTTAGTAGAGATGGGGTTTGACCATATGGGTCAGGCTGGTCTCAAACTCCTGAGGCAGGAAAATCACTTGAACCCGGGAGACAGCAGCTTTGGGAGCTGAATGGGCCCATTCCAGGGGCTGAGGTTTCATCAACCAAACGGTGCAGCTCTTTAGAGGAACTCAACCAGAAGGGGTGAGAAACGGGATTGTGGAGGATGAGAAGAAGGAACAGGGGCCCCCTGGACACAGAAGCCAAGCGACTGGCTCGGTAATTTTGAGTCTCAATTGAGCCTCAATTTCCCTATCTGTCACAAGACATAAGATCACCATCCTCAGGTTGCCAAAGAGACACAACAGGCCCAGCTGGGTGCAGTGGCTCCTGCCCGTAATCCAAGCACTTTGGGGGACCAAGGTGGGAGGATCGCTGCAGCCCAAGAGTTTGAAAACAGCCTGGGCAACATGTCTCTATTTATTTAAAAAAAAATAATAAAGAGACATAACAGGCTCTCCAGGATGTCCCCCATCACAGGTGAACAAATCCGCCATCAAGGCTTTAGAGGTCCCTAGAGCCCCTGCTCTGAGGGGCCAAGGAGCTGACCCATCATTTGCAGTCACCCAGAAGGCCCAGAAGGGCTCTAAAGGCACTGGGGGCCAGAGGAGAACGACAGGGTCCCCCACGAACCCTCGCAAACAAGTCCTCCACCAGCCCCACTCACCCGCCCCCAAAGCCACCAGCCCCACTCACCTGCCCCTGAAGCTAAACCCAGCAGTCTGAACGGCCAGTCTTGGAGCCCTGGTGCCGCAGCAGCTTTGTGACTCAAAGCCAAGTTCTGGCCAATCCCTGGCAGCTCTTAGGGGGTGGGGATTCTAGAAGGCACAGCCAGAGGTTGGGGAACAGGATGCAGGGCAGGGCCAAAGGTCATGGTGGTTGCTACCTACACCGGCTCATCCTGAGTACAAAGGGTTCTCAGCACAGAGGGAACCCCAAATCTCCCCCTCCATGTACCTAGAGGCAGTTTCAGTCTTTCATCCCACGGGCATTTTCTGAGCACCTACTATATGCTGGAATTTGCCCCATGTCTGGGGATACAAACAACTCAAAGAATTTGGGGCTGTAAAATGGCTAGATGGGAAGGGACCAAAAAGGGGGTGCAACGGGCCAGTCAGGGTTCTCACTGATGTCTTGGGTGTGGCTCTGAGACTGCGGGCTCCTTGGGGTGGGGCCGGACTTGATCTCTTGGGAACCCCACTGGGCCCGGCAAAAGTGGGTACTGACCCTGAGCCGCAGCGCTATAAGGGGAAGTCAGGCCGCTGTCCTGGATCACCTCCTGGGGCTGGGCTGGGGCCCAGCATGAGTCACCGCTGGCTGGGCCAAGGCTGACACGCACCTTGGACTCAGTGCAGCTGGCTCCAGCCAAAGCCAGCCTGGCCCAGACGCCTCTGCCTGGCTTCCTTGGGGAGCCGCTGAGGGTTGCCGGGACAAGAACCAGCAGGGGTGCCTGACCTCCCTCTGCAGTGATCACCCCCTCCAAAACCTTCCCTATACTGTGGGTGTGACTTTGGACAAAATCAGGGACATGGCAGATGGCAGTTGGATGGGGTTTATATCCTTTGTCTGTTTTTTGAGATTGAGTCTCGCTCTGTTGCCCAGGCTGGAGTGCAGTGCTACGATCTCGGCTCACTGCAACCTCCACCTCCCCGGGTTCAAGCAATTCTCGTGCCTCAGCCTCCTGAGTAGCTGGGACTACAGGTGCATGCTATGACGCCCAGCTGATTTATGTAGTTTTAGTAGAGATAGGATTTCACCATGTTGGCCAGGCTGGTCTCAAACTCCTGACCACAAGTGATCCGCCTGCTGCGGCCTCCCAAAGTGCTGGGATTACAGGCATGAGCCACTGCGCCCAGCTCATCCTTTGGATGTTTCATCAGAACAGGTCCCTTCTGTGCTGTCAATGAGCTAAACACAAACTGGGAGTTCTCAGGGCAATTTGAGACCGTAGGAGCCCAGTAAGGTGCTGGCCTAGCCTGAGGGTTACTACGGACAGGCTTCCGAGGACTGTGCAGCTGAGGCTGGGAGGTGGCGCTCAGCTGCATGACTGGGGGAAGAGTAGCTGGCACAGAACTACAGCTGCAGCCGTGCAAAGACCCTGAGGCCAGGAAGGCAGGATATTGGGAATTTGGGTGGAGAGGCTCCTGAAAGGAGACACTGGCCAGCCCAGGGACTGGTGCAGTCAGGACTTTTTCCAAAAAGTTTTTAAGTAAGGAGTCAGATCTGTGATTTAGAAAAAGCCCTTCACATCACAGCTCATGCCTGCTTGACTCCCCCATCAGACTGGAGGGCTGGCCTCCAGGGAGTATGCATCAACTAGGTGTCAATAAATGCTGGGGACGCTGGGCACGATGGTTCATGCCTATAATCCCAGCACTTTGGGAGGCCAAGGCGGGCAGATCGCTTGAGCCCAGGAGTTCGAGACCAGCCTGACCAATATGGCAAAACCTCGTCTCTACTAATAATACAAAAATTAGTCAGGCATGATGGCAAATGCCTGTAATCCCAGCTACTTTGGTGGCTGAGGCAGGAGAGTCGCTTGAACCCAGGAGGTGGAGGCTACAGTGAGCCAAGATTGCACCACTGCACTCCAGCCTGAATGAGAGTGAGACCCTGACTCAAAAAAAAAAACAAAAAAAAAAAAAGAGGCCGAGTACAGTGGCTCAATACCTGTAGTCCCAGCATTTTGGGAGACCGAGGTTGGAGGATCACTTGAACACAGGAGTTCAAAACCAGCCTGGGCAACACAGATCCCATCTCTACAAAAAAATTATTTAAAAATTAGTAGGGCGGCTGGGCGCAGTGGCTCACGCCTGTAATCCCAGCACTTTGGGAGGCCAAGGCTGGCGGATCATGAGGTCAGGTGATCGAGATCAACCGGGCTAACACGGTGAAAGCCCATCTCTACTAAAAACACAAAAAAATTAGCCAGGCATGGTGGCAGGCGCCTGTAGTCCCAGCTACTCAGGAGGCTGAGGCAGGAGAATGGCGTGAACCTGGGAGGCGGAGCTTGCAATGAGCCGAGATGGCGCCACTGCACTCCAGCCTGGGCGGCAGAGCAAGACTCCGTCTCAGAAAAAATACAAATACAAATTAGTAGGGCATGGTGGCGTGCACCTGTGGTCCCAGCTACTTGGGAGCCTGAGGTGAGGCAGGACAATCAGTTGAGCCTAGGAGGTCAAGGCTGCAGTGAGCTGTGGTCTTGCCACTGCACTCTGGCCAAGGCAAGAGCGAGACCTCATCTTGTAAAGAAAAAAAAAAAAAAAAAAACTTGTGGGGCCCAGTGGCTCACACCTGTAATCTCAGCACTTTGGGAAGCCAAGGTGGGTGGATCACCTGAGGTCAGGAGTTCGAGACCAGCCTGGGCAACATGGTGAAACCCGTCTCTACTAAAAATACAAAAAAAAAAAATTTAGCCAGGCAGGGTGGCTCACGTCTGTAATCCCAGAAACTTTGGGAAGCTGAGGCGGGCAGATCACGAGGTCAGGAGATCGAGACCATCCTGGCTAACACGGTGAAACCCCGTCTCTACTAAAAATACAAAAAAAATTAGCCGGGCGTAGTGGCAGGCGCCTGCAGTCCCAGCTACTCAGGAGGCTGAGGCAGGAGAATGGCGTGAACCAGGGAGGCAGAGCTTGCAGTGAGCTGAGATCACGCCACTGCACTCCAGCCTGGGAGACAGAACGAGACTCCGTCTCAAAAAAAAAAATTTAGCTGGGTATGGTGGCAGACACCTGTAATCCCAGCTAATCGAGAGGCTGAGGCAAGAGAATCGCTTTGAAACTGGGAGGTGGAGGTTGCAGTAAGCCAAGATCAGGCCATTGCACTCCAGCCTGGGCGACAGAGGAAGACTCAGTCTCAAAAAAAAAAAGAAAAACAAAGTATGTCCTCCACCTCTCTGAAGGGCTCCTCAGAGTCCTTTCGCCTTAGACCACTTGGGGGCAGGCAAGCAAGAGACCTGGGTTTGAATCGCTGCTCTGCCATTTAACAGGGGTGTTGGCCGGGCACGGTGGCTCACGCCTGTAATCCCAGCACTTCGGGAGGCCGAGGCGGGCGGATCATGAGGTCAGGGGATCAAGACCATCCTGGCTAACATGGTGAAACCCCATCTCTACTAAAAGTACAAAAAATTAGCCAGGCGTGGTGGCGGGCGCCTGTATTCCCAGCTACTCAGGAGGCTGAGGCAGGAGAATGGCATGAACCCAGGAGGCGAAGCTTGCAGTGAGCCGAGACTGCGCCACTGCACTCCAGCCTGGGCGACAGAGCGAGACTCCGTCTCAAAAAAAAAAAAAAACAGGGGTGTTGGGCAAGTCTCAAAACTTCCCTTCCCCTTCTCTACTAATTGGGGGCCACAGTAGGTACCATCATTGAGTGCAGTCACTGTTGTCCGTCCCCTGAGCACCTCCCAGTTCTGACTTGTGACCTGAGAGATGTTACGCTGGATGCAAACACCCGCATCTCACAGCACAGGATGTAGAGGCCATCGGGGGAGGAGGACTCGCCTGAGATCTCACAAATGCCAACTGGAACCTAAGCTGGAACCCGGTCTCCCAACCAGTGACACTCTGCCCGAGATGTGGTTCTTGATCTCTTGTGTGTCCAGACACCCCTGCTCTCCCACCTCAGCCTCGGTTCCCTTCAGCAGGTTCCTTCAGGCCCTGCTGAAACGTCTGCATGACCTCCCACAAGGCAACGTGACAGCTAAAAACCAAACCCTGGCCGGACGTGGGGGCTCACGCCTGTAATCCCAGCACTTTGGGAGGCCGAGGCGGGTGGACCACTTGAGGTCAGGAGTTCCAGACCAACTTGACCAACATGGTGAAACCCTGTCTCTACTAAAAATACAAAAAAGTAGTCGAGCATGGTGGGCACCTGTAATCCGAGCTACTTGGAGGCTGAGGCAGGAGAATCACTTGAGCCCGGGAGGCAGAGGTTGCAGTGAGCCTAGATGGCGCCACTGCACTCCAGTCGGGGTGACAGAGCGAGACTCTGTCTCAAACAAATGAACCCCAACATAGCTGTTGGTGGCAAGGCCTTTCTCCATGACCAAGGGACGGTGGCCATTCTCTCCAAGTTTCTTCGTCTGTAAAATGGGTGCAATTCAGTGGCCCTCCCTAACAGGGCTGGCTAGGTACACATGGCCACCAGCCCTACTTGCTGTGTGACCTCGGCCACTAATGTTCACATCCCTCAGGGTCCCCAATGAGTTGGAAGCCCAAAGCGCAGGGTCTTAACAGCAAAGGGCAGAGCAGGCAGGAGAAGCAGGAAGCCTCGGGTCAAAGCTCTGAAAGTGAGGGAGTCCAAGGTCAGACTATCTCTGCACAGTCTCCTTAAAAGGCTGTGTAATGTCAAGCCAGTTGCTCAACCTCTCTGAACCTTAGATTTCCTCAAAGTAGGGAGTAGGATGTTGGGAGGAGGAGAAGCGAACTTCAGGGAGATACTTGGAAAATCCCAGTCTTGGAGGCAGACCTCTTGGGTTAGATCCCACCTGTGCCACCTTCCTCCTGGTACTGGGTCCATCAGCTTGTCCTGGGCCTCAGCATCCCCCGATCCACCAAAAGAGAAAAGCTTACACTGTAAGCCAAGCACTGCTCTGTAAACATAAACTCTCTTAATCGTCACAACTTTATGGGGCAAGTTTTTCGACTGTTCTCCCCATTTTATACGGACAGGCAAACCAAGGACCAAAAGGTTAAAAAGTTTACTAAGTTTCTGTCTCTTCCTTCCTGCCTTGGGCTGGGGCTGTGCCCTTTCCACCTCGAAATCTCTCCTTCCCAAAAGGCAAGGAGGCATTAGCTAGTTCCAAACGCAGATCGAAGAACCCAAGACCCCTCCCCAACCTGGACATTAGCCGGCCCCGCGCCCAGGCGCGTCTAGGGGGCGCTCGCTGCGCGCCAGATGTGCGGGCCGCTCTCGGACACCCGCTCTCTGCTCCTTCCCAACGAGGGGAGGAGCTAGGGACAGAGGGAGGAGAGAAAGGCGGGGGTGTAGGGGGGAAGCGAACCAGGCCCCGCCCAGCCCGCCAGGCCCCGGCGGGGGAAGAAGGAGGCGGAGAGCCGAGCTGGCGTAACGAGACTTTACTGAAAACAGAAAACCGGGCGAACCAAAGATTACAAACAGGAATGTGGACTCGTAGCAAAACAAAACAAAACAGAACAAAAAGGGAGGGGGGACCGGTCGAAAGAACCGAAGGGGGGAGCGAGATCGAGGAAAGGGGCGGAGAATTTTTTTTCTTCTTCCCATTTCTTTAAAAAACCAACACAAGAAAACACACACACACACAACCAACGTTTGTTCCCGAGTAGAAACATAAATAGGGCAGAATCGAACACTCTGTTCTTCTCTCTTCCAAAGGAAAAAAAAAAAAAGTAAAAGGAAAGGAAAGGCAGGGTTTGAGGCTGCGCCCCCTCGGAGCCCCCTTCCGCGGCGCGGTGTACAAAGGGGCAGCCGAAACGCGCGGGTTTGTGCAACACGGGGCGGCCGCGCGGGGGACAGAGGCAGCGCGAGGGCGGGGGGTCATGCGCTCGCCCCCCCGGGAGCAGGGGGTCCAGCTTGTCGAGTCCGGGGCGCCCCTTCCGAGTCCTGGGCACCCTCGGGGGGGAATCCCCGGGGGCCGCGCCCTCTCTGAGTTCCTGGGCACACTCGGGGAGGTGGGGTCCCCAGGGCCGCACCCTCTCCAAGTCCGGGGCGCCCACGACAACCCCCGCGAGCCCGCCCCTTGGGGAGGGTGGCCGCGCATGCGCCCCGCGCGCGGACTCAGTACGCGGGCACCTGGTGCTGGGGCAGCAGCTGGCAGCCGCTGTTGACGTGGCTGAGGACTTTCTGCTTGAGCTGCGCCACCTGCTCGCGCAGCAGGCTCGCCGTGGACGCCAGCTCCGTGTTCTGACTCTTGAGGGTCTTCACTTTCTCTTCCAGGCGCGAGATGCGCTCCAGCTTGCGCTTGCGGCACTTGGAGGCGGCGATGCGGTTGCGCAGCCGCTTGCGCTCCGCCTTGATGCGCTCCTGCGTGTCCATGTCGATGGGCGACAGCGGCGGGCTCTCGCCGAAGCTCGGCACGTCGGGCACCGTCTGTGGCTCGTCCTTGAGCGCAGCCAGGCGCGGCGGCCCCAACGCGCCTGGGGGTGGCGGCGGCGGGAAGGGCACAGGTTCGGCAGCGAAGGCGACCGTCGCGGCGCCCCCCGCGCCCCCGGCGCCGCCCGCGTAGCTGCTCAGGTTCGCGTAGACAGGCGCTTCGGGCGCGGCCGCCGCCGGGGCCAGCTCGCCGGGGGGCGCGGAGCCCGTGGCCGTGCCCGAGGGCCCCCCGGCGGCGGCGGCGGCGGCGGCGGCCGCGCCCGCGCCGAGCTGGTTCTGCTTGTGTAAATCCTCCAGGGCCTTGACGAAGCCCTCGGCGAACTCCTGCTCCTCGCTGGCCGCCACCTTGGGGTAGAGGAACTGTGAGCTCGTCGGCGTGGTGGTGACCAGCCCGTTGGACTGGATGATGAGGCGCTCGAGCTCGGGGGAGGCCAGCTTCAGCAGCCCCAGGTCGGGAGAGGCGAGCAGGCCGTCGGGGGGTGCCGCGCTGGGGGCGCCGTCGGCGCGCAGGGGGGTAGGAGGCGGCGCGGCCGCAGGCTTGAGCGCTGCCGCCACCTGCTCACTCAGGCTCAGCGTCAGCGCGTCCTTCTTCATCATGCTGCCGGCCGCGGCCGTCGGGGGCGCCCCGGGGAACAAGCGGCCCGGGGACGCGAATCTGCCGCCGCTGCCACTGGCGCCGCCGCCCAGGCCGCTCAGCGCCTCATCGCCGTAGAAGGGTGTTTCCATCCTCCGCCTCCCCCGCCGCGCCGGCCCGGGGGGGAGTGGCCGCGGCCTCCCGGGGGGCCCAAGCCCCCCCGTCCGCTCGGCCCTGCGCCCGCCCCGGCCGCGGCCGCTGCGCCCGGCCCTCCACTGGCGGCGGCTCCTGCGCCGCGCCACTTGTGCGCCCTCTTATAGCCTCGGCTCGGCGCGATGAGCTCACCGCCCCCGTTCGCCATTGGGTGCGGGTGACGTCGCTCATTTGCATGGAGGGGCGGGGCCAAGCCGCCGACGCCCGCCCGGCCGCCGTTGCCCCGGCGACGCGCGGTAAACGGCACAACAGCGCGCTGCCTTGTGGGTTGACGTCATGGGGGCGGCCGCGCGCCCGGGCCGGGTCACCCCGCCCCGGGACCGCTGTGTACGACCGATCTCCCCGGCGCCGCCTCCGCCAAGGCACGTCCCGGGTGGCGTGATGGGCCCGGGCCACCAGGCGCCCGCCCGCCCCGAGGCCCCGCCCCGTGTCCGCGCGTGGGGCCCCGGCCGGGCGGGGGCGGGGGCGGGGGCGGTGCCGGCCTCCGGGGACTGGAGGGGGATGGGGTCCCGCATGGATAAATAACTCCTTGGCGCCTCCTGCTCTGCTGTGCCGCCAGGGCCTCCCCTAGCGCGCCTTCTGGAGAGGCTTTGTGCGGATACGGGGCTGGAGGCCTGGTGGGGCTGTGTCCGGGGGCTCGCCGGGGGTGTGGGGAGGTCTGCGTTCCTCACCCTCCCTCCTTCCTTCCCTCCCTCCCTCCACCCCGCGTGTGATTGCTCAGGAAGAGACAGGGGAGGGGAGAGGAGGGTCGCCAGAAGTTGCTGAAAGCGCTTGGATCCTGATCATTTTCACTGAGTGCGTTCTAGAACCAGGAGTCCGACTTCCTGCCTTTACAGATGGGAAACTGGGCTCAGAGAGGTGGAGTGACCATCCCCCGAGAGTTAGCTAGGAGTCACAGCAGGGCCAGGGCTGTGACTAGGCCTGAGCTCTTGTCCACCCTTAGAACCCTAGAACCTGGGAGTCCAGGCCCCTGCGCAGCCCCTTCCTTCCGCCGCCCACGTTTTAACCCCAGGTCTGCCAGGGCTGTGATGTCCTGGGCGAGGGTGCCCAACTCCAGGGGCTGGGCTGATGAGGCAGGAATGCCGGCTATAATTATTACATGCTTGTTGCCACTATCATGGCTGTTAGGGCTTAATGAGCCACTATTAAGACTGGCTGGGAAGGGGGTGTGAGGGAGGAGAGATGGACCCACCCCACCAATACTCACAAGGGATCCTTAGGACATCTGGATCTGACCTACAGCCTCTGCATGCACCCCTCCAGCTCCCCACCTCTGTCTGAATGGAGCCCACACCCTCCTTTCCCTGACCTCCTTCCCCTCACTCTCTCTGATCCTTGGCCTCCCAGTTGCAGGACTAATCGTACCTCTGGGCCTTTGCACGTGCTATGCTCTCTGCTTGGTACTCCCTTCCCCCAGTGCAAAGATGTGTCTTCAGGAAGTGCCCCACCCTCAGACTTTACTCCTTTATTGTAGCCTCTGAATCTGCCAGAATGATGGAGTGGACCATAGTCCCTGAAGGTCAGGGACATTGCCTATGCTGAGCCTGCTGACAGGGCCTCATATAGAATGGATGCTCAGTATTAAAGGTGAATGCGGGGCTGGGTGTGGTGGCTCATGCCTGTAATCCCAGCACTTTGGGAGGCCGAGGCAGGCAGATCACTTGAGGTCAGCAGTTCAAGACCAGACTGGCCGAAATACAAAAATACAAAAAAAAAATACAAAAATTAACCGGGTGTGGTGGTGTGCACCTGTAATCCCAGCTACTCAGGAGGCTGAGACATGAGAATCGCTTGAACCCGGGAGGCAGAGGTTGCAGTGAGCTAAGATTGTGCCACTGCACTCCAGCCTGGGAGACAGAGTGAGACTTCAGTCAAAAAAAATAAAAAATAAAGGTGAATGCAACAAAAGGTTGCTTGTGTGGGTGGTCTCTAGCCTCAGTTTGTCTGCCTGGCCAGTGGGCATGCGTTACTCCTTTTCTATCCTCCTTACTCACCTGGCTCTGCCCCCAACTGGGCCCTGGGGCATGAAGGCCATAGGGGAGGCTGTCCTCATCACCAAGAGAGGTGGCCTGTCGGCCACACGTGGTGACTCTTGCCTGTAATCCCAGCACTTTGGAAGGCTGAGGCAGGCATTTGAGGTCAGGAGTTTGAGACCAGCCTGACCATCATGGTGAAACCCCGTCTCTATCGAAAATAAAAAAAATTAGGCTGGGCGCAGAGGCTCACGCCTGTCATCCCAGCACTTTAGGAGGCCAAGGCAGGCTGATCACGAGGTCAGGAGATCAAGACCATCCTGGTTAACACGGTGAAACCCTGTCTCTACTGAAAAATAAAAAAAAATTAGCCGGGCGTGGTGGCGGGCGCCTGTAGTCCCAGCTACTCGGGAGGCTGAGGCAGGAGAATGGCATGAACCTGGGAGGCAGAGCTTGCAGTGAGCCGAGATCACACCACTGCACTCCAGCCTGGGCAACAGAGCGAGACTCTGTCTCAAAAAAAAAAAGAAAAAAGAAAAGAAAAAAAAATTAGCCAGGTGTGGTGGCAGGTGCCTGTAATCCCAGCTAGTCGGGAGGCTGAGGCAGGAGAATCGCTTGAACCCGGGAGGTGGAGGTTGCAGTGAGCCGAGATTGCGCCATTGCACTCCAGCCTGGGCTACAGAGTGAGACTCTGTCTCAAAAAAAAAAAAGAAGAAGAAAAAAATAGGCTGGGCGAGGTGGCTCACACCTGTAATAAGCACTTTGGGAGGCTGAGGTGGGCAAATCATCTGAGGTCAGGAGTTCGAGACCAGCCTGGCCAATATGGCAAAACCCTGTCTCTACTAAAAATACAAAAATTAGCCAGGCGTGGGGAGTGCACCGGTAATCCCAGCCGCTCTGGAGAAAGGAGAATCACTTGAACCCAGGAGATGGAGGTTGCAGTGAGCTGAAATCATGCCACTGCACTCCAGCCTGGGCAACAGGGCAAGACTCCATCTTAAAAATAATAATAATAATAATAATAATAATAATAAAGACCTGGCCGTGTGCGATGGCTGACTCCTATAATCCCAGCACTTTGGGAGTCCGAAGCGGGTGGATCATGAGGTCAGCAGATCAAGACCATCCTGGCCAACATGGTGAAACCCTGTCTCCACTAAAAATTCAAAAATTAGCTGGGCGTGGTGGTGCATGCCTGTAGTCCCTGCTACTTGGGAGGCTGAGGCAGGAGAATTGCTTGAGCCCGGGAGGCGGAGGCTACAGTGAGCCAAGATTGCGCCACTGCACTGCAGCCTGGGCAAAAGAGTAAGAATCCGTCTCAATAATAAGAATAATAATAATAGGCCGGGCGCGGTGGCTCACGCCTGTAATCCCAGCCCTTTGGGAGGCTGAGGCGGGCGGATCACCTGAGGTCGAGGGTTTGAGACCAGCTTGGCCAGCATGGTGAAACCCCGTCTCCACTACAAATACAAAAATTAGCCAGGCGTGGTGGTGCATGCCTGTAATCCCAGCTACTCGGGAAGCTGAGGCAGAAGAATCGCTTGAACCCGGGAGGCAGAGGTTGCAGTGAGCCAAGATCGCGCCAGAGGTTGCGGTGAGCCAAGATCGCGCCGTTGCACTCCAGCCTGGGCAACAGAGCGAGACTCCGTCTCAAAAAAAAAACAAAAAACCCGTCTCTACTAAAAATACAAAATGAGCCAGGCATGGTGGCGCATGCCTGTAATACCAGCTACTCGGGAGGCTGAGGCAGGAGAATCAGTTGAACCCAGGAATTGGAGGTTGCGGTGAGCCGAGATTGCGCCATTGCACTCCAGCCTGGGCAACGAGCGAAACTCTGCCTAAAATAATAATAATAATAATAATAATAATAATAATAATAATAATAAAGACCTGGCCTGGCAGGCCTGGGATTCAAATTGCCAGGGCAGGGAACTGGAGGTGTGGGTTTGTTTTGTCTCTAGATTGGTTAGGAAGGTGTCTGTCTGCCTATTGGAGTGTGTGTCTGTGTGTGCACCTGTGTCTGTCTATATTCGTGTTGTATAGACAGACGCAGGTACACACAGATACATACTCAGATCCATGGGTCTCTGTGCTCTCTAGCCCAGGTTCTACCCTGGACAAAGAGATCCCTAGTGGGACAAGATCCAGCCCGCAGACCTGTAGCCAGCCCTGCCCTGGGAACCCCTCTCTGGGTCCCGTGCAGTGGGGCCAGAGTGGAGGAGACGGGGTCATGCCTCTCCCTGAGGCAGGAGGTGAGTGGGCGGCCTACGGAGGCCCTGCCCTGAACTTGGGCCTCAGCCTTGGCAGCTGGGGAGATGGTCTGGTGAACGGAAGGCTGAGACAGCCTGAGCTGAGTGGAGCACTTTCCTGGAGGCAGGCACGTGAGATACAGAGGCCTGTTACCTCTCTGAGCCTCAGCTTTTCCTTCATGAAAATTGAGCAAATAAACCTACCTACTTTGTGGAGTATCGCGATTTTTTTTTTTAAATGAAAGGCCTCACATATTTATTACTGAACCCAGCCAACCCACACGTTCATAACAGATTCAGAGAGGAAAACACGTCGAACTCTCCAGATAGTGGTGACACTTTCAGTTTGATATGCTAACGTGATCGTGACCTTCAGACAGCATAAATATGTGTGCCATCTCATGTGCAATTCCTTATAGACCCAGCTTGGTTCTTCTCCAGTGTCCTTTTGGAGTTGTACCTGATTTTATTTCCAGTTTTCATCCAAATCCACTGGGGAATGGGACGATTTTGCTTTTGTTTCTTGTCCAGGAATCGCTTAATCCTGAAAGTCTTGTGAGAAGATATGGCGAGAAGTGGAGTCAAGAACACACCACGATGGTGGAGAAAGGAAAAGCATTGCGATTTTTATTGGATTTGAAGAAATAGTAAGGGGTCAGGCTGGGTGTGGTGGCGCACGCCTGTAATCTCAGCACTTTGGGAGGCTGAGGCAGGTGGATCACGAGGTCAGGCGTTCGAGACCAGCCTGGCCAACATAGTGAAACCTTGTCTCTACTAAAAATACAAAAATTCTCCCGGTGTGGTGGCGCACGCCTGTAGTCCCAGCTACTTGGGAGGCTGAGGCAGGAGAATCACTTGAACCCAGGAGGAGGAGGTTGCAGTGAGCCGAGATCGCACCACTGCACTCCAGCCTGGGCAACAGAGTCAGACTCCAACTCAAAAAAAAAGAAAGAAAAAACAAATAGTAAGGGGTCAATAAATGCTTTCTATGATTGTATTATTTGCCCAAATGTAACTGCAGTTCTTTGGTTTTGAGTTCTCTCAGCTTGGAATACCCTTACACTCTTGGCGAACTCCTACTCATCCTTCAAAACCCACCACCTTCTCCAAGAAACCCTTCCTGACCATGTCCCCTAGGACCGTCGTCAATCCTCTCCATCTGGCTAAGACCTGTCTGTCCCTTATCTGTGTCTTGTTCTGTCTCCTCCATAGAAGGGGAGGGGAGGTCTTCAGGACTGGATGGGGAAGGCCTCTCCTGGCCCCTAAGTGTGGGAAGCTGCCTTTGCCACCCCCAAGGGCTCCTTTCTTCTTTTTTTTGAGATGGAGTCTCGCTCTGTCGCCCAGGCTGGAGTGCAGTGGCTTGATCTTGGCTCACTGCAACCTTCCCCTCCTGGGTTCAAGCGATTCTCCTGCCTCAGCCTCCCTAAATAGCTGGGATTACAGGCATGTGCCAACACGCCCGGCTAATTTTTTTGTATTTTTAGTAGAGACGGGGTTTCACGAAGTTGGTCAGGCTGGCCTTGAGCCTGACCTCATGATCTGCCCGCCTCAGCCTCCCAAAGTGCTGGGATTACAAGCTTGAGTCACTGCACCTGGCCTCCCTTTTTCTTTCTCTTCGCATTTTCTGTTGCTCCACCTCAATGCCCTTTCCTACCCTCTCCTTCCTCCTCCCAGCCAGAGAGCCCTCTGGGACACCCCATTCCTGTCCTTCCATTTGTCCCAGCCCTGACACCACAGCAGCTGTTGGTCCAGCTCTGTCCTCCCAGAGTGGGGGTTCCTCCGGGACAGATCTGAAGCCACTTTGGACATATGGGGCGGAGGGTGTCTCTAACACCATCAGCTAGTCCCATACAATGAACTAGAGAGATCTTTCATTCATTCAATCCACATACACTGATTGAGCCCCTACTGTAAGCCAGGGGAAAGGGCACACATGAACAAGACCAACATCTGCACCTTTGTAGGTCCCCACACCAAGGGAGAGCCAGACCGGCGCAGTTTTCAGGAGAATCAATGGTGTCCCCGCCATAGATGGTAATGGAGGGGGCTGATATTTTAGAGTTTGGGTAATCTGGGAGGGGTGGCCCAGGACGTAACACCAAGTGACAGACAAGCTGGACCTAATTGCCAATTATTGGGGGATCAGAGGGTTCCGGTAATAGGAACAGCCAGTTCAAAGGCCCCGGGGCAGGAACCAGTTGGACACATTTCTAGAAGGTGGGGAGGCAGGTGGGACTGGATTGGGAAGCCAGTGAGTGCCAAAGGAAGAGAAGGGGAGTGCCGACGCCTCCACCTCTGCTCAGGAGGGATTTACCCCCAAGGCAATGAAAGTTGCAGATGAGGTTGGGGCAACACTAGGGCTTGGTCCGGGACTCTGCATTTTCACCTTTATCCCAGCAGCAGCTCCACGAGTGGTGAGGGACGTTATCCCACTTCTCAGGGCAGTGTCTGGAGGGGGCGCGCGACGTGCCCAGAGTCGTACAGGCTAGGCCAGAGAGAACCCTGCCCTCCAAGCAGAAGCCGAACCTGACGCCCCGCTGCCGCCGGGGTTTGAATCGCTGCGGCTGTAGTCCTTCCCCAGCGCAGAGATTTATTGTTTAAAGCAACCTGCAGGCCGGGCACAGTGGCTCACGGCAGTAATCCCAGCAGTTTGGGAGGCCAAGGAGGGAGGGTCGCTTGAGCCCAGGAGTTTGAGACCAGCCTGAGCAATCTAGTGAGAACCTCTTCTTTACAAAAATAAAAAAGTTCGCTGGGCATGGTGGTACACGCCTGTGGTCCCAGCTACTTGGGAGGGTGAGGTGGGAGAATCGCTTGGGCCCGGGTAAATTGAGGCTGCAGTTTAATTTTTAGTCTTTATTTGAACACCCAGAAACCAAAAATCACCTTGATAAATCGGAAAGCCCCAAAGAAAACCGAGTTAAGCAGGCAGCCGAAGGGGTGAGGTGGAGCCAGGCACTCACGACCCCACAGCGGGGAGGTGGGGCTTGTGAGGACCCTAATCCGGCGCTTAGGACCCTTAGGCTCGCAGAGGCGGGACTTGCAGGGAAAGTGCCCCGACTGCCGGACCCCCGCAGGGCGGTCGGGAGTGGGGCGCCAGACTCGGGCTGGGGGCGCTGTCTGGCCCGCACATTCCTGAGGATCAAGTTACCCGAGAAGGCTGAGGCCTCTCTGTTCCCCTCCTGCCAGGCTTCCGCCCTCTCCAGGAGCAGGAACCGCAGTCTGTCCCCAGTCCAGCGCAGGTGTCTGCCCAGCCTCTCGGAGGGGACCCAGGCCCTGCCCTCTGGACTGGCACCGGATCCCTCCTGCCTCATAAAACCATTTTACAGATGAGGAAACTGAGGCACAGTCAGCCCCCCTTCAGCATTGATGGAACCAGATTGAACCTGGCTCTGCCAGCTTTATGACCATTTTTACTAACTGGGCAGGCCTAGAAGAATGGTTCAGTCAAGTGTTTGTTGATTGACTGACCATATAGAATCAGTCTCCAAAGCCTCTTATTATAGCACAGGGAGAAAAGAACTTCCCATACCACTTACCCTCCTACCCCACCCTAGGACAGACAGGACCCCTGCACTTATCCAGCATGCATTTAATGTGCACTTCCTGTATGCCCAGGCCTGGGTTAGGCCGTTTCACAGGTAGATACTGGAGAACCAGAGGGTTTGGGGATCAGAAGGTAGTGAATTTGCTTTCTTTAGACCAACTTCAGAAATTGGTTTGGGCCAGGCAAAATGGCTCACCCCTGCAATCCTAGCACTTTGGGAGGCCGAGGCAGGAGGACTGCTTGAGGCCAAGCATTCAAGACCAACCTGGCCAACATAACATGACGATACCCCCGTCTCCAAAAAAAAAAGAGGCCAGGCACCGTAACTCATGCCTGCAATCCCAGCACTTTGGGAGTCTGAGGCGGGCGGATCATGAGGTCAGGAGATCGAGACCATCCTGGCTAACACAGTGAAAACCTGTCTCTACTTAAAATACAAAAAAAAAATTAGCCAGGCGTGGTGGGCAGGTACCTGTAGTCCCAGCTACTGGGGAGGCTGAGGCAGGAGAATGGCGTGAACCCGGGAGGCGGAGCTTGCAGTGAGCCAAGATCGCACCACTGAACTCCAGCCTGGGTGACAGAGTGAGACTCTGTCTCAAAAAAAAAAAAAAGATAAATTAGTTTGTAGTCTGAGCAGGGTGGCTCATGCTTATAATCCCAGCTCTTTGAGAGGCAGAGACAGGAGGATCTCCTGAGCCCAGAAGTTCAAGAGCAGCCTGGGCAACATAGCAAGAACCCATCTCTACAAAAAGATAGAAAAATTAGCTGGTTGGGAGGCTGAGGCGGGCGGATCACAAGGTGAGGAGATCGAGACCAGCCTGGCCAACATGGTGAAACCCCATCTCTACTAAAAATAGAAAAATTAGCCGGGTGTGGTGGCGCATGCCTGTAATCCCAGCTACTCAGGAGGCTGAGGCAGGAGAATCGCTTGTACCTGGGAGGCAGAGGTTGCAGTGAGCTGAGAGCGTGCCACTGCACTCCAGCCTGGGCAACAGAGCGAGACCCTGTCTCAAAAAAAAAAAAAAAAAGCTGGTTTGGTTTTTTGTTTCTTGGTTGTTTTGGGCCAAACTCACATACCATCATTCATCGATTCAACCATGCTTTTTTTTTTTTTTTTTTTTTTGGAGACAAAGTGTCACTCTGTCTCTGAGGCTGGTGTGCAGTGGCACGTTCTCAGCTCACTGCAATCTCTGCCTCCCAGGTTCAAGCAATTCTAGTGCCTCAGCCACCAGAGTAGCTGGGATTACAGGCACATGCCACCACACCAACTAATTTTTGTATTTTTAGTAGAGATGGGGTTTCTCCATGTTGACCAGGCTGGTCTTGAACTACTCACCTCAAGTGATCCGCCTGCCTCGACCTCCAAAAGTTCTGGGATTATAGGCATGAGCCACTGCGCCCGGCGACCATGCTCTATTGAGTGCCCGCTGTGTGCTGGGCAGGTGGGTTCTCACCGCCCAGAGGTGATGTTCTGGGGGACTGGAAGCAAGGTCATTTTAGAGAAGCATGCTGTAGGTTGGTCTCACGATTTTCCTTTAAGTTGGCCCCCTTTTCTGTTTTTACTTCAGTAAATACATTTTAAAAGGGAACCTTCATGTCACCACCAAGAATGGAAAACCAGTTTCTCTTGCTATAAATAGAAGGAAACCAAAAAACTATGAAATGAGAGCAAAGTCAGGCATTCCCGCCTCAGGAACACTCAGGGCTGGGGCTGGACTTCGAATGTCTGAGTCTTATCAAAGGCAGGGAAGCCCCAAGCAGAAGGGCAGGAGGGGCCACAGGGACCCACTTGGCAGATGCTCCAGTCCTGTGGGTCCCAGCACACAGCAGGCGCTTGATGAATGTGTGTTGATCTGTTAACATGCAACCCATTATTGTAGGTGCCCCCCCCCCACCATGATGTGTGGGTTTTGCCTGCATCCGACCACATACTCGTGGCTTTTCCAGGTACTGAGCCATTTCCCCGCTGACAGACTGAGGGCAGGGTGGTGCCTGAATGGGGAGGGGTGGGGGAGGTGGCAGGCAGCTGCCTCTTGGGCAGGGGACCCCACAGGGGCCTCTCTGGGGAGGCTTCGGTTTGGTTTGGTGACATGCCAGGATGCAGCTCGGGGCAAACGTTTATTTGCAGCCTTGGGGCTGTCCCCACCCACGGTCCTGTGGGCCCCTGACGTCTGTCCACGCTGAGATGTGGGCCCCTGTGGCCCGCCGCCCTCCCTGGCTGTCTGTGGTGTGTGAATCAATGAATGAGTGAATGAGTAAAGGAATGAATGCAGTAAGTAGCATAATGGATGAGTTCGTAGAATAATGAATGGATGAGTGAATTAATGAATGAGTGGAAGTATTCATGCTGCCAAGATGGGAAACCCATTCTCCAGGTATTCTTTTTTTTTTTTTTTAAGACACAGTCGCTCTGTCGCCCAGGCTGGAGTGCAATGGCACTATCTCGGCTCACTGCAGCCTCCACCTCCTGGGTTCAAGCGATTCTCCTGCCTCAGCCTCCTGAGTAGCTGGGATTACAGGCGTGCGCCACCACGCCCGGCTAATTTTTGTATTTTTGTAGAGACGAGATTTCACCATGTTGGCCAGGCTGGTCTGGAACTCCTGACCTCAAGTAATCCGTCCGCCTCGGCCTCCCAGAGTGCTGAGATTACAGGCGTGAGCCATCTAGATATGCTTTGTCCCCTTTTTTCGGATGGACAAACTGAGGCTGTCAGCCAAGAAAGGCTTCAGTATGTGGAAGGCAGATTCGAAGCCAGTTGGCCCTGCACATCGTGGGCTGCATTTCTGCACCAAGACTGGGGGTTCCTAGAGCGAGCTTAGGGGTCCGGACTGGTGCAGAGGGGGCGCTGGACCTGGCCCCCAGCCAGCGGAAGGGATCTGGGCCCCAGATGGGGAGTAGATGGAATTGGAGGCAAGGCAGGCGGCAGGGGGTGAAGAGGCCGCTGCCCCAGGCTGCGGGGATGGGGAGGCACCGGCAGGGTCCGCGTTGATTCAGAAAGGACCCCAAGGAAGGAGCAACTTTGGGGGACCCCAAAGTTGTCTGAGTGGTATCAAAGGCCGTGCACATGGGGCCCTTAAGCGCTACAGCAGGGGTAATAGTGGAGAGACCCCACGCCTTCCCGCCTCCCGCTGCCCCCGCATCCCCTTCCTCCCGCCTCCCGCCTCCCCCCTGCTCCTCGCCTCTCGCTCTCCCGGGGAGGAAGTGGCGAGAATGCGGGGGTGGGCGCCCTATTCTCACTTCCCCTGGGGAAGGGCGGGGCCTGCGGGGTCCTCTCCGCCGCCGGGAGACTGGGCATCTCCGCGTACAGGGGTGGGGGCGGGGAGCCCTAGGAGCTGGGCAGGCGCTGCTCAGTCCCTGGCCAGGTGACGTCCATAAGTTTCCTGGTCTTCGATGGTTCTCGAATGAAAAATGGGGGGAAAGACATTGAGTTGGAAACAGCGAGTTGTTGGGGAGAGAGGACCCCACCCCGGGCCGGTACTAGCAGCCAGACACGGACACGCCCTGCCCCGGAGGGGTCAGGGCCAGGCCGAAGGGAGGGAAGTCGCAGTAAACACGGGGTTGGGTTGGGGCGGGAGGCGCATTCCAGGCGGAGGGAACGGCGCGGGCAGAGGCCTGGAGGCTGGTGGAGGCCTCCTGCCTCGCCTAGCTGCGGGGTCCTCAGCGTGTGGCCCCTCCCCTAATGGGAGGGGGGGAGAAAGGATCCGGGGGGAGGGGTCCCGGAGCTGTCGGCGGCAGTGGAAGAGTTAACTTCCCGGGGCTGCCGGACCCCGCCGCGAGCTGGCGGGTGGCGTCAGCGCCAACGTCAGGGCGAGGTGGTGCCGCGTAGACGCGGACGCTTCGGCAGCCCGGCCCCCACCCCACGCGGCGCTGGAGGCCGCGGGGATGGGGGCGGGGGCGGTCGGCCCTGCAAGCAATTTACTGGGCTCTGTGCAGAGAGGGAAATTGAGGCACGGGAACGGCCGTGGCCTGGCTGGTGCTAAGCCCGCTAGCCCGCGTCCCACACTACCGCCCCCTCCCAGCTCCTCCAGGTCGCCGGACGACCTGGAGCTGGTTTGGGCTTGTTTTCCATTGCGCAAATACCTGCGAATAAACGTTTGCCCCGAGCTGCGACTTGGCACATCACCTCCTCTGCATGGCCTCAGTTTCCTCAACCGGATAATGGGGAGAGTTGACATTTAGTGTGGGCGCTGGGTTCGGCCTTGAAAAGGGGGTGTGGGAGGGGACTCCACCCCAAGAAAGAGGCTGGAGCGGGGACACCTGCGAGGCTGTGAATTCCGGGCTGGTTCTCCAGCCCCCTCCTCTCCCTCCCCTTCCTGCTTCAGCTTCCCCTCCCCTCTTCCCTATCCCCTTCTCCCTCCCGTCTCCCCTGATCTCCTCTCCACCCCCTCTCTCCCTTTCCCCCGCCTGCCCAGCTAGGCCGCCCCACCGGACTGCTAATTAAATGCAGAGCTGGGGGGAAGGGACGGCGCGTGGTTAACCCCTTCCCCGCCGGGGCCCTGAACCGGGGATGGGGAAGGGTGTCCGGCACCGGAATTTCCTTCCCCCCAGGGGCAGGCCTTAAGCTCTAGGACAAGCCCATTTATTGAGTGGGTATATCGAGGCCAAAGGAACGGCCCCAACGTTCTGGGTGAGGCTATACTAAATCGGGCCTCCTGATTGGAGGGCCAGAGCTTCGAGATAGCGGAAGAGAAAAGCAATATCGTGGCTTGGAAATAAACCAAGAGAAAAAAAAATGAGTTGGAAGGAGAGACAGCGGGAGAGGGAGGCTGGAAAAAATCTAGGAGCAAGACAGAGACAGAGAGACAACCAGGTAAGAGAGGTGGAGCTCCGGGTGTGGCCTGGAGGCACCCAGGCAGGCTCCCGGGAGGAGGCGGCTTCCTGGAAGAACCTGTGGTGGAATAACTCCTGGCCCTGGTGTTAGCCTCCAGGCCTGGCTCACGCACTGACTGCTGACTTCTGATAGGGCCTTGTGGCCTGAAAGGAAGGTCATGCCTGCCTTTGGAGCCATCGGTCAACCCAAGTCCCCGCCCTGTCCCTGAAACTTCAGAGAGGAGCCCAGCGAAGCGAAGTGTGGGCTATGTGCTGTGAGGTGACTCAGTGGCCCCTCATTCTTGGGACGGGAACAACTGAAAGAAGTGAATGATATAAAGTCAGGTGGTGAGAAAGCAAATGACAGCAGGCGGAGGGAGTGTGGGGTGGGGGGGCCAGAGGATCCATGATACCAGCAGCAGGGCCACCATGAGGATGCCCCAGGGAAGGGTGTTCCTGAAAGCTGGAGTAGCACGTGCAAAGGCCCTGGGGAGGAATTTGAGGTATTTGTTTGTTTGTTTTTTGAGAGGAGTCTCCCTCTGTCGCCCAGGCTGGAGTACAGTGGTGCGATCTCGGCTCACTGCAACCTCCACCTACCAGGTTCAAGCGATTCTTCTGCCTCAGCCTCCCGAGTAGCTGGAATTACAGGCGCGCGCCACGATGCCCAGTTAATTTTGTATTTTTAGTAGACAGGGTTTCACCATATTGGCCAGGCTGGTCTCCACCTCTTGATCTCGTGATCCGTCCGCCTCAGCCTCCTAAAGTGTTGGGATTACAGGCGTAAGCCACTGTGCCCGGGCTGAATTTGAGGTGTGTTAAGGGAACATCCAGGAGGAGGCGTGGCGCGGGGTGAGGAGAGATGGGGGATTACAGGGGCCTCCAGATCCTAAGCAGGGAGGGTGGGGGGTGGCTTGAGTCCTTGGCCAGCCCAGGTGGAGCCTGTGACTGCTCTCCCTGCCTCACTTTTCCTACCATTATGCATGCTCCAGAAGCAGCAGGGGAGGCTTTGGGGATGTGGAGGTTGCCCAGGGTCACAGGGATCCCTGTTGTGCCCTCCGTCAGTGCCCCTCTGGCCTCCCCACACCCTCTGTGGCTCCCTGCTGTGGCCACTCTTCCCCATCATCGCCCCTGGCTCTCTTCTCTCCTGCAGTCCAGCCACTCAGCCCTTGTACATGTCCCTCCTCTGTTCTCATAATGCCCCCCCCAGGTGACAACATCCTCCCAAGCCCCCTTCAGGAGATGGTGGGGCTGACACTAACAGGGGAGGGGGTGTAGGGAAGGTGAGCACCCTGGCCCCTGAGTGCTGCACACAAACTGTGTAAAAATAGCTGCTCCCCCTGCCCCTGCCCCCTGTGAGGAGGTGGCTGTGACGGTGGTGGCTGCAGTGACGGGGATGTGCCCAGAGAAGCATCCGGCAGGGCCAGTTGCCATGGTGATGCTGACTCAGCGGCAGAGGCAGGTAGCGGCATCTGGTACCCAGCCGGCACGCCTCTGCTTGGCCTACGCTCATAGCACCCTGTCCAGCCCCAACTTTCCAGCCTCCACCCTGGGGGTGTCTTCTGAGGCTGCAGAGGGGTGGGTGAGACCTCGGGAAGGACTGGACAAGTTCCTCCACCAGACACCACTCAGTCATCTGCTAGAAGGTGGGAGACGCTGCTTCTCATGGAGCGGACCTCAGTGTCAGGTCTTCCTCCCTCTATCAGCCATCCGCCCATCTACCTACTCACCCATCCATCCACTCATCCACCATCCACTCATCCCCCATCCATCCACCATCCACCCATCCATCTACCATCTGCCCATCTACCATCCATCCACCCACCCGTCCATCTATCCACCCATCCACCATCCACTCATCCCCCATCCATCCATCATCCACCAATCAGTCCATCATCCACCCATCCATCCACCATCTACCCATTCATCCATCCATCCATTCCTCCACCCAGCTGCCATCCATCCATGCACCATCTACCCATCCACCATCTGCCCATCCACCATCCATCCATCTACCCACCATCCATCCATCTACCCACCCACCCATGCATCCACCATCCACCCATTCACCATCCACCCATCCACCATCCGTCCACCATCCACCCATCCACCACCTAACCATCCACCAGCCATCCATCCACCTGTCTACCCACCGACCCATCCATCCACCATCCACTCATCCACCCATCCACCCATCCATCCACCTATCTACCCACCCACCCATGCATCCACCATCCACCCATCCATCCACCATCTACCCATCCACCATCCATCCACCATCCACCTACCATCTACCCATCCACCATCCATCCACCATCCACCTACCATCTACCTATCCACCATCCATCCACCATCCACTCATCCATCTACCATCTACCCATCCACCATCCATCCATCCATCCATCCACCTATCTACCCACCAATCCATCCATCCACCATCCACTCATCCACCCATCCATCCACCGTCCACCCATCCACCTATCTACCCACCCACCCATCCATCCACCCATCCACCTACCCACCATCCACCCATCCGTCCACCATCCACCCTTCCATCCATCCACCCGCCCACCCATCCATCCACCAATCCACCTATTCATCCAGCCACCCATCCACTTACCACGCATCCACCCATCCATCCATTCCTGTGTTCATCCATTCATTCAACATTTTTGGAGCACTTACCGTGTACTGACATCCTTCTGGGCACATGGTGGTTGCCACTGTCGATGCAGTCAGGGTGTCAGCAGTCTGGGGTGCAGGGACTTGGGTGAGGACAAGGCCTCCTTGGCTACTTGGAGCCAGGCCTTGAGATGCTGAGGCCCAATCTCTTCCTTGTTCTCCCAGTCTTGCTCCCTCTCTCTTCCTGCATCTCTCAATCTCTCTGTTTTCCCATCTGAGTCCATCTTAGATCCTTCCCCATATCCCCAGGCCCCCCAGCAGCTGCCGTCTACTCCCCTCTTCTTCTCCCCACTCACTTGTTCCATGCCAGCTTTCCCTTGAGTACAGCTATGTATTCCCACCTCGGGGTCTTTGCACATGCTGTTCCCACTGTCTGGGAGACTCACTCACCTGGAATTGATCATATTTAATTCTTGGCTGGCTTTCTTTCTTTCTCTCTCTCTCTCTTTTTTTTTTGAGATAGAGTCTCACTCTGTTGCCCAGGATGGAGTGCAGTGACGCAGTCACAGCTCACTGCCCCCTCCATCTCCCGGGTTCAAGTGATTCACCTGCCTCAGCGTCCCGAGTAGCTGGGATTACAGGCACACGGCACCACACCCTGCTAATTTTTGTATTTTTAGTAGAAACGGGGTTTCACCATGTTGGCCAGGCTGGTCTTGAACTCCTGACCTCAGGTGATCTGCCCACCTTGGCCTCCCAAAGTGCTCTGGGATTACCATATTTAATTCTTGCCTTCCTTAATGTCTGCCTCTATCCCCATCCCCAGAGTATAAAGGCCAAAGAGCTGACCTGTGGTTCTTTCAGGGACCTGTTTGTGCCTTCATTTCTCCAACTACGAAATGGGTAAATGGGCATGGTGCTAACAGGATGACCTCATAACTGGGGCAGGGGTTGGGAGGAAGCCCTTAGACCTGTGCCCACTGCAGATTAAACACTCAGTAAACTCCCTTCCTTGGAAACAGCCCAAATGTCCATCAGCTGATGAAGGATCAACAAAATGTGTTCCACCCACACAATGGAATATGATGCAGCCACAAAAAGGCATGAAGCAGGCCGGGCACGGTGGCTCATGCCTGTAATCCCAGCACTTTGGGAGGCTGAGGCGGGCAGATCATGAGGTCGGGAGTTCAAGACCAGCCTGGCCAACATAGTGAAACCCCGTCTCTACTAAAAATACAAAAATTAGCTGGGTGTGGTGGCGCACATCTGTAGTCCCAGCTACTCAGAAGGCTGAGGCAGGAGAATCGCTTGACCCGGGAGGCAGAGGTTGCAGTGAGCCGAGATCGCACCATTGCACTCCAGCATGGGTGACAGGATAAGACTTAAGACTCCATCTCAAAAAAAAAGGCATGAAGCACTAGTCTGTGCTACCACGTGCACAAAACTCGAAAACACGATGCTGAGTGAGAGAAGCCAGGCATGAAAGGCCACACAGTGTGAGATTCCATTGATATGAAATGTCCAGGACAGGCAAATCCACAGAGACAGGAAGCAGCTTCCTTGTTGCCAGGGGCTTGGGGGAAGGGAATGGGGAGTAACTGCTGATGGGGACCAGGTCTCCTTTGGAAGGGATGAACATGTTCTAGAATTAGAGGCGATGGTTGCACAACAGTGTGTGTGTATTAAATGCCCCTGAATTATACACTTTAAAGTGGTTCATTTTATGTTATGTGACTCCTGCCTTAATTTATTTTAATTTTTTGAGACAGGGTTTCACTCTGTTGCCCAGGCTGGAGTGCAGTGGCATGATCTTGGCTCACTGCAACCTCCGCCTCCTGGGATCAAGCAATTCTCCTGCCTCAGCCTCCCAAGTAGCTGGGATTACAGGTGTGCACCACCACAACCAGCTGATTTTTGTATTTTAGTAGAGACGTGGTTTCACCAGGCTGGTCTTGAACTCCTGGCCTCAAGCCATATGCCCACCTCAGCCTCCCAAAGTCATGGCTCCCATGAGCCACCGCGCCTGGCCTTCAATTTATTTTTTAGAGACAAGGTCTTCCTCTGTCGTTCAGGCAGAGGTCAAACCGTGCAGTCGTTCAATCTTGGTTCACTGCAGCCTGGTCTCCAGGGATCAACCAATCCTCCCACCTCAGCCTCCTGAGCAGCTGGTACTTACAGGGGCCACGCCACCATGCCAGGCCAATTTTGTTTATTTTTTGTAGAGATGAGGTTTCACTATGTTACCTAGGCTGCTCTCGAACTCCTGGATTCAAGCGATCCTCCTGCCTCGGCCTCCCAAAGTTCTGGGATTACAGGCGTGAGCCACCACCACGCCAGGCACCTCAATTTTTTTTTTTTTTTTTTTTTTTTTTGGAGACAGAGTTTCACTCTTTTTGCCCAGGCTGGAGTGCAATGGTGCGATCTCCGCTCACTGCAACCTCTGCCTCCTGGGTTCGAGCAATTCTTCTTCCTCAGACTCCTGAGTAGCTGAGATTACAGGCATGTGCCACCACACCTGGCTAATTTTGTATTGTTAATAGAGACGGGGTTTCTCCATGTTGGTCAGGCTGGTCTGGTCTTGAACTCCTGACTGCAGGTGATCCACCGGCCTCGGCCTCCCAAAGTGCTGGGATTATAGGCGTGAGCCACCGCACCCAACCACCTCAATTTTTTTTGTTAAGTACATTAGGTAAAAACGAAGGAAATCTGAATAAAGTAGGGAATTTAGTTATTACAAACAAAACAAAACTGCTTCTTAAGTGGTTCAGGAAGGTTGGCTCTCTGAAGGTGTCTCTAGGTTGACTCATCCTCTCTAAGGGAAAACAGAGGGCCAGGGAGGCCTTCACATCTACAGTGTGCCAGCCCTTGCCCGGTACCCTCACCCTTGCTTTTTGGTTTTTTTGTTTTGTTTTGTTGTTTTGTTTTGTTTTGTTTTGTTTTGTTTTGTTTATTTATTTATTTTTTATTGATCATTCTTGGGTGTTTCTCGCAGAGGGGGATTTGGCAGGGTCATAGGACAATAGTGGAGGGAAGGTCAGCAGATAAACAAGTGAACAAAGGTCTCTGGTTTTCCTAGGCAGAGGTCCCTGCAGCCTTCCGCAGTGTTTGTGTCCCTGGGTACTTGAGATTAGGGAGTGGTGATGACTCTTAAGGAGCATGCTGCCTTCAAGCATCTGTTTAACAAAGCACATCTTGCACCGCCCTTAATCCATTTAACCCTGAGTGGACACAGCACATGTTTCAGAGAGCACAGGGTTGGGGGCAAGGTCACAGATCAACAGGATCCCAAGGCAGAAGAATTCCTCTTAGTACAGAACAAAATGAAAAGTCTGCCATGTATACTTCTTTCTACACAGACACGGCAACCATCCAATCTCTCAATCTTTTCCCCACCTTTCCCCCCTTTCTGTTCCACAAAACCGCCATTGTCATCATGGCCCGTTCTCAATGAGCTGTTGGGTACACCTCCCAGACGGGGTGGTGGCCTGGCAGAGGGGCTCCTCACTTCCCAGTAGGGGCGGCCGGGCAGAGGCGCCCCTCACCTCCCGGACGGGGCGGCTGGCCGGGCGGGGGGCTGACCCCCCCACCTCCCTCCCGGCCGGGGCGGCTGGCCGGGCAGAGGGGCTCCTCACTTCCCAGTAGGGGCGGCCGGGCAGAGGCGCCCCTCACCTCCCGGACGGGGCGGCTGGCCGGGCGGGGGGCTGACCCCCCCACCTCCCTCCCGGACGGGGCGGCTGACCGGGCGGGGGGCTGAACCCCCCACCTCCCTCCTGGACGGGGTGGCTGGCCGGGCGGCGTCAGGGCGGGGGGCTGACCCCCCCCACCTCCCTCCCGGACGGGGCGGCTGACCGGGCAGAGGGGCTCCTCACTTCCCAGTAGGGGCGGCCGGGCAGAGGCGCCCCTCACCTCCCGGATGGGGCGGCTGGCCGGGCGGGGGGCTGACCCCCCCACCTCCCTCCCGGACGGGGCGGCTGACCGGGCGGGGGGCTGAACCCCCCACCTCCCTCCCGGACGGGGCGGCTGGCTGGGCGGGGGGCTGACCCCCCCACCTCCCTCCCAGACGGGGTGGCTGCCGGGCAGAGAGGCTCCTCACTTCCCAGACGGGGCGGCTGCCGGGCCGAGGGGCTCCTCACTTCTCAGACGGGGCAGTTGCCAGGCAGAGGGTCTCCTCACTTCTCAGACGGGGCGGCCGGGCAGAGACGCTCCTCACATCCCAGACAGGGCGGTGGGGCAGAGGCGCTCCCCACATTTCAGACGATGAGCGGCCGGGCAGAGACGCTCCTCACTTCCTAGATGTGATGGCGGCCGGGAAGAGGCGCTCCTCACTTCCTAGATGGGATGGCAGCCGGGCAGAGACGCTCCTCACTTTCCGGACTGGGCAGCCAGGCAGAGGGGCTCCTCACATCCCAGACGATGGGCAGCCAGGCAGAGACGCTCCTCACTTCCCAGACGGGGTGGCAGCCGGGCAGAGGCTGCAATCTCGGCACTTTGGGAGGCCAAGGCAGGCGGCTGGGAGGTGGAGGTTGTAGCGAGCCGAGATCACGCCACTGCACTCCAGCCTGGGCACCATTGAGCACTGAGTGAACGAGACTCCGTCTGCAATCCTGGCACCTCAGGAGGCCGAGGCTGGCGGATCACTCGCGGTTAGGAGCTGGAGACCGGCCCGGCCAACACAGCAAAATCCCGTCTCCACCAAAAAAATACGAAAACCAGTCAGGCGTGGCGGCGCGCGCCTGCAATCACAGGCACTCAGCAGGCTGAGGCAGGAGAATCAGGCAGGGAGGTTGCAGTGAGCCGAGATGGCAGCAGTACAGTCCAGCTTCGGCTCCGCATCAGAGGGAGACCGTGGGGAGAGGGAGACCGTGGGGAGAGGGAGACCGTGGGGAGAGGGAGACAGAGGGAGAGGGAGACGGGAGACGGGAGAGGGGAGAGGGAGAGCCCTCCTGTCCTTCTTCCTCCTCCTCCTCCCTCCTCCTCCGCTTTTTGTTTTTTTTGAGATGGAGTTTCACGTTGTCACTCAGGCTAGTGTGCAGTGCCATGATCTCGGCTGACTGCAACCTCTGCTTCCTGGGTTCAAGCGATTCTACTGCCTCAGCCTCCCAAGTAGCTTGGACTACAGGCATACACAGCCACGCCCGGCTAATTTTTGTATTTTTAGTAGAGACGGGGTTTCGCCATGTTGTGGCCAGGCTGGACTCGAACTCCTGACCTCAGGTGATCCGCCTGCCTCGGCCTCTCAAAGTGCTGAGATTACAGGCGTGAGCCACTGTGCCCTGCTCCCTCGCCCTCACTTTGCTCGCCAGCCAGCTGACTGCCTTTTCAACACACCCAGCACACACTTTCTTCAGTGCCTTGACACCTGCCATTCTCTCTAATTGGAAGCCTCAGGTGATCGAGAAACGCTGGCTTCCACCCCAGCAGGTGGAACCGAGATACAGTTCTGTGTGCTCTGTTTTCCCCACCTTCCTTAGGCCACCAGAAAGGTCAAGGTGCTTGGTGGTTAGGACAAAGTTGACCGCACCTTGGGGCCACAGAGGCCGTTGAATATGACCAGGGAGGCTGACAGCCTGAGATGACAGCAGGGTGTGAGGGTATCTTGGAGGGCACAGTGCACACCCCTCTCCCACCCTGGGAGGGAGAGGACCCTATAAGCTAAGTGGGGTCTCGAAGCCAGTGGGAGGGTGAGGAGGTGGAATTCAGACCAGCTGGGGGCTCTGTCAAAAGGGCCTGCTTCTGGCTGCCTCAACAATGCAAACAGCAAGAACTTTTTTTTTTTGGTGGGGGGGGGGGTCTTGCTTTGTCACCCAGGCTGGAGTGCAGTGGCGCAATCATGGCTCACTGTAGCCTCAACCTCCCTACTCAAGTGATCCTCCCCCTTCAGCCTCCTCAGCAGCTGGGACTACAGGTGTGTACCACCGTGCTTGGCTAATTTCATTGGTTTTGTAGAGATAGGGTCTCACTATGTTGCCCAGACTGGGATCCTGGGCTCAAGCCATCCGCCTGCCTTGGCGTCCCAAAGTGCTGGGATTACAGGCTTGAGCTACTGTGCCCGGCCAAGAACCATTTTTAAATCTAATTAATTTTTTTTTTTTTGAGATGAAGTTTTGCTCTTCTTACCCAGGCTGGAGTGCAGTGGCGAGATCTCAGCTCACTGCAACCTCTGCCTCCCGGGTTAAAGCAATTCTCCTGCCTCAGCCTCCTGAGTAGCTGGGATTACAGGTGCCTGCCACCACACCCGGTTAATTTTTTTGTTTGTTTGTTTTGGTTTTTTTGAGACAGAGTCTCACTCTGTTGCCAGGCTGGAGTGCAGTGGTGTGATCTCGGCTCATTGCAACCTCTGCCTCCCGGGTTCAAGCAATTCTCCTGCCTCAGCCTCCCGAGTAGCTGGGACTACAGGTGTGTGCCACCAGGCCCGGCTAATTTTTGTATTTTTAGTAGAGACGGGGTTTCACCATGTTAGCCAGGATGGTCTCCATCTCTTGACTTCATGATCCGCCCGCCTCGGCCTCCCAAAGTGCTGGGATTACAGGTGTGAGCCACCACGCCCGGCCAATTTTTATATTTTTTAGTAGAGACGGGGTTTCACCATGTTTCCCAGGCTGGTCTCAAACTCCTGACTTCAGGTGGTCCACCCACCTCAGCCTCCCAAAGTGCTGGGATTACAGGCATAAGCCACTGCACCTGGCCCATTTTTTTAATTTTTAATTTTTTTTCCCAAGACAGTCTTGCTCTGTCACCCAGGCTGGAGTGCAGTGGCATGATCTCGGCTCACTGCAACCCCCACCTCCCAGGTTAAAGCAATTCTCCTGCCTCAGCCTCCCGAGTAGATGGGATTACTGGCGCTCACCACCATGCCCGCCTAATTTCTGTATTTTTAGTAGAGACTGGGTTTCACCGTGTTAGCCAGGCTGGTCTTGAACTCCTGACCTCATGATCCGCCCGCCTCAGCCTCCCAAAGTGCTGGGATTACAGGTGTGAGCCACCACCCCCAGCCATTTTTTTAATGTTTAAGGAAAACTGCTGGGCAGTGAAGGTCTCCCCAGACAATGTCACTGAGCCCCGGCCTCCCCAACCTGGTCTGAGATTTCAGGGGGTTTCAGAAGAAGCTGAACTTCGAGAAGGCTCTGGGGCCAGGATGTCTGAGTTACTTGATGCTGGAGGGGTGGGGCAAGGAGGGTCTGGCCCTGGTGGTGCAGAGGAGGGGAGATGAGGGAGGGGAAGACACTTGAGGACGTGAGGAGTATTTTTAGGTGCTGAATGCAGCCCTGAAATATTTCCACGGCCACTCCCGAGAGCGAGCTGGGTGACTATTTCGGTGCCTGGTTCCAGTGGAGGCGGGGCAGGGGTGAGTCACTCACTGCCCAGTGGCCGCAGAGGCCAGGCCCAGGCTGGGAGGCGGCTCGAAGGGCAGGATCGCAGGCCTGCAAGGTGAACGGTCACTGGCCTGGGGCCAGGCTTCCTAAGCCAGCCTCCAGGGCACAGAGGACAGCGGCCTTTCTATTCCCCATGGCACTGGCCAATCCAGAGGGGCCACTGCCTGGGTCCCCTGGGACAATGAGCTGCTCACGCCAACCCCATAGTTGTAAAGATGGAGGGTCCCCCGTGAGGTTCTGGACACCCCACAGGTGCTAGGCGAGATGCCATCTTAGATTATTTCAAGCATTTATTGAGCACTTGCTGTATACCAGGCCAGTCCTAAAATGATTACTGGCATCCTCTCTTCATGCAATCTGCCCAACAACCCCCATGAGGTAGAGCTGCTGTTATCCGCCCGACCAGGGAGGAAACTGAGGCACGGTAGGGTTAAGCCCTCCAGGCACCTAACTATGTGCCTCAAATCCTGTCCCTCAGCTGATGTTACAATCAGGGGAGTGAGTTTTAAAGCAGCAGCCGATCTTGCTTACCCCCCACACCCTATTCCCAACCAATTTTGGGGTCCTGACTGTGCCTGAGCTGGGAGAAGGTCAATGGATCCTTCAGGTTTAAGGAGGCAGTGGAAAGAGGAGGTCACCATTGCTGTGTGACCTGGGGCAGGTTCCTCACCCTCTCTGTGCCTGAGCAGTGAATGACGACGCCACCCTATGGATGAGTTCCGGAGCTGCCTGGCACACATTCATGATAGGTAAACAATGGTTGGCTGAGCATAGTGGCTCAGGCCTGTAATCCCAGCACTTTGGGAGGCTAAGGTGGGAGGATCGTTTGAGCCTAGGAGTTTCAGACCAGCCTGGACAACATGGTGAGACCCCTATCTGTAAAAAAAATAAAAAACAATGATCGGCTGTTGCTTGGATCGTGTGCCTGTCCTGAGCCTTCATTTCTCCATCTGTGAGGACCCTCGGAGGTGCTGGGTTGGAAGTGGCTTTGGAAACCCACGGGGCTGAGCGGCAAGGCTGAGTGGGAGCTCGGGGAATCCTCGCCCTCACTCGAAGTCTCCTTGAGAAGAGGCTGATGCTTGGCCGGGCGAGATGGCTTACGCCTGTAATCCCAGCACTTTGGGAGGCCGAGGCGGGCGGATTGCCTGAGGTCAGGAGTTCGAGACCAGCCTAGCCAACATGGCGAAATCCTGTCTATACTAAAAAATGCAAAAATTAGCTGGGCGTGGTGGCGGACGCCTGTAATCCCAGCTATTCGGGAGGCTGAGGCAGGAGAATCGCTTGAACCTGAGAGACAGAGGTTTCAGTAAGTGGAGATCGCGCCACTGCCCTCCGGCCAGGGCGACAGAGTGAGACTTTGTCTCAAAAAAAAAAAAAAAAAAGAAGTGGCTGATGCCAAGCGTCAGGAACAGATCCCTGCAAGTGCTCACCCCAGCTCCTGTAGGGGCTTCTTTTTTTTTTATTTTATTTTTTCTTTTGAGACGGAGTCTTGCTCTGTCGCCCAGGCTGGAGTGCAGTGGCGTGATCTCCGATCACTGCAAACTCCGCCTCCCTGGTTCGCGGCATTCTCCTGCCTCAGCCTCCCAAGTAGCTGGGACCACAGGCGCCCACCCACCTTGGCTTCCCAAAGTGCTGGGATTACAGGCATGAGCCACTGCGCCCGGCCCTGTAGGGGCTTCTGGCCTGAGCCCTGACCCCCTCTGCCCCTTCCCCACAGAAGTTCAGAGGCTCCGTGCTTGCAGTTCCTCCACCTGTTCCGGCTCTCTCTGCGTGGCCAGCAGCTTCTTGTCCACTCGAGACTTGGTTTGACTGGACCTCCTCTTAAATTTAAAAAAAAATTTTAATTTATTATTAGTAGTATCATTTTTTTTGAGACAGACTCTCGTTTTGTCGCCCAGGCTGGAGTGCAGTGGCGCGATCTTGGCTCACTGCAACCTCTGCCTCCTGGGTTTAAGCAATTCTCCTGCCTCAGCCTCCTGAGTAGCTGGGATTACAGGCACCACGTGCCACCACACCTGGCTAATTTTTGTATTCTTAGTAGAAATAAGGTTTCACCTTGTTGGCCAGGCTGGTCTCAAACTCCTGGCCTCAGGTGATCCGCCTGCCTCGACCTCCCAAAGTGTTGGAATTACAGTTGCCGCTGTGAGCCACGGCACCCAGCCGGCCTCCTCTTGCTCTGTGGAAAGGAGGTGCCACCTCGGGGTCCTGCACTTCCTGGGCAAGGCCAGCTGGTCAGCCTAGGCCCTGGCAGCCTCCTCCTCCCTGCCCTGAGCCCCCAGCACTGCCCCCTTCCTGCCCTCCCAGCTTCCACCCCTGCTTCTGACTGTTCCAGAACCCTCTGTGGCTGCTTCTCATGTCACTCAGGGCCCACATCCTCCCCATTTCCTGCCCTTCTGTTTGCTCCTGTGTCCCCTGGGCACAGGGCCTTTGCACGGGACTGTCCTCCTGACCCCTGCTGGTCCAGAATGTTCTTTCCCAAGGTGGCTGGCTCCCTCGTCTCTCAGGCCCTTCCTGAATCTTCAGTGTCCTTCTCTCACCTTCCCTGACCACCTCTTCATTCACCTCCTCACGAGCCCGCCCTGTTTCTGGTTTCTTTTTCTTTTTTTGAGAGAGTCTCGATCTGTCGCCCAGGCTGGAGTGCAGTGGTGGCGCGATCTCAGCTCACTGCAACCTCCGCCTCCCAGGTTCAAGCGATTCTCCTGCCTCAGCCTTCTGAGTAGCTGGGATTACAGGTTTGTGCCATCACGTCCGGCTAATTTTTGTATTTTTAATAGAGATGGGGTTTCACCATGATGGCCAGGTTTTGAACTCCTCATCTCAGGTGATCCGCCCACTTCGGCCTCCCAAAGTGCTGGGATTACAGGCATGAGCCACTGCGCCTGGCCTGGTTTCTTCTTTTTACAGCATTTATGCATTTGATATGCATATGCTTGTGGCCGGCTCACTCCTGTGGAAGGGAAGGATTGCCGGGGCTGTGTCACCAGCACCTGGGACAAGGCAAGTGGCCCTAGTGCCAGGCTTGTGCCAGGCCCTGGGCTCCAAAAGAAGAAGGTGGGGAGGGAGGTGACAGGGACACAGGCCATCTGGGGGTGGCTGTCAGAGTAGTGCTGGGAACAGCAGGTGAAGCCCAGAGAAGGAGGGAGAGGAGGAGGAGAGAGAGGAGGGGGATGGGGGATGAGAGTGGGGGATGAGTGGAGGAGGATGGAGGAGGAGGGGGATGGGGAGGAAGATGGGGAGTGAGAGGAGGGGGATGGGGGAGGAGAAGGGGGAGAAGGAGGAGGAGGAGAGAGGGATGGCTTCCCACAGCTGCCTCTCGGGGGCCACTGCCCAAGGCCAGCCTCTGCACTTTTGTCCCTGAAGCGGGTGTTTGGCTCCAGGATGAGGTGGCGTCAGCAGCCGACCCGGGCCTGTCGCACTCTGGCGGGGGACTGTGGGCTGGCCCTGCAGAGCTCAGCCCCGGGCTGAGTCACAGCACAGCGCCAGGCGTGGGCCTCCCTAACAGAAAGCAAACTCCAGGCGAGAAGGTCTGGGGGCGGGTGGGGACCATCTACGATAAAGGCAGCCCCAGTTGGGTGAGGAGGGCACAGACCATCGGAGGGACAGAAAGACCTGGAAGCCTTGGATTTAGGAACTAGACTGGTGCTTTTGGTTTCTTTTCTTGTTGAGGGGGCTGAGGATGAGGCTTTGTGAAACCAACCAGGAAGAATGAAACACAGAGCTGGTCCGACACCCAGCTCGAGGGAGGGGGGCCAGAAGCTTCTGGAAGTTGGCTGCCCCTAAGCAGGGGCCACTCTAGCCCACAAGGCCAAGTTGGCAGAGGCAGACGAGGGGACTCTGCGGCTCAAGTCACGGGCCAGGAGGGACTGGGCCTGGAGCCTGCAGCTGCCGGGCTGGAAAGGTCAGAGCCGGCTCTGCGTCTGGCTGCGCCGGCAAGAAGCCACAATTACGCAGGCAAAAGAGCCCGGGGATTAGCCCCAGCACCTGGGACCCTGAATGGTGAGAAGGCACCTAGGGGGTGTTGGAACACATTCTGAGTTCAGAGCCTGGTCAGGGAGAAAAAACCAAACGGAGATCAGGAAGGGGAAGGGGCCTTTGAGGGCTTTCCCATCCCAACTTCCCAGGATGCCTGACCCCAGAGCTCCCGGATTTGATCCACGCCTCGTGACACACACAACCCCTGGGAGGAAGGAGCCCAGGCCCCTTGGAGAGCCCCAGAGGCCTCTAAGGGCCGGTGAGTCTAGGACATGGGGCAGGAGCTGCAAATGGGGCCTCCCTGCTCCCCACCCTTCCTTCCCTCCTCCTCTAAACATTGCCCCACCCACCTCGCCCTGTGAGCCCAGCCCCCTGCACGGCCCACACTGTAGGGGCATGGGGTGTGCCAAGAGATGCTCCTGTCGACCAGGCGCAGTGGCTCATGCCTGTAATCCCAGCACTTTGGGAGGCCAAGGCGGGAGGATCACTTGAGATCAGGAGTTCAAGACCAGCCTCGCCAACATGGTGGAACTGTGTCTGTACTAAAAATACAAAAATTAGCCGTCTGTGTTGGTGCACACCTGTAATCCCAGCTACTCAGGAGGCTAAGGCAAGAGAATCGCTTGAACCCACGAGGCAGAGGTTGCAGTGAGCCAAGATTGCGCCACTGCACTCCAGCCTGGACAACAGAGCGAGACTCCGTCTCAAAAAAAAAAAAAAAATGCTCTTGTCCAACAGGCAGGTGGGTGCCGTGGGCCGGTGCATCCCAAGGCTTCCAGGCCCAGGCCCCCAACTGCTGCCCCTGCCTGTGTTGAGGGGGCGGGTTTGTGAGGTTCAGGGCAGGCCACATCCTGGACCCCACATGCCCCATCTCTAACCATCAATCAAGTGCCGCTGTGGCAGAGAGGATTCAGGCGACAGCAGATATCCATCCCTGTCCCCCACCCCACACACAAGGAGAGCATCCCAGGCGAGGACATTGTAAATGCAAAATCTATACGATGGCAAGTAACTCTGAAGACTCAAGAAAAAGAGTTCCTCACGGACGGGACCTTTTATTCCAATCACCTCTCAAAATAGGTCTCCGAACGAGGACCCTGAAGAGAAGGCTATGCAGGGGGACGGGCCGCTGCCTGGCTCAGGGCTTCCCTCTGGTTTCTTCACGGTCCACAGATGCTACCCGGAGTCTTTCTCGAAAGCGCTGACTCAGTGTCTCAGGTGCGCGCCCGAGGAGTGGCAAACCCGGCCTGGCTCAGAAAGGGGGCAGGAGCCTCATGAGAATCTTCCATGAGCATCTTCCGAGGGGATTCCTGTCCCGTCTTCTCTGTGTGAACGCCAGTGTGGACAGATGAGGATAGATGATGGAGCCCAGGCCACCCAGGAGGGGGTGATGGGGACCATGCGTGGCCCCTGCCTGGGACTTCCCTCCCCACACACCTCTCGGCATTAACATCTCCACAGAGGGGAGAGGGTTATAGGACAACCTGGTGTGGGGGGCGCCGGGGACTCTCAAGAGCCCCCACTGTCCAGATGCTGGTCTTGCCTTTTGTAAAAGGACATCAGTGCCTCACTGTGCCGCTGACGCCTGGTGAGAACTCTCAAAAGGAAGCTTCCCTTACAGGAACGGGGATTTCCTGAGAGTCCAGCGATGGACAGAGGGCAGGAGACCCGCTAGGTGCACCCAGAGGCTCAAAAGGAACAGTGGATGTGCAGTGTGTAGTTTTATTTGTTTTTATTTCCATAACACAAGAGAGGAAGCGAAGGGCCAGGGCCCGAAGCATCCCCTGCACGGGTTCGAAGGCTTTCAACCGTCCCGGGTTTGTTTTGAAGGCAATTTTGGGGCCGCGCCCAAGGAAACCCTGCAGGCTGTCAGTCCCGGCGTGAACAGCTTAAAATAAAAATCTCCCGTCTGGTTGCTGCTCGGAGAGGCTCCGAGAAATGCAAAACAAACCCGCCTGGAAAATGCTGCCCTGAGAACCAGAGCGAGGGCTTGAAAGATGCCTTCAACACAGACTCTTCTAGGAATCCAGCCAGCTTTGGGACGGCCGTTTCACAAAACCAAAAAACACCAAGTAACATTTCTAACCGGAGAATTGCCGGTTTTAGCAAGAAAAAGGGGCTTCACCTAAAAGGGAGGGTCGCAAAACACGAAGGGGGTTCCCCCTGGCGCCTGCCTCTTCCTTTCTGAGCAGATCCGTCTGAGACTGTGGAGCGGAATCGCCACCCTGGCAGGAGGGGGCGCAGCGGCCGGTCTGGGTGGGCGCTCACTGTTTGCCCGCCTGTCTGCCAGGCTTCTTCTCTGGCTGGCCTCTGCCTGTGCCCGGGATCCCACCTCGGCCCCGGCCACCAAACACACCTAGAGGACAGAGAGAGGGCGCTGCAGCAGAGCCAGGTGGGTGGGACCTTCGACAGGATCCCGGCGCCCTGAAACTCTAGGCCAGGTCACCTAAGTCTCCAACCTCAGCTTCCTCATGTGTGAGGTGGTGACTGAGGGTGCTTGGATCTCCTCCGTGGGGCAGAGCATCTGAGGAAGGCAGGAACTCCAGGGCATCCTCATTATGGGACTAGACCCAGCCCCCAGGGATGCGGGGGGGGGACTAGGCGACAGAGGACACTAAATCACATTGGGGGTTGGGGCAGGCTTCCTAAAGGACAAAGCCAGAAGGGTTTCCTGGAGGAGGAGGAGGAGGTAGGAGAGGCGTGGAGCAGAGACCAGGGCAGTAGGCCAGGCTGGGGGCTCCCTGGCGTGGGGGGGGCCTCCTATGCTCCACAACCACCCACAGCCCCTCATCTACCTGCCAGGAGGAAAACAGAAAGAGGGATTTCTGTGTATCCAGCCCCAGGGATGGGGAAGGGGAGGGGACTCCCCAGCAGGCCTGAGGCCACAGAGATAGACCATGAGGACAAATGACATTTTCCATGAAGCCCCTGAGGTGGGAGCATGTGGCCACTGGGGAGGTGACAGGGGGTTCCCGGAAGATGAGGGCCCCAGGGACTGAGTGGACGCTACAGCGGCACCTCCAGTAATCCTGAGCAGGCTGCACGCAGGGCACGCCTGTCCCCACACCCTCTGTGTGCCCGGCGCCCCTTCACACCACCCTCACCACAGGCCAGGCCTGGATGCAGCAGGTTGGGCAGGCCGGGACCCAACATTGATCCCTCCCTCTCTGTCTCCCTTGGGGACCCCAGCTCTGTAAGCCCCGTTTAGGGAGCCGTTTCAGAGAACTTTCTAACTGGACGAACGCTTGAGGAAATCAAAGCTGGAGCTTCAAACAGCAGGAGAGCCAAGGCCAGCAAGAGGAGCTGGCCCTGTGGCCCATGTGCTGGGTGCCAGGGGCCAGAGGCCAGCGCTGCAGGCAGCATAGCTCAGGCCCTCCACAGAGCCGGCTGGGAGGCTCAGTCGTGGGCCAGGGAGGTCTAGGGACAGGAGGACTGTTCCCAACAGGAACTGGAATCACGGTCTACTCTGCAGACCTCAACCCCGTGAAGGTGGGGTCAGGGGTCCAGATTCAGAGGATCTAAGAGGTCAGGGCTCTCACCAGCCAGGGGCCACCAGGCCCTGTGGGGACAGAGGCCAGAGGCCAACGCTGGCCTGGGCCACCAACCTCCCCTCTCACCAGGCAGGACCAGCTGTGCTAGGGTGCACAGCCTGGTGGGGGTTACTGCGAGGCTGCTATCTGCACTCCATGCCCCAGTGGCTTCCTGCAGAGCAGCCAGAGAAAACCCCCCACTTCCCTAGGTAGGACCCGACCCACTCTCTCAACAACCTTGACCCCAAGTACTGGGAAGGAGCCAGGCCGGGGACCCCAGAGGCCCCACCCACCCTGAGATCCCCAAAGCTCCCTGCCTGGAGTACTATCCCTGCCCCTCCCTCGGGCTCACTCCTGACCACCTCGTAAGCCTGCACAGAATTGGCGCCTGGGGCCTTCCGGGGGCAGCCATGCCGTGCTGCAAGCCCCCAGGCTGGCACCTGAGCCCAGCACACAGGCAGTGCCCATGGATGGCAGAAGCAAAGCCCAGGTCTCCCCGAGAACACAGAGCTAGGGACAGAGAGGTGAGGAAGGGCAGGGGCTACAGATGGCCCCTGGGCCTAACAAATGGAATTTTATGCCAATTCATCATCTCCGGTGGGGGCGGGCAACCTTGGCTCTGGATAGAGCCACGCCAGGTTCCAAGTGGAGTTGCCAGCGGCCTGGACAGATGGGCACCACCATACCCTCTCAGAGGGGAAACTGAGGCTTGGGGAGGTGACTTGATGTGCCCTGAGGACCGCCAGGAGGCGCAGTGAGAGGAGGGCTGAGTCCCAGGTCTCGGGGCTCCTCTGCCTGGGCCTTGGCTCATGGCCAAGGACCAGGAGGGGGGCCCGGGAGGGTCGGGAGGCTCCGAGGCAGCACTGCGGGGGCACCAGCGCTGCGAGGGCAACCCCAAGAAGGAGGGATGCCGCGTGTGGCTCTCTTCCCGCCCCAGGTATGTCCACTGGAGAGGGGAGACCCACCTCGGCCAGCGCCGCCCATGCCGCGGCCTTTCTGCTGCTTCTGCTGCTGCAGGCCTCCGCGGCCGCGGCCCTTGGCCACCACCTCCTCCTTGACCATGTCGATGATCTCGTCGGGGATGCGCAGGTACTTGATGGTGCTGCCGCGGATGTAGCACTCGGGCATCCGCCAGAACTTGTCCCCGTCCTGCGGAGAAGGGGAGCAGGTTATTAACTTACCACCGGGCCGTCTGGCCCAGCCCTGGGAGCGCGGGAGGCCCTGCAGATCCTGCCCAGCCTGCACCCCGTACCACCCCTGCAAGCTGCACAGTATCAGTCCCGGGACATACGTGGCAAGGGGTCCACCCGGCAGGCAGGATCTGTCCTGACCCCAGGCAATCCTTCACCCAGGAGCAAGGGTGGGTGTGGTAGGCGCAGCCCCCATTGTGCACCCACAAGGAAGACTGGCTCCTATCCTCTGCCCGTGGGCCTGGCTCAGGAGTGGCTGACTGGGCTCCCTCCAGCCTGGGATGGGGCTCTCTCTGGTTGGGGTTCTTCACCTGCAGCCCAAAGCCCAGAGCGGGTGGGGGCCTCCCTGTGCACCAGACACAGCCGAAGCCCAGCTACTCCTCCTCCTGCCCCAGCCCCACCTCACTTCTGGAAGCCTCTGTACGTGCCCTGACTCATTCATTCATCTAAGTATCTCCTGACAGGGCCTGCGCTGGGTGCAGGGACATGCGAGCAAGCTACAGGCCTAGTGTGGTGGGTGAAGAGGGGCGGGAAATGGGGGGACTTGGGTCCTGCCAGGGTGGCTCAAGGGCGGCTCCCAGCGATGCCAGTTTTAGGAGAGCTAACCAAGACTGGAGAAATGGGGGCCTTGCAAAGACACAGACTCATGCTGCAATGCCTCCGAGGCCCCCACTGGGACAGATCGAGGGATTAGCAGGGGCCAGGGCCATTCCTACCATATCAGTTTCCCAGCCCCGCCCCACCACCCAGGTTCCTGGACAGACCCACACACGACGCCTGGATGGCCTTTGCCCCCGATGCCCTTTACAGTCAGATCACAGTATGTTCCAGCTTGGAACCCACCCAGGGCCCCCTCCAGCCTGGGGGCAAGGTCTAAGAACCTCAGCAGGGCTCTCTAGGGCCCGAGATCCTGCCCCACCCTGGCGGTCCTCTCCCAGCCCGACGACACTCCCTCCAGATGGAACTTTCTGTTTCCGGAACACACGCCATGGGCTTGCCCCCAGAACTTTGCACGTGGTTTTCCCACTTCTCATCTGACTAACTTTGACCCCAAAAGGCCTTACCTGCCCGAATCCCCAAGTCCTCCTGTCAGACACTCTCCTCCACACCTGGGTGGGTGTGGCCTGGCCTAGCGCTAGGCGGGGAGGAACAGCCCCTTTGGGTGCTCACTCTCCCAGGAACCCCTCGGGGGCTCGTGGGGCGGACACACCATGGTTCTGTGGGGACTCAGGGCCTGGGCAGGTGACTTGGCGCCCAGCTCTCCCAGGCAGGGCCCAGAGGCTTCCTCGTGCAGGAACCTGGGCAGGGCCTGAGCTCACTGCAGGGAGGCCCCTGCCTCCTGCCCACAGCGCTCCAGAGGTCTCTCAGCCCCGGGTCTCTGCATCCTGCGGCCTGCCTCTGAGGGAGGGAGGGCCCCACTTAGATGGGGACGATGTGAGTTCCCATCGCCTCTCCTCCCAGCCACATGTGACGGCAGCATCACCGCCCGGCCACAGAGGCAGGCTGCTCAGGGAAAGCCATCCGTCCACTCGAAGCTGGAGGCAGAGGCCAAACCAACCCCTGGAGACCACACAGCCTCTGAATCAACAGGTTTCTCATGTCTAGGACCTGGAGGTGTCCACAAGACCGCACATGCTCATGCATGCAACACGCCTGGTGATTCCAATACCGGAAGTGGACAGAGCCCCGCTGGCCGCAGATGGGAGGCACGCGGTTCTGCACCAAGACACCGTCCGACACAGCCAGACTGGACCCACCCAGACGCCCTCCGACAGGCTATGGCACGAAACCCAGCAAGCAGCTTCTAGAGCTTCTAGCGCTGCTGCACAGCAGCCTCACCACCTGTCCCCACCCCGCCCAGCCCTGTGCTGATGAGAGGCCCAGTCCCGGGTGGGGGTGGCGGTCAGGGCAAGATACGGCCACTTCAGGAAGAAGCGCCTCCCCCCTCGAGCCCTGTTGTCCTGTCAAGGTGACCCCAGGCAGGCACTCCAAGCTCCCCAGCAGTTTCCTCCCTATACCATGGGGGGCTGTCACCCACAGGGAGACAAGACAGATGGGGTCAGGGAAGGTTGGTGGGAGGAGTCCAAGGGAGCCGCTGCCTTCAGCACCATCCCTGGCCTCCTCCTCAGTGCTCTGTGGGTCATCCCAGGGGCAGGGAAGGCCCGTGACGCCAGGGGAACCATCTTCCAGCCCCGGCCGACCCAGCAGCGCTCCTAGCCAGGCACTTCCCGGTCTTGGGCTCTGGCTGGTGGCTCCTGGCCCACCGGGCCCTGGCGCTGCTCCTGCCCACCGTGACCTGGGCATCCCGGACATCCCAGGGCCACAGTACCATGGCCCGCAGAGTGCAGGCAACATCCAGGCTGGACTAAAGGCAGCAGAGTCCGGGAGTCTCGGGCCTCCCCTGGAGGGGGCTGCCCCAACCTGAGCCACAGGGAGTCCCCAGTCCTAGGTCCTTCCAGGTCAGGGGTAGCACCAACAGACACACAGCAGGAAAGTCTCCCACAGGGTCAAAGTCCAGGGTACACTGGGAGACTTGGGCCTAGCTCACCCTGCCCTGTCCCTCCTGACTGACCCCTGGAAGGACGAGCAGTCCTAGGCGGCCTCCCCCACTGACTCCTCCCATGAGGCCCAGGGAGGGAGGGAGGAGGCTGAGTGTGCACCCCCTGCATCCCACCCCCGTTGGTGGGTGCAGCACCCACCCTGGACGTGCAGATGACTTCTCGCAGGTTAATGTTCATCCAGTTGTCGCAGCTCACCAGGTGTCCATTGTACGTCTCCCCATTTTTCAGCTCCACCAACTAGAAGAGAGACAGGCCAGAGGTTGGCTGTAGCCCTGGAGCCCTGCGCCATGGGCCCCTCAGGAGGTGTAGCTCTGCCCTGAGACGGACCACCACCTCCGGGCCTCAGCCCACAGCTCCCAGACCCCTAAATGGCCTTCCTTACAGGCGACAGGCTCTGCCTCCGCTAGACACTTCGCTGGCAGTTAGACAGTCTATCATGACGCCAACCTTTGTGCAATTAAAAAATGATACTGGGCCGGGCGCGGTGGCTCACACCTGTAATCCCAGCACTTTGGGAGGCCGAGGCGGGCAGATCACGAGGTCAAAAGATTGAGACCATCCTGACCAACATGGTGAAACCCCATCTCTACTAAAATCATAAAAATTAGCTGGGCATGGTGGTGCATGCCTGTAGTCCCAGCTACTCGGGAGCCTGAGGCAGGAGAACTGTTTGAACCCAGGAGGCGGAGGTTGTAGTGAGTTGAGATAGGCGGAGGTTGCAGTGAGCTGAGATCGTACCACTGCACTCCAGCCTGAGCAACAGAGTGCCACTTGGTCTTAAAAAAACAAAAAACTAAGAAACACAGAAATGTTTAAAGGAATAAGTGAGACAATGGTGATGGTGGCCACTGATCCAGGGTGGCTGGGGGCCAGGTGGGCACAGCTGGGCTGGTCCTGGCAGGCACCCCCACAACACCAGATATTTGGACTTCGGTGTTCCACAAATGCTGTTTTTTACTGCAATAATTACTCATCTATTTTGGTATGTTTTGAGAACAAAGATAAGTAGCAGATCATTCTGAAGATATGCTGCTGTTAGGAAAAGACTGAGATTTTTTGGTGTCTTTTATGAGACAGGGTCTTGCTCTGTTGCCCAGGCTGGAGTGCAGTATCGTGATCATGGCTCACTGCAGCCTCAACCTCCTGGGCTCAAGCCATCCTCCCACCTCAGTTTCCCTAGTAGCTGAGACTATACGCACACACTACCACACGTGGTTAATTTCTTTTCCTTTTGTAGAAGTGGGGTCTCACTGTTGCCCAGACTGGTCCCAAACTCCTGGGCTCAAGTGATCCTCCTGTCTTGGCCTCCCGGAGTGCTGGGATTATAGGCATTAGCCACCACACTCAGTCCAAGGCTGAGATTTTCTTTTGAGATGGAAGTTTCTCTGTTGTTGCTCAGACTGGAGTGCAATGGTGTGATCTCAGCTCACTGCAACTTCTGCCTCCCGGGTTCAAGTGATTCTCCTGCCTCAACCTCCCAAGTAGCTGGGATTACAGGCACCTGCCATCACGCCCAGCTAATTTTTTAGTACAGATGGGGATTTCACCATGTTGGCCAGGCTGGTCTTGAACTCCTGACCTCAGGTGATCCACCTGCCTTGGCCTCCCACCAGGGCTGAGATTTTTAAATGACTCAACTTAGGCATCTGCCCAAGAGAAATGAACACAGGCAACCATACAAAAATGTGTGCGTGAACGTTCACAGTGACACTATTCGCAATAGCCAAAAAGGGGAAAGAGCCCAGATGCCTATCAGCAGACGAACACATAAACAAAATGTAGGCCGGGCGTGAGCCTGTAATCCCAGCACTTTGGGAGGCCGAGGCGGGCGGATCACGAGGTCATGAGATCGAGACCATCCTGGCTAACACAGTGAAACCCCGTCTCTAGTAAAAAAAAAAAAACACAAAAAAAATTAGCCAGGCGTGGTGGCGGGTACCTGTAGTCCCAGCTACTCAGGAGGCTGAGGCAGGAAAATGGCGTGAAACCGGGAGGCGGAGCTTGCAGTGAGCCCAGATCACTCCAGCCTGGGCGACAGAGCTAGACTCCCTCTCAAAAAAAAAAGAAGTGGTAAGTATCCGCTCCACGGAGTATCGTCTGGCTATAAGGAATGAGGCACTGACACAGGCCACAGGGTGGATGAACCTCAAAAACACGGTGCTGAGTGACAACCACCAGGCTCGAAAGGCCCCATGGTCTCCGTTCGCATGCATGGGAAATATCCGGAATAGGCAACCCCACAGAGACGGCAGCTGCCTCATGCTCATCAGGGGCTGGGGCTGGGAAGTGACTGCTGATGGAAATGGGCTTTCCTTTTGCGGAGATGGAAATGTTCCGGCCTAGATAAAGGTGGTGGTTACACAACCTGTGACTGCACCAAATGCCACTAAATTGTGCACTTTAACTGAAGTGTTAGTATGTAATATTATCCTTTTTTTTTTTTTGAGATGGAGTCTCGCTCTGTCACCCAGGCTGGAGTGCAGTGGCGCGATCTCAGCTCACTGCAAGCTCCGCCTCCCGGGTTCACGCCATTCTCCTGCCTCTGCCTTCCGAGTGGCTGGGACTGCAGGTGCCCGCCATCACGCCCGGCTAATTTTTTTGTATTTTTAGTAGAGACGGGGTTTCACCGTGTTAGCCAGGATGGTCTCGATCTCCTGATCTCATGATCTGCCCGCCTCGGCTTCCCAAAGTGCTGGGATTACAGGCATAGAGCCACCACGCCTGGCCAATATTATCATTTTTTGGAGACAGGGTTTCACTGTCACCCAGCGACCTGCAACCTCAAATGCCTCAGGCTCAGGTGATCCTCCTGCCTTAGGCTCCCAACTAACTGGAACTACAGGTGCACGCCACTACACCCAGCTAATTTTTATATTTTATGGAGAGACGTGGTTTCTCCATGTTGCCTAGGCTGGTCTCTGAACTCCTGGGCTGAAGCCATCCTCTAGCCTCAGCCTCCCAAAGTGCTGGAATTATAGGCCTGAGCCACCATGCCCAACCTGAAGTTCTTTTTATTTTTTTAAGTGACAAGGTCTTGCTATATTGCCCAGGTTGGATTTGAACTCCTGGGCTTAAGTGATCCTTCCACCTCATTAATTTTCTTTTTCTAGAGACAAGGTTTCACTCTGTCGCTCAGACTGGAGCGCAGTGGTATGATCATAGCTCACTGCAGCCTCAAACTCCTGGGATCAGTCGATCCTCTTGCCTCAGTCTCCTGAGTAGCTGTGACTATAGGCACACACCACCTCATCTGGCTAATTTTAAGTTTTTCTTCTTGCCCAGGCTGATCTCGAACTCCTGAGCTCAAGCGATCCTCCTGTCTTGGCCTCCCAAAGTGCTGAGATTACAGGCGCGAGCCACTGCAACTGGCCCATTAAATTTTTAATAAGTATGTATGTATTACTCTTACAAGCAGCAGAAATGACAGGAGTGTGGACACTCCTGGGGAGGGAGAAGAGAGCGAACTGCCATGCTGGTGGACAGGCAGGCCAGGAAGCCGTCTGCTCAGCCACCGCCCCTGTGCTGAGGCTGGCCCCCTCTCAAACAGGCTTTCCCAGACCACTGAGTACTCACCATGGGGTGATTCTGAGCCGTCTTCAGCAGTGACAAGGGAAGCTGAAAGGCAAATAAAGCCACATGATTTGTCTGTTTGACCAGCGCCTGGGAGCTCTGGTCTTGAGTCCCACCCACGACTCATAGATGGTGCGGTGCGGTTGAGGGGGCACAGGAGTGCGTGTCAATCACCCCCCGCTGGAAATGCCATTTCCTCACTCTGCCCAGCCCTGGAACACACACCTGCCTCTCAGATTAGGAAGAAAAGCCTCACACACCCTCTCTACTCCCGTAGGTGGCCACCACCTGCTCTTGGTGCTGAACACTCTGGTCAATTTTTTTTTTTTTTTTTTTTTGAGGCGGAGTCTCGCTCTGTCACCCAGGCTGGAGTGCAGTGGCATGATCACGGCTCACTGCAACCTCCACCTCCCGTGTTAAGCCTCAAAAACAGCTTGCCTCAGCATCCCAAGCAGCTGGGGACAACAGGCATGCGTCACCACACCCAGCAAATTTTTGTATTTTTAATAGAGGCAGGGTTTCACCATGTTGGCCAGGCTAGTCTCAAACTCCAGACCTCAGGTGATCCACCCGCCTCGGCTTCCCAAAGTGCTGGGATTACAGGCATGAGCCACCGTGCCTGCCCTAATGCTTGTATTTTAAGCTCAAACTGGTATCTCTGAGATGCATCCATGTTGATGAGGTTACTCTGAGTATGGAGTTGAGGACACTACAGCTTGGAAACCGAGGAACTTGCCCAGTACTATGGCGCTAGGAGGAGACAGAGCTGGCCTGGTCCTGTCTGTCTGAAGCAAGCACAAGCCCGTGCCTTGCAGGGCAGCCCCAACTGGCCCAAGACTGACACCGCCAGGCCCCAATGCAGGGGTCAATCCCATCAGAGAAGGCCACATCTGAGCTGGTTTTATTTTTATTTTTTTAGATGAAGTCTTGCTCTAAAAATACAGAACTTTGCTGGGCACGGTGGTGCGCATCTGTAGTCCCAGCTACTTGGGTGCTGAGGCAGGAGGATTGCTTGAGCCTGGGAAGCAAGCCTGTCACCCAGGCTGGAGTGCAGTGGTGTGATCTTGGCTCACTGCAACTTCCACCTCCCGGGTTCAAGTGATCCTCCCGCCTCAGCCTCCCAAGTAGCTGGGATTATAGGGGTGCACCACCATGCCCAGCTAATTTTTGTACTTTTAGTAGAGATGGGGTTTCTCCATGTTGGCCAGGCTGGTCTTGAACTCCTGACCTCAAATGATCTGCTTGCCTGGTCCTCCCAAAGGGCTGGGGTAACAGCATTGAGCCATCACCCCCGACCTGAACTGGGTTTTTTTTTTTTTTTTTGAGACGGAGTCTCGCTCTGTCGCCCAGGCTGGAGTGTAGTGGTGCGATCTTGGCTTACTGCAAGCTCCACCTCCCGGGTTCATGCCATTCTCCTGCCTCAGCCTCCCGAGTAGCTGGGACTACAGGCGCCCGCCACCACGCCTGGCTAATTTTTTTTTTATTTTTATTTTTGTATTTTTAGTAGAGAGGGTTTCACCGTGTTAGCCAGGATGGTCTCGATCTCCTGACCCCGTGATCCGCCTGCCTTGGCCTCTCAAAGTGCTGGGATTACAGGCGTGAGCCACCGCGCCCGGCCCTGAACTGGGTTTTCAAAGACAGGAAGTCACCAGGTAAGGTGAACTTTCAAGATTTTTTTTTTTGGTGGCGACAGGCTTTTACTATATTGCCCAAGCTGGTTTTGAACTCTTGGCCTCAGGGCATCCTCCCATCTCAAGCTCCCAAGTAGCTGGAATTATAGGTATGCACCACCACACCTGGTTTCAAGATGTTTTTTTCTATCATTACTGAATTTATTTATTATGTCAAATATGTAGTATTTCTATTACTGGGGGGAAAGTCAACACTTTCATTTTGGAAACAGAAAACTCAACCCGTACACTGGGAGCTGCCTCGGGTGATGCAGGGCTGTGCTGGGTGCAGGGTCCTATAACATGCCCGTTCTAGTACTGCCATGAGGAAGGCCCCAGCACCAAGGGGCCCTGACGAGACAGTGCCTCACGGGACACAGGCTTCACCTAGCCCTGTCCTGGTGACTGGAATTCCAGGTGGCCCTGACCCCAGATGCCTTTGCTGGGAGTCCTGCCCTGGCCACCACCCTAATCCACAGTGTGGCTGCTTTTCCAGGTGGTGTGAACTTGAAGGCCTCTCCCTGTGGAGGCCGGAAATGGCCCTCAACCCTGGCGGGGTGGCTCCCCGATGAAAGGAAGGGGTTGGGGAGGGAATCCTACATCCCACAGCCCCTTCCTGAGAAGAGCTGCCCAGGGGAGGTTGGTGCCAGCAGGAAGCCAGGCCCAAGCCCACTTCCTGCACCGGCTTCCTGGAAGAGCCAGATAAGGGGGAAGAAAGGGCCATGTGGCCCCGGGGCAGCTGCTCGGAGAGGCAGGGGAGGAGGGCTGCGGGCGGCTGGGTGTGCATCTGACTGGGTGCCACCAGCCACAGAGAAAACACAGGAGCCACAGACTGGCACACGGGTCCCATGCCCAGGTCGCCCTTTACTGTGAAGAAGCCGTGGGTTTTCCTCAGCAAGCCTGTTTTCTTTCTCTAGTCCGTAACAGGAATGGGACCTGGGACGTCCTCCTGGATCACCAGGAAAGGCGCAGAGGTCAGGCTAGCCCTTAAAGGCCCACCTCTCATTCTGCAGAGGAGGTGCCAGCGCCCACAGCAGAAGTGACCTGCCCAGGGACATCCAGCAAGGCCCTGGCAAAGCTGCCCAGAGGCAGATGCCCTACTGTCAGCAGGTGGCTTGTAGACACACCTTCCATGCCAGTGACAGACCCTCTTGGGCCACCACCTGGTCTCAGCGACCAATAGCACAGCCTGGGAGGACCCACGGCCTCCTTGCCTGTCACCTGCAGTCCCATCCAAAAAGCAGCAGAAAGAACATCTGAGAAACAAAGAGAGCTGGTGGGATGGCCACGGAGGCTCTCGCCTGTAATCTCGGCACTTTGGGAGGCTGAGGCGGGCAGATCACCTGAGGTCAGGAGTTCCAGACCAGCCTGGCCAACATGGCAAAACCCCACCTCTACTAAAATACAAAAATTAGCTGGGCGTGGTGGTGGGCAACTGTAATCCCAGCTACTCAGGAGGCTGAGGCAGGAGAATCGCTTGAAACCAGGAGGCAGAGGTTGCAGCAAGCCAAGATTGCGCCACTGTACTCCAGCCTGGGCAACACAGCGAGACTGTCTCAAAAAGAAAAAAAAAAAAAAAAAAGAAAGACTGGCTAGGCGCCGTGGCTCATGCCTGTAATCCCAGCACTTTGGGAGGCCGAGGTGGGTGGATCACGAGGTCAGGAGTTCGAGACCAGCCTGGCCAATATGGTGAAACCCCATCTCTACTAAAAATACAAAAATTAGCCAAGCATGGTGGCACACACCTGTAGTCCCAGCTACTTGGGAGGCTGAGGCAGAAGAATCGCTTGAACCCAGGAGGCAGTGGCTGCAGTGAGCTGAGATTGTGCCACTGCACTCCAGCCTGGGTGACAGTGACACTTCATCTCAAAAAAAAACAAAAAAAAAACAAAAAAAAAAACCCAAATAGGGTTGGTGCAGACCCGCTCTCACAACGCTCCCCAGGCCCGCTATAGAGTCAAGGCAGACAGGCTCTGCCACACTGGCCGCCACACCCATTCCTGCCACCTGACCTTTGCTTCTGCTATTGCCTCTGCCTGGGGTGACCTTCCCCAGACCTTCCCGTGGCTGCTGAAACGTCACCTCCTTTGGCCAGGCCCTTTTAATGGCCACCCTCTGCCTCATGGGTGTTTGTTTCCATCATAGGATGCAGCCAGTCTTTAATTACCTTGTTCATTACCTGTGTCCCTCGCTAGCCTGGAACACTCAAAGTGGGTATGGACTTTGTCCAGGGCCAAGCACAAGGCCAGGCACATGAGAGGGACTCGGTAAATATTTGCTGAATAAATACACAAGAAAAATGCACACACTACCCAGGAAGGCATGCAGGGAAGGCAGAACACTCGCCCCACCCCACGGGTAAGGGAAGGAGTGGCTGCGGGACAGGGAGCTGCCTGACTCCCAGGCTCTCCCAGGCTGCAATGGCCTGGGGCTGTGACCATATATCTTGATTTCTCCTACATCCTCATCTCCAAACTCTGTTGGAGAGAGGTCAGAGGAAGGGGTGGATCCTCAAAATCTTAAAAGAAGATACATCAAAGTGCCAGGTGAGGCCGGGCACAGTGGCTTGTGCCTGCAATCACAGCACTTTGGGAGACTGAGGTGGGAGGATCGCTTGAGCCCAGGAGTATGAGACCAGCTTGGGCAACACAAAAGATTCTGTCTCTACAAAAAATCTAGAAATTAGCCAGGTTTAGTGATGCATGCCTGTAGTCCCAGCTACTTGGGAGGCTGAGGTCAGGTGGGAGGATCACAGGCCGGTGAGGTTGAGGCTGTAGTGATTGTGCCACTGCACTCCAGCCTGGATGAGAGTGAGATCTCAGCTCTGAAAAACAAAAAAAGTGTAGAGTGCAGTGGCTCACGCCTGTAATCCCAGCACTTTGAGAGGCCAAGGTGGGTGGATCACCTGAGCTCAGGAGTTCAAGACTAGCCTGGCCAACATAGTGAAACCCGATCTCTACTGAAAATACAAATTATCCAGGTGTGGTGGTGCGTGCCTGTAATCACAGCTACTTGGGAGGCTGAGGTAGGAGAATCACTCTCCGAGAGGTGGAGGTTGCAGTGAGCTGAGATTACACCACTGCACTTCAGCCTGGGCGACAGAACAAGACTGTCTCAAAAAAATAAATAAAATGAAATAGAAAAAGAAAAAAAGTGCCAAGTGTGATGGGAGAGGCCCCACCCTGGTTTATGGAAGGTCACAAGAAAATTCAGAAAAGAGAATTCCTTTCTCTGGGCTTTCTTGGAGCATCTGGAATCTGGTTCTCAGGTCTAGATCCACGAGGACCTAAACCCAGTGCCTCCTAATTCAGGAAGCTGTCCAGGACTGCCCATCCCTGCTGCTAACCTAGGCCACTCCTTCTGGCCCTGCCCTGACGACAGGGAACTGGAAGTGTGTATCCTGTGATGGCTTGTCCATTCTCGACCACTCCTCCAGGAAACAGCTGGACAGCCAGGACTCTGGATGTTCAGAAGGTGGGAAGGGGCTGAATGAATGAGTTCATACTTTGCCCACGCACCGTTCTACACACTGGGAATCTAGTCGGAAGAAAAACGAAGATCCTGCTCCCACAAAACTTAACACAGGGATGGATCCTTCCAGCTCTGCCCAGTCTTACATGCGAACTCTGCCCTCTAAGTACACGGCAGAGAGGGACAGGCTCTCTGAATCTTGCACTTGAAATCGCCTCTGCAAAAATTGTAACAGGAAATTATGACAGTGAAAAGAGATCAGACCTAACCGACTCCATTGTGCTTCTAACCTTTATGCCATCCTTGCTTATTCCTAGGTATAGGCCAAACTAACCTTGGGAAGGGATTTAGTTTATAGTTTGACTCTGGAACAAAATTGGTAATAGCCCTTTCCCGAAAAGACCCTCTTCTTGCCTGGGGACCAGTCTGTCTTTGTAGGACTAACAAATAAGCTACAAGATTAGAAATTACCATTTAGGGGTCATACAGCCTCTGGCTGCAAGAGTCTGAAACTCCCCAAATTGCTCCTTGGGATAACATCACTATTATAAAATCTAAGATCAGTGCTTGAGATATTTTGCAGACCCTGTACTTGACGGATCAGCTGACACTACCCAGACCAGTAATCTGGCTCAACCAGTCCTGCGATCCCACCCAGGAACAGAAGACAGCAAGAAAACCTCACTTCAACACTCCTGTCGATGACTCCATCTCCAACCTCAGGAAGCTCCAACCAATCAGCACCCCCCACTTCCTGAGCCCCTACCCACCAAATTATCTTTAAAAACTCGGATCCCCTAATGCTCAGCGGACACTGATTTGAGCAATAATAAAACTCCGGTCTCCTGCATAGCTGGCTCTGTGTGAAATACTTTTTCTCCATTGCAATTCCCCTGTCTTGATAAATCTGTCTAGGGAGCAGGCAAGGTGAACCCATTGGGTGGTTACACACTGACCAGCCGGATTTAGGGAGAGTTCTCACTAATCCACAGTTCTGATGCAGCCACCCCTGGGGGACCCTCCTGGTTACTGAATCTCCCACTGTCTCACAGAGTCTGGAAGTCACATCCCCAACAAGGGCCTTGGTTTCTCTCATTGAAAAAAGAAGGACCAGATGCTGATGGGCCAGGAAACTCCCAGCTCTGAATTCCTTTTCCGATCTGCACACTGGGGGACACGGGCACTTTCTAGCCCAGATCCAGAACTTCCAGAATCATAAACAATGTGGCCCTGCAGAGACCTGGGCCGCAATTTTTCCTTCTTTGTACTGGGAGGATGTACTTTGTCCACCCCTAGCTCAAAACGCCCCCTTCCGCTGGAATGACATGCTATGTGACCCAAGGAGAAACACCACACCCCAGCACCAGGCCTGCTTTTCAGCCAGAAACCAAGAGGCCTAGGAGGCTGTGCTGCTAGCATCTTGCAAGCTCTGAAATTCCTAAAACTAAGTTTCACAACTCAGACTGGCCCCCTACTTCCCAGCACTCTAGTTTTCAATCAGGGAGGTCAGACTGGGCCCGAAGCGTAAGGGACCCCTTCCCTGCCCAAAAACTCTCTGCTGCATTTGGCGGATCCCCACCTTTTTTTTTTTTTACTTCAGTTTCCCCACCTGCAAACTGGGAAAACTAAGGCGAGGCCACTGTACTGTGGATACAAGTCCGTGCAACCCTAAATCCCAGACACGAACGTGGTAGAGCCACCTGCAGTCTCCGGCCTCAGTTTCCCAGCCTCGTGCCGGGGGGCGGGACTCGAGGCTCGGACCTTACGTTCGCCCCGCGCCAACCAAGCCCACAGCGCCCGCCCGCAGGGATCCCAACGACTGCTGTTCCCGCCTCCCGGTGAGACCCCGCAGTTGCCCTGCCCTCACCATGGTGCCGGCGGGGACCGGGCTCGCCGGCCACTTCCGCCGCCGCCGCTGCACACGCTCCCGGCGGTCGTCGCCGCGCCGCGCGCCACTAAGCTGAAAGAAAGTGGCAGAGACGCAAGCCAGTCAGCACCGGGCTCGAAGGGCGGTCAACCAATCCACGCGGAGTAGGGCGGGGCCCGCTGGGCGAAAGGGCGGGGCGGGCCGTGTTCCCGCCGGAGGAACGAGGACGAGAGCCGTAAAGTGCCGCGGCTTGTAATGTAAAAGGAGGCGGAGCAACGCGCGCCGGCGCGGGGTGCATTGTGGGGAAATGCGTGCGCAGGTGAAGCCTTCGTCGGTCTCCTGGGCTCCACGCTGTGGGCAAAGCCAGTTAATGCCTTTCGTTTGCAGTAGAGAGAGAGAAATCGAGGCTTCGTGGGTGATTGGGCCGTGCCTGATGTTGCCCTTCCGACTCCTAGTTTTCTGATTCTGTAATTATCCAGGGAACATCATTTAGTAGGTTGGAATCCTGACCACGACCCTCGGGGCCTCAGTTTGCTCCCTGTAAATAGTAGTGTCTGCTCCAAAACGTTGCTTACTGTAAGGATGAAATGAATGAAACCATGTAAAAGCACTTAAAACAGCATCTGGCACATATTAAGTACTTATTACCTACTCTGTGCCTGCTTCTGCTCACAGAAATGAACAAAACACAAAATTCGTGGCCCTCAGGGAGACAGACAGTAAATAAAGTAAATAGGCGAATGCTATTAGTTTTCTGGGGCCTGCTGTAACAAATGCCCACACACTGCGAGGTTTAAAACAACAGAACGTGATTTTCTCACAATTCAAGAGATCAGAATAATGAAGTGAGGTTGTCAGCACGGTTGGCTCCCTCTGGAGGCTCTGAGGACAATCTGTGTGTCCTATGCCTCTCTCCTGGGTTCTGGTGGCTGCTGGGAATCCTTGGAGTTCTTGGCTTGTAGATGCAGCCTTCCGCGTTCTGCCTTTGTCGTCACTTGGCCTTCTCTGTGTGTCTCTGAGTCTCAAATGTATCTCTCCTTTTTTTTTTTTTCTTTTTCTTTTTTTTTTTTTTTGTAGTAGAGACAGGGTCTCCCTATGTTGTCCAGGCTGGTCTCGAATTCCTGGGGTCAAGCAATCCTCCCTCCTCTGCCTCCCAAAGTGCTGGGATTACAGGCGTGAGCCACCGAGCCCGGCCGCTCCTTTTTCTTGTAAAGGACACTCCTTTCTCTTATTAAGTCCACCATAAATTTCAGGATAATGTCATCTCAAGATCCTTAATTACATCTGCGAAGACCCTATTCTTTTTTTTTTTTTTTTTTTTTTTTTGAGATGGAGTCTCATTCTATCACCCAGGCTGCAGTGCAGTGGTGCGATCTCAGCTCACTGCAACCCCTCCCTCCTGGGTTCAAGGGATTCTTCTGCCTCAGCCACCCGAGTGGCTAGGATTACAGGCACATGCCACAATGCCCAGCTAATTTTTGTATTTTTAGCAGAGACGGGGTTTTACCATGTTGGCCAGGAGCTGGCCTCAAACTCCTGACCTCAGGTGATCCTTCCACCTTGGCCTCCCAAAGTGCTGGGATTACAGGCATGAGTCACCACGCCCAGCCTCGTTTTTTAATGACTGATGCTATTTATTGACATTATTCATAATATCAAAAGACTGAAAGAAACCCAGTGCGACCAAATAATAGAGTAATACAACTATAAAAAGGAATGAAGACAATCTTCATATACTGACATTGAATGGTGTCTGGATATATTAAGTGAAAAAAAACCAAGGTAGAGAACAGTTTTTACAATATGTCATCTTTTGTGTGCAAAAAGAGAAATACATGCATATGTATGCGTATATATATTTGCATGTGTATATATATATATATATATATATATTTTAACCACACCAAGCACGTGAACCAAATTTGCTTATATTTTTAATAAGAAACATAAAGGCCAGGCTCAGTGGCTCACGCCTATAATTGCAGCACTTCGGGAGGCCGCGGTGGGCAGATCACCTGAGGTCAGGAGTTTGAGACCAGCCTGGCCAATATGGTGAAACCCCATCTCTACTAAAAATACAAAAAAATTATCTGGGCATGGTGGCGGGCACCTGTAATCCCAGCTACTCAGGAGGCTGAGGCAGGAGAATTGCTTGACCCTGGGAGGTAGAGGTTGCAGTGAGCCAAGAACGTGCCACTGCACTGCAGCCTGGGCGACAGAGTGAGACTCTGTCTCAAAAAAAAAAAAGAAAGAAAGAAATGTAAAAAGTACGAACCAGGCCAGGAGCGGTGGCCCATGCCTGTAATCCCAGCACTCTGAGAGGCTGAGGTGGCTGGACCACTTGAGCCCAGGAGTTCCAGACCAGCCTGGGAAATACAGCAGCAAAACCCTGAATCTACAAAAAATGCAAACAAGTAGCCAAGTGTGGTGACTGTGCATGAAGTCTCAGCTACTCGGGAGGCTGAGCAGGGAGAACTGCTTGAGCCTAGGAGGCAGAGGTTGCAGTAAGCTGTGATCCTGCCTCTGCACTCCAGCCTGGGTGACAGAGCAAGACACTGTCTCAAAACAAACAAACAAACAAAAGAAGCATGAACCAAAATATAGGCCAGGCACGGTGTCTCACACTTTAATCCCAGCATTTTGGGAGGCCGAGGCAGGTGGATCACCTGAGGTCATGAGTTCGAGACCAGCCTGGCCAACATGGTAAAACCCCATCTCTACAAAAATACAAAAATTAGCTGGGCGTGGTGGCGTGTGCCTGTAGTCCCAGCTACTCAGAAGGCTGAGGCAGGAGAATCACTTGAACCCGGTAGGAGGAGGTTACAGTGCATGCCATTGCACTCCAGCCTGGGTGACAGAGCGAGACTCCATCTCAAAAAAAAAAAAAAAAAAAAAAAAGTAACCTGGGAGAATAAGGGAACAAGATGAAATCATAAGAATGAAAGCCAGACTTCTTTCAGTGTACCTTATTGTCTAGTTTCAACTTTGGAAGCATAATTAAAAATAAAAGTCAAAAGGAAAAATCAAAAGAAATCCCTAAAAATGGAAACAAACAAATGAACCTCACTGTATATCAAGTTGCAAAGACCCTATTTCAATTACAGTCACATTCACAGCTACCAGCAGGTTAGGATTTGGGTATACGTGTGTGTGTTTGTGTGTGTGTGTGTAAATTTTTTTACGACTGCGTCCCTCTTGCCCAGGTTGGAGTATAGTGGTGCCATATGGCTTATTGCATCCGCAACTTCCTGGGGTCAAGTGATCCTCCCATCTCAGCCTCTGAGTAGCTGAGACTGCACACAGGTGTCACCGCCACGGCCAGCTTATTTATTAATTTAATTTATTTATTTATTCATTTTGTAGAGATGGGGGTCTGCTTGTTGCCCTGCCCTCACCGTGCTAGCCTCCAACTCCTGGGCTCAAGAGATCCTCCCACCTTGGCCTCCCAAAGTGCCAGGATTATAGGCATGAGCCACCATGCCCAGCTGGGATATATATTTTTAGGGGCTACTACTCATTACATGAAGTATCAGCTGTGGTAGCTTTAAACATAGGCATTTATTTGAGTAGTTTACTTCTCCACAGTGACATGCCTATAGTTTTTTTTTTTTTTTTTGAAACAGAGTCTCATTCTGTCACTCAGGCTGGAGTACAGTGGCGCGATCTCGGCTCACTGCAACCTCCACCTCCTGGGTTCAAGCGATTCTCCTGCCTCAGCCTCCCAAGTAGCTGGGATTACAGGTGTGCACCACCACACACAGCTAATTTTTGTATTTTTAGTAGAGACGGGGTTTCACCATGTTGGCCAGGCTGGTCTCAAACTCCTGACCTCAGGTGATCCACCTGCCTCGGCCTCCCAAAGCGCTGGGATTGCAGGAGTGAAGCACTGTGCCCGGCCAATGACATGCCTATAGTTACATACACTTGCAAGCAGGACTATAACCTGAATTCCTAGAAGAGGCTTATCTAGGTGCCAATCAAAGTTTCCATCCCCTGGCCACATGCCTTGACTTTCAGGCCTACAAATGAGCAATAGGGGACCTCATAAACTGACTCCTTGTATCCCAGCCTCCTGAGTCTCAGCACTGCCCTGAGAGCCTTTTCTTACCAAGTCCAGGGTGAGGAACTTCTGGCTGAAAGGACCCTATGCCTCTCAGAGCTGAACTGGGGAACCCTTGTTCAACTTCTCAAAGATTTTCCTGCTGGGCATGGCGGAGCACGCCTGTAGTCCCAGCTACTCAGGAGGCCGAGGCAGGATGATCGTTTGAGCCCAGCAGTTCGAAATCCCAATTCCCTGATCCTTCTGACTGGCACCACATCCAGGTGGAGTGGACTCTGGAGGTCTGAGAAAGCCCAGGGAGCCTTATAAGAGGAAGCCAGGCCAGGCGCAGTGGCTCACACGTATAATCCCAGCACTTTGGGACGCCGAGGTGGGAGGGGATCACTTGAGCCAGAAGTTCCAGACCAGACTGGGCAACATAATAAGACCTACGTCTCTACTAAAAATTTTAAAATAGGCCAGGCATGGTGGCTCATGCCTGTAATCCCAGCACTTTGGGAGGCCAAAAGTTCAGGAAAGTTCAGGTTCAGGACCAGCCTGGCCAACATGGTGGAAACCCTGTCTCTACTGAAAAAAAAAAAAAAAAATACAAAAATTAGCTGGGTGTGGTGGTGCGCCTGTAATCCCAGCTACTCGGGAGGCTGAGGTGGGAGAATTGCTTGAACTAGGGAGGTGGAAGCTGCAGTGAGACCAGATTGCACCACCGCACTCCAGCCTAGGCAACAGAGCAAGACCCCATCTCAAAAAAAAAAAAGAAAAGAAAAGGAAAAGAAAATATGGCGAAACCCCATCTCTACTGAAAATACAAAAATTAGGCTGGCGCGGTGGCTTACGCCTGTAATCCCAGCACTTTGGGAGGCCGAGGCGGGTGGATCACCTGAGGTCAGGAGTTCAAGACCAGCCTGGCCAAAATGGTGAAACCCTGTCTGTACTAAAAATACAAAAATTAGCCAGGCGTGGTGGCGGGCGCTTGTAATCCCAGCTACTCGGGAGGCTGAGGCAGGAGAATCGCTTGAACCCGGGAGGCGGAGGTTGCAATGAGCTGAGATCGCGCCATTGTACTCCAGCCTGGGTGACAGAGCGAGACTCTGTCTCAAAAAAAAAAAAAAAAAAAAAAAAAATTAGCTGGGTGCAGTGGCCTGCGGCTGTAGTCCCAGCTACTTGGGAGGCTGAGGCACGAGAATCACTTAAGGCCGGAAGGCGCAGTTTGTAGTGAACCGAGATGGTGCCACTGCACTCCAGCCTGGGTGACAAAGTGAGACTCCATCATAAAAAAATAAAATAAAATAAAAAGGAAAGAAACAGGGTCTATGAGGTGTCCCAGCATCAACATGGCGATGAAGGTAGCAGCAAACCGCATGTTGGGTCATCCTTTCTGACTTTTCTACATGCAGTCTTTCTTTTTTTGCACAACTTGCAAACTCCTATTCATCGTTGAAACCTCTGCTTCGGTGTCCCCTTGTGGCAGCCAGTGGTTACTGCAGTTTTTTTGTTTGCCCTTTCAACAGTAAGGGTGGCCAATCAGCGTTCCCCATCCCCCTGGCTACAGGGATTGGTTAAAGAAAGAGCACGGAATTTACCAAGGCCAATGAGATTCTCCCCTGGGAAGGATACCGAGGGCTGGGAGGGAGAAGAGCTGGTTCCTGGGGAGTTAAAGGGAAAGTCCAGCACCCCTTAGGCTCTGTCCTCTGGAAGAAGCTTTCTGCAGAAATAATCCAGCAGACACAAGACAACGGAGGTACTCGGTGGAAAGGGAAGTATGGTTTGAGCCCCTGGATCCAGCTATAGTTGAAGCCACAGCTATGATGTTGCACTTAAATGAGCCCAAGAAGTTTTTTTTAATTGCTTCATCCACTTGGAATTTGCAGTCTGTCCCTGGCAAAAGAGCCAGTACTAATGCATATCTGCTCTGTGAACTCTTCCTTAGCTGCCCTGCTCAAAAGCTAATCATTCCTTCTCTTATACTTTGAACTTTAGTACCCTCCACTGATTTCTATCATTGCCTGGTTTATGCCATGTTGTAATTGCTTGTTTCAGCCCTCTCAACTTTGACTTGTAGGAGCAAGGACCTAAGAAGTTTCCTGGGGCTCTATTTGGGGCTGTTCAGGACAGTTTACCCTCCCCTATCATCATGAATGCATGACCCAGGCTGGGGCAATCAGAAGGCTTCCCTGGCTGGCTGAGCATAGTAGCTGATGCCTGTAATCCCAGCACTTTGGGAGGCCGGCCGGTGGATCACCTGAGCCCAGGAGTTCGAGACCAGCCTGGGGAACATAGCGAGACCTCATCTCTCCAAAAAAAACTTAAGAAGAATTAGCTGGGCGTGGTGGCACGTGCCTGTAATTCCAACTACTTGGGAGGCTAAGATGGGAAGATGGCTTGAGCTTGGGATTTCGAGGCTGCAGTGAGCCGTGATCATGCTACTGCACTCTACCCTGGGTGACAGAGCGAGATCCTATGAAAAAAAAAAAAATCTTCCTTGGGATGGTTTTGGGATTGCAGAGCTGGAGTGATCAGCGATCACAGTCAGGTATAGCCATGGCCATTTCTTCACTGCAGAGTCATGGCCGTGTCTAAGCCTGAGCCCAGCTGTATCTGATGCTTCATAAATCTTCATTCTTCCGTATTCCACTAACCAAAATCCTGTTCTGGATCCAGGTTAAATTATATTTCTGACCGGGCACAGTGGCTCACACCTGTAATCCCAGCAATTTGGGATGCCAAGGCGGGTGGATCACCTGAGGTCAGGAGTTCGAGACCAGCCTGGCCAACATGGCAAAACCCTGTCTCTACTAAAAATACAAAAATTAGCCAGGCGTGGCAGTGGGTGCCCGTAATCCCAGCTACTCGGGAGGCTGAGTCAGGAGAATCACTTGAACCCAGGAGGCAGAGGTTGCAGTCAGCCGAGATCATGCCATTGCACTCCAGCCTGGGCAATAAGAGCAAAACTCTGTCTCAAAAAAAAAAAAATTGTATTTCTTCCAGCAGAAACCTAAGAAGTCTAGACCAATGTACGTCTCCAACTAACAAAAATACCCTACCCACTACTAAAAAAAAAAGAACAGCATAAAAGCCAGTACTGGCAAGGTTGTGATGAAACTGGCAAACATGTTTCCTTTTAAATGGGAAAAAAGTTGGTATTATATCTCAAAAGCTATAAAAGTATCACACCCTTCAGCTCAGCAATCCATTTCTGAACATTTCTACTAAGGAAGTCTTTCGGGTGAAGGGAACCACCATGCCAGGGCCTCACAGCAATATCGCCAATTCTAAAAGAGCAATATTTTGCTGGGCACAGTGCCTCACACCTGTAATCCCAACACTTTGGGAGGCCAAGGCGGGTGGATCACCTAAGGTCAGGAGTTCAAAACCAGCCTAGCCCAACATGGCAAGACCCCGTCTCTACTAAAGGTACAAAAATTAGCCAGCCATGGTGGCGTGTGCCTGTAATCCCAGCTACTTGGGGGGCTGAGGCATGAAAATCGCTTGAACCTGGGAGGTAGAGGTTGCAGTGAGCTGAGATCACGCCATTGCACTCCAGCTGGGGCAACAGAGTGAGACTCCATCTTAAAAGTAAATAAGTAAATAGCAGGTTTTTTTAAAAAAAATTAGCTGGGCCAGGCGAGGTGGCTCACGCCTGTCATCCCAGCACTTTGGGAGGCCAAGGCGGGAGGATCACGAGATCAAGAGATCAAGACCATCCTGGTCCACATGGTGAAACCCCATCTCTACTAAAAATACAAAAATTAGCTGGGCATGGTGGTGATCACCTGCAATCCCAGCTGTTTGGGAGGCTGAGGCAGAAGAATCGCTGGAGTCCAGGAGGTGGAGGTTGTAAAGAGCTGAGATCGCGCCAGTGCACTCCAGCCTGGGCAACAAGAGTGAAACTCCGTCTCCAAAAAAAAAAAAAAAAGGAAACGCAGACACCCTCCTGGGTTGCGCTTCGCTGGTCAAGGCAGTGACCCTCTCCCATCCAGGGAACCAGGAGCCTCACATGGATCAGGCCCTTCCTGATCCATGGCCACCTGAGCTGAAACAAAATATCATTTGTACCTTGCCCAGTGCATTCCTGGGGTGCAGGCAACCAAAGAACAGAGGTTCATTTGCCCCTGTCCTTGGCCGCCTTCATATTCCAGAGTCAGAAGAAGCAGAGATTCCTCAAATGGGTTTTGTTTTGTTTTGTTTTGTTTTTGTTTTTGTTTTTATTATTTTGAGACGGAGTTTCGCTCTTGTTGCCCAGGCTGGAGTGCAGTGGCGTGATCTCAGCTCACTGCAAATTCTGCCTCCTGGGTTCAAGCGATTCTCCTGCCTCAACCTCCTGAGTAGCTGAGATTACAGGCATGTGTCACCACGCCCGGGTAATTTTGTATTTTTAGTAGAGACTGGGTTTCTTCATGTTGGTCAGGCTGGTCTTGAACTCCCGACCTCAGGTGATCCACCTGCCTCAGCCTCCCAAAGTGCTGGGATTACAGGCGTGAGCCACTGCACCCAGCCATGGGGTCTTTCTTTCTTTTTTTTTTTTTTTTTTAAGACAGAGTCTCAAAAAGACCCCCTCAAGTGGGGTCTTGAAACTTCCTCCACTGTCCACCTGCACCCAGTGGCCTGGTAGAAGTTCCTTAGATGGGCACGGAGACTGCTGGATCCAGCCCCCCTTCGTCCTGCACACATCTCTGCCCCCGCGCATTAATTGTGCACCTACTGTGTGCTGGCAAAGACTAAAGGGAAAGAAGACCCAGCCTCAACGTTCAAACTACTCCAGGCGAAAAGAGGGAGAGGCAGGAGTGGGGAGTGGAGCAGTAAATATACCCTCCAAGGGGCGGGCCAGGGCTGGATGTGGGAGCAGGGGCCATGGGCAGTGGCTGACCACCAAAAGCACATCTGTGGGCCTAGTCTTTTTGTTGTTGTTGTTTGAGACAGGGTCTCACTCTGTTGCCCAGGCTGGAGTGCAGTGGCAAGATGGTAGCTCAGGCCAGGTGCGGTGGCTCACGCCTGTAATCCCAGCACTTTGGGAGGCTGAGGTGGGCAGATCACTTGAGGCCAAGAGTTCGAGACTAGCCTAGCCAACATGGTGAAACCCCATCTCTGCTAAAAATACAAAAATTAGCTAAGTGTGATGGCGCGTGCATGTAATCCCTGCTACTTGGGAGGCTGAGGCAGGAGAGTCACTTGAACCTGGGAGGTGGAGGTTGTAGAGAGCCAAGATCACACGACTGCACTCCAGCCTGGGCAACAGAGTGAGACTCCATCTCAAAATAAATAAATAAATAAATAAAAGGATCATAGCTCACTGCAGCATTGAACTCCTGGACTCAAGTGATCCTCCTGTTTCAGCCTCCTGAGAACCTGGGACCTGATGAGCTCGCTACCACCTTCGGGTGATTTTAAAATTTTTTGTAGAGATAGGGTTGCACAGCCTGGTCTTGAATTCCTGGACTCAACTCATCCTCCTGCCTCCAACTCCCAAGTATGAGCCTTGTCTTCTAGCCTGAGCTCCCCAAAGGCCTCACTATCTCCAGACACCGCCTGGAGAAAAAGGACACATTCATCCTTTAAGAATGCATGTCTGGGCCGGCCACGGTGGCTCATGCCTGTAATCCCAGCACTTTGGGAGGCCAAGGCAGGTGGATCACCTGAGGTCAAGAGTTTGAAACCAGCCTGGCCAACATGGCAAAACCCTGTCTCTACTGAAAATACAAAAAAGTAACCAGGCGTAGTGGCAGACAACTGTAATCTCAACTACTCGGGAGGCTGAGGCAGGACAATTGCTTCAACCTGGGAGGCAGAGGTTGCAATGAGCCGAGATCGTGCCATTGCACTCCAGCCTGGGTGACAAGAACGAGACTGTGTTTAAAAAACAACAACAACAACAACAAAGAATGCATGTCTGCCCAGACATCTCTCCCTACCATGGCCATGAGGCCCCCTGCAGTCCTCAAACTGGGCTTGGTTTACTCTGACAGAGCCAAAAGGACAGAGCCCTAACGCAGAGCCGTGTGGTCCCCATGAGCTCCAAATCTCCCTCCCTTCCAAGGCCACTCCTATTAGCAACTGGCAAAGCCCAGAGAGGCTTGGAGCCCCCAGGGGCAGGATCTGAGTGCTGGTGCAGAGTCCATGAGTCCTGCCTTCCCCCACCTGGCTCCCTAGGGCTTGGGTTCAGGGTGGCCTTAGTCCTCAGAAGCTCCCCAAACTTCCCTGGGTTGTGGAGGTGGGAGGCTAGAGAAAAATGTAGCTTCTGCCCAGCGCAGCGATACACATCCGTGGTCCCAACTACTCGGGAGGCTGAGGCGGGAGGATCACACGAGCCCAGGAGTTGTGGGCTGTAGCGCACTGTGCTGATTGGGTGTCCACATTAAGTCTGGCATCAATATGGTGACCTCCCGGAGCAGGGAACCACCAGGTTGCCCAAGGAGGGGTGAACCAGCCTAGGTTGGAAACGGAGATGGTCAAAACTCCAGTGCTGATCCGTAGCGGGATCATGCCTGTGACTAGCCACTGCACTCCAGCCTGGGCGACAGAGTGAGACCCTGTCTCTAAAAAAGATAAATTTAAGGCTGGGCAAGTGGCTTATGCCTGTAATCCCAGCACTTTGGGAGGCTGAGGCAGGCGGATCACTTGAGGTCAGGAATTCCAGACCAGTACGGTGAAACTCTGTCTCTACAAAAATACACACACAAAAAAAATTAGCCAGGCGGTGAAACTCTGTCTCTACAAAAATACACACACACACACACACACACAAAATTAGCCGGGCATGATGACCTGCGCCTGTGGCCCCACCTACTCCGGAGGCTGAGGCACAAGAATTGCTTGTACCTGGGAGGTGGGGTGAGCCAAGATTGCACCACTGCACTCCAGCCTGGGTGACTGAGCAAGATTCTCTCTAGAAAAAAAAAGAGATACATTTAAAAAATGCAGCTTGTTTTGCAAACCAACATCCAGCTTGGCAGGTTTTGCTCTATTTAGCGTTTTTTTGTTTGTTTGGTTTTTTTTTAGATAGGTATTGCTCTGTTGCTCTGGCTGGTCTCACACTCCTGGCCTCAAGCAATCCTCCCACCTCACCTTCCCAAAGCGCTGGGATTACAGCAGGGGTCCCCAACCCCTGGGCTAAGGACTGGTACCAGTCTGTGGCCTGTTAGGAACCAGGCCGCACAGCAGCAGGTGAGCAGCGGGCAAACCAGTGAAGCTTCATCTGTATTTACAGCCAGTACCCATCACTCCCCAGTATCTCCTGAGCTCCGCCTTCTGCCAGACCAGCAGCAGCAGCATTAGATTCTCATAGGAGTGTGAACCCTATTGTGAACTGCACATGTGAGGGATCTAGATTGTGCACTCCTTATGATAATCTAATGCCTGATGATCTGAAGTGGAACAGTTTCATCCTGAAAACATCTTCATCCCCCCCAACCCCCAAGTGCATGGAAAAATTGTCTTCCACAAAACCAGTCCTTGGTGCCAAAAAGATTGGGGACTGCTGGATTACAGGCATGAGCCTCTGCGTCAGGCTTCACAGCATTGTTTTTTGTTTGTTTGTTTTTTTGAGACAGAGTCTCGCTCCGTTGCCCACGCTGGAGTTCAGTGGTGCGATCTCGGCTCACTGCAACCTCCACCTCCCAGATTCAAGCGATTCTCCTGCCTCAGCCTCCTGAGTAGCTGGGATTACAGGCATGCACCACCATGTCTGGCTGATTTTTGTATTTTTAGTAGAGATAGGGTTTCACCATGTTTGCCAGGCTGGTCTTGAACTCCTGACTTCAAATGATCCACCCGCCTTGGCCTCCCAAAGTGGTGAGATGACAGGTGTGAGCCACCGTGCCCGGCCATTTATTTTATTATTTATTTATTTTTATTATTTTATTTTATTTTATTGAGATGGAGTCTCGCTCTGTCTCCCAGGCTGGAGTGCAGTGGCGTGATCTCGGCTCACTGCAAGCTCCGCCTCCCGGGTTCACGCCATTCTCCTGCCTCAGTCTCCTGAGTAGCTGGGACTACAGGTGCCCGCCACCATGCCCTGCTAATTTTTTGTATTTTTAGTAGAGACAGGGTTTCACCGTGTTAGCCAGGATGGTGTTGATCTCCTGATCTCGTGATCCGCCCGCCTCGGCCTCCCAAAGTGCTGGGATTACAGGCGTGAGCCACCGCGTGTGGCCTATTTATTTATTCATTGAGACAGAGTCTCGCTCCGTCGCTCAGGCTGGAGCGGAGTGGTGCGATCTTGGCGCACTGCAATCTTTGCCGCCTGAATTCAAGCGATTCTCCTGCCTCAGCCTCCAAAGTAGCTGGAATCACAGGCATGTGCCACTGATACGGGAGTGCTGGGATGGGGAGAGCGTGGTGCCTTTAAATGATAGGGAAGGGAAGTGCGGGGTAAAGGAGGGCCTGGTCCCTGGCTAGGGCTCCACCCCCAGAGACCTAGGTGAGGATCCGCACTCCCGCCTTCGTGCCCAAATATTGCATTTTCCAGGACCACACTGGCCCGCCACGCCCCCATCCTGTGCCTATAAAAACCCGAGACCCTAGCGGGCAGACACACAAGCTGCTGGACCTCTTGACGTACACATCCATGGAAGAAGATACAAGTGGCTGGACAGCGAGAGGACGTCGAGGGAGCACGCTCGCGGAAGGGCACACTGGCATGCGGGCGGGTAGTCGACCAGTGGAACTAGGCTGTTTGGCCTGGGCAGTCAGAGGAGAGCTGGGGCCGCCTAGCGACCCAACTGCAGAGAAAGACCATCTCCCTTCTGGCTCCCCCATCTACTGAGGGCTACTTCCACTCAATAAAACTTCATACTCATTCTCCAAGCCCAGGTGTGATCTCATTCTTCTGGTACACCAAGGCAAAAAACCCCAGGATACTAAAATCCCTCTGTCTGGGCTGGGCGCAGTGGCTCATGCCTGTAATCCCAGGACTTTGGGAGGCCTAGGTGGGTGTATCACTCGAGGTCAGGAGTTTGAGACCAGCCTGGCCAACCTGGTGAAACCTCATATCTACTAAAAATAAAAAAAATTAGCCGGGTAAGGGTGCGGTCACCTGTAGTCCTAGCTACCTGGGAGGCTGAGGCAGGAGAATCACTTTGAACCCGGGAGGCAGAGATGGCAGTGAACCAAGATCACGCCACTGCACTCCAGCCTAGGGGACACAGCGAGACTCTGTCTCAAAAAAAAAAAAAAGAAAGAAAAGAAAAGAAAAAAATAAAAGAAATCCCTCTGTCCTTGTGACAAGGTAGAGGATCTAATTGAGCTGGTAAGCTGCCTATAGATGGCAAACTTAAAAAAGCACCCTGTAACACATGCCCCCTGGGGCTTCAGGAGCTGTAAACATTCACCCCGGACACTGCTGTGGGGTCAGAGTCCCACAGCCTGCCCATCTGTATGCTCCCCTAGAGGTCTGAGTAGAGGAGCACTTCAGAAGCAAGCCACACCCCCATCACCCACCCTGCGAGGGGAACAAGGGAATCTTTCCCGTTTCACCACCATGCCTGGCTAATATTTTTTGTATTTTTAAGAGACGGGGTTTTCCCATGTTGGCCAGGCTGGTCTCGAACTCCTGGCCTCAAGCAATCCACCTGCCTCAGCCTCCAAAGTGCTGGGATTATAGGCATGGGCCACCACACCCAGCCACAGTCATCCAATTCATAGAGACAGAAAGTGGAATGTTGGGTGCTAGGGGCTGAGGGAGGGGAATAGGGAGGGAGCGTTTAATAGGTATGGAGCTTGTTTGGGAAGAACAAGTTCTGGAGATGGATGGTGGTAATGGTTCCACAACAATGTGAACGTACCTAATGCTACCCAAGGGTATGCTTAAGATGGTAAATTTTATGTTATGTACATGTTACTACAAACCACCCCCCCCAACCCCGGCCGAGGCGGGCAGATCACTTGAGGTCAGGAGTTTGAGACCAGCCTAGCCAACATGGAGAAACCCCATCTCTACTAAAAATACAAAAATTAGCTGAGCATGGTGGCGTGCACCTGTAGTCCCAGCTATTTGGGAGGCTGAGGCAGAAGAATGACTTGAACCTGGGAGACAGAGGCTGCAGTGAGCCAATATCGTGCCACCGCACTCCGGCCTGGGTGACAGTCTCAAAAAAAAAAAAGTTCCTCCAAGTTGGGCATGGTGGCACATGCCTGTAGTCCCAGTTACTTGGGAGGCTGGAGTGGGAGGATGGCTTGACCCCAGGGGGTGGAAGCTGCAGTGAGCTGTGACTGTGCCACTGTGCTCCAGTCTGTGAGACAAAGCAAGATCATATCTCAAAAAACAAAAACATGGCCCAACATGATTAAGGCTACGAGTGAACATTAGCCTTTACGCCAGTCATTGGGGCAGTGGGGCATGACTCAGTTTCTCCCCATCACTGCTGACTCTACATGTTTTCGTTCCTCCCATTGCAATTGAGGAAACTAAAATCCACTGTCACTTCCCTCTCGCCTTCCCTCTTCTAGCAACGCACATACTCCACACCAGGCACGTATGACATATTCAGGTTATAAAACCTGCCTTTGGGTGAGTGGTTTTTTTGTTTTGTTTTGTTTTTTCTGAGACGGTGTCTCGCTCTGTCGCTTAGGCTGGAGTGCAGTGGCACGATCTCAGCTCACTGCAACTTCCGCCTCCTGGGTTCAAGTGATTCTCCTGGCTCAGCCTCCCCAGTAGCTGGGACTACAGGCACGCGCCACCACTCACTGCTAGTTTTTTGCATTTTTAGTAGAGACAGGGTTTCACCATGTTGGCCAGGCTGGTCTCGAATTCCTGACCTCAAGTGATCCGCCTGCCTCGGCCTCCCAAAGTGCTGGGATTACAGGCGTGAGCCACTGCGCCTGGCCAGGTTAGTGTTTTGATCTGCTCTTTTCTCCCACTTGGCTTGGACCTCATTCCCTGGCCAGCTCAGACAGCTCTCTGATGTTCTGCATTCTACCTGAAGCTGCTAAAGACCAAAATAGCCACTGAGCGTGTGACCTGGTGTGTGGGCTTCCAAACAGGGCTCAGGGGCAGTCTAGAGAACTCTGCCCTTGGTGTTGGAGGAATTCGGGGGTGGAGCCAGTAAACACCATAGTACCAGCTGGGCACGGTGGCTCATGTCTGTAATCTCAGCACTTTGGGAGGCCAAGGCAGGCAGATCACCTGATGTCAGGAGTTCAAGACCAGCCTGGCCAACATGGTGAAACCCCATCCCTACTAAAAATGCAAAAATTAGCCGGGCACGGTGGCAGGCGCTGGTAGTCCCAGCTATTCAGGAGGCTGAGGCAGGAGAATCGCTTGAACCCAGGGGCCGGAGGTTGTAGTGAGCCTAGATCGTGCTATTGCACCCCAGCCTGGGCGACAGAGTGAGACTCTGTCTCAAACAAACAAACAAAAAACCATAGTGTCTTGGCGAATGATGGCAAAGTCAAAGTGGAACGGGCTATCAGTGAACCACACAGTCAGGAGTTCTGGCTCATGCCTGTTATCCCAGCACTTTGGGAGGCTGAGGCAGGAGGATTGCTTGAGCCCAGGATTTCAAGACCAACCCAAACAGGCAACATAGCAAGACCTCGTCCCTACAAAAAATATAAAAATTAGCCGGGCATGGCAGCACGCGCCTGTAGTCCCAGCTACTCGGGAGGCTGAGGTGGAAGAATTGCTTTAGCCTTGGAGATTAAGGCTGCAGTGAGCTGTGATCGCTCCATTGCTCTCCAGCCTGGGCAAAAGAACAAGATCCTGTCTAAAAAAAAAAAAAAAAAATTCGTGACCCAAGTCCAAGGTCCAGTCCTGTTTCTGAAGATGTGGCCAGAAACTCAGCTTTCATTTTCTACCTGTTTTTAGAGGAATTCTGGTCTCTGATGAATGTTGGCAGAATGTGCCTGGGGATGTGCTGGGTGTTGAGACGCAGCTCTAACAGAACAACACTTCCTCCTCTAGAAGTTCTCATCTCTATGTCAGAGGAAATGGGAAGCCAACCAGAGAGGCTGTGACTATACTAAATGATTTCTGCTTAATAATACCTGGGGAGTGGGGGCCGGAGGCGGTGGTTCATGCCTGTAATCCCAGCACTTTGGGAAGCTGAGAAGGGTGGATCACCTGAAGTCAGGAGTTCGAGACCAGCCTGGCCAACATGGTGAACCTCCCTCTCTACTAAAAATACAAAATTAGCTGGGTATGGCGGCACTCGCCTGTAATCCCAGCTACTTGGGAGGCTGAGGTGGGAGAATTGCTTGAACCCGGGAGGCAGAGGTTGCAGTGAGCCAAGATCACACCACTGCACTCCAGCCTGGGTGACAAGAGTGAAACTACGTCTCAAATAAATAAATACATATATAATTTCTGCTTAAGAATACCTGGGGGACTAAATAATCTGTACAACAAACCCCATGACACGAGTTTATCTATATAACAAACCTGCACATGTACCCCAAAACTTAAAAGCTAAAAAAAATTAAAAATGATTTCTGGCCAGGTGTGCTGGTTTACACCTGTAATCCCAGCACTTTGGGGAGGCCAAGGTGTGCGGATTGCTTGAGCTCGGGAGTTCGAGACCAGCCTGTGCAACACTATGAAACCCCCATCTCTACAAAAATACAAAAATTAGCTGGGTGTGGTGCCACACACCTGTAGTCCCAGCTACTCAGGAGGCTGAGATGTGAGGATCAGTTGAGCCCTGGAGGTCAAAGTTACAGAGCTATGATTTTGCCACTGCACTCCAGCCTGGGTAACAGAGTGAGACCCTGTCTCCAAAAAAAAAAGAGAGAAAAAGGAAATTATTTCTGAGCTTTATTGCTATGAAGAGGATGGAACCAGGGAATGAGATGGAACCACTGGGGGGTAGCAGTGAGGTCATTTCAGCCAAGGAGGGCCAGAAGGAACCCTCAGAGGAGGTAATAGGATAGCAGGGAGGTGATAGCCAGAGAAGGCCCCAAGGAGAAAGTGACAGTTCACCCCTCGGAGGAGGTGACAGCCAGGACAGGAGGAGGGCCCCTGGGAGGAGGCGACATTGGAACACTGGAGCTGAGGCCTGAAGGAGGCCAGCTTCGCAGGTACCTGCGGGGTGTGTTCCGGCAGAGGGAACAGCAGGTACAATCGCCCTCCCCCATTAGCCTCCTAGGACCATGGGGGCCTGCAGAGAAACTTCTGGCACCACACAAATGTGGTTGCCGTGTTTTTCCTTTTTTACTCTGTCCTCCCCCACCCCCGCCAACTTCCTGGCCTGAATGCTGCTCCTGTGACCCCTTGAGGCGAGTGACCTCGGGGAAGTGGCATTCTGTGCCTCAGTTTCCTTATCTGGAAAACGGGCCTTGCTCGTGGGGACTTCCCTCCCTAATTCTGGGCAGTATGCATGCATAGGGCAGGCCCTCGATGAACCCTTGCAGAATAAAGGACCGGCTCATCCCCAGCACCTGGCTCAGTGCGTGCAAGCGGCTACACACTATGGCATAAGATGTTCCCATTTTGCAGACGGGGAAACGGAGGCTGGGGAATACCGGGCCTAGCCGACGGGGGCGGGGCGCAGGGCGCGCACGCTGCGTCTCGGGCCCGGGGGCGCGCACGCCGAGCGGCCGACCGGGGGCGTGGCCGGGGGCGTGACAGGGGCGTGGCCTCGCGCGGCCGAGAGGCTGCAGCGGCAGCAGCTGTCGCGCCAGTCGCAACAGAAGCAGGTCCGAGGCACAGCCCGATCCCGCCATGGAGCAGCCGAGGAAGGCGGTGGTAGTGACGGGTACGCTGGCTGATGGGGGCTGTAGCGGCAGCGGCCGGGGGCAGAGGCGGGGGCGGCTCCGGGACTGCGGGGCCGAGAGGGGCAGGTGCTGGAAGTCCTCTCAGATTTGGAAGGTGTCATCACCCGCGGGAGCCCCGCGCAGCCCAGGCTTCCTGGAAAGTGGAGGAGGAGGAGCCTTGGGGGTCCCAGGGTCGGGAGTCAGGGCAGTCAGGCGCGGGGCTTGGGGGGCCGGGCAAAAGCCCGGCGCTGCGCAGGCCCCCCTGGCGTCCTTTCCTCCCAAGGTGGGGATGGTGACCCTCCTGGCACCTGCCTCCTCTGTCTGGCCTGCGGGCTGGACTGGACCCTTCCTCCCTGCCCCTTCCGAGGTCCAGCCTGTCCCCACACCGCTCCCCCAACCCCTGGCCCCAGGGGACAAAGGCCGATTTGCGGGCAGGAAGTGTCCCAGTGACAAATGAACCTCCCAGTCACTGTTCGCCGCGCCCTGCGCTCCTGGGGGGCTACTCTCCCAACGCAGGGGCAGGTGGGGGTCCGGGGACCTCGGGCTCTCCCAGCTGTCCCAGGGACTGTCTTCAGCGGAAACCTTTTTGTGTTTTGTGCCAGGGCTGTTTGTTGGTGAGTCAGGGCCCCTGCTGTCACCGACTCCCCCCCACCCCCAAACCAACTGTTTCTCCTCCCTGAGACTCCGCCTCGGGGCCACGTGGGGCGCCAACTTCCGCTGGGGCCTCAGAGTCAAGGAGTGGGGGGGGTCATTTTGACCTGCTGTCTGGAGGGGTCAGAGTGGGAAATCCAGCAAAGGTGCACACAGGTGTTTTGTGGCTGTTGAAGGGAGGTTGAGGCTGATCCAGGAGATTCAGGGAAGAAGGAAGAAACAAGGCACCTGCTTAACAGGTGTGTATAATTGGGAGGAGGGTCACTGCCCCCACCCCTTCCAGCCTTCCTTTATCTGGTTATTTATTCCAGCACTTTTTGCATGAGCTGATTACATCTTTACTGTCTCCATTTTGCAGAAAGGGAAACTGAGGCTCACAGAGGTCATCCAGTTTGTAAGGGGCTGAGCTGAGACTCAAACTTTGGCTGTACAGAAGGATAGAGTTAGGAGGTCCCCTCCTGAGCCACAGCCCCTACCTGCTATCCCAGGCTACAGCATCTCTGCATAGCATTCATATCCTGTGGGATCACTGGCCCAGATGGACCGTATTTTTTTTTTTTTTTTTTTTGAGACGGAGTTTTGCTCTTGTTGCCCAAGCTGGAGCACAACGGCGCGATCTCGGCTCACTGCAACCTTCGCCTCCTGGGTTCAAGCGATTCTCCTGCCTCAGCCTCCTGAGTAGCTGGAATTACGGGCACGCATCACTCCATCTGGTTAATTTTTTGTATTTTTAGTAGAAACGGGGTTTCACCATGTTGGCCAGGCTGGTCTCAAACTTCTGACCTCAGGTGATCCGCCCGCCTTGGCCTCCCAAAGTGCTGGGATTACAGGCATGAGCCACTGCACCCAACCCCAGATCTGGATTTGAATCCCAGCTTTTTCACCTTCTTGCTGTGTGGCCTTGGGCAGCTAGCTTCACCTCTCTGTGCCTCAGTCCCTGCTCCTGGAAACTGGGCCCAGGAAACACCCTTGCCTGAAAGGGGATGTGGCCAGGCTTAATGCCAGGAAGATCACTTAGCACAGCCTTGGGCGACTGTCGTGTTTTGGAAAGGGGGCCTGGAGTTTGAGCTAGCAGGGAGGAGGGTGACAAGGTGAAATCTAGACAGCCTGGAGGGCTCATTCCTCATTTGGTGCCAATTCAGGGCATTTTGGGACAGTGACACAATAATTGTAGGTTGAGTCAAGGGGACCAGAGGAAGTGAAGACAGGATCAGGACCTTTTCGGAGGCAGAAGAGACCTCTGGCCCCTGGCTGAGCATGAGGGGCAGGTGGAGGTGAAGACAGGAAGGGACTCATTGACTTCAGAGCGGACAGGTGCAGGACGGCGGCTCTGACGGGCCTCCAGGTGCTCCCAGAACTCAGGACCAGGCCCCCAATGTTGTCCCTGGCAGCTGCGCCCTGAAGCTCCTTTCTTGCTTCTCCAGGTGGGAGTAGTGGCCAGGCCAGGGGCAGACTGGGAAGGGCCACTCTTGGGTAATATATTGCTTTTCCTGTTTTTTCAGGATTTGGCCCTTTTGGGGAACACACCGTGAACGCCAGTTGGATTGCAGTTCAGGTAACTTAGATCCAGAGGGTGGGAGTCAGGCTTGGAGCTGGGCACCCCCCAGAAAGTTATGGCATCCAAGAAGGTCCCCTTTTAACAAAAACTTTTTTTTTTTTTTGAGACAAAATCTTACTCTGTCACCCAGGCTGGAATGCAATGGCACAATCTCAGCCCACTGCAACCTTCGCCTCCTGGGTTTAAGCGATTCTCCCACCTCAGCCTCCAGAGTGGCAGAGATTATAGGTGGCTGCCACCACGCCCGGCTAATTTTTGTATTTTTAGTAGAGTCGGGGTTTCACCATGTTGGCCAGGCTGGTCTCGAACTCCTGACCTCAAGTAATCCTCCTGCCTCAGCCTCTTAAAATGCTGGAATTACAGGCGTGAGCCACTACGCCCAGCCAGCTCTTACAAAACGATGTCGGATCCACATCTCTTCCTGGATAGTAACCACCGGAGCACACATCTGTTGAGTGTTTGTACCCCAGCGCTCTGAATCCTCCCAACAACCCATGCATAGTACGTGTAGTTATTCTTGTGCCCACTTAACAGAATAGGAAACTGAGGCCCAGAGGAGGGATGAAGGGAGTTCTCCGAGGTCACACAGCCAAGAAATGGGAGTGGCATTGCCTCAGAAGTGGCCCTGGCCAGCGGCTACAGATCTGGGTCTGGAGGGCCAGGTGTGGATATAAACGTAGCTGGTTTCCAGGACACAGCTGTTTATGTGGTGCTGGCGTCTACTTTACCTAGGAATTATCCAACTCTAGGATCTCCCTCTTTTTTTTTTTTTTTTTTTTTTTGAGACGAAATCTCACTCTGTTGCCCAGGCTGGAGTGCAGTGGCACGATCTCGGCTCACTGCAACCTCGCCTTCCAGGTTCAAGCGATTCTCCTGCCTCAGCCTCCAGAGTAGCTGGGATTACAGGCGCCCGCTACCACGCCTGGCTACTTTTTTCTATTTTTAGTAGAGACGGGGTTTCACCATGATGGCCAGACTGGTCTCAAACTCCTGACTTCAGGTGATCCAGCCACCTCGGCCTCCCAAAGTGCTGGGATTACAGGTGTGAGCCACTACCCCCGGCCAGGATCTCCCTCCTTTTTAAAAATCTTTTCCATTGACTCAGACAAATCGTGACTCAGGTTGGTTTCTGAACAGCCAAAGTGAGAATTCTCTGGTATGTTTTAGGCAGGTAATTCATGGTTCAGGAAGGACCAGGCAGGAATATGTGGGGTGGGGTGGCAGGGGAACATATCTTGACCTTATAGGAGGGGGTACAGTGAGCCTCGCTGTCATCTCCTCGCAGCTGGGGGAGGAAAAGATGGCATATTAGGGGCCGAGGGGGGCTGTCATTCCTGGTGCCCTGAAGAAGATGCCAGTCTGCAAAACCTTTCTAGTTTCTTTTCCAGATGGAGTATTTTGTAGGGACAGGCTGGGGAGCAATGCACAGAGAGAAAGACGGAAGTGTTTTCTCGTTATATAAATCAGATCGGCAGAGACCAGAGCCAAACCCCTGTTTATCCTAGCCTATGAGCTGCCTGATTTAAAGTAACCTCTGTTCCCATTCCAGAATCCTAGATTTGGAGAAAAATCTAAGTTGAAACCTCAGCGTGGCAGTCCCCAGCTGTACCCCCCATTTTTTAATCACCCCCTCACTCCCCAACTTCAGACCTCAAAGTTTTGGCTGTTTCCCTTTTTTTTTTTTTTTCTTTCCTGCCCACTTCGTGAACGGGATGGAGGGACGGGGTCCCGGGACCCTGCAGATGGGAGCGTGCCCGAGGCCCTGCCTGCTCACCCGCTCCCCGGAGAGCCAGACAAAAAGAAACAGCATGTTTCTGAAGACTTGTGTGTCAGGCTTTGTGCACATTTCAGACAGGAGCCTTCACGGGGCTGAGTGGACACAAAGCCGGGTGTCTGAATTCCTGGGCCCCAGACACTGATCTACATCTAAATAGAAGAAAAATCAATTAAACAATCTTTGGAAATCCCTCCGAGCTTCGGGGCTTCTCGGATGGTGAAGGATGGCAGGTTTTTATCTTGTGGCCAGAGAGGAAATAGCCCTTCTCCTTGGTTCTCCTCTCTCCAGACCTGCAGTTTCCACTTTTTGCTTTCTTTTTTTTCTGGAGACACAGTTTCGTTCTTGTTGCCCAGGCTGGAGTGCAATGTCACGGTATCAGCTCACTTCAACTTCCGCCTCCTGGGTTCAAGTGATTCTCCTGCCTCAGCCTCCCTTAGTAGCTGGGATTACAGCTGCGCACCACCAGGCCCGGCTAATTTTTGTATTTTTAGTACAGACGAGGTTTTGCCATGTTGACCAGGCTGGTCTTGAACTCCTGACCTCAGGGGATCCGCCCGCCTCGGCCTCCCAAAGTGCTGGGATTACAGGTGTGAGTCACTGCGCCCAGCCCCACTTTTCACTCTCTTCCCAAAGTTTAGGACACAAGATTCCCCACCATTCGCCTGCCAAAAAGATGCCAACCTTCTTAGATCTGATTGTTTCACTTAAACAAAACAAAACAAAGTTTAACATATATACACCCAGAACACTCATTAGTGAAATTTTAGGCCTGACATGATGGCTCACGCTTGTAATCCCAGCACTTTGGGAGGCTGAGGCAAGGAGTTCGAGACTATCCTGGCCAACACAGCAAGACCCCATCTCTAAAAAAAAAAAATACAAACAGCCGGGTGTGGTGGCGCATACCTGTAGTCCCAGCTACTCGGGAGGCTAATATGGGAGGATCACCTAAGCCTGGGGAGGTAGAGGCTGCAGTGAGCCCTCATAGTGTCACTGCACTCTAGCCCAGGTGACAGAGCTAGACCCTATCTCAAAAAAAAAAAAAAAAAAAAGAAAAGAAATTTGGCCAGGCACAGCGGCTCACGCCTGTAATCCTAGCGCTTTGGAAGGCTGAGGCGGGCAGATCGCTTGAGGTCAGGAGTCAAGACCAGCCTGACCAATGTGGTGAAACCCTGTCTCTACTAAAAATACAAAAATTAGCCAGAAGTCACTTGAACCCAGGAGGCAGAGGTTGCAGTAAGCCGAGATTGTGCCACCGCACTCCAGCCTGGGTGACAAAGCGAGACTCTGTCTCAAAAAAAAAAAAAGAAATTTTACATATGTGCACCCCCAAGGCCAGGTCAAGATCTCGAACATTCTCTGGTTCTTCCTCGCATTCTTCACAGAAGCCCCACATAGCCTCTCCCCCAAGTACTCCCAAGCCCTCCCGATGTAAACTGCTGCAGACTTTTTTGCGCCACTAGGTGAATTTTGCCTGTTCCAGAAGTTGGCAGGAACAAGCAGCTTCCAGGTGCCACACCTCTGCGAGAACCGCCCCTGGAGTTGCTGCTTGGTTCCTTCCTGTCCTGGATTTGCCTGTTAGAAAGGTGTCACTGCTGGATGGGTTGAATCCATTCCTCCAAAAAATGTGCCCTGGAGTGTTGTTGGTGTAATGCAGGCAACTGTTGCCAGGCGTCACCTCCACCCAAAGATGGGTGTTTTGTTCTGCACTGTGGGTGGCAATTGCTTCCTGCCGTGACCGATTTTTCGGAAGCTCCTCATCCTTCAGGGACCCCCTAAGTACTTCTCTGTGTCTCTCCCTTCTTGCTCCCTCTGGGTCTCTCTCTGTCCCTTTCCCTTCTTCTATCTGTTCATATCTGTGTCTCTCTTCATCTCTCTGTCTCTTCTGTCTCTCTCTCTGTCACTTTCACCTTCTCTATCTGTGTGTGTCTGTTTCTCTCTCTCTCTCTCTTTTTTTTTTTTTTTTTTGAGACAGAGTTTCGTTCTTGTTGCCCAGGCTGTAGTGCAATGGCACAATCTCAGCTCACCGCAACCTCCGCCTCCCGGGTTCAAGCAATTCTCCTGCCTCACCCTCCTGAGTAGCTGGGATTACAGGCATGTACCACCACGCCCAGCTAATTTTGTATTTTTAGTAGAGACAGGGTTTCTCCATGTTGGTCAGGCTGGTCTCGAACTCCCGACCTCAGGTGATCCGCCCACCTCAGCCTCCCAAAGTGCTGGGATTACAGGTGTGAGCCACCGCACCCAGCTGTTTCTCTCTCTTGTGTCTTTCTTCCTCTCCCTCTCGTCTCTTTCTGCCTCTCTCTCTCTGGGTTTCTCTGTTCCTTCCCACCTTGTCCCTTCTTTCTCTCTCCGTTTCTCTCTTTCTTGCTCTCTTTTTTTTTTGAGACAGGGTCTCACTCTGTCGTCCAGACTGGAGTGGAGTTCAATGGTCGCTTGAATGAGTGAGGTGAGCAATCTCAGCTCACCTCATCCTTGACCTCCCGGGCTCAGGTGATCCTCCCGCCCCAGCCTCCCAATTAGCTGGGACTACAGGCATGCACCACCACACCCAGCTAATTTTTTTTCTTTCTTTCTTTCTTTCTTTCTTTTTTTGCAGAGATGGGATTTGGCCATGTTGCCCAGGCTGGTCTCAAACTCCTGGGCTCAAGCCATCCTCCTGTCTTAGCCCCCCAAAGTGCTGGGATTACAGGCATAAACCTCCATGCCCAGCCTTCTCTGTTTCTCTCTGTCTCCCTGTCTCTCTCTCTCTGGGTCTTACTATCTCTTCCCCTTTCTCTCTCTTTCTCTCTATCTTTGTTAATCTCCGTGTGTCTCAGTTTCTCTCCCTGTGTGTGTCTCTGTCTCCTTGTTTCTTTCTCTCTGAATCTGTCTCTTTCCCCTTCTCTCTCTCCCCATTTCTGTTTCTCTCTGACTCCATCTCTCTGTCTCTGTCTCTCCTTTTTTTTTTTTTTTTAGACAGAGTCTGTCTCTGTCACCCAGGCTGGAGTACAGTGGTGCCATCTTGGCTCACTGCAACCTCTGCCTCCCGAGTTCAAGTGATTCTCCCGTCTCAGCCTCCCAAGTAGCTGGGACTACAGGTGCACGCCACCACGCCCAGCTAATTTTTGTATTTTTAGTAGAGACGGGGTTTCACCATATTGGTCAGGCTGGTCTCGAACTCCTGACCTCGTGATCCGCCTGCCTTGGCCTCCCAAAGTGCTGGGATTACAGGCATGAGCCACCGTGCCCGGCCTGTCTCCGTCTCTTCTGATCCTTTCTCTTTGTCCCCTGGGTGAAGTCATGCCCACAGCATAGGTGGAACTGTTTCCCACCCGCAGTGTTCAGGAGGTGGGAGTTGGTGGGGTACAGAGGGGACCCCCCCTTGTCTTTCCTGGGATGGCAGCTGCCCCCAGCACCCCAAGCAGGAGGCACCATGTGTCTCGTGTGTCCCGTCTCCCCTACCTCTCAGGGTGGACTGGGGCACTGGCTGTGTTTCTCTTCCGAGGAGGCACAGGTGGGTGTTAAGGGCTGGGGAGCTCCGGGGCTCGGGGCCATCTGGGGCGTCTCTTGCCAACGCTGGGTGAGGAGGACCCGGGTCACAGAACTTGGTAACATCACGGGACAATTGCTGCCACAGTGAGTCTAGACAGACCTGCTAAGGATATTACCAGGGAACAAAGAGGGTCTTTGTCGTGGGGTCAGGGGAATCGGTCAGATGAGGCTGCGTGGCAGGGTCCTGTCAGGTAGATGGGGTGTAGACAATGGGGCATCTGCCCGAGCCCCGTCCTTTCACAGTGTACGCTCTGATGGTGCATGAGGCCGGGTGTGCTCCCGGCAAAGTGATGTGGGACTTGGGGTGCCCTGCCCCCCTTCTCCTGGAGGAGAACCATCCAGCCCTTTTGGAACAGAGCATGTTCAGAGGCTAAGACTTCAGCCAGATTACCAGCCACACACTTCCTTCTAGTGCCAGATACACTGTATGGCAGGTGGCTCCCTGCCGTTACCCTATTTAAAATTGAGTGATAATTTACATCAGGCAATGTGAACAGACCTGAAATTTCCCTATCACTTTGGTGAGAAACTTTTTTTTGTTTTGAGATGGGGTCTTGCTCTGTTGCCTAGGTTGGAGTGCAGTGGTACAATCATAGCTCACTGCAGCCTCGACCTCCTGGGCTCTGGCGATCCTCTTGCCTCAGCCTCCCAAGTAGCTGGGACTACAGGCATGCACCACCATGCCTGGCTAATTTTTTAAATTTTATTTTTTGTAGAGATGGGATCTCACTATATTGCCCTGGCTGGTCTTGAACTCCCGGGCTCAAATGATCCTTCCACCTCGGCCTCCCAAAGAAGCTGGGATTATAGGTGTGAGCCACCGAGCCCTGCCATCAGGTGGGTCTTGGCAAACACACACGTGAACACCTCTCTTGTGACTGCAGGTCTTGGGGTATGTGTATATGTTGACAGTGGTTTTCTTTCTTTCTTGTTTTTTTGTTTGTTGTTTTTTATTTTTGTTTTTGAGACAGAATCTCACTCTGTCATCCAGGCTGGAGGGCAGTGGCGCAATCTCAGCTCACTGCAACCTCCACCTCCCGGGTTCAAGTGATTCTCATGCCTCAGCCTCCTGGGTAGCTGGGATTCAGCTAATTTTTGTATTTTTAGTAGAGACAGGGTTTCGCCATGTTGGCCAGGCTGATCTTGAACTCCTGGTCTCAAGCAATCCTCCTGCCTCAGCCTCCCAAATCGCTGGGATTACAGGTGTGAGCCACCCACCCCTGACCCTATTTTTCTGAATACAGCTTTCCCTGTTGATTTTTAAAGTAACACATCCCATGAGACTCAAGACATCACCTTGTGCCCATTAGGGAAAAGACAGAAAAGAGGCAGATCTGTTGATATGGGACTATGGGTTGTTTTATTTTATTTTTTTTGATTTTGTAAAACACTGAAATGGTTTAAAAGTCAAAATCATGCGATGAGTTTTTTGCATAGAAGTCTCCCTCCCGTCCCCATCGCCGCTCCCATTCCTTCCTTGCCCAGAAGGTGGCACAGTCTCGCCACGGGTCATGCCGGGAAATCCCTCCAGGTTGGTCCAAACAGAGATTACTCATTCTTTTAAATATTTTAATTTTGTTTTTAATTTTGATGAAATCCAGTTTATCGATTATTTTTCGTTTATTGTCTGTGCGTTTCGTGTCATTTGGTGTGTGGGGGCTTTTTGGTCTTTTTTCGAGATGGGGTCTCACTGTGTTGCCCAGGCTGACCTCAAACTCCTGGCCTCAAGTGGTCCGCCCCAGTAGCTGGGATTACAGGCATGAGCCACTGTGCCTGGCTGCTGATTTGTTTTTTGTTTGTTGGTTTGTTTTGAGACACAGCGAGACTCTGGCTGGAGTGCAGTGGTGTGATCTTGGCTCACTGCAACCTCCACCTCCCAAGTTCAAGCGATTCTCCTGCCTCGCCCTCCCGAGTAGCTGGGACTACAGGCATGCGACACCACGCCTGGCTAATTTTTTGTGTGTATTTTTAGTAGAGACGGGGTTTCACCATGTTGGCCAGGCTGGTCTGAAACTCCTGACCTCAAATGATCTATCCATCTCGACCTTCCAAAGTGCTGGGATTACAGGCATGAGCCACGGCACCCGGCCTGTTGATTTGTTTTTAAGAGAAAAGAGCTCTGTGGGTCTCCTCTTGGAGATTAGGGGAAGACGCATTTATAAACGGTAAAATTTTCTCCTCTGGGACGTATTGAATATGAGGTGGGAAAACCAGGCTTCAGTGTAACGATCTCTCTCAATAGCAAGTATGTATTGACTGATCTGCAGTGCAGCAATGCCCCTACTTGGCATTTATGCCCCACCCATCAGCATGAGAAGTTTGCATGAGGACGTTCACTGCAGCTTGGCTTTACAGTAAGGAAAATTAGAAGCCACTTAGATGTTCCAATGTAGGGGAATGTTTAAATCCATAGTGACCAGTTTCTGAGGTGGAGTATTATGCAGCAGAAAAAAGGATGCGCTGAGATCTCCGTATAGTAATGTAGATAGTTCTCTGAAATAGACTGCTGAGTGGAGCAAACAAAGTTGCAGGATAAAATCAATGGCTGGGCACAGTGGCTCATGCCTGTCATCCCAGCACTTTGGGAGGCCGAGGTAGGAAGATCACTTGAGCCCTGGAGGTCAAGGCTGCAGCGAGCGCTGATGGCGCCACTGCACTCCAGCCTCAGTGACCAGAGCTGGACCCTGTCTCAGAATTGCTTTTTTACTGCCTATGAATGGAAAAGCAGCAGTAAATCTTTTTAAAAACTTTACTTTTGGCCGGGCGCAGTGGCTCACGTCTGTAATCCCAGCATTTTGGGAGGCCAAGGTGGGCGGATCATGAAGTCAGGAGATGGAGACCATCCTGGCCAACATGGTGAAACCCCGTCTCTACTAAAAATACAAAAATAAGCGGGGCATGGTGCCTGTAATCCCAGCTACTCGGGAGGCTGAGGCAGGAGAATCACTTGAACCCAGAAGGTGGAGGTTGCAGTGAGCTCAGATCGCGCCACTGCACTCCAGCCTGGGTGACAGAATGAGACTCCATCTCAAAAAAACCAAACAAAACTTTACTTTTAAGTGCTGTTGGACTTTGTCTCAATACAATTTTTAAAAAAGGATAAAATCAGGCCAGGCATGGTGGCTCTTGCCTGTAATCCCAGCACTTTGGGAGGCTGAGGTGGGCGGATCACCTGAGGTCGGAAGTTCGAGACCAGCCTGACAAACATGGAGAAACCCTGTCTCTACTAAAAGTACAAAATTAGCCAGGCGTAGTGGTGCATGCCTGTAATCCCAGCTACTTGGGAGGCTGAGGCTGGAGAATCACTTGAACCCAGGAGGTGGAGGTTGCGATGAGCCGAGATCTCGCCATTGCACTCCAGCCTGGGCAACAAGAGCAAAACTCCGTCTCAAAAAAAAAAAAAAGAAGAAGAAGATAAAATCGATGTAAAAACAAGCCAGATGTGGTGGTACATGCCTGTAGTCTCAACTAAGGCTAAAGTGGGAGGATCGCTTGAGTCTAGGAGTTCAAGACCAGCCTGGGCAATGTAGCAAGACCCCATCTCTAAAAGAAAAAATACTATGGGATTTCTCAGGTGTGTGAATAATAGATTAGAAACAAGTCTGCATGGGGCTGAGTGCAGTGGCTCATGCCTGTAATCCCAGCACTTTGAGAGGCCAAGGGGGGCTGATCACTTGATCTCAGGAATTGAAGACCATCCTGGCCAACATGACGAAACCCTGTCTCTACTAAAAATACAAAAATTAGTTGGGTGTTGGCCGGGCGCGGTGGCTCACGCCTGTAATCCCAGCACTTTGGGAGGCCGAGACGGGCGGATCACGAGGTCAGGAGATCGAGACCACCCTGGTTAACACGATGAAACCCCATCTCTACTAAAAATACAAAAAAATTAGCCGGGCATGCTGGTGGGCGCCTGTAGTCCCAGCTACTCCGGAGGCTGAGGCAGGAGAATGGCGTGAACCCGGGAGGCGGAGCTTGCAGTGAGCCAAGATTGCGCCACGGCACTCCAGCCTGGGTGACAGAGCGAGACTCCGTCTCAAAAAAAAAAAAAAAAAAAAAAAAAAAAAAAATTAGTTGGGTGTTTTCCCAGTACTCGGGAGTACTGTAATCCCAGTACTCGGGAGGCTGAGGCAGAAGGAACTCTTGAGGCCGGGAAGCAGAGGTTGCAGTAAGACAAGATCATACCACTGAATGATTTTTGATAATCCATCTCAAAAAAAAAAAAGAAAGAAAGAAACAGGTCTACATGATGTGTGCCCTGTCACCTCTGTGGTGTGAAGATAGGAATTAGTGTAGGTTTGTTGACGGAACGGATGGTGGGGCCTTTGAAAAATATAATTGTCTTTTTTTTTTTGAGACAGAGTCTTGCTCTGTCGCCCAGGCTGGAGTGCAGTGGCACAATCTGGGCTCGCACTGCAACCTCCACCTCCCAGATTCAAGCCATTCTCATGCCTCAGCCTCCCGAGTAGCTGGGAGTACAGGTGCGCACCATCACGCCCAGATAATTTTTGTATTTTTCATAAAGACAGGGTTTTTCCATGTTGACCAGGGTAGTCTCGAACTCCTGACCTCAGGTGATCCTCCCGCCTCGGCCTCCCAAAGTGCTGAGATTACAGGCGTGAGCCACCGTACTCAGCCACCTCTCACTGTTATTCAACTTTTTCTGGGATACTGCTGAGTTACTTGGAAACAGGTTGAATCTTCTTTTTTTTCCTTGAGACAGAGTTCTACTCTTGTCACCCAAGCTGGAGTGCAGTGGTGCAATCTCCGCTCACTGCAATCTCTGCCTCCCAGGTTCAAGCCATACTCCTGCCTCAGCCTCCTGAGTAGCTGGGATTACAGGCACCTGCCACCATGCCCGGCTAATTTTTGTATTTTTTAGTAGAGATGGGGTTTCACCACGTTGGCCAGGTTGATCTCGAACTCCCGACCTCAGGTGATCCACCCACCTCAGCCTCCCAAAGTATTGGAATTGCAGGCATGAGCCACCGGGCCTGGTTCATTTTTTTTTTTTTTTGAGACAAGGCCTTGCCCTGTTGCCCAGGCCATAGCGCAGTGGTGCAATGTTTGCTCACTGCATGCAGCCTCCCCCTCCCTGGCTCAAGCAATCCTCCCACCTTAGCCTCCCAATTAGCTGAGACTGCAGGCATGTGCCACCACATCCAGCTAATTTGTATTTTCGAGTTTTGCCGTATTGGCCAGGCTGGTCTTCAACTCCTGGGCTAAAGCAATCCTCCTGCCTTGGCCTCCTAAAGCACTGGGATTACAGGCATGAGCCACTGTACCTGGCCAAATTAATCATTTTAAAGTATATAATTGCATGGCATTAAGTACACTCACTGTGTTGCGCAACCATCATCTCTATCTAGTTCCAGAACATTCCATCACCCGAAAAGGAGACCCTGTCCCCATCAGTAGCCATTCTCCATTCCCCTCCCTCAGCCCCTGGCAGCCACTCGTCTGCTTCCTGTCTCTATGGATTTGCCTGCTCTGGGCATTTCATATCAATGGAATCATACAATATGTGGCCTTTTGTGTCTGGCTTCTCTCACTCAGCATCATGTTTTCAAAGTTCATCCACATTGTACCAGGGATCAGTGCTTCTTTCCTTTTCATGGCTGAATCGTATTCCATCAGATGGATGGACCATATTTCATTTATCCATCTGTTGATGGGCATTTGTGCTATTTCTACCTTTTGGCTTTTGTGAATACTAGAGAGGCTTCTTTTTACAAATTGGACACAGTGGCTCACCCCTGTAATCCCAGCACTTTGGGAGGCCAAGGCAGGTGAATCACTTGAGGTCAGGAGTTTGAGACCAGCCTGGCCAACATGGTGAAACCCCATCTCTACTAAAAATACAAAAATTAGCTGGGCGTGATCCCGCATGCCTGTAATCCCAGCTACTGGGGAGGCTGAGGCTTGAGAGTCACTTGAACCCAGGAGGCAGAGGTTGCAGTGAACCGAGATCATAGCACTGCGCTCCAGCCTCAGTGACAGAATGAGACTCTGTCTCAAAAAAATAAAAGACTCTTGGGAGGCAGAGGCAGGTAGATCACGAGGTCAGGAGATCGAGACCATCCTGGCTAACACAGTGAAACTCTGTCTCCACTAAAAATAGAAAAAATTAGCCGGGCGTGGCGGTGGGTGCCCGTAGTCCCAGCTACTCGGGAGGCTGAGGCAGGAGAATGGCATGAACCCGGGAGGCGGAGCTTGCAGTGAGCCGAGGTGGCGCCGCTGCATTCCAGCCTGGGTGACAGAGCGAGACTCTGTCTCAAAATAAAATAAAATAAAATAAAATAAAATAAAATAAATAAAAGACTCTGTTGCAGGGCACAGGGTCTCACCCTGCTGCCCAGGCTGGAGCGCAGTGGCACGATCATAGCTCACTGCAACCTCAACTGCCTGGGCTTAGGTAATCCTCCCATCTCAGCCTCCTGAATAGCTGGGACCACAGGTGTGCACCACCATGCCCAGCTAATTTTTAAAGTTTTTGTAGAGGCCAGGTCTCACTATGTTGCCCAGGCTGGTCTCAAACTCCTGGGTTCAAGCGATCTTCCAGCCTCAGCCTCTCAAAGTGCTGGGATTACAGGCATGAGCCACTGTACCCAGCCCCATTTCTAAAATAATAACAGTAATAGGATAATGGCAGCCAATGTCATTTGAACACTTAAAATATGCCAGACATTGTGCTTAGAACTGTTAACGTGAGTGAGCACATTTAATTTTGAAAGCTATCCTGTGAGGTAAGTCGATACTCTTTTTTTTTTTTTTTTTGAGACGGAGTGTTGCTCTGTCACCCAGGCTGGAGTGCAGTGGCACAATCTTGGCTCATTGAAAGCTCTGCCTTCCAGGTTCATGCCATTCTCCTGCCTCAGCCTCCCCAGTAGCTGGGACTACAGGCGCACGCCACCACGCCCAGCCAATTTTTTTGTATTTTTAGTAGAGATGGGGTTTCACTGTGTTAGCCAGGATGGTCTCGATCTCCTGACCTCGTGATCTGCCTGCCTCGGCCTCCCAAAGTGCTGGGATTACAGGCATGAGCCACCGCACCTGGCCTTTTTTTTTTGAGATGGAGTTTCACTCTTGTTGCCCAGGCTGGAGTGCAGTTACGTGATCTTGGCTCACTACAACCTCTGCCTCCCGGGTTCAAGTGATTCTCCTGCCTCAGCCTCCTAAGTAGCTGGGATTACAGGTGTGTGCCCCTGCACCCAGCTAATTCTTGTATTTTTAGTAGAGATGGGGTGACACCATGTTGGCTAGACTGGCCTCGAACTCCTGACCTCAGGTGATCCGCCCACCTTGGCCTCCCAAAGTGCTGGGATTACAGGCCTGAGCCATCACGCCTGGCCTGATACTCTGTTATTCCCATTTTACAGATGAGGAAACTGAGGCTCAGAGAGATTAAGTGGATTGCCCAAGGTCACACAGGCAGGATTGAGTCCAAGGAGCCTGGGATTTAACCCCAGGGACCATAGAATCATGTCACCTTCCATAGAGATACAGAGAGACTTTGAGGCAAGAGGGTGGGGAAGGAAATGAGGGCCTTTGAACTAAATCAACACACACCCTTCCCATCCTGCAGGATGAGTCTGGAGAACGCCTGTTTGTTTCACCCCCAGAGAGCGCATTATCCCCATAGCTGTCATCTGGGGCCATGACACTCCCACTCTCCTCTCTTCCAGGAGCTAGAAAAGCTAGGCCTTGGCGACAGCGTGGACCTGCATGTGTACGAGATTCCGGTTGAGTACCAAACAGTCCAGAGACTCATCCCCGCCCTGTGGGAGAAGCACAGTCCACAGGTGAGTGGTGCCAAGGGGCGGCACTTCCTCATCAGGACTTACAGGTTGGCACCCTTCATGTGGAGGACTTAGGTGGCTTTGGTCCTGATCAGATCACGTGACCAATGCCATACAGCCTTGTCCTCAAAAGGGCTTTTCAGGCCGGGCATGGTGGCTCATGCCTGTAATCCCAGCACGTTGGGAGGCCAAGGCAGGTGGATAACCTATACTCAGGAGTTCGCAACCAGCCTGGGCAACATGGCAAAACCCTGTCTCTACTAAAAATACAAAAAATTAACCGGGTGTGATGGTGGGCGCCTGTAGTTCCAGCTACTCGGGAGGCTGAGGCAGGAGAATTGCTTGAACCCGGGAGGCGGAGGTTGCGGTGAGCCAAGATTGTGCCACTGTACTCCAGCCTGGGCAGCAGAGCAAGACCTGTCTCAAAAAAACAAAAAAACCCAAAGGGCTATCCAGGCCAAGGGTAGTGGCTCATGCCTGTAATCCCAGCACTTTGGAAGGCCGAGGCAGGAGGATTGCTTGAGTCTAGGAGTTTGAGACCAGCCTGGACAGCATAGTGAGATCCCATCTCTACAAAAAAATTTAAAAATTAGGCATGATGGTACATGCTTATAGTCCCAGCTACTCAGAAGGCTGAGGCAGGAGGATTGCTTGAGCCCAGGAATTTAAGACTGCAGTGAGCCAAGATTTTTATGCCACTGCACTCCAGCCTGGGCAACAGAACAAGTCTCTTAAAAAAACAAACAAGACCGGGCATGGTGGCTCACGCCTGTAATCCGAGCACTTTGGGATGCTGAGGCGGGTGGATCACCGGAGGTCAGGAGTTTGAGCCCAGCCTGGCCAATATGGTGAAACCCTGTCTCTACTAAAAATACAGAATTAGCCAGGTGTGGTGGCGCATGCCTGTAATCCCAGCTACTTGGGAGGCGGAGGCCAGAGAATCGCTGGAACCCAGGAAGGGGAGGTTGCAGTGAGCTGAGATCGCGCCACCGCACTCCAGCCTGGGCAACAGAGCAAGACTCCATCTCAACAAAGAAACAAAAACACTGCATTGGCATTTTAACACCTGCATAGCAGCTCATTATTTATTGAACTAACTCTGCTGGATGGCTAGTTAGCTTGTTTGCAGTATTTGATTTTGATAACAAGAACAGCTGCAGTGAACAGCCTTTCATGTTTCAAATTCTTGCCTGTCTTACATGGCATACCTTTTTCCAAGGGTGACTGCAGGGTCTATTCTAGCAGCAAGAGGTCAGAAACAACACAACCCCAGGCAGAGCTCATTAAGGATGCTGCCTTTTCCCTGGCCTCAGGGGGACCCCTCTGAGTCCCACGGGCAGGCCATGTTAAGTCCTGCCCCTGTCTGTGTGCAGCTGGTGGTGCATGTGGGGGTGTCAGGCATGGCGACCACAGTCACACTGGAGAAATGTGGACACAACAAGGGCTACAAGGGGCTGGACAACTGCCGCTTCTGCCCCGGCTCCCAGTGCTGCGTGGAGGACGGGCCTGAAAGCATTGACTCCATCATCGACATGGATGCTGTGTGCAAGCGAGTCACCACGTTGGGCCTGGATGTGTCAGTGACCATCTCGCAGGATGCCGGCAGGTAGGGCCCTGTGGGGTGGGAGTGAGTGGGGATTTCCCTCCTCCACCCACTGAGCCTGGTGTAGAACAAGCCAAGCGTGTTGACCTTGGCCTCTTTGGACCAAGCACTCAGTGTATACTAGGCACAGAGCCAAGTATTTGTACATAGCAGGCGCCGTTGGTTCTGCTCCTGGGACTCATGGATCTGCCCACTTCTCCCCACCATCACGGTCCCCACCAAGGCCCCCAGCATCTCCCACCTGGACACTGCCCCAGCCTCCATCTCAGTCTTCCTCCCTGCTGCCTCCACCCCAACCCAAGCAGTCAGTTTCTGTGTTAATTTCCTGGAGCTGCTATAACAAATACCCACAAACTGGGTGGTTTCATATAACAGAAATGTATTGTCTAACAGCCTTGGAAGTCAGAAGTCCAAGGTCAAGGTGGTAGCAGGACTGGTTCCTTCTGGAGGTGCTGAGGGTGAATCTGTCCCAGGCCTCTCTCCTGCAGCTGGTGGCTGCCGGCCGTCCTTGGCTTGTAGACACATCGCTCCAGTCCCCGCCCCTATCCTCACATCACTTTCTTCCCTTTGTGTGTGGCCGTGTGGTCTTCTTATTAGGACACCAGTCATTATATTTAGGACTCATCCTAATCCAGTATGACTTTTTTTTTTTTTTTTTTGAGACGGAGTTTTGCTCTTGTTGCCCAGCCTGGAGTGCAATGGCGTGATCTCAGCTCACTGCAACCTCCACCTCTTGGGTTCAAGCGGTTCTCCTGCCCCAGCCTCCCAAGTAGCTGGGATTATAGGCATGCACCACCACACCCGGATAATTTTATACTTTGATTAGAGACAGGGTTTCTCCACGTTGGTCAGGCTGGTCTCGAACTCCCGACCTCAGGTGATTCACCCACCTCTGCCTCCCAAAGTGCTGGGATTACAGGCGTGAGCCACTGCGCCCAGCCGACCTCATCTTAATTTAACTAATTACATCTGCAAAGAACCTCTTTCCAAATAAGGTGACATTCTTTTTTTTTGAGATGGAGTTTTGCTCTTGTTGCCCAGGCTGGAGTGCAATGGCGCAATCTCGGCTCACTGCAACCTCCGCCTCCTGGCTCAAACAATTCTTCTGCTCCAGGCTACCAAGTAGCTGGGATTACAGGCGTGCATCACCAGACCCAGCAAATTTTTTGTATTTTTAGTAGAGATGGGGTTTCACCATGTTGGTCAGGCTGGTCTCGAACTCCCGATCTCAGGTGATCCACCCTCCTCAGCCTCTCAAAGTGCTGGGATTATAGGCATGAGCCACCAAACCTGGCCCAAATAAGGTCACATTCTGAGGTCCCAGGTGAACACGAATGTTGAGGGAGATGATTCTATTGCAAAAGGTCTTTTATAAATTTAAATCAGGGCCAGGCGCAGTGACTCATGCCTATAATCCTAGCACTTCGGGAGGCCAAGGCAGGAGGATCGCTTGAGCCCAGGAGTTCAAGACCAGCCTGGGCAACATAAGGAGACCCCATCTGAACAAATAAAAAAAGTAGCAGGCTGAGACAGGAGGATTCCTTGAGCTTGGAGTTCGAGGCTGCAGTGAGCTGTGATAGCGCCACTGCACTTCAGTCTGGGCAACAGAGCAAGACCCTGTTGGCTCTAAATAAATAAATGCATGTGTTCCTTTCCTAGACCTTCCCTATGGCTCCCATTGCACATAGAATAAAATTCCAACCCTGGCCCTTGGCCCGCCTCTCCACCCCGCTCTGCCTCTACTCACCCCGTATCCGTTGCACTCCAGACACATAAACCAGCTTCCTCCTGCTCCTCAAACACACCAAGCTCACTCCAGCCTCAGGGCCTTTGAATACCCTATGGCCTCTGCCCAGAACACCTTCCTCTGGGAACACCTCTTTCCAGTCTTTTTTTTTTTTTTTTGAAATGGAGTCTCGCTCTGCAGCACAGGCTGGAGTGCATTGGCGCGATCTTGGCGCACTGCAACCTCCGCCTCTGACGTTCAAGTGATTCTCCTGCCTCAGCCTCCCAAGTAGCTGGGATTACAGGCGTGCGCCATCATTCCCAGCTAACTTTTGTATTTTTAGTAGAGGCGGGGTTTTGCCATATTGGCCACACCAGGGTGGTCTCGAACTTCCGACCTCAAGTGATCCACCCACCTCAGCCTCCCAAAGTGCTGGGATTATAGGCCTGAGCCACCGTGCCTGGCCCTCTTTCCAGTCTTAATTCCAACACGAGTCACCTCCTTGTGACTTGTAGGCCTCTCCAACTCCCCAGACCAAGTTATACCCTCCCAGCACCAGCTTCCTCACTTTTCCCTAATCTGTGCGCTTGTCCAACTCAAAGGCAGCTATTGGTCAATGCAGTTGAGTAGCTGAAGGAAGGAATGCCTGGATTTACCATCAGGATTTTTGTTTTTGGAGACAGGATCTCGCTCTGTTGCATAGGCTGGAGTCAAGTAGTATAATCACAGCTCACTGCAGCCTCCATCTCCTGGGATTAAGTGATCCCCCGCCTCAGCCTCCCGAGTAGCTGGGACTGCAGATGGACACCACCACGTCCAGCTAATTTTTGTATTTTTTGTAGAGATAGAATCTTGCTACATTGCCCAGGCAGGTCTTGAATTCCTGGGCTCAAGTGATCCTTGTGCCTCGGCCTCCCAAAGTGCTGGGATTATAGGCAAAAGCCACTGCACACCACTGAGTTCTTTTTAAAGCTAACTTTTTCTCTTTTTTAATTGAAAACTAATTGTTATTTAGTTGTTTATTTATTTTGACAGGATCTCGTTCTGTATCCCAGGCTAGAGTGCAGTGGCAAAATCGCAGCTCATTGCAGCCTTGACTTTTTGGGCTTAGGTGATCCTCCCACCTCAGCCTCCCAGGTAGCACAACCAAACCCAGCTAATTTATTTTTTATTTTTATTTTTTTTGAGACAGAGTCTTGCTCTGTTGCCCAGGCTGGAGCCAGGCTGCAGTATTGTGGCACAATCTTGGCTTGCTGCAACCTCCACCTCCCGGGTTCAAGCGATTCTCCTGCCTCAGCCTCCTGAGTAGCTGGGATTACAGGTGCCCACCACCACACCCAGCTAATTTTTGTATTTTTAGTAGAGATAGGGTTTTATCATGTTGGCCAGGCTGGTCTCGAACTCCTGACCTCAGGTGATTCGCCTGCCTCGGCCTCCCAAAGTGCTGGGATTACAGGCATGAGCCACCGCGCCTGGCCTAATTTTATTTTATTTTAGTTTTTTTGAGACTGCGTCTAGCTTTGTCACCCAGGCTGGAGTGCAGTGGCTCGATCTTGTTGCACTGCAGCTTCCACCTCCCAGGTCAAGCGATTCTCCTGCCTTAGCCTGCAGAGTAGCTGGGATTACAGGCACCCACCACCACACCCAGCTAATTTTTGTATTTTTAGTAGAGATGGGGTTTCACCATGTTGCCCAGGCTGGTGTTGAACTTCTGAGCTCAAGCAATATGCCCACCTTGGCCTCCCAAGGTGCTAGAATTACAGGTGTGAGCCTCCGCACCCAGTTCAATTTTCTTTCTTTTTTTTTAAAGACAAGAGTTTCGCTCTTGTTGCCCAGGCTGGAGTGCAATGGCAGAATCTCAGCTCACCGCAACCTCTGCCTCCCAGGTTCAAGTGATTCTCCTGCCTCAGCCTCCCAAGTAGCTGGGACTACAGGTGCCTGCCACCACGCCCAGAAAATTTTTGTATTTTTAGTTGAGATGAGGTTTTCAGCATGTTGGCCAGGCTGGTCTTGAACTCCTGACCTCAGGTGATCCACCCGCCTTGGCCTTACAAAGTGCTGGGATTACAGGCGTGAGCCACCGCGCCCGGCCACCCAGCCCAATTTTTTTGTATTTTTGGTAGAGACAAGGTGTTGCAATGTTGCCCAGGCTGGTCTCGAACTCATGGAGTCAAGGGATCCTCCCACTTCAGCCTCCCAAAGTGCTGGGACTACAGGTGTGAGCCACCATACCCAGCTTCCATCAGTCTCTTTATAAAATTAATTTTTAATCATAGGTAACTCTAGAACATATCCTCATATGTCTAATTGGGAAAAATTCTCATTCCTTCTCTTTTTCCATAGCGGTCCCTCTGATAAGTCAGACACGGAAACCGTGAAGCTCCTACTGACTGACACGTTTCCGTACATATCTACATCACTTGGCCTGCTGCTTTATGATTTTGTCTTGTTTTGCTTTGCTTTTACGTGGATGGAGTCACACGGCGAAAGTCACACTTACTGAGAATTATGTTCCTTAGTTTTCATTTGTGAGCGTTCAACACGCATCTGGCGAGTTCTCCATTTTTTTCTGGCTGTACCACATTCCTTGTAAACGGATTCATAGGATTCCATGGTGTGGATAAACCAGAGTTTACTAAGCCACTCCCTGTCAGTGGGCTTTAGGTTGCTTTCTGTTTTCCTGCTTTTATACATAATACGATGGGGAGCATCCCTGTTTGTACTTTCTTGTACCCTTGTGCAGATGGTTCCTGAGGGTAGATCTAAAAACGGGAAATAGGCCAGGCGTGGTGGCTCACGCCTGTAATCCCAGCACTTTGGGAGGCCGAGGCAGGCGAATCACTCGAGGTCAGGCGTTCCAGACCTGCCTGGCCAACATGGTGAAACCCCGTCTCTACTAAAAATATAAAAATTAGCCGGATGTGCTGGCAGGCACCTGTAAGTCCAGCTACTCGGGAGGCTGAGGCAGGAGAATCGCTTGAACCCGGGAGGCGGAGGTTGGAGTGAGCCAAGATCTCAACACTCCACTCCAACCTGAGTGACAG